>NC_142689.1:35862500-37112500 GCF_056320005.1 Nelumbo lutea | reverse complement strand
ATTTTTGCACATTTTTTCAAAAAGGCGTGCACCTTGCGTTGCACCTCAGGTGCAAATTGACCCCTGCGCCACTTTTGCACCTTGTGCTTTTAAAACACTGGTCTACCCCTAGCCCTTTTAGCCTCTTCAACTTGCAATAGATCACTTCTTTTTTCGGGTGTTGTTGATGGTCTTCTATGCACATTACCAAACCATTTTATCTCTAATTTTATTATCTATCAAAGCTACTCCTAGATTCCTTCGAACGACTCCATTTCTGACCCTATCCTTTCTAGTTTTTCAACTCATCCATCTTAGGATTATACATTTCTGATATGCTATAGAAAATGTTGATAAGTTGTTACATATGATTTCTGTTTTATGCATCTCAAGTTTTGGCAAATTGTGTGTTGCATTAATATTTTGAACTACTGCAACAAATGGATCCAGTACACTCGATAGTTTATTCCAACTTTACACATTTATGTTACATTTATTTAGCATTACTCTTTTTCATTTCTCAAAGAGGTGTTTGAAAGCCACTTTGTATGAGATAATTCTATTTTAGTTTTTCATTGGATTTGAGTGCCTTGTTACATGATCTAAAATGTTGTTCTGACAGGAATATAAAAGAGATAATGTCATTTTATGATTTCAGGGAATTCTAACATTTCAATTTCATTTTTCCTTCTTACCATTTCTTTAGTACTCCATCATTGATAATTAAGAAATGTTTTCATATGCTATAAAAAAACTAAAATGGAACAATTTTGTTTCCATGTGGCTTTCCAAACATCCCATAAAATTTCTTTCAGAGCTTTACATCAATGCTTTAGGCTATGTTTTGACTGTTAAATAGGCAGTTTGTGTATTTATGTAGTAAATGGCTTATATTTCTTAGACAATGTAGAGATATTGCAATTGTCCTGATACATTTATTGATCACTTAAGTCTTTATTTCTTTTGGTCCAATTTTATTTTCAGACAGATGACTTACAAGACCATATTATCATTTGCGGATTTGGACGTGTTGGACAGGTGTTCTCATGTTTTACATTTGATCTTTCACAAAATAGAAGCAAAGATTCTTTATTAAGTTCACTCAAATATACTTATTTATACATTATTGACTAATATTATTGTTTCTACAGATCATTGCACAACTTCTTTCTGAACGATTAATTCCATTTGTTGCTCTTGATGTCAGGAGGTAAGTTTGTCTTTAACATGTCACTTACATGACAGCAGTTATTTGAGGATAGCATGTGGAATTTTCTTATTTATGAAATGCTTGCAAGATAAAAGTTGAGGTTCTTCAATTGACTTATGGAATTATGTTTAAATGATTTATCATTAACTGTCCATTAAATCTTTGTAGTTTATGCAAAGTTTGGTGTTATATTGTGAAATGGTTGCCTCTATTTCTTCCTTTATTTTTGATAGCCATAAGAAAGAAAGACTGCTAGAGGAAAACAGATCTGAGTAGGAATACCATACTTTCTGCAAAGGTTGTCTATGGGACATCCTCTTTGACAAGAGGTATGTTTTGCTAATGTAATAGACTGCATCAGTGTGGCTGATGGTTTCTGAAGATCCTACTGATGTAGTGTACTAATAATTCTTTCATGGGCCTGGTGGTTTCACACAAGGTTTTAAACACTGGATGATTTGGTCAGCCGAACCTGATGCTAAAACCTTAGATACTGAAATTCCAGTAATTTTTCCTAAATTTTACACCTGGTTCAAATTTGCATCTATTTGTTTGTAATTGTAATTGGCATTATTAATGGATACAGAATTTGCATTTTTTCATTGCCAGTGAAAATTTTGCATCCCAAAAAACTGATGCAAAATTTGCACCATCTTCCTTTTACCTTAATTATTTCATACAAGGTTGGGACCACATAATTTCATTCTTATTTCACTCCTCTCAAACAAACAGCCTTTCTCCTGCCTTCATTTTCTTTCATATAAAGTGGGGACCACATCATTCCACTTCCTATTTTTCTCTTAAAAGAAAACAAAACAATGTCAAATTTGAAGCAAAAGTAAACTGGAATATACACAGCCTATTTGCACTCCCATGCATTTACAATAGTGAAATGAATTTGTACTGCAAACAAATTGAGCTTAGAAAAAGGATAAGGTTATTCTTTCCAAATTATTTTAGTCAGAAAAATAAAGTATTTTTACTATGTTATAAGACTAATTTATCTAAAGACCAACCTATAGCCTGAAACATTGACCCAAACAACTGGGAAAAGAACAAATAATCTAGTAAAACTCATAGCAAGATGACATGAATATAATGACTAACATACCCCTATGTACTAAAATAGTCCAAAAATTTACAATATACAGGAAAGTCAATTTTTGGTACACGACCAAAATATTTCGATAGTTATGAACTCCCTCTGAAAGCATTAGATTACTGGGTTCTAAAATGGATTTATTGTTTAAATTGAGAATTGGCTCCTAAATGTAAGACAGATGTATATTTTAGGATTTCAGCCTAACTTCATTTTTCTTTGACAAGTAACGGTAGAATGAAACTAAATTGATATGAATATGAAGGTCCTTCCAGTACAAAAAAAGAGAATTGCAAGGTGCAAGGAGCAGAGGATTTAGTTGATCAATCCTACTTTATAAAAGGGGTCTTTTCAACTCTCCCCCTGGCCCAGGTGTACCCTACACAAGGTCAATCCTTGTAACCACTATTCTTGTTAGGGAATCTTCCAAACTATTTGGAGCTTTTAAAATCAACCTTAATGAGCGGCAGTTGAGATTTGTAGCCAAAGCTCTTACTTCTCTAAGCAGGAACCTTAGAACCTATTGCGCTTTTTTCCTTTAATCATCAGATTTACCACCACTTGACAGTCCCCTTCAATTTCAGCCAGCTGTTGTAAAAATTTTAATCCTTGTAGTAGAGCTATTAATTCTGCTCAAAGGTTCCATCCTAACCTCATTGCAATGACCTTGAGTTCTCTACGTCCTCATTTTCAATAATTTTACAATAAAATAAGTTTGTCCAAAGGCTCAAGGGTTTTTTGAAATGGACTAGTAGGTATACAGTATACCCTGTGAAAGTAAGAGTTTGCGCAGGCCTTAGTATCAATCAGAAAATTGCAAGTAGGAGATGGGTAGGTAAAATCACAACCAGTTTCCCTTTAACCTCCTTTAGTGTTTATGCATTTTACAAGAATCTTATAGGCAGTAATACAGCATGTAGCTGAGAAGCATATAGATTCTTTTACCATCATTGTTTCGTAAGAGGTTTGGGAGTCGGTATTGTTAACCATGAATATAATCAAAAGAATCAGACGAGATAAGAGGGCTTATCTCTGAAAGGGAATCTATAGTATATACATCTTGTTTTATCTTTAATAAAATTTGAAAGTTATTGATCAAAATAATAAAAACAAAAGAACTAGGTTATCAATCATTATATTGCATGTGAACACAAAGCCACTGTCCCTTAAATGAATGAACTTGATAAGAATTTCCTTCATGAGCTGCTGTAGGAACTAGTCAAGGGCTTAGTGGTACAAGTAAGAACTGTGTTTTTTTATTTATTTATTAGCACACAAGAACTTAATTCTCTTTAGCTATAAAGAGTTTGATTTATTATTGAAGGTCATTAACTTGAACCCGCTTAATTCCTTTGCAATTTACCTTTTTTATTTTGTTGGTCTGGTTAAGTTAACAGAAGATGTTATTGATAATGATTTTACATGGATACTTAATTAAGCACCAAGGAATGATACATATGTTACAATTTGGAATAGGCCGGTATTTCTATGGTACGATATGACATGCTAGACATATTAATCTCTTTCTAATTTCAGTGATCGTGTAGCAGTTGGGCGTGCACTTGATCTTCCTGTATATTTTGGAGATGCAGGGAGTCGAGAGGTAAATAAAAAAAGCAAAAGTCAAAATCTGAAGTATCTTCAAGAAAAGTCAAATTTAAGTATGCTTCTTTGAAGATGGTATCTGACATTCTTCTTTACATGCATTGGGAATAGGTCCTCCATAAAGTTGGTGCCGAAAGAGCATGTGCTGCTGCCATAACTTTGGATACTCCAGGTGCAAATTATAGAACAGTATGGGCTCTAAGCAAATATTTTCCCAATGTGAAGACTTTTGTCCGTGCCCATGATGTTGACCATGGTCTCAATTTGGAGAAGGCAGGGGCAACAGCGGTATATAATCTATTACTTTTTTTGATAAGTAATCCATTACTTTTTTATAAATAACTGGTAATTTATTGCCTAGTGAGTGAAAGAATGATATATGTACAAGAATGTACCCAGCACCCCCTTAAAATAGGCTATTCTGCCACCCATCCCTAATTTCACTTTTGTTTCACATAATTACAAACTTCTCCCTTAAGAAATCACCCCCAATGGAGCTGATTTTTATTAGCTCCTTGTTTTGCCAGCATTGTCAGCAAAACCATTGGTTGATCTATGTCTCCATGTGAAGGATGTTCTCAGCTCTACAGACATTCTGCTCACTTCCCTTATATCATACCTGTAATTTTATGGGCTTGTACTATTTTGTTTGAACCATCCTACTACTTTACAGTCTCCTTCCACCACCAGGTTGCTGAACTGTAAGGAATTCCCCAACCTCAGCCATTGCACAACTGTCACCAATTCTGCCATAGAAATCTCCAGCCCTTGCATTATTTTCTTTAGTTCTCTTTTTTCACTTTCCTTCTATGGAGGAAAACTGCAACTTCTTTGGTATTAAGTCTACAATTAGATGTTTTGTCTAACATGACTGTGTTGCAAAAAATAATAATTTACAGGTTGTCCCAGAGACCCTTGAACCAAGTCTACAGTTAGCAGCTGCAGTTCTTGCACAGGTGAACAGAAAGTTGTTGAATTGCATAAATTTGTTGCTTGCGACAAAGATTTTGTTGTTATTCTTAGCATTTCCTTTTTTGTTTATCCTTTCCAGGCTAAGCTGCCCACGTCAGAAATTGCAGCTACAATCAATGAGTTTAGGACCCGCCATCTCTCTGAACTTACCGAGGTATAAAACCATGGGACGACTTGATTTTCCCTGTTTGTGCCAGTAGGTCATAGGTTGGGGTTCTTATGACTTGCCTTCTTGAGTTTTTCACTGCAGTTATCCTGCCTGAAATGCACGTTGTGATTCCCTTAAATTCAACCTTGTGTTTCTAAATCTAATATGGTTATGTAACTTACATGTATGAAAGAATTCTACCTTGTATTTGGTTGATTTATCAGGTTTGTTTGTCTGCGCAGCTATGTGAAGCTAGTGGAAGTTCTCTTGGCTATGGTTTTTCAAAGGTCATGAGCAAGCCCAAGTCTCAGGCCCCAGATTCTGCAGATGACGATCAAGTAATTGAAGGAACACTTGCAATATAATAACTGCTCTGACAGAAAGCAAAGAGGGAAAATTAAAAAAAAAAAAGAGAAAAAACTGAGAGTTGTACAGATTGTTTATTCTACTGATATAATTTGTGCAGGAATATATGGGAGAAAACAGCAAAAGCATGCCGTGTTCACAAATAACCGCCCTTTTGATTGAATTTTTTATGTTTATTTGAAAAATCTTTGACCCATTTTTTTTAATTTTCTCGTAAATTGGGGAGTTGTACTTGCTCCTCGGAGTTGAATGAATTCCTGATACCCAGTTGAATGCTTTATCCAAGAAAATAATTCTTAAGACTTTACAGTGTTTTTCCAATAGTCAGCTCTTAAACAAGATGAGACTTGCTTTCATAATCAGAAGAACCATTCGAATGGGTGGAAGACTGGATGGTGCAGAAGAAATTGAAGGAAGCCGGAAGGCAACTGCCAACCTCCTCTAGTCCTCTTGCTGAATTCTGAATTGGGCATTCAACTTATATCTGATCTTCTCAAATGGCAGGTCTGTGCCACTGAATGCTCTGGAAATCCGAAAGGCATCTGCTTTGAGTTGGCAGGAAAAGGGTGGCCAACGCCAACTCATGGGTCTGCTTTTAAGAGAAAGCTAAGTTATATGGGAAAACAGGAAACTGGAGAAATGGGTTGATGTTCCTCCGTTGCCATAGAGATACTGCGTTCACGGTTTACCGATCAAGCAACCACTATTTATGGTGAACTTGGACTCCATCCAGCTAACTTTATAGGTGCACTGCAGTAATATTATCTGAAAACATGCTTTTAGGTATGAAATTGGTTTATGAAGCAAAAGAAAATAAAACATGCTTTTAAGTATGAAATTGGTTTATGAAGCAAAAGAAGTTTGGCATTATATGAATAATCCAATCTCATGTTACATTCTGATCTAAAAGGTATATGTGTACATATTGTGTATCATTACAGCACAGCACCCAGTTATACATTAGAAACATATCCATGCTTCCCACATGACTACTTATCTCCCCTCTCTCAAAGAGTGTATACATCAAGGTTTTGGCGGATATTTCTGATGTACGACTAGGACTAGATACCGTACTGTTAGCATGTTAATTGCACGCCTATTCATGATCTTCGGTTTAAGGCCCTTGTACCCCCGGTACCAGGGTCTGACCTGAAACTCCCCCTTTAGGGTGTATTGGGAAGCCCCTGATACGGTATGTATCGGCTAAAACTGGCTAATACGTGGTGATTCTTTGATCTTTGGCTTCAAACAATGTTTTCAACATGTTATTGACCTGGCCGGTTGAACAGTTCGAACTGTTACCTGGTTAGGATTTTGGGTCCAGTTCAGTCAAGACCTGTTAAATGGTCAAAAACTGTTGATTTGGTCAATAACCATTTGACCTGGCCAGTTTGATCATTGATCCATTCAACCCAGTGATCGGGTCGTGGGTTGTACATCAATACATGCAAACTTTTGGATGCCATAACTTTGCACTCTGATATCCGATTGGGGTGATTTTTTGTTTTGATTTTGGCTAACTTTTTCGAGATCTATGCATCCCAAGGCGTCATATGCACTTTGCCTCACTATTTTTGCAAAAAAAAAAACTCTTTTTTGGCCTCAAATTACAATTTTTAATATTTTATATAAATAAAATTTTAAAAATTGAATTAAAAAACATAAATTAAATATTGCATATCTAAAACATATTTATACATTATTTATTGCTAAAATATATATTTATACATATATACATAATTGCATATACACACATATATTTATATCTATATATATACACACACTTAATATGAATATATGTGATGGTGTGGCATGGTGGAACAGGTGATCCACTACCTGGAGGCAAAAATGCTTCGGCCTCCGGATTGATTTTTAAAACATTCGCTTCAAATTAAAGTCGCACCTCTATTCATATTTTATCTTTTTTTTAAGTCACCAAAAAATTAAAATAATGCTTTTGTTTTAGTTATTTTAGTATATTTTTATACATGGTTGGACTATTGAGTTAATATTCCCATCTTTTAGTTATTTTGGGTGATTTTGCAATTGATTACCTTGTGCCTAATAAAATAGTTATATTCAAGCTCTTGTCGGTAAAAGCAACCTCAAACCATTATTTCAAATCATCCGAAACTTGAAAATAGAAACAATTTACTTTTTCAAATTCGCTAGTATTTATTTCAACCTAACGATTTTTGTACTTCTCCTTTTCAGTTTAAAACCCAAATTTCCTTTTTGCTATATGAAAATAGAATAACAAAAAAAAAAACCTAAAAGAAAATTAGGTATGAAATACAGAATTGTGTAAAATTTTAAATTATCCTTACTATTTACAAAATTGACTAACTGTAACTTACTGTTTAAATTATCCTTATTCTCTAAGAGCAATCATCCCTGAGAGAATATGAGTTAAAATCCTTCAAATCTTTATCTGTGACCCGCAACTTTGGCCCATAGATGTAATCAATAGTGGCAAGAGACACCTTGGCATTCGAAATTGACTTTGTCTCATCCATCTCTCCCAGAACATGGTCAACAGCTGCCGCAATCCTCCTGATACCATGTCGGTGACTATATTTGTAGAACACAGAAGGGCGATGAAAACCAGACAGAATTATTTCTTTTGGATCTATAGTAACTCAGCGGTGGTAGCTCACTTTATCTCTCTCGGCCTGGTACACTGTCTCTCCTTGTCGTTGAAATGTTGGCACACAAGGCGATCTGTTCACGCTCTCACAGGAGCATAATAAATTCACAGCCATAAGTTGTGACACCATCACTTTCGTGACAAATTCCTCCAATGAAAACTTAGCGACTGGGGGTCATCAAATGACATCCGACCAGCATCAAGAGAGAACTTGGGATCTCCGACTGGGGTCACCAAATGACATGCGACCAGCATCAATAGAGAACCTGGGATCTCCGTCCACATCCGTAATTTGCGATCTCTGATTGCGTCTCCTTGAAATGTCTACGGGATGTGTGAAAATTCTTTGTGGAGAATTCTGTGGTTTTCTATTATGCAGGATTACATCGCATATATATACAATAGGAGATTCAGTTGTAGTTGTAGTGGGAAATTATCTCTGGCCAAAGAAATCGAGGAACTCCTAATTACGGCGTGAGAACTCGCCCTAAAACATGCATGGTTTCCTAAATACATTCCGAGAACCACGCTTCCCAATACTCTCCCCCAAATCGGTGTATGAAGATTTCGAATGCCCAATTTGTCAAGGAAATATGTAAATTTCTCTTTTCCAAGTGCCTTCGTCAAGATGTCAGCCAACTGTTCTGTGGTCCGAACATGACGAGTAACAATGTTCCCATGCCGTATCGCATCTCGAACAAAATGACAGTCAACTTCAATATGCTTCATTCTCTCGTGAAACATTGGATGTGCGGCTATATGTAGAGCTGCCTGATTATCACAATACAATGGCACAGGTTCATTATGCGCCACTCCTAAGGACAACAGAAGTTTCTTCATCCACTTTAACTCATAGCTTGTTGCAGCCATCGAACGATATTCTGCTTCTACAGAGGAGCGCGACACAGTGTGTTGTTTTATCATTTTCCAAGAAACCGGTGACTATCCCAGTAGGACAAAATAGCTAGTCAACGAATGCCGCGTTAACGGGCAGCTTGCCCAATCAGAGTCACAATAAGCATACAGACGCAGATCGTTATCAGAACGTAACAATATACCTTGTCCAGGATATCACTTCATATATCGCACTACTCGCAGAGCAGCCTCCCAATGTTCTTGCCGTGGACTTTGCATGAACTGAGCTAGGATATGAACACAATAACACAGTTCGGGTCATGTGATGGTTAAGTATATCAACCTTTTCACTAATCGTCGATACTGATTCGGATGTTCCATTAGAGTGCCCTTTGCCAATGCAAGATGATGATTCTGTTCAATGGGCACGGATGTTGGTTTGGCTCCCAATAGTCCACATTCTGAGATGATGTCCAGGGCATACTTCCGTTGAATCAAAAATATTCCCTCAATGCCATGAGCTACTTCAATACCTAGGAAATATTTGAGTGGACCCAGATCTTTCATATGGAAGCATCGACTTAGATACTCTTTGAATTTCACAATGGTTGTTGTATCATTTCCCCCAACAATCAAGTCATCAACATATATTAGCACGTGCAAACGAGCATTATGTTTGCAATAGGTGAACAAAGAGTAGTCATGATACGATTGAACAAACCCGTATTGTAGCAAGGCCGTTGTTAACTTCGAGAACCAACATCTAAGAGCTTGTCGTAATCCATAGAGAGATTTTTTCAGTTTGCACACTCTTGTTCGATCCTTAGATGTAAAGCTTGGAGGCAACTGCATGTATACCTCCTCATGCAAATACCCATGCAAGAATGCATTATGTACATCCATCTTATGCAACTCCTAGTTCCTAGCGGCTGCTATGGCTAAGAAAGTTCGAATTGTCATCATTTTGACCACAAAAGCAAAAGTTTCATTGTAATCCAACCCCTCAACTTGTCTATTCCCAAGAATAACTAGGTGTGCCTTATGTCGTTCAACTGTCCCATCTGAATTATATTTGATCTTATAAACCCATTTACTCCCTATTATCCTTTTCCCGGGAGGTAGAGGTTCCAATGTCCAAGTTCCATTGTCCTCCAAAGCCTGGATTTCCTTCCTCATAGCGTCTCTCCATTTCTACATTGCCTTAGAAAAGTTGGCGGGCTCGGTACCGGCAGTAACTGTAGCTAAGAAAGTTTGATGTCTAGTAGAGAAGTTAGTACATGCCACATAATTTGCTATGGGATAAGGAGTCATACTTGAGGACTTTGATTCAGAGTTGGCTTGAGTGTGAATGGGGTCTTTCAAACATCGAGCAGTGTAGGTCACGTAGGGTTTCAACAAAACAGACAGCATACGTTGTTGATGTCCCCTGCCAAGTTGCTCCTCGGGTGCTGTTTGAGGTGCTAGATTCTCATCGTCATTAATTTCCACTTCCTGTGCACCCCCTCCATCTCCTTGCTCCTCTTGTTCATCATCATGATTTTCAAGGCTCCCCCTATCATTCGCATAAATATCATCTTTGTCACTACCCCTAGTTTTATTTCCTCTATGTCTGTGAAAAACATCATCATCAACCACGGTATCAGCTAGTGCAATGACTGGGCCAGGGTTGTCTTCCAGAGTTGCTTTTAGATTAGTGGCATATGGAAATATACATTCTCATGGAAGACTACATCACAGGAGACAATATATTCACCTCTTTCAACATCATATACGCGCCAACCTTTCTTTCTATAGGGATAACCCACAAAAACACACTTCCTACTCCTTTCTCCAAACTTATCATTGTCTCGAGGACTCCACTGAGCATAGCAGAGACAGCCAAATACTCTCATGTGCTCGTATTGAGGTGGTGTCCCGAACAGTACCTCATACGGAGTCTTCCCGCCAAGTACAGAAGAAGGTGTTCCGTTTATCAAGTATCCAGCGGTTAAGGCACACTCCCCCCAAAAACCAATGGGCAAGCCTGCTTGAAATCTCAATGCTCTCGCAACATTCAAGATATGCCTGTGTTTTCTCTCCACCCGACCGTTTTGTTGCGGTGTCCCAACACACGAAGTTTGATGTAGAAAGCCATGAGTCTCAAAGTATGATTTCAAACTTTTAAATTTTGTTCCATTATCACTTCGAACAGTCCTGACTTGCTTGCTAAACTGACGTTCTGCCATGGCACAAAATTTCTCAATAATATGTGCTACTTCACTTTTGTCCAATAGCAAGTAAACCCACAGCACGAGAATAATCATCAACAATGGTTAGAAAGTAAACTGCACCACAAGAGGCAGGTATTTTATAGGCGCCCCATGTATCACAATGAATTAAAGAGAAACAATCATTAGCTTTATGTTTACTTTCAGGAAAAAATTCTCATGTATTTTTTGCTCTGTAACAAACATCACATGGCTTATCTCCTTCAGTTAATTTATCTACTTTAGGAAGAAAAGATAATATATGTTTAGAAGGATGCCCTAATCTGCGATGCCATAACTCCCATTCATTCATACCTCTTGTCTACGAATCCAGATCTAGAAACTGCCTGCAATTTCTTTTAATTCCTTTCCCGGAGGCTTCTTAGTCTACGAACCCAGATCTATGTGATCCTTCATCGTCTTCACTTTGTCTTCTTCCACCTCTTCCTCCTCGTTGTCCTCCTCCTCTTCGATTTCTTCTGCTCTCTTTTCAGCAACGATGCTATTCACATTAGTAGGAGCGGCGACATCCTGAGAAACCCTAATTTCTTCCTCATTTCCTCCTCTTCCTTCGACTCAAACACCAGACCTGCAACCCTGAAAAACCCTAGGTTCCTGCTTTCTACCTCAATGTCACTCCAGACCTCTTTGCTCTTAGCCTTTCGTTCATCATCAAAGCTAAACAAATACCAGAGAGTATTCTATATGCGAACGTCGCAAGACTTCCTCTATGGCTCGAGCACGCCGAAGAAACCCTTGCCTTTGGGACTGGAGAAGGACTTGTTCAGGCGGAGTTCGGGGAAGAAGGAAGAAGAGGCTTCTGGTTGCGGTCTAACCAGAGCGGCGAAAGCTTCCGGTGGGGATGAGATGAATTTGGCGGGATATAAACACAGTCAAATAGGGTTGCCGGTTGAGAGGGAAGGGATGAGGGTAATATTGGGTTTTAAAAAATTAACGGATTCTAACGGCAGGGGCAGAGATAATCAATTGTCAGAAAAATTAAGGGTATTTTAAGATAATATATAAACAGTAAGGGTATAGTTAGTCAATATCACAAATAGTAGGGATAGTTTAAGAAAACTACTTTAAATTTTATATTAAAAAATAAAAATGTGCACTTTTGTATAGATAAATGCATCAACTAGCGCTCTAAATATTTGGGCTCCAACGCTCCCACACTCTTGTTCACTTTCAGATACTTAAATAGGGGTGCAAGTCAGACCGGGTTAGTTTGGGTTGACGTTAACCCTAACCCAATCCAAATTGTTGAACCCCAATCCTAAAACTTCAGCTTGGCCTAGTTTCTATACTTCTATTTCTTCTTGTCAAATGTACTTGTTTCTTAGACTTTAGATTTATGTTAATTCAATATTAACATTATTATGTGTAAAAACATAACTATGATGTTTTAGAAAAGAATTACCTTGTTTCTCACATTTAAAGGGTTCATACTAATTTAATATTAACATTATTTTCTTTAAAAGAATGTAGTTATCCTATTTTAAAAAAGGGGATTTTACCATTCCCTCCACCTAAAGGTGCAAATGGTTCAGTTAACCGAATCATGGTTTTCTAAAACCGAATTGGTTTTATCAAATTTTCTATATCTCCAAACTGATACCACTAGTTAATCGGTTGATTGGTTTAGTTTTTCAATTTTTGGTTTTTTATATTTATAACATAAATATATAATATACGTAATATATTTATAATATATTATATATTATAAATAGATAGTTATAAATATAATATATGTATATATTATATATAATACATATATATTTGGACTTTTTGCAAAAAATTATGGAAATGTACGGACAAGCCCAATGCAGATTGCTGAATTCCACTGCAGATCTATAAACATTCAAAATGTCAAAAACCCTCATTCTATACACCAATGCTCTCCTGTGAATTGGTATCAATTCTGAGCTGGCACCTACCCCAATTGTACTTTGGGCCTAAAAATTCTGACCTTGGGCTGAACCGTCATTCTCCCAAAAAATTAATACAGTTTTATGAATTAGCAAAATCAGATAAGTTTTCAAATATATTACAAAAACAGTCAACGGGACCAAAACAACAACTTTTTTACCAAATTTCACCTTTTTAAAAAAATATGCAAAGACAATGGAGAAGAAAGATAAATTACTATTCATTATCTTCCTCCTCCTAAATGGTACCCTTGGCAAGAAAGGGCAAGAGTCCCATCTCTGTTCCAACTTTTGGCAACCCATCGAACGATGACCTTGGATTTATGGCAGGGTTTCTCACTAGCCTTAAGCAATAATTTCTTTAGATTTCTTTACAGTCTTCCAAATGAAATCAGAGATCACGGCTTTGAAGATTGCTTTGCTATTGAGGTCGCTTCTTTTATTAAGAAGAAAGATGATAGCCATATGTCTTGTTGCTGAGTAGTATAATTAAACAATTTATTTAACTAAGACCAGGGAAAGCAAAAGCAATCAAGTTAAATTGTATTTCTCTGCTGTAAAAGCTTTCTGGTAATGCAGCTTGTTGTCTTACTAAGAGCAAAATATGGGAAATTATCCAAATACAAAATACAGGTTGGTAAAAGTAGGGGTGGCAACGAGATGAGCTTTTCACAAGCTGCTTGAGCTTGACTCGTGAAAAGCTCAGCTCGGCTAGTGAGGCTTGCGAGCCGGTTCTTTCTCAAAATCAAGCTCAAGCTGAGCCGAGCTCAAGCTTATGAATTTTTTACTCGAGCCGAGCTCGAGCCTTGTAGAACAGTCTTGAGCCAAGTTTGAACCTGGTAGTATTCATCTTGGCTCGGCTCGAATCCACCCCTAGGTAAAAGGCAAGTGAGACAAAACCAAATGCCATTTTAGTAAAAAAAAATTAGAAAAATAACAAAAATAACACTAACGTTTGAATAGTATATTGGCTAAACAATTGATCATCGTGAATAGGTTGCTCTGCTTTCATTCTAACTTTTCTTCTCTATATGTTATTATATGCTCTCAAATTTCTTTTATTCTATTCTTTTTTTTTTCATCTTCTCTTTCAACGCTTCTCATTCTCATGTTTTTTGTCTTTTTGGAGTTGAAACAAGTGTTATTCATTTGATTATAACTGCATTTGTTGCTACCAGATGTGGAGCTAAGGGCAACAAGGTAATTTCTAGCGTCTGAGGCCAACAGGTCCAACCTAAGAGAAGAAGTATGTCAGAGGCCTGGGAGTTATCCCAGGGGCGGAGATTCCAACGATCAAGTTAGTGGAGAGTTGCGAGGGGCTGGACCAAGCAAGAGAGGAGATTTAGAGCTTATGTTCTGGTGTATCTTTACCTCAATGTGGGAGAACCTTTTTATAGTTAGAGTTGCCTGAGAGGAGTAGTTGGGAGCACGTGGTTGCGGTTGGTAGTGGTTGGTGATAGGTGTTTAGGATACGCCTAGCCGACGCCACGTGTCAGGGTCCGCAGGATGGCTAGGATGTGTTCGGCTGATGCCATGTGTCAAGACTTGCAGGTCGGCCAAATACTCCTACACCACTTGCCCCCTACTTTCAAGGTTGTAGAGGTCGAGGTTGTTTGATGGGTTGCATTGAGGCATTGGCTTCGGTCGAAGAGAGTATAGTGTACTTGCATGGAGGCATTGGCTTCGACTACAAAGCTCTTCTCAGCATTTGAAGGCAATTGCTCCTCTATTAACCCTTTGCGTCAATAATGGACCATCTTGGGTCGAGAGGACATGACTGTGGTCGTGCCTTATACGACCCGTGCCTCATACGACCCGTGCCTCATACGACCATTGATGCCTCCCGTCATATGTCCATATGCAGGACGGGCGCCATGTGTCTGTACGTAGGACGGGCATCGTGTGTCTGTACACAAGATGGGCATCGGGGTGGATTGACTGAATGAGGCCATGCATGAGATGGTGCAGGGGGGTCCGGTTCGGCGTATCCTTGAGCCCGGAGTTGATAGGCGAACTGGCCCTGTCTCTTGGCATTGTTTCGTCTCTTGAGGTTGGTGCCATGTGGAGCCTGTCGGTTTGGGCTGTCAAGTCGGCAAGTTGGCGGCTATTGGATCAATTAGATTTGAGTTGTACATTTTTCTTTAAATAGGGAAGCTAGTTGAGCAACTCTCCACCATTTGCTTGAAACCTTTTGCCTAGGAGCTACTAAGTACACCTCGGCTATCAACTACCAATCCCCTTAAACTTTCTTCAACAAACATCTTTAGGTAGAGGATTCTTGTCCTCAACATGTCGGTTTCATATTCGGATTGTGAAGAATATAACCTTCTTAACTGGAGTACTCCTAGCAGCACTCCTAATAGTGGGGGGAGTGACGGTAGTGACTCCGACAGTTCCTCTTGGATGTCTAGCACCCAAGTGTTGAGGGAGAGAGTCGCATCTCGCGTGGCCAAGCACGATCAGCAGAGTGCGAACTTTGCCGATAAGAGCACCGGTTCCACGTGGCCAAGGGCCGATGCCCCAGAGAATGTTCTTGGGCACCCTGATGTGGTGGATGTGGAAGAGGTTGAGGAACCCACAATTGAGGAGCGGGCCGAGGTTGAGCACCGAGGTGTGACACTAGGGTGTTACCCCCACTCTAACTTAGGCAGCACTCTCGACAAGGTGCAAGTTAGCGCGTTGGCCAAGAGGTACTACATTGCAGGGGACTATAGGGTTAGAGTCCCTTGCATGGGTGATAGGTTGTGGCTTGCTCCCAAAGGGGAGGTGTGCATCCACGAGCATTGCCTTGACTTTGGACTGCGGTTTCCCTTGCACCCCTCCTCCCCGAGATCTTGAACCATTACAACCTCACCCTTAGCCAGCTTGCCCCCAATGCCATTAGGACGATAGTGGTTGTATTGGTGATGGCCCATCTCCGAGAGGTGACAATGATGCTGAATATATTTTAGTGTTTGTTCACATTGTGGAAGCACCCTAATGGGGAGGGCTTGTTTTACTTCCAAGGCTGATGGGGAAGGGTGGTGGACAACTCGTCATCTGTCTACAACTAGAAGAAGAAATTCTTCTTCAGTAGTTGCCATGAGAGTTGATCCTTTGGATTTGGTTGGGGGAGACCAGATACGTTGACTGAGAGGATTAAGCTACATAGCAACGATGAGGTCATGCTGACTCGGCTTTGGCTGGGTGAAATGATTCACGTCGGACCGTTGGTGAAGGAGGAGGAGGCCTTGGTGATGGCTGGCCTTAGTCCTGCCCCCCTTGGTATGGAAGCTCCCATTGTCAGTCAGTTGTGAAGTTGCTTGAGTTTTGTTGGCATTCTTCTAACTCATTTGCTTCTCTTGTTCACAAAAATGGAGGTTGGTAGAAAAGCAAAATTACTGGTAGCAGCGTCTAAGAGAGCCATCGAGAAGGAAACTACTGGGAGCATGCCTCGGTGTCAGCCAGATGAGTAGGCCACATGACAATAGGTCGAGGTCGAGGCGACCGGTAAAAAGACATAGGTGCAGAAGCGCCCTGGTGAAATGGCCTGAGACCCTCTGGCCAAAAGGCTTTAGCTGCGTGAGTAATGCATGCCTAAGGGGACCTCGGGCGGGTTGTATCATGCAGAGCCTCAATCATTTGATCCCCGGGACAACGAGCCACTCACTGCTCGTCGGACCTTCTGACCAACATGGAGCGTCCGAGAGGGGGACTCTTTGTTGGTTCCAAGCATTGGCCATCAACTAGCGATCAACATGGTCCTCCTTGGGGACTGCCAGTCCTGGACATAGTATTCGATGGACTCAGTCTGGGACACACTGTTAGACAAGGCCGTTGAGGTATGCGCGCACTTCTTCTAGATTGTTGCATCGTCAAGGTCTTTTTGGTGGTATGTGATTAATGTTTTTCCTTTCTTAGGTGTAGATGGTCACTTGCTCAAGTGGCCTTTATGATAAGGTCGAGGTGTTGATTTAGCAACTTCGGCGAGCACACAAGGAGATCGAGTGCCAAAAGCAGTAAGCGGTCGAGGCGCAATCAGTCGAGAAGCTGCCGAGGGCCAAGCACGCGATGAGCATGAGTGTTGTAAGAAGTTCAAGACCGAGGTGGCCAATAACAAAAAGCTCATGAAGTTGTTGAAGTCCTCCTTGGCATCGATGGATCAGCAGTTGGAGGAGTCGGCCATAAAGGCAATCGAAAAATATAAGACCTTGGAGGAACATGAAACAGACTTGACCTCCTTTGCCTCCCAAGCTTACTTGGAGGGCTTTGAGGACTGCAAAGCCTAGGTGACGAAGATCCTTCTAAGTTTCAACATCAACTACCTAGATCCGTTCACCGCTAAAACTTGACAAATATTAGATATAGTAGGAATGGATGACAATCCAACCGCTGATGTTGTTGCCAATGCCATTGCCCAAGCCACCACTTAGACTAGAGGGGGCCAATAAACTTTTTTCTTTGTTTTCTTTTGTTTGGGCCTGCATGCCCTTGATACTTGTGTATTTTTCTTCTTTTTTTGTAAGGGGTCGATGTTTGGTTCGAGCATATAACCTTAAGGAAGGTTGTATGCTTTGGAGCTGATGTCCGGTCTAAGTGTATAACCTTAAGGAAGGTTGTATGTTGCAGTCGGTCGGCCGAGGGGTCCTAGTAGCTGGAGGGAACAAGAACATTTACACAAAGAGAGATCTGAGGTGAGAGGAACTTTGCACTTTTCATTCAAAAATTTTCACTAAGGCATTTACAACTCTATTGATAGTACATTTGGAGATTCTCAAAGCTCTAGGTGTGAGGCACTGGTCTTCCACTCATGTGTTCTAGCCGAGAGTTGTTGGGTCCTACTACTTGCTTGATTTTGTAGGGCCCTTCTCAGTTTGGACCAAGCTTTTCGATGTCGGTTTTAGGGATCATGACTTTTTTGAGGATGAGGTCGCCTTCCTTGAAATGATGCTCTCTGACTCAAGAGTGGTAGTATCTTGCAACTCTTTGTTGGTATGTTGTGACCCTAATTTGGGCTTCTTCTCAGACACCTTCCAGTAGGTCAAGATTGTTCCATAACTCTTCACTATTCTTGGCTTCTTGGTAGGCCTTGGTTCGAAGTGTTAGATAGCCAATTTCTATTGGAATGACAACTTTTGTTCCATATGTCAAGTTGAAGGGGGTTTCACCTATGGCAGTTTGAGGTGTCGTTCGGTATTCCCAAAGAATGTTGTACAGTTCGTTTGCCCAAAGCCCTTTGGCTCTGTCTAGTCTTGCCTTTAATCTGTCTAGGATTGTCCTATTGGTGACATCGGCTAGCCCATTAGTTTGAGGGTAGCCAACCAAAGTGTACTGCTGCCTTATCCCTAGGCTTTTACACCATTCTCTAAACTTGGTGTCGTCGAATTGTCAGTTGTTGTCGGTGATGAGCATGTATGGGATGCCAAACCAACAAATGATATTCTTCCAAAAGAATCTTTGGATTGTCCTAGCCATAATGGTCGCCAAGGCCTCAGCTTCGACCCACTTAGTGAAGTAGTCCACTGCCACAACAAGGTACATCCTTTTCCTATGGCCAGGGGGAAAGGTACAAAGAGGTCCATACCCCATTTTGCAAAGGGGCATGGGCAACTAAGGATCGAGAGGGTCGTTACAGGCCGATGGATGATGTTGGAATTCCTTTGGCATTGGTCGGATTTTTGTACCAACTCAATAGCGTCATTCTGGATGGTTGGCCAAAAGTATCCTTGTCTAAGTACCTTCTGTGCCATGGCCTTACCCCTTAGATGATTGCCACATATGCCATTGGGGATTTCTCTCAACATATACTCGCCCTCGTCTTGGCAGAGGCATCTGAGTTAGGACAAAGTGAAAGATCTTTTGTACAACTTGCCCTCGAGTATTGCGTATTGTGCTAACTGTCGTCAGACTCTCCTTGCCTCATTCTTGTCAAATGGTAGTTGCTCATGTTGCAAGTGAGTGAGAATGGGGTCCATCTTGTAAGGCTCAAGTTGGACGAGGCACACTTGCCTCTCTTTGATGTTGGGATGTGTTAAGCTTTCGATGTGCACAGTGCGGCCGAGGGCCAACCCTGAGTAGCTGGCAAGTTTTAATAGGGCATTGGCTCGTGTGTTATCGGTATGTGGGACCTGATGTAGAGAAAAGTATCGGAAGTGGCTGGTTAGATCTCAAACTTTGTTCAAGTACCCAACCATGTTTGGCTCTCTGGCCTCATACTCTCAATTAACCTGGTTCACAACCAATAGTCAGTCACTAAAAACTTCAATGTGCTTGCTCCCGAGGTCTTTTGCGAGCTGGAGGTCAGCTAATAGGGCCTTGAACTTGGCTTCATTGTTGGAAGTAAGGGAACCAAACTGTAGTGCATATTCTAATTCATTGTTATCTGGGATGAGAAGTATGAGACTGGCTCCGCTTCCCTTGGAATTGGAGGATTCATCTACAAACAAGGTCTAGGTCGGCAATTGCTTTTTCTCGTGTTCAGGGGCCTAGTTGTGGTCAAAGGTGCATTCAATCAAGAAGTCTGCCAATGCTTGCGCCTTTATAACAGGTCTTAGCTGGTAGTGTAAATCAAACTTCAACAACTCAATAGCCCATTTGGTTAGCCAACCCAAGGTCTCAAGCTTCGAGAGCACCGAATTTAGGGGTTGGTCAGTTAACACCGAAATACTGTGGGCTTGAAAGTAAGGCCTCAGCTTCCTGGCCGATATCACTAGTGCAAAGGCTACATTTTCTACTTTTGGGTATCTAGTCTTGGCCTTGTGGTGCACCATGTTGATGTAATACACTAGCCTCTGAACTCCCTTGTCTTCCCGAACCAACACTTAGCTTACAACCTCGTTCCCAATCAGGAGGTACAAGAATAAAATCTCTCTGAGGAGGGGCCTTATGAGCAAGGGTGGTGACATGAGGTAGGACTTCAATTCCTCGAAGGCTTTCTATCACTCTTCTATCCATTGGAAACCCTTCAACTTCTTGATGGCTCAGAAGAAGGGTATGCAATGATTTGGACATGAACTGGTTGAGGGCCGCGACTCGGTCGATGAGTCTCTAGGTTTCTTTGATTGACCAAGGGGGTTCCATGTCCAGTATGGCTTGTATTTTCTTAGGGTTGGCCTCTATGCCTCGTTGGGTGACTACAAATCCCAAGAATTTTTCCGATGTGGACCCAAAGGCACACTTGGTGGGGCTCAGTTTCATGTTATATTTTCTCAATACCCCAAATGTCTCACTAAGGTCCGAGGTGTGCTGGCTAGCCCTAAGACTCTTCACAACCATGTCGTCAACATAGGCTTTGACGTTTCCCCATCTGCTTTTTGAAGATCTTGTTCACCAACCTCTGGTAGGTGGCACTGATGTTCTTCAGTCCAAAAGACATCACCTTATAATAGTAAGTATTGTGCTCGAAGATGAATGAGATCTTCTCCTCGTTGGCCAGGTGCACCCTTATTTGGTTGTAGCTGGAGAAGGCATCCATGAAGCTCATTAGCTTATACCCTATGGTGGCATCAACGAGGTGATCAAACCTCAACAAAGGAAAGTTGTGTTTAAGGTAGGCCTTGTTGAGATTTGTGAAATTAATACAGATGCATCATTTCCCATTAGCCTCTTAACCATGATCACGTTAGATAGCCATTTAGGGTAGTGTACCTCTCTTATGAAGCCAACGTCGAGTAGCTTGTCCACCTCCTCTCTGATGGTTTTCCAACACTCCGGTGCAAAGTTCATCTTCTTTTGCTGAACCGACCTACAACTCGAGTCCACGATCAACCTGTGAGTAATGACTGAGGGGTCAATTCTTGGCATATCAACGGCGGACCAAGCAAACATGTTGGGAACTTCATGATAGGGTGGTAAGATGAGACAAACGCCTTAAGTGTGTGAAAAGTCTACCTCCCTATGATGGCATCGTAGAGTGAGCCTATCTTAACAACCAAGAACTTAGTCATCCGAGTGACATGCTGAGGTTCCATTCCTATGGTGACCGGTAGAGTTATTTTTCCTTCGGGCCTGATAACTGCCCTAGAGAAGCTGACAAGTGGCACGTCAATGGACAGTAGCCGGTCTGGTGTTAGCTGCATCTTCTCGGACATCTCATAGAACAAGATATCGACTGAGGAGCCATTGTCTATGAGGATCCTCTTCACCATGTAGTTGGCGATGGTCATTGACACCACCAACGCATCATCGTAGGGCATAAACACCCCTCATAGGTCATTGCCAGAGAAGGAAATAAGGTCCTCCAACCTTAGCTTCTTCGCTGCTTGGCTCTAGATGTTGTATTGCCTAGTGTATGCCTTTTGAGATGAGGTGGATGCTCCCCCCGAGGTCAAACTCCGGCTATAACTTCTTTGACTCCGACGATGATTGCGGGGCTCAGCTTATGGCTGTTGGTAGGATGACGTTGGGGCATTGCCTTCAACAAAGTCCTTTAAGTGCCCGTGGCAGATGAGAGACTCGATCTTGTTCTTGAGTTCGTAGTAGTCCTCGGTGTCGTGGCCGGTTCCGTGGTGGTATTTGTAGTATTTCTTGGGATTCCCTCTTCTCAGGTTTCTCTTCAACTTAGATGGCCACTTCATGAATTCATCCTTCCTTACTTGCATCAGTATGTGCATTTGGGAGGAGTTTAGTGGTGTGTACTTATTAAAGGAAGAGGTTGACAAGCTTCTTTTCTACACCTTAGTTGGTGGGACCATCTTCATGGCCATCTCTTTCCCTTCCTCTTCTTTTCATTGGGTCCCCGGTTGGCCTCGACTTCTAGTTCTTAGAGGCACTTCTTGGCTCTAGCTCTTCGGTGGTGATGTACTTCTGAACCTTCTTCAAAAACTCGGCTTTGGTCTTGGGCGGAGTCTTGGAGAGGGACCAGTTGAGGGGTCTAGATCGGAGGCCATTGATGGTCGCGTGCATAGAGACCGAGGTGTCTATGTCCTTGACCTCGAGTTCTTCCTAGTTGAACCTCTTCATATATGCTCGAATGCTCTCTCTGCGCTTTTACTTGATGGACATTAGGTAAATGACATTTTTTTGACATCGTTGACTGCTCATGAAGTGGCCTAGGAAGGGGTCCGCAAACTATTCCTAGGAGCTGATGGAGTGTGGAGGTAGTGTGGAGAACCATCGACATGCTGATCCCTTTAACGTGGCTTGGAAGGCCCAACACATGACAGTGCCAGAGTACCCGCATAGGAGCATGAGGGCCCAAAAGCTTTTGAGGTGGTCTTTAGGGTCTGTGCTCCTGTCTTAGGTCTCTAATGTCGAGGCCTTGAAATTTGGTGGGAGGGATCAGAGAGAATGGAATCTACAAATGCCTCCATTCGGCTGGATGAGGCATGGAAACTGGTGGAGGCATCACCTTGGCCCTCCTTTAACTGCCAAAGTTGGTCTTGAAGGGTGCCAATTTGTGCTTGATTGTCTTTGAAGCACTAGTCGATGTAGGGCATTGTTTCTTCGGAATGATCTTGGTTCTCTTGTATGTAGGACAGGCCGACCTTGTTCCCAGAGTGCTCGAATGCCAATATGTCCTGGGCCTTGCGAGCGCAACAATCATTGAAGATGTCGCGGAGGCCAAAGACTGGAGGGGGAGAGGCATGGCGTCGGCCTCCTGCCCCCAGAGGGGGACTATGGTGGCCTGAGCACCTGCCATCATCCTAGTTGTTCATAGTGTGATGATGCTGATGGTCTTGCTTCTTGCGATCGACATGGGATCCTACAGGGTTGCCCCCTCCGTTGAAGAGCCGAGGGGTCTTGGAATGGGGCTTGCTAGCCCATCGGCTACTACTGTCAGAATTTGAGGAGTTGACCCCTTTCGGGCCCCCCAAGTGTTGGCTTAGTGGGGTGTGGGCGGATCGCCCTCCACGTTGTCCGTGGTTCCTAGCGAGGCTTACCCTGTGGGTGGCTTCCTGTCGGATGCCCTATGTTGTCTAATTGCTGGGTTAGGTTGTCTAGCCTGCTTAGGACCAGCTCGCACTAGTTGATTGTAACTATGTTTTGGATGTCAAGGAGATGGTCTTGCTTGTCAACCATTTTAGGGATGCTAGTCGATTAAATTAGGTTAGTTTTTTTCTTAAGGGAAAGTTTTGAAGAAGTGTTCCCATAGACGACACCAATTGTTGCTACCAAATGTGGAGCTAAAGGCAACAAGGTAATTTCTAGCGTCCGAGGCTGATAGGTCCAACCTGAGAGAAGAAGTATGTCAGAGGCCCTGGGAGTTATCCCAGGG
This sequence comes from Nelumbo lutea, assembly GCF_056320005.1. Classification (NCBI taxonomy): domain Eukaryota; kingdom Viridiplantae; phylum Streptophyta; class Magnoliopsida; order Proteales; family Nelumbonaceae; genus Nelumbo; species Nelumbo lutea. Next base: position 37,089,247 of record NC_142689.1, on the reverse strand, counting down.
ATGAAGACTTCGATGGTCAAGTTAGCCGAGAACTATGAGTGGTCGGACCAAGCAAGAAAGGAGACTTGGAGCTTAAGTTCTGGTGTATCTTTACCTCAATGTAAGAGCCCCTTTTTATAGTCAAAGTTGCTTCAGAGGAGGAGTAGTTGGGAGCAGGTGGCGGCGGTTGGTAGTGGTTGGTGATGGGTGGTCAGGATACATCTGGCCAATGCCACATATTAGGGTCCGCGAGATGGCTTGGATGCGTTTGGCCAATGCCATGTGTCAAGATCTACAGGTCGGCCAAATACTCCTACATCAGCAATATTCATTCGCATTGTTTTGTTTATTCGGGTTCTTGTTTTTGTTATCTTATTTGATTTTAGTGAATTGGTTGAGTGTCACTATGTTATGTCTGGGTTTTTCTGTCTCAACTTTGCAAGTTAAAGGACCTTTTGCATTACTTTTGATAAAAATCTAGTTTATAAGAAGGGATTGTAGGCCAAAACTTCCAAGCTATTGAGTACAATACCTCCATTGTTATGATAGATCTGCAAGTTTTAGAGATTCCAAGGAAAGGCTCCATTCCCATAGAGAGAGAGAGAGAGAGAGAGAGAGAGAGAGAGTGGTGTAATGGGCGAGAACGGCCTTGCTAGTGGGATTTTAACGAGGGGCAATTCGGTGAAAAAAGTTCGATGTTTTGTCTTGCTAATTGTTTTTGTAATTTGTTTTGAAACATATCCGATTTTGTTAATATGTAAAACTTTATTAATTTTTTTTTGTAAAAAGCCCTTTTATATATATATATATATATTGGTCAGTTCAATTAAACGCCAATTTTTTTCTAGGTTAATTGAAAACCAAACCGATCCTTCATTTTTTTAGAAATATCAAACCAATTAGTTTGATTAACCACATTTTTCGATTTGGTTTTCTTGGTTTAGTTTGATTTTTCATTTTTTTCGGTTTTTAATGAGCACCCCTACCTCAAAATTCATAATTTGATTGTACAGTTTGGGTTAGTGTCAGGGGGGAAAGATTCGTAATTCATGGGGAATGGTGTTTATTGGGGGAGCTGGGAATAAATACATTTTGAGATTATTCCCAATTTTGAGGTGAAATGGATTGTAAAAAGTCCATACAAATCAATGTTTTGAAAAACTGAATTGGATTGGCTGGTTGGATTGAGATCTAGCCCCTTGGCTGGTCTGGATGTTCCCCCAAAACTGGTGCGTTGAAAAAACACAAATAACCGGCCATGTGACTAGTTCAACCGGCGAACCGTAGATCCGATCTCAGTTTTCTATAACTGGTCGATTTTTTTCCATATTCATATTTAGTGCAAAAAGACAAAAAAAGCCAAACTGGGCCAAACAGGCCCTTAGGTCCAATCGGATCCTAAGTTTCCAACCTAGCCAAAGAAAAGTAGAAAACTATCGATCTATTTCTCTCCTCTTCCTCTCTATTCATTCAAACCTAACCTAACACCACCACTAGTGCCTCTAGCTCTACGGCTGCCATTACTGCCGCCGACGGGTACTCTCTCTCCTCCTCTTTCTTCTTCTTCTTCTTCCCATCGATGAACTCCGTTCACCACACACGTCCCTCTCCCTCTAAATCCGCTAGCTGGTTCCTCTCCTCCTCCTCCTCCTCCTCCTTCTTCTTCTTCCACTGATTTCTAAATTCCAAACCTGATTTTTGCAACATTTGTTTTCCAATTCTACAACATTATTCATTATTGATTAGGTTTTTTATAGTTTAGTTTATAGTTTACACTTAAATTTTTAATGTTTATTTTTTAATTACTGAACTTGATTATTTAATTACTCATAGTTTTGTAACTTATGATTACAAGTTTGCTCAAAATTGAAATTCCAATTTGATTTTTGCTCTAAACTTGGAATTTAATCTTTCCTTTAGGCTTTCACTTCAATCCACAAAGTGGAGTTCCAACTAATTGTTCAGTGACTTTAGTCTTGCATGTTTGCCTACCTAATTGTCTAAGCCCTTCGAAATAACTGAAAATTGAAATTGAATTCAGAATTGTGATAGTGATAATGTGATACTAAATAGCTGAAAATTGAAATGAGTTTTACTTTGATTGTACTAGTGATGATGGTGGTTATAATTAGGATTGAGTCTTGAATTTTATTGGATTGTTGATGTATTTGTTTTCATTGTGGGACATACTGTCTTAAACCTTGAAAGTTTGAAGTGTTATCGACTTATTTCTATTTTGGACTAATTTTCCTTCATATTCATTAAGTTTTTTGAATTTTATTTATCATTACATCAACATTGTTCGACCTCCGGTTAGACCCCAGTCAGACCTTGACCCATGAACCTCTCTCATCGATAAAAATCGCCTTTTAAACTTAAAACTAAAAAAAATGCCTTTTCAATCCTAACCCTAACCCGAACTTCAATCCAACCCTAAGTTTTCGGGCTGGATTCGGGTTGTATTTGGGCTAACCCGCCCAAGTTGCAACCCTACTTTTAAACCGTTTGACCGTTTGACTTGTAGGAACAAACGAGCCACGTGGCACGCCCTGATCGCTAAACCTCACTCTCTTTCCTCTCCGTTTTATCCTCAACGATTCCCCCCCGACACGAACTTTTAGCGCTCTCTCTCTCTCAACTCGACTATTCTTTTTCTGAGGCTGAGCAGAGAAAACCGCCATTATCTCAATGCTCCGTTTCTCCATCTGATGAATTCACTCCTGCTTCCCGGCCTTGGAACACAGTTAAGCAGATGGACGGTCTCACTCTCACCACCGGCTGCTCCCGTCGGTTTCTTTACTCCTCCGCGAGAGCTCGAACAATTAACCACCACTTTTTCTCTCGTCGACCTGGTTTTCTCGTTTTCGCTTCCAAAGATGGTCCCAATCTTGACCATTGGGACCAAATGGAGCTCAAGTTTGGTCGAATGCTTGGAGAAGACCCCAAACTAACCCTAGCCAAGGTATGCCTCCTTACTCGACTCCTTTCTGCTAACTTCTAGCTTTCTTCTATGGTTCTTGCTTATTATTTGTGTACTTAGAAGAAGGAATTGCATATTATTTCTGCAGATAATGGGAAGAAAATCTTACCCGGATATCTCTTATCTGGAAATCGAGAAATCATTTCAGAAGAACAGAGGCAAATTAAATGACAACATCAAGGAGGTTCCATTTGATGAGAGCAGTGAGGAAGGACAGGAGCAATTATCTACTTCCTTGGACAGCTTGAATTTGTTGCGACCTGTTCCGAAGAAAGGATTCAAACTTAAGGCCGAGGAGAAGGTGCCCGTATCCCAGATAAGAAAGCCAAGCCAACCAGTTGGCAAGGCAGTTGATAATACCAAGAGCAGCATTCCTAATGTAATATTGCGGAAACCTTCCACTTTTAATGAAGATGACGTTGATATGGAGAAATCTTCGTCGAGGTTAAAGATTAAGCCAAACTTGTTCTTGAAGATGCGAAAGGAGCAACCTAAGGAGAATTTTAGTGATATTACGCTTTTGAAGAAGCCTGGACTGATAAGTGTCCCTACGGATTCTGGTGAAGCTGTTGAAGATCGCTTAGTGTCTGCGTCTTCAAAAGCTGCTGATAATCTTGAAGACGATACTTTGAGCGTGTCTGCATCTGTTGGAATGGCTGACGCGGCTGAGAAAATAGGTAATGCACTAGTTTGCTAATTGTTTATTTTGGTGGTTGAAGTTCTAAAAACTAATGCCGTACTTGTTTTTATTTTTTAAGGATTACAGCCACTTGAGCAGAGTGATTTGGGTTCTGCTGGAAAGAAAGCTTCTGTATCTCAGCCTTTGAATACACTCTTTGTAGAGACTGCATTGCTAGGAAAACCTCAGAGGTTTTCTAAACATCTCCATTTTTTATAGTTTCTCCATTTTCTGCTCGTCAAACGTTGCTTTGTCATTGAAGGGATTATTGAATTGTAGGTTGGACATATCTTCAAGAGAAAGATCACCTCCTGCTAGAGTAGAGTCTGTCCGTGTGAGTTCTGAAAACTATAGTGATGCGGCTGAAATTGAAAAATTCCTACAAACTCCACCCCTACAGGTGATGGTCATTCTCTTACTTGATTCCTATATTTGAACTTCGAAATAATAGGTATATGTTCTTGATTACTGAGGAAGATAAGGATTTTGAAGAGCCATGCCAATGGTCCTTTCTGATAAACCATTCTCCTAAATTACGTTTAGCCTCCTGCTTTTGAATTCTCAACTTTCACCAGTACAATTGAATTCTGAGTATGTTAGATAATTGCAGGAACATGAAGATGCTGACTGGACCAGGGCAGAAGATCTCCTTAAGACAGGAGGGAGGGAAGAAGTAGAATTAATTAGCTGTAGCACCAGAGGTTTTGTTGTAAGTTCCCTCAGAAACTATATTTCTTCTCTGCTGGTTTAGTATGACCTTCATGCCTAAGACCTTGTCCATGCTTTGTTTGTGCAGTAGTGCTATACAGCATGATTCTAACAATTTCATCATTTCTATTCATGTTGACCTTTTTTTTTTTTCTTTTTGTATCATTTCCAGGCATCTTTTGGCTCTTTGATTGGATTTTTGCCATACCGAAATCTTGGTGCCAAGTGGAAATTCTTAGCTTTTGAATCATGGTTGAGAAAAAAAGGCTTAGACCCATCTATGTACAAGCAAAATTTAGGCATTGTTGGAAGTTACGGAGTTCAGAACAAAAATGTTCCTCTAGATCAAAATCCCAGTCTTGTTGAGCAGCAAAATAATGGAATACTGACACCAGACATGAAATTGGAAGATCTTCTTGAGATTTATGACCAAGAGAAAATCAAATTCTTGTCATCTTTTGTTGGTCAGGTTTGGAGAATTCAACTTGGGATCAGTATTCTTATCATTTCCATTTTGAATCTTGATTTCATGCAAGCCTTTCTGTTTTGCAGAGGATCAAAGTGAATGTGGTGCTGGCTGACAGGAACTCTAGGAAGTTAATGTTCTCAGGGAGGCCAAAAGAAAAGGAAGAATTGGTTGAGAAGAAGAGAAATCTCATGGTAAGTTGGTTCCTGTTTCCTGTAGCGCTTGCAAATATCTATTGTTTGGAGAAGAGTTTCAAAGGGTTTTCATGAATTTCATGCCTCCAATAAAGCACCTGCAAAAATCTGATTTTAGCAATTAAGCCCTCCTTTTGCATGGAAAACCATTTTGCACTTAAGTTGCAATTTTACCTATATGTTTAACAGACCAACTTTATCCAACTTACCAAATGGTGACGCTTGAGAATTATCAAAAAAAAAATGGTGATGTTTGCCAACAATTGAAGCTTACCCTTGTTTGAAAATACCAAATTATGATTTCATTCTAAAACTTGTTTTTATTGTTGATGAATTCTCTTTTTTTTGCAGGCTAAACTCAGTGTAGGGGATGTTGTGAAATGTACTATCAAGAAGATCACTTATTTTGGCATATTTGTTGAGGTAAATTGAAGGTTCTGCTCCTTTTCTTTCCTTTTACTTTAACTATTACTCTTATTATCATCTTCAACATGATCATCATTTTAGTTCATGATATTCCTAACCCATATAAAATTTTGAAGGTTGAAGGAGTTCCAGCTCTAATTCACCAGTCAGAAGTCTCATGGGATGCAACCTTGGATCCCTCATCCTTTTTCAAAATTGGGCAGGTATTTGAGTGTATTATGATCAGTATATTGCAAAGTGTTTTTTATTTAAGAATTTAGAATTTGTGAATTGAGAAAATAATTTATGGGATAAGTCTAAGAAGATACAATTATGGAGTCTGTCTTTGTCCATATGAGGCATGCCTTTCTCATTGCGTTAGCTGAATTAGAGAGAGGAATTTGCTTGGTCTTTCATTTGTTGCTGCTTTTAGTTCTCACTGTTGAATATCCTCTTTCCAAAATATTCTTCAAGTTCTTATGAAAACGATTGTGGTTTCAGATGGTGGAAGCAAAAGTTCATCAGTTGGATTTTTCACTTGAACGCATCACCTTATCCTTAAAAGAAACTACGGTACTCTTATGGACTGACCATTGCCATTATCCTGGTTACCTTATTAAGAAAGTTGTGATGAACTAATGGTTATTATTTTATCTTCATTTTATCTTTTTTCTTTCTTTTATTGCAGCCAGACCCACTAATTGAAGCCTTGGAGTCTGTAGTTGGTGATCACAATTCTTTGGACGGGAGGCTCGAAGCAGCAAAATCAGATGTTGAGGTATTGAATCCAGTCTGATATTGTGAATATATATATATATATATATATATATATATATATATATATATATATATATATATATATATATATATATGTATGTATTTCAGATAAACTTGAAGTAAGTGGGTTTCAGAGATTATTTTAACGGTAGTTGAGACTTCTACAAGAACTTGTTAATAAAATGCAAGGCAATAATCTAAAATTAATCTTACGGTGGTATAACTTGTTCAATGATGTTCTACATACACATTTGTGTTACCATGAAAATTGAACCTCTTCAACTAGACTGCTCAAGCTGTAGACTAACTAAATCCAAGGCTTCTATTGAAGGTGTATTTTTTTTTTTCCCTTTGGAATTTTAGGAGCTAAAGAAAGGATGTGAAAGAAAACTCACCAGAGAAACATCTAATAATCATTAAATCACAGATTGGATCAGAAAATGGAGGGAAGTGGCAAGGATTTCTACAAGAAAGACACCAATAAGAAGAGATTAAATACCATATAAAGGTGGCTTCCTAAAGCTTAACTTTAATGGTAGCGGTATTGGGAATCTAGGTCCATCAGGAATAGGATGTTTTTCAGAAATGAGGAAGGCCATACAGTGGCACTATTTTTGGGTCCAATTGGCATAGGGGACTCCTTAAGGGCAGAGATTATGGCGGTTATAGAAGGAGTACAAAGGGCAAAGAAAATGAATATCACCAAGTTAATTATTGAAGGAGATTCAAATGAAAGCTATTGATATTTCAACTCTCTCACAATGAAGGAGGTGGTTGTGGATTCGCCAAGAGATATCGATGACAATCTCAAACTGTTGGAGACAAATTTGGTGGGGCGTTTTGTTAATTCTGATCCTGATGCAAAAGTAATGGGGAGATGGGTGGTTGTAGAATGGCGTCCTCAAAGTTCTCTTCATGTTAGAAAATTGAATGTTGATTTTTTCCTCTTTATCTTTGGCAATGTGGAGGAAGTGAGAGATGTTTTAGTTTGAGAACTGTTAGACAGTTATGCCCTTAGCTCCAATCAGATTGATGTATCTTTTGACATTTATTGTAAATGAATAAAGTACATAATTGATTCATGTCATTGTGGTGCATTTCTGTGTAATACTCTTAAATTGGACGCTTATGACATTGTTGTTAGTTTAGAATCTTCACAACCATTGGATAGATCTGAGGAGATTTATCCTGCTAAGGCTGACATTGATGTGTCGCCAAGTTGGTTGGGGTGGCTTGTCTCAACTGCTAGGGTGAAACCTGAGGTACATGTAGTGTGGGTTTTCTTGAAACCCTAAATCGGACCAAATTCCAGTATTGCCCTAGACCTTGGAGATAGATGGGCAAAACTGCAATGTTACACCTGACCCCTAGACTCGATTATGGTACTGCACTAGGTGTCGGATTGGGTTGTCTTTGATATGCTAATCAGTAAGATCCTTAGAGGGGGTCAAAACTTGGGTGTGTTGGGGCAGTTTGAGAATTCACCTGAGTGGGTGATCATAGTGATAGAATTAGCCCCATTGTTGGACAAAGTGAATGATCGGGTAATGCACTCTCTCTGATAGAAACCTAAACTGCTGGCAGTTGATTTCAAATGTTGAAATTTGTTTTTGCAAAATATATTTATATATATTATGGTTTCAAAATGTTTGCAAAATGTTTTAATTCCCGAGATCCATGTGAGTAGATAATGCAACACTGTACCTTGTAGCCGAGGGAGATGTTCTCTCTTGTTGGGCAGAGTTTGATCATTATGGGCTGAGAGGTTAAGTGTAAGACCATTGAGTGTAATACCTAATGGGATAATCTTGCATCTACCCACAGTTCTTGAGTTTTCATAAGGTGGCTGGATCCAAGAACCATTTAGTGTAAATGTTGGGCCCATTAAGAGCCCATGGTGATGGACTTAGGGGTTCACTGTCTCCTACAGTGAATTCGGCCAGGCCTTGTAACAAAGGCTGGGCTAAACCCATGTGGCTGATGTGTATATCAATATTAGGGTCCCACGCCATACAAAGAGATCCAACTGGGTAGCAGGTTAAGGAGTAAGTGAGCACATAAGCTTAATGGGCCTAAAGCCCAATTTGAACTGGGCTTAAGTTAGTTAATTAAAAGGGGGCCAATTTAGTTTTAAACTGATTAGGATTAGCTGAAGGATAGGATAAGTCTTATCCATTTAAGAGTCCAGATCTAAATATAAGATTTGGATTAGGAAACTCTCTCCTAATTAGATTAGGAGGCTGATCCAAGAAGGCTATAAATAGGGGCGAATTCCTCAGATTTTCACAACAACAAATTGCAAAATTCTTCTCCAGTTCTTACCACCCCTACCCAGTTCGATCTCTACTTGTGGATCTGATCAAGAAAGGTTCTTGATATTGTTTCTTGGTAGAGGAAACAATCTGAAGTCGTGCTCACCAGCCCTTGCTCGATTCTTGCTGAAGAATTCAAGTTCTTGCTGAAGAACCATCTTGCTGATCCTGCTTCACTACACACTGTGTCATCTTTAGTGGAAGCGGGTTTTGGTCTTCTCTTTGGGTGTGAACACCTACATTGGGAGTTACTGTTAGTATCAGGTATATCCCTCACTTCCTAATGGTTTCAGATCTGGTCCTGTTTTGGATTCAAGAACGAAAATTGAAAATGCAGTTTTCTAAATTAGGGAATACGATTCCCGAATGGGAGAGAGAAATTTTTGAAATCTCGCCCAACCTTCCTGCAGGGTTCGGCTATCCATATGATGGATCTCCCATCCCTTCAAGAACAGGGTATGACCAATGTTTTAAAACGCGGAGGCGTGGCGCGAGGCGTTCCACTACCTAGAGGCGTGAGGCGTGAGGCGTAGTTCAGAATGCAAGGGGCGTAAGCCTCCTTAAGAGGAGGGGGGTTAGGAGGAAGGAGGAAGGGGAGGAGGATGAAGAGGAAGTGGGGTGGGGGGGGGGGTCTGGGGGCAAAGCCCCCTTGCCAAGGGGCAAGGGGCAAACCACTTTCTTTCCCCTTATCTTTTCTTCCCTTCCCTTTCCTTTCCTTTTCTTTCCTTTTCTCTCTTTTTTTTTCTTCTCTTTGGGCAAACCACTTTCTTTCCCCTTATCCTTTATTCCCTTCCCTTTCCTTTCCTTTTCTTTCCTTTTCTCTCTTTTTTTTCTTCTCTTTCTTTTTCTTTCCCTTCCCTTTCTTTTCCCTTTCTTTTCCCTTTCTTTTCCTTTTCTTTCCTTTCCTTTTCTTTGCATACACCTCTAGCACGCCTCATGAAAAATGCGCATGAGGCATAAGTGGTAATGTGGTATTATACCAGTATTCTGCCCATGACAGCCATTGAACCGATTTGGTGGGTCCGTCTCCTGCAAAGCACCTGAGGTAAGTCTTGAGTCAGCGGTTCACTACCTCTGCCTGGCCGTCAGACTGGGATGATAACTCGTGGAATGACACAACTGAGTTCCTTGAAGCCGGAAATATTCCTGCCAGAAATGACTCATGAATGTGGGGTTGCGGTCTATTGTAATGGCAGTAGGAGTCCCATGCAGTCCTGCAACTTCTTGAACAAAAACCTTAGCCACTTGTGCTGCTGAGTAAGGGTGGGATAGGGGTATGGCGTGAGCGTATTTGCTCAGTCTATCAACCACCACCAATATCACTATCTTCCCTGCTGACTTAGGCAACCCAGAAATGAAATCCATGGAAATTTCGTCCCATACCTGATCGGGAATGGGGTAGAGCTGTAGCAGCCCAGCAGGAGCCTGTGTGTTGTACTTCTGCTGTTGACAAACGTGGCATGCCACAATGAAATCTTGGATCATCTTCTTCATTCCTTGCCAGTAATAGTGTTCATGAAAGAGATGAATCAAAGTCATTACTGTAGGATGAGTGTGGGAAAATGACCAGCCGATTCTTGTAGAATAAGGTGGTGCCTACCACAGAATATCCAGGTACTGCAGCTGGATCAGTCTGCCACTTCTTCCGCAGGGAGTCCAATTCACAATCTTGCTGGGCTTCCTCTTTAATTTGCTCTACTAAATGGTAGATGGGCTGGGAAACCTGTATGTGAAGCAATTCCTCCTGCCTGGACAGAGCGTCAATGGTGAAATCATAGCCCATGAGCCGAAAAACCCACTTCTGTTGTTCCAGTGTGAGAACTCGCTGGTCCAAGAGATGTTTTAGGCTTTGCTGGTCCGACCGAACTGTGAACCTGCCAACCTAGGAGATAGCCCCACCACTTGTGTACTGCTAGAGCTACTGCCATCAGTTCCTTCTCATAGGTGGATTTGCCTAGGGCTGAAGGTGTGAGTGTCTTGCTGAAAAAGGAGATGGGCTGTCCTCTCTGCATGAGAACATCCCCGATGCCTCATCCCGAGGCATCACATTCTACCACAAACTCTTTAGAGAAATCAGGAAGAGCTAGTTTGGGGGTGTAGTAACTTCCTTCTTGAGATCAATGAAGGCTTCCTTGGCTTGATCAGTCCATTGAAAAGAGTCTCTTCAAAGCAGCTGGGTCAAGGGTGCCATCAATGCTCCATGGTGTCTAATGAAATGCCGGTAGTAACCAGTCAAGCCCAAGAACCTGAGAAGGCTTTTGACTGAGTTAGGCCTGGCCCAATTCGCCATGGTCGCTACTTTGTTTGGATCCGTCTTGACCTGTCCACCTGAAATGATATGGCCCAAGTAGTGTATTTGTGTCTTACCAAAAGCACACTTAGAGAGAGTAGCATATAATCTGTTTTTTCTGACAATGTCCAAAATGGATTTGAGGTGCACCATGTGAGAGGCCCATGTAGGATTGACTGTATACTAAGATATCGTCAAAAAAGACGAGTATGAACTGGTTCAGATGTGATAGGAAGAGGTCATTCATTAGGGCTTTGGAAGGTTGACGGTGCACTGGTCAAGCTAAATGGCATGATCAAAAATTCATAATGTCCATTTTGCGTGCGAGAAGCAGTTTTGTGCACATCCTCTGGGTGGACTCGGATATGATGGTAACTTGACCGAAGATCCAACTTGGAGAAATAGACTGACTGCTTGCCGCAACTCATCAAGCAGTTCCTTTATGAGAGGAATCGAGAAGCTATCCTTTATGGTGATTTTGTTCAATGCCCTGTAATCAATACAAAACCTCCAAGTCCCGTCTTTTATTCTGACCAACAAGAAGGGTGACGCATATGGGCTGTGGCTTGGTTGTATCCATCCTTTATCGAGCATCTCCTATACACTTTTCTCTATCTCAACCTGCTAACAGAGAGGGTATTCGTAGGACCTTGATCTTGGTGGGCGAGGCTCTCGGGTAGGTGGGGATTTTGTGGTCATGGGGGCGAGGTGGTGGAAGGTGCAATTGTTCATTGAAGACATTCTCATAATCGGACATGAGCTGTTGGAGTTGATGTTGCTCCTCTGGGGTGGTATTGGGGGTAACAGGGCAAGTGAGAGTGGGTTCGTTTTCCATGGACCCAAAATGAATCAGAGTGGCGACCTCATGATGCTGATAGTATTTAATGACTGCTTGGGTGGTTTTGGGTGTGGGTCTGCCGAGATAAACCCCCTGTAGTAGATAGCAGTATCCATTAAGTGTGAGCTCCATTGTTAATTGGGCCCAATCACAGGCCACTCGGCCCAATTGTTTCAACCACTGAATACCCAGAACCACGTCCAACCCAGTAAACTCTAAGGTGTAAAGGTCCACCCAGAAGAGACCTTGTATTTTTAGGCCCACCTCCTTGCAACATCTATCACACCAAATGTAGTGTCCATTTGCCACCCGTACAAAAAACAGGCTCGTGGGTTGTATTGCTAGGCCCAACCGTTTGGTCAAGGCCGTGTTGATAAAGTTCATACTACTCCCACTGTCTATCAGAATTGAAACCCCTCTAGCCCAATATGAGTCCATGCACTCACATTGTTTGATATGAGTGCAAACCGGTTAAAGCTTGTAGGAAGATCTTGGCATGCTCTGTTTCCGAGATCTCTTGGTTCACTTCCTCGGGTGGGTCTACCTTCAGTTTGGGGTTGTCTTCCAAGGGGTCATCCAATTGAAGGGCGAAGAATTGTTGTGATTTGCATCGGTGATTGGGAGAAAACTTCTCATCAGTTATAGCACAACCCTTTTTCCTGGCGTGCTTGCATCTCTGTCAATGACAACCTCTTGATGGGAACAACGGGCGGTGGGTTTGGCTTGGATGATATCGGATTAGATTTGGGTGGGGGAGTCTTAAGTATAGGTCCCACGAGTCGAGTCAGGCATTTAAGGCAGTTGAGCCTCTCCTCTTGGAGTTTGGCTAGACCCACCATGGCTAACAGGGAGGTCGGCTGCATCGCCTTAACCTCGACCCAAATATTGTCCCGCAAGCCCCCGATGAAACACCTTGTGAGGGCATTCTCCGGCCAGCCAATGACTTGGGTTGCTAGCCACTCAAACTCGACTTGATAATCCCTTACAATCTTGGTCTGCTTTACACTCGACAATGCCTCATCATAGTTATCTAGACCCGACAGTCCAAAACGGATAGTGAGGGCTTGAGTGAACTCGAACCAAGAAACCTAGGGGTGATTCTGATGATACCATTGGCACTAGAGGATTGCTTCACCATCCAAGTGGAGGAAGCAACCTACATCTTTTGGTTGGCGGGGGTCTCGTGGTACTCAAAGTACAGTTCAGCACTATATATCCAAGGGATCGGATCCTCTCCTGAGTACAGAGGAAAAGTCCACCTTGGCAAAACGTCCGGTGAAGCCTCCACCTCTCTTGCTGGTTCCACTGCTCAAAGCCTCTCCTTTGTTCTCTTTGGTTGGTGCCACAATGATATTCTCGTACTGGACTACGACGGTGGAGAGGACCTCCTTCAATTCCCTCAAGTCGCCGGCTACCTTGCTGACTTCATTCTCCACATGGCTTACTCGATCATCCATGGTAGTGTTGGTCATCTCGGATCGTTGCTCTGATACCAAATAATGAGATTGAAAATTCAAGGAGCTACTTCGAGGGAGCTCAACCTCCTAAAATCAGATTACAATGGAGAGATGAGGGGGGTGAGAGAAGGAATGAACAGAGAGATAACATAAAGGTAAGAATTCAATTATTCTCTTCTGCCAAGTCGTTACATAACAACCTCATTTTATAATCACTCGGTAGCCTTCACTAGTGCTAGCTGTAGTGGGCTGATGTGCCCTTCTGGTGTATATGTATTTGATAGGAGGCTTGTATAGGATATTGCCTCTGCCTTTTGGAATATGAATTTGGGCTTGGGCTGAGTGCTGGGCCTAATCAAGGCGAGGAGCACTAGCTGGGTTCTTATTAGACACGTTCCCCAAAAGTTCAGGATTGGGAGTTGGTACCCATTAATCAGTGCGATTAGAGACATAGGTCCCTCAAGCTTGGTGTGGTTAAACATATATGGAATTCCTTTGCATTTGTGGTGTTTCCAAACTTTTAAAGCCATGGGAGATGCGTGTGGAAGGTTCAGGTTCATGGATTCAAGAATAAGTTCTTGGCGAAACCTTGCTGTTGCTCGTATTTTAGTCGAAGTTGCAGAGATTCATTTGGTGCCCACATTGTTATCCCTGTGCTTTGCTGGAGAGAACTCCAGTCTAAGGTTAGTGGTTGAAGGTTTGTATCCACTAAGATTGGTTAATAAGTTGTCTCGATGGAGGGAGGTAAGTAGCAAGAGTCGGTTTCCTTCTACTGTGTTGGAAGGAAAGACGAGCAAGCAAGTTGGAGAGGAAGGGACGAAGGTTGAAGGTGAGGGTAAGCTTTGGCATTAAAGAAAAAATTAATGGTTGTAAGGATAATTTGGCAAATGTGGGGCACATTGAGAATGGAGAGAGTAGGACCCCAAAAACTGGATGTGGGTTCCACTCAATTTCAGATAAGGAGGATCAGCTTAGCCTGCTCGCCCTAGCGAATAGGGAGGTTGGTGGGGAGGGGGGACACATGGAAGGCCAAGAGAAGAGGAACTTAGGGTTAGATAAGGGAGAGGAAGAGTCTCTATTTTGAACACTGAGATGCTTTGGGTTGAGAAGTTGGTATTAGGGTCGAGTGAGGCCCATTTCAAGAAGCCCAAGTCTTTTGTTAGAAAGAAGTGCAGTAGTTTGGATCATTTAAGGGTAGATAAGAGGAAGGCATTTATTTGCAAACACCCAAAAGTTAAAAAATGCAGGAGCTTGAAATCATTTTCCTTGAGGAAGGTACAAGAGGGGAAGGAAGAGTAATGGGAATTGGCGCTCTTCAGATATGACAAAAGGAAGAAGGAGAAGGGCATCGAGAAGTCTGAGGTGGAGAATGTGGAACATGAAGTTGATCGAAGATGTATTTCTGAAGATTACACCCCCCGTTTGTTGCAATCATAACAAGAATGATGCTGGTTCGCTTTCTGGCACAGTGAACTAGAAGACGGCTGAATTGAATCGGGTTGTTTTCTCTTCTGAGGAGGATTTTTTGGCTTGCAATCCTAGGGGATTTGTAACGGAGTGAAGGATAGGTCGGGGGAGAGGAGGAAGGAAGATGCGGTAGGGGTTGGCAATGTTGAATTTGGAAAAGTTTTAGGAGTTATGATAGTGGAGCAAATGAGGTTAATGGTGCAACTGTCTGCGAATCTCCCCAAGTAGAGTGCTCAGATGCCATTCATAGTCCTTTTGTGCAAGTGGTGATTGGAAAGGTAGGGGTGGCAAATGGAAGGTTTAGCCAGTCATAAGTTGGTGAGGAAACTGCAACTTTTGAAAGAAAAACTAAGAAGTAGAAGGCTGAAGGTTTTGGGTAGAGAGGAGAGTAGAAAGGAGGAGGTTCTGGAAGGTATGGCGAGGCTGGACAGGTTAGAAGAAGGGGCTTTAATGAGGGAGGCACAATTGGAAAGGGAAGGATTGAGGGGAGAATTGGAAAGAATCATTTTGAAGGAAGAAATAAGATGGAGGCAGAAGTCTAGGGCTATTCTAAGAGAGGAGGATAAGAATTCAGCATATTTTCATGCTTTTGCAAGTGCCATAAGGAGGAGAAACCTTATCACAAGAATTGAGGTAGGGGAGGACATGGAGGATACTTGTGAAGGGATTCAGAGTAAGGTTATGGAATTCTTCAAGGGGCCATATAGGGAGAGGGGATGGAGTTGGGTGGCTCTAGGGGGCTTGGAGCCTAAAAAGCTGAGCAATTTTGTTGCAAATTGGCTAGAAAGAGAGATAGAGATTGAAGAATTTAGTGAAGCTCTGAAAAAAGTTAAATGGGGATAAAGCCCCAGGGCCGGATGGGTTTAATTTCAATTTTGTCAAGGCTGGTTGGAGTTTCTTGGAAGATGACTTTTCTCAGATGATCAAGGAATTCTGTGATGCAAAAGAACTTGACAAGGGAATCAACGCCACCCTGCATCTCACAAATTCAAAAGAACTTGACAAGGGAACCAATAAGCTTGATCAGTTGCCCCTACAAGCTATTAGCTAAGGTGCTGTCCAGGAGGTTGAGGGATGTGATCCATGAGGTGGTGGGAGAAACCTAAATGGCATTTGTGGAAGGGAGGCAATTTTGGATGGAGTGTTGGTGGCCAGTGAGTGCATTGACTCTAGGATAAGGAGCGGGAGACCGGGGCTGGTATATAAAATTGACATTGAGAAAGTATACAACCATGTGGAGTGGGGATTCTTGGAAGAGATGCAAAGGCTAATGGGGTTTGGAGAGAAATGGAGAAGTTGTGGGATGTTTGCATGTATATTGCCTGTCTCTTTTCTTTACTTCTCAATGGTGTCTCTTCGTAGTTTTTCATGCTTCTAAAGGGCTTCAAGAAGGGGATCCAATCTCCCCATTGTTGTTGGTGCTAGTGATGGAAGTGCTGAATTTGCTTATGGTTAAGGCTTCTCAGCTGGGTTGGGTTGAAGGCTTCAAAGTGGGTGAAGAGGGTCCTTGAATTTCCCATCTTCAATATGCTGATGACACTCTCATTTTCTTGGATGCCTCAGTTGACCAGGTGCTGAACCTTAGGGCTATATTGGCTAACTTTGAGATGCTCACAGGTTTGAAAGTGAACCTAGCTAAAAGCTCATTGATTGGGGTGAGGGAAATAGGGAGGGAGGAGCTGGAGCAGTTTGCTTGTGTTTGAATGTCAGATAGGGGAGTTGCCATTTCAGTATCTGGGTCTTCCAATAGGGTCTAAAGCTTTTGCAGCAGAAATAGGCTAGTAGTTGAAAGAGTGGAGAAAAGGCTTGAGAGTTGGAAAGCAAAGTGCCCGTCTCTGGGGGGTAGAATCACACTAGTCAGGAGTGTTCTCTCTAGCTTACTGACTTTTTACCTCTCTACTCAAGATTCCAGCAAAAATGGCAGAAAAAAATTGAGAAGTTACAGAGAGATTTTTTGTAGGAAGGTGCAGGGGGAGCAATTGGGAATTAGAAGGGTCAGAGTTTTCAACAAGGCCCTTTTGGGTAAGTGGCTGTGGAGGTTTGGGCTGGGAAGGGAGAGAGAGTCTCTTTGGAGGAGGGTAGTGGCTGAGAAATATAGGTTGGTGAGGTTTGGTTGGGAATCAAGGGAGGTCTCAAATTCTTATGGGGTGAGTGTATGGAAAGGAACAGTGCAATTCAATCAAGTGTTTAAAACTTAAGTTAGTTTTAAGGTGGGTGGTGGGTAAAGGATAAGATTTTGGGAAGACGAATGGTGTGAAGCAGGGAAGCTCTGTGAGGTATGTCCGAAGCTCTACAAGCTGACTAAGCATCAAGTCAAGGCTGACCAATGCTTTTTGCAGGACCAGGAGGTAGAAGAATGTATTCATCTGCTGGAAAAGCTTCAGAAAATTGAAGTCTTACCCTCTTTGAGGGATGGGATGTGGTGGAAAGAGTTCAAGAATGGGGTGTTTTCTGTGAAGTCGTTCTACATGGCGTTGGTGAAGGATCAGCTGAACTCAGATCAAGTGGAGGGGATTTGGGGGAACCCTGTTTCACCTAGAGTGGAAACTTTCGCTTGGTTAGTTGCTTTGGACAGCATACTAACTGCTGACCATCTAAAAATTAGAGGGATCTACTTGGCAAATGTTTGTGTTTTATGCTGGGCGGGTGAAGAAACTGTTTTACACCTGTTCTATACTTGCAAGGCAGCAAAGGTTATTTGGAGATTTTACTTCTTTTTACAGCAGAAATCTTTTCTTCATGGCCAAATTTTAGAGGGAGCAGGAAAGCAAGGATAGTTTGGAGCTGCATTCCCTTTGCAGTGTGCTGCGTTCTATGGAATTTGCAGTGTGCTGCATTCTATGGAATGAAAGAAACAGAAGACTCTTTGATTACAAATAAAAGAACATTGAAACACTAGTCTCTCTGGTTGGGAAGCTAGTAGCAGATTGGGTTTGGGTGCTACCAGATTTTGACCAAATCAGAAGATCAGAAATGGGGGAGAATTTTTGGAATGTTCTTGAAATTCAGTTGATGTAATTTGGATTAGTTTCTGTTCATAACAAGAGTTTGTTTTGATGTGTGTATAGAGGTGACATCTTGTCACCTATTAGTTTGTATTTCACTTTTTGAATTAATGAATTTTCATTCCCAAGAAATCTCGTGGAGCAAGGAG
The DNA here is from genome assembly GCF_056320005.1 of Nelumbo lutea. NCBI lineage: Eukaryota > Viridiplantae > Streptophyta > Magnoliopsida > Proteales > Nelumbonaceae > Nelumbo > Nelumbo lutea. The sequence goes on along the minus strand of NC_142689.1, from coordinate 37,071,541 downwards.
TGCACACATTGTTCATGTTACCAAGATCTTTTCTTGCTAAAACTTGGTTTGGCGGGGGCAGGACCTACAAAAAAATTACAAAAAGGTTTACAAGAGGAGAGGGGCAAAGACAATAGTGACCACATTCGAAGATACTAGAGGTGTGGACTTTCAGGTTAATAATAGTTCGGAATCTCAGATGGGTAACCTTCAGCTTGAAAAAGGAAATGGAAACGACTCCAGTTCTGAAGCGAGAAGTCCTGATAGTAGTCAAGACTCTTAGGTAGAGAGGTCTGGAAAGCTTCCTATTGAGAACATTGTGGAGAAAGAAGTTGAGAATTGCAAAAGCCTTGGCTTGTTCTTTTGGGGAGGGGAGGAGTTTTCTAGGAAGGCCTTTGAGGAATTTGAGAGGAGGGAAGAAAGTTTGAAGAGAATGGAAATTGGGGAGAGAAGAGAGAGGTGGGATGAGGATATTAATGGACAAGAAGTGTTCAAAGGGGAGGTTTAGGAGTTGGTTGCCTGGTTCCTTCTGTATTCTTTTTTCTTTCAATGAATTTCTCTTTATCCTTCAAAATGAAAATGTTGGTGATTGGGTGGTTGCAAGATGTTGAGGCTGCTCTATGGTCTTATCGAATTGAACTAAGAGGATTAAATGGCTGACTAGAGGAATGAATGTGAGACTTCAATGGGTAAAAAGGGGAAGTGAATAGCATGGCTGAGGCTTTAGCCAAGCAAGGGGTGGGAAAAAAAATCAAGGGTTTTGGGCACATTTGTTAGAAAGTAAAAAAAGATGAGAGATAAGAGTCCTTATCTCTTCAAAGAGTGAATGTATATCTACATTATAATTATCTCTTTTGAGCCTTGGAGTTGAGAAATACACCTGTAGTAATTCAGAAAATATAGGAAAAGAAAGAAAGAAAGGAAGAGAAAGGAGAAGAAAATCGTTTCAGCAGTAGGTTGTGGAAGAAGAGAAGGGAAGAGAGAAAAGAAGAGTTTGAATCTCTCTAGCCCCCTTGATCTCTTTTATTAACTTATTTCTAAAATTAAATACAATTACTTGGATGCCCTTAATGGGGCGGCCAGCACTTAAGAAATAATTAAAGAAAACAGAAAAAAGTTCATAACTAAGGCCCATAACCAACAAACATAACCTTAAAAACTACTTAAAAGAAATAAAAAACACTAAGGTCCATTCTGCCCATTCTCAATACAATAATTAATAAAGTTGCTGCTTATTGATAAAAAAAGATGGAATCTACTGGTTGAACACTTTTAAAATCTGATTTCATGATGGGACTATCTATGGATGAACTATCCTTAGGAGGGGTTTTGACAAGCCTGCTATTTTACTTGTGGATGTTGTGGTGACATCTCAGGTTTCACATGCTTGCAATTTCACCATCATTTTGTAAGTTCTAGCCCATTATCCTTTGACCATGTGCTACAAGAACCCTCCTCTATCATTATATGTATGTTTGTGTGTGGAATGTAGTTTTAGTGCCTGTTGTAGTGTTGTTTATACAAGACAACATCCATTGCCCCACACACAAATAGAATGTAGGAATCATAGTATGCTCATGTTCATGGGCCTGTTAATTTAATTGGGTGTCTGTTTGACCTTCAATATAAACCTACTTATGGACCTTAATTAGCCAGAAGCTGAGCTTTCAATAGGCCTGCACTAAGGTGTAGAGGTGGAATTTTCCTCTGGTAGATGAATCCCGTTGGAGCTTGCCAAAGAGAAACACTGAAGAAAGAAGATACCAGTTTGTGATTTCTTAAGCAATTAGGAAGTTAGTGTTAAGAGTGCTAAATATATCTTTCTTTTCTGTTACAAGTCTGCTTTCTTTTTCTATGGCTAAATCAGTTTTAAATTGAAATTGGGCAGTGGGCTGATGTGGAATCACTTATTAAAGAACTTGAACAGATTGAAGGTATCCAGTCAGTCTCAAAAGGCCGTTTTTTCTTGAGCCCTGGCTTAGCTCCTACGTTTCAGGTACTTCCTCTCTTTATTCATAAATTTATGTTTTTTTATAAGTTTATTCGTAAACTTACGTTATTGATCAGACAAAGAAAATAGAACTCTTGAAACTTGGTAGAAATAAAATGAGTTTATGCAGTCCAAGCCAGCTAACCTTTGCAAGGTTATTATTAAGTGCAAAGGGAGCACGATAAGAATAATGTACAAGCTAGATATTGATCAAAAGAATAAGAGCCAATTCTCCTCTCTGGTCTTGTCAAATTGTTGGTCCATGAGGTTTTTTTGGAAGAAAAGTCTAGTGGATTGGAACTAAAGACTGAACTGATGGGAAGCTGAAGTGGAGAAGTTTTTCATTTGGTGAGTAGATGGAAGTCTGAACTGATTATTGAAGAGAAGAAATTTTTATTTGAGAGCGGAAGGGCCAGAGGAAAGAACCTGTTAAAAATTAGGGAGGATAGGAAGGCCACGATACTATTGTTTGAGGAAGGAGTGGCATGGTTAAAGGGCTTTTTTGATGGTGTTATACAATCGGTTAGGACAATAGGATGAAAAAACGTCTTCGAACTGGGAAAGAAGAGGTACGAAGTGGAACTGAGATGCAATGGTAAAGGCTAGTTCATCATGGTCACAGAATATTTCGACGCAAGAAGACAATTGCTTTGCTTACCGGAAGGGAAGAAGAAACAAGGTTGGATGGCCTTTGCTGCAGCAGTTTCTTGTCTCTGTCGATGTGGTGTTGGAGCAAGAACAAAGTTCAGCACCCATTAAAAGCCTGGAGAAGCCGTTGAAGAAGAGCTCATGCAGTGATGGTGAACTTATTTCGAGCTCTAATACAGGGTGAAGCTGTGGTTTGAGGGTGAGAAAGAAGACTGGGAGCGGAGAATGGTGATCTCAGCGAGCAAAGCAATACAAGATTGGGGGAAGGTCCTAAACTCAGTGGTGCACAACTTGAAGCTGGAGTCCGAGGTTGCTCTGAAACCATTCTCAGACAGGAAGGCATTGTTGAGAATTGACGATGAAAAATCAGGGGATTTACATCTTTTGAATGTGAAGAAGGTTTGATTCAGATTCAAAACTGGAAACCGTTGTGTAATGAGATGGAATATGTCTGTGGAAGTTTCCTGCTCAAATTGGTAGGTCTTCCCTTCCATCTCTAGAGTGAAGCAAATCTGGGAAATATTGTGAAGCTGCTGGGCGGAGAAATGGAGGAAGTCCATCTGCAAGATTTTCGTGCCGCTGTGGTTAGGATGGTCGGGGTGAGACCGGAATCGCTCCCAAGAACAATAGAGGTTCTTGCTGAAGGTACATGGTTTAAAGTATGGTTGGTTTCAGAGGTGGAGGCAGAGCTGTGGGGACGAAGACCCAAGGTAGAAGACGATGCTGACGTGGAGGGTTGGACTACTAGGGGCCTACAGCTGGAGGGTAAGACTGAACATAGGGGGCAGCTTAGAAAGGAAGCTGAAAAATCGGTGGGAGAGAACCAAAAGCTACGAAATCTATTAAAAGAAATAAATTCAAAATTTTTTGAAATAGCTGGTAATTCGAAGGGACAAAACACCTTTGCTGACGTGGTTAAGAAAGGGTGATTTTTGCAGGTCGAGTCATCTGAACCGGTGGGTGGACTATTGGCTCAGCCAGAAGGGGGAATCCCTACCCACGTGATTGTTTAAGTGAGCACGTGGGTCAGGGGAGACGGTTGGGGACTATAGACGATAGACATCGTCTATCTACTTCTTCGAAAATTTTGGACGGGGGCGGTGATCTCAGGCAGTCAGAGAGAAGCTCAAGTACTCTCCGGTGGGTGCCTTGCGCAGTTCCTGAAACACCCAGGGAGGGACGAACATCACAAGACAGACCAAACCCCAGGTACGATCGAGATCATCTCGAGGAAAAGGATGATTTTGACGAGGGCTGGGTGGACTGCGAAATGGAGGAAGAAGACGTGGAAGAAGTTTCGGATAGCCAGTCCAGTTTAGGCAGTGTTTTGGGTGAGAAGTTTTCAGAGGAAGAAGCTGCTGCAAATTTTGATCTGGATACATTGTTCTCACAAAGACCAGGTGCGATAACGTCTCACTGTGCTGAGGAAGAGCCGTACATTGTTGTCGCTGAACACATTTCGAACTCTGGGGGTGGAAACTCTAACTCACACTCAGATGCTACATCTCAAAATCTCCTTACCGAACATGTTTTTTGTAAGGGATCCCTCAAGACTTCTCAAAAGCAATACAGGGACACAGTGGGGAGGGATAAACAGGTGGGTAAGAGTTGTGATCTCTGTTTAATAGAGGTGACGGAAAGGCTAACTAATCAGAACCGAACCTTGAAACCAGATGGAACCCACATTCCTTATCAGGGCCAGACTATTTCTGTATCTGTAAAGAGGCTGGGCCCAAGCAAGATAGTTCGTCCCATCTAGCTTAATTGTGGTAACACCCATCAAAACGGAATCTACTGGAGCAGGTCCAGAAGCTGGCACCTTCTTGAACTCACTTCCGTATCTCCATTAATCAAACGAAAATCAAAGAACAGAAAATTTTGATTATGTAAACTTACTTGAAGTCAAACTAGAACTTGGGTGCTTGAAAAACTAGGGTTTTGCTCCGTCCAGCAGATGGGTGGGAGAGAGAGGACACTGCCGCACCTACCAGAGTAACCCAAACTCTTCCAAACCTGAACCGCCCTCCTTTAGCAGTCACAAGACACCTTCCAAGCACAGAGCGCCACACCCAAGCTTCGCCTTTCCTTGTAACTTGAAAATCTCCAGCTGGCTAGGGTTTTGGGCAGCAGAAAAACAACATCACTTCTTGGCGAAATATGGCAAGAACTAAACTCTCCAAACCCTTCTACCAACTAGGCAAGTGATTCTCTATACTATAGAGAACCTATCTCTCCATACACTCTCTTGATTTTAGAGTGTACAGGAACAAAGAAAAAAAAAAGAAGAAAGAGGAATTGAACCCGTTCTGATACCATGTAAATCAGTCCTCTAATATCAAGATTAAATTTAGTGATTAGCAGAATAGAACAGATTTGAATAACTGTGTAAGAGAGGAAGATGGCGAAGAGAAGATGTAAGAGAAGAAGTCGAATTAATTACCCTTCTCCTCTAACCCTATTTTTTATTAATCTCTAAAAAATTGATGATGACAAGTATACCCTTAAGTGGGTGGCCAGCTTGGCAGTTACATAAAGAAAGTAAAATAAGAACAAATAACAGGCCCATTAAGTGAGGCCCATCAACATAAAATAAAAGATAAAATAAAGGATATCACATGAGAGGCTGTTAGGGCCCATTTGGCCCAGTTTCTTTATAGTATCCAACTCCAGCACTCCCAATCTTCCCCACCACAACCCAGGTAACCGTGTCCTTTCGTTTTTTGATATTAACTATTGCTTTTTGACTTCTGTGCCAAATACAGATCCCAACCCAGAGGCTGCAGCCCTTGAAGGAGGGGATGGGGTGAGAAAATATAAGCGATAGGGAGGGTCAGGAGAGAGAAGTAGGGAATGAAGGAGAAACAAAAAAAAAGAAAAGAATCCTGGAAATCCTAGAGTGTCCGTTAAATGAAGCAGTGGTGGAAAACAGTCTAAAGGAAGGGTCAAAGGGAGTTAGAGTAGAGGGTTCTGAGGAAGGAGATAGAAGGGGGGAGACAACAACAGTGGAGGGAAGTAGAAATTCAAGTGTAATAGATGTAATTAGTGAGGATTCTGTAGCGGGTTTTGTACAGAAACTGGGGTGCAAATTGAAGGATCCAAATGCTCTCAAAGTATTTTTGAAAACAAAGAAAGAAGCAAAATCTAAAAGGAAAAGAGTGAGTGAGGCTGAAAGGCTGCTAAAGGAGGTGGGAGGAGATAGAAGTTTGAAGGTTAAAGGAGAAAGAAGGAAGAGGAATAACTGAGGGCAGGAGGGTCTAAGGGGAAGGAAGATAGTTAGATGGGGATCTTAAGCTGGAATGTCAGAGGTTTGGGAAGTGCTAGGAAGAGAGCAGTAATAAAAGAGGCCATCAAGAAAACAGACCCAGATGTGGTACTTTTGCAGGAGACCAAGAGAGCAGATTTTGACATTAGGTGGGCAAGGAGTGTCTGGAAAGGCAGGGGGATTAGCTAGGCGGCTCTGCCTTGTTGGGGGTCTGCGGGGGGTGTTGTCACAATGTGGAAGAATGAAGTACTCATAGGTCAAGAAGAGTTAATGGGACAATTTTCAATTTCCTTGAAGTTTAAACAAGTGGAGGATGGGTTTGAATGGGTGCTTACCAATGCATATGGTCCAAATGATTACAGAGAGAGAAGGAAGTTGTGGGAAGAACTGGCCGATATAAGGGAACTATGGGAAGGGTCTTGGTGTCTGGGAGGTGACTTTAATGTTATAAGATTCTCGGAAGAGACAAATAGTCCGAGGCGGGGATCGACCTTGAGTATGAGGAAATTCAATCAATTTGTGGATGTTTACGAGCTTAAAGAGATCCCACTATCACACAGCTGTTTTACTTGGTCCAATCTCCAAGGGAACCCGATTTGCTCTAAGCTAGATATATTTCTCTTCTCAAATGATTGGGAAGAATATTAGGGGAATCTAAACTCTAGAGCATATCCAAGGGTGACTTCAGACCATTGGCCTATTGTAATCTGTAGGGAGGAAGTAAGAAATGCTGGTCCTGCTCCCTTTAGGTTTGAAAACATGTGGCTAGGACACCCAGGGTTCATAAAGAAAGTTAAAGAGTGGTGGCTAGAAAGCAATCCAACAGTGAAATGGAGTGGAATGAGGTTTCATAAGAAGCTCCAATATTCGAAAGGCAAAATCAAGGAGTGGAATCTGTTAGAGTTTGGGAGATTAGAGGAAAGAAAGTGAATAGTGACTGCACAAATTGAGGACTTGGATGGTAAGGAAGAAAGGGGTTGTCTTACAGAAGAAGATAATGAGCTAAGATGGAATTTGCGTAAATAGTTAGAGGATTATCTTCTTTAGGAGGAAATAAGTTGGAGACAAAAATCAAGGTGTAAATGGCTGAAGGAGGGGGGTAGGAATACCAAATTTTTTCATGCGATGGCAAGTGGAAGAAGAAGAAGGAATTTTGTATCAAGTTTGGAGATTGAAGGGGTTACAATATCCACCCAAAGAGAAATAGCAGGGGCTTTTGCAAACCACTTTAGATCTATCTTTAGAAAACCCGTAAATAATAGGGTGTGGATTGAGGGTATGGAATGGCCAACTTTGCACATAGAGGATAGGGATTGGTTGGAAAGGAAATTTGAAGTGGAAGAGATAAGGGAGCCAGTGTTCTCTATGGATAGATCAAAGGCACCAGGCCCAGATGGTTTTACAATGGCTTTTTATCAAGATTGCTGGGAGATATTAAAGGAAGATCTATGGACTGTGTTTGATGAATTCCACTCTAGAGGGGTGATCAACCTAGGGTTGAACTCCACTTTTATTGCACTGGTTCCTAAGAAGAGGAATGCATGTCACCCAAAGGATTTCAGGCCGATCAGCCTAGTCAACAACCTTTATAAGATTATCACCAAGGTACTGTCCATCAGAATAAGGAAAGTGCTCCCAACAATTATAGTAGATAATCAAGGAGCCTTTGTGAAGGGGAGACAGATAACAGATCAGATTCTGATAGCAAATGAAAGCTTGGAGGAGTTTAAGAGATCCAAGAAAAAGGGGTTGATTTGTAAACTGGATTTGGAAAAGGCTTATGATTTGGTGGATTGGTCTTTGTTGATGGAGGTGATGACCAATTTTGGTTTTGGGGATAATTGGTGTAGACGGGTCTTGGGTTGTATTAGGAACTACCATTACTCCATACTGGTAAATGGGACAGTGGTCGATTTCTTCCCAGCCTTGAGAGGGATTAGGCAAGGAGACCCCCTCTCTCCCTTGTTATTTACTTTGGTAGCTGAAGTTCTGGGGAGACTAATTTATAGATCAGGTTCCAGGGGCTTAATCAGAGGTTGGAGAGTTAGGAGGGAGCTTGTGCCACTCACACATTTGCAATTTGTAGATTGCACCATACTCTTTTGTGAAGCAAGGGACCCTAACAGGGTTAGAAATTTGAAGCTCACTATATGACATTTTGAGCAAATGTCAAACCTTAAGGTGAATTTTGAGAAGAGTTGTATAGTTGGGGTAAATATGAGTGAGGGGGAACCACTCTAATCAGGTCTACTTTAGCTAACCTTCCTGTTTACTTTTTGTCAATCTTCAAGATTCCGACAAATGTGGCTAGTAGATTAGAAAAACTAATGAGAGACTTTCTCTTGGAGCCAGGGGAGGAGAAGAAGGATCATAGGGTGGGGTGGGAGATGGTTTGTAGGAGTAAGAGGGAGGGAGGTTTGGGTATCGGGAATTTAAGGAATAGGAACTTGGCTCTTTTGGGGAAATGGCTTTGGAGGTTCTCATTGGAGAAGGACAAACTTTGGGTGAAGATAGTGGAAAATACTCATGGGGTTGCAACAAATGGATGGGACTCTGGGATTCTAGCAAGGAGTACAAGAGCATCTCCTTGGAAAGCTATTCAAGCTATTCTACCTTTGTTCTCTCCATGGATTAGGTATGACTTGCACTCAGGCAATCTCATTAATTTTTGGGAACATGTTTGGATTGGGGACTCCTCCCTAAAAGACCAATTCCCAAGCCTTTTTGCCCTTTCCACTTTTAAAAATGAACTGGTGTCTTCATTCATTGTTCCTTCTAATTCTATTTTTGTGGTCGAATGGAACTTGGGCTTGCGAAGAGATATCAAGGACACAGAGTTTGATGGTATCTCATCACTGTTATCCATTCTTGAAGGGGTGTTCCTAGAGCCAACAAAGGCAGATGGGGTTGCAACAAATGGATGTGACTCTGGGATTCTAGCAAGGAGTACAAGAGCATCTCCTTGGAAAGCTATTCAAGCTATTCTACCTTTGTTCTCTCCATGGATTAGGTATGACTTGCACTCAGGCAATCTCATTAATTTTTGGGAACATGTTTGGATTGGGGATCCTCCCTAAAAGACCAATTCCCAAGCCTTTTTGCCCTTTCCACTTTTAAAAATGAACTGGTGTCTTCATTCATTGTTCCTTCTAATTCTATTTTTGTGGTCGGCTGGAACTTGGGCCTGCGAAGAGATATCAAGGACACTGAGTTTGATGGTATCTCATCACTGTTATCCATTCTTGAAGGGGTGTTCCTAGAGCCAACAAAGGCAGATAGTAGAATTTGGACTCTCACCCCCTCTGGTTCTTTCACTTATGCCTCTTTCTTTAGCATTCTCACACATTCTTCTTCTACGGGCTTGTCTTTCCCTGTTAAAGATGTGTGGTGTCATCCTATACCTCCTAAGGTTGGGAGTTTCTGTTGGGAATCCTTTTTGGAAAGAGTTAACACAACAGATTTACTTCAAAGAAAAATACCCAATAGTTTTTTTTGTCCTCACTGGTGTGCCCTCTGTAAAGATGATGGTGAGTCTGGATATCACTTACTAATCTCCTATCGGTTCACTAACATCATTTGGGAGTGGTGTACTTCTTTGTTTGGGTGCAGGTGGACCCCCCCTTCGAATGTGCAAAGCCTATTCACATGTATGCCGTTTCGGCCAACAAAAAGGGCCAAGTTTATGTGGAGGTGTATGAGGGCTGCAGTCTGTTGGATTATTTGGGAGGAGAGAAATTCACGAATATTTACAGATAAGGAGAGAAGTTTGGAAGCAATGCTGGAGGTCATCCACATTAGGGTTATACACTGGTTGAAAACCTTGGCTCTGTTCGCAGAATTCTCAGTTGACGAACTGCAAAGAAAGTGGAAGGTGATAGCAGAACTTGTTCCAATGAGGAAGGCCTCAAATGTTGGTTGGGTCCCCCCACCCCATGACTTAGTTAAAATGAACTTTGATGGCAGCAGCTCGGGCAATCCAGGGCCATCCGGAATAGGAGGAGTAATAAGAGATGAACAAGGGAAGCTGTTAGCTATGTATTCTGGACCAGTTGGGGTGGGAGATTCTTTGAGAGCTGAGATTCTTGCAGCTCTTGAAGGGGTACAAAGAATCAAAGATATGCATATTAACAAGTTGATCATAGAAGGAGATTCTGAAGTGGTGGTAAACTGGCTGAAAAAGGATAGTCTTAGACTTTGGAATTACAGTAATGAAAAGAGGAAATTCAAATGGCTGACTAAGGACATGGAAATCCAATACAAATGAGTAAACCAACTCTTTGGCAGGTGGTCTAGCTAGGCAAGGGGTGAACAGACATTCTATTTTTTGGGCTGTCTTGTAATTTTTGTTCTTTTGATGCTTAATGGTTGTTCTTGGGAGCTAAGATTGTTTAACCCCCTTGCTCTGTCATTTTCTCATATTTTTAATATTAATTCAATCCACAGTTATTGATCAAAAAAAAAAAAAAAAAGATTAAGAGCCAAACCTAGTGCTATACAATCAAGTCATCTATACAAGCATCCTATGGTAGAGACGGCCTCCTCTACATTCTTTCCTGATTCAACGCTGATTTTCATAATTTGTCAGTTGTGTCATTAAGTTCCCTGTAACTCGTCAGCATGTCAGCACCACTGAGGCCTAATAACACATCCTGACTTCCACTTTAGTGGAATTGGCCTTTCAAATAAGTCTGTTCATCTGTTCAGAAGACAAGACAATATGCCTGCCAGACACCTGTTATTTGGTATTAGAGTAGTCTATCCTACGCTATCCTATTATTTGGCCTAAACAATATGCCCAGTAGATGCCTATTTCCTGAGCCAAGGAAAATGAAGGCCAAATGATTTTTCCAACCTTAATAAATCTCTACCTTTAGTCCTGAAATTATCTCTGAACCCTTTGAAACTCATTATTAACCTCCTAGTCTCATCCTTGGGTCATAGCCATCCTACATTATTTTGTACTAGAGCATGCCACTATTCTACATTATTTGGTATTATAGTCTAGCCTACATTATTTGTTGTGAGAGTTATTGGTCATGTAGCAGCTCCTCTTGGCTCAGGTCTCTGAACCTTGTGAGTTGTGATCACAAACCAAAGTGGAAAAAGATTAAAGAAAATTTACTCTAATTTCCATTAGATTACCTACATCAAGTCTCGTGTTTTTTATTCCTTGTTCAAGTTGTTGACTTGAGAGAAACTAAATAAATTAAATCAAGGGGTTTTTTAGCACTTTGGTGGCTCCTATTTGGGTTTCATAATGAACTCTCTGAGGTTTCCATTTGCTAGATCTCAAATGCTTACATTCTTTTAAACTTTGACAAAATTTCAAGAATTCTGGAATCAATTTCATGTGATTCTGAGTTTTTGGACATCCAATAGTCACGAATTTAGTGTTCTCCAATGAAGTCCTGGCATTATTAATCCATACCAACTTCATCCATAAAAGAGATTAATGCAAAAAAAAAAAAAATCCTATCCTTCTCACCGTTTTTTTTTTTTGTAATATCCTTTCCACTTTGAATAAGTCTATAATATGCCCTGCCTATACATGGATGATAGATGTAACTTGGGTGGTTGGTACTATGGATTTTAACTATGAATCACGTTCTGGATAAATCTTCTGTATGCCCTTCCTCACAATATGCTAGTATACAGTCCATGGATTGAAAAAGCATCTGGTTATGGACACTTGGAAAGTAAAGAATTTTCACCAGTTTTGTCTTCATATCTTGAACTTTGCTCTAACTTTTTTCTTTTGTTCTCTAAAGGGTATTTTGAACTATTTGATGGATTCTACTATTTTTTTCCTCCTGCCATGGCTCTTTCTTTGCTGCAGGTCTATATGGCTTCCATGTTTGAAAGTCAGTACAAGTTACTTGCTCGATCTGGAAACAAAGTACAGGAGGTATGTATTACAGAAATCCAGATTTTGTCCTCACCAGTGTTTTAAAAGGTGTGGGAGGTGTATGCCTGGAGGCACGCCTCCAGGCGAGGCACTCCCAAAACGTCCTGAGGCGTATGCCAGAGGCGCTGACACCTCTAAGGCTTACGCCTCATGTTCTTTTTTCATGAGGTGTGTGTGCTAGAGGTGTACGCCTCATGCACCTCATGCACACATTATATAAAAAGACTGAAAAAAAAAGAAAAAAAGAAAAAAAGGAAAGGAAAGGAAAAGAAAAAGAAAGGGAAGGGAAAGAAAAAGAAAAAAAGAGAAGAAAAGAAAAGAGAAAAGGGAAGAAAAGATAAGGGGAAGGAAAGTGGTCTGCCTCCAGCCTTTCAACTAGTGCTATGCATCTTATTCTTAATATAAAATATTTTTATTAAAAATAAAGAAAAAATGAGATCCCCCCTTCCTCTTCTTCCTCCCCTTCCTCCTGATCCTCTTCTTAAAGAGGCTTACACCTCCTTGTGTTTGGGAGGTTTACGGCTCTTACGTTCTTAACTACGCCTCATGCCTCTAGGTAGTGGAATGCTTTGTGTCACGCCTCCGCGTTTTAAAACATTGGTTCTCACAGCCTTTTGCAGCCATGTATTGGGAACATCTCAATACTTGTATGTTTTTATTCATGGGGAGATGTTCCCAATGCACAGCTACAAGGGGCTGTGAGGATGGCATGACAATGGTTTTGTGAGGATAAAATCTGATTTCATATTCCAGAATACCTACTGGAATATTGCACTCTTTTTGTTATTAGCCAGGACATTGGGAAAAACGGATTTACATTAACCGGTTCATACTCAAATGTAGACTAGCCTGATTGGAACCCACCTCATTATCTGCAAGAACATTACCTTGCCCTTATATGAGCTCTCTCTCTCCCTCTCCATGTGTGTGTCTCTCCTGGCTCATCCATCCCAAAGCATGATTTTGATGGTTCTGGTGCTCATTTACTGCCCAAAATGGTGGTCCTCAAGTTAGTTTCAGCATCCATCCCGATTTGTCAAGATGAATTTCTAGTTATACGTGCTGGGATTAGGGGCATACTCCCAGCCTGCTCTTTAACTGGTTCTCTTCGTTCTGACTTCTTCAATTCATGCTTCTTGAATTGACTGCAATGAATTGCATTTGCATTGACAGTTTAGAAGCAGTCCACCAACCATTAAGAAGAATGTCAAAACAATGATGCTTAAGTGCATTCTCCAATCTTTGATTTTCTTTATCATGCCAAGACAAGGGGGTTCTTATTGATATATCATATTATAAAACATTACCAACTGTTTGGGAGTAAAAGTAGTATTAAGAAACCACATTGTTTTATCTCAGCACTGTATTTTCACTCTTTGAAACAGTACTCAAGAGTTAGACAAGGCTCATGTGTTGCTTGGAAACCATGTAGAATATAATTATATTTTGCTTTTTCATTGTATCTCGATGTATAAGCTCATCCAGAATGTGGCTATCACTAATATGTTAAATTGAATTTTAAACTGAGAAAATACATTAACATAGTTTTCAAGGTGCCAAGGCGAGGCTAGGCGACAGGGGGGCACTTCTATAGGGAACCTAAGGTAGTTCCCTAGGTTCCGTAACTATATTTCCTTAATAGTTATCCATAATTTTCATAAAAAAAGTATAAATGTCACGTTAAAGTATAGAAAATCAACATATTCATGACAATAAAAAGAGGAAAGAAAAGAAAGTTCAAAAAATATAGGGGCTGAACACCTATTTTTGTTATAGGAAAAGAGGAAGAAGAATAAGAAGCAAAATTTTATGTTCGTCCTTATTGGGTTCAGGTTTTGAAGTCTTTGAGGGTTTAATACAACATTAGCAATGTTTGTGTTGATTAAACCCTAACATATAAGAAAACAAAAAAGAAATTAGTATATAAACACACAAAATGAATATTTTAGTTTAATAATGTCTATTTTATAATTATAATATAAAAAATTAAGAATATAAAACTATTCTATAACACAATGTACCAAACTTCCTGGTTATTAGGTGAGCTGACCCTCCAGGGATAACTTGTTGCCTAGGTGTTACCTTTGACAACTATGCATATTAATAGAATTTTGGAAATAGAAATGATGAGTTCTTAGAGTTTCAAAGGTTGTACCATTCAATTTAAGAAAACTCAATAGTCCAAATGCTATGTAAAATCACAATGAAATGATTCATTGCTGCCTGATTTCTGAAGTCTCCTCTCCCTATTCTCATCAAAGCACTCTATTGTAGAGGAAGTCTACATGGGTGCAGCATCATTGTACTTCCCAATGTTCTCAGTCCCTATTGAGGGGTTCTGAACCAACATAGCATTGAACATGCTTATATATACACTCATCAATGTCTGTTATTTCCCTGTTCTACTTTCCCTCCAGTATGATTTTATTGCCAAATATTTGGTATTTGATTTATTAGGAGTACTAAATCTGTATGTGTTTCTCCATTGGACAGGTAATAGTGCAAGCCTCCTTGGACAAGGAAGAGCTGAAAGCTGCAATTTTGACGTGTACAAATAGAGTTGTATAGAGAGTAAATAGACTGCTCTATTTAACATCTCCATAGGTTGTTTTAAATCCCCTATACCCTGTTTTTGAAGCCCATTTATCAAATTGGAAATGTCTCTGCAATCTTTCATTTGAAGGTTCAACCCCAACATACGTGCGCAGGAGAAGGGGAAAGATGGCAAAAAAAGAATGAAGAGGCAAGTTAAAGATTCCCTCGGCTGCCTCTTAGCGTGATACACTTACCAATTGTCTTAATCAGGTTCCCTGCTTACAGAAATTCCTTTGTACTCAAGAATCAAGATGCAAATAATGATAATTAATAATGCTATTCTTATCCCGTTATTGTTTCTTGCAAGGCTGAGCTACTTCCTAAGTTTCTATGCAGGTTTTATGGTTTCTTAAAGAATTATTTTTGCTCTACTTTTGGTAGCTTATATACACAGTTAGGCTTTATGCCCACTTATCCAGACCATCCCATTCCACATACCCGCCCCCCAAAAAGTGATTAGGGCCTTAGGGGTTGTTTGGTTTCTGTTTCCGTTTTTGTATGGCTTGAAAAGTGAGAAAAACGTTTTATATATATATTGAGAGGTGCCGTTAGACACCATTAGGTGCCACATAAGCAAAATGCCTATAGATGGTATGGATGGCACTGTTTTTCAGATAAATGACAATGGGACCAAACACCATATTATTCAAATAATGGAGGTTTGGATTGTTGGATATTATTTTATGCAACCTTTCAAACAGGAAAGAAAGAGACAGACCCTTTTACCCTTTTACCTAATAAATAATAATGTTAAGACGCTTAGTTCCTGTAACTATACATCTGTCTTTTGGGATTATCCATGATGCTTTTTCCTTTTTTGGAGACGGGTGTTTGGAGTTGATCAGCTTTCAAATTAATGAACTCTACGCCAGATAGACCGTTTCGGATACAGAGAATGGGAGATTGGAGTTACCTACAATCCAACTGGATCTGCATTTCTCGAGCTGAACAAATGTTTTTAGGTTCACGGCTTCACGCATCATGTCATCAGGAGACTCCCACAAGGCACAAGCTAGGCACGCCGCACGCGTACCGCAATGGACAAAAATCAAGGCTATGTTTGGCATCGATGCCATTGCTCCGAAAAATGGTGCTACATCAGTGCCACATTGAAAAAATCGGTGTTTTAGAAAATGACATGTTTGGAATGTTGCTCTAAATCATGCTTTGAAAATCGAGGTGTGGTATGGGGAAACGCCGAATTTGATGTTTTCTTAATTTGGAGCTCGTTCCTGCTAACAATGCAGTGACGTGGCATCCAACATGTATTATATTTAAATTGATATGTTGCATCACAATGCACCATTTTTTATGTCATTTTTTTTTGCGAAAGTGTACTATTTTTAAATTATTACATTTTTCAGCAATTTACTCAAATTTTTATGTCATTCAATTCTAGGCTTTTTATCGGTTTGTTTTTGTGGTTTTCTTTATATATATTTTCTTTTTTCCATGCAATTTCATTCATTTTTCTGATTTTCATACTTTGTACTATATTTTTTCATTTGTCTAAATTTTTCTATATTAATGTATGATTTTTTTTTTGCTTTTTTTCCATGTAATTTTCAGAATTTTTGCTATTTTCCTCATGATACATGGCAGCAATGTTTCCAAAAAAAAAAAAAAGATACCATTTTCAAAGAGAACAGTGCTTCCAACCCATACTATATGTTGTATATGCCATGGTATACACAGTATTGTATCGGTACTTAGAAATACACAGAATGCCTTTTTTTTCTTCAAATTTTGGTTTTTAGGAAGCTAAAAATAGGTTTTGGGGTTCCGAAAGGGGCATATCTTTTTCAAAAGATACAATACAATATGTCCGATACGGGGCGTATTGTATTGATACTTTAAACCTTGGTATATGCAACATCGATGCCAAACACATACAAATTATTTTGGTGGTGTGGTAGTTGTTTACGTTTGATTGAAAAAACAAAATCACTCGCATTGTCAAATAACCTCATATTGTGAAACGATGTGTTGTAGAGCTGTAGGGCCATTGTATCTTGGGGTGCGATTTGGGTGAATCCAATCCAAGATGGAACTGACTCAGCCTAAAATTTTATATAGGCTCGACTCAAGAATTTGGACTCTTTTTATTTTTCGGGCTGGATCTGGGTCTAGTCGTTAGATAACCTACACCCAGCTTTGAATTACATAATGGCTTGTGAGTCTTTGGCTCCTCATCTAAAACTATTGGATCTTTACGGCAAATGCAGAAGACGAGTCAAGGCCTTAAAGTATTATGGGGCTTCTCGAAGAAACCCGTAGAAGTTATTCCAACAAATAAGAAATTTAAGGTTTCTTTGTTTTTTTTTTTCTAATAAAAGGAAAAAGAATGGAGTAATTTCTTTTTGAAAGGAATTTTCTGATGCATTAGTTAATTAAAAGGATAGGGTCTAGTAAAAATGTTGTTTTGTGCAATGACACCTTAAGGATGCAGCTAGGGTGTGTTGATTCTAAGAAAGAAATCTGATTTACTGAGGAGAATTCCCTTGTTATAAATAAGTGGACTTCGAAGGCTGTCCCACAACAGCCTCCAAGGGAGAAATAAAGATCTTTAGTTGGAATTGTCAAGGGGTGGGATCCCCCTCAACAATCCAAGCCATTCATGAGGCCCTAAGAGTAGAAAAGCCAAAAATAGTTTTCCTAATGGAAATAAAATGTTCTCTGTTGTTGTGTAAATCTAAATTAAGATGCTTTAATGATTGTGATTGTTGGGGAGTTGTTGTGTAAATCTAAATTAAGATGCTTTGGTTTTTAGTAAAAATAAATTAAGATGTAATTACTAATTTACCCATTCTCATGGTAATTTGGCATTTCCAGAAATTCTCTCAACAGCATAGGCCATTGGCCACCAACAACTAAAGTTTTTCCTAATTCAAGTGGGCTAGTGAAGCAAATAAGAGTAGAAAAGGAATATTCTTGAACAAATGGAAAGGTCTGGCTAGTTCAATTAATGTGCCTTGACTTTGCATTGGAGATCTCAACATTATTCTCCATGGTTATAATAAAGAAAGAGGTAGACCACTGAGGTGGACTACCCCAAAGCGATTTTTAAGTGTAGTGGAGCAATTCTCTTTATTGGAAGTTGCTTCACATGGTCCTAGGTACACGTGGTCACACAATAGTCATGATCTAGACAATGTTAGAGCAAGATTAGATTGGGCTTTCTATAATGACAATATTAGAGAAAGATTAGATTGGACAAAAAGTCCTTCGTGTTGAGCAAATGTGGGTGACCCATTGTGATTTCATAGATGTTCTTACCTAATGCTAGAGCAAGAAAATAAAGGGTCCAAAGCAATTTATCCTGAGAGAAAAATGACATGCTCTTAAGATTGACAAGGACAAGTCTAATTTTGATAAAAGGAAAGTTGGGGTGTTGCCTGTTGGAGGCTAATCTTGATGTCCTCCTAAAATGAGAGGAGATTATGTGGGCCTAGAGAGCAAAGGTTAATTGACTAAGATTTGGTGATAGGAACACAAAATTTTATCATATGTCTACAATTAGAAGGAGAGCAAGAAATAAGATAGTTAGACAAAAGGGTGACTTTGGAGTTTGGGTTGAGGAGGAAGAGAGCATTCATAACATAACATGCTAGTGAGCCGTCTTTGGAGACATTTTTAAGACTTCAAACCCATCCGGTATTGAGGACTATCTGAGTTTTTTGAGCTAGTTATCAGTTTAGATCAGAATGCCTTGCTCCAAAGAGAAGTAGAGGAAGCAAAAATAAAAAAAAGTTCTTTTTCAGACGGCACCCCTAAAAAAGGCCCCTAGGCCGGATGGGTATCCAAATTCTTTCTACCAAAGCTGTTGGGATGTGGTAGGTTCAGACCTATGTAAAGCAGTAAAGGCATTCTTTCAAAGTGGTCATATCCTCAAAGAGTCAAATGAGACTTTCATTACTTTCATTCCAAAGGTAAAAAACCCAGTCACCTGTTGGTTTTAGGCCAATTAGTCTATATAACACTAGCTACAAAGTCATTGCAAAAATTTGGCAAATGGATTGCAACCTTTAATTGAAGGAATTATTGGTAAAATCAAAATGCATTCATCTTGGGGAGGTTAATAAATGATAATATCCTAATTACTCATGAAATTATGCATCACTTATAAACAAGTAAGAACAAATCATATTACATGGCAATTAAGATATATATGAGCAAGGCATATGATATAGTAGAGTGGTCATTCCTAAAAGCAATTTTGGAGAAGTTTGGTTTCGGCCCCAAATGGGTGGGGTAGATCACAGAATGTGTTTCATCATTCTCTTACAATATCCTTATTAATGGTGCTCCAAGTGAATAATTATTCCTCTCTAGGGGGTTGGGGCAAGGGGACCCCCTTTCCCCTTACCTATTCCTTTTATGCTTTGAAGTACTCTTTAAGAAGATTCAATTTTTAGTTTCTACTGGTTTATTTTCAGGCATTAGACTAACTTATCAGTGTCTTACCATCTCCCACTTGTTTTATTTTTTGTAGATGATAGCTACTTCTATACAAAGGCTTCTCTCCAAGAAGGAGCTATGTTGGTGGAAGCAATCAAAGAATGTGGGGTAGTTTCAAGCCAACAGGTGAACTTTGATAAATCAGAAATTTATTTTAGTAAAAAGATGCATCTAAGACTTAAGAGCATTGTGGCTAGATGTCTTTACTTTAAGTTGGTCTCAAAATCCTCAAATTACTTAAGTCTTACCTATTCCTTCTATGCTCTGAAGTATTCTCTAAAAAGATTTAGTTTTTAGTTTCTACAAGTCTGTTTTTTGGCATTAGACTAACCCATCAATATCCTACCATTTCCCACTTGTTTTTTTTTTTTTTTTGTAGATGATAGCTACTTGTTTACAAAGGCTTCTCTCCAAGAAGGAGCTATGTTGGTGGAAGCAATCAAAGAATATGGGGTAGTTTCAGGCCAACAGGTGAACTTTGATAAATCAGAAATTTATTTTAGTAAAAAGATACATCTAAGACTTAAAAGCATTGTGGCTAGAGGTCTTTACTTTAAGTTGGTCTCAAAATCCTCAAATTACTTAGGTCTTACCTATTTCTTCTATCATCTGAAGTGTTCTCTAAAAAGATTTAGTGTTTAGTTTCTATAGGTCTGTTTTCTGGCATTAGACTAACCCATCATTATCCTACCATCTCCCACTTGTTTTTTTATTTTATTTTTTTTGTAGATGATAACTACTTCTTTACAAAGGCTTCTCTCCAAGAAGGATCCGTGTTGGTGGAAGCAATCAAAGAATATGGGGCAGTTTCAGGCTAGTAAGTGAACTTTGATAAATAAAAAATTTATTTTAGTAAAAAGATGAATCTAAGACTTAAAAGCATTGTGGCTAGAGGTCTTCACTTTCATTTGGTCTCAAAACCCTCAAATTACTTAGGTCTTGCCTTAGAGGTTGGTAGCTTGAAGGTAGAGGCTTTTTCTAATGTTGTTGAGAAGGTTCAAGACAAAACACCATCTTGGTTTAGTCTCTTCCTAACCCCTATTGGTAAAGACCCTTCTTAAGGCAGTAATTGCAACTATCCTTGCGTATGTCATGTCCTACATTTGGTTCTAAAGAATATTTGTGATAGGCTTTCAAAACTTCATAGATAGTTCTGGTGGGGCAAGACCCAATCGAGTGGTAATAAAGTGCACTAGCTGAATTTGAATTAAGTTTGGAAGAATAAATTCAATGGATGCTTAGGATTTAGGGACCCTCACTATCATAACTTGGATCTTCTTGCCAAACTTGATTAGAGGATAGCTAATAATGAGGATTCTCTATGGGCTCAACTTATGAAGGCCAAGTATGTCAAAGGAAAGAATTTTGTAAGAGATGATTAGAAAATTTGGATCTTGGAAATGGAGAAGTGTCCTTGCAAGGAGGGAGGTTTTCTAAAAAGGGTTTTGTTGGGGAGTGAATGAGGGGAAGGTGATCCTCATTTGGGAGGACCCATGGATCCCCTCGGTTAAAGGGGATAGAATAATGGGCCCTAGACCTTACCAACATTCTCAGGGGATGGTATCTGATTTTATTGACCATGAGAGCAAAAGATGGAGGGAGAATGTTATTAGAAGTACTATCCCTGATGGTTTTGTAGATCACATTCTTAGCATTTCTTTAGCAGATGGTGGATGGTCAGATAGGTTGTTATGATTTTCTAATAGTAAAGGTGCCTTCTCAGCCAGATCTGCATACTTCCTAGCAAAGGCTTTACAAGAAGGCTTTTGTTCTTATGCAGTGGCTTTGGGTAATAATAAAGTAATGTGGAGTAGAGTTTGGTCCATCTAGGTGGAACCTAAAGTTAAAACCTTTGTGTGGAGAGCTTTGAATGAAGCTATTGTAGTAAATGATGCTAGAGCTAGGTGGGGTTTGGTGAATAGTGCTCTTTGCCCAATTTGCAAGAAAAAAAAGAAGAGTTAGCTATTCGTGTCATCTGTTTATGTGAGCATGCTAGGAACATTTGGCAAAGCATCAATTTTTTCCTCAATTTTGATAATGTGTTAGAAGACCTTCATTTCAGTAACTGGTTCTGTGATTGGACTTCCATATGTTGGCAAAGGAAGGAAACTAGAGAGGTTTCTCTTATATCCTCAATGTTGGTGCTTTGAATAGTGTGGAAATATCATAATAAAATAATTTTTGAAATCTGCTGTGCTGCAAGTATTTTAGCTAATGATATTATGTGATGATAAAGGACCCGATGGAGATGATCTTGATGAGGAAAGACACAACTCCCCCTTTTTTTTTTTTGTTCGGGAAGTTGAATTAGACTGCCTTAGCTTGATATTGAGCGTCAATGCTAGGTCATTGGATGCTAGTGTTGAGGCCTTCTTTTTGTTTAAAGATATTGCAGAATTGATAAAAAAAAAAAACAGGGTCTCAATCTCTTACACTAGGAGATCTAGTAATGGAGTGGCCCGTGCCTTAGCTCGTAAATGTTTAATAGATCAAGGTGTCTTTGTTGGTGACTGCCCAAATTGGCTTCAGCAGCTAGTGCAAGAGGAGAAGAAACACTCAATATCCTAGTCTTTAGTTGACTAGGTTATTTTTTTCTTTTTTTGTTTTTCATACCTGTTTTGTAGTGGCGTGGTGGTTTTTTTTTGCTACTCTGTTGTTTATTTATTTTTTCAATTCTTTGTTTGTTCTGCTTCTTTTTTATCTCTTTTCTGTGCTTTGGCCTTAGTAATGGAAAGTTTTCTAGTTTACTTCAAAAAAAAATTGCATAAATGCATACATATATGTATAATTTTAGAGTGGGATCATTGATTAATCTGAGCTTGATCTAGGCTTGAGCCCAACCCAAGTGCATCAAATTAAAATACGTGCTGGGCTCAGGTTGGGATGATTAGACTTGACCCTAGGCTTGGTCTAGGCTTAGGCCTTAAGCCCAAATCTTAAGGTTGTGCTTGGTTGACTATAAACACGGCCCAACCCACTAGACTTGCACCCCTAGTTGTATGATCTTGTATTAGGGGTGCAAATGGACCAGATCATGGTCTGAATCCGATCCTATTTTTGTAAGATTCGAACCCCCCAGGTTAAATTTTTGGATCAAATAGGATGATCCAAATGAAAATCAGATCGAATTTGGATCACCCCTAACCGATTTGATCCAACCTATATATTATATTGTATTTTTGTAATATATTTATTTATATTGCATCTTGCCATCTTTGTAATTTTTTTATTAAAAAAGGCATGTATATATACATCATGGTTTTCAAAACAAGACTGGACTGGACGATTAGACTGGAAAAACCGGGAATCGGTCACCCTAGAATCGTCTTTTTGGACAAAAATCATTGATTTGGTTAGCAAACCGCTGACCCAGGCAGTCGAACCATTCAAACTGTTCGAACTGTCTAACAGCTTTTGAGAATTTATTATTATTTATTTATTTATTTATTTCTTTTTTCAGAACAAGCTATCTATTCGGTTCGAACAATTAAAACGTTTAACCTAGGAACCGTACCTGAACGATTCATTGTCTGGTTCAATTTTAAAACCCTTGATATGCATGGTGAAAATACTTGTATTTTTTTTGTTTTTTATATAAATTGTTATGCTTTTTCTTTTAATAATTTATTATTTTTTTCAGAAATTAAATTGGATAGCATTAGATTCGGATATCTCCGACATCCTTAACATATTTTCCGTTTGCATTCCTTATCTTGTATCATTGTATGTCATCATCCGGTCATCCCCTCTACCCTACCCTAGAGTGAGAGTGTATTACCCTAAATTGGGGCCTGTATCTTTCTGAAATTTGGGGTGATTCTTGTTTTAAGTGCTTCTTACAAATATTTTATTTATAGTTGGCCTGCCCCACTTAAAATTCTAATTGTAGCTTATATCGATCGTGTTTGCCAAGCATCAAACGACAGCTATTATTGGTGTACCTTGCTGCTTGGTCTACGTTATTATACTTCCACTCTTAAGTCTTTGACTCTTGATTCTTGTCCCCTATTCCTCTCCAGTTTCCAGCTGCTCAAAAACAAATAGCCGTACTACTAATCCTGTATTGAATATCTGGATATAGTGATCAGATTTAGCTGATTATTGACCAGTTTAACTCTTCTGCTTACTTCTGTTTCTCTTCGTTGATTAATGGAGTGAGGTGAGTGGTGAGACTCATGTTATTTGTTTCTTGACTTTTCCTGGAACTTCATCCCCACACAAGTCCTTATCGTTCCTTTTTCTTGCAGTATAAGTGCCACTTCAGAATATTACTACCTTTTAAATTTAAATCATGTACACTGGCAGAAAATCCGACATTGTGCTTTACAATCTTGCACAGAGTTGTCTCTCTCTCCTCTCTGCGTATTCTTGTGTTTTTATTTTTATTTTTTATTTTTAATTTTCTGTGGAAGCTTAAGAGGGAAAAGAAGGAAAGGAAAGAGAGGAAATATGGGTTCCGGAACAAGCACCTTCGTTATCAGATGGATCAACTTCCTCACCATGGTAACCTTTTCTTGTCTTCCCTTTCCTGTTTGTTTTTTTTTTTCTCCCTTTTTGCTTTACTTTTTCCTTTCTCTTCTTCATCTTAAAGTGAAAACTCTGTTGTATTACCTGCTGGAACCTTCCTCAAGCTCCTTCATTTCTTTCTTCTTCTTCGA
The DNA here is from genome assembly GCF_056320005.1 of Nelumbo lutea. NCBI lineage: Eukaryota > Viridiplantae > Streptophyta > Magnoliopsida > Proteales > Nelumbonaceae > Nelumbo > Nelumbo lutea. The sequence goes on along the minus strand of NC_142689.1, from coordinate 37,048,046 downwards.
GTATCGTTTCCAACTATCTCCTTAATGGGTTTTGTTTCTTTTGCCATTTCGTTCTTAGCCTTTTTTTTTTTTTCCAATTATTGTTTTATTTGATTTTCTCTCATTTGCGTTTATTTTAGTGTCTCATGTTAATGCTATCTGCTTCTTTCATTTTATATTTGAGTATTAATTTAGTTTTTTGACATATTGATGGTTTGCTGCGAATATGCAACTGTGTGGCTGTTCTTCATTTTATAGTTTGGTAAAATGAAATGTTTTTCTATCCTTTTTTTGGTTGGATTTTCCCCTCCTTATTCTAGTTCAAGACTTTCCTGTGAGTTACTCTTTATCCCGTTACAAAAAAGAACAAAAAATGCGCTTCTCTTTACGTGCTATTAAAATGAAAATACAGAAAAGCGCATCACAGTCCTTTGATTTTGAGAAGGTTGATGTTCTCTCCATGTGTTTCCTGTGCAGCTAATTGCAGTAGCTGTCATTTGTTTTGGGGTGTGGATGAATACTCACCACGACGGCTGCCGAAAGTCACTCGCTTTCCCTGTTCTAGGTCTTGGCGGCCTCATTCTTCTCATGTAGGCTATCCATCTCTGATTTTCTTTGGAGCACTCCCCTCCCAACAGAGGGGGAAAAACGCATGAACATTTATCTATATTAAAGTGAACAACGCTTTCTTTCCTTTTCAGATCTTTAATTGGGTTTATGGGCGCATTGAAGAATATCTCCATATTGCTCTGGATTGTATCCTTGAATTAGTTTCTTCATCTCTTTTCATTCTAAGCTCCTTACCTTTCATTTCTTTTTTTTTTCTTTTATAATATTTTCTCGGGACTTGACCTTTACTCTGTGCTTCCAGTATCTAGTGATGTTATGCCTGATCTTAGTGGGAATTCTGGTATTCACAGTACTAGCGTAAGTATTGCCAATGCAAAAGCTGTAGTGGTATTCACAGTACTTAATCCAATATCTTCTTCAGTTTCCTGTTTTAAAAGTTATTATTTTGAAAATAGGGATTGAGGTTTCTTTGTATATCCTCTCCTGGAAGTGCAATATGTTATTTTTTAGCAACAAAATTATTTTCTTTCTTTGGCCTAGTAAAGAACTTGATACAAAACTAATTATACAGAATTCTTTTTATATGAAAGATCCAAAAGAAGTTATATTGCTAAAAAAACATCGTTTTTTTTCTCCTTGAAAATGTTTTTGCTCCATTGTAAACCAGATTAGTTAACAAAATAATAAAAAATATTGTTTGAGTTCCTGTTTATAAATCCGAGTTTGTATTACTATGGATGCTCCATGAAATTCTCGAAAGTTCCTTTCTTTGACTCAACAACATTAGAACCACCATGGTAATTAAGGATCTGTAAAAAATGGACTATTTGGTAGAGCTCAATGTTCCATCTTAACTTTTTCCAACCTCCACTCCAAATACCCATTATCTCCCATTAATATAAAAGGTTATTGCCCAATGTTTGTCACAGCTATATGGGGTCTTGGGAGGGGTAGACTGGATACAGCCCTAACCTCTGGCATTTTTTGCACAAAGTGGCTGCTCTCAGACTCGAACCCCTGTTTTCACATTTGCCAGCCCGAGATTTTTCCGCTACACCAAGTAATAACCCCTACTATCTCCCATTAATATAAAATGGCACTTATGTTATATAGCCAAACAGGTTAAGGTCTTTTCTAATATCAGTTTCTTTGCTGGTTTAAATTGAAGATTATTATTTTTTTAATTTACCAAAATTCTGCAATCTTGTATAAGACTTATGTAATTAGAGCTCAGCTTCTGAACTACTTTTCCTTCAAGTTTAATCAATATTTTACTTATATGGAAATGAAGACTTACCCTTACCATTTAACCTTTTTCTGTTTGTTGATCCTTCTATAAAGAGTGTAATCAATAGATCTTCACGGATGAGTTCTATCATATTGAGAAATTAATAAAGAGGATGAAAACCTTCTGTTTTTGTGGTGAAATTCAATCCTTATGGAATATGGAACAATACATTTTGCCATGTTTCAAGATTGTTGACAGAACTTTGTTTTTAATTGTACAATTTGTACTTCTAATGTATAGTTTTTGTACAGCTGACTGTCATTCTCATGGAACAGCTATATTTCTATTGTTTGTATATTGTAACGGTCTTTTCCCTTTTGTACAATAAATTATCTGCTGCCATCCCAATGGAAGGCCAAGTTAAATTGGTCTTCCTCAATGTTGAAATAAAAAGAATCTTCAAGTCCCTGAAACTGTACTTAGATTCAAATCTCTTGTGGATATGGTAATTCCAGGGTCCAGGATGCTATATTGTCTAATTCTGAAACACATATCTTCGTTGTTGCAATTCCATGTTGCTACTTAAGGGACTGTTTGATCACAGCTGAAGTAGCTGAACTGAATGGCTTATTGTTTTGTCTTTTAGTGAATAAGTTATTAAGGAGATTGTGGGCTCCTCTTAATGGCTGAAGATTTCAGCCTCCACCAACAACCCCTAACACTTAAATACATATCTTGTGTACTGTAAGATTTGACTGCGGCAAGATAGTTAAAGATTGTGTGTGTATATATATATATATATTGGACAAAAACTATCAATGATTAGGGCTGCAATTGAATGGGCCCGACCTAGGTCCAGGCTGACCCAGCCTGAGCTTTTGCTAGGGTTTCTTGAATTTTTGGGCTTTGGGTTGGGCCTGAAAGCTTGGGTTTTACCAAAAACTTGGATTGGAATTAGGTTGAGGCCTCGTGTAGCCTGAACCTACCTAACCTTCCATAATATATTTATCCATGTATGTATGCATATTGTGTATTTATGATATGTACTTATGTATATACATTATGTATTTAAACTATTATTTGCCATATCTAGCATATTTACAATATGTACATGATTAACCAGCCTCACTATCATGCACAAACATGTACATGCATATTATATATGTTTCATTTTTTCAACTACATATATGTATGCATGTATTCATAGAATATATGTGCATTATGTAATGGCATTGTACTTTTTTTATTTCTTATTTATAAATTTGATTGTATAACCCACATAAAAGTAAACGTGCAAAAACATGACAAGAAACCTTCCAAACCTGAGCCACCTGCCCAGGCCTGGACAAAACCGAGCCCAGTCTGAGTTGTATTGGGTTTAACTTGGTTGGCTTTGGGTTGGCAAACTTGGGATTTGACCTCAGGTTGGAACAGGCCTGCGCCTGAGGTCTAGATTTTTGAGTTCCCTGGTTGGTCAAGTTGATCCTAAACCTGACCCAACCAGATCAAGTTGTATCACTATCAATGATGCATTTCATTTCAGGGTATGCTGCATGAATAAATGCTAAAATCTGATTCTCTTGTGCTTATAGGTTCATTGTAACAAATAATGGATCTGGTCATTCCAAAGCTGGTATTCGGTAAGAGTACATGCCATTTCATATGACCATAAAGTTAAAGGTTGAGCGTTATAATTCCTTTATAATTAGACTAGAACCCTTGCTGTATTATGTATTCCAACATTATGATGAAGTTCTAGACAAAAAAAGGGGGAAGAATAAATTAATAGTGAAGGGGGCATAGCCTATGTTAAAATAAAAATAAGAAAAAGAAGAAAAGAGATGAGTACCCCCCTCCAGAAAAAGAAAAAGTACAATAAAGACTTGCAACTTAGTAGGTTTGCCATGAGTAATGCCAGACCATGTTTTGAATTGAATACTGTATTCATATTATTCATTGGGTACACATCAGTTATGGGCAAGGCACCATAAATAAATGCAAGGCATTCAGTAATTCGACCAACCTTCTTTTGTCTGATTATCTGTTCAGGTACAAGGAGTATCAACTTCAAGATTACAGTTCTTGGTTTTTGAAAGAAGTAAGACATTTTTCTTGATATTTGCAATCTGAAGAATTGATGCTTGCATACAAAATCTTATCTAGTTTAATATCCTGCATTGTGGTTCTGTATGTAGTTGAATAACACACGGAACTGGGAGCAATTGAAGACCTGTCTTGTGAAATCTGAAGACTGTAATAATCTCTCCAAGAAATATAAGGTCACTGTTCCAATGTGGTTTCTTCTTCCAAGTCTTTTTCTTTTTGTTAACCGTCTCCAATTCAATATCCAACATTAATATGCCTTGTTCCATTTTCACATTTTGGTAACTTCCGTGCAGACTCTTAAACAGTACAAAATGGCAAAACTCACCCCTATTGAGGCTGGTTGTTGTCGACCACCATCTGAGTATGAATCTTGCATATTCCTAAATGCTTGAGTTGGTGTTTAGATAAACTTTCTCCATTAGTTTACCATTTACCATGTTTGTGGTAATGTATGTTTACCACATATGAATGGCAGTGCTCTGGTTGAATTTCTTATTACACTTTTCAGGTGTGGCTACCCTGCTGTAAATGCTTCATATTATGACATGAGTTTTCATCCGGTTAGTTCTAACAATGACTGCAAACTCTACAAAAACTCCCGAGCCATAAGGTGTTACAGTTGTGATTCTTGCAAGTAAGAAGGGGAAAAGGAATTGCGATTTTTTTTTCTTATTTTTGTGTAGTATTTCACTCAATTATGAGTTTTTCTTCCATGATCATTTTAGGGCTGGAGTTGCGCAATACATGAAAACTGAATGGAGAGTGGTTGCGATCTTTAATGTGATTCTGTTTGTTGTCTTGGTAAGGACTTGGTACCTTTTGTTTTTTCATAGAAGTAGAGTCATAAGAAAAAAGTCTTAACAATCCAAAATAAATTATTAACATTTAAAACTTTATAGTTTCAGATGGGTCAAACTGATTTGAGTCCCCTTGCTTAATGACTGGAACTACCATCATGCCATCAATAAATTTCATGTTGAAATGCATTCAACTCGTGGAAAACTGCTGGCTTTAGATTAAGGGTTAGACATGTTATAGGGAGAATAAGAAAGTTAGAGGGTTACAGAATATCCCATCACCTTTTAAAATTGAGTACAGAAACTTATATTTTCTCCATCTAGCTATCATTATTTTAAAAGGTAATGTGTTGTATTATTGCTATCGGAAAGTGAGAATACAATAGCTAGCCCTGTAAAATACTAATACTGTGCATGGGACCGTATCCATTCTGTTAGCAAGATATTAACAAGAAAACAAAACTCCCTGTGTGTGGATAACCAAGAACATAACTTTCCTTTGATTTTTCCCAAAACATCCTGCTCACTGGTACTTCTTTGCTCAAGGATCTGGACATTTCTCTCAGCCCAAACACACCCAAAATCCACTGCAGGCAACAAATCTCAGACCATCTTTCGCCTCCTAGTTAATCTCCCAAGCTACCAGCTTAGCAGGAATGACTTTATATCTTTACTGTTTTCTCCATGTATCATGATCTTCTCATCGGGATGACATGGTGATCTAGGATTATCCAAAACAACTTGTAACTGCTTTAAGCCATGGCAAACGCATAGGGACATTCAAATAAGACATAATTCCCATATTACATTGACATCTATCACTAAAATGGTTTTAAGTTATAACTTCATCGAAACACATTGTATTTGTAAAAGACTTGGTCTTGACTCTTGATGGATAGGTAACATATAATGATGATAAAATCATATTAAATGGACCAGGTTTTGACACCTGAAAATTTTACTAAAAGAAAAAATGCCGAAATTGCATCTTCAATTTTTCAAAATTTCTAAAAATTCTATAATAAGACTCTACAGACTATCTTTTCCTTTTAAGATGATTAGTCCTATTCCTAAAACACAGATAAATCGGAAAACGGCTACTAAAAGACTCGACATTGATTAAAATAAAAAACATCCAAAAAATATGAAATTGCCACCAGTTGAAGAATTGGAAAAAATTGATTTTTTTTCTTCATGGTTTCTTTCCTTTTCTTTTATACTGCATTACATGGTAACAAGTGTCCATTCATATGTTCAGTTTTGTCAGACCCAGACTAGAATTGTTGGTTAAACTGTCAAGTCTGTGACCTAGTCCCAAAACTAGTTTCTGAAATCATGCTACCAGATGCTAACTTTACCATTATAACCCCAACACTTGCCATGGCCTAACGTCAATACACAACCATCCTATAACTTCTTGTAGAATTGTATCATCCTGTCTTCGTTATTTTTCATAATATTCACATTTTTTCTTTGAGTCGGTCAAGCAATCAGTCCAAACAGTTAAACCGTTAAGACTTGTGATCCTCCAGTCTCGGCAATTGAATTGCCAATACATGGTTTCTCTTGACTTGTAGTATTGATCACTGACATTTCTTTTGTTCCATGTTATTAGTCAATGATCTACTTTGTGGGATGCTGTGCAAGAAGAAATGCTGCCAGGAGTCGTTCGTCCAAAGTTTGAAAAGAACTGCTCTCCCAATACGTCACTCGCGAGGAAATTAAGACTCATTTCCCAATATTCATGGATTAGTCCATGCATTGACAAAGATGAAGGTAACGGGTAATGAGAAATGTACAATGTTGGCATTCCTTTGGGTCTGCAGTTGTGGATTTTTTTTTTCCCTACAGGCAGTGAAAGCATAGCATGCATTCTGAGTTTGTTGCTTTCATATTAGGGTGTTGTCATCATCCAAAGCCTTATCTCAATTTCATGGGGTTGGTTACATGAATCCTATTTCGCCATTTCATTCTGTTCAAAGCCATATTCATTGTAGGGTGTGTGCAATGATGGGAATATTAATCCATCAATGGACCTAGAAAGTGCAGCTCCTGTGGTTCTGTGTCAAATTATACCGATTTTAAGAATTAATCAACCCTAAAAAGCTGGAATAAAATGATGCACATACTGGGCTGGGCAATGGCCAACCTATCACAAGTGAACATATACATGAAATCCACATCTTATGTGTAAGGAACACTAAGATATTCACTTGTACTATCTTGCCCAGCCAAGGTTCAAAATATCGATATGCCAGTAGGGACGTATTGGGATAATCGATATCTTGTTTTTTTTTATTTTTTTTATTTTATTTTTCCGAAACTGGTTAGGGGAGCTGGTTTAGAGCTCTTCCACCCCCTGAATCGATCAGACCCCCGATACATCCACTGTAGGGACGTATCAGAAGGGTCCCGGAATGATACGGGCTGATACGTGTTGATACTTTGAACCTTGTGCTCAGCCCAGTGTTTGTCTCCTGCCAATTTGGATTTGGACTCCTGAAACCACACCCAATCCAAAAACTAACCTCTATAGCTGATCTGATTCATGTTAGACCTCGTAATATCCACATCTTACAGACTTTAGTTGTTCTGGTCCAGGGGTGCTCATGGCTTGGTTAAAAACCAAACCGGTATCACCTATTTTCCATTACTTACAACCGAAACTGAACCGAAATAAGTGGTTAATTCTAGTTGGTTCACTGGTTAACTGCTCTTTGGTTTTTCAATTTTTTTTTTTATATTGTAATTTTCATTAAAAAAATCTTCCAAAAACAACCAATCCACCATTAAACGATTATCCTGGATCAAGAATACAAGATAGCCTATACATCTAATGTCTATATCCATTAACCAATCAACCTGTACATCCATATCCCCTTCCAAAAATAGCAAAAACAATCTAACCTGTACATCCATGTCCCCTTCCAAAAATAGCAAAAACAATCTAACCTGTACATCCATTTCCCCTTCCAAAACAGCGAAAACAATTAATCTGTACATCCATTAACTAATCCAGCCAAAACCAATAAATCTATCCGTTAACGATCATTAACCATCATTAACTATTAAACAATCAACCTGAATCAAGATAATTTCTACATCTATCATAAAAAAGAAAAAAAAAATCAACCTATACATCTAATAAGCAATATCCACCCAAAACCAATGAACTTGCAAATCTGTTAAGGAATTAACCAATCCATTAACCATTAAACAATCAATCTATACATGATACATCTATTATTGAAAAAACCAACCTTTACATCTACTCTCTCTCTCTCTCTCTCTCTCTCTATATATATATATATATATATATCCATTAACCAATCTAACTCAAAACCAATAAACCTACATATTCATTAATCGATTCACTTGTACATTTAATAATAAACCAATATCATGAAAGTTGTAACCAATAAACCTAGTGGTAACCGTTCAACTTGTATCATAAAATTGGCAACCACTAACCAATAAACCAATCAATCTATATTATGATAAACTAATCAATCTTTAATTGCCATAAAATAAATGTTGTAAAAGTTCAACATCATCCATGATATTATTAAAATAACATAATACAAAAGTTTAAGTCCTACATCAGCCTTCAACAAGAGCCCATTCAACGAAAGTTATTTAGATTTCTTGATTCTTGACGTTAACACTCAATCATCAATATTAACAAAATGATCTTTCTCAGTGATAGATGATATCTATACAAAATAGATTAAGACAAATATAAACTAACATTACTATAATGAAATAAACATGAACACAAAAAAAAATAGAAAACATAAAGCTTAATTTTGTATTTTCAAGTTCATCTAAACTCTCCTCTATATGATCATAGATAACCATGTGATTTTTGTAACCAATCTTGTCCACAAATGCTAGCTTACACCATTTTTAGAGTTAAAGAACTACGAAATGAATCAAGCACGTGGCTTCTAGTTCCAAAAGTTATCTCGGATGCAATTATAGATATGAGTATAACTAATAAATCCTGAGTCAACAAAATAAAGCACTTGATATCTACAGAAATTAATTTTCCACCAACTCAATATTTTAAATAATTTATTTATCTTCGGATCTTCACATTCCTTCCCTAATTATCTATAAAATTCTACTTTGTTATCTACACATTGGCTTGCCTTTTGCTTTTTATATAGTGTATTCATAAAATCAACATCTTTCACACTATCAACTTCCATTTCATTTGTGTTTTGAGATTGATTAGTTGATTGAACATTATGAAATGATTGGGCTGAACTATAAAACTTAAACATGGAAACCAAAACTTGTTTCACCTTATCTTTCAACATTTGAGCATTACCAACATCATATGATTCACTAATAACCCAATCCATGTATTCCAATTTATATTAATGATTAAGAATTATCACAATGAACAACATGATATTGATATTGTTCACATTTTCCCAATACTTTTCCAAAATTTTTATCTTGGAAGATATAAAATTAACACTAAAATCATCATTACTATACCTTCTATAAAATAACAATCCTAATACTATAATTTTTTTTTTCACATATACATTTCTAATGGCATAAGGTGAGCAAGATAATTTTAATGCAGTTCTATAGAAAATTAAAAAAAAAGGCAACAAAGCATGGGCATATTCCTAATCATCATCGGTAGGCAAACCTTATTTTTAGAATTAGTAAGATCCTTTACATACTATTAATACTTTTCAACAAATTAAATACCTTTTAGAATTTTAAAACATATTCCAATATCAAGTAAGTAGAGTTTTCTCTAGTTTCAACATCTAGATAAACAAGACTCTACTCACTATCTTTTCTTTTTCTACACAATCCTTAAACCTTTGCGATCATATTGGAGAAGACCTTGCATTATTTTACTGTATAATGAATCCTAAAAATAAAAGCATCCAACTCTAACAATCCCTCTCTTACAATTAGACTCAAAATATGTGCACCACATCTCGTATCTAAGAACTCACTCTTTAAGACACTTCCCTTCAAACTATTGAATCTCCTTTTCTACATATTGAACCCATATATCATTTGAGTTTGCATTATCTATTATTATAGTGAAAACCCTTTTAATGCCCTAATCAAACAAGTATATCCAATAGATTTGCCAAACATTTTCTCTTGAATGTTCCAAAATTGGACAATTTGAAATGATGTCCATGTATTGGTAGTAAGGCAGACCCTCGATGGAAAATTTTTAAAATACTTCTTCAATTTCCTCTTCTCCCTATAGAGATAATAATAATCCCTAATTATAGCGTGGTGTGAAGAAACTATAAATCATGGTTGTGTCATGCCACAAAAGTCATGAAATCCCTCCCATTCCACATGCTTAAAGGGCAATTCATCTAAAATAACCATCATAGTAAATGCCTTTATACAATTTTCTTGGTCAAACTTGTAAGGTACAAGTGATAGTGTGGTGCTCTCTTTTTTGCATTTTAATATGAAGACTCCAAGGTTTTTTTTTTTTTTTTTTCTCTTGTCCACATTAAGAGGATACTCCTTACATTTAAACAAATGATTAATCAAACTAGTACCACTTATAGTAGGACAAGCTAAGTCCTTACCACAATAGTTACACAATACTATTTTCTTTTCTTTTTTTTTTTTTGGTACATCGAAAAAAAGGCTCTAACAAAGGTGATGTGTAGAGCTAAAGATCTGAAAGCTTGATTTTGTTACACATTGCTCTTTGATCACTTTTAACCTTACAATCCATCCTAGTGAAGGTGATCCCACACCCAAGTTTTTTACTTAGAAGTAGAAGAGATGCTAATCTTTGAATTAATCTCTAGAATATGTGGATTTGATGAGTTATCAACATTACTTGGAGGTATAGGAGAAAGGTTTGTGCTTGTACCATTAAGTAGATGATAGATACTTTGACCCTGCCATTGTATTATTATCACCCATACTTGACATCTAATGAATAAAAAGTTGTATGTTTAATTAAAAATAATAATCAAGTGTTATCAATGAACCAATCAATCTCACATCCTATTCCTTATATAATTGAAAAAAAAATCTGAAATTCATAATCACATTAATGGTATTAAAGCTTTAAACCATATAATAGAGTGATAAACATTTGCAAAAATTTAAAATAACCACAACATTGAACTCAGTCCTTGAAAAATTTGAAAGATAAAAGAATCAAAGAAGACAAGATATCATTATTAATTTTATTTATATCAAATAAAAAATAAAACACAAAATATTTTTTAAAATGAAATGCAAAACCTTAAAGTTGGAGACTTGAATTGAGAAGTCTCAAAGCCTAAAGTTTTAAATGATAGGAATCTCATAGCTGAAATCTTAAAATAAAATGCTATGTGCCATGATTGAAGCTCTATGGAATGAATGGTCTATGAACTAAAATAATGGCAATGGCAAGACGGGTTGCTTGTAGTTTTCGTTTTGAGATTTCCTTCTATTGATCCTAATTGGATTGCCTTGACCCATCAAACACTAATAAGAACAAGAAAACTCTAATTGTTGACAAAGAAGATAAGAAAATTAGATAGTTAAGAGTTGAAACCTTAATATCAATTGGCAAGAAGAGAAGAAGCTAAAAGGTATTGTAGCTATAGCTTTTTACAAGAAAATGTATCAATCAATCTATCTATCTAACTATAAACTAAGGTGGATATAAGGTTTTTTCCTCTACTTGTAACTCATGTAGTTGGGATGAGGCTTGAGTTGAGAGAATTGAAGAAAGATGGAAAAGTCAAATAAGCTATTGAAAAAAATCCAAATCCTGGAATTCTATACAAAAGGTAAAGTTAAATGAACTAACTAAAAGGATCAAGGTCTTAAAGTTAAATTGAAAGAAAAGAACCAAGGTCATCAAGTATTGTTTACAATTATTTTCAATTGGTTAGAGGTACCGTCAATGACAAAAACAAAGTCAATTCAATAATAAAAAAGGTGGAAAGAATTATTAGATGCAAACCCTTTAAATAGGATAACAATAAGTAAGGGAAATAGAAGTTTTAAAAGAATCAAAACTTACAAAAAATTATCAATAAAACTTCTTTCTATTGATCAATTGCTCATCACTATATTGAGCTCTGATAAAATACAGTCTGGAAATAATATCAACTACTTGAAATTTAAAACAACAAAATATTTCCTACTTATATGAAAACACATCTGTTTACAAAAGTTTGGCGGAGCAATAACTGCTACTATGATGATTAGATGGCAAGGGAAGATTAAACCATCAGTCATAGCCTCATAGGATTGTTTTTACTTTATTTTTATCTAATAACATACTAGAAAAAACATATTATAAAAGAAACTCCTTCAAAAGAGAAGGGTCTGGGGCAATGGATTGGACTAACCCACATAATAGCTAGGTGAACAAGAATACAATAGTAGTCTAAGTTCATTTAGCATTTAAGACACAATTTCTATTGATTTCTTCTAAAATCTTTACTCCATCTGACTACATTTGGAGAACCCACTTCAATCAAGGTAAGTGAGGATCTTAATTCTTGTTTCTTTTTATTTTCAGTTATAGAAAAACAACCCAATAAAAGGAGGAAAGCAACAAAAAATCAAAGAAAAGATGGGCAAGTGGGTTCTCTCTAATATAGTACTATAGCCATTAGATCAAGCAAGTCCAAAAATAGTTAGATCATTAGTTGAATAGTTGTTACCTTTAAGAGAGACAAATAAAGTAATGACTGTGATTCATGAGGCGGCGCAAGCAAGTCCAAAAATAGAGGAGCCTTCAACTTCAGCCAAGTCTATAATACTAATACAGAGGTGGTAGTGGTATAGGAGTCTGAGTTCCTTGGCTTCTTTCTTGTGCGACTAAATGAAAGTCTATAGTGGATTGAATTGTTTGATGAATCGGAGAATGCCAAAATGAAGATTAGAGAGAGTGAGAGAAAGGCATTCTTCTTTCTTCAATGACCAGGTGAAGTTCACTCTTTGGTTTAGACTTAGAGAGATTAGAGAGATGAGAAATTGAGAGATACAGCACACGATAGTACCAGGAGGGAGAACATTGGACAGCGGAGTACTAGAGGCTATGGTTCTTCTTCTTCATTGTTTGTTCACTATTCAACACTTCAGTTTTCGACTGTAGTTTGCACTGTGTAGAGGCTAGAGAGAGATGGGAGTTAAGAGGAGCTAGGGTTTCAAAACTTAGAAGTAAAAGGGAAAAGGGTGGTCAATGTTCAATTTAGGATTTTTGGGAGAGGAAGGTTTAAAATTGTAAAAATTTAAAAGTTGAAAACTTGTTTTAAATATACCGGTCAATTTAGTTAACCGCTGTTTTTTAATTGAAAACCAAACCTCAACGTTAACCAAAATTTTTTATTTTGTTTCCTCGGTTCAATTTAGTTTTTTCAGTTTTTCAATTTTTGATGAGCACCCCTACCCCTAGTTCGGGAATTCATGGCCTAGTTCAAGTCCAAAATTTTGAAAAGGCCTTCCCATTTGACCATTGGGCTTCCCGTTGAAAACCCAACTTGAGAAGTATTGATGTCGAGTGAGTTTTGTTCTTAGTTGAGTTCAATCTATTGTATAATGAGGAGAGTAATCAAAATTGGATACCTTGTGTACATTTGCAGAACATATACACAATAATTGGACACCATTTTTAACCTAAAAACTTAAGCTATTAGGCTGTGAGCCATCTTTGTATACAAGTCTTTTGCTTTTCTTATTGGAAAAATCTATGACAGGAATGACATGATACCAGAAAGGATTTGATCAATCAAAACTCTGGTGAATTTTAAGGAAAACCCACTTGATTTAATTTGTCACCATTTTTATGATGCTGATTGATTCGTTATAAGCTTTTCTGGCATCATAGTGCAACCCTTTCTTATTTCTTTCCAATGTTAGGTTCTACACTATGCATCTGAACAATTTTCTCCTCGTGTGAATCTCTCCCATATCAAATATGAGAGTACATTCCCATGAGTGGAAGCATGAGATCAATTGCTCTTGTCAACTATTTATCTATAGGGAAGCCAACAAAGTTATGGGAGTCATCGCATGCATCCATCATACTTGTGTCCAACCTGTTTGGGTTATGGTTGGGCTAGCCCCGCGTGCCACATGGTGGCCTCCATGGCCATTTTATTTCCTTGGCCACGTCGACACCACATAGGATGGATAAGTGTGATCAAGAAGAGGAGCCTCGTATGGATAATGAAGACAACTCTATCGGGGATTAAGACTTATCCGAAGACCTCAGTGAATAACCTCATCCCAACAACCCCAAAAGCCTCATCTGAATCGAATATGGATATTCGGCTATAAATAGGTAACCTTCGCTCAAAGTAAGGGACTTTTGACTCCTCAGATTCTATACTGTTACTCTACTTTTGCTTGGACCGACATTATTCTCAACTGTTCGGCCTGACCACCCGTCTCCCATATCATTGACTTGAGTGTCAGAGTGCCTATCCGGGGAACAATTCCTTGGGCCTCTAATCTCTTTCTTAGTTTCGGATTTTGTTATACGACTTTGTCCTTCCACCTTGGCTTCATCATGATTATCTAACTACAATTTTGATTCTGAACACTTCGGATCAAACAACATCACAAACAAAGGACCAAACCTTTGGCTTTGACATCATACATAAGAATTATATACAAAAGTTGGACACTAACTTTAAGACTTAACCCAAAATCTGAAACCGTTAGGTTGTTGACCAATCTTTATATATTAAGTCCCTTGCCTTTTTTTTTTTTCAATTCCTTTCCAATGTGGGATTTTACAATGTATATGCATCCTAACACAACCATAGTTGTAGATCTATGTACCAAATTTTGAAGTTAAAGAGTTTCAGGTTGAAAATAAAAGTATAACACTAATAAAAAATTGTTTAATTTATATTTGAGTCATTTTTGTATTTATATTTTCAATAAATGTTGCTGGATTGGATCTTAATTGAACCAATTGGAGTTGTTACAATTTTTTTCCAATATGAAGGGATACACTAATTAAGATCCAATATCTAATTTGAGTAGATTCTGGTCGGATTGGAATATTACACTTTCAATGACTGAATGAATGACATCGTAGGAGATGAACATAATGTTGCAATTCCAAGATGTGAGTTTGGGCCAAGATGAGAGTAGCATATACATCTTCTGACTTACTCTCTATTGCAACCTTACATCTGCACTTCCAGAGAATCCTCAAAAAAGTAAATATTCAACTTAAAGCCATATTTCCCAATCGAGCTTATAATTGGTGAGAATCAAGGTGAGAGATCAGCATATGGGACAACACATCTATCCCAATGTAAATAGATAGTGCCCTACCATAAGAAAATTTAACATTTTAGCATATTTTCCCAAGTTGGGAAGGGATTTGTACCAATTCTAGCAGTCTAGAGATTATTTCCATATTAGCCTTTAGAACAACTTAGATCCATAAGGCAGATGGTTTAGTCAAGAATTTCCAACAAAACTTTATTGTTAAAGTTAAGGTCTGTTTGATTTGTAGTTGGAATCAGAATCGAAATCGAAATCCTCCGGCATCAGAATTGGAATGATCCATTCCCATAGTTTGTTTGGTTCAAATAGGAGTGAGAATGAGAATTAAAATAAGTAGGAATGAGATTTCATTCCTGATGAGGGCGGATTTGGCCCTCCAATAACATTATGACACCTGATACCTCATGACAATTAGGTGTAGCTCGGCACTTCATAGGCAGCTTGCCATCATGTAGCTTGGCACCTTACAGGCAGCTCGCCACTAGGCAGCTCATCATCATGTAGTCTGGCATCTTACAGGCAACTTGCTACTAGGCAGCTCACCATCATGTAGCCTAGCACCTTATAGACAGCTCGCCACTAGGCAGCTCGCCATCATGTAGTCTGGCACCTTATAGTTAGTTCGCCACTAGGCAGTTCGCCATCATGTAGCCTAGCACCTTACAGGCAACTCGCCATCATATAGCTTGGCACCTTACAAACAACTCACCACTAGGCAGCTCGCCATCATATATCCTGACACCTTATAAACAACTCGCCACTAGGCAGCTCGCCATCATGTAACCTGGCACCTTACAGGCAACTTGCCATTAGACCTGTTCATGGGCGGGGTGGCCTGACGGGCCAGCCCGGCCCGACCCGACCCCCAGACGGGCTTGAATAGGCTTTTTGGCCTACGGGCTTAACCTCGGGCCAAAAAGCCCGACCTACATAAAATTCGAGCCGGGCTCGGGCTTTGCCAAAATAGCCCGACCCGAGCCCAGCCCGGCCCGACCTATAGTTAAACCTAAGTAAACCTGGCCCGGCCTATAGTTAAACCTAATTTAAAATCCTATGTGATGTCCATTTGAATAAATTTTTTGATTTGAGAAGGTTGTTGATTCACTTGTAGGCCCATTGTTCATTTAAATAGGGGAAAAAACATCTGAATTAAAATAGATAATGTCTATTTGAATAGGGAAAAATTTGAATTTCTTTTATTAGGTCGGGCTTCAGGCTCGGGCTTAGGCTTCGGGCTTTTTATCAGGGCCGGGCTTGGGCTTGAGCCTAACATTTTTCTGTTAATAAAGAGTCAAAGCCCGGCCCGAACCCGGCCCGACCCGGCCAATGAACATGTCTACTCGCCATCATGTAGCTTGGCACCTTACAGGCAGCTCACCATCATGTAGCCTGCCACCTTACAGACAGGTTGCCACTAGGCAACTCGCCATCATGTAGCACCCTATAGGCAGCTCACCATCATGTAGCACCTTACAGGCAGCTCGCCATCATGTAGGCTGGCACCTTACAGGCAACTCGCCACTAGGCAGCTCGCCATCATATAGCCTGGCACCTTATAGACAGCTCGCCACTAGGCAGCTTGCCATCATGTAGCCCGACACCTTATAGATAGCCCGACACTTCACAGGCAGCTTGCCATCATGTAGCCTGGCACCTTATAGACAAATTGACACTTCACAGGCAGCTCGTCACTAGGCAACTCGACGCTTATAGATAGCTCGCCACCGCATGACAACCCCGAGGAGCTCACCACCGTACCCCGCATTTTACGGGATTGTGACTTGTAACGGCTATATTAGCTCACCCACTCCCCGATTTAGGCAGAAATGGGCAACCTTACGGGTTGATGGCTTTATCCCCACCTAACACGCAAATAGGTCCCATCACATCAGGAATCCAAGAACTGCTCCACCAAACCTACGAGGACTCCAATATATAAAGGCCTCACCCCCGGAGGGGCGAGGGAGGGGAGGAGGTGGTAATCTCTACTCTCTCTAGCTCTCTCATTCTCTAATATCCTTTTCAGCTCACAACTAAGTGCTGACTTAGCCATCTGAGTGACCTCGCTGGGTAAACACCCCTGGGTTCTCTGATTCAGTTCTTGTAGGTTCCTCAGTTCCCGCTGTCTACAAAGATGAGCAGATCATCTCCTGCAGGGAGGATGGGTTCCTCAGTTCCCGCCATCTACAAAGATCAGTAGATCATCTCCTACAGGGAGGATGGGTTCCTCAGTTCCCACTGTCTACAAAGATGAGCAAATCATCTCCTGCAGGGAAGATGGGTTCCTTAGTTCCTGCCGTTTACAAAGATGAACAGATCATCTCCTGTAGGGAGCAGCTGGGTTGCGCTACACTAGGGAGCTCCACTTCAGCCTCTGAGTCATCAGCCACTTGGGAGTAAACGAAATGATGAGGTACTTAGACAAAAAAAAATGATACGCGACCAGAAATCGTTACATCAATTCCCAAGATAGGGGCAAGGAATGGCCACTCCCTCAAATGGGGAAATGCCATTCCAACAGGAATGAGAATGGGATTCCGATTCCTCCCAACCAAACAGTTGGAATCGGAATAGCGCCCATTCCAATTCCGATTCTATATCCCTATTCCTGCAAACCAAATGGATCCTAAATTTTGGTGGTATGCGTTATAGAAACCCAAACCGTCTATCTTTGCATATAGCAATGAATCCCAATATTTTAGGTCAAATGTGTCTACCATCACAACCACCGCACCAAAATTCATGACAAATTGAATTGGTCGAAGAACATACGTATTTAGGAATAGTAAGTGAATGTGCATAGTGGGCACACTTTCAAGAGTAGTTTTAATTAGGATTAATCACCCCACTTGCATTGAGAAAGGGTTTTAGTCTTTTACCTGGTGAGTTTGCTGCACACCTTTGCAACAAGAGATTTTCAAGTGAATATCTTAGACCACTGATTAGAGGTGTTTGTTATTGGTTGTTTGGTATGGTTTTCTAAATTTTAGAAACCAGTCCAAACCATATTAAACCGAATTATTAAGATACATTTATTAATGTGTATACATATGTTTAAACATATGTATGTATGTATTCATTTAACATTTTATATATTATTGCTGTTTGTTTCAATTTTTAATTTGTATATTGATGCTCGAGGAGTTGCATATGTTAGAGAAAGTGTGAATGTAGTTTATATAATAATAATAGGTGACACTTGTTAACATTTTAGTTTGATATTTGAATTATATTTGTTATTTATGTAGGTATGCATATTATTTGGTCTTTCTAATTGGGTTAAGTCCAATGGAATGGCCTAAACCATATTAGAAATTGGACAATGGTTTGATTTCTATAATAAAATGGTTTGATTTGGTATGAGAATATCTCAAACTGTAATTTACTGATTTGGTCTGAGATCTTCTCCAAACGGAACCAAACCAGACTATGAACACCCCTACTACTGATAGAAGAATGTCCCACTCCAATATATCTCCTTGGGATTCATGACTTTTACGCCCAAATAATTAGATAACTAATGTCTAGTTTTCAGGTATGTATTTTACTGAAATGGACAATAGATTTATGATAATTTACTTCTTGTCCAAACCATTTCTAGACAAGATCCAATTATTGTTTATAGATGATTTCCTATTATTTGGACCAATTATCTTTTTGGGTCCTAGTTAAATAGTGGTTTTTATGAATTGTATGGGCTAACCACCATTACTAATAAAACCATGAACCAATGAGCATTTGGATTTTTGTTCGGTCTTAGTCTTCGACAATACAATATTAGTATACAATAAAGGGTTTTTTACCGTTCAGACCACCTTTAAAAATCTTATCTCCACCGTACAGGTGGAATGAATCCTGACCATGAACCGATGCTAAACCCACGGGCAGGATGCAGTTTATAAAGGGGACTACTTGTAGACTAGGAGGGGACTTTAATTTCAAATTTCTGAGGGGAAGTGCAGTCTATATTATCCCTATAATTAATAAAAGTACCAAGTTTTTTTGGTAAAAAAGACCAAAGGATTTTATTACGTTGGATATTCAAAATGGACATCAAGAACTCAAAATAAAAGTATTTAGATCAAATATGGGTTTTGTTATAAAAGGTGAAAGGAAGAGGCTGAGATTTTTCCTCACCATTATATTTTCACACTCTAGTTAAGCCAATATATTATATTATGTCAATGGGTTCAGCTATGATATAGTATGTGTTTGATTCCGTTTATGTTAATTGGGTGGGCGTTTATCAGAAAAACGTTTATCTGATAAACACCCACTTTAAACGCTTTTCTTTTTGTTGTTTTGTTAAGCTTATTTCGGGCGTTTCAAGAAACGCCCCTTTACAAGTCAGCAATAATAAACCTTTTTCCATTTCATGCTGTTTGGTGGCACGTTTCAAGAAACAGCCATATGGATGATTCAGTGTAACACTTTCATTGTGGTGTATAGGATACATTACATGTGCTTGAATTTGAAGACTAATTTTCAGATCCAACGGTTAATATATGATATAATCCACATCCAACTGTGGATATATGACACTTTCACTTTGACTCTCTCTCTCTTTGTTACCTATAAGGGAATGATGGCTATTATTTCTATTCAAAAGAAAACTGAGCTAAACAACACGGAATTGTTTTACATTTCTGAAATGTAAAGTTGCCAATCTCTCTTTTCTTTCCAACATTTTATCGAAGCACCTTTTTTTTTTCTTTTGAATAACAAAGATACCATTGGCAAGGTAGATCAATTTGGACTTGGCTTGGGGACTAGCTAGGGGAAAGTAGTAGTCCAGGTGAGTTCTTGGCTTGAAGGAGATCCGGTCAGTCTCAGACTTAGAACAATTAAACATTGTCTTTGTTCTTTAACAACCAATCCCCTATCTGAACAACAGATCTCCTATCTGAACAATTAAACACTGCCTAGTGGGGAGTTCTTCATTGATTCATCGATCAGGCAAAGGGTCGTCTAGATTCGATCCTTTGCTGAAACGAATCTGGTATGGCCATGTCTGAGGAAGCCTAGATATCTCTAAGCTCTAAAGCCTGCCGTACCGTGCACTGGACAGTCTGGACTTGAGCTTAGAGAAATGGTTCTTCACTCATCAGTCTTACCTCATGTACCCAAGTTCCAGCTAGTTAATTAGAAACCGGCAAAGCAAAACTGATACTTTGGAAACTGAAGCCAGCATGACCCAATGTGTTTTTCCATTTCGATCTTGAAAAGAGTTACCATGAATTCAAAGATGTTCATTGGATACTGTATTTGTGAAGCATAGCACAAGCATAATAACAGACGAAAATACAAAATAACCCTAGATCTCAGAGATTAATACATATCCTCTGTTTTGCCTTTCATTGTTGCAGATATGAGAAACTCTCTCCAATTGTCGTTAGGGTGTTCTTCTCTGCATGCGGCGAAGACTCCTTTCTCTGGTTCGTGCTTTAAGACTTAGGTCATCGATGAGAGAAACAAAACATATTGGGATGGTAGATCCGGGTTGCACTGGATCAAAACTTAAGTGCGCCATGTTAGCCGAAACGTAGGATCCATGTCAACATAACGTTTCATGAAACACCCAGCCATTGGAGGAAGCGAGAAATTCTCACTTCTCCCAACGACTAATTTCACAAAAATCTATAAAAATAAATGCCAAAATGTTTATTTTTTGTGTTTTTTAATAAATGTGCATACCAAACAGTGGTTTTGAAGCCAATAAATGTTTATTGTGCCAAATGCTAATATGGCGTTGAGGTGGCACTATTTTTTCAAAAAACGTAAATGGAACCAAACATCCCCATAATCAATTAGTATCATGAAAGGGGTAATCGAATCTTGTTTCTTTCCCCATATCAATAAGGGTGTCAATTGACCAGTTTTGGATTGGACCCCATCCGGTCCAATATCAATTTTTACGAATTAGATAGACCAACAAGACATATTGGTGTTAGACAGTTTTGTATGCCCTTAGCTTCAATCAAAATGGTGTACTTTATGAGTTTATTGTAAATGAATAAAATTGCATATTTGATTCATGTTCCCTTGGTATGTTTTTGTGCAATACCTTTAAACTGGACACTCAATGAGACTTGTGTTAGTTTAGAATGTTCACAGCCAGTGGATCGGTCTGGGGAGACCTATCCTGACAAGGCTGACACTGTGGTGCCACCAAGTCGGTTGGGGTGTCCTGTCTCAGCTGCTAGGGTGAGACCCTAGGCACATACGGTGTAGGATTAATTGAATATTTGAACTGGACCAGATTTTCAGTATTGCCCTGGACCTTGGAGATTGATGGGCAAAACTGGAAAGTTACACCCGACCCCTAGACTCGACTATGATACTATAGTAGGTGTTGGATTGGGCTGTCTTTGATATACCATTCAGTGAGATCCTTAGCGGGGGTCAAAACCTGGGTATGTTGGGACAGTTTGAGAATTCATCTGAGTGGGTGATCATAGTAACAGGATCAGCCCCTTTGTCGGACAAAGGTAATGATCGGGGATGCACTCTCACTGATGGAAACCATGACTGTCGGCAGCCGATTTCAATCGTTGAGATTTGTTTTGCAAAATATATTTTATATGAGATATAAAAGTATATATATTATGATTTCGAGATGATTTGCAAAAGGTTTTAATTCCCGGGATCCATATAAACAGAGAGTGCAACACTGTTCCTTGCAGTCGAGGGAGAGGTCCTCTCTTGTCGGGTAGTGTATGATCATTATGGGCTGAGAGGTTAAGTGTAAGACCATTGAGGATAATACCTGATGGGCTAATCTTGCATTTGCCCACAGTCCCTAGTGTTACAAGGTGGCTTGGCCCAGGGATCACTTAGGATAAGTGTTGGGCCCATAGAGCCCATGAGATGGGTTTCAGGGGGTGCACTGTCCATAACAATGTATTCGGCCAGGCCTTGTAACAAAGGCTGGGCCGAACCCATGTGGCTAATGTGTAGATCAATGTTTGGGTCCCACGCCATACAAGGAAGCCCAACTGGGCAGCAGTTAGGAAGGTTAAGTGAGCACATAAGCTTAATGGGCCTAAAGCCCATTTCGAACTGGGCTATTTAATTAGTTAATAATGGGGCGAATTCTGAGATGGATTAGCAGATAGGATAGGGTCTTGATCCTATCCACTCAAAGAGTCCAGATCTGAATGTGATTCAGATCTAGAAACCTCATAATGAGATTAGGAGAAAGCTAATCTAATCTGTAGATAAGATAAGGGTTTATCCCTATCACCTAAAGAGAGATCTTATCCAAATATGATTTGGATAGGCAGCTCCTAATTGGATTAGGAGCTGATCTTTTAGGTTAACAAAAGCAAGAGAGGGTGGCAGCCTTTAGAAGACATCACATTCAGATCCTCTTCAGTGCTGAAATCAAGAAGGAAGAATTAAGCATCTTTGCAGAATTCTTTTCTTGCCGCCTACCTGTTCTTGCCTCCCTGTTTTGCCAAGTTCGATCTCCAGTTGTGGGAGAAGTCAAGATTCGATCTTGATATCAGTTCTTTGAGAAAGAATTGATAGGAAGCTGTGCTCACGTGCCATCCAGTTGATTCTTGCGAAGGGTCAAGTTCTTTGGAAGAACACTGTTGATTCTGCTCCACCCTGCACTGCGCCATATTCAGTGGAAGCAGATTTTGGATCATTCCTTGGGCATGAACACCTCAATTGGGAGATACTGTTTCTCCGTATCAGATATGGTTCAATTTATGGTTCAAGAATGATCCTTGAAAATATGATTTTCTAAATAGGGAATGCGATTTCCAGTTGAAGGGAGAGAAAAATTTTTGAAATTCGCCCCCCTTATTCTGCAATCTTTGGGCATCCTTGTGATGGATATCCTATCCCTTCAGTGGTATTAGAGCCAAGTTCAAATCTTGAACCAATTTGTTTCAGATCTGAACCTACGCAAATGGGCAGAAGGCGTTTGTGCAGATATGGGTTTTGAGAAATTTTTTCCCAAAATTAATGGGCTAATAATCTAAAATTAATTTTATATAAATCTGATTATTGTTTAGAATAGTTCTTTATGATTTTCTTGATTTATGGACTATTCGTACAAGAGTAGATCGAATTCTTGGTTTGCGTAGGGAAGCTGCAAGATTTGCAGTTTCTTGATTTGTTTATTACATTTGGTCTGTAAATAATTTTCTTTTTTATTTTTAGACTGAATGTATAGGTATTCGATCTGATGGAATTATTAATAGAAATAGGATTTCTCACGGTACCTTGGCATTCACGAACATGATGGGTAAGCACTCACTGGACAGAAAGGTTTACCTGAAAACGGCTCTGAACCTTGTTTGATAGAGGCCAAAGGGAAAAATCATATAATGAGTGGATATGATCCTTCATAGAAAGGTGGTGGGGTTATGCAACTGAAACAGTTGACTCCATGCACCCTATGTGATTTTCCACATTTCCAGAGACAACTCGTAGTCTCCGTCCCTGAGAAAGGAGAGAAATCTCAGAGATGAATAAATGGAAATGGACTGTAGATTAAAATCCATATCTATGAAATGAACATGAATCAAATTAGGTTGTGGACTGATGTTTGCTCTTTTATCAAAAAATGACAAACGGATCATTTGCAAAGCTTTTGACGACAACAAGCTTAAGGGTCCAAACTATGCCGACTGGTACATGAACCTTATGTTGGTTTTAACCTCTGAAAAGTTGGATAAGGTAGCCAAGAATCCTGCCTTGGATCATCCAGGAGATAGGGCTTCTGAGGCCCGTAGAAGAGAATACCAAGAATGGGAGGAGAAAAACTCCCTTGCCCGCTACTATATCATTGCCTCATTGGACAATCCAATTCAGAGGCAGTTCGATCAGATCGAACTTGCCAAGGACGTATTGGATAGTCTCAAGACAATGTACGAAGAGCAAAATCGTTCTACTCGACAAAAGGTCTTGAAACAGTTCATGACCGCGCAGATGTCCAAAAGTCAACAAGTTCACGACCATTGTCTCCGGATGATGGGTTATATCAACGAACTGGAAGCTCTTGGATCCGAGCTAGATCTGGTAACACAGATCGATGCTATTCTCAACTCTCTGCCTCCATCATTTAATCCATTCATCATGAACGTCAGCTTGCAGGAACTCAGCAATATGTTGCAGAGGGCCGAAGAATTGATTAAAAAGGATGAGCCCATTGCCATGCTTGTTGAAACTGGAAAATTGGGCAAGAAAAGGAAGGCAAAGAGAAAGCCCCAGAAGAAGGCTGCCAAACCTGAGAAGCAGAAGAAAGACAAAGCATCGGATGCCTGTCACTTCTGCAAGAAGACCGACCATTGGAAAAAGGAATTGTCCTGCCTACCTGGAATCCAAGAAAGGTAATTTCGAAACTTGTGTTATAGAAACGAATTTATTGGTAGCTTCTGCGTCCTGGTGTATTGACTCCGGGGCTTCAACTCATGCGTGTAACTCACTGCTAGGTTCAAGGTAAGCAGAAGGCTGAGTGAAGGAGAAGTCACACTCTACTTGAGGACTTCTGCAACTATTACAGCCACGACCATAGGAATCGTGGAGTTACTTTTTAGAGAAGGAACTATTGTACTAAGAGATTGTCTTTATGTACAAAATTTAAGGAGAAATTTGATTTCTGTCTCAAAACTGTGTGCAGATGGTTATTCTGTCTTCTTTAGTAATACAATTACTATTAAAAGAAATAACAGATTCATCGCATACGGGGAGCTGGAGAACGGTCTCTATGTTCTACATCCTTGTCTAGAAACTAACATAACCAAAACTACGTCGGCTGAAATCCCCAAGAAGAGAGTCTGTGATACAGTTAATCCCACGTGTCTGTGGCATTACTGACTTGGCCACATCGGTGTTGACCGAATCACAAGGTTGGTAAAGGATGGTCCTTTGGATTTTCTAATTGTAGAAGATCTTCCCATCTGTGAGCCTTGCCTGCAAGGCAAGATGAAACGGCCATTTAACGGTAAGCCTGAAAGATGTACAGGCACACTTGACCTAATACATACTGATGTATGTGGTCCCCTGAGTGTTAGGACATGGAATCAACATGTGTATTTTATCACCTTCACAGATGATTATTCACGATATGGTTATGTGTACCTAATGAGACACAAGTTTGAATCCTTCGAAAAGTTCAAAGAGTTTAGATAAGAGGTCGAGAAACAGTTAGGGAGAGAAATTAAGGCCCTTCGATCAGATCGAGGTGGCGAGCATCTCTTTGACGAATTCATGGACTACTTAAAGGATAATGGGATAGTATCACAATTAGCTCCTCCAGCTACACCTCAACTTAACGGTGTTTTAGAGAGGAGGAATAGGACCTTATTGGATATGTTCCGGTCACTTCTCATACACTTAGAGTTACCCACATCCTTTTGAGGACGCATTAGAGACAGCGATTTACGTGCTGAATTGGGTTTCAACCAAATCGGTTCCGAACACTCCATATGAACTTTGGATCGGAAAGAAACCAAGTGTCAGACACTTGAAGATTTGGGGGTGTCTAGCACACGTTAAAAGAATGAGTGCAGACAAGTTGGAATCCAAGACCAGTCGTTGCCTATTTATAGGCTACCCAAAAGGCTCAGTAGGTTACCTATTCTATGACCCAAATGAGCAGAAAGTGTTCTGTAGTCGAAATGCACAAGTCTTGGAAACCGATTTCATCCTGGACACCCATCGTCAGGAAGTTGTTATTGATAAGGAGAGCTCAGGAGTAGTGGGAGATGTCCCACAAGTTCCAGGTAGTGACCAACATAGAAGATCCACTCGGGTATTCAGGCCACCAGTCCATTATGGTTATGACCAGGATAGTTACTTGGTAGCAACCTTGACTAGTGAGGAGGATCCCGTGACTTACGTGAAAGCTATGTTGGACATAGATTCCCAGAAGTGGGTGGAGGCCATGAAAGCAGAGATGAACTCAATGGAGACTAATGGAGTCTGGACTCTAGTAGATCTACCCTCCGGGGTAAAAGCAATCGGTTGCAAATGGATTTACAAGAGAAAGAAGGGCCCCGATGGTAGGGTTGAGACCTTCAAAGCTCGTCTGGTGGCAAAAGGGTACACTCATAAAAAGGGCATCGATTATGAGGAAACCTTTTCGCCTGTGGCCAAGCTTAAATCCATTAGGATCCTGTTAGCTGTAGCAGCATACCATGATTATGAGATTTGGCAGATGGATGTCAAAACTGCATTCCTAAATGGAGATCTTACTGAAGATATCTATATGCAGCAGCCGCAAAGCTTCATTGCTACAGGCCAGGAAAACATGGTATGCAAACTTAATAGATCCATTTATGGACTTAAGCAAGCTTCTAGAAGTTGGAACATCCGTTTTGACTCTGCTGTCAAATCATTTGACTTCGAGCAGAATCTGAATGAACCCTGTGTTTACAGGAAGTACAGTGGAGATAAGGTTACCTTCTTGGTTCTGTATGTAGATGACATTCTACTCATTGGGAATGATGTAGGAATGTTAACTACAGTGGAAGTATGGCTTTCACAGCAATTCTCCATGAAAGATTTTGGAGAAGCCTCCTATATACTTGGTCTTCAACTCTATAGAGATAGATCGAAACGGATAATAGGATTATCCCAATCTGCTTACATTGACAAAATAGTCAAAAGATATAGCATGGAAAACTCCAAGAAAGGAAATGTTCATTTCAGGCACGGAGTCACTCTCTCCAAGAAAATGTCTCCCAAGACTTCTAAAGAGATTGATGGCATGAAAGGCGTTCCCTATGCCTTTGCCGTAGGAAGCATCATGTATGTCATGCTATGCACTCGTCCTGACATTGCTCAGGCAGTGAGTATAGTAAGCAGATTTCAGGTCAACCCAGGGCAGGAGCACTGGACTGCTGTGAAAAACATACTTAAGTACATTCGAAGGACAAAAGAGTTTTGTCTAGTATTCGATGGTAGCTCACTACAGATCCAAGGGTATACAGATGCCGATTTCCAGTCAGATCCAGATGATAGAAAGTCTACATCTGGATATGTTTTCACGATAAGATCATGTGCTGTTTGATGGAAAAGCAGCAAACAGGGGTCCACTGCAGACTCCACGACTGAGGCCGAGTACATTGCTGCAAGTGAGGCTGCCAAAGAAGCCGTGTGGATGAAGAAGTTCGTTCCATCCAGCACATCACCCATCTCATTGTTGTGTGACAACAATGGAGCCATTGCTCAGGCTAAGGAGCCATGAGCCCACTCGAAGTCGAAGCACATCAAGAGAAAGTACCACGTACTACGAGAGATTGTTGGTAGAGGGGTCGTCCAGATTCAGAAGGTAGCGTCAGCGGAAAATGTAGAAGACCCATTGACAAAGCCACTATCACAGAAAATGTTTGAGAAACGCATGGAAAGCATGGGACTCCAGCTTGTACCTGATTGGACCTAAGTGCAAGTGGGAGCTGTTAGACAATTTTGTATGCCCTTAGCTTCAATCAAAATGATGTACTTTATGAGTTTATTGTAAATGAATGAAAGTGCATATTTGATTCATGTTCCCTTGGTATGTTTCTGTGCAATACCCTTAAACTAGACACTTAATGAGACTTGTGTTAGTTCAGAATGTTCACAGCCAGTGGATCGGTCTGGGGAGACCTATCTTGACAAGGCTGACACTGTGGTGCCACCAAGTCGGTTGGGGTGGCCTGTCTCAGCTGCCAGGGTGAGACCCTAGGCACATACAGTGTAAGATTAATTGAATCTTTGAACTGGACCAGATTTCCAGTATTGCCCTGGACCTTGGAGATTGATGGGCAAAACTGGAAAGTTACACCCAACCCCTAGACTCGATTATGATACTGCAGTAGGTGTCGGATTGGGCTGTCTTTGATATACCATTCAGTGAGATCCTTAGCAGGGGTCAAAACTTGGATATGTTTGGACAGTCTGAGAATTCATCTGAGTGGGTGATCATAGTAACATGATCAACCCCTTTGTCGGACAAAGGTAATGATCGGGGATGCACTCTCACTAATGGAAACCAAGACTGCCGACAACCGATTTCTATCGTTGAGATTTGTTTTACAAAATATATTTTATATGAGATATAAAAGTATATATATTATGGTTTTGAGATGATTTGCAAAATGTTTTAATTCCCGGGATCCATATAAACAGAGAGTGCAACACTGTTCCTTACAGCCGAGGGAGAGGTCCTCTCTTGTCAGGCAGTGTATGATCATTATGGGCTGAGAGGTTAAGTGTAAGACCATTGAGGATAATACTTGATGGGCTAATCTTGCATTGCCCACAGTTCATGGGTGTTACAAGGTGGCTTGGCCTAGAGACCACTTAGGGTAAGTGTTGGGCCCATAGAGCCCATGAGATAGGTTTTAGGGGGTGCACTGTCCATAATAGTGTATTCGGCCAGGCTTTGTAACAAAGGCTGGGCCGAACCCATGTGGCTGATGTGTAGATCAATGTTTGGGTCCCACGCCATACAAGGAAGCCCAACTGGGCAGCAGTTAGGAAGGTTAAGTGAGCACATAAGCTTAATGGGCCTAAAGCCCATTTCGAACTGGGCTATTTAAGTAGTTAATAATGGGGTGAATTCTGAGATGGATTAGCAGATAGGATAGGGTCTTGACCCTATCCACTCAAAAAGTCTAGATCTGAATGTGATTCAGATCTAGAAACCTCATAATGAGATTAGGAGAAAGTTAATCTAATATGCAGATAAGATAATGGTTTATCCTTATCACCTAAAGAGAGATCTTATCCAAATATGATTTGGATAGGCAGCTCCTAATTGGATTAGGAGCTGATCTTTTAGGTTAACAAAAGCAAGAGAGGGCGGCAGCCTTTAGAAGTTGAAATCAAGAAGGAAGAATTAAGTATCTTTGCAGAATTCTTTTCTTGCCGCCTACCTGTTCTTGCCTCCCTGTTTTGCCAAGTTCTATCTCCAATTGTGGGAGAAGTCAAGATTCGATCTTGACATCAGTTCTTTGAGAAAGAATTGATAGGAAGCTGTGCTTACGTGCCATCCAGTTGATTCTTGCGAAGGGTCAAGTTCTTTGGAAGAATACTGCTGATTCTACTCCACCCTGCATTGCGCCATTTTCAGTGGGAGCAGATTTTGGATCATTCATTGGGCGTGAACACCTCCATTGGGAGATACTGTTTTTTCATATCAGGTATAATCTCTCTCTACTCCTTTTGGTTCAGATCTGATTCAGTTTATGGTTCAAGAATAATCATTGAAAATATGATTTTCTAAATAGGGAATGCGATTCCCAGTTGAAGGGAGAGAAAAATTTTTGAAATTCGCCCCCCTTATTCCGCAATCTTTGGGCATCCATGTGATGGATATCTTATCCCTTCAATTAGATTGGACCAATCCAAACCAAAATATTTAATAAATTGGATCGGACGTAGTCCATTCGTAACAAATTTATATTGGATTAAGTTGGATTAAGCCAATATCTAGTCCATTGATATAAGATAAAAATGTATGTATTAATGAATTAGATTTGGGTTGAGACCAATCTAAATCAAAACGAATTTTAACAGATTGGACAGTCCATACATTAAATTGGACCAGTCAAAATTAATCCAAAACATTCATTAACCTGTTACATTTATAATGGAATCACATTGTAGTGAATTAGATTGAACGAAATTCAGTCCAATTGTCACCCCTGCATTTCATACAAACACATTAATATCGAGCCCGATTTGCTCCTGCCATGGATCTCACAGCATATCCGAGGCGCACATTCAAAACATCTCTCTTATTTGTATATTATTATATATGTGAAATATTCTTAATACATGTGGGATGTGGCTGTAATATCACTATTAAGGGCGCTTTATGAATTGCAAATGCCAATTCATTAATGTCATAGGGTTCGGATCTGCTGACAGCAAAGCCACGGGCATCCTACCACACGTCACAAAACATTGGCTGTAATTTCAAAAACCGATATTCCCGATGTATAATT
Organism: Nelumbo lutea; assembly: GCF_056320005.1. Classification (NCBI taxonomy): domain Eukaryota; kingdom Viridiplantae; phylum Streptophyta; class Magnoliopsida; order Proteales; family Nelumbonaceae; genus Nelumbo; species Nelumbo lutea. The sequence continues at coordinate 37,018,149 of NC_142689.1, read as the reverse complement.
GGATGTGCGTGCCCAGCAATGTGATGTGATCAGCATATCCGAACTTATCATTTGCATGTGATGCTGCCCACGGACATAGTGCATCAATTCCGTCAGGTCGGATCATTTGCATCAATCCGATGGAAGATGTTCCCAATGCACGGATGCAAGTGGACGGTGTGAGGACAAATTTTGAGATGATCAAATCCGGATTCTCAATTAATGGTGATGATAGTTACTTTTTACCTCAGCGTGTTCGTTATTTGTATCCTTTATCCGTATATATCTTTTTTCCTTCAGCATTGGTTTCCTTTACACTGAAAAGAGATCTTCTGTTACAGGGTTTCGAGCTCCTCTCTCCCGGTTCGAACGATTTCTCGTCGTTTGGAGCTACTTTTGGTATTCGTGGCTTCACTCAGGTTTGTTTCAACGGAATCTCGATTCTTTTACCGCAATTTCGCATACGATTCGACACGACGTTTATTTTCCTTCTGTGCTGCTCTTTCGGCGGCAAGATTTCAAGAAATGTATGACATCTTCGAGAAAATACTTCGTTTCTGTGTTCTTTTCTCTCTCGATTGTAGTTAGCTATATGTCTCGGTTTATGGGATTGCGTTCTACTCATTTTTCGTTGTAATATGTTGATAAATTGTTGGAAAATGAAGCCCTGGAGATATTGTATGGTGGGCTCAGACTCAGGTCGTTCCTTTCAAGAAGGAGAAGAACAATCGATTATGTTCCGCCCGTTTCTCGATTAAATATAAGAAAAAGAAAAAGAAGATCTTGTTGTGCATAACCTAGCAATCTCTTATGTTTTCCATGATGGAATTTGGCCTCTCATTCATGGTTATTTATCTATTTATTTATTATTCTTCATCCCTTATTTATCTATTTATCTATTATTCTTTATCCCTTGTTTGGTTGAGAGCGTTGAAAACTATCAGTTGGCTAAGTAGCTTGTATCCCTCCTCCCCTTAATAAAACGAAAGAAGAGAAAAAGCAAAGTTACTAGGCCGATTATTAGAGACCTTTTTTAAAAAGAAAAAGAAAAAGAAAATTATAGACTTTTATTTTGGATATGGGAACCTGTAATTGTACGGCAACTTATCTGAGGAGAGTATTGCCCCGCTGCTGAACAGAGTCAATCTACTACTGTTGCTTGCCATTTGATTATTATGTTGCTTTCTCCTTCTGATGTTTAGTCCAAAAGAAGTTCTTGCTATACATTTAGAGGCTTGTTTTTTAGTTTATAGGTTTTGGAGTTTGTGTGTTTTCTTATATGATTTACTTGTCTAGTTGATGGTGTGCTGATTTGAGAATTGTGCGCACTTTGGAAATCCTTATGTACTCTAATATTATTGATAATAATAGGAGGAGAAAAAAGAAAGAAAAGTAAGATTCATGGTCTCTTATGCTTCTTCATTCAAGCAAATATTTGAATTTCTTAACAAGGATGCAGAATTGGGAGAAAATGTACAATAAGAGATGCATTCTCGTATAAGAAAGTTCTCCACCAGGATAGGGTAGCATATGGACTATTTTAATAGTTTATACTTTTTTATAGAGTGTCTGTGAGTCGATTTTTCATCTTTCTGAGTTAGACTCCCTAACACATGTCAGATTCTGATTCCCATGTCTATGTCCAAGCAACACTGCTCTTAGGAATCAATGACTACATCCCTGTATGAGTTCCTTTTTATCATACAACTTTGTGGCTAGGTCAGTGTCAAGTTCTTTGAAATCTTGTGTCCTTTTTCATTTACACATTTTTCTATGTACATTTTAGCCGTAAATAGATAGAAACAGATTTTAAACTACGGAACTTAGGGCTGTAAATGGATGGATTTACAACCATCAGAGTTTGGTTCAATTAGAAAAATGCATGCATTTAATTCAATTCAAAATCCAATTGTAGCTATGGGGTGTTGGATCAAATTTGAATCGGATCTTTGGATCTAATGCAAGTTTGATAATCTTTTATGTGCCTTATCAGATTCTAGTTTGTCCTCCTGTTATATCTTTTAGTTTTACAGAAACAGAAAAAAAAAAAGAAAAAGAAGAAAGAAAAAAGAAAAAGGCAAAAAAAATCCCTAATACAAACAAAAACAGGCAAAATGCTTTGCCATTGAAATGCAGTACACAAATTGAGAAAACAGAAAATTAGAAAAGAGGATGAGAGTGGACTACTCAAAAACCAAGCTGACGAAAATATGCATAAATAAAAATGGAAAAGAAAAAAAAAGGCATAGTAGAATTAGCTGCTTTCTTTTAATTTATTGCACCATCCAAGTAATGAGTGGCTTAGTAAAATATGTATCTCTTTCTACTTTGTTACAACGATTGGTGGTGAAATATGATTATTATTATTATTTTTTTCTCTTTTGGGTTGGATTAGATTGGGGGAGATGATGCACACTCCATGCAAATCTTCATTTCCTCCTTCAAATCTATTCTCTAACAGTGTGAGAGGCTTTACTAGAGCTTTACTGGTTTGGTTGATGGTTGCATATTAGAATGAGAAAATATGATTTACAAAACCTTTTGATAGGGGTTCCTTGGAGGTATCTAAAAGTCACAGCAAGTTTTATACATTGCCAATAGAGTAGGGAGGTTTTAGATTTCCCTTAAAATAAATACCAATCAATGGGAGAATATTCCATGGATGTATGCTGGGGTAGGTTGGTAAACTAACATCCCAAGTATGTAATGCATGTTTTAGTTGGACTTGGATCTTAATTAGAATCAATTATTAAATAGTTCCTGCTTGCATTGCCCAAGTTTGGTTTGTTTCTCTGTCTAGACCATCCATGTCTGAATAATTAGATAGGGGTGCAGACTTTTGGATCCTGTTGACAGGCCTAATGACACTCCTTGATACAATTGAAAAAAAAATGTAAGAATGATATTCTATGGGAAGCATGAGGAACATGCATAAATGAAAGCAGTGTTTCATGGACTCTTCTAAATAGTTGAAGTGTCTGTGTTGGGCATATGTTGGATTGTAACACTCCAATGGATTCTTGAGGAACACTTCTTTGTAACATTTTCCTTTCTCTTTGTATTTGACATAAATGAACAGTTAATTACATAATGTTATTCTTTAAAAAAATATGGACTGTTTTAACAGTTTATGCTTGCGTAAAGATGTATCCACCAGTCCTGCTTTTTTTTCTTGCCAAGTTAGATTCCCAGATAAGCAGTTGTTTTTTGATTCCCTTGTTTGTACCCATGCAATGTGGAATAAAAGATATATGTACTTGTTTTTTGTTTATGTTTTCACAGAATACAGTTAATTTCCACCTGTATATTACTTATCTGTTTCAGTATCTTTTATGATGCAGCATTATTTGGATTAAGCACCTGCTTTTTATGTACTTTGTTTGTACCAAATAAATATGAGGAAGTATATGGCATCAGATGCTCCGGATATTTTGAATGAAAGTAATGAAGAACCAAATGAGCAATTAACTGAGGAAGAAGAGGATTCAACTGAGGACCCATCAGAAGAATCTGTTTCTTGGTCATCTTCAGACAGCCACAATCATGGAAATGGAAAGCCAAATGAGGAGCCAGGTGCCAAACAACAGGAGCAATCAACAGAACTATCTGAAGATCCTATTTCTCAGCCATCTGCTGACAATGACAATGATATGACTGAACATCAAAGTAAGGAGCTGACTGAAGCTACATCTAGGCCTTCAGGTGGTTACGTTGATGATAGTGAGCACAAATTGGAATTTCATCCAATCATTTTGAATGAAAAGAAACGGGAACTGGATGCAATAGCAGATGACTCAATTCCATTGCTGGTTTTTCCTTCAGAAAAGAAGTGCAAGCGAGAGCAGTTCTTGGAATCAGATGACAGGTCTTCTGTTACAGAGATCCAGAACAAGTCTAAAACTTCCAAGGCCTTTGTTGCTGATGAACATGCTTCCGAGCAACAGGAACATACAGGAAGTTCAGGAAAACGAAGACGGAGTAGATGGGATCCACAGCCTGAGAATGAGGGGGAAGCAGATGGTCATATGACTAGTAAAAAGAAGAAAACCAGGTGGGATGGTGATGATTCTCAGATAAAAATGCTAGGCCCAATTCAACTCCCAGACTTTGTGAAGGAATCTAATTCTGAAGCTGTCAATGATCCTGAAATTAAGAAGTTGAAGATGAGGCTTATAGAAATAAATAGGAAATTGCAAGGATCAGAGATCCATGATGACAGGCCAGAGGAAGAAAGATCCCCATCTCCCCCTCCACTATATGATAACTTTGGAATCAGAATAAACTCAAGGGACATCAGATCCCATCAGAAGCTTATCCAAGAAAGGCAATGTATCGTTTCAATGTTGATTCAAAAGAATCCCACCTTTAAACCTCCCTCTGACTACAAGCCCCCAAAACTCTACAGGAAACTTTACATACCCTTGAAGGAATATCCTGGATATAATTTCATTGGTCTTATATTAGGCCCTCGTGGGAACACACAGAAGAGAATGGAGAAGAGAACTGGGGCCAGGATTGTAATAAGGGGTAGAGGATCAGTGAAAGATGGGAAGGCAAAACAAAAACCTGATCCATCCGATAATGATGACCTACATGTCTTGGTAGAGGCAGATGACCAGAAGTCATTGGATGCAGCAGTTACAATGGTTGAAGATCTGCTAAATCCAGTGAGTGAGAGGATGAATGAGCACAAACGTGCACAGTTACAGGAGCTTGCTGAGCTGAATGCAATGGTTAGAGATGTAAAGTCACCAAAGGTCATGGGTGAACAGGGACATGAGCCTAGGTCATACACTAGTGGATCCAAATATGCAGTTGCTTGTGATACATGTGGTAGCAGAAACCATGCAACTATAGGTTGTCCCTTAACTGCTTCAGCACCTGGTAGCCATGCTGACAACCAATATCGTAGCTTTCTTGCTGATCTTGGGGGTGGAATGGGCCCCAACTTCAGCACCTCACCAATTTCTGGTAGCACTCCCCATGGTTTTAGTAGTTTTGGCTTTGGTACCAACTCTTGTTATTATTCTCAACCCAGCATAAATTTGACTCCACATATGGAAGACAAGTACAACAATGTTGATGAAAGGAAGCTGTATGTGGGTTGTCTTCCTCAAAGTGTGGATGAAAACAAGTTATTTGAGATGTTCTCGCCTTTTGGCAGGCTTACTGAAGCAAAAGTAATAAAAGAAAGAACCACAGGTTTGAGCAAAGGCTATGGGTTTGTTAGGTATGATGATCCTACAAGTGCTGCTAGAGCTGTGACATGTATGAACGGTCGAAGTTTTGATGGCAGAATGTTGGCAGTGAGAGTAGCCAGTTGTCCAGTAGCAGTGGGATCCTCGGTGAATAGCCTTCCCAAGTATGAAGGCCCCTCGGCACTATTTCGAGATAGCCCTAGTCAAACAGGCTGGCCAGGTCCACCAGGTTCATTGCTGACTGAATCTCAAACTTCCTGTTTCAAGGGTGACTGGTTAGGTTTTCCTCATTCCTCCACCTCACCGCAACATGGTACTTTAAGTAAACAATTCCATTTATCTTATGGGTCATCATATGACATTCAGATCTCATCACCTGTTTCTTTTGCAAAATTCCCTGGTAATCCAAATTATGGTTCCTAATATTGACAGCTGAAAGGAAGATAGCCATATGGTACATATTCAGAAGGTTGCTTTGGTACCTACAAATTTCTTTTCTGTTACTTCTGCTACGAGTTTGAAAATTACTTCCCACTACAAATTTGAAAATTACTTCCCATGTGATGGGTAATTTCCATCTCCAAATGTTAAATGTAATTTCCCCCTTTTTTCCTCGTCTCCTTTCTTTTGGAAATTGCTTTAGGCATTTAATTTGTTTTGCAAGATGAACAAGTTTCTCAATCAGTGTATGCTCTTAAATATTCTTAGTGCAAGCTTCTACCAAAAAAATTGGTGCATTCATCATTCACACCACGGGCTTTTTAGCGCAAGGGGAATGGGTACATGGGTGCAATCCAGCATCGCAGCAATTGGCATGTCTCCACTCATCACTGTGGGCAATTCTCCGGGAACTCCATGGGGACTTCTGCCAAGGAAGCTTTCCACAAAGTGAAAGAGTCCCTGCGTGAAATTTCTCCTGGTTGGGAAACTGGGAATATATGAGAGTTTTTTTTACTGGGTTTTTATTTTAAAAAATATAAAAAATGGAGATGGGAGACATTCTATCTTGCACGTTTCCAAATGGTGTTTCGTATGAGGGACATATACTATCCCTAGGCTGTGATTGGTTGCAATGCAAATAAATTTGCACTGATATAAAACTATGGCGGGATATAAAATTTGATCTATTCTTGTTTCAAATTTTATTTTTTTTTGTTTGATTGCAGTACAAATGAAGTGATTTGAATATAAATCAAAGCGTGATGCAAAAATCATTATCACCACACCACATGATAGCTCATTTCGAGAATGAGAATATGACACTCATCTCATCTCTAGTTATGAGCACAAAAGCAATGCTTGATTTCTAAGTCGAATTGTTTACCAAAATAAAAAAGATTTCTTGGCCGAATTATGCAAAGAATATTAAGACTTTACTGTCTGTACCTATTTTTCATTATGCTTTAAATTTCATCACAGATTTAAGCAGATAATGCTTGCTGATGTTCATCTGGTATTTCACGTTCTAAAAAAACAATTTATATTCAAGAGTTAAAAAATGACGACATATAATTTGAGTACACGAAATTGCTAGTTTCCATAGTTCGTACCGGCACAAGATTTCATTTCTATTCTAAAATATTACATATTTAACTTGCACTACTGCTTACTGCTGGTTGTGCAGCACTTATTTTTACCAATGTAAAAATTACAATGACATAAAATTGAACACATGAAATTTCCGTTGCCATAAATTTAAGAGCTTTGATTGTGCATAGCAAGGAAGAGAACTGTACAATTGCTCTTCTGCATCCTCGGGGCTGGTAACTGTAATCAAAATGGAAGAACAACTTCAAATCAGTGGTAGCACAGGGAGAAGAAAGAAGAACAAAATAAAACAAAGCAGAAACACAAGTCTAGATTGGTGGCTTTTCCCTTTTTCTTTCTCCTATCCTTTTTTACCCTCTTTCCATTGATCCTGCACTGCTAGTACAAGGAGACCATTCAGATTGCATTTGCCATCCGTTTTTTGGTACAGTTGATAAAAAATAATTTCTACTGCATTTTTATTTATTACTATTAGTTTTGTCACCGATAAAAAACCATTTCATTTTGTGCAAAATCTACTTTAGGCAGATGTATGTTTCCACATTTACATAAGGTTCTAGTGTAGATTTTCCCTTGTATTTAGGGAAGGATTTAGATACAAATAACAAGAGAGTCTATCAGTCACTACTTTATGAAGTCTATCCTATTTATTTCAAATTCTAAAAAACCCAGGGACCGTTTGTCAAGTCTTTTTCGAAAGATCTTCTAGAAGTTCTGACAGTCAAAAGACTATATGAGCTTTTGCATCAACATCTTAACAGCTTCAAGACTGTTTGGTTAAGGCGCACCTGTCCACGTGTCTTTCCGCACAAAAATTAGTTGAAAGAATGACGAAAAATTCCATTTAGAGCTTTCCAAAAATAATCCGTGTAATACTTAAATCAAATCTCATGAATTGAAACTGAAAGCATCAATTTCACAGTTTTGGCACAGGTAAACTGTCCAACCACCTGTTCTAGATATCAATAAGTTTTAAGCCTAGACTCAAAAAAAAAAAAAAAAAAAGGCAGTCTTACAGTTGAGATACGAGTTTACTTTTGTTACGATACTATTGTAGTGCGGGGCTAAAACCAAAAATCAAGGCCTTAGATGTATTAAAGTAGCTCCACCAAGAAGTTACCTTATCTAATTCAAGGTGGAGCCATGACAAAACATCAAGGTTTTGATTTAGTTGTTTTCAGCACATCAAAACAAAGAAAAACAAGGTTACTCTACAGGGGATTGCAGCTGACCTTTGTGACCCACCGTTCGCTCTGATTCATAGATTTCATAGTCGTTTCCTCCCTGAAGATGCAAACTCTAGCTACCTTACTCCAACGAATATTGTTAAATGTATAAGCATAATGAAAATCATCAAATGATGAAATAAGAAACTATATTTGAACAAAAAGGTTACCTTGTAAGTTTTTGTCCCCAAAGAAGTGAATTTCATGAAAATCGTCAAGGTATCTCAAGCAATATGTCTTGTCCCAACCATTGGGGAATACCTGTGACAAATATTTTTCAAAAAATAAATTATACTCCATAGATTTCTCCCTGTAGATTTTTGTTTTTAACTCAATGCATAAAACGAATTAGTCCACTCACATCAAAGCTTATTTGTCCTCCAATGGAAAATGTCAGGTTAAGGTGAGAAAATCTCTCTTGAAGAACAGAAACCATTTTTGGCCGTATGTTGTGAACCTGAATCATATTTTTCGCAGATGAAAAAAGGGATCTTGATTATTAAGCAAGTATTTCCAGTTGTTTATTGGAAAAGACAAAGTTTATACCTTATCATACTTTTCGAATTCATCCCGCTCTTCCTGACTGCAATTTCTCCCAATCGGTGATACATTAAGCATCCCACTTCGGAACTCTATGAATGTTCCCCTGGAAAGCAAAAGAGAGAATCATATTCTGATCTTTTAGTTAACTTACAGGAATATTAGTGAATTTTACCAACCTTTTTATTGGGATATCCAAATCAGCAATATAATGGAGTGTAAAATCAATAACTCCTGCAAAATTTTCAAGAGGTAATGAAAACTTCATAATTACAAAATATAATCCTGGTCTCTTCCAGGTAAACCCCCACTAAGTTACCAAAGAAAATCAACCTAAGTAGTGCACATGCAGAGGATGAATATAATAAAATGGCCCCAGCTTAGGAATCTAGCAATGCCAATTTGAACCAAGGCATGAATAGGCCAGTTTTGAGAATTTGTTTTATGGGAATCCTTACCTCTACTTTAGGGTAGTGATTTGGCACATCCCATTTCTGATAAAGGGGAAAGCCCCTGATCATGAAACAAAAAATGTACAAATTGTAGAAGATAAAAATATCACCAAGCTTTGACCTTTATACCATTACAAATAACGGTTTAATTGCCTTATACAAACACGGATGATATAGCATATATGACATAATTTTGCTTGACACGGGATATTTTCTAGCCAGGATAATCTGACTTTGGATCCCAACCCCTGCATATGTACCGGCATGCCATTAGTAAACCATACTTGGGGGCTAACCAGAAGCAACCTATGTTTAAATATAAATTCTCTTAAAGAGAAGCCATTGGTAATACAGGGAAAATCTCACCTTGAGTTTTTCTTCTCCAAGGAATGATTTCAAGCTCTGACAGAGAAAAAAGAATCCATGTTTCACTAAATGGATAGTTCTCATACAAGAAAATAGAAAATGCATATAGTAGTGATTAAATGAAATTGGTAGACTGCTTAAGAACTCCAAGCTTTATTTCGAGGGATAATTAATATTTAGTATGATAGTTGGTCATATATGATTATACGCTTACACATACATACATCCTAAAGTAGTCCAGAAGAAGAATAGCACCAAAAGAGATGACTGATAAGGTAGTTACAGCTAAAAACTTCTCTACATTCATGGTTTTGGTTGTTTCATGACTGCAGGGTATTGATATTGAAGCAAATGCCCACTTTGGTAAAGCAGTTTGATGATAACATATAGAACTGCAAATCTATTAACCTAAGATGCATTATAAAGACTAGGGGTACAAATGCTTGATCAGGTAACATGGATGTAAGCTTCATTTCTTCAAATCTGTGACATGGACATCAATCCATATAATTTTGATAGTGTAGTTGACAGTATTTTATCATTTCTTTAAGAAAGAATAAAAAATCATATATTTATTTGATGCAAATGTCATCAAAATTTTAATATATACAAATGCATTAAGATTATCTCAACATAACTTGGAAACAATACCTGAGTGCCAATCAGTTTCCCATCTATGTGTGCGACAAGGCCATTTTCAGAGAAGACATAATCATAATCATTGATAACTGCAAGGATAAGAAATGATCATTACAAAGCTTCAAACATGGTAACATGGAAAGTTGGAAACTAACACATTCACTTGGAGATTCAGTCAAAAGCTATGCCTTATAAAACAGTATAAAGTTAGACAAATATGATAACAAGTAAGAATAGTTTGCAAATAAAGTGCAACAATTTTAGTTGAATTCCTATTTCGGACAAGTCATACATTTTATGATTTCACAACAGATGATACAGAATTTCAGGGTTTTTCATGGTATCCAAGTCAGTTTTATAATGTAAAATTAAAAGGGAAATGAGAGCAAAGATAGAAATTCAACCAGATCCCTCTAAATGCATGATAAAATAGATAGTTCACTGTCCACATTCAATGGCGTTTGAGTGAATATTATGGATCCTGGAATTGTAACTTATCATTCAATTATATGATTAAATTTTATTTACTATGGTTCCAAATTCAGGGTAAAAATTTCCAGCATTATCACAACACGTATCAATCAAGACTCGTTAGGAAATGATGCAAGCCTTTTCTTAGCTTCCTGCTTTTCTGCTTGAGGATATCTAAAGGAAATATAATCTGAAGTGATGACCTTTGTCCATTCATACAAACCGGAAAGTTGGACAAAAGGGAAAGAAACCATAACCCAAAGACTGACCAGCTGAGCCCAACTACCTCTGCAACCAGTAACCATTAACAAATTTTGCTGCTCTACTTGACAAGGCCCCCAATAAAGATATTGCCTCTTTACTCCTCTTTCCAGACATCTGCTAACATTAATTAACTGATCTTGGCATCCACCCGAATGAGCAGTTCTTCCTTAATGTCAGATATTTTGTTTCCCTTAGGAGATATCTAATGGCCCAAGGACCATCTGGTTGTGACAGCATCCTGATGCAGTCAGTTGATAACAGTTTGGGAGTCGTCAAGTGTTACAATCCAGTTGATAACAATTTGGGATTCAACAAGTGCTCAATATTTTCAGGAATGTAAATGGACAAATAGCAACTACTCAAGCAGGAAACAATACCGAGATGAGCAATGGAGAAAAGTGCATCCTTTCTGACAAGGGGATTAAGCTTTAAGCTGGTAAAAGAAGGGTTAAACTTCAAATGTTAAACTTATATGGGCATTCAAGTTGCAAGGCATGCTACAAAATATGGGAACCAGCAAGATCTGTTTTGCCAAACCTTGCTTTTAAGGCTAAATTCTATTTGGGCATCCAAGTTACCTTTAAGCATATGAAAAAGGTCAGGGGCAATAAAAAACAAACCTGTTCTACCAAGCTGCTCTGATATCTTAGCAAGATCAGATCCTCCAACCACACCAACTGTCACAACCTGCAATTGGAATAACCTGTTGTAATATAAGTGGGATCTATTACGGAATGGTACTGTGCTTATCCTTTCTGCTATACAGATATGAAGGCGGCATGACCAAGTACCTCGCGAAGCTTCTGCGTGAACTCTTAACATATTTGGAGTTGCTACCTAACATTCAATAGAGACAAATTGACTAAGAGATAGAACTACAGAAACCAGTTTTTAAGTTTCCACGATAACTATACAACTCAAGCTTTTCGAACAAAAGCAAGGAGGTTGAGTAAGGCAATATCAACAAAATTGTTACTAGAAGATTCAGTCAAGTCTCGAGAAAAAAAATTAAAAAAACTTGGCAACTACTGACCCCAGAGAGGGGAGAGCGGAGAGCGGAGAATGCAGTTCCATATCAAGAGATTTCTAACTAAACATAAATCAAAAAGCAAAATAATCAATTAAGAAAAACAAAAGAGATGCATAATCGACTAAGTTACACAGCTTTAACAACCCGTTTCACATGTCAATCAGAATACCGATAACAATAAGGGCAACAAAGAAAAGCCATACCTTTCTTGGAGCTGTAAGCGTACCATCCACATCAAATAAAGCAATCACACCAGGCTTCCTTACAGCCATTGTTATTATAATGCTTCCTGCCACCAAATCAACAAAATTGTAGAACTTCTAAACTATCCTCAATACCATGTGGACCTAATTGCTCAAAAGCGAAAAGTAAACAAGATGCATCTGAATTCCACTGAATCAACTCGGTTTCTGCGTATACTAGGAGAGTGACGTTGTGAACTCTACCAATTTTGTTGAAACCCGAGTTCAGATTCTGTAGCGAGATGAAGTCGACTCGGCAGAGTCGAGTCGAGTATCAATAAGTGAGCCCCCATGGATGTGCAAACGAACTCCGAGACGCACTACGAAATTCGTACTAGTCGACTCAATTCAGTTTGGTTGTTGTATGCACAAAACCGAAACGTTGATTTCACAAAATGAAGCCCAAACATACAGTGGATACTGCTGGAACAGGGGAATTAGAAGGGAGACGTTTCGATACAAGGCCAGTAATGCAGAAACATCCAATAACAATCCACCAAGGGAACATGAAAAAACAATAGAAAGAATGCAAAAATGCAACCGCTCGAATTGCGCCGAAAGCTAATATCAGCTCCAAATCTACGCTAAGAAGCAGAAGAAAAGGAAAGGAGGAATGTACCTCTAGTAATTCAACGAAATGGATGTGGCGCGAAATTCCTCCACAATTAGCGGGTTTCTCTGGATACAGTTGCGATCGCGGCAGATCGTTAAATGGTGTTGAGTTGAGCGCAGATCTACAGACTTGTTTAATTTAACTAACACTCTCCTTCTTCTGAGTGTAGGTGCACTGTAGAACGTAGACAGCCAGATCTGAACACTATCTTTTCTTGTTGAAGGCGCACTTTAGAATTTTTTATGATTCGAACGTAGACAGCCAGACTTGAGATGGATATAAGGGCAATTTTTGGTTTTGGTCCCAAACCCAATATCAACAAAAATAATATTTTTAATATAATTTTTAGAATAAATTAACTTTTTTAAAAAATATCAAATAAGGGCAGTTCACGTCCATCGGACCTCTAAAATAAGGAGAAGACACTCGTTCAATCGAGCACCGATGAAGGGATGGTAATGAACTGCAGCAATAATTGATTTGGTGGGCCTTTCACACTACATGCACAAGACCTGCCGAATCTTCAATATCTACAAACCATGGAATTTAGATTTTAAACTATTCAGAACTAAAAAAGTAAATAGACGCAAAGGTAAAGATTGAATCATGGTGAGCAATCTTGACATGTATTAGCATTGGAACTTGAATCTTGAATATATGGATTACATATAAAATTTAGACCTTTTCATGATATAAAAAGTAGAAAAAGAAATCAAAGATAAAATTGAATCTTTGGGAATAATAAGACATTGAATTTAACTCTGTATTGGCGGAAATTTACAGCACCAAACCGAGACATTGTCGGAATGATGATCAGAAGGCAGAACCAATCTGTGAGAATACTGGCCTGATCAATTATCATCTACATGTCTATGTTTAGAGAGAAGTTATTTATCTAATATTTTTCATTTTTTTTTATTTTCCAATGTCTCTTATTTTAATATATGTTATTATTATATTTAAGAGAAAGAAAGAGAGAGAGACTTTTGGGTTTTTCAAGGTCTCTTATTTTATGCATGTTATTATTACATTTAGAGAGAGAAAGAATAGTAATAATATTGAGGGTGTTTGGTTCCGTTTATATTTATGGGTGGTCGTTTATCTGTGCCTTTTCACTTTAAACGTTTTGATGGTGCGCGATCTGGTCACTCCTAGCTGGAAGTGGCTGCGCTCCTACCTGGCGAAGGATAAGATATACCTGTGAGGAAGAAGATGAAGGAACCCGGGGGGACACCCGGCGGGAACACTCCGATGGTTAAGTTAGTAACCGGATTGAAAGCTGGGAGAGAGAGAGAGAGAGAGAGAGAGAGTTGTAGAGAAATTAAAGAGCTAGAGTGATGATCACACAATACCCTCGACCCTGGGGGTCGGGGTCCTTATATACTAGTATCCTAACATGTTAGGTACAACCGCTTCTGAATCTCTGTTGCGGCGATCTGCTATCAGATAATGGCTTGGAGTGGTTGGCCGTTATTTGTCAGAGTTGAGTTGGCGGGCAAAGGTGATCGCTGCAGAGTATGGTCCTGCCAGACAAGAAACAACCTCCAGGGTTGGCAGGCATGACGCCGCCAGGCGGGATACGTGGGTGCAGTCTCTAGGTTTGGTAGGTACGGTTGTCAGGCAGAAAACCCCCTGCGATATGCTGAGCTTCTCTGCAGTGAGCTACCTTACACCGAGCTGCTGGTGATGCGCCAAGGTGCTTCGACCCGAGGCAAGTTTCCAAGGTGGCCTACTTAGGTTTGGACAGGAGCGAGCTTATTCTAGTTAGGGAGCTGACGAGCTTAACCCGAAGTGCCTTAAGTTCGGGGTGCTCCCTACTTGGGAGAATCTTAGCTCGGGGTGCTCCCTACTTGGGAGAGTCTTAGCTCGGGGCAACGGAGTATTATCTCGTAGCGAGCTGTCAGGTTGGGTTATAACGAGCTCATTACACTGAGTTGTAGCGAGCTTGTTATGCTGAGTTGTCATTTATGTCGAGTCACATCCACGTGTCCCCTTATTATGAGGTCGGGCTAAATCACCCTCCATCAATTGCCCCCCACTCCCTAGGCCAGGGGTCCTGACCTGGTGCGGGGAGTTTTTGGCATGACGAGTGGATTTGGCTTGAGGTTCAGGCTATCCAGTCAGACAGTTCGTCGGTCGGACCAGTTCGGCTGCTCTGCTCAACCAAGTATAACCCAGGTCGCATGCGGTTTATGCGCGAACGTCACACAATCTATAGACTCCACAGACGCCAAAAAACACGCTAAATTGATTTTGACCTCGAAGGCCGTGCAAACGGTTTTCTTAGGAACCGTCAAATCTCCTTGATCTCGACCGTTGATCCCCTGACCTTGCGGCTATAAATAGGGGGGGACCCGAGTCATTTTCTCCACCATAAGTTTACTAGCATTCGCCTTGAGGTCGTAGTTAAAGTCCTAAGCTCGGGTTTTCTAGTTCGTCAGTTTTTCAGTTCAGTCTCTCTTCTTGGTGCGTCTCCCTAGCTTCTCTTTTCAGTTTGTTTCAGTTCAATAGTTATGTCAAACCATAGTTTTGATAGCCTTCTAGATGAGCCCGATGTGGGTACCTCGGCTCAAGTGGGCCTTTCCGAGGTGCAATCCTCTTATGAGGTGCAAGAGGCCTCAGATAACCCAGCATCCACCTCTTCTAGAGGTCGGGTGCCGGACGAGTTCAGTTCCTCAACCATGACCGTAGATAGACTTAGGGCCCTGATACATAAGTACAACCTCCCGAGGGAGTATACCTATAAGCTTACCACGGGCAACTTCCCTTGGGAACACGATCATGATGAGATCGTGATCTTCAGAGAACAGCCCACGGCTAGATTCCATCTTCCTCTACACCCCCTAATCATAGAAGTCTTGAAGCATTTCGATGTCACCATAGACCAACTTCACCCGAACTCCATTCGGAATGTGGTTGGGACAATTTCCCTTTGCTTTGACTACACCCTGCCCCTCGACCTCGACGTTTTCTCATCTATTTTGTCAATAAAGAAGAATGCTTCTTGTGTCCTTCCTGAGTAAAGGCGGACCTATTACTTGTCCCCTTGTTCGGGCTACAAACTGTTACATGGCCTCCCTAGTAAAATCCCGGCCTGGAAGCGGGATTATTTTGTAGTCCGCAATCCCATGGGGTGGCCCTTCCCAACTCATTGGAGGGTGGCCATTCAGGACTCCGGCATTAGGTTGGACCTGAAAACAAGGGAGTCCAATCTTGGGCAGAGGTTGGCCTCAACTACAAGGATTACATCGCCGAGGACAAGCTCGTACAGGCCGGCCTGAGTCCTCGTAGGTCGCCTTGGTTTAGAGTTAGTATTTTACCTCAGTACCTGGTATTTCTTCTTGGTAGCATCGCTAATGTCGAACTTTACTGCAGGCCCCTTGTAGCAGCTCACCGCGGACAAGCTCTTCGGAAAGATGAAGGGAAGGAAGAAGCAGGCTGCTAAAAGAGCTCATGTCGAATCTCTGCGGCCCCTACTCCCGAGCCCGAACAACCTCCAAGCGCTCCTCAAGTGCTCGACCTGGTTGAGGAGTCAGAGAGGAGCCCTCATGCATCCGAGGTGCCCTCGGAGCCCGCTCCTTCTACAACTGTAGTTTCTTCAGGTAGTGAAGGGGCAGTTCAGAGTATTTTGACTCCAGAATATAGCCTCCATAAAAGTAAGGGAGCGGTATATGCTTATGAAGTCACGAGCTGGTCTGAGCTATCGACCACCTAGCTCAAAGCTCGAGCCGCTACTCATTGCGTGGTGGTAAATCTTGTTCTGCCTTGATTTCTAGTTTTGTAGCCTTGCCGGTACAAACTAGTATTCTCTTGGTAGGTCAACTCCGTCATGCACGCCCTGATCCTCCAGTCTGAGATGCGCTTGAAGCGGGCCCTGACTGCCAAGAGCTTGTCCCACGAGGCTCACACCGAACTAAAGTTAGCTTGCGGTCAGATCCACTGGCTAGAAAGCGACGCGATAGTCAAAAAGAGTATATCAAGGTGTTGATGTTGGAGAAGGAAGATTTGCTGCGCCAGGTGGAGAGCCTCAAGGCTGATGTTAAGGAGCGAACAAAGGTCCTCTTCAAATCTATGGATGAGGACAAGGTGAAGGCCGTTGATGACTACAAGAGCTTGAAAGAGTTCGATGGGGCACTGGTGGAGGCCTACCTTAAAGGCTTCAAGCTCAGCAGGTGGCTTATCAAGTGCGAGTTCCCGCAGCTCGATGTAAGCACCATCACCACTTCGTGGATCACTAAGGAGGTAGCCCTTCTAGCTGCTGAGGACTCGGACTCCGAGGAGGAGGGTGATGATGACATTGGAGAGGCCAATGTCATTGATCAGGGTGGTACTTCCGCGGAGGCTTCGGGCAAGAGTGACAAGTCCCCTAAGTAGTTCGAGTGGTCTTTTGTATTTTGAGCCTACGAGCTCGGCATTTTTTGTTCCTTTTCTGCCCTTGTAATGAATTACAAAATTAATGAAATACTCTTTTTGCAAAGTGTTGAGCAATTACCTCCTTTTTTATCATAATTATGTAATTTTCTCTGAACTGTTGAGTCATCGAGCTAGGTGATCGAGGTAGGGGTTCCTTAGCTGTTACCCAAAACTGCCACCCATACTTGGGAGTAATTTGTCGAAGTGAGCGACATTGTAGGGTATACGCCCGACCTGTTTGCACACAGGCTACATGTTGTAACAACCATTGTAGGTATTCGTACTCGAGTTGGGTGTGCCTTAGTACTTCGCCTATACCAAAGAGGCGACTAGGTCTTTGATGGTGTCGAGGTCCTTTGTCGGTATTTTTGCCCTTAGGCTAAGGGAGTGACTTATACTCCACTCTCCTCTGAAGATCACCCATGCCAAAGAGGCGACTGGATCTTATATGGTGCCGAGGTTCTTTTATTAGCTTGGCGCTTTGGCCCTTAGGCTCGAGGAGCGACTTGTGGTCCACCCTCTTCTGGAGTTTTCCCATGCTGAGGAGGCGACTGGGTCTTATAATGTCGAGGTTTAGCTTGGCACTTTGGCCCTTAGGCTTAAGGAGCGACTTGTGGTCCACCCTCTTCTGGAGTTTTCCCATGTCGAGGAGGCGATTGAGTCTTATAATGTCGAGTTTAGCTCGGAAATTTGGCCCTTAGGCTTGAGGAGCGACTTATGGTCCACTCAGCTCGGTAATTACAGATAATATTGCCTTAGGTTGACAATATTCCATGCCTGAAGTATTTGCTTCCCTTCTAGGGTTTCGAGCTCATACATTCCTTCCCCGAGTACCCACTTTACTCGGTAGGGTCCTTCCCAATTTGGCCCGAGCTTACCAACACCGGGCTCAGGTACCATGACTTTACGAAGAACCAGGTTTCCGACGTGGAGGTTCTACTTCTTGACCTGGCGTTATAGTACCGAGCTACACTCTACTGGTAGGTTGCGGTCCTAATGTATGCAAGGTCCCGTACATCATCAAGTAGGTCAAGGTTGGTGCGTAGTTCATCCTTGTTTGCTTCGTCATCATATGCTTCCAGGCGTAGCGTAGGGACCTCAATCTCGGCTGGGATCACCACCTCCATGCTGTAAGTGAGGTTGAAAGGGGTTTCACCCGTTGCGGTCTTCACCGTGGTTCAATAAGCCCATAGTACGCTGGGCAGCTTGTCTACCCACAGTCCCTTAGCTCGGGCTAGACGTGCCTTCAGTTCATAGAGAATGGCTCTGTTTCTGACCTCCGCTTGACCGTTTGCTTGAGGGTGCACCACCGAGGTGAAATTTTGTTGTATTCCCATGTCTTTGCACCAGTTCTAGAACTTAATGTCCTCGAATTGTTTGTCGTTATTAGAGACGAGCACTCAGGGTAGTCTGAAACGACAAACTATAATCTTCCAGAAGAAATTCTGTACGCTTCGCATCGTGATCGTTGCAAGAGGTTCGACCTCCACCCACTTAGTGAAATAATCGACTGTTACCACTAAGAACCTCCTTTGTCCTGTCGTTGGTGGAAACGGTCTGAGTATATTAATCCCCCACTGTGCAAAGGGCCATGGGATGGTAAGGTACTTTAGGTTGGCAACGGGCTAGTGGTGGATGATGGCATGCTTCTGACACTTGTCACACCTTCTCATGAACTCAATCGCATCTGCCTTCATCGTTGGCCAATAATATCCCTGTCGTAGCGCCTTCAGGGCGAGAGCCCTGCCCCCCATGTGTCCGCCGCACAAACCCTCATGAGTGTCATGGAGCATGAGCTCAACTTTAGAAGGTCGTAAGTAGCGCAGATAAGGGAGCGTATAGGATCTTCGGTACAACCATCCGTCTAGCATGACGTATTTGGCTGCCTGACGCTCTACCCTTCTAGTAGCAATACAATTTGTAGGGAGGGTCCCATGTAGCAGGTAGCTCGTGAGTGGATCAAACCAGCTCAGCTCTGCTTGTACGATAGGAGCGACCTCCTCTTCCCCCCCGAGAATGCTAGGCCGAGGCAGGTTCTCTATGTACACGGTTCTCATGGCGTTATCGCTTGTGCTGGCTAATCGGGACAGGGCATCGGCCTTAGCGTTTTTGGATCTCGGGATCTGCTTGAAGAAGTAGGACTGGAAGTTTGTTAGACAGTTTTGTATGCCCTTAGCTTCAATCTGATATGATGTACTTTTGACATTTAGTGTAAATAAATAAAGTGCATGTTTGATTCATGTTGTTTGGTTTGATTCTGTGTAAGACCCTAAAACTGGACACTTATTGAGACTCGTGTTAGTTTTAAATGTTCACAACCATTGGATAAGTTTGGGAAGATTTATCTAGCCAAGGCTGGTATTGGTGTGCAGCCAAGTGTTGGGATGGCCTGTCTCGGCCACCAAGGTAAGACCCAAGGCACATGTAGTGTGGGATTGCTTGAATCCTTGAACCAGACCAGATTTTCAGTATTGCCCTGGACCATGGAGATAGATGGGCAAAACTGAAAAGTTACACCTAACCCCTAGACTCGATTATGATACTTCAGTAGGTGTTGGATCGGGCTATTTTTGATATGCCAATCAGTGAGATCCTTAGCCGGGGTCAAATCCTGAGCATGTTGGGGCAGTTTGAGAATTCATCTGAGTGGGTGATCATAGTGACAGGATCAACCCCTTTGTCGGACAAAGGTAATGATCGGGAATGCACTCTCTCTAATGGAAACCAAACTGCCGGTAGTTGATTTCAATCATTGGAATTTTGCAAAATTTATATTTGATATATAAGCCCAATCAGGTGCCTAAGTGCAACTGGTTTGATTTGATCAGTTTAAATGAGGGGCGGATCTGAGATTGAATCAGTTGATAGGATTGGGCCTTGACCCTATCCACTCAGAGAGTCCAAGATCTAAATAAGATTTAGATCTAGGAGTCTCCTAATAGGATTAGGAGAGGGCTGATTTAATCTACAGATAAGATAAGGGTTCTTCCTTATCACTTAAAGGAACTTCTAATCCAAATATGATTTAGATCAGCAACTCCTAATGGGATTAGGAGCTGATCCCTTTAAGCCTATAAAAGGAGGAGGGGGCGGCAACCTTTAGACACAACAAACAACACAAGAGAGAAAAATGTCTCTAATCTTTAGAGCTGAAATCACAGAAGAAAGATTTCTGCAATCTCTGCAAAAACTCTTTCTTGCCACCTCCTTCCTGTCGCCGCTAGACCTCCAGTTCGATCTCCAACTTTGTGGGAGAGATCAAGATTCGATCTTTATTTTAACCCTTTGTGAAAGGACGGGTTGGAAGCAGTGCTAACATGCCATCCAGCTATTCTTACGAAGGATCAGGTTCTTGGAGAACGCTACTGATTCTGCTCCATCCTACACTGCGTCATCTTTAGTGGGAGCAGTCTTTGGATCCTTTCTTGGGCATGAACACCTCCATTGAGAGATAATATTTCTCTGTATCAGGTATACCTCTCTCCTACTTCTTTTGGTTCAAATCTGGTTCAATTCATGGTTCAAGATTGGTCCTTGAAAATATGATTTTTTAAATAGGGAATGCGATTCCCAGTTGAAGGGAGAGAATTTTTTTTTTTAAATTTGCTCCCTTCATTCCGCATAGTTTGGGCATCCATACGATTGATCTCTCATCCTTATGGTATACCCCGAGGTGGTTATCATAGTGAGCATATGCCCGACCTGTATGCACCTGGGTTAAGCTGACGTAGGTTGTCCCTTATTGGATTCAACTAGTATACCGAGGTGAGCCATGCATCATAGGATTCACACTCGAGCTGCCTATGCCTTCGATGTTAATACTTAGCCTATGCCGATGAAACGGCCAGCCGAGATCGAGGTTCCCTCGCTACAACTAGAAGCGTATGATAACAAAGCAAATGAAGATGAGCTACGCACCAACCTCGACCTACTTGACGAAGTACGGGACCTCGCATATATTAGTATCGCGGCCTACCAGTAGAGGGTAGCTCGGTACCATAACGCCAGGGTCAAGAAGTAGAACCTCCACGTCAGCGACCTGGTCCTCCATAAAGTTATGGTGCCTGAGCCCGGTGTAGGTAAGCTCGGGCCAAATTGGGAAGGACCCTACCAAGTAAAGCGGGTGCTCGGGGAAGGAACATACGAGCTTGAAACCCTAGAAGGGAAACAAGTACCTCGAGCATGGAATATTGTCAACTTAAGGCAATATTATCCGTAGGTGAGGTTGAAGGGGGTCTCCCCTGTAGCGGTCTTCACTATGGTCCGATAAGCCCATAGAACATTGGGTAGCTCATCTGCCCATAGTCCTTTAGCTCAATCCAGGCGTGCCTTCAGTCCGCGGAGGATAGCTCTGTTCATGACTTCTGCTTGGCCATAAGCTTGAGGGTGTGTGACTGAGGTAAAGTTCTGTTGAATTGTCATGTCTTGGCACCAGTTCTGGAATTTAATGTCTTCAATCTGCTTACCATTATCAGAGATCAGTACCCGAGGTAACTCGAAGTGGCACACTATATTTTTCCAGAAGAAGTTCAGCACGTTCCGAGCTGTGATTGTTATGAGAGGTTCAGCTTCTACCCACTTAGTGAAATAATCAACTGCTACCACTAAGAACCTCCTCTGGCCTGTTTCTAGTGGAAACCATCTGAGTATATCGATCCTCCACTGTGCGAAAGGCCATGGGCTAGTGAGATATCTTAGGTATGCGGCAAGCTGGTGGTGGATATTGGCATGCTTCTAGCACATGTCACACTTTTTGATGAGCTCGATCGCGCCTGGTTTCATTGTTGGGCAATAGTATCCTTGTCGTAGCACTTTTTGGGCAAGGGCCCTGCCCCCCAAGTGTCCGCCACACAGGCCCTCATGAGTGTTGCGGAGTACGAGCTCAGCCTCGAAAGGTCGCAAGCAACGTAGATTGGGGAGCGTGTAAGACCTCTGGTACAACTGTCCGTCTATTATGACGTATTTGGCCACCTGTCGCTTCACCCTTCTGGTGGCATTACGGTCTGTAGGTAGGGTCCCATGTAGTGGGAAGCTCGCGAGTGGATCGATCCAGCTCGGCTATGGTTGCACGACAGGAGTGGCCTCCTCTGCCTCCTCCACCCCAAAGATTGCTAGGACGAGAAAGGTTTTCTATGCACACGGTTCTCATGGTATTATCACTGGTGTTGGCTAATTGGGACAGGGCATCGGCCTCAGCGTTCTCCAATCTCGGGATTTGTTTGATGAAGTGTGACTGGAAGTTGAACAGAGCCTCTCTTACTTTGGCTAAGTAGGTGGTCATGGTTGGTTCGCGAACTTCGTATTCGCCTGTGACTTGATTGACCACGAGTTGGGAATCACTGCAGATGACGATATGCTTGGCTTTCACTTCCTTGGCTAGAGCCAGTCCGGCTATTAACGTCTCATACTCTGCTTCTTTGATGGATGCCGCGAACTTCAAATGTAGTGCATACTTCAGTTTTGTGCCGCTTGGGCCGTACAGAACGATTCTAGCTCCGCTGCCCTGCTGGTTTGACGAGCCATCTACATGAAGGATCCAGGGCTCCTCATTCCATTTCGCGCTCAGCCTAACTACGAGAGATGCTACACTGGTTGCTACATCACGGTGCTAGAGCTCAACCCGCCTGGGAACTTCCGGCTCGCCTGAGCTGGGGACCTCATGCTTGACCGGCCTGAGGACTTCGGAGCTAAAAGTGCATTCCATGATGAAGTCTGCTAAGGCTTGGGTCTTGATAGCAGTTTTCGGCTTGTATTGGAGGTCATACTCGCTGAGCTCAACGGCACACTTCGTCAGTCTACCAGAGACCTTGGGCTTGAGCAGAACTTGCCTCAGAGGTTTGTTTGTAAGGATGTTGGAGTTACTCAGTTCCAGACCCTTTTAAGGGGCAGTTACCTCTTATTTATACTTGAGCGTACTGGTGGTAGGTGGAGATGAATGTCTCGGATGAGAGTTGGTGTGTAGCTCATTGTGACACTAGCAAGTGCACTAGCCGTTCAAGTAATAAAGTAGTGAGTGAAGTATCGTTCCCACGAGGATTTAGGAAACAATTACCAATACTAAATTGAGCACTTCTTATCTGATCAAGAAATAAATCAAAACTCTAATGAAAGCTAAGAAATCCTAAATTAAAATCTATCTAAATCATTGGCCTAATTGCCTTCAAATCAGGTTAGAAGAGTAAGCAGTAAATGTCAATCTCAGAATTCAGCAATCTATCAATTTGGATCATTCGAATAAATCATGATTGAGCCTTGGTTTGGTGAAACCCCAAGGTCATGAACAGCCTCTCTCAAGCGCATGTTCATCCTATGCATGAGTGACGGTTCTTCTATCTCTAGCAAAAATCTAATCCCCATGCATGCATTTCTTCAAACACTTCTAAGGCATCAATTCAAATATGAATTGATCACCAACTGAATTGTGCAAGTTATCTCTAACCTTGCACTCAATTCAGTTCTTGAATAGTAGATCTGAATTCCTAGAGTCTCTCTCAAGCACTCTAGGAATTCCAAGCTGTAGATTAATTCGGCCAATCTGAAAATTACAGATCTGAATTCTCTTTCAAGCAATTCAGATCTTGCAATCTCAGATTTGAGAATTCATATATGAGTTTTGAAGGTTAGTTGGCCGAATTACTCTACAATAACACCCTTATTCAAGAAACTTCAAGTATAATTCATGACCATTTGAATGAATCAAAAAGAATTAGATTGCTGAACTGAAATTTTACAAGTTGAAATACATCAAGGAAGAATGGAAACAAGGAGAAAGAAGAAAGAAAATATAACAAAGAAACTGAATTCGAATCAAAAGAGAATGAAACTACAAATGATTTATTACAAAAGATCTTTGAATCACAAACCCTCAATTCGAACTCACCTTCTCTTCTAGCTTGCTTGTCTTAAACTTCCTTCAGCCCTTCTTCTTCTTCTTCCTTGCGCCTAGCCTTCTTCTCTTCTCTTCTCTCAAGGTGGCCGAACCTCTAAGAGTGGGAGAGCCTTCCTCTCAAGCAATTGAACACCTCTCCCCCCTCCTAGAGGCCTCCTTATATAGTTTTTCAAGGGGGCTCTTGCCCCTTCTTGAAGTCTCTAGAATTGGGTGTATTACACCCCTCATGAACCTTCTAGAGTGCTCCCTCCTTCTCTTCAAGAAACTTCTAGGAGTTGCCGCCCCTAGCTCCCTTTGGGCTGCTATTTGGGCTACAACTTAGCTTGCTTTTGAGCTCATGTGGGCTACACTCTAGGCTTTGAAGTCTCTAGAATTGGGTGTATTACACCCCTCATGAACCTTCTAGAGTGCTCCCTCCTTCTCTTCAAGAAACTTCTAGGAGATGCCGCCCCTAGCTCCCTTTGAGCTGCTATTTGGGCTACAACTTAGCTTGCTTTTGAGCTCATGTGGGCTACACTCTAGACTGTTATTTGGGCTAAAAATGGGCTGGGCCGAAATTTCCTTCTTGCTAGGCTTCTTCCCTTGGGTTTTTCAAAGAGTTAGCTTGCACTACTTGGGCCGAATGAAACTCCCTTGCTCTCATGGCTGGGCCGGGCTGAACTTGATAAATTTTGGGCTTTCTTTTCTTGCTTTTGCCTTCTTTTTGTTGATTTGGCTCCCCCTGAAATCTTTCTTGCAATCAAGCTAAAATAGGGCAAAATCTAATTAAACCAGCATAAAATTTCATGCAAAAACCTCATAAAATATAGATAAATTGTAGGTTCATCAAATACCCCCACACTTAAGCTTTTGCTTGTCCTCAAGCAAAGACATCAGCCATAAACTTAACATTCCCCCCTTCTGTTCTCACCATTTACCTGGTGAACTTTTTAAGATAGAAATGCATTGAGTAGTCGGGGAACTTTTGTAAGTGCTCAACTCTTATTCTTGTAAATTACCGTTTAAGATATGTATCAGATCCAAGGAAAGGAGAATATGAATTTCATCATAGTCTAGCCTTCACTCCTAATTCATATATAAATCAGCTCCTTAATTGTCAAGGTTAATAACCAAATTTCACTAAGTTTCACATCTGTAACTAAATCTTAATGAGAGTTCAACTTTAGAGTGCCCCTTTGAACCTCGGTTGTCACCACAATTACTTATTTCTAAGGGTGAGTGCATCTTATGCTCCATCTCACCCTTTTCTTCTTTTTTTTTTTTTCCGGTGTGAGTGCATTTTATGCTCCATCTCACACACTTTTCTCTCTTTTACTTTTTTTTTTTTTTTTTTTTTTTTTTTTTTTTTTTTTGGTGTGAGTGCATCTTATGCTCCATCTCACACTGGTCACTTACTTGAGGTAGGTAAATAGTACTCATGTTCTGAGCTGCTAGTTTTACTATTCAGCTCAAAATAGCGGAGTCAATTTGGGCTTTTGTCCTTTTTTGCAATTATTGAACCTCAAGAATCAATACTTCAGATGTGCACTAGCTTTCTTGACCATTAACAATGAAATCAAGGGCTTCCATACACATGAAGGAAGTTAGGGCTATTCATGCTGAAAGGCATATTCAGCTCCCCTTTTCTCCTACATATATCAAATTGGGTCATTCACAAGAATAAAAACTTAACAAGTACATCAGTCTCCCTCAACTCATTGAATTCCTTCTTAAAAAAAAAATCATCAAATAAATAGTAATGAACTTGAGGGGTTCCAGTCTTTTTTGGTTATGTCATTGCCTGCATATGTGTGTTGGGGTGAATGAGGTGCATGGTTTCAACCCCCATACCCTAGCCTCGGGCTCACTCCCCCACACTTAAGATGAACATTGTCTTCAATGTTCGTAGTGTTAGGCAGTAACAATAAAACTAGCAAGAGCATCAAGTAAAGAGAAGGGTAAAGAGGATTTCCTGAAGATTAATTTCCAGATATGCAAGAGTTCTTTTGGTGGGAGCCTCTTCTGCTAGAATTTACTTGTAACAGAAATCATAAGCTTTGTTCTAACTAAAAATAATTTAAACCAAATAATAAATAAAGACTACTATTCACAATTCAAAAGAATGTAAGTAATCCTAATCTACCAGCTATACAAGAAAAATTTACAAAGCCAAGTAATTAATAAGACAAACCAAAATCATTTGCTTCTCTCTTTTTCTCTCTCTCTCTCTCTCTTTTTTTTTTTTTTTTTTTTTTTATAAACAAGAAAAACAGAGCTCCATTACTGAAAACCAGCATTCAAGTGTGAAGTAGATCATTAATGAAAAAGAAAGCTAGCTAAATTAGCAATAGATATTATTACACACTATTCTAGACTAAATAGAAGTAAACATATCTAACATCTACTATAATCAGATCTAAAATCAATTGCTGAATTTAATATCTTTAGGCTGCTCTTCAGGCTCTTAATAGAATCAGACCTGAAGTCTTAGCTTTTGAGAACAGTCTTACAAAAAAACCTAACATCAATAAGTCTGAATAATGATGCAATTAGGTTTGAAATAAGTCCGAACTCAAGAGTTTAAGACTTCTTATTTCAAGTCCCAACTTATATGTCTTGTATGCGTCAATAAATTGCAGAGACTTGAAATTAGATCTGCAAACTTACCTATTGAGAATAGTCACCTTTGGATCTGAGTTCAGATCTGAAATTACAGTAGTCATTTATACTGAAATCATTGGTTACTAGCATTCAAATAACCACTGATTTTAGATCATAAATGATTTTGATTATTAAAAAGGGAATCCAAACCAACAATCTTATTTACATTCCTTAATTATAGCATCTAAATTCAAATACAATTTATTTGAGTTCAAATATACAATTTACAAACCATAAAATTTGGAGTCTGAATTGAATATACTTATTGAAACTATTGCACATCACCATTTACATCTGCTATACTGTGGGCTGCTATTCAGAGCTGAATTGTCAATGTGCCTTCAGAGGGCTTAAATTGGGCTACAACCAGACCTGAGCCAGGTTTGGATTCAGGTTTGTAAGCTATGCAAGTGTATGGTTTCATAATCTTGAAGACTTCTGTGACCTGAAATCAGGTCTGCAATGCATACAACCTGTAAATTCAGCCCACAATTAGTTCAGCCCATGTTTTGTTTAAGATCTCATATCAGCCCATATATATCAGCCCAAATCTGTCTAGCTCAAATATATTAAGCTGTTCAGTCCACAAATTTACAGAAACCTGAAATCAGGTCTGCACTGTTTGGCATTGTTACTGCTGCAATTTAGCAGTGTTGCAGAACAGAACTGAGTCCAATTTTAGATCATTCTCAAAAGAGATCAAAGCTGGTCATCATAAATTTTTTTTATTCTTTTTTTTTTCTTTTTTATTTTACAAAGAGCATCCAAGAATGTGTGGGTGTTCGAAAGCACAAACCTGACCTGAAATCAGGTCTGCTAACTGTTGTACTGTAGCATCCCTACTACAGATCTGAATGCTAATAGAAATACTTGGAAAGTGCTAATTTTTATTAAATATCTGAGGCATAACAATTATTCAATCCAAACATACACCTCCTTAGCTAATGTAGCTCGGTTACAAGTGGATAAAGCAAATGTTCAGTTCACCCAAAATCCAAAATGTGCTCTGTATCAGTTCAGTCCTCAACTATAGTTCAGATCTGTATTAGTTCAGATCTGAATTTTCTTTTTCATTCTTTGCTATCCAATTACCTTTGGGGTATGTCGGATTTATCATAGGGTGAATTGGGGTGATGATGGCACCCAATTCACCTTAAACTTGTATCAGTTCAGGTCTGAGTTCATCTGAACTCAGATCTGAACTGAGCAGTTCTGCAATAGCAGAATTCAGGTCCGAACTCAAGTCTGAGTTCGGATCTGATTTCTCAATTGCCTTACCTTCAGTTATTGCTACCAAATTGTTTTTTTGGGGAATAGCAGAAGTGCCCTAGGGTGAATTGGGGTGGTGATGACACCCAATTCCCCTCAAAATTGCATCAGTTCAAGTCTGAGTTCAGAGGAACTCAGATCTGAACTATTGTAGATCTGCAATAGCAGAATTCAGATCTGAACTCAAATCTGAATTCTGATCCGAATTCTCAATTGCTCCTCTTGTTGTTCAAAAGATCTCCTTTTTTTTCATTTTATATATTATTATTTTTTTGTAATGGAAAAAGAAATAAAAGTCTGAAACACAAGCAATTCTTTTCAGCTGAGTGCTGCAGATCTGAAATCTGCTGATCTGAGTGCCGAATGCAACTCAGATCTGCAACACTCATGTTTTTGTGAATTTTTTCTTTTTTTTTTTTTCTTTTTGAAGGGAACAACACCAAGATTGAATAGAAATCAAATATGCCTTTATTAAAATGAAACTGAAACCAGAAAAAGAAAGTAATCTAATTAAGGAAGAAGAAACATAACTACAGTAGTACAGCAGTTGCATTCAAAGCTAAAATGTAAAGTTAAGCAAATTAAACCAACTATGAATGCAATGCTGAATGATACCAGATTAAGAATGCTCAATGTTTCCTAATATTGCTTCTATAAATCCCCAGCAACGGTGCCAAAAACTTGGTGTGTGGCTCATTGTGACACTAGCAAGTGCACTAGCCGTTCAAGTAATAAAGTAGTGAGTGAAGTATCGTTCCCACGAGGATTTAGGAAACAATTACCAATACTAAATTGAGCACTTCTTATCTGATCAACAAATAAATCAAAACTCTAATGAAAGCTAAGAAATCCTAAATTAAAATCTATCTAAATCATTGGCCCAATTGCCTTCAAATCAGGTTAGAAGAGTAAGCAGTAAATGTCAATCTCAGAATTCAGCAATCTATCAATTTGGATCATTCGAATAAATCATGATTGAGCCTTGGTTTGGTGAAACCCCAAGGTCATGAACAGCCTCTCTCAAGCGCATGTTCATCCTATGCATGAGTGACGGTTCTTCTATCTCTAGCAAGAATCTAATCCCCATGCATACATTTCTTCAAACACTTCTAAGGCATCAATTCAAATCTGAATTGATCACCAACTGAATTGTGCAAGTTATCTCTAACCTTGCACTCAATTCAGTTCTTGAATAGTAGATCTGAATTCCTAGAGTCTCTCTCAAGCACTCTAGGAATTCCAAGCTGTAGATTAATTCGGCCAATCTGAAAATTGCAGATCTGAATTCTCTTTCAAGCAATTCAGATCTTGCAATCTCAGATCTGAGAATTCAGATCTGAGTTTTGAAGGTTAGTTGGCCGAATTACTCTACAATAACACCCTTATTCAAGAAACTTCAAGTATAATTCATGACCATTTGAATGAATCAAAAAGAATTAGATTGCTGAACTGAAATTTTACAAGTTGAAATACATCAAGGAAGAATGGAAACAAGGAGAAAGAAGAAAGAAAATATAACAAAGAAACTGAATTCGAATCAAAAGAGAATGAAACTACAAATGATTTATTACAAAAGATCTTTGAATCACAAACCCTCAATTCGAACTCACCTTCTCTTCTAGCTTGCTTGTCTTGAACTTCCTTCAGCCCTTCTTCTTCTTCTTCCTTGCACCTAGCCTTCTTCTCTTCTCTTCTCTCAAGGTGGCCGAACCTCTAAGAGTGGGAGAGCCTTCCTCTCAAGCAATTGAACACCTCTCCCCCCTCCTAGAGGGCTCCTTATATAGTTTTTCAAGGGGGCTCTTGCCCCTTCTTGAAGTCTCTAGAATTGGGTGTATTACACCCCTCATGAACCTTCTAGAGTGCTTCCTCCTTCTCTTCAAGAAACTTCTAGGAGTTGCCGCCCCTAGCTCCCTTTGGGCTGCTATTTGGGCTACAACTTAGCTTGCTTTTGAGCTCATGTGGGCTACACTCTAGGCTGTTATTTGGGCTAAAAATGGGCTGGGCCGAAATTTCCTTCTTGCTAGGCTTTTTCCCTTGGGTTTACAAAGAGTTAGCTTGCACTACTTGGGCCGAATGAAACTCCCTTGCTCTCATGGCTGGGCCGGGCTGAACTTGATAAATTTTGGGCTTTCTTTTCTTGCTTTTGCCTTCTTTTTGTTGATTTGGCTCCCCCTGAAATCTTTCTTGCAATCAAGCTAAAATAGGGCAAAATCTAATTAAACCAGCATAAAATTTCATGCAAAAATCTCATAAAATATAAATAAATTGTAGGTTCATCAAGAGTCATACGAGGTCACGCTGTAGGCCCTGACGGTACGCCAGATAGTTATGTGATTGGCTCCATATGAAGGTAGTAGGGCTTCCTCTTACAATGGTTGATGTTAGTAGGCATTAGTGGGCTGGGCCAAGCTAACCCACATCACTTGCCCCCCACTCTGAGGTGAGGCCTCGGCTTTTGCCCGTAATGAGGATGGTCATCGAAGTGAGGCTTTGGCTTCGATCATTGGGAGTAGTGGTTGTTATGCCTTTGAAATCTTCATTCGGGGGATACCTTGCAGTGGTGTCATCTTCGTTGTTCGTGTCATCACTCTTCAGTTCAGAAGCCCGTGCGAAGTGAATGCCTCAGCCTGGCAGGGGTGTCCCGTATCCTACACGGGCATGTCACATTAGCGGGGCTACCGTGCAAGGGACAGCCATCCCAGGAGTCTTGTGTTTGTCGGGTTGAACGGTCTGCCCAGTGGTCCATGACGAGCGAGACTTTCGGTTCGCTTAGCAAGTTATCGCAGGCGGCCTTTGTAGTTCACTCAACGTCGTTTTGCCTTCTGAGGGCATGCGTTAGGAGGTGCGGTGAGATTGGTTCATAGAAGTGGTGGGCTCCCGCATCCATTGGATCTGTGTTGATCTAAACCATTGCTTTGGGCGTCGTTTCATCTTTTGAGGGCCTGCTCTAGGGGGCTCCCACATCCATTGGATCTGTGCCAATCTGAACTGTTGTTTTGGGCGTTGTTTCATCTTTCAAGGGCCTATGCTAGGTAGCACACCGTAGTTGGATGGTGGGAGCGGATTGATATCAGCCATCGGATTTAGATAAATCTTGGCCATTCATTTTCCTTTAAATATGGGCCCTGACAGTGCTTTTCTTCTCCATTTGAACTTAGACACCCTTGCACTTGAGTGAACACAATTCCCTAACTGCCAAGTCTCCAGAACTCCTTTGCTTCTTTCTTTTCTTTGGGACACTTCATTCATTTTAGGTAATCTCAAAATGTAATTTTTAGACTCTGGTCTCGAGTGCCATGAACTCCCGAACATCTTGGGAGGGAGCTCTCCTGCAACCCCCTCACCCTTGTCTTCTTTAGGTTCTCTAGTTGTAATCCCCCATCGACGGGAGGTGGCCATTTTGAGGGAGAGGTTAACCTTGGGGGGTGCCAAGGGTAGTCACCAGGGAAATGACTCTCCCCATGAAAGCGCCGCCTCAGTGTCGCCAAGGGAGCCTGAGGGATCCCCTCTCTCCAAGGGTGATGCCATGGAACTCATCACCAAACCAATAAGGGGGAGTGCTGCTCGAAGGGTGGCTGACGTTGGGATCCCACGTTCGGAGTTTGACAGCTCCTTGGACGTGTGCTAGGTCAAATCCCTAGCGAAGAGGTTCCATATACCTCGGTCCTACAGCCTGAGGGTTCCCGACGTGGGGATAGGCCATGGGCCCCCGAGGAGGGGGAAATCTGCATCTACCAGCATTTTTTAGAGTCTGGCCTTAGGTTTCCCCTCCCAACCTTGATCTCTGAGCTACGGAGTGGTACGACATCACTATCAGCCAGCTCGTACCTAACGCCCTCAGGTCCATCGTGGCAATGATGGTATGGGCTCAGCTTAGGGGTGTGGAGTTGACATGGAGACTATTCCGCATCATGTTCGTGCTGAGGAAGCATGCTTCTGAGGCTGACATGTACTACTTCCACCCGAGGAGAGGGAAGCCAGTGCATAACCCCTCTTCTGTTCATGGGTGGAAGGACAAGTTTTTCTACGTCTCATGCCCCGAGGGCTGGCGCTTCAGTTCCGACTAGGGGGATGTAGTTAGGGGTGTGGAGTTGACATGGAGACTATTCCGCATCATGTTCGTGCTGAGGAAGCATGCTTCTGAGGCTGACATGTACTACTTCCACCCGAGGAGAGGGAAGCCAGTGCATAACCCCTCTTCTGTTCATGGGTGGAAGGACAAGTTTTTCTACGTCTCATGCCCCGAGGGCTGGCGCTTCAGTTCCGACTAGGGGGAGGCCTGCCTCCTCGTCGAGAGATATCCCCGACACTCATCTACTTGTAATGGGAGGCGAAGTTGTTGGTGGAGGAGGAGGTCTCCCTTGTCTTTGCTGTGATTAGCCCAACCCCCCTCGGTAGGAGAGGTTATGTAGTTAGTGTGTCTTCCATATTCTTTTCTTTTTCTTTTTGTTGATATGCTAACTACTTTCTTTTACTGTTTCACAGAAGTGCCAATGGACGTCAAGGAGTGATTGTTGGTGAAGGCCCAGGCAAAGCAGGCTAGGAAGAAGGCCGGTGGACAGACAACGAAGAGGCCTGGTGACGAAGTTGCCCCTACCCCGAGAAAGGGGGGATTCACAAGTACCTTCCAAGGTAAAAGCAGACGGTGGTACCGTTGAAAAGGACGGTGGAGGCACCAAAGAAGGCCACCATCGAGGGAGAAGAGCCTAAAAAGCCCACCACTCGGGATGAGGTGCCGAAGAGACCAATGGATGGCCCGAGGCGGGAAAGAAGAGGCCCATTGCAAACACACCGAGGGAGGAGCCCCCGTGGAAGCTTGCCAACATAGATAGGCAGGCCGAGGAGGTGGTGTGGAGGTCCATGCCTGGGGAGCGCCCATCTGGTCCTTTGTCAGCCCCCCCATTCGTGTAGGGCACCTTTGAGAGGACAGAAGGGGCTGGCATGACTTTTTGCCCCCAATGGAAGCTCTGAGAAGGGGATTCCATCCGCGATGAGGGGATTTGCTAGGAGCTGGTGAGCAGATCCATCCTGCCAAGGGATCGTTACCGCCTTCTACAAAGCGACCCCAAGTCAATTTACAACGAGGGCCTGTACCACTTGGCCGAGGTAAGACTTTCTTTAATATTTCCTCATGTATATGCTTCTTTTTTATTTTTTATCTTTGCTGATTAGTTTTGTGGAAGACCTGTTTGAACTTTGTCGGTTTGGGGGACCGAACAAGGATGGCCATAGGTCGCATCGACAAGGCCGAGAAGGAGAAGAAGACCGCAGAGGAGAAGCTCCAGAAGGTAACTGCCGCTACCGAGGAGAAGCACGAGAAGTTTCGCAAGGCACTTCTAGATGAACAATCGCTTCGAGACTGTCTTGAAGTTTAGCTGTAGGAGGCGCGACAAGGGCTCTCCAAAGAGCAAGTGGAGTGGGTGTGGTTGGAGAGTATCATCACGGAAGCGGAGAGACGAGCTGTCGAGGCTGAGAAGAGGGCTGTCGAAGCCTTAAAGAGAGATGTCGAGGCGGAAGCGAAGGTTGCCAAAGCCCTAGCTTCAGTAGAGGAGTCAAAGAAGGCAGCGGCCAAGGTAGTGGAAACGTACAAGAAGTCTTCCAACTACTTGGATGCGTTGGCGAAGTACGCTTTGTCATCTTACCTCAACGGCATAGAAGATACTAAGAAGGCACTCCTACTAGTGCTACCGGATTTTGATGTCGAGGGACTGCAAGTGATCCCCGACACTCCTACCGAGGCTCCCCCAGGTGAAGACGTCGTTCCCCCTCTGGCCCATGAGAAGGCCCAGGCATAGACCTCTCCCCTTCTTATTTTGTTCTGTTGCTGTAATAGTTGCCATCTATTTTATTTTATTTTTGAACACAATACAATATTTTGCAAAGACTGTACAAGATCAATGAATAGTGAATGAAATGAACGAAGCCATTTTTTGTGTATGTTGTCTCTTTCCTTTCTTTTTTTTTCATGTGAGAGGTCCTTGCCCCTCTGAAAGGTTGAAACCACGATACACAAGGCACACACGATTCAGCCGTAGCATTCATTTATTTGCACACTCGTCTCGGCTTGTCAGGATATTGGGAGTTGAGGCAGAGTATACTCTCGATGTGGGGCTCGCTTGCCTTCCAAGTCCCGCACTATCCCAGGCAAGGCCGAAGAGACCTGGTACCTTGGCCGAGGTCTAGGGCTGAAGTATACCACCGAGGTACTTGGGTGGATGAAGAGCCATGGCGGAGTAGCACCATCGGGGTGTAGCTCCCCTGACTCATTCTTACCAAGTTTTCTCTTGGGGGAGGCCAAGGCATCCCATCGCTGAAGCCGAGGGATCTGTCTCATTATTTTCTTTCCGTTGAGTGTAGATAGCCAAGGGGGTCACCACATTCTGAGGTGACAAGGTGATGAGGTGAAGTGAAGAGGAAATTTGCTTCATTCATTCATTACTTTCATCTAAAAATTATATTCATCTGTAGTACATCCAGAGGTTCTCTGAGTTCTACATCCGAGGGACGGGTCTTCCATCTAAGTTTTCCAATCAAAATGTGTTGGGGCCGAGAGCTTGCTTGATCTGATAGGGGCCTTCCTAGTTGGACCCTAGTTTTCCTACTCCAGGTTCGGGAACCATGACCTTCTTGAGGACATGGTCTCCCTCTCTATAGTGTCTTTCTTTCACTCTAGAGTTGTAGTAGGGGGCCACTCGCTGCTGATAGGCAATCATCCTAATCTGTGCTTGTTCTCGGGTTTCTACCAACAGGTCTAAGTTTACTCTGAGTGCCTCGTCATTCCCGTCCTCGGTATACCCTTGGATCCAAAGCATTGGTTGGCCAATCTCTGCTGGGATCACTGCTTCTGTGCCGTAGGTTAGGCCGAAGGGGGTTTCTCCCATCGCTGTCCGAGGTGTGGTTTCGGTACCCCTAGAGGTCGCTGGGTAGTTCATCGGCTCATAGGCCTTTAGCTCTATCCAGCCTGGTCTTTAGTCCGTCCAGGATGGTTCTGTTCGTGACCTTGGCCAGGCCGTTCGTTTGGGGTACACCATTCTCGGAATTTAGCGTCATCAAATTGCTCTCTGTTGTTCGTGACCAACATGTGGGGGAGGCCAAAGCAACAAATGTTGTTCTTCCAAAAATAGTTCTGAATTGCCCATGCAGTAATAGTGGCTAGAGGTTCAACCTCCACCCTTTTAGTGAAGTAATCCATAGCGAGGACAAGGTACTTCTTGCCTCCCGTTGCCTGAGGGAAGGGGCCGAGGAGGTCCATCCCCCACTTGGCAAAGGGCCAGGGGCTGTTGAGGGCCGAGAAGGTGGTGGCTGGTTGGTGGTAGAGATTGGCATGCCTCTCACATTTCTGCACCAGCTCGGCCGCATCCTTGTGAAGCGGCCAAAAGTACCCCTGCTTAGTGGATTGCTGCAGATGCCTTTGTGAATTTCCCAGAGCACGTACTCACCCTCCTCCTCATGGAGGCATTGGAGGTAAGGCAAGGTGAAGGACCTCCTGTACAACTTTCCTTCTACCAAGGTGTAGTGCGATGCCTGTCATCGGAGTTTCCGGGTTTCATTCCTGTCATCGGATAGCCTCTCCGTCAGTAGGAAGTCTATGAAAGGATCCATCCAAGATGGTTCGGCTTCCACGGGTAGGACTTGGATGTCCTCTATAGAGGGTTGGGCTAGTCTTTCCACACACACAGTGTGGCCGAGGACCGCATCCGAGGTACTCGCCAGTTTGGAGAGGGTGTTGGCTTGGGAGTTCTCGGCTCATGGGACTTGCTGTAGAGAGAAGCACTGGAAGTGGTAGGCTAACTATTGAACTTTGGTGAGGTACTTAGCCATGCTTTGTTCTCTGGCCTCGTACTCTCCGTTGACTTGATTCACCACCAATTGTGAGTCGTTGAGGACTTCAACGTGATTGGAGCCAAAGTCTCGGCGAACTACAACCCTGCTAAGAGGGCCTCGTACTCAGCATCATTGTTGGACGTAGGGAACTCAAATCTCATCACATATTCTATGACAACATTGTTGGGGGTGAGGAGAATGAGACCCATTCCACTTTCTTTGGCGTTGGATGAACCATTGACAAAAAGTCTTCACGCAGGGGGGACCTCCTCGACTGGTCGTGCTTCTTCTGGATCATCTTCGTGAGGCCGACCGAGGGGCATGCTGAAAGTGCTTTATGCTATGAAGTTAGCCAAGGCTTGCGATTTAATCACGGGCCTCAACTGGTATTGTATATCAAACAATGTCAGTTCTATTGTCCACTTAATCAGGTGCCCCGAAGTCTCTAGCTTGGCGAGGATGGCCCTAAGGGGCTGGTTTGTTAAGATCACTATGGAGTGGGCTTGGAAATACGGCTTGAGCTTTCTAGCCGAGGTGACGAGGGCGTAAGTTAGGTTTTCCACTTCAGGGTACTGGGTCTCAGCGTCACTGAGGACCTTGTTGACATAGTACACAGGTCTCTGACCTCCGTCACCTTTCACCAGGAGCGAGCTGATGGCCTCATCTCTGACTAATAGGTAAAAATACTGGGTTTCCCTTGACACCGGCCAAGTGAGGAGCGGAAGTGAGGTGAGGTACAACTTAAGTTTGTCGAAGGCACACTGGCCTTCCTCTGTCCATTGGAAATCTTTCATGTTCTTGATGGTGCGGAAGAAGGGAAGGTAGTGGTCTGCCAACTTCGACATGAAGCGGTTGAGGGTGGCTATTCTGCCGGTGAGCCTCTGAATCTCCTTCACTGACCGAGGGGGTGCCATGTCTAATATGGCCTGTACCTTGCTTGGGTTGGCTTCATGTCTAAAATGCCCCTGGGGTTGGCTTCACCCCGAAGGCACACTTGCTCAGATTGAGTATCAAAGGTCTCGGCCAAGTCCAAGGTGTGCGCTTCGGCCTTCAGGCTCTTCAACACCATGTCGTCCACATAGGCTTCAACATTCCTCCTCATTCTTAAGGCCGAATGGCATTACCTTGTAGCAATACGTGTCGTGCACAGTGATGAAAGATGTCTTCTCCTTGTCGTCGGGGTGCATCTGGATCTGGTTGTACCCGGAGAAGGCATCCATGAAGCTAAGCAGTTCATACCCTGTAGTGGTGTTGACGAGGTGGTCTATCCTCGGCAAAGGAAAACTGTCCTTCGTGCAGGCTCGATTAAGGTCTGTGAAGTCAATACAGGTCCTCCATTTTCCATTAGATTTCCTTACCAAAACCACATTAGACAACCAGTTGGGATAATGTACCTCACGGATGAATCCGGCCTCGAGTAGCTTATCAACTTCCTCTCCTATAGCCTTCCATTGTTCCGGTGCAAAGTTCCTCTTCTTTTGCCGAATTGGCTTAGAGCTCAGGTCCACGCTCAGCCTGTGAATAATCACCGAAGGGTCAATTCTGGGCATGTCAGCGGTGGACCAAGCAAAGACATTGGTGTTCGTTCTAAGGAAACTTACCAGTTCAGATAAGTGTTTAGGGGGGAGGTTGGACCAGACGCGGACTGTCCTTTCTTGGGCTGACTCATCCAAGAGAACCGAGATGAGGTCCTCGGCTGGTTGGCCTCGGCTCATTGATTCTTCCTGGGCGTCAAGGCCTTCCAATGATAAGGCCTCCTTATTCTTTCCCTTCAGTGCCACCACGTAGCATTGGCGGGCGATCTATTGGTTCCCACTAATGACTCTGACGCCGTACTCAGTGGGAAACTTAAGGGCCAGGTGATAAGAGGACATGGCTGCCCCTAGTGCATGAAGGGTTGGTCTTCCCATTATTGCGTTGTAGGGAGAGGCAACCTTCACCACTAGGAACTCATGCATCCAAGTCACCTGGTGGGGCGTTGTCCCTACCGTGATGGGTAGGGTAATCTTTCCTTCCAACCTGGTGACGCTACCGGAGAAGCCGACGAGAGGAGTGTCAGCTAGCTAAAGAATCTCTGATGGCTAAAGAATCTCTGATGCGAGCTTCATTCTCTCATTGGTGTCATAGAAAATGATGTCAGCTGACTAACCATTATCCACCAAAATCTTCTTCACAATAAAGTTGGAGATGATAGCTGCGACCATGAGGGCATTGTCGTGGGGGACAGTAACCCCTTCTAAGTCATCATTGGTGAAGACGAGGGCATGTGAACATCTCGGCCTCTATGGAGTGTTTGGGTATTTCTGCTCCTTCGGGGCAGGCTCTTGGATGTTGAGCTGCCTGGCGTAGGCTTTTCGAGCTGAATCTGAGGCTCTACCTGAGGCCATGCCTCTGGCAATGACGTCGATGATGCCTGCCACTTGCAAGTGCTGCTGCTGTTGCTGTTGCTGGGATGACGAGGCACCGACCTCTCCTCCGACGAACTGCTTGAGGTGTCCTCAGCGAATGAGGGACTCTATTTCATTCTTTAGATCGCAGCAGTCATCGGTGTCGTATCCAATGCCGCAATGGTACTTGTAGTGAAGGCATCCTCACCTTGGGAGCAAACTCCAGGGCAGCCGAACTGCCCTCCATCGTCCTGGGGGGTCTCCCTATGACAACGGTGGTGCTGCTCCAAAGATTGATGACTGCCTTCGGATTGACTGGGCACACTCTCCCTCTGGCTAGGAGGACAAACATTCCTTCGAGGTGAGTCTGGGAGGTGGTTATTGCCTGATTCTAATGGTTTAGCTAGTGGATTACCATGGCCGAGGGCTGGTAGCTCGATGTTCTCATGTCAGACTTGATCCTCTAACACCCCAGCGGGGCGGTCATCTTGAGAGGGACCTCCTGTCGGGGGCAAAATTCTTCCATTCGCTGGGTGAGGCGGTCCAAACAATCGAGGACGGCCTGAAACTATTCATAGGTAACCAGGTTCGGATTGTTCCTGGCTTTCCTTACCATCATTTTCAAGCTTAAAGAGGGTTTGGATCTAGAGTGTTATTATTGTTTAACCTAGAGTGGGGGTCGTCTTAGCAACCACGCTCCAATAGATGTCGCCAATTGTTGCCGCACGAGTTGGCCGAGGGCAACAAGGTAAATTTACTAATCATTATCCGAGGACCTCAAGGCTTCAGAAGAGGCTGATTGAAGCCGAGGACAACAAATTGAGGCGAAGTACTCCTTCCGAGGACTATGGTAGACGAGAACTGCTTGTCGAGGCAAGGTCCTTGGTGACCTGAGATATTGCAAGACAGGGAGTGTCAGAGGCCTCGGGGTGGATACCCGAGGTGGAGGCTCCGACGCTCAAGTTAGTACGAGGTGTGAAGCAGGGGAGAGTGTGAGAGTGCTTTTGGAGAGAGTCCTTGGATGCACCAGATCTTGCTGAATT
The DNA here is from genome assembly GCF_056320005.1 of Nelumbo lutea. Taxonomy (NCBI): domain Eukaryota; kingdom Viridiplantae; phylum Streptophyta; class Magnoliopsida; order Proteales; family Nelumbonaceae; genus Nelumbo; species Nelumbo lutea. The sequence goes on along the minus strand of NC_142689.1, from coordinate 36,979,116 downwards.
AATGCTAAGTAGACAATGTAGGTGCAGGAAGTAAATGAGTGAGTAAATGTTGGAGTTACTCTGTTTCAACCCCTTTTAAGGGGCAATTACCTCTTATTTATACTTGAGCGTGCTGGTGGTAGGTGAAGATGAACGCCTCGAATGAGAGCCGTACAAGGTTAGGCTGCAGCCCCTGGCGGTAAGCTAGATAGTTATGTGATTGACTCCGTACGAATGCAGCAGGGCTTCCTCTTGATGTGGCTGACGTTAGCAGGCGTTAGTGGGCTGGGCCAAGCTTATCCACATCAAGTTTCATTACCTTTTCCTTCAATCTTGTCGGGGTGGGGATGTAATTTCCAACTAGCCTCCATGTCTGCTATGCCACTAGATAGTTAACTAGGATGTGGACTACAGCCCCACTCATTCTGCACGAATTGCATTGAGGTTCAATTTTAATGCTTTCTTATGGAGACTCTCTTAAGAGGGAGGTTTATCCTTGGTTGCAAGGTAGAGAAAGAATTTTATCTTTGAAGGACGTAGTATTTTTTCAACTTTCTTGAAGATCTTCTTTGTTTGCCTTTTTTATTCCCTCTCAATATTGAGGGGTATAGGATATTTTTTGTTTCATCAGTATTAAGGCTTTTAGCATATTGAACAAGCATACAACATTTTTTATTACATTTCCAATAGAACTTCAAGGGAGACGAGGGACCTCCAATAAAAAACCGAACTGTTTAAGTAAGATTCTTCAATTGATCCCTCTCAAAGAAACAATGGAATTATATATACACTCCAATTCTCACACAACTACCCATAAGGCCATAACCCATTAGACCCATACACAAATGACCTATAATGACACACTCTCACTACTAGTTGACCCATAAATAAGTAATAAATTAATAAACAACTTTTCACAAATGGCCCACGTGGCTCTATATTCCATGCATTGCCCAACACCTAGAGACACCTATTAACTTATTCTTCCAACTTCAACCACATTCAATAAGTGAGCCCACTAACGGACCCATTTGTGCCGGAAAAGCACAAATTTGGACCAGAAAAGCAGTTAAGCTGTTTCAGATTTAATGGCTTCGGAAAGAGAGACATTTCTTATTTCTTAACCATTTTTAATCAAAAGGGTGCAATTTCCCTGCCGGAAAAGAAGAAGCCAGAAGGACCACCGTCAGGCATCAAAGCCAAACTTACAGGGCTTTCCGCCCCTTCATCAGCAGTTAACACCCGTGTTCTGGGTCATATCGGTTTTCACATATCCAGGACAGACAGTTTATTTTGAAATTAGGAAGCCTCTTCGCCATAATCCTTGTATAGGCATTGATAGCTATCTTGGAGACTTTATAGGCAGATCCACTAGCAGACCAACCATTCGTTTCTAAGCTGTCTTCCTTGAAATCGCGTAGAAACTCGTCCAATACTTCATCTACCTTCTCTTCTGTAAGGTTATCCACATCGCTTAAAACCTGTTTCGCCTTTTTATTGGAGATATTCTGGCGTAAGAAAGAAACACGGAGGAAAACCCAATATCAAAAATAGAACGGATGACTATAAAACGAAAGCTGAAATTCATAGAATGAGAACACAAGAAATTAAAGAAGAATATATATTATTCACCAAGGATATCAGAGGTTCATTCCTGGCTCTGGTCACCAAGATGAGAAAAGACTGGGTCCGTTTGGTTTGTAGGAATAAGAGTCTAGAATTGGAATTAGAATGGACCATTTCGATTCTAACTGTTGAGTTGTGTGGAATTGAAATTCCATTCCCATTTTTGGTGAAATCACATTTTCCCACGAGAAAATGACCATTCCACCCCTTTCCCTAGAAAATGAAATTCTGTTCCAACTAATTTCAATTCCTATTTCGATTCCTATCTGAACTAAACAGATTATAAGAATAGATCATTCCAATTCCAACTACAAATCAAACGGACCCTTTTGTTTTTATGTTTTTTTTTTTTGGATATACATGGACCCTGTTGTTTTGAATACCACAAGATAGTTATCTGGTTTCAGATGATTTGGAACTGATCTGAAGGAGGAAATCTGTACCTCTAGTTTCCCGAGGGAGGAGGAAATGTTGATAATTCTAGCTGAGTTAGATAGCTGGAGAAGAGGAATGAGAGCTTCAGTGACTCGTTTGGTGCCATAATAATTTGTTTTCAGGCATTCTTCTGCCAAATCGTATGTCTGTGTCGTTATTTCATTTGACTGCATCACCACCATCACCACCACAAGGAAATTACAACTTACTTAGAAAAAGTACAGATAATGTTTAATTTAATCATGGGTTAATAACAATGAGAGACTTACACCACCACTACTACCACCACCATCACCACTACCACCAACGGCAAGGAGACCGGACATGAAAGCATCAGGATCAAAAACTTTGACTCCATTAACTCCTGCATTGTTGACCTGAAAATAGTTGTGGTTTCACTTAATTTATCCATTCTATTATATACAACCATCAAAGGAATCTCAAAACGATTGACAACTTTATAACAAAATCTGATCAGGAATTGTTTGAGTCTCTAATTCTAAATATACATCAAGTGAAGTTTCTACCAAAACATCAAGCTTCCCAAAATGGGTTTTGATGAAATCTGCCAAGGAAGCGATACTGGATGTGTCCATCACGTCAAGCTGATGGAAAACTACATTAGAAGGCCAGATCCTTTGAGTTTCTCAGCAGCTTCACCACCCCTCTTCTCGTCTCTAGCTGTTAATATCACCATTACACCATTGGAGGCCAATTGTCGACATATTTCCAGTCCAGTCCCTTTATTGGCACCAGTGATCACTGCACATCTACAATAGAGCCGAAGTTGGGGAATGCTAGACGATCAGAGAGGATTTCGTCTCAGAAAAAAATAATTGAAGAACAAGTTCAAGAAAAGCAGTAATTAGATAATTACCTCTTTGATGAAGGAGAAGGCAAGTTGACTATTTCTGCCATGTTCTTTTGGTGAAATGAGAACTTCGTTTCGTCCAAGGAGTTTCCTATATAAGATGTGACAATGGAGGCAATTACAATATTAAGACTATCCTGACTCGTAATCTCACCAGATCTAGCTATTTCGTTGATTACATCGTTTATTGAGATATTCAAGCTTGGTCTGGTCTGGCTTTTACCTTGATTCAAAGTTTTAAACCAATGGAAATGAGACATCATCTTGATTGGCTGAGGCAGCTTTTTCGGGGCGTTTGGGAATAAAAAATTATAGGTGCAATGACCCCAGTGGTAAAAGCCTAAAACCACGTGGTGGCTGCTTTCTCTTCCTTTTGCTCACTGGTTGATCATTGATTAGTTTGGTGGATCCAGGCAGGATCAGGCCCCAGCTGGAAGGAAATTATGACTGTATTTGGTTTGAGAGATTTTGGTGGAATGGGAAACGATGGGATGGGTGGGATGATAAAAGAAATGTGGGTGGAAGTTTTTTCGGAAAAGTATATTGCACCACAATTGCAGAATTCTGAATTCCACTGAAACAAATAGCCCCACTCTAAAACACCAATACTTCCCTGTGTATTGATATGAATTTGGAGCTTGCACCTACCCCAATTGTACTGTGGAGCTAAGAATTCTTAGCATGTGCTGAACAGTCCATTCTCCCAAGTTTTTTTCCCCAATTTTATTGTAAAAAGAAAAATAGTGAGAAAATCAACCTTAATCACAATTATTAATTAATTAATTGGTTATAATAGCATTTGTATTATTTTGTATTTTATTATGAATTAAAAAATAATTGTTAATGTTTTTATTAATTAATTCTATAATTAATTAGTTAATATTTCTTATGAATTAATTAAGAATTTATTCCTAATTTGCATTACTAATTACTTTTAATTAATCAAAATCTTTATTTTTATTTATGAAATAAATAATAAATGAACAAATAATGATATTTTTATTAATTATCATTTTAATATTCAATAATAATTAGATATTCATAATTAATTAGTTATTTATTTAGCTGCTAACATTTATTATGAATTAATTAATATTTTCTATTTTCTATTGCTAATTAATTCTAATTAAAAAAATATTTTTATTATTTTTTAATTAATTAAATGAGAGATAAAATAATTATTTAATTATTACAATATTTATTTGTTAATTTTGTAATTAGTTAGTTAATTAATGCACATTAATAATTAATTGATTATGAATTAGTTAACTGTAATTTTTATTTAATAATTTTTTTTGTATTACTAGCTATTTTTAATTAATTAACACTTTTATTATTTATTTATTATATAAATTAATGATAAAAATAATTATTTAATTGATTAATCATATTTTATTATTAATATTTTACATTATCAATTTGTATTTATTAATTAATTGCAATTAATTCTTTTGTTATTGTCTTATTAAATAATTAATAATTTATTATTAAGCCATGGGTATATAACTCTTAAAAACACTATTTCTATTAAACAAGAATTTCCCTCCTTTTCCACTTGTTTCTTATCACATCTCATGACATCCCACAAACAAAACACAAGAGGGGAAGAATATTCAAGTATATTCCATATTTTCCCTTCCCTTCCATCTCACAAACCAAACAGAGCTTAACAAGTCCAGATCTGGTCCTAATACAGGGTCCAACCGTCCAACAACCATTACAGCTGCGCATCAGAAATTTCTAGCCACGATGACTAAGGACAAGAACGACTTCCATGGCTGACTGGCTGTTGGGATTAGATCCAATTTCAGAAATAATGTCAACTCTTTTTAGAGGAATCTTCATTTATGATTTACCCCACAAATTTGTGAAGTGGGTTTTGGTGAGACTTCCCCTTATTTATTACACATAGGAAAATTAGGAGCCAAAACAGTACAGCAAGGTGCATAAAACCACTCGCCATGCATACCACGTACACCCAGTGATTTGGTGACTTGCTACGACAATAGTTATGGCCCCACTTATTCCTAACTCTAATTCCTAAGCTTCCTATTTTGGAGGAATGCCAAATGATATCCTGATGAATGATGTGATAAAAATCATGATTTTCAAAACTAGACCGGAAAAACCGAAAATCAGTCACTTGATAGGTTTCTTTTACCTTATAATTGTCTTTTTGGTCAAGAACCATTGATTTGGTCAGCAAACTGTTGATCTAGGTGGTTGAATCGATCAAATCGTTCAACGGTTTTTTGTTGTTTTTTAAAATTTGTATTTCTTTTGTCAAAATGAACTATCCATTCGGTTCGAATGGTCGGACTATTCAACCCAAGAACCGGGCCCCTGAACGGTTCGGCTTTAAAAACCTTGGTAAAAACAAAGAGAGCTACTTATATCAGTGTATTGTATTTATGTAAAGACTGAGGAGGGTATTAAATTAGAATTTGCCAATTGAGATCTGCTCCTCATAAAACACACCTCACAGGTACATCCCAATGTGCGTTGGGAACACATTGATTATCTTCTACCCATTAGTTGTTCCCACAGAGAACCAGCACCATATATTGGGAATACCTCCCCATGAATGAATGATAAAGGGGATATTCCTAATGCACAGCTGTAAGGTCTCATGGGTAGTAGATCTGAGCCCTTGGGGCATCTCCCATGAAATAATAACATGTACTGGGATATGCCAGTGAGGTCGGTGTAAAGTGCTGTGTGAAGAGTAAATTCAGACTCAGAATTTGAAAGTACATCCTAACTGTATATTGAAAACATCTCTCAATGACAAATACAAAAAATATTTCCAATCCACACCTAAATGGAAAAGTGGGTTCTGATCTCATATATAAGTCAATTAAACAAGTTCAGATCTCCATACCCACAATAACTTTGCCCATATCTACCAATGCACATAACATCATATCCACACATGAAAAATTTTTCATCCTCCTAAATAATATTTTATACGGGAGATGTTCCAAATACACAAGGAAATCCGGAGTCCAATTAACGCCCAAACCCAATTTATATTGGCATTTTATTTGAATAGATTTTACTTTGGATTGGGTCCATTCAAAGTTTAACAAACCCAAGTCCTTTCAAATTGCATCTGTAAGTATGGTCTAGATCTTTAAAGACATATATGGGAGGATCCGTATAGCCGGCCTGGATTTTGATCAACTTTTGTAATTGGATCTAGGTCAGTTTTATCTGGAATATGGATCCTTGTGAAGATCCACACCCCCCTAAGGATATATGGATGATGGCATCAGATTGATTCGCCTGTTCCATGCTCTGATTCAGATCCAAATTCCGTTGGTCACCAAACTTGATGATCATGCAGATTTTGGTTAGGGAGAAGAACAGACAAGTTCAATGCAAATTTTTGAATTCCATTGCAGAGTTATAAACATTATACCAATGTCCGCTTAATTCCGACTTGACACCCATTCCAACTGTACTTTGGGCCTTGAAATTCTGACCCTGGGCTGCTCCCATTTGGTTATAGGTCGGTCCTCTCTTAGCTTAGTTGGTTGGATCCATTCAATTAATGATGATTTCTGATCTTATAAGCATATGCCATTTGGTAATTTATAATTATCCTAGATGAGTTAGTGTTAGTATACCACAGTTTGAGAGTGCTTATTTTTAGCTTATTTTTAAGTATTTTTTCAATAAATATTTATTACATTTTTAAACCTATTTTAACCTGCACGTAGTTTTCAAAATACTTTTAAGAAAAACACTTTTTCACAAAAAACTCATACCCAAGCCATTATGGGGTTGTATTTTGTTTATATACAGAGAAATAAGGTTGTGTTTAGTTTGAAGGAAAAAATAAAAAAGGGAAGAGAAAAGTAGAAAAACTTTTACAAATACTGTATAGATTTTCTTATCTTTTCCTTCAAATCAAACATAGCCTAAATGTAAAATGATCCCTATTGTTCCAGTCCGATTGATTTGAAGGACAAAATAAGAAAAGGACAGGAAACCTGTAATGTAAAATGGTCCCCTTAATTTTTCCTTCAAACCAAACACAGCCTTAAATTCGTGGCCCATTCTTTATCCTCTGTGTAGAACCCGACGAAAGGACTGTAGATTGATGGAAGACAAGACAACATAGCACAAATGGCATGGGTCACCCCATGCGTCCTTCCGAACACTTCACCTATGCACACGCAATCAAGTCATACATCAACTTGAAAATAAAATTTTTCAGTCTTTATCCGATGCCGAGTGGTGAGTACCCTTAACCTTTCTATTAGCACTAAGGGTGTCAATGGACCGATTTTGGATTGGATTCCATTCAAATTAAAATCAATTTAGATAGATTGGACGGACGAATAAAGCATTAAATTATAGTAATTCGTCGATTGGATTGGACCTGATCTATCCATAATAAATTTATATTGAATTGAATTTGATTGAACCAATATCTAGTCCATTGATAGAAAATACGAATATAGATGTCAATGGATATATTTAGTTAGAACTAATCTAAGTTAAAACAAAATTGAACAGATTAGACAATCCAAACATTAAATTAGGCCAGTAAAAAATGGTCCAAATTAAAATATTCATAGGATTGGATCAGACCTGCTCCATTTGTAATGGATTCATATTGGATTGGATCAGATTGGACCAAATCCATTCCAATTGACACCTTTATATGCACAAATTATAAGTAGAAAAAACAGGACCCATGTTATAATTAATCTTTTTTTTGTGGGATTTTTGCAGATAAATAAAAGATAATATTTTTATAAAATAATCAAAATAAGGTAATTTTTTTTTTCAAAATATCAAGGACGGACAATAAGAGGGCAATGAAACTGTTCATCGTCTTCCTCTGCCCTTCGTTCTTTGCTCTCTCGCGTGGGATAAAGGACGCAGCCTTTTATAGTCACTGAAAGCATCCTGATTTCTGTACCGGATGCGCCTTTTATAGTTAATGGGATTGGATTTGAAAACCGCTTTGGTCGATGAGATTCGATTTGAAAACGTAGAAAGGGGAAAAAGGACGCGCCTTTTACAGTCGCGGGAACAGCGTTTCTCGTTCGCGTAAATATGCGCTCTGGTTCAGTTTTCTTAGTGTTTCACAAGAATGTATTTATGCATTAACAGTAACAAAAGACACAATTTTTAAGATATAAATGAAAGATAATTTTACGTCGATAAAAATATGTAAACATTTGCAGTTTGCAATCAAAGTGATCAATGTTGAAAACGTATTTTTCAATATCAGGAATTCGTGTTTACATTCATTAATTACAACCAAAAACCATTCGGCAATAAAGTACATTTATCAATCTAAAATAAAATAAACCAACTTTACATTTGTGTGGATCAGATCATCAGAATGCACTCTGGGTATTTGCATTTGCACTCTATTTGCATTCTTTTCCAAAAAGCAGCAATTATGACATCGGAGCTAGAGGTTTGAAGTGTCACTCAGTGGTGTGAAAGACTTCATTTCACACGCAGGTAATTTCACACGCTGGTAGGAGTAAATGAGTAGTATCTTGGTAGAAACGTACAGTAAGCCCAACCATTCCAATCAAAAGGGTGATACCTCTTTCCGAACAAAGAATAGGCCAGAAGGCCCACCATCACCATCAGGACGCAAGGCCAAAGCTACAGGACTTTCTGCACCTTCCCCAACGGTTAATATCCCAGTATTGCAGTTAACGTCTGTTTTTACAAAACCTGGACACACACAATTTATGCAGAAAGCAGGAAATTTCCTTGCTAGAATTCGTGTATATGCATTCATGGCTGCCTTGGAGACCGTGTAGGCAGAGAGATTTGCAGGCCAGCCTCTGGATTCCAAAGAATCCTCCCTGAAATCCTTCAGAAACTCATTTATCACCTCATCCACTTTCTCTTCTGTAAGGCTATCAATATCAGTCAAGACCCCTTTCCCTCTTCCGTTGGAGATGTTCTGAAGACAATGAAATAAGAAAAATCAACATCAATCTAGGTGATGTTTGGTACCTGTTTATCTTTATTCAGTAAAAGTTTATTGATAGTGCCCATAGGCACCATTTCAGCATTTTTTCTTTCTTGTTATTCTGCATATATTGAAAATGTAAAAAGTGAATTTTGGTTTATGTGCATGCAGTCATTTGTAGAAGTTAAAACTTTCACAAATGGCTAGGCATTTATTTATTGTTAAGCTGAAGTGGCGCTCAATTGTCATAAACGGTTGCAATTATTGCATTTCTCAGTTTTACCAACAAATAAAATACAAATGTTTATTCAATAAACATAAAATAAACATAAACGGTACCAAATACTTACCTAATTAAACAGCACTTGCCTTTCTATGGCTAATTAAATTTATGGGTTTCCTACCTACCTGGAGCTTCCCCATGGAGGAGGAAACATTAACTATCCTTGATGAATCAGATAGCTGGAGAAGGGGAATAAGTGCTTCAGTCACTCTTTTAGTTCCATAGTAGTTTGTCTCCATGCATTCTTCTGCCAAGGCATAAGTTTGCTTCATCATTTCCTTCATATTGGGTGGCTCACTTTTTGTCTGCATAGATAAAAGACTAAAAGTAATTTAGTCCTTTTTGCAGATAATACCATCAAACCCCAGAAGATCTCCACCAAAATTCTAATTACAGCAAGTGCACAGATAACTGAACTAGGCTTCAAATACAGTCTACATTGAGTCCATCAAGCATGTTTGTAAAAGCTCTACCTTATCATCCCGAGATTGCAAAGCCCTTAAAGCATCACAGTCTATTATGACTCCACTAATCCCTGCATTGTTCACCTGCAAGAAGATAAATGGGTTCAACAGAAGAGAAGGATAAGACCAGTACAAGTACACGAGTGATCAGTTGGGTTGCAATTAATATTACCAATATGTCAAGCTTCCCGAAATGAGATTTCACAAAATCAGCCAGAGAAGCAATGCTAGAGGGGTTCATCACGTCAAGCTGATGAAAAACCACATTAGGGAGTCCAGATGCTTTGAGATGTTCACAAGCTTCATGACCCCTCTTCTTGTCTCTAGCTGTTAACACCACCATTACACCTTTAGATGCCAACTGCCGACATGTCTCCAATCCAATCCCCTTATTGGCTCCTGTAACAACTGCACACCTGCAAATAGAACCACAGTGGGGGATGTTAGAAACCTTGAGGATCGATTCTGTCAGGAGACTTAGACAGAAAGAGCCATCGATCTGTAATATACCTCTTTGGTGCCGGACTGTTGATTGTTTCTGCCATTTCCAGCGAAATGAAGATGAGTTTGTCCGGGGATATATAACAGCCAAAATTAAAGATATTTTTTTCCGTCCATAATTGAAACTTCAAAGAAATGACGTGGCGTCTCATGGGCCTGGAATTGATTATCTGAAATGAGGTTAGACACGATTCAGTTTTTTCTTTTCATTGGCTCAGTTTGGAAAGAGTACCTTCTCATTGGGATAAAATTTACAAACAGAAGAATCTATACTATTTTAAAAAGCACCAATAGCCTCAATAAAATTTCTGTAATTTTTTGAGGACAAAATTTAATCTTTCATATTTAAATTTATTGATAAAAATGAGGGCAAAAGGGTAATCAATTGTTAATATTAAATGAGTTGAAAAGAGATAATTATAAGATATTCAATACATTTAATTTCCTCTAAATAAATCCAACACTTAAGGTATTAATTTGCATTCACCTCCATTGAATCATATATTTAAGGAATTTTTATTTCTTCTCATCATTAAATTCTATTAATTAAATCCATATATAATAAATTAATAATTCTAATAACATAAAAACATGCATTTAGAATCTACCTGAAAAAATAGTGTTTCCATCTAGACAGTGATAAGAAATTAAACCATTCCGAGTCAAATGGGCCAATCCATGTTGTCACAACTAAATAATAAAATTAAAAATAGATAAAATAAAAAATATATATAGAAATTAAAAAATTTGGGAACATTTTTAACATTATATATTTGACATATTAAACAATAATAAGTATGATAAATAAGAAATGTTTTTATTAATGATGGAAATGGAATGTAAGTTTAAAATAAAACTATTTTCCTAATCTCTCTCATTAAATCTCATATTAAGGTATATTCTCTTATTAAATCCAAAAAATTAATTTTAATATTATAAAAATAAATATTTAAAAAAAAACTATTTCCTTCCCTCCCAATAGTGGGTATGCAATTCAACCATTTTGGGTTAAATGGGTTAATAATAAATGTCATAATTAAATAATAAAAAATTAAAATATATAAAATATATAACACAAAAATTTAAAAAAAAGATAGAACACAAATAATGAAAAAGTAAAAAATTCTATTGCATCTTGGAACATTTATAATGTTATATATTCATCATAATAAATAAAAATAATTATTGAAATAAAATTTATTTTTATTTATGTCTGTTATTGTAATTTAAAATTTTCACATGCAATGCGCGTACACATTTACTACAAGCATTTGAGTTTATTTTTAATCATATTGTTACTTTTGTTAATTTTCAATTTTTATCTTAATTATGATATGTCTAAAATTCAAGTAATTAATATGAAAAAAAATTCTCACGTGCAATGCACGTGCTTAATTACTAGCTAAATAAAATATATGATGGGAAATAATGATTAAAGGAACAAAATCCCAATTTGATCGGTTATATAATATTTATAGCAGTTATTTTTTAGAAATTTTTCTAAAACATGATATCCTTTTTAAATTGCTTTTAATTTAGTAATTGAAACGAAAAGCAGTTCCAATTCCATGGAATTGGACTTCATAATTAAGGGACTTCTCCAAACATGATATCCTTTTTAAATTGCTTTTAATTTAGTGATTGAAACGAAAAGCAGTTCCAATTCCATGGAATTGGACTTCATAACTAAGGGACTTCTCCAAGTCCGCTGAATTTGTGACAAGTGGACAAGTGGACTGTCAGAGGCTGGTCTAGGTTTGTAAAACCGAAGAGAAAAAGACAGAAGCAAGTTTGTGGGTGTGTCGAATGTGGAGCTCAACACCCTAGGAGAGAACTTTATATTAAAAAAAGTAAAATGACCAAATTGTCCTTAGAGTACAAGAGAAGATAGTGTACAAGAAGAAAATGAAATACAACAAATTGTAAATTATAGAAATATCCAACTCGGCCAACTCTCTTTATCACTACACTCCCCCTTGAATTGATGCCTAGGAATCAACATCAGTTTGTCCATAAGGAAAAAGTGGCATGCCCACATCATAGCTTTTGTCAAGAGATCTACAAGTTGAAGCCCAGAGGACACATGGAGAAGAGAAATAGTGCCAGCTTGAAGAAGATCACAAATAAAGTGGCAATCAACTTCAATGTGCTTTGTGCGTTCATGGAAAAAAGGATTAGAAGCAATCTTGATGGCATTGACATTATTTGCAAAGAGGGGAACTGATGGCGGTGACTCCTGTAGTATGTCATGTAGCATAGCCCTAAGCCATATAATTTCACTACATATAGAGGACATGGCTCTATATTCAGCTTTAGTAGAAGATTTTGAAACTGTAGATTGTTTCTTACACTTCCAGGCAATGAAAGAGTTACCAAGGAAGACATGGCTCTATATTCATCTAGTGTCTAGACAACTAGCCTAATCAGCATAGCATAGGTAGTAAGGCTGGTGGATGAGGAGGAGGAGAAGTATAAACCATGAGATAGGGTTCCCCTCAGATACTTAATAATCCGATGAACTGCAGACATGTGAGGTTGTCGTGGAGATGAGACAAATTGGCTCACTATTTTGATTGTATATGATATATCCAACCGAGTCATTGTGAGATATATTAAACTACCCACCAACTATTGGTTCAGAGTAGGATTTCAAGAGGAGAGCCCTTATCCTTGCTTAATTTCAAATTAACCTCCAAGGGAAAATCAAAAATCTTGGAGTCACTGAAATTAGCCATTTTGACAAGATCCATTGCATACTTATGCTGGTTAACAAAATAGCCGTGGAAATTACGGCTGACCTCAAGTCCCAATAAGTAGATTAAAGGTCCCAAAACGTTCATCTTAAAAGAGTTTTTTCAAACCAGTGATTCCCTCCACATCATTCATTGTAATAATTATATCATCAACATATAGGAGGAGAAGAGTCATACCCTGAATTCGATGCAATGTGAAAAGAGAGTGATAAAAAAAGCTTTGAATAAATCCCACATCAGTAATCACAGATATGAATCTCTCAAACCAGGCTGTGGGTACTTGTTTCAAGCCATATAGAGACTTTTTGAGACAACAAACAAGCTCTGGATCTGTGCTATATCTAGGGGAGGTTTCATGTAAATTGTTTCGTTCAATTCTCCATGAAGAAAAGCATTTTTCACATCTATCTGATGAATTGTCCAATTTTTAATTGTAGAGATGCCTAATAAGATTCTGATTGTAGTCATTTTTGCCACAAGAGCAAATGTCTTTTCATAGTCTATCCCATATTCCTATTTATAGCCTTGCACAACAAGTCTAGCCTTGTACCTATCTAGACTTCCATTTGACTCCAACTTTACTTAGTAGACCCAGCGGCTTCTAATGAGAGAGGCTTCAAGAGGAGCCTCGACCAATTCCCGGGTTTCATTCTCAAGAAGAGCTTGGATCTCAAAGTCCATGGCATGTTTTCAATATGGGATAGCTACAACCTATTGATAAGTCTTGGGAATGTCTGTGGTGGATAAGACAGTAGAAAAGGAACTATGATCTAGAGAGTAACCATAGTGGTTAGGAGGGCGAAATATTCTAGAAGAGCTGCACAATGTGGGGGCAATGGGTTCAGGTGGTAGGTTAGGAGAATTTACAGAGATGAATGGTGTAACTGGATTAGCAACTGATGTTGGAGAATGCAGAGGGGGCATAGGATCTGATGTAGAATTTTGTCTTCTAAAGTAGGTCTAAAGTTGTTGTGCAGGTAATGTTGGAGCATTTGGAGGATCTATGGAACCAAAGCTATGCAACAAAGAGACAAAAGGAATAGGAAATTTAATAATATGCTAAAAGAAAGATATGTGCTCAAGAAAGATGACATTATGAGAGATCCTAATATGATGAGCTTCGGGACCGTAATACAAGAATCCCTTGTGGTTAGGGTCAAGATGTTTCTATTCTTTCTTTCTACCACTTCACTTTGTTGTGAAATACCAGGACATGATTTTTGGGATTGGATTCCCTGTTCTTTAAAATAAGCCTAAAATTCCCCATCAAAGTACTCTCCTCCTGAATAAGATCGTAAAATGCATATTCTTCCTTTGAACTGGGTGACAACATAGGCTTGGAAAAGTTTAAATTTATGATAGACTTAAAATTTCTTGTAGAGGAAATAAATCCAAGTAAAACGAGTGCAGTCATCAATGAAAGTTACAAAATATTTGAACTCCATTCTAAAAGTAACTAGAGACGACCAAACATCACTATGTATCAAATAAAAAGGTATTGTGGCATGCTCAGAAGGAAAATGAAAGGGTAAAATATGACTTTTGCTCAAGAAACAAGTAATGCGATATTTATTAACATTCTTAACAGAAGTCGTAACATTAGGTAAACTACTAGAAGCAAATAGATAATCAAGTTTCTTAGTAAAAGGATGACCGAGGCGTCCATGCCACAAGTTCCTATCATTATTACAATTAAAAAGTTTAAAACTATATGCAGTAGAAAGTAAACAAGAAGAAAAAACTGAATCAACTTTCTTCTTCTCAAACTCTAGAGAAAACAGTTAACCCAGTCTATGCCCCTTCCCCTTCACCTCCCCAGTTTGTTGGTCCTGTATCAAACAACCATTAGAGGAAAACAAAATGGCATTACCATGTTCTACAAGTTGACCAATAGAAATCAAATTAGTTGTTAATTTGGGTACAAATAAGGTCTTGTGTAGGTGGAAGTAAGATGATTTTGAGGTAGATAGGTGTAAATAATCACAACTAAGTACATCTAGTTTTTTACCATTTGTAGTGATAATGTGTATATTAGAAAGATGGGGTTTAGGAGACTGACCAACAGAGGCCCCCATCATGTGATTAGAGGTGCCAGAGTCTATAATCCAAAGGTGGTTTAAGGAGGGACAAAAGGTAGAAGACTTACTAGACAGGCCAATAGCTCAGAAAGCGGAAGAGATAGCTGAGGACATGAACTGCTGAATCTAATATTCAGAAATACCACCAAAAGAGTTAGTTTGTGAAGTCATTGAAGTAATGGTAGATGAGGTATCTGAATTCTCCATGGTTGTCTAATAGGCTTTATAAGACGCTTTCTTCTTATTAGATCCATTTCCCTTTGGTGTCCAAGTGGGACATTCTGTAATGGTATGTCCCTATTATTTGCAATACATGCATGTGTTCTTCTTCTTACAATGTGAGACAACATGTCTGAACTCTTTGCATTCAGAGCATTGAATTATGAAGAAATCCTTCTTCCCTTTGATTTGGTTTCCAAGAAAACAACATCAATATTAAAGTCTTTCCTCCCATCAAGTGTGGACTGTGTAGCAAATCTAGTTTTAGCTCTCAGAATTTCCCTAAGAATGGTATATAAATTGGGAAGAGTTCCTCTGCTCAGGATATTAGACCTAGCAACTCCAAACTCAGGTCTAAGATGCATTAAGAAATGCATAACCTTCCTTCTATCAAAGTGTTCCTTCGCATACCTCACACAGCAGTTTGATGGATCCTTTACCATGTGTACTAATTCATATTCTATCTAGAGATTAAGAAACCCTGCATAGTACTCTTGGACCTTTCTCTTATTGATAATATGAGAAGATATCAACCTCTATTTGGTATTGCCTAGAGGTGTTTGCATTGTCAAATTTTCACTGATTTAAAGCCTTAATATATGAGTCATCAGGTTTAGTTATAGTTCCATCTAAGTAGCCCCAAAGGTCCTTTGCCTCAACATGGAACTGGAAATTAAACTTCCATGAGGCATAATTCGATCCATTGAATTTAACTAGGAGGACATCTACTCTCTCCGAAGCCATTATTACAAAGAAAATTACTAATTTCCAAGACTGATATTAGAAACTAAAGAAGAGATGATGATAGAGAGGTACCTTTCGATCAAATGTCCAAAAAAGGAAACTATCACAGTATGCTGAACTAAGAGAAAGATAAAACCCATCTCAAACCAAACCAATTTCAGCCTAGCTGAAGAGGATAACAAGAAATCCTTTGGGTGACACTAGATCTAGAGTTTCAAGTAGATCTGATGTCTCCAAGTGCAGGTCAAAGGGAGAAGATGAAGTTGATGGCGCAAGCTTCTACATTTCATATCTGTCAAGGTCTGATAGAAACTGCCTTGAGAGAGAAAATTCTAGGGCACAAGAGGGTTCCCAAGTATTGTTAGGAAGACCCCTGAATGCCAAAGAATTCAAGGGACAAAGAAATATCCCTCTCGGCTAACTCTCTTTATCTCTACATAGACAAGGTCTAATATTAGCTAAACCTTTAATCGGAAGGCTCTCTAATTCGTTCAATTCCCATCTGTACTATTTTCAAAAGTGGAAATGAAAAACCTATGATGCTAAAAAGAATTGCTACCAAAAAGGCTTTGACCAATCAAAACCCTGTCATGAATTTTGATGAAAACTCACTTGATTGGTTACCACTTTTACAATGCCCGATGATTGATTATAAGATGTTCCAATTTCTTGTTTTTCCAACAACATAATCAAAACCAAGAGAGAAATATGTTCAAATTATTGAATTTTTTTATTAAAATATCCCTATTTTTGAATTTGATCACTCTTAATTATGAGGGTAAACATGTAATTTGAATCATTACCTTTATTCTTTCATTCTAATCAAGGTACATTAAAGAAATAAGCTTTGTAGAATTTTTCTTGAATAAAACACCCCTACTTTTGAATTTGGTCAATCTTTGACTATTAGGACAAAAATGTAATTTGAACTATTTTTCACATCATTCATTTCCGTCTCATTGAGTCCTAAATGTGTTAACTCACATTCTTTATGATCAAATCCTTTATTTGAGATTTTTTTATTTTTCAATAATAAATTGTAATAATTAAATTAGTATCCAATAATTTTAACAGTACAAAACCTAAGTGTTTAGAACAGGGAAACGAAATCGTCCTTCATTCTTGATGGTAAGTAGTTAAATCATTGGATTAAATAGGCCAGCCCATGGTGATGGTATCATAGTTAAATAATAAAAAAATAAAGATAAATAAAAATCTAAAATTTATAAAAAAATGCAAAAAGAAAGTGGAAAAACTTGAGCACATCTCCAATACTATATATTTGTCATATTAAAAAAAGTATGGCCAATAATAAAACTTTTTATTGATGATTAAAATGAAATAAAAAATTACTGATTTTGAAATTAACTTAGGAAAAAGGTTCAACTTTTTAGGAAATTTAGAAAATTTAGAAAATTACTGATTTTGAAATTAACTTAGGTAAAAAAATTATTTATTGATATTTTCATTTACATTGGTTTTTGGTACTTATTAAATACTACATTAGAAATTTATTTTAGATTTTTAACTATACTTATAATTTCCATAACTATTTTGAAATTTTAATATTTATTTGAATTTCCATAAATATTTTGAAATTATAATATTTATTTGAAATATCAAATTGGAAAATTTTAATAATTTCCATAGTTAATTATTGGTAATTTACATTGGTTTTTGGTAATTATTAAAATGGAATCTTTTTGAGGAATTTTAATATTGATAATTTACATTAGGTAATTATTAATAGTTTCCATAATTATTGCTAATTTATATTAGCTTTTGGTATTTGTTGTGAAATTTTAATTTAGTGATTTCCATGAACTAATTTTCATATTTTTGGTAATTTAATTTAGTGAATGTTAAGTCAAAAAATATAATTTACTAAAATTTTTTATATATTCTATAAGTAATTATTCACAAATTCAGATTTTTTGAAAATTAATTTAATCATATCAATAAATTTTGAAAACTTTTTTCATATCAATTCAAAAATGTATTCATAAATTTTTGAAAAGTAATTTATTCGTAGCAATATTCTATACTAAGGATTTTCAAGATATTTAAGTTTTTTCTATTGTGAAAACAACAATAAATAGAGATTTTTTTTTATTAATTTAATTTTAAACATTCCCTACCAAAGTGTCAAATAGTTGGTTGGTAAAGTCTCTTACTAGTTGTGTAGCAAAGAGATCAAATCCAATTTGCACTTGGGTTGGTGAGCTTTATGGGTTTGGAAGATGATCACCCTAGTTGTGCAGCTCCATGGAACAAAAATGTTTAAGTCTTACTTGTACTTTGACCTTTACAAAAAAAAAAAAGAAAAATCCTGACATCTTTTTAAATTATCAATTAATAAAATTAATCAATTTACTGATTTCCCCATTGATCACATGAGGGCCCGCTAATACATCCAATTATGCATACATAAACACATACATTTATGCTAAATTTTAGTCTGGGTTGATTTAGCAACATGAGCCTGGCCCTGGCCTGGACCCAACTCGAATGCATCAAATTTCATTTTGGATTGGGCCTAGACTTAACAAATTAGACTTGGACTCAAGCCTTAGTCCCAACTCTTAGGGGTTGGGCTTGGATTGAGTTTAACCCACCCACCTTGCACCAATACGGATTTCCTGCTAACCTCTTCCTCTAAACCACTCAAATCAGGCCATCTGTCCCTATCTGTCCAACCTCCCAACAAATGTCCAACAAACGTTAACCCTCCGTTAACTAAATAATTTTTTAAGGGGAAACCACTCGATTCTTAAAGATTTTGAAAATTTTGATTGCCGTTCTTTCTAAACTTCAATTGCACTATTATAAAAGATGAAGATCTCTTTCTTGTCTTCAATATTTTTTTTTCTGAGATATTATTAAATAAAAATCCATAATACATAAATAACTACATCAAATAATTTTAAAAAATAAAATAGAGATTATTTCAAAAGTTGATCGTACGATTATTGAAGATGAAGAAAATACCAGTGCCAAGAGTATCTGTTTTAATCTTGAAGAAGTTTGTTTCTAATCCACCGAAAAGAAGAGCTGTCTTGTCTGCAAGTGCATTCAACAATATTGGGAGAGAGGAGATTGGTTTATTCAGACTTGCAGAGTACTTCTAAGTTCTATCCAGTTTAGGTTTCCAATGACAATCAATAGAGAGAAAAAGGGAAAATGCGTGGCATGGGTAACTAAAAAGTAGGGATCTATTTTCCCAAAAGATTAATCCATAAAAAATAATTTAGTTAATGGAGGGTTAACCTTTGTTGGACATTTGTTGGGAGGTTGGACATTTCTCAAAAGATTAATCCATAAAAAATAATTTAGTTAATGGAGGGTTAACCTTTGTTGGACATTTGTTGGGAGGTTGGACAGATGGGGATAGGTGGCCTGATTTAAGTAGGTTAGTAGAGAGGAGAAGAGGAAGAGGTTAGCAGGAAATCCGAATTATTTAGGTAAAATAGGTCAACAAATAATGTCATAATTTAATAATAACTACTAAAATATATGGAAATAAAAAATAAGAAAACTTAACAAATGAGATCATCTTCAACAAAAATAAATGTGATAAACAAGAATTACTTTTTCTAAATAAAGTATGAAAGTGGAATAGAAATTTTAAAAATACCGAAAAACAAGATCAGTTTTCTTTCAAGTAAAAACTAAATGATGTCATAATTATACAATAAAAACTCATAAAATTGATAAAAACAAAAGAATAGAAAAATACGAAAAGACGTGGACATATCTAAAATCATACATTTATCATATTAAACAGAAATAGGCATGATAAATTATTATTTTTATTAACAATGAAAACAAAAATAAAAAAAAATTTAAATCGACAAGCACATCATGCTTTAATTATTTACGTTTTTATTTCGAGTTTAGATAAGGGTAATGAAATTATCATTTTTTGAGCTATTACTGAAATTATCATGTGAAATGCATGTGCACATTTAATTACTAGTATCATACAAAAAGAGAACAAACAAGCAACCATAATTCAGTTTTGGGGAATTAGGGGCTTTGGATGGAAGGACTAACGAGAGTGCAATAAATGTTATTCAAGTTACAAGTAACTTTATGGGCTTTTAATTATTAAACATTTGGGTGATACATATCAGATAAAATATAGGGATATTAACTCACCTTAACATTTTCATATTTTCTCTTAAATTCATCACAATTTTTTAAAACATCGATCTAGAAGAGAGTTTTTATTGTCCAAAGCTCACCCTCCATTGTAGATTGTACACAAGGACTGTATGGATCAACACCATCCATCCCGTTCAACAAATCCCTCCTTTTTTTGTCCTCCCAAAGAGGGGCTGTGGATACCCATTTCCCTTCAAGTCCAAAACTTGCACCAGCAAAAGTATGAACTAGGATATTGAGATTATGTTTGGTGATTAAGTAGTTTGAGAAATAAGTACTTATTGTATAAATACTTGTTTAAACAAGTACTTGATGCTGTTTGACAACCCCTACGAATAAAATTGGTTATATCTCCAATCTCTGAACCAAAGCCATCGAGAAACAAATGATTCCACCACCATGGATCTTGAAGCTAATGGCCGTCAAACAATCGCCTTGGATTAGTAAACAGCCACAATGAACACGATCGACCACTTCATGATTGCCATTAAAATAAGAAACCACAACCTGTGATTCTGATATTATCTAGAATGTAATCAAATGACATGATTTTTCATCCAAACATTAAATGAGGAAAAACCAAACAGAGATCTAGAAACCCCCACAAATACGCAACTTCGCCCATTAGGGCCCTTTATTTTGAAACTCAAAACAACTAAATCCCACAAAAAACCCATCAACTGAAACCTTAAGTGAGAAATCGATCAATTAAGGTTGCCAAACATTTGAGTTGCCCCAGCTCGTATTGTTGGAATTGGTATAGAGGAGAATGACCGATACCTACAAAGAAATTTGAGAGAAAAGATAATGTCTTAGACTTACAGATATGACACCAATTGCTAGACAGGAAAGTCTAATTTCACCATCATTTTTCCTTACTTTTCTTTCTTGAGGCTCAGTGTTTGCTGGAAACTTCTTGGTCTATTTGTTTTTCCCCTCCTCTTTTACTTATTCATTTTTTTCTACAAATTTCACCTGAGAAAATAAGATGAAAGCGATGAAAGGGATAAGAGGGATGAGAGAAAGAGAGAGAGACCTCTCTGCCTCTAGTTCAATCATTGGGAGGAAGAAGATGATGAATAATACTTCTCCCAACAGCATATGCTGGGATATTTGGAAGGGTAGTAAGGAAAATTTGATTATACCATTTATCATTAAACGACAGATCATTGACAGGGCTCTATGGATGTATTTAAAAGTCATGATGAGTTTTAGATAATATTTCTAAAACACATATTGCATTATATGAAAACAGTTGCAAAAAAATGTGAAAGAACCAATGATAAAGTGATAAAATCATAAGTCACAATAACATTTTTAATGTGTTAAAGTCTTTAATGATAAATACAGGCCCATTTGGCGTGTCTTTCCGTGTAGTCTTTTGGCTGTTTACAAGTTGGAAAGACAAAAAATCGGTCTATTCCAGTTTGGGCTGATTTCAGGAAGCTCAAAATGAAGCTTCTCATGTCTTTGGTGTTTTAATCTTAAGTGGAAAGACCTAAAATGACACATGAAAAGATGTGCACCTGTCAAACGGTCTTCGGGCTGCCCAAATCTTATGTCAAAAGCTCAATGCGTCTTTTGACTGTCAAAGCTACAAGAAGATCTTCTCAAAAAGATTTGCCAAACGGGCCCTACATCTTGCAATACATGAAAATACACTTTATGAAGCATGTGAACCAATAAAAATAGGTGTTCATTTTCCATAAAAAAACAATGACAATTAAATTTAAATAAATCGCGTGACTGCCTTCAAAGTGGTTGGTTAAAATTTTGATGTAATTCACCATAAAAAAATTCTAAATGCATGGTGGTTGGATTCTACGTATTATTGTTCTTTGTAAGGGTTGATCTCATTGCCTATATATCACCCTATGGCTAGAATTTCTTGGACATATAGGCCCCATTTGTCTGGGTGCAACTTGATTCGGGTTGGGTTGAGAATTTGTTAAATTTTCAATGGGCCCAAACCCATACCCATTGTACTCAAAATTCTTCAAATTAGGCAATCCAACTTTTGTAGCCCTATCTATTTCATTAACTTTATGCCATGTTTGGTTCAATTCTGATTCTTACCCAAGATGAAATTCTAAAATGGACAAGAATAAGTAAAAATAGGCAAAATGAGAAAATATTGCTATGAACTAAGCACTTTTTCCTTAAAAAGGAATTCTTTTCAGATAGACACATGTCCTATGTTGCTCATTTTCATTCTTAAAAAAAAAAAAGTTGTGTTGATATTCACAAACCTCCAGCATAGGTCTCCAACAGTCGATGTTTACCACCAGTTGGCATGGATATTTTGTAAAAGTGCTTTCACAAAAGTGCTTTAACAAAAGTACTTTTATAAAAGTACTTCCATAAAAGTGCTTCCATAAAAGTACTTTCGTAAAAGTGCTTTAACAAAAGTACTTCCATAAAAGTGCTTTGACAAAAGTACTTTCATAAAAGTACTTTCGTAAAAGTGCTTTTGTAAAAGTACTTTCATAAAAGTACTTTCCTAAAAGTGCTTTTGTAAAAGTATTTCCATAAAAGTACTTTCATATAAGTGCTTCCATAAACGTGCTTTCATAAAAGTACTTTCATATAAGTGCTTCCATAAAAATGCTTTCATAAAAGTACTTTCACAAAAGTGCTTTTGTAAAAGTACTTCATAAAAGTCGTTTTATAAAAGGACTTTTACTTTTATAAAAGTGCTTTTATAAAAGTACATTTATAAAGCGTATTCATAAAAGTACTTTGATAAAATTGCTTTTGTAAAAGTGCTTTTATAAAAGCACTTCCATTAAAGTGCCTTTATAAGAGTAATTTCCTAAAAGTGCTTTTATAAAAGTACTTTCATTAAAGAACTTCTGTAAAAGTGCTTTTGTAAAAGTACTTTTATAAAAGTACTTTCGTAATAGTGCTTTCATGTAAAAGTGCTTTTATAAAAGTGATTTCTTAAAAGTGGGTTTGTAAAAGTATTTTCATGTAAAAGTACTTTTATAAAAATTTTTTTGTAAAAGTACTTTTGTAAAAATGTTTTCGCAAAAGTAATCATCTATGGCAACAATTTTGTAGTCAGGGTTTCCCCAAAGAATGAAATGAGCAAGATGGGGCATGACTATTTTTCATGCCACAGATTACTCAATTTTTGTGTTATGGAACTGATTTTTCATTCTAAAAATAATGTGGCCCTTGGCAAGAATTTTGTAACCAAACACTCTAATGTTATTCATTAAAATGAGCAAGAATTAAGAGAATGAGATCCAAAGCAATGAACCAAACATGACCTTAATTTTTACCATTTTTGCTGAATAGGGCAAGGAATGACCTGTATATGGTGTTTGGTGTGGCTTTGGATTAGGTAAGAAAAAAGGCCCATTTTTTGCCCCAAGTTTGTAGAATAGGAATACAATGTAGGTCTTTCTAACCAAAGAAGAAGAACCGAAAAAGAAGCTAGCTTGGTGCATGGGTCTCTTGTTAGACAGTTATGCCCTTATCTCCAATCAGATTGATGTATCTTTTGACATTTATTGTAAATGAATAAAGTACATAACTGATTCGTGTCATTGTGGTGTGTTTCTATGTAATACCCTTAAACTGAACACTTATGAAACTCGTGTTAGATTAGAATTTTCACAATCGTTGGATAGATCTAGGGAGATTTATCCTGCCAATGTTGACAATGATGTACCGCCAAGTTGGTTGGGGTGGCTTGTCTAAGCTGCCAAGGTGAGACCTGAGGTACATGTAGTGTGGGTTTCTGGAAGCCCTGAATTGGAGTGAAATTTCAGTATTGCTGTAGACATTGGAGACAGATGGGCAAAACTGGAATGTTACACTTAACCCCTAGACTCGATTATGGTAATGCACTAGGTGTCAGATCGAACTGTCTTTGATATGCCAATCAGTGAGATCCTTAGATGGGGTCAAAACCTAGGTATGTTGGGACAGTCTGAGAATTCATCTGAGTGGGTGATCATAATGACAGGATCAGCCCCTTTGTTGAACAAAGTGAATGATCGAGGATGCACTCTCTCTGTTGGAAAGCTAAAAGCCGATAGTTGATTTCAACTGTTGAAATTTGTTTTGCAAAATATATTTATATAGAAATATACATACATACACACATACATAGATTTATATATTATGGTTTCAAAGTGTTTGGAAAAGGTTTTAATTCCTGAAATCCATGTGAGTAAAGAGTGCAGCACTGCACCTTGCAGTCGTGGGAGAGATCCTCTCTTGTCGAGCAGTGTTTGATCATTATGGGCTGAGAGGTTAAGTGTAAGACCATTGAGGGTAATACCTGATGGGCTAATCTTGCATGTGCCCATAGTCCTTGGGTTTTCATAAGGTGGTTGGAACCAATTACCATATAGTGTAACTATTGGGCCCATTAAGAGCCCACCCAAGGATTCACTGTCTTCTACAGTGAATTCGGCCAAGCCTTGTAACAAAAGTTGGGCTGAACCCATGTGGCTGATGTGTAGATCAATGTTTGGGTCCCATGCCATACAAGGAGAGCCAACTGGGCAGCAGACTAAGAGGTTAAATGAGCACATAAACTTAATGGGCCTAAAGCTCAATTCAAATTGGGTTAGTAAGATTAATTAAATAGGGGCAGATCTGGGATTTGAATCAACAGATAAGATAATGATTTGGATCAAAGGAACTCCTAATTTGATTAGGAATGTTGATTTTTATCTGCAGATAAGATAAGGGATTATCCTTTTCTGTTAAAGAGAGTCGAGATCCAAATAAAAGGTTTGGATTAGGAAACTCTTAATGGAATTAGGAGATTCTCTCTTTAAGGCTATAAATAGGAGAGCAGGGCGGACCTCCATACACAGTTCGTTGAATACAAACAGAAGACTACACAGTTTGACTGCTTTTTGTTTTCTGCTCTTGCCACCCCTACCCAGTTTGATCTCCACTTGTGGGAAACCATTCTTGATATTGCTTCTTGCTAGAAGAGGCAATCTGAAATTGTGCTCACCAGTCCTCCACTATATTCTTGCTAAAGATTTTGGTTCTTACTGAAGAGCCATCCTATTGATTCTGATTCACCTCACACTGTGTCATATTCACTAGGAGTAGTTTTTGGTCCTCTCCTTGGGTGTGAATACCTTCATTGGGAGTTACTGTTACTCCGTATCAGGTATATCCCTCTCCTCCCTTTTGGTTGTAGATTTGGTCCGGTTTGGTTCAAGATTGATCATTGAAAATATAGTTTTCTAAAATAGAGAATGCGATTCCCAATGGGAGGGAGAGAAATTTTGAAATTTCGCTCAACCTTCCTGTAGGATTCAGCCATCCATACAATGAATCTCTCATCCCTTCATCTCTCTACTTAGAGATCTATGTCTGAATTGTCTATGGTTCTACAAGTAAATGCAGGGCCAATATGGAAATAACTATTTGCGCCATCAGTTCTGCACATATGAAGTCCACGTATTAGGATGATGTGGGATATCCATTAACCCAGTACTCTTTATATCCTGTAAAAGATTTTGGCATATGTTAACCATTTCTCCTATAAGGCTCAGTTTGGGAGGAGTACAAATGCGAATTTATAGGGTGTAAAACCATGTATTTTGTAATATTTTGTATGCATTTGCACTACAAATTTGCATTTGTACTCCTTCCAAACTGAGCCTAACGATTTCTGTCCATGTAAATTTTGCATAAAGAGATTTTCAAAGTGTTAGATCATTTCTCCGGTCTCTGATTGAACTCAAATTA
The DNA here is from genome assembly GCF_056320005.1 of Nelumbo lutea. Lineage (NCBI taxonomy): Eukaryota > Viridiplantae > Streptophyta > Magnoliopsida > Proteales > Nelumbonaceae > Nelumbo > Nelumbo lutea. The sequence continues at coordinate 36,953,319 of NC_142689.1, read as the reverse complement.
AACTGGTGGTCTATTCAGACTATGAGCTAATATGAGAAATTTTGCTTTGTTATGTAGCAATAAGTTTGGCCAAATATAAGCAGTGAAGAAGAATACAAAGCTATGCACTCACAATCTCATTCATAGAAAATGATAAACCTCAAATAAGGCAGGCCAAGCCTTACACTTTAAACAAAAAACACTATAAAATTTTGTCTTCGAATTTTTTTTTCAACTTAATTCGGAGCAGATTCAAAAAAATAAAAAACAAAGCAACTCCAAACATAAAACTAAAAACTAAAAATGAGTAATATCCTTAAAAGACTATAAAAATGAAAAGCAGCATAGTACAAATTAATGGCACAAAGAATTGTGAGAGCACATGAACATCTCCACTTTATTTTTGATCAAGAATTGAAGTTGGGTCTAAACATTCCAAAAAAAGTTAAAAGGATGATGGTTCCTTACGATAAAAGAATAGGCCAGAAGGTCCACCATCAGGGAGCAAAGCTAACCTCACAACACTTTCTGCACCTTCTTCAACAGTTAAGACACTGGTATTTCCGTTGATATCCATTTTCACAAAACCAGGACTAACACAGTTTATGTAGAAATCGGGAAGCTTCTTTGCTAGAATCCGTGTATATGCATTGAGAGCCACCTTAGAGACTATATAGGCAAACACAGAAGACCAGCCTCTAGATTCCAAAGAACCTTCCCTGAAATCCTTTAGAAACTCATTTATCACTTCATCCACTTTCTCTTCCGTGATGCCATCAATATCACTCAACACCTCTTTAGCTCTTTCATGGGAGATACGCTGCAACATTGAGAAAACCAGCGTCAATTATTGGGTAATGCATGCACAGCCTTCCACTCATTTAATTTCGTGTAAATTTCTGATTTACTTTTGCTTTAAATTCGACTTGTTTATCAGAAGTAAAATCATGGAGTATGAAGCAAAATAATATGATCTCCATATATATATAGAATTGTGATAGGAAAGAAGGCTAGGTGGTGCAAATTTTGCATCAGCTTTTTGAATGCAAGATTTATACTGCTAACAAGTGCAAATGAGGCAAAAGATAACACTTTTGTATGAAATAATAATACAAATCTTAGTTGCAAACAAATATAAAACTGAACCAGATCAAAATTGCATTCGATAAGATTTGTAGTGCAATCCAAGGTTTTTAAAAACCAATTTAGAATCTGAACCGTTCTGGGCACCGGTTTTTGGGTCAACAATTTGATCATCTGGTTCGAATGCCCAGGTCGTAGGTCACTAACCAAATAATGTCATAGTCAAATAATAAAACTTAAAAAAATAGGAAAATAAATAATAAAAAAAATAAAAATAGAACAAATTTGGAAACATATCTAATGTTATATATTTATAAAAATAAATATTAGGTACATCTCTAATAATATACATTCATTATCAATGATGGAATTGTAATATAAAATTTAATGTCAACATAGAAATCAAATTATTTTCCTTTTTGGGTTGTGGATTAGTGGTTTGGGTCAAATGCATTCACCGATGATATGATAGTTAAACAATAAATCTTTAAAAATATAACAAAGTACAAGTAATCAAAAGAATATATAAAAAATTATTTATTAATTATGTCAAACAAAAATTAAGTATGATAAGTAAAAGTTATTTATATAATGTAGATTATATATAATTTAAAACAAATCCAAAAGTAAAGCTATTTTATTATCTAGATGGTAGATCAATGATCCAACTTTTCAAAGAAACACATGTTGTCATAATTGAATAATAAATATAAAAAAAAAGATAGAACACAAATAATGAAAAAGTAAAAAAATTCTATTGCATTTGGGAACATTAATAATGTTATATATTCATCATAATAAATAAAAGTAATTATTAAAATAAATTTTATTTTTATTTATGTTTATTATTGTAATTTAAAATTTTCACATGCAATGCATGTGCTCATTTACTATAAGGATTTGAGTTTATTTTTAATCATATTGTTACTGTTGTTAATTTTCAATTTTTATCTAAATTATGAAATATCCAAAATTCAAGTAATTAATATGAAAAAAAACTCACGTCCAATCCACGTGCTTAATTACTAGTTAAATAGAATATATGATGGGAAATAATGGTTAAAGGAACAAAATCCCGATTTGATCAGTTATATAATATTTATAGAAGTTATTTTTTTAGAAGTTTTTCTAAAACATGATATCCTTTTTAAATAGCTTTTAATTTAGTGATTGAAAAAAAAAAGCAGTTCCAGTTCCATGGAATTGGACATCATAATTAAGGGGCTTCTCCAAGTCCGTTGAATTTGTGACAAGTAGACAAGTGGATTGTTAGAGGCTGGTCTATTTTTGTAAAATAGAAGAGAAAAAGACAGAAGCAAGTTTGTGGGTGTGTCCAATGTGGAGCTCGACACCTTAGGAGGGAACTTTATATTAAAAAAGGTAAAAGGACCAAATTGTCCTTAGAGTACAAGAGAAGATAGTGTACAAGAAGAAAATAAAATACAACAAGATGTAAATTATAGAAATAGCCCTCTCGGCCAACTCTCTTTATCACTACATTCCCCCTCAAATTGATGCCTAGGAATCAACATCAGTTTATCCATAAAGAAAAAGTGGCGTGCCCACATCATAGCTTTTGTCAAGAGATCTGCAAGTTGAAGCCCAGAAGAAACATGGGGAAGAGAAATAGTGCTAGCTTGAAGGAGATCACAAATAAAGTGGCAAACAACTTCAATGTGCTTTGTGCATTCATGGAAAAAAGGATTAGAGGCAATCTTGATGGCATTGACATTATTTGCAAAGAGGGGAATTGATGGGGGTGACTCCTGTAGTATGTCATGTAGCAGAGCCCTAAGCCATATAATTCACTGCATACAGATGACATGGCTCTGTATTCAGCTTTAGTAGAAGATTTTGAAACTGTAGATTGTTTCTTACACCTCCAGCAATGAAAGAGTTACCAAGAAAGACACACCATCCCGTAGTAGATCATCTAGTGTCTAGACAACCAACCCAATCAGCATCAGCAAAGGTAGTAAGGCTGGTGGATGAGGAGGAGGAAAAGTATAAGCCAAGAGATACGGTTTCCCTCAAATAACTAATAATCCGATGAACTGCAGACATGTGAGGTTGTCGTGGAGATGAGACCAACTGTCTCACTAGTTGGATTGTATATGATATATCCAACCGAATCATCGTGATATATATTAAGCTACCCACCAGGTGTCGGTTCAGAGTAGGATCTTCAAGAGGAAAGCCCTTATCCTTAGTTAATTTCAAATTAACCTCCAAGGGAGTATCAAAAGTCTTGGAATCACTGAGATTAGCCATTTTGACAAGATCCATTGCATACTTATGATGGTTAACAAAATAGCCATGGGAATTATGACTGACCTCAAGTCCCAAGAAATAGGTTAAAGGTCCCAAATCGTTCATCTTAAAAGAGTTTTTTCAGACCAGTGATTCCCTCCACATCATTCCCCATAATAATTATATCATCAACATATAGGAAGAGAAGGGTCCTACACTGAATCCAATGCAAAGTGAAAAGAGAGTGATTAAAAGAGCTTTGAATAAATCCTGCATCAGTAATCACATATCTAAATCTCTCAAACCAGGTTGTGAGTACTTGTTTCAGGCCATGTAGAGACTTCTTGAGACAACTAACAAGCTCTGGATCTGTGCTATATCCAGGGGGAGGTTTCATGTAAATTGTTTCCTTCAATTCTCCCTGAAGAAAAACATTTTTCACATTTATCTGATAAATTGTCCAATCTTTAATTGTAGAGATGCCTAATAGGATTCTGACTGTAATCATTTTTACCACAAGAGCAAACGTCTCTTCATAATCTATCCCATATTCCTATTTATAGCCTTGCACAACAAGTCTAGCCTTGTACCTATCTAGGCTTCCTTTTGACTCCAACTTTACTGAGTAGACCCAGCGGCTTCCAATGAGACAGGCTTCAAATGGAGCCTTGACCAATTCCTGAGTGTCATCTTTCCAATATGGGATAGCTACAGCCTATTGATAAGTCTTGGGAATGTATGTGGTGGATAAGATATTAGAAAAGGAACTATGATCTAGAGAGTAACCATAGTGGTTAGGTGGGCGAATAATTCTAGAAGAGCGGCACAATGTGGAGGCAATGGGTTCAGGTGGTAGGTTAGGAGAATTTACAAAGGTGAATGGTGTAATTGGATTAGCAACTAATGTTGGAGAATGCAGAGGGGGCATAGGAGCTGATGTAGACTTTTGTCTTCTGAAGTAGGTCTAAAGTTGTTGTGCATGTGATGTTGGAGCATTTGGAGGATCTATAGAACCCAAGATATGCAACAAAAAGACAAAAGGAGCAGGAAATTTAACAATATGCTCAAAGAAAGATATGTGATCAAGAAAGATGACATTATGAGAGATCCTAATATGATGAGCTTTGGGATCGTAACAAAAGAATCCCTTGTGGTCAAGGTTGTACCCACAAAAGCACATAATGTTGCCTGTGCAATCAACTTGGTTGTTCATGGGGTGGAAGATAAGTAAAGCAAACACAACCAAAAACTTTGAGCAATGATAGGTTAGGAGATTTGTGAAACAAAGACTAGAATGGAGAGGTACTATTCAAAATAGAAGATGGAAGATGATTTATTAGATACACAACAGTGCTGGCTGTCTCCACCCAAAACCAAGAAGGAATATGAGAATCTCATAGAAGGGTCCGAACTACACTCAAGATGTTTCTATTCTTTCTTTCTACTACTCCGTTTTGTTGTGGAATACCAAGACATAATTTTGGGGATTGGATTCCCTGTTTTTTAAAATAAGCCTAAAAATCCCCATCAAAGTCTCTTGACTTTTCCAAACAAGATAAAGATGAAAAGTATACAAGAAAAAAAAAACCCAAAATACATAATTCTTCGTATATATTCAAATTGGACTCATAAGTTGAATAAGGCAGGCCAAGCCTTACACTTTAAACAAAAAACACTATAAATTTTTGTCTTCGAATTCTTTTCAACTTAATTCGTTGCAGATTCAAAAAACTAAAAAACAAAGCAACTCCAAAAATAAAACTAAAAACTAATAATGAGTAATATCCTTAAAAGATTAGAAAAATGAAAAGCAACATAGTACAAATTAATGGCGCAAAGAGTTGTGAGAGCACATGAACTTCTCCACTTTATTTTTGATCGGTGAATTGAAGTTGGGTCTAAAACTTCCAAATAAAGATAAAAGGATGATGGTTCCTTACGATTAAAGAATAGGCCAGAAGGTCCACCATCAGGGAGCAAAGCCAACCTCACAGCACTTTCTGCACCTTCTTCAACAGTTAAGACACCGGTATTGCCATTGATATCCGTTTTCACAAAACCAGGACTGACACAGTTTATGCAGAAATTGGGAAGCTTCTTTGCTAGAATCCATGTATATGCATTGAGAGCCGTCTTAGAGACTACATAGGCAGACAAAGAAGGCCAGCCTCTAGATTCCAAAGAACCTTCCCTGAAATCCTTTAGAAACTCATTTATCACTTCATCCACTTTCTCTTCCGTGATGCCATCAATATCACTCAACACCTCTTTAGCTCTTTCATGGGAGATACGCTGCAACATTGAGAAAACCAGCGTCAATTATTGGGTAATGCATGCACAGCCTTCCACTCATTTAAATTCGTGTAAATTTCTGATTTACTTTTGCTTTAAATTCACTTGTTTATCAGAAGTAAAATCATGGAGTATGAAGCAAAATAATATGATCTCCATATATATAGAATTGTGGTAGGGAAGAAGGCTAGGTGGTGCAAATTTTGCATCAGCTTTTTTGAATGCAAATTTTATACTGCTAACAAGTGCAAATGAGGCAAAAGATAAAAATTTTGTATGAAATAATAATGCAAATCGTAGTTGAAAACAAATATAAAACTGAACCAGATCAAAATTTGCATTGGATAAGATTTGTAGTGCAAGCCAAGGTTTTTAAAAACCAATTTAGAATCAGAACCATTCTGACCACTGGTTTTTGGGTCGATAATTCGATCATCTGGATCGACCGCCTAGGTCGGTAGGTCACTGACCAAATCAACAGTATTTTACCAAGGATCGGGATAAGGGTGAAATGGAACCAATTGCCTGGACTGTGTTCCCAAGATGAACACCCCGGCCATATGGGTCAATGGGAAAACACTGCTACAAACAAACATAACCTTACTAAAAATAAAATACATACAAAGTAAAATTCAGTTAATGGGGTAAAAGTAATAATTTGCTTCATTTGATGATAGGAAAACCACCAAGACGCATGGGCCAGCCGGAATCTGACAGTAGGAATGGCAATGGGGCAGGGATCATATTCCTCATCTCCACCCCTGCTTCTGAAATTAGTCTCCATCCCTGATCCCTGATGGAGATGGTTCCCCACAGGGACCCGAATCTTTGAAATTTTTTAAATAACAGTATTTTTTTGAAAAATGAATTTATTTATTATAAATAATGTTTTAAATATGGTTTAATATATTTAATGTAATAATATATATTTAATATAAATAATATTTTATATGGGAATTGCTATTAATCCCCGTCCCTATTTCCAATACCCAACCAAAACAATCCCCATCCCCGATCCTATGTCGGGGATACGAAAAATTGCCATCCCTATGTGAGAGAAGTAAAGTTGTCGTTGCCTTCACATGCCACATGCAATTTCTTTCGTATAATACAATTAAGGATTTCCAATTGTATTGATTCGAAGGAAGATTGTATACCTGTAGTTTCCCCACGATAGAGGAAACATTAACAATTCTTGCTGAATCAGATAGCTGAAGGAGGGGAATAAGTGCTTCACACAGTCTTTTAGCTCCATAGTAGTTTGTTTGCAGACATTCTTCTGTCAACTCGTAAGTTTCGCTTATTACTACTTCTTTCCAATTTGGTTTCTCACCTTTTCTCTGCATCAATGTAACAACCTCAGTCTGTTTGGTAGCTAATAACACTATGGCACCCACGTCCTCCACAATAAGAAAATTTTCTCTTTGACCCAATAATTGTTCATCTCTACAACAATTTTGGTTAGCAACTCTGCTAACAAGTTATATGGCTCACTAGAATCAGCCGTTGAGATAAAGTTAACAATCGTTAATATGTTAAATAATAGCTTCAGCTATCGCCTTGTGAGAATTTTCGGGATCAAATGGCGAGATTATACTCTACCTCAAGACTCATAAGTTTCGGGAGAGCATCAAAGTCTATTATCGCTCCACCAATCCCAGCGTTGTTCACCTGCAAAGGATTCGACTTCTGGGTCTCTCTCAGTAAATCTTTCTTTAATGGATTATAATAAAAATGAAATCAAATGAAAAGAGACAAGTGCTTCCTGTACCATTATTGCAACAACGGGATCCCATTAAAACTCTAAACTATATTGAGAATGAAAATCATCATTTTGAAGATTTAAAAAACATGTATTATAGGACTGCAAATGGATCGGATTGAATCGAAATCAGATATAGGTATATTCGAATTTAATTTGTTATATTCAGAATCGGATCATATCCATCAGATATCTAGCGACTTCAAATTGAATTGGGATTCTAATTGGATCATTTTATGAACAAAATGAATCGAAATTTATTTATACAAAACTTGAGCCTATGACATCAATTTAGTGAAAATATAGCATGCATTGAGACCAACTTCAATGAAAGATGTAATATAATTTTTAAGTTATACATGAGCATATATATTTAAATCGAATTGAATCAGAGTATATCGGATCAGAGGGGTAAATCCATATTTGATCCAATTCTAAATGGGTCAAATTCATATCACCCCTAATAGGATCAAATTCAAATTCAGATAATATCAGATAATGTTTGCAGCTAGCCCTAATGTATTTTTTGTTTTTTTAACAAAAACCAACTCGTCTCTGCTTTTCAATGCAAGGACACAGTTAAATGCAATTTTTTTTCCAAGGTGGCAATTTAAAAAAACAAACGAAAACAAAAACATTCATGTTGTAATTTGAAAAATACTCCTTTTTCAGGGGTGTTCTACAACATGTTCATGCATATTCCATAAATCATATAACTTTTATACTAAAAACATTGTTTTTGTTTTAAAAACCAATATAAAAAACATATAATATTTTTTAATTTGAAACAAAACCAACTTATCTTTGCCTTGGAAAACAAAAACAGATACATTCATGTTTTTGTTCTAAAATAATGTTACCAAGATATCAAGCTTCCCAAAATGGGATTTGACAAAATCTCCCACAGAAGCAATACTAGAGGGATCCATCACATCTAGCTGATGAAAAATCACATTACAGAGTCCGGTGGCTTTGAGATTTTCAACAGCCTGGAGACCCTTCTTCTCATCTCTAGCTGTTAACACCACCAGTACACCTTTAGATGCTAACTGTCGACAGATCTCCAGTCCAATCCCTTTATTGGCTCCTGTAACTACTGCACACCTGCAAAACAGATCCACAATTGGAGATGTTGGAGGATTCGATCAGAACGTTTACAGGAATGATTTGATTAATCTTAAGTAGCAAGCATATCCATTTTAATACTTTATCACATCTAGATTCCACCCTTCGAAGTCTTTTCAAATTTACTTCTTAATACAAAAAAAAAAAGAAAAATCCTTAAGCCTCCTCCCAAGATAATGTGTACCATTATAAAGTTGATACGTGCCATGCTTTTGGTGCAGGTCATAAAAGTTTTGTTTAATTTGTCTTTATCCTGTACTAAACATATATACATAACATGTGCCCTTATACTAATATTATATAAATTAAACACTTGTCTGGGAGTTCTATGCAGAGCATAGTGGTTAAATCCAAATGCCATATATATATATATATATATATATATATCTTACATTAGTTTTAATAAATATTAAAACCTCCATATCATTATTCTTGAACATCCCTTACAGGATTTCGAATGTTTAAATCCAATACCTAAAATGCCCAATTTGTGGGTTTCCAGCTTGATTTTTGCCATGGCCAAAGGTTAGACCCTCCAAGTTAATGGGATTAATTTCTGAAGGTATATTTGGTGATCGACCTTCCAAGTTAAGAAAAATAATTTGCAAGTTCACTTTCTCTTGACTTGAGAACTTGAGAAGGTGGACTTTTTAATGAACATTTAGGCCATGCATGTTTGCTTTTCACTAAGTTATTTATCTGGGTAAATGCATTTACCTGGACAAGTATTCCCCAAGAAAGACTTATTAGAGTAAGTGCATTTACCCATGTTCTTTTATTTCCCAAGTAAAAAACGCAATGACCATTTTAGCCATAAAAAATCCATTATTAAAAGGGGTATTTTTGTCTCATTCAAGTGTTGGAAACTTTTCCCCCAAGTGGGAAAGTTATTTACCCACTTAGGAGATGGGCATCACTTACCCACAAGGTTCTAAATATCAATACGCCCAATAAGCAGGTAGGAGCGTATCGGGCAGTATTGGTCCTTTTTTTTTTTACTCTCTTTATTTTTTTCAAAATCAGTTCAGGGGAGCGGTTTAAGGCTCCTCCACCCCCTGAACCGGTCAGAACCCCGATACACCCACTATAGGGGCATATTGGGGTGCTCCCAATACGATACATATCTGCTGATCGATACAGGCCGATACGTGTCAATACTTTGAACCTTGCTTACCCAGGTAAGTGATACCCAAGAAAATAGACTTTCCCTATTCCCTGCATAAATCTAAAAAAAGAACATGGTTTTCTTAGTCATTGGGAATCAAAATCCCATTTGACCAACTTTCCCCCTCTCAAAATCCGAAAAAAGAACACCCCCTTAGAAATATTAAAAGTAAGCCACAATAGGCATTTTGGTCCATTTGATAGCAATTAATAGTGGAACAAGTGAAGGGTGAATTTTGCCTGGCCAATGCGATGTCATTCAACAACTTGAGATGTCTTAGTATTTATAAGAAACGTTTCGAGAAGAAGCCCAACTACAATACCAAAATGCATGAAATCTAAAACAATTGATAACCCATCACTAGACCTGTTCACAGGCTGGTTTTTGTGCCCAACTTTACACTGTTTTGGGCTTGGCCTTTGGGTCAGGCTCATTCAAATTTTGGCAAAAGCCAAATCCAAACCCATCCCATGAAGAGCTCTATTCATCACCCATTATCATAAAAGTGGTAACCAATCAGCTGGTATTTATCGAAATCCACACATGAGGTTTTGATTGGTCTATGTTCTTTCATATATACCATTCTAAGTTCCATCATGTTGCCCAAGGGAAGTTTAAGGATTTCCCCGTTTTAATAATTGGATTCAATTTGAATTCAAATATTAATGATCAAATTTTTGGAATCTTATTTTTGGTAATAAATTACAAACTGCAACCCTAAACTTTCATTTGTAACAAAGACCTACCCTAAACTTTCAAATTTCAACACTTTGCCCCTATCTCGTTGATACTCTTGATGGTAAAGGTAAAATTACTAAAATGTCCATTTAAAGTCCAATGAATTGAGAGAAGAAAATATCAAAATAACAAAAATAAGCATGTTAAAGAATTATCTTTTTGTAATTTTTAGTTTTTTTGCTATTTTTAATTTGTTTTATTTTTTATATTTTCTATTTTTCTATATTTCGTTGTTTTTTCTCTTTTTCTTCATTTTTTGTAGCACTTACTTGTATTAACTACAATATCCTATTCCTACTTTTCCTTTTTTTTTTTTTGCATTTTACCAATTTTCCAGCTAAATGGTCTCATAAAATGCCAAGGGTGGTTTGAAGTTTTAGAAATGTATAAATATACACAACAATCACATCGGAATTTTTTTTACAGTTAATGTTGATGGAAGGGACAAAATGCTGAAACCTGAAAGTTCAGGGGAGGTATTTGTTGCAAATGAAAGCTCTGGAGGCAAAGTATCAATACCCCAAAGTACCGGGTGGTAATCTTTAATTTGTCCTCCGCAAATAACAAAATATATTATAAAACAACATCAAAGCTCCTACATGAACACTTTTATGGAATACTAGCAGAAAGGAGCATGCTATGCACGTGTATATATAATGTGAAATATATATAGTAGTAAAAATTATTAATATGAAAGATAATTTCTTAAATTAAAACTATAAAAAAAAGTCACATTATATGATTTTTTTCATAATCCTAATGTACATTAGATTAATACAACTTCAAAGAGTAATTGATTACATAATAATTATCTATCTTGATTAATAATTGTCAATAATATATAAAAATACAAAATCTAGAGAGTGGAAAATCACTTTTGTTACATTAAAAAATAATGTTATAATAAAGAAAAAATAAAATGTAAGCATGAGTTGTGATGGTGCACGACTGGTCACTCCTATCTGGAAGTGGTTGCGCTCCTATCTGGCGACGGACGAGAGATACCTGCGAGGAAGAAGATGAAAGAACCCAGGGGGCTCACTCGGCAAGAACACTCTAATGGTTAAGTCAGTAACCGGATTGAAAGCTGAGAAAGAGAGAGAGAGAGAGAGAGAGAGAGAGAGTTGCAAAGAAATCAAAGAACTTGAGTGATGATCACGCAATACCTTCACCCCTAGGGGTCAGGGTCCTTTTATACTAGTATCCTGACATGTCAAGTGTAACTACCTCTGAATCTCTGCTGCAGCAATCTGCTGTTAGATAACGGCTTGGAGTAGCTGGTCGTTATTTTTCAGAGTTGAGCTGGCGGGCAGAGGTGATCGTTGCAGAGTACGGTCTTGCCAGACAAGAAACAACCTCTAGGGTTGGCAGGCATGACGCTGCCAGGTCAGAGACGTGGGTGCAATCTCCAGGTTTGGCAGGTACGGTTGTCTGACAGAAAACCCCCCGCGATACGTCGAGTTACTCTACAGTGAGCTACCTTACACTGAGCTACTGGTGATGCGGCGAGGTGCTTCTACCCGAGGTAGATTACTTAGTTTTGGACAGAAGCGAGCTTATTCTAGTTAGGGAGCAGGCGAGCTTAACCCGAAGTGTCTTCAGTTCGAGATTCCCCCTACTTGGGAGAATCTTAGCTCGGGATGCTCCCTAATTGGGAGAGTCTTAGCTCGGGGTTCTCCTTACTTGGGGGAGTCTTAGCTTGGGGCAACCGAGTATTATCTTATAGCAAGCTGCCATTCGTGGCAAGCTGTCAGGCTGGGTTATGGCAAGCTCGTTACGTTGAGTTGGAGCAAGCTCGTTATGCTGAGTTGGAGTGAGCTCATTATGCTGAGTTGTCACTTATGTCGAATCACATCCACGTGTCCCCTTATTATGAGGTCGGGTCAAACCACCCTCCATCAATTGCCCCCCACTCCCCGGGCCAGGGGTCCTAACCTGGTGCGGGGAGTTCATGGTGTGACGGGTGGATTTGGCTCAAGGTTCAGTCCGTCCAGTCAGAGAGTTCATCGGTCGGACCAGTTCGGTTGCTCAACTCAACCAAGTATAACCCAGGTCGCATGTGGTTTATGTGTGGACGTCATGCAATCTATAGACTCCGCGAACGCCAAAAAATGCGCTAAACTGATTTCAACCTCTAGGGTCGTGCAATCGGTTTTCTCAGGAACCGTCAGATCTCTTTGATCTCTCGACCGTTGATCCCTTGACCTTGCGGCTATAAATAGGGGGGACCCGAGTCATTTTCTCCACCATAAGATCACTAGCATTCGCCTTGAGGTCATCGTTAAAGTCCTCAGCTCGGGTTTTCTAATTCGTTAGTCTTTCAGTTCGGTCTCCCTCCTTGGTGAGTCTCCCTAGCTTATCTTTTTAGTTCGTTTGAATTCCATAGTTATGTCAAGTAGTAGTTCCAATAGCCTTCTAGATGAGCCCGAGGCGGGTACCTTGGATCAAGTGGGCCTTTCCGAGGTGCAATCCTCTTATGAGGCGTAGGAGGCCTCGATAACCCGACATCCACCTCTTCTCGATGTCTGGTGCCAGACAAGTTCGGTCCCTCAACCATGACCTCAGATAGACTTAGGGCCCTAATACATAAGTACAACCTTCTGAGGGAGTATACCTATAACCCTCCCGCGGGCAACTTCCCTTGGGAACACGATCATGATGAGATTGTTATCTTTGGAAAAACAGCTCGCGGCTGGACTCCATCTTCCTCTACACCCCCTAATCATAGAAGTCAGATCCACTGGCTAAAGAGCAACGTGATAGCTTAGAAATAGTATATCAAGGCATTGATGTCGGAGAAGGAAGATTTGTTACGCCGGGTGGAGAGCCTCGAGGCTGATGTTAAGGAGCCTCGAGCCTGATGTTATGGTTTCTAAAATGTTTGCAAAAGGTTTTAATTCCCGGGATCCATATAAGTGGAGAGTGCAACACTGTTCCTTGCAGCCGAGGGAGAGGTCCTCTCTTGTCGGGCAGTGTATGACCATTAAGGGCTGAGAGGTTAAGTGTAAGACCATTGAGGATAATACCTGATGGGCTAATCTTGCATCTGCCCACAGTCCCTGGGTGTTACAAGGTGGCTTGGCCCAGGGACCACTTAGGGTAAGTGTTGAGCCCATAGAGCCCATTTGATGGGTTTCAGGGGGTGCATTGTCTTAATAGTGTATTCGACCAGGCCTTGTAACAAAGGCTGGGCCAAACCCATGTGGCTGATGTGTAGATCAATGCTTGGGTCCCACGCCATACAGGGAAGCCTAACTGGGCAGCAGTTAGGAAGGTTAAGTGAGCACATAAGCTTGATGGGCCTGAAGCCCATTTCGAATTGGGCTATTTATTTAGTTAATTAAAGGGGCGAATTTTGAGATGGATTAGCAGATAGGATAGGGCCTTAATCCTATCTACTCAGAGAGTCCAGATCTGAATGTGATTCAGATCTAGAAACCTCCTAATGGGATTAGGATAAAGCTAATCTAATCTGCAGATAAGATAAGGGTTTATCCTTATCACTAGAAGAGAAGGCTAATCCAAATATGATTTGGATAAGCACCTCCTAATGGGATTAGGAGCTGATCTTTTCAAGTTAACAAAAAGAAGGAGGGGGCGGCAGCCTTGAGAGAGACCAAGAAACACATCAGATCCTCTTTAGTACTGAAATCAAGAAGAGAGAATTCTGCACCCTGCGAATACTCTCTTGCCGCCTCCCTGCTCTTGCCGCCCTGTTTGCCAGTTCGATCTCCAGCTGTGGGAGAAGTCAAGATTGGATCTTGACATCAGTTCTTTGAGAAAGGATTGAAAAGGAAGCTGTACTCACGTTCCATCCTACTGTTTCTTGCGAAGGACAGAGTTCTTGGGGAAGAACACTGCTGATTCTGCTCCATCCTGCACTGCGCCATCTTCAGTGGGAGCAGTCTTTGGATCCTTTCTTGGGCGTGAACACCTTCGTTGGGAGATATTACTTCTCCGTATCAGGTATTATTCTCTCCCATTCCTTTTGGTTCAGATCTGGTTCAGTTTAAGGTTCAAAATTGATCCTTGAAAATATGATTTTCTAAATAAGGAATGTGATTCCCAGTTGAAGGGAGAGAAAAATTTTTGAAATTCGCCCCTTATTCCGCAATCTTTGGGCATCCATGGGATGGATCTCTCATCGTTTCAGGTGGATTGTAGTTGCTCCCAGAGCCTAATGGCCAACATGCCGAGCTAACAAAAGACCTCGACACTATAAGACCCAGTCGCCTCTTTGGCATGGGCGAACTCCAGAAGAGGGTGGATTGTAATTGCTCCTAAAGCCTAAGGGCCAACATGCCAAGCTAACAAAAGACCTCGGCCCAATAAGACCCATTCGCGTCTTCGGCATGGGCGAACTCCAAAAGGGGGTGGACTATAGTCTCTCCCAGAGCCTAAGGGCCAATACGCCGAGCAAACAAAAGACCTCGGCACTTTAAGACCCAGTCGACTCTTCGGCATGGGCGAACTCTAGGAGAGTGGAGTATAAGTCACTCCCCCAGCCTAAGGTCTAAAGCGCCGATCTAACAAAGACCTCAGCACCGTATAAAACCTAATCGCTTCATCGGCATTGTCTAAGTATTAATACCAAAGGCGCAAGCAGCTCGAGTGTGAATCCTATGATGCATAGCCCACCCACCCCGGTATACAAGTTGGACCCGTTAGGAACAACCGACTTCAACTTCAGTAACCCAGGTGTAGACAGGTCGGGCATATGCCTTACTATGTTGCTCACCTCGGTGTACCTCATAAAATCACCCCTACTAAGTACGGGGAGACAGCTCGGGGGGAGCTCGAGCAAACAAAGCGATGGCGCAACCTCAAAACTGAAAGCAAGGGAAGTTTATGTAAAAAAATGAGGCCTGGGAACCTCCTATTTATAGCCACTACGCCCGAAAGCCAACGGCTCCAATTAAAGTGAATCCAACAACTCACAATGAAGACGACCACACGTCTTCTGAAACTGAAGGCAGTTTGGCACATTTTTTAGCACCTGAAAAACCTGAAAACCATGCGCGGTCGGTCAAAGTAATTTGAATTACGGGTCAAATCCACCCGTCACTTCATGAACTCCCTGTGCTAGAGCAAGACCCTTAGCACAAGGAGTGGGGGGCAATTGATGGGGGGTGATTTGACCCGACCTCCTAACCAGGTGAGACATAGACTTGACTCGACGTAAGTGACAGCTCAGCATGACAGCTTGGCTACAACTCGGCATAATGAGCCCACTAAAACCCAGCATGAATAACTTGCCAAAAGACAGCTCACTACAGCTCACTACAGAATGGCTTGCTGCAAGGCAGCTCACTATTGGATATCGCTATGAAGGAGTTCGCTACAAGCGAGCTCGCTACAAAGGAGCTCTCTATTAAGTAACCCAGAGTCTTCGGGAAACTTTTTATTCGACAAGACCGTGCCTGTCAAACTGCTCCCACGTCCCTTGTCTGGCGACGTAGCACCTGCCAGTCTAGAGGACTACGCCCACGTCTCACGTCAGGCGGCATCATGCACGCCAGATCTGCATAACGTCTCTGAACTGATAGGACCATCCTCTGCGATGGATACCTGCACTAATCAAATCAGCTTGGCAAATAATGGCTGTAGCAGAGAATCGGAGGCGGTTACACCCGATTTGACAGAGCATCAGTATATAAAGGCCCCGATTTCCAAGGGGGATAGAGGTAATTTTTTAAGTAAGTGCGCATCTCCACTCTTAGCACATTTTCCTTTACAACTCTCTAAGCTCTCTACCGAGTTCTAACTTAAGCAATGGAGTGTTCCCGTTGGGCGAGCTCCCCGAAAATCCTTCATCTTCTTCTCCTTCTCAGGTGTTGTCAGTTGCCAGCTAGGCGTGACCAGATCGCGCTACACCAATAGTGATATACATCATCATAAATATTTTTAAAATATAAATATTACAAATAGTTCATTCTAATATTTCAAAATATTAGAATTTTAAAATATAAATATTTTATATTTTTCAAAATATATTAAATCCATGTTTATCAAGTGTTCCAAGGTGTGATATACATATTTTGGAACATAAAAGAACGCATATTTGTTATGACATGCTCAGGAATTAAGGCTGAGTTTGGAAATATGTATCGTGCAGATACATACAAAATAATGTGAAATATAAGTTATGAAGGGTGATTTGGCCCAACCTCCTAACCAGGTGACACGTGTGCGTGACTCAGCATTTACAACAGCTCAGCGAAGGCGGACCGGCACGTGGACATGACTCGACGCAGGTGACAGCTCAACAAGTATCAGCTCGCCACAGAGCGAACTCGAGCATGCCGATGTCCCGAGCTACACTCCGAGTTAAGTTCATCCCAGTTCCCAAACTAAAACAACAAGTTCACTCCAGGCCTAAGCATGTGGGCCACCTCGAAGACAACTCGCCTTAGACAGAATCACCTCACCATGCCACCAATAGCTCATCACAAAGTAGCTCGCTACTCTTTAGCTCGCTATGGGGCGGCTCGGCATTTCACGGGAACTTTCTCACCTAACAAAGTTGTACCTACCAGACTACTCCCGCGTCCCTCGCGTGACGGTGCAACGTCTACCAATTCAGAAGGCTGCGACCCTGTCTCCCACTTGGCGGCAGCATGCCTGCAGGTTGTCCCCCAGCTGGCGGGGTCGTACCATGCAACGGTCACTGTAGCTCGCCTGCTCTCGGCCCTGACAATAACGGCTAGCCACTCCGAGGTATGACCTAATAGCGGATCGTCACAGCAGGGATTCTGGATCAACCCCACCAAACCTGTCAGATGCCAGTATATAGGCACTCCGACCACTCAAAAGCAAAGGAATCGCATATTCACCACTCTCTAGCTTTCTCATCTTCTTGCAACACTTACTCTCTCTCAGCTCGCTACCGAGTTCTAACTTAAGCATCGAAGAGTCTCCGCCGGGTATTCAACCCCAGGTCCCTTCGTCCTTCTTGTAGGTATCTCTTGCCCATCGCTAGCTAGAAGCCTCGTTACTTCCAGTTAGGAGTGGCCGGATTGCGCATCATCAATTGGTCCCTTCTGTGGGATTATGTTTCAAAAGGCTTCTCTACCAAACTTTCACCAGCATCAATGGCGTCTTCTAGGAACGTCGGGCTAAACAACGGAACAAACACCTCTAGGGAGCACCTCCTAGCTTCCATTGTACATATCAGACAGTTTACTATACCCCTCAACACCTTTGGAGTACCCACACTGGACCTACCCTAGGTCACCATAGCTGTGAACGCCCCACTCCCTTCTGCAGTAAACACCACCTTCATTGAACTCGCCGTGTTCACCCCTCGATGGGGCAGAGCCAGCTTGGTGACTTAGTGCAGTGCGTATGAGTCATGCAAGCCCAGATGTAGCAAGTCCAGCAACTTCAACATTACCAACAACAAGTCTTGTTTCACTTCTACTAGCAGCTTTCCAACGCTGCAACAAAACCAGCAGCCAGCCTAACCACGGTGCCCCATAACAACACTGAACCAACAGTCGTTCGATCACCACTGAAGTAGCCAACCTCTCTACAGGGGGGAGACCTCGTAGGCCTCATCCCACGGCAGGAGAGGACCAATAGCCCCCGCCGCCTCGCAACAACAAGGCAGGTCGGGGAGCACCCGTCCCACCAAGGCTGGTCCATCCCAAAATGTGCAATCGGAAGCCTCATTGACGGGCAATCAGTTCGAAGTTCTGGCATTGAACTCTAGGTGAAATCCTTCAGCTCACGAAAGCCAGTTCCAGTCTGACTCTCACCAAGCCAAGGCCCGACCTAGTAGCACCGAAACAACCAACACTAGCACGAACTCCGCCAAAAGGCAATGGAGGCGGCATTCCAAAGCATGTCATGCACTAATCCCTGAATAGCTCACGGAGTTCAACCAGCCCGAGTAGCCCGAAGGTAAGGCAGGAGCGGACCCGGGAGTCACAAAGGCCGCGCCCCTCCTTTTGGTACCATCTCTCCTCTCTCCTGACCTCCTAACGGATCCCATGCCAAAAGGCTTTAAAATTCCCCCTCTGGACAAGTATGATGGGTTGTTCGATCCGAATGACCATGTGGACTCCTTTCAGTCCCAGATGCACCTTGCTGGATCTAGCAAAGCCTACATGTGCATCGCCTTCTCCATGATCTTCAAAGGAGTAGCGTGCATATGGTATAGAAATCTCCCATCTGGGACAATCCGGAGCTGGGTGCAGTTCATGCAAGCGTTCACCTTGCGCTTCATCACTAGCAAGAAGTGTCCGAGGTTGCAAGAAAGCCTTCTCAGCATCTCCATCCGGAACTTGGACCCTGCGATGAAAATCATTGCGGCCAAAAGAGGAGTCACTCACAGGGAGTTCAAGTGGCATGTGGTAGCGAACAAGCCTAAAGACATCACTGCCTTCCTCAAGCTCACCGACCAGTTCATCGAGACTGAAGAGGAAATAAACCAGAAGACCGGAGCCCCAGCGGAGAAGAGGAGGAGAGATGATGACAAGTCATACCATGGAAACAGTAAGAGGAGGAAGAGAAAGTCCTCGACCAAGGGAGACAAGTCAGGTTGGCACCCCCGAGCTCCTCCAATTGAGAGGACGAACTACACCCCTCTCAACGCAAGGCGAGGGGAAATCTTAATAACAATTATAGATGCAGCATTTGTGAGGTGGCCACCCCAGCTAAAGGGGGACCCCACCACCAGGAATAAGAATGTATATTGCCATTTCCATAAAGACCACGGTCATAGTACCGAAACTGTAAAAGTCTCCATGACGAGATTGAAGAACTCATCCATCATGGGTACTTAAAGAATTTTGTACAGAAAAATAATAAAAACTAGGCAGATCGGTAGGGGGAGCAAAGGAGAGACACCCCCGAGTCCAGTAACAGGCGAAACGAGCAGCAAGAACTGCCTGAAGAAAGACCAGTCTACGGGGTGATAAACACAATTATCGGCAGATTCATCGTCACGGGCTGCACCTCGGTGGCAGGGAGGACTTCGGTCCATCAACTGGAGCATGAAGAACAGAACCCGCCAAAGCGCCCACGGCCTGCAGACCCTATATCTTTCACCGAGGATGATCCGCGATGAGTCCAGTACCCCCATGACGACGCGCTGGTTATAAGGATGAAGATCAATGACTTCGAGGTCAGACGTGTCTTGGTAGACTCAGGAAGGTCAGCCGATATCCTTGTTCAGAAGCACCCTTGACAAGTTACAACTCTGGGAGAATGACCTCCAGCCCACGAGCACCCCCCTAGTGGGCTTCAGTGGAGAGGAAGTTAGGCCCCTCGGTCGAATATCGTTGCTAGTAGAGATTGGGAAGTGGCCCAGCGTCGCAAGATTTGAGCACACCTTCCTGGTGGTAGCCACACCTTCCCCGTACAATGCCCTTATAGAAAGGCCCATCACCCACTACTTAACGATGAAGTTCCCCATGGACTTCAGCATAGGAGTAGCCCGAGGTTATCAACTCGAGTCCCAAAGGTGTTACGTGGCAGCCCTCAAAGGGAAAGCCAAGCAAACGGAAGGTGTTGAGCTCAAGCGGCCCGTGGAATACCCTAAAGAATGAGCCACGCCGATCGAGGAAGCAGTCTCCATCCCAACTTCAAAGGAAGACCCGACCAGGACCCTCCAAATTGCAGCAACAGTAGTGGAACCCCTTTGAACATGAATGGTAAGTTTCCTACTCCAAAATTTAGACATATTTTCATGGTCTGCAGCAGAAATGCCCAGCATAGACTCAAAAATAATTACTCACAAGCTAAATATTAATCCCCTAGTCAGGCCCGTTAGGCAAAAGAAACGCAACCGCACCCCAGAGCATTGGAAGATAGTCGACGAGGAGGTAAAAAAACTTCTTGCAGCCGATTTCATTATGGAAACCCATTACCCGAACTGGGTGGCTAACCCCATTCTAGTTAAAAAGGACAACGGTAAATGGCGCATGTGCATCGACTATACCGACCTAAATCGGGCTTGCCCAAAGGACTATTTTCCACTCCCCAAAATTGACTGTCTGGTGGACACGACCTTGGGTCATGAGTTGCTGAGTTTCCTAGATGCGTACTTAGGCTACAACCAAATCAAAATGGACCCCACAAATGAAGAGAAAACCGCTTTCATTACTGAATTGGGCCTGTACTGCTAAAAGGCCATGCCCTTCGGGCTAAAAAATGTAAGGGCAACCTACCAGAGACTCGTAAATCAAATTTTTGAGCCACTGATTGGTGACAAAGTTGAATGTTATGTAGACGACATGGTCGTCAAGACCCGACTTTCAAGCTATTTAATAAGTGACCATGCAATACGTGTTTGAAATCTTGTGCAAGTATAATATGAAACTAAACCCGAACAACTGTGTCTTCGGTGTCACCTCGGGAAAATTCCTGGGCTACATAGTTCGGCGTGGCATCGAAGCCAACCCTGAAAAAATAAAGGCCATCCTAGATATGACCCCACCTCGCAAATTAAAGGAGGTTCATAGACTGAATGGTCATATAACCACCCTGAGCCGCTTCATGTCGAAGTCGGCAGGTCGCTGCTTGCCTTTCTTCAAGGACATTAAGAAAAGTAAAGACTTCAAGTGGACTGAGGAATGCCAGTCTGCCTTTGACAAACTAAAAAATTACCTAAACAGCATCCTGGTTTTAACCCGACCCAAGGAGGATGATGTTTCCAAGCTATACCTCTCTGCAAGCGATGAGGTAATCAGCTCGGTACTGATGAAAGAAGTAGATCGGGTCCAATGACCTATCTACTATGTGAGCAAAGTTTTGCAAGATGCCAAAACTAGGTACCCAGAGATCGAGAAGCTGGCATATGCATTGATCACAGCAGCTTGGAAATCCGGCCGTACTTTCAAGCCCACATGATCGTTGTCCTTACCAATCAGCCTCTGAGGCAAGTACTGCTCAAGCCCGAGGTATCTGCGAGGTTGACAAAATGGGCTATAGAGCTCAGCGAATATGGCATTCGGTACGAACCCCGAACAGCAATTAAGGCCCAAGCCTTGGCCGACTTCGTGGCAGAATGCACTTTCAGCACCACAACACTCGAGCTTATGGAAATCAAGTACATGAAGGAAGCCTACACCAGTGCAGAACCAGCCCCAATTAGAACAAAGTCAACTTGAGACGAAGAGCCTTGGATCCTCCACGTAGATGGTTCATCGAATGAGCAAGGAAGCGGTGCCGGAGCCATCCTATACGGATCAGGCAGAGCAAAGCTAGAGTATGCGCTCCGCTTCGAGTTCACAACATCCAACAAAGCTGAATACGAGGCACTAATAGCCAGACTCATGATAGCAAATGAAGTACAAGAGAAGCACCTCGTCATCTGCAGGGACTCACAACTTGTGGTTAACCAGGTAACCGGCGATTATGAAGCTCACGACCCCACGATGGCCGCTTACCTTGCCAAAGCCAGAAGGTTCTACGCGGCTTCCAATAGTACTTCATCAGGCAAATTCCAAGATCTGAGAATTCTAAGGCTGATGCATTATCTCAGTTGGCCAGCACAAGTAGCAATTCCATAAGGACCGTGTTTATAGAGAACCTGCCTTGGCCTAGCATTCTCGGGGGGGCAGAGGAGGTATCTCCTATTACGCAACCGGAGCCGAGCTAGATTGATCCATTCGCGAGCTACACACTACACGGGACCCTCCCTAAAGATCGCAATGCAGCCAGAAGGGTAGAGTGACAGGCAGCCAAGTACGTCATTATAAACAGATGGTTATACAGAAGATCCTAACGCTCCCCTACTTGTGTTGTTTACAGCCCTCAGAGGTCGAGTTCGTTCTCCATGACACTTATGAAGGGTTATGCGGCAGACACCTGGGGGGCAGGGCCCTCACCTAGAAAGCATTACGACAAGGATATAGTTATCCAACAGTGAAAGTAGATGCACTCGAGCTCGTCAAGAAATGCGATAAATGCCAAAGGCACGCGAATATCCATCACCAACCCATTGTTGATCTAAAATACCTCACCAACCCATGGCCCTTCGCACAGTGGGGAATCAACATTCTTGGACCATTCCCACCAACGACAGGACAAAGAAAATTCTTGGTAGTAGCAGTGGATTACTTCACAAATAGGTAGAGGCGGAACCCCTAGCAACAATTATAGCTCGAACTGGTGCGTCAAGATGGGGATACAATAGAACTTCACCTCGGTAGCACACCCTCAAGCGAACGAGCAAGCAGAAATCATGAACAGAACTATACTCCGTGGACTGAAGGCCTGCTTAGCCCGAGCTAAAGGGTTATGGGGGGACGAACTACCCAGTGTACTATGGGCCTACCAAACTACTACCAAGACTGCCACGGGTGAAACCCCCTTTAACCTCACCTAGGGCACAGAAGCAATAATCCCGGCTGAAATCGAAGTACCCACGTTACGCTTAGAAGCGTATGACAAAGAGGCCAACAATGACGACCTCCTCACCAACCTCGACCTAATAGAAGAGGTACTGGACCTCGCGTATATCCAGACTGCAACATACTAGCAAAAGGTGGCTCTGTACTATAACAACGTGGTCAGGAAGCGGCACTTCCGTGTAGGCATCCTGGTCCTTCGGAAAGTAATGTACCTGAGCCCAGAGTGGGCAAACTGAGGCCGAACTGGGAAGGTCCCTACCGGGTAAAACAAATACTCGGGGAAGGCACATACGAGCTCGAAACATTGGAAGGAAAGCAAGTACCCCAAGCCTGGAACGTTAGCAATCTAAGGCAGTTCTACTTGTGACCGTTGGCCTAGAGTGGACACCAAGTCGCTCCGCATGAGTGAACTAAGTCCCAGTCGCCTATATGGCATGGGCGAACTAAGTCCCAAACGCCTTTACGGCATGGGCGAACTAAGTCCTAGTCATCTCTACGGCATGGGCAAACTAAGTCTTAGTCGCCTCTACGGCTTGGGCAAACTAAGTCTCAGTCGCCTCCACGGCATGGGTGAACTAAGTCCTAGTTGCCCCTACGGCATGGGCAAAGCTTAGCAGTGGACTCTGAGTCGCTCACAGAGCCTAAGGGCCAATATGTCGAACTGATAAGGACCTCAGCACCAACCAAGCCCCAATCGCCTCTACGGCATGGGCAAAGCTTAGGAGTGGACTCCGAGTCAATCCCCGAGCCTAAGAGCTATGAAACTGAACTAACGGAGGCTCCAAGCAGTGCGTAGGACCTCACCCCCTCGCCCGCTAGAGTCAAAAGTGCAGACAGCTCGGGCATCAACCCTACGATGCCTACACCACCTCGACAACGATCATGGTTCGGGTCCATCAGAGGACATACATTCAGACAGATAGTCCACGCAGATGAAGCCGATCTCTGCCTAGGACTGTAGCATTTCCCACACCCTAATATCCAAGCTAACGCCCAGATCCTAAATGTTAGCCCTCTAGTGGGTCGAAAAGGGCCACCCTTTGGGATTACGAACTACAAAATAGCCTTGCTTCTAGGTCGTGATCCTATTGGGCAACTCGTGAAGAAGCTTGAAGCCAGGACAGGGGGAAAATAATAAGAGTGCTTGTTCATAGGAGCTCCAGGGGAAGCATTCTTGATTGACAGGATGGAGGCGAAGGTATCGAGATAAAGGGGATCTGGTGTTGGACAATTTTGTGTGCCCTTAGCTTCAATCAGAATGATGTACATTATGAGTTTATTGTAAATGAATAAAAGTACATATTTGATTCATGTTCCCTTGGTATGTTTCTGTGTAATACCCTTAAACTAGACACTTAATGAGACTCATGTTGGTTTAGAATGTTCACAGCCAGTGGGTCGGTCTGGGGAGACCTATCCTGATAAGGCTGACACTGATGTGCCACCAAGTCGGTTAGGGTGGCCTGTCTCAGCCGCCAGGGTGAGACCCTAGGCACATACAGTGTAGGATCAATTGAATCTTTGAACCGGACCATATTTCCAGTATTGCCCTGGACCTTGGAGATTAATGGGAAAAACTGGAAATTTACACCCAACCCCTAGACTCGATTATGATAATGCACTAGGTGTCGGATTGGGCTGTCTTTGATGTACCAATCAGTGAGATCCTTAGCGGGGGTCAAAACCTAGGTATGTTGGGATAGTCTGATAATTCATCTGAGTGGGTGATCATAGTGACAGGATCAGCCCCTTTGTCAAACAAAGGTAATGATCGGGGATGCACTCTCTCTGATGGAAACCAAGACTATCGGTAGCCGATTTCAATCGTTGTGATTTGTCTTGCAAAATATATTTTATATGAGATATAAAAGTATATATACATTATGGTTTCTAAAATGTTTGCAAAAGGTTTTAATTCTCAGGATCCAAATAAGCAGAGAGTGCAACACTGTTCCTTGCAGCCGAGGGAGAGGTCCTCTCTTGTCGGACAGTGTTTGATCGTTATGGGCTGAGAGGTTAAGTGTAAGACCATTAAGGATAATAGCTAACGGGCTAATCTTGCATCTGCCCACAGTCCCTGGGTGTTACAAGGTGGCTTGGCCCAGGGACCACTTAGGGTAAGTGTTGGGCCCATAGAGCCCATTTGATGGGTTTCAGGGGTGCACTGTACATAACAGTGTATTCAGCCAAGCCTTGTTACAGAGGCTGGGCTGAACCCATGTGGCTGATGTGTAGATTAATGCTTGGGTCCCATGCCATACAAGGATGCCCAACTGGGTAGCAATTAAGAAGGCTAAGTGAGCACATAACCTTAATGGGCTTAAAGCCCATTCTGAACTAGGCTGTTTTAAGTAGTTAAATATGGGGCGAATTCTGGGATGGATTAGCGGATAGGATAGGGTCTTAACCCTATCCACTCAGAAAGTCCAAATCTGAATGTGATTCAGATCTGGAAACCTCCTAATGTGATTAGGAGGAGGCTGATCTAATCTGCAGATAAGATAAGGGGTTTATCCTTATCACCTAAAGGGATGTTTGATCCAAATAAGATTTGGATCAGCAACTCCTAATGGGATTAGGAGCTGATCCTTTAGGGTAACAAAAGAAGGAAGGGGCGGCAGCCTTTATAAGACAATTGGTCACATCCTCTTTAGAGCTGAAATCACAGAAGGAAGAATTAAGCAACCCTGCGAAATTCTTTCTTGCCGCCTACCTTGCCAGTTCGCTCTCCAAAATCAGTGGGATAAGTCAGTATTAGATCTTGATATCAGTTCCTTGTGAAGGGACTAATAGGAAGTTGCGCTCACGTGCCATCCTACTATTTCTTGCGAAGGACTAGGTTCTTGGAGAAGAACACTACTGATTCTGCTCCATCTTGCACTGCGCCATCTTCAGTGGAAGCAGTTTTTGGATCCTTCCTTGGGCGTGAACATCTCCATTGCGAGATATTACTTCTACGTATCAGGTATAATCCTCTCCTACTGCTCTTGTTCAGATCTGGTTCAGTTTATGGTTCAAGATTGATCCTTGAAAATATGATTTTCTAAATAGGGAATGTGATTCCCTGTTGAAAGGGAGAGAAATTTTTTTGAAATTCGCCCACCTTATTACGCAAGATTTGGGCATCCATACGATGGACTTCTCATCCCTTCAACTGGTCTATGGTAACATTAAAGTGAGTGAGGACCTCTACTATAAAAGGGTGCAGGGGAGGCGAAGACCAGCCACGAGCAGCTCCTTGAAGATCATGATTTCATCATGGTCATGCTCCCAAGGATAATTGCCAGTCGGAAGGCTGTAGGTAAGCTCCCTTGGGAGGTCATATTGGAAGACCAGGGCCCGGAGTCTCTCCATCGACATGGAAGAAGGGCCAAAATTGTCCGACTCTCGACTTCGGGAGGTGGAAACCAGGTTACCAGAGGGTTCCCAAGCCTCTAAAGACCGCCCCTCGGGAAGTCCTCGAGCTCCCGCTGAGCTCGAGGGGGCTTCGCCCCGACTACCAGCTGGGGAAGGGACACCGTATGGATACCCAGGCATAATTGGATAAGGTAGAAAAGACTTACGAAAGAGGATGGGCTGAAAAGAATGACGCGAATGTGGAGAGCTCGAGCAAGCAAGGCGAAGCGCGATCTCAGAGCCAAAAGCAAGGCTGGTTGGTATAAAAAAATGAGGGCTAGGGCCCTCCTATTTATAGCCACTATGCTCGAAAAATAATGGCCCCGATTAAAACAATCCAATGGCTCACAGTAAAACCGGTTGCATGTCCTCTGAGACCGAATATAGTTTATCGCATTTTTTGGTGCCTGCAGAATCTATAAATCATGTGACGTCCGCGCATGCACCTCACGCGGTCTGACAAGGTAGTTTGAATTATGGGCCAAATCCACCCGTCAGTTCATGAACTCCCTGCACTAGGGTAAGACCCCTAGCTCGAGGAGTGGGGGGCAATTGATGAAGGGTGATTTCACCCGACCTCCTAACCAGGTGACACGTGTGTGTGACTCAGCATTTACAATAGCTCGGCAGAGGTGGACCGGCACGTGGACATGACTCGATGCAGGTGACAGCTCAACAAGTATCAGCTCGCCACAGAGTGAGATCGAGCACGCCGATGTCCCGAGCTACACTTTGAGTTAAGTTCATCCCAGTTTGCGAACTAAAACAACAAGTTCGCTCCAGGCCCAAGCAAGTCGGCCACCTCAAAGACAACTTGCCTCGGACAGAATCACTTCGCCATGCCACCAGTAGCTCCTCACAAAGAAGTTCACTACTCTGTAGCTCGCTACGAGGCGGCTCGGTGTTTCACGGGAATTTCTCACCTGACAAAGCCGTACCTGCCAAACTGCTCCCGCGTCCCTCACCTGATGGCGCAGCGCCTGGAAATTCAAAAGGCTGCGCCCCTGTCTCCCACTTGGCGGCATCGTGCCTGCAAGTTGTCCCCCGGCTGGCGGGACTTTACCATGTAATGGTCACTATAGCCCGCCACTCCGAGGTACGACCTGATAGCGGATCATCACAGCAGGGATTCAGGATCAACCCACCGAACCTATCAGACGCCAGTATATAGGCACTCCGACCCCTCAGAAGCAAAGCTATCGCATATTCGCCACTCTCTAGCTTTCTCATCTTCTTGAAACACTTACTCTCTCAGGTCGCTACCAAGTTCTAACTTAAGCATCGGAGAGTCCCCACCGGGTCCCTTCGTCCTTCTTGCAGGTATCTCTTGCCTATTGCCAGCTAGAAGTCTCGTCATTTGCAGCTAGGAGTGGCGGGATTACGCATCATCAATAAGGTTTTGTACTCTACATATTTGCATTTGTACTTTATCCAAACTGAGCCCAAACAAAATAAAAGAAAATGAAAATTGGTCACAATACCAAACACCACATCAATATGCTGATTGAGTGCTAATCGTTTTTTCGGTAAACCTGTTTATGGATGGACGAGGGTCGGACTTGGTTTTTATCAAAATTTAAATGCATCCATCCCGAAAACCCAAGCCTGAAACAGTGTAAAGTTGGGCCTAAAATCCAGCATGTGAACAGGTCTAATGGTCGGGGACAAAGCAAGGAACACATGAGGTCCACTAACTTCACGATAAAGAATCTATGAGAAAGATGCCAAATGACCCGCTGAGCTACTAGGTCATTAGAACTCAACCCATGATCACCAAAAGACGGGAGGCTTGTTAAGGGAAGATGGAATTATGATCCCAAAATAGGTATTTTATGAAAATGTTTTTAACAAATTTTTCTCCAATATATGTTTTGAATTTGATAAAAATACCTTTATTTATAAGCACTAGATTTAATTTTAATTTATGTTTTTTTATATTAACTTTTTCATTTATCAACTTATCCATTTTAATACTTTATCACATCTAGATTCCACCCGCCAAAGTCATTTCAAATTTATTTTTTAATACAAAAAAAAGAAAAAAAAATCCTTAAACCTCCTCCCAATATAATGTATACCATTATAAAGTTGATACATACCTTGATTTTGGTGCAGGTCATAAAAGTTATGTCTAATTTATGTCTTTATCCTGTATTAAGCATATACTAGTACTATATAAAGTAAATACTTGTTTCGGAGTTCTATGCAGGTCATAGTGGTTAAATCCAAATACCATATATCATATATATAGGTAATACTTGCACTCATCTCTTACATTAGTTTTAATAAATATTAAAACCTCCATATCATTATCCTTGAACATCCCCTATAAATCCAATACCTAAAATGCCCAACTTGTGGGTTTGCAGCTTGATTTTTGCCATGGCCAAAGGTTAGAAACGTACTCAGTCTACCCCTCCCAAGACCCCAGATATATAAAGCTGGACTAACATTGGATTGGATGATGGCTTTATGATAGATCAAAACCATTAATATCGAGTTTTGGGCCCAATCCAAGGTTCGCATGTAATATAAAGTTTGATGTTTACTTTTACAAAATTTCAATAATGAACAAAAAAAAAATCATTGGATGGCATGTGGCTAATGGGATTAATTTCTGAAGGTATATTTGGCGATCGATCTTCCAAGTTAAGAAAAATAATTTGCAAGTTCACTTTCTCTTGACTTGAGAAGTCGGATTTTTCAATGAACATTTAAACTATGCATGTTTTCTTTTCGGTAAGTTACTTACCTGGGTAAATGCACTTACCTGGGTAAGTACTCCCTAAGAAAGACTTATCCGAGTAAGTGCATTTATCCATGTTCTTTTATTTCCAAAGTAAAAAAGGCAATGACCATTTTAGCCATAAAAAATCCATTACTTTTTTTCAAAATCGGTTCAGGGGGCGGTTTAAGGCTCCTCCTCCCCCTGAACCGGTCATAACCCCAATGCACCCTCTATAGGGGCATATTGGGGTGCTCCCGATACATGTTAATACTTTGAACCATGCTTATCCAGGCAAGTGATGCCCAAGAAAATAAACTTTCCCTATTCCCTGCATAAATCTAAAAAAAGAACATGAATTTCTTGGTCAATGAGAATCAAAATCCCATTTGACCAACTTTCCCCTCTCAAAATCCGAAAAAAGAACACCCCCTTAGAAATATTAAAAGTAAGTCACAATAGGCATTTTGGTCCATTTGATAGCAACTAATAGTGGAACAAGTGAAAGGTGAACTTTGCCTGGCCAATGCGATGTCATTCAACAACTTGAGATGTCTTAGTATTTATAAGAAACGTTTAGAGAAGAAGCCCAACTACAATACCAAAATACATGAAATCTAAAACAATTGATAACCCATCACTAGACCTGTTCACGGGCTGGTTTTTGTGCCCAACTTTACACTGTTTTGGGCTTGGCCTTTGGGCCAGGCTCATTCAAAAATTTTGGCAAAAAACAAATCCAAACCCATCCCATGAAGAGCTCTCTGTTCATCACCCATTATCATAAAAGTGGTAACCACTAACCAATCAGCTGGTATTTATCGAAATCCACACATGGGGTTTTGATTGGTCTATGTTCTTCCATATATACCCTTCTAAGTTCCAGCATGTTGCTCAAGGGAAGTTTAAAGATTTCCCCGTTTTAATAATTGGATTTAATTTGAATTCAAATATTAATGATCAAATTTTTGGAATCTTATTTTTGGTAATAAATTACAAACAGCAACCTTGTACTTTGGATGTAGTGACACTTAATCCCTCCCCCCAAACTTTCATTTATAACAAAGACGTACCCTAAACTTTCAAATTCCAACACTTTGCCCCTATCTCGTTGATACTCTTGATGTTAAAGGTAAAATTACTAAAATGTCCATTTAAAGTCCAGGAATGAGAGAACAAAATATCAAAATAACAAAAATAAGTATGTTAAAGAATTATCTTTTTGTAATTTTTAGTTGTTTTTCTATTTTTAATTTGTTTTATTTTTTATATTTTCCATTTTTCTTTATTTCGTTCTTTTTTCTCTTTTGCTTCATTTTTTCTTGCACTTGTATTATCTACAATATCCTATTCCTATTTTTTCTTTTTTTCTTTTTTTGCATTTTACCAATTTTCCAGCAAAATGGTCTCATAAAATGCCAAGGGTGGTTCGAAGTTTTAGAAATGTTTAAATATACACAACAATCACATGGGGATATTTTTACAGTTAATGTTGATGGAAGGGACAAAATGCTGAAATCTGAAAGTTCAGGGAGGTATTTGTTGCAAATGAAAGCTCTGGAGGCTAAGTATCAATACCCCAAAGTACCGAGTGGTAGTCTCTAATTTATACTCGGCAAATAACAAAATATATTATAAAACAACATCAAAGCTCCTACATGAATACTTTCGATATTTATGGAATACTAGCAGAAGGGCACATGCTATGCACGTGTATATATATTGTGAAATATATATAATAGTAATAATTATTAATATGAAAGATAATTTCTTAAAATAAAACTATGAAAAAAAGTCACATTATATGATTTTTTTTTCATAATCCTAATGTACATTAGATTAATACAACTTCAAAGAGTAATTGATTACATAATAATTATCTATCTTGATTAATAATTGCCAATAATATATAAAAATACAAAATCTAGAGAGTAGAAAATCACTTTTGTTACATTAAAAAATAATGTTATAATAAAGAAAAAATAAAATGTAAGCATGAGTTGGGTAAGCACTATTTGCGTGTCTTTCACTTTCTATTCCTTTCATAGAGTTTTCTCTTGGCAATAAAACAGTAGAAATGGGGTGAGGTGTGAATAAATAAGAATAGCAATATACACAATGAGAAATATGGTGTTGGTACATTGACTCCTTTGAACATAGATTGGAATCTCATAAGTAGATCAGTTTTGGATTAGATTCAGCAAAATCCAAATCTGATTCAATTATTAAAAACTTGCATCAGAATCTGATCCAAATTTCGATTGGTTTAGAAGACTTCATATTCAAATTCAAATCCGATCAGTTTTGGATTTAATCCGATTTCACTTTAATTTTTAAAATGCAAAAAAGATATAAAAGTTACTTACTTTCAACATTTTATATTTAATAAATTAATGTAAATATAATATACTGAATTTATTATATATATATATAGAGAGAGAGAGAGAGAAATATATTTGTATATAATATAATATATAAACCATTCCAAGTCAAATGGACCAATCCATGTTGTCACAACTAAACAATACAATTAAAAATAGATAAAATAAAAAATATATATAGAAATTAAAAAATTTAGGAACATTTTTAACATTATTTATTTGACATATTAAACAATAATAAGTATAATAAATAAGAAATGTTTTTATTAATGATGGAAATGGAATATAAATTTAAAACCAATCAGAATTAAAACTATTTTCCTATTCTCTCTCATTAAATCTCATATTAAGGTATATTCTCTTATTAAATCCAAAAAATTAATTTTAATATTATAAAAATAAATTTTTTGAAAAAAAAAAACTATTTCCTTCCCTCCCAATGGTGAGTAAGAAATTCAACCATTTTGGGCTAAATGGGTTAATAAATAATGTCATAATTAAATAATAAAAATTTAAACTATATAATACAAAAAATAAAAAGGATTAGACATATATCTAATATTGCATATGAAATGTAAGAAGTAATTTTGTTAATGATGAAAATGGAATGACAAAGTTAAAATCAACCTATAAATGAAATAATGTCATAGTCAAATAATAAAACTTTAAAAAATAGGAAAATAAATAATAAAAAAATAAAAATAGAAAAAATTTGGACACATATCTAATGTTGTATATTTATAAAAATAAATATTAGGTACATCTCTAATAATATACATTCATTATCAATGATGGAATTGTAATATAAAATTTAGTGTCAACATAGAAATCAAATTATTTTCCTTTTTGGGTTGTGGATTAGTGGTTTGGGTCAAATGCATTCACCGATGATATGATAGTTAAACAATAAATCTTTAAAAATATAACAAAGTACAAGTAATCAAAAGAATATATAAAAAATTATTTATTAATTATGTCAAACAAAAATTAAGTATGATAAGTAAAAGTTATTTATATAATGTAGATGATATATAATTTAAAACAAATCCGAAAGTAAAGCTATTTTATTATCTAGATGGTAGATCAATGATCCAACTTTTCAAAGAAACACATGTTGTCATAATTGAATAATAAATATAAAAAAAAAAGATAGAACACAAATAATGAAAAAGTAAAAAAATTCTATCGCATTTGGGAACATTTATAAGGTTATATATTCATCATAATAAATAAAAATAATTATTAAAATAAATTTTATTTTTATTTATGTTTATTATTGTAATTTAAAATTTTCACATGCAATAAATGTGCACATTTACTATAAGGATTTGAGTTTATTTTTAATCATATTGTTACTTTTGTTAATTTTCAATTTTTATCTTAATTATGAAATATCTAAAATTCAAGTAATTAATATGAAAAAAAAAATTCTCACATCCAACCCACGTGCTTAATTACTAGTTAAATAAAATATATGATGGTAAATAATGATTAAAGGAACAAAATCCCGATTTGATCAGTTATATAATATTTATAGCAGTTATTTTTTTAGAAGTTTTTCTAAAGCATGATATCCTTTTTAAATTGCTTTTAATTTAGTTATTGAAACAAAAAGCAGTTCTAGTTCCATGGAATTGGACTTCATAATTAAGGGACTTCTCCAAGTCCGCTGAATTTGTGACAAGTGGACAAGTGGACTGTTAGAGGCTGGTCTATTTTTGTAAAATAGAAGAGAAAAAGATAGAAGCAAGTATGTGGGTGTGTCCAATGTGGAGCTCGACACCCTAGGAGAGAAATTTATATTAAAAAAAGCAAAAGGACCAAATTGTCCTTAGAGTACAAGAGAAGATAGTGTACAAGAAGAAAATAAAATACAACAAGATGTAAATTATAGAAATAGCCCTCTCAGCCAACTCTCTTTATCACTACATTCCCCCTCAAATTGATGCTTAGGAATCAACATCAGTTTGTCCATAAAGAAAAAGTGGTGTGCCCACATCATAGCTTTTGTCAAGAGATCTGCAATTTGAAGCCAAAAGACACATGGGGAAGAGAAATAGTGCTAGCTTGAAGATCACAAGTAAAGTGGCAATCAACTTCAATGTGCTTTGTGCATTCATGGAAAAAAGGATTAGAGGCAATCTTGATGGCATTGACATTATTTGCAAAGAGGGGAGCTGATGGTGGTGACTCCTGTACTATGTCATGTAGCAGAGCCCTAAGCCATATAATTCACTACATACAGAAGACATGGCTCTATATTCAACTTTAGTAGAAGATTTTGAAACTGTAGATTGTTTCTTACACTTCCAGGCAATGAAAGAGTTACCAAGAAAGACACACCATGCCGTAGTAGATCATCTAGTGTCTACACAACCAACCCAATCAGCATCAACAAAGGTAGTAAGGCTGGTGGATGATGACGAGGAGAAGTATAAGCCATGAGATAGGGTTTCCCTTAGATACCTAATAATCCGATGAACTACAGACATGTGAGGTTGTCGTGGAGATGAGACCAATTGGCTCACTAGTTGGATTGTATATGATATATCCAACTGAGTCATCATGAGATATATTAAGCTACCCACCAGCTATCGGTTCAGAGTAGGATCTTGAAGAGGAGAGCCCTTATCCTTAGTTAATTTCAAATTAACCTCCAAGAGAGTATCAAAAGTCTTGGAATCACTGAGATTAGCCATTTTGACAATATTCATTGCATACTTATGATGGTTAACAAAATAGCCATGGGAATTATGACTGACCTCAAGTCCCAAGAAATAGGTTAAAGGTCCCAAATCGTTCATCTTAAAAGAGTTTTTTCAGACCAGTGATTCCCTCCACATCATTCCCCATAATAATTATATCATCAACATATAGGAATAGAAGGGTCATACCCTGAATCCAATGCAAAGTGAAAAGAGAGTGATTAAAAGAGCTTTGAATAAATCCTGCATCAATAATCACAGATCTATATCTCTCAAACCAGGTTGTGAGTACTTGTTTTAGGCCATGTAGAGACTTCTTGAGACAACTAACAAGCTCTGGATATGTGCCATATCCAGGGGAGGTTTCATGTAAATCGTTTCCTTCAATTCTCCATGAAGAAAAACATTTTTCACATCTATCTGATGAATTGTCCAATCTTTAATTGTAGAGATGCCTAATAGGATTCTGGCTGTAATCATTTTTACCACAAGAGCAAACGTCTCTTCATAGTCTATCTCATATTCCTATTTATAGCCTTGCACAAGAAGTCTAGCCTTGTACCTATCTAGGCTTCCATTTGACTCCAACTTTATTGAGTAGACCCAGTGGCTTCCAATGAGACAAGCTTCAAATGGAGCCTTGACCAATTCCCAAGTGTCATCTTTCCAATATGGGATAACTACAGCCTATTGATAAGTCTTGGGAATGTATGTGGTGGATAAGATATTAGAAAAGGAACTATGATCTAGAGAGTAACCATAGTGGTTAGGTGGGCGAATAATTCTAGAAGAGCGGCACAATGTGGGGGCAATGGGTTCAAGTGGTAGGTTAGGAGAACTTACAAAAGTGAATGGTGTAATTGGATCAGCAACTAATGTTGGAGAATGCAGAAGGGGCATAGGAGCTGATGTAGACTTTTGTCTTCTGAAGTAGGTCTAAAGTTGTTGTGCATGTGATGTTGGAGCATTTGGAGGATCTATGGAACCCAAGATATGCAACAAAAAGACAAAAGGAGCAGGAAATTTAACAATATGCTCAAAGAAAGATATGTGCTCAAGAAAGATGACATTATGAGAGATCCTAATATGATGAGCTTCGGGATCGTAACACAAGAATCCCTTGTGGTCAGGGCTGTACCCACAAAAGCACATAATGTTGCCTATGCAATCAACTTGGTGTGTTCATGGGGTGGAAGATAAGTAAAGCAAACACAACCAAAAACTTTGAGCAATGATAGGTTAGGAGATTTGTGAAACAAAGACTATAATGGAAAGGTACTTTTCAAAATAGAATATGGAAGATGATTTATTAGATACACAGCAATGCTGGCCGTCTCCACCCAAAACCAAAAAGGAATATGAGAATCCCATAGAAGGGTCCGAACTACACTCAAGATGTTTCTATTCTTTCTTTCTACTACTCCGTTTTGTTGTGGAATACTAAGACATGATTTTGGGGATTGGATTCCCTGTTTTTTAAAATAAGCCTAAAAATCCCCATCAAAGTCTCTTGACTTTTCCAAACAAGATAAAGACGAAAAGTATACAAGAAAAAAAACCCAAAATACATAATTCTTCGTATATATTCAAATAGGACTCATAAGCTGAATAAGGCAGGCCAAGCCTTACACTTTAAACAAAAAACACTATAAAATTTTGTCTTCGAATTTTTTTCAACTTAATTCGTTGCAGATTCAAAAAAACTAAAAATGAGTAATATCCTTAAAAGATTAGAAAAATGAAAAGCAGCATAGTACAAATTAATGGCACAAAGAGTTGTGAGAGCACATGAACTTCTCCACTTTATTTTTGATCAGTGAATTGAAGTTGGGTCTAAACCTTCCAAATAAAGTTAAAAGGATGATGGTTCCTTACGATTAAAGAATAGGCCAGAAGGTCCACCATCAGGGAGCAAAGCCAACCTCACTGCACTTTCTGCACCTTCTTCAACAGTTAAGACACCGGTATTGTTGTTGATATCCGTTTTCACAAAACCAGGACAGACACAGTTTATGCAGAAATTGGGAAGCTTCTTTGCTAGAATCCGTGTATATGCATTGAGAGCCGCCTTAGAGATTATATAGGCAGAAAAAGAAGGCCAGCCTCTAGATTCCAAAGAACCTTCCCTGAAATCCTTTAGAAACTCATTTATCACTTCATCCACTTTCTCTTCCGTGATGCCATCAATATCACTCAACACCTCTTTAGCTCTTTCATGGGAGATATGCTGCAACATTGAGAAAACCAGCGTCAATTATTGGGTAATGCATGCACAGCCTTCCACTCATTTAAATTCATGTAAATGCAATAGTGCAAATAATAACGAGTGTAAATTTCTGATTTACTTTTGCTTTAAATTTGACTAGTTTATCAGAAGTAAAATCATGGAGTATGAAGCAAAATGATATGATCTCCATATATATAGAATTGTGGTAGGAAAGAAGGATAGGTGGTGCAAATTTTGCATCAGCTTTTTGAATGCAAGATTTATACTGCTAACAGGTGCAAATGAGGCAAAAGATAACACTTTTGTATGAAATAATAATACAAATCTTAGTTGCAAACAAATATAAAACTGAACTAGATCAAAATTGCATTCGATAAGATTTGTACTGCAAGCCAAGGTTTTTAAAAACCAATTTAGAATCTGAACCATTTTGGCCACCAGTTTTTGGGTCGACAATTCGATCATCTGGTTCGAATGCCCAGGTTGGTAGGTCACTGACCAAATCAACAGTATTTTACCAAGGATCAGGTTAAAGGTGAAACGAAACCGATTGCCTTGACGGTTCCCAGGCCGAACACCCCGACCATATGAGTGAAGGGAATGAGAGATCCATCATATGGATGCCCAAATCTTGTGGAATAAGGGGGTGAATTTCAAAAGTTTTCTCTCCCTTCAACTGGGAACCGCATTCCCTATTTAGAAAATCATATTTTCAATGATCAATCTTGAACCAAAAACTGAACTAGATCTAAACCAAAAGGAGTAGGAGAGGATTATACCTGATACGGAGAAATAATATCTCCCAACGAAGGTGTTCACGCCCAATGAAGGATCCAAAGACTGCTCCCAATGAAGATGGCGCAATGTAGGATGGAGCACAATCAGTAGTGGTCTTCTCCAAGAACTCTGTCCTTTGCAAGAAACAACAGGACAGCACATGAGCACAGCTTCCTATCAATTTTTTCTTAAAGAACTGATGTCAAGATCGAATCTTGACTTCTCCCACAACTGGAGATCGAACTGGCAAACAGGGCAGCAAGAATGAATTCTGCAGGGTTGCTTAATTCTTTCTTCTGTGTTTTTTAGCACTAAAGAGGATGTGAGTATCTCATTCATCTAAAGGTTGCCGCCCCTTCCTTCTTTTGTAAACCCAAATGATCAGCTTTTAATCCAATTAGGAGTTGCTTATCCAAATCATATTTGGATCAGCCCTCTCTTTAGGTGATAAGTATAAACCCTTATCTTATCTGCAGATTAGATTAGCTTTCTCCTAATCTCACTAGGAGGTTTCTAGATCTGAATCACATTCAGATCTAGACTCTCCGATTGGATAGGGTCAAGACCCTATCCTATCTGCTAATCCATCTTAGATTTCGCCCCATAATTAACTAATTAAATAGCCCAGTTCGAAGTGGGCCTAAGCCCATTAAGCTTATGTGCTCACTTAACATTCCTAACTGCTACCCATTTGGGCTTCCTTGTATGGCGTGGGACCCAAGCATTGATATACGCATCTGCCACATGGGTGTGGCCCAGCCTTTGTTACAAGGCCTAGCCGAATACACTGTTATGGGCAGTGCACCCCCTGAAAACCCATCAAATGGGCTCTATGGGCCCGACACTTACCCTAAGTGGTCCCTCGGCCAAGCCACCTTGTAACACACAGGGACTGTGGGCAGATGCAAGATTAGCCCATCTGGTATTATCCTCAATGGTCTTACACTTAACCTCTCAGCCCATAATGATCATACGCTGCCGGAAAAGAGAATACCTCTCCCTCGGCTGCAAAGAACAGTGT
Organism: Nelumbo lutea; assembly: GCF_056320005.1. Classification (NCBI taxonomy): domain Eukaryota; kingdom Viridiplantae; phylum Streptophyta; class Magnoliopsida; order Proteales; family Nelumbonaceae; genus Nelumbo; species Nelumbo lutea. The sequence continues at coordinate 36,915,334 of NC_142689.1, read as the reverse complement.
TGCACTCACTACTTATATGGATCCCGAGAATTTAAACTTTTTTGCAAACATTTTAGAAACCATAATATATATTTTTATATCTCATATAAAATATACTTTGCAAAACAAATCTCAACAATTAAAATTGGTTACCAGCAGTCTTGGTTTCTATCAGTGAGAGTGCATCCCCGATCATTACCTTTGTCCGACAAAGGGGCTGATCCTATCACTACGATCACCCACTCAGATGAATTCTCAGACTGTCCCAACATGCCCAGGTTTTGACCCCCGCTAAGGACCTCACTGATTGGTTCATCAAAGACAGCCCAATTCGACACCTAGTGCAATATCATAATCGAGTTTAGGGGTCGGGTGTAACTTTATAGTTTTGCCCATCAATCTCCAAGGTCCAGGGCAATATTGAAAATCTAGTCCAGTTCAAAGATTCAATTAATCCTACACTGTACGTGCCTAGGGTCTCACCCTGGCAGCTGAGACAGGCCACCCCAACCGACTTGGTGGCACAACAGTGTCAATCTTATCAGGATAGATCTCCCCAGACCAACCCACTGGCTGTGAACATTCTAAACTAATACGAGTCTCATTAAGTGTTCATTTTAAGGGTTTTACACAAAAACATACCAAGGGAACATGAATCAAATATGCACTTTTATTCATTTACAATAAACTCATAAAGTACACAATTCTGATTGAAGCTAAGGGCATACAAAACTGTCCAACAATGGGTCAATGGGAAAACACTGCTACAGACAAACATAGCCTTACTAAAAGTAAAATATATACAAAGTAAAATTCAGTTAATGGGGTAAAAGTAATAATTTGCTTCATTTGATAGTAGAGAAACCACCAAGACGCATGGGTCAGCTAGAATCTAAGAGTAGGAATGGCAACGGGGCGGGGATCATATTCCTCATCTCCGCCTCCGATTTTGAAATTAGTCTCCATCCCCGATCCCTGACGGAGATGATTCCCCACAGGGACCCGAATCTTCGAAATTTTTTAAATAACAGTATTTTTTTTTGAAAAATGAATTTACTTATTATAAATAATGTTTTAAATATGGTTTAATATACATACATATATATATATATATATATAAATATAATAATATATATTTAATATAAATAGCATTTTATACGGAAATTCCTATTAATCCCCATCCCCATTCCCAGTACCCCACCAAAACAATCCCAATCCCCGACCCTATGTCGGGGATAGGAAAAATTGCCATCCCTATCTGAGAGAAGCTAAATTGTCGTTGCCTTCACATGCCACACGCAATTTCTTTCGTATAATACAAGTAAGGATTTCCAATTGTTTTGATTCGAAGGAAGATTTTATACCTGAAGTTTCCCCATGGAAGAGGAAACATTAACAATTCTTGCTGAACCAGATAGCTGAAGGAGGGGAATAAGTGCTTCACTCAGTCTTTTAGCTCCATAGTAGTTTGTTTGCAGGCATTCTTCTGTCAATTCGTAAGTTTCGCTTATTACTACTTCTTTCCAATTTGGTTTCTCATCTTTTCTCTGCATCAATGTAACAACCTCAGTCTGTTTGGCAGCTAATAACACTATGGCACCCACATCCTCCACAATAATAAAATTTTCTCTTTGACCCAATAATTGTTTATCTATACAACAATTCTGGTTAGCAACTCTGCTAACAAGTTATATGGCTCACTAGGTTCAGCCGTTGAGATAAAGTTAACAATCGTTAATATGTTAAATAATAGATTCAGCTATCGCCTTGTGAGAAGCTTGATGAAAGGACTAGGTTGCAGAAAAAATAAGTAGGTTGATAAATGGCGAGATTATACTCTACCTCAATAGTCAGAAGTTTCAGGAAAGCATCAAGGTCTACTATCGCTCCACTTATCCCAGCGTTGTTCACCTGCAAAGGATTCGATTTCTCTTTCATGTATTCATTTCATTTTGAAGATTTAAAAAACATGTATTATAGGGCTGCAAATGGATCGGATTGAATCGAAATCAGATATAGGTATATTCGAATTTAATTTGTTATATTTAGAATCGGATCATATCCATCAGATATCTAGCGACTTCAAATTGAATTGGGATTCTAATTGGATCATGTTATGAACAAAATGAATCGAAATTTATTTATACAAAACTTGAGCCTATGACATCAATTTAGTGAAAATAAAACATGCATTGAGACCAACTTCAGTGAAAGATATAATATAATTTTTAAGTTATACATGAACATATATATTTAAATCGAATTGAATCAGAGTATATCGGATCAGAGGGGTAAATCCATATTTGATCCAATTCTAAATGGGTCAAATTCATATCACCCCTAATAGGATCAAATTCAAATTCAGATAATATCAGATAATGTTTGCAGCTAGCCCTAATGTATTTTTTGTTTTTTTAACAAAAACCAACTCGTCTCTGCTTTTCAATGCAAGGACACAGTTAAATGCAATTTTTTTTCCAAGGTGGCAATTTAAAAAAACAAACGAAAACAAAAACATTCATGTTGTAATTTGAAAAATACTCCCTTTTCAGGGGTGTTCTACAACATGTTCATGCATATTCCATAAATCATATAACTTTTATACTAAAAACATTGTTTTTGTTTTAAAAACCAATATAAAAAACATATAATATTTTTTAATTTGAAACAAAACCAACTTATCTTTGCCTTGGAAAACAAAAACAGATACATTCATGTTTTTGTTCTAAAATAATGTTACCAAGATATCAAGCTTCCCAAAATGGGATTTGACAAAATCTCCCACAGAAGCAATACTAGAGGGATCCATCACATCTAGCTGATGAAAAATCACATTACAGAGTCCGGTGGCTTTGAGATTTTCAACAGCCTGGAGACCCTTCTTCTCATCTCTAGCTGTTAACACCACCAGTACACCTTTAGATGCTAACTGTCGACAGATCTCCAGTCCAATCCCTTTATTGGCTCCTGTAACTACTGCACACCTGCAAAACAGATCCACAATCGGAGATGTTGGAGGATTCGATCAGAACGTTTACAGGAATGATTTGATTAATCTTAAGTAGCAAACATATCAACTACCTCTTTGTGGCAACAGTAGGACTTTCGATTGTTTCCGCCATTCCGATGAATTTGTCCGGAGGATTATAGCCAAAGATCTCTTCTTTTTGGTCTGCAAGCGAAGGAGATGAGATATAGATCCTTACTGTCTCGTATAACCGCCGGATGTAGGAACCAGAAATATCCGTCGCCACGTCATGCCTCATATTTTCCACATACTTTCCTCTCTATCTTCTAGAACTCACCATCGTTTGGAACTTAAAAGAACGCATATTTGTTACGACATGTTCATGAATTAAGGCTGAGTTTGAAAATATGTACTATGAAGATACAAACAAAACCCAGCATGTGAACAGGTCTAATGGTCGGGGACAAAGCAAGGAACACATGAGGTCCACTAACTTTACGATAATGAATCTATGAGAAAGATGCCAAATGACCATCTGAGCTACTAGGTCATTAGAACTCAACCCATGATTATGAAGTAAAATATGTGAGACATGTGTTCATTGTTTCACTCTTATTTACCTATTGACTTGTACCACCACCTTTGATCACCAAAAGACAGGAGGTTTGTTAAGGGAAGATTGAATTATGATCCCTGATGTAGTGCGATCTGGTCATTCCTATCTAGTAGGGGCCTCACTTTTAACTAGCAACAGAAAGCACCTGAGAAGGAGAAGAAGACGAAGGATTCCCGACGAGCTCGTCCGGCGGGAACACTCTGATGCTTAAGTTAGAACTCGGCAGAAAATTGAGAGAGTTACGAAGAAATAAATGCCAAGAGTGAAGATTTGTCATTTCCAATTACCTTGCCCTTTGGAAATCGGGGCCTTTATATACTGATGCTCTGTCAAATCGGGTGTAACCGCCTCTAATTCTCTACTACAATCGTTATTTGCCAGGCTGATTCAACTGGTGTAGTTAACCGTCGCAGAGTACAGCCCCGTCAGTTGAGAGATGTTACACAGAGCTGGCGTGCACAACGCCGTCTGATGTGAGACGTGGGCGTAGTCCTTTAGATCGATCGCCAGACAAGAGAAGTGAGAGCTATTCATGTCGAGTTTTTAGCAAGCTCATTACGCCGAGTTGTGGCCAAACTGTCATGCTGAACTGTCATTTACGTCGAGTCATGTCCACGTATCCCCTGGTTAGGAGGTCAGGTCAAATCACCCTCCATCAATCCCAAAATAAGTATTTTATGAAAATGATTTTAACAATTTTTCCTCCAATATATGTCTTGAATTTGATAAAAATACCTTTATTTATAAGATTTTAATTTATGTTTTTCTATATTAACTTTTTCATTTATCAACTTATCCATTTTAATACTTTATCACATCTAAATTTCACCCTTCAAAGTCATTTCAATTTTATTTTTTAATACCAAAAAAAAATTCTTGAACCTCCTCCCAAGATAATGTATACCATTATAAAGTTGATACGTGCCTTAATTTTAATGCAAGTCATAAAAGTTATGTTTAATTTATGGCTTTATCCTGTACTAAACATATCTACATAACATGTGCCCTTATACAAGTATTATATAAATTAAATACTTGTCTCGGAGTTCTATGCAGATCATAGTGGTTAGATCCAAATGTCATATATCATATATATAGGTAATACTTGCACATCTCTTACATTAGTTTTAATAAATATTAAAACCTCCACATCATTATCCTAGAACATCCCCTATAGATAATTTTACTGCTAAATGAGAGAAATATCAATGGTACCCTTACAGGATTTCGGATGTTTAAATCCAATGGACTAACATTGGATTGGATGATGGCTTTATGATAGATCAAAACCATTAATATCGAGTCTCATCCTCTAAATACTACCTATAAAATTTGGGCCCAATCCAAGGTTCGCATGTAATCTAAAGTTTGATCTTTACTTTTACAAAATGTCAATAACGAACAAAAAAAAAATCATTGGATGGCATGTGGCTAATGGGATTAATTTCGGTGATCGATTTTCCAAGTTAAGAAAAATAGTTTGCAAGTTCTCTTGACTTGAATTTTAGTGCTTATTTCCATTAGTTTCATTTTTAGATTTTGGTGTTCCATTTTATTCCCAGTGAAATTGCCAAAAATTAGAAAATAAAAGAAAGTTTTTCACCTATAACCTTCCATGTCGAATATGTTGTCCCTCTTGCCACAAGAGAAGCCGAAACAATTAATGTAGCAATGACGAAAGACTCAAAGTTCTATTTTGGATTTGCCAATCATCCATATCCATATGACATGGTCTGCAAATTGCAATGCATTGCATTGAATGCCGAATGCTTGCCTCTCCAATTATTAGAATTTTAGCTAAGGAAACTTCAGAGAAAAAAGGTCATCCATCTACACAATCCTACAAACAGTCATAACATACTTCTTAAGGTCTCATGGTCATGGTTGTTTCCGGCAACATTGAAGACTTTCCATCTTCACCAGTTGATTTCTACAGTCTATTAAATATTCTCAATGATAATAGTTTCATTGAAAATTATGGTACTTTGCAATAGACACATTAAGATCACCTCAGATAATTGTTTTCCATTTCAAATTATTACAATAGCAGAAGAATTGTGCACAGGTGTCAGTTTTAGATGAAATATGTAGCTTATTCAAATTACAAAGAATGCTTTAGGTGCTTAATTTGCTTACTCCGTGCACTCCTTGATTCCATTCCAATAAACACCTTAATACAGGCAGTGGAAGCTGCTACAAAAGTCTATACCCATTGGCCAATTGGCCTTCAACATAGAATATATTCAATGCTGGTAACCAATGGCACTTTCATAGTTTTGATCCCTAAACAACGTGGTGCTTGTCGCCCTAAGGACTTTTGACGAATTAGTTTGGTGACAAACCAATACAAGATATTGTCCAAGGTTCTATCCTATCAGGTAAAAAAGGTTCTTCCCACAATTATCTCTCAACGTCAAGAGACGTTCATCCAAGAGGGACAAATATCATATATATCAAGTGCTAATAGCTAATGAGTGTATGGACTTAGAAGATCAAAGGGAAAGGGCATTGTATGTAAGTTGGATCTAGAAAAATCTTATAATTTAATAGATTAGGGGTTTTTCATTGAGATCTTGAGGAAATGTGGGTTTGGTGAAAAATGGTGTAAGTGGGTAAAAGGGTGCTTACAATCTTGCCATTTCTCAGTGTTATTAAATGGGGTGGTCAAAGGCTTCATTGGAGCTTTAAGAGGAGTTAGACAAGGCAACCCCTTATCTCCTTTTCTCTTTACTATCATAGTGAAGGTTTTTAGTAGATTGATATTGAAAGCAAATGAAGTGGGCCTAACAAAAGGGTGGAGAGTAGGAGGGGATGGGATAGTGATAACTCACCTATAGTTTGCAAATGATCATATTATACTCTTTTGTGAGAATGAGGGAGATGAAGGAGCTACTTTTGAGTGTGTAACAAATTTTAAGATTAATCTAATCAAAAGTGTAGTGACTGGGGGTCAATTTAGACCAAGAAGTGATTGAGATGTGGGCAAGGGAATTGGGATGTTTAACAAGTGGCTGGCATTTGAAATATTTAGGACTTCCGCTAGGTGCAAACCCTAGATCTCTCAACTTTTGGGCTCCAATAGTGGAGAGATTTGAAAGGAAACTAGCAAGGTAGAAAAGAAATTGCATTTCATTAAGAGGGAAGATCACACCAATCAAATCTACTTTAGCAAACCTCCTTGCATATTACCTCTTGGTGTTTAGCATACCTTTAGTCATTGCTAAAAAATTAGCAAAGATAATGAGGAATTTTCTGTGAGAACTGGGAGAAGCCAAGAAAAATAATCTAATTAGATGGAAAATAGTGTGCAAGAGGAAGGAATGTGGTGGACTGGGATTAGAGAAACTAAAAGAAAAGAACTTAACTCTATTAGGAAAATGGATGTAGAGAAATGCCAAAAATTCTTGTTGCTTTAGATAACATCTTTTTGTATGGCAACAAGAAATGATGTAAAAATCCCATAAATTACTTTTGCTACAGATAATACTTTCTTCATTGATAATAAGAAATGATGCTAACATAATGAAAACGAAACTCTACTTTCTGGAGAGAAAAAACAAAAGCAAAATGAGTGAGATAAGATGGACGAAAAAAGACGTGAAACTCTCTTTTATTTTGAAAAAATTCCCAATTAGTACCCTTCACTTTGAGTCTAATGCCACTTTAGTCCCCAAGCTTTAAAATGCGACAATTCAGTACCCGAACTTTCAAAACATGACAATCCAATATCTATCGTTAACTAGCTGTTAACCAGCTGTTAAGTGGCATTTGAAAAATACACAAATGCCCTTTGAGTGTCATCTAATTTTCTTTATCAACTATCCAAACATTGACAAAAAATTAACAGTCTCAAATCATTGCCTCTTTTATTCAAAAAAGTTGGGACCACCAGAATACCCATACAAACATGACCCTAACTTGTTTGAATGGAACAGGTAAGGATTTGAGACTATTAATTTTTTTGCCAATGTTTGGATGATTGATAAAGAAAATTAGATGACACTCAAAGAGCATTTGTCTTTTTTAAATGCCACTTAACGACTGGTTAGCAACTAGTTAATGGCAGGTACTAGATTGTCATATAAAGTTTGGAGACCAAAATGGCACTAGACTCAAAGTAGAGGATACTAATCAAGAATTTTCCGTTTATTTTAACTATATAGTTATGCAACTGCTATGCACAACTAATGGATAAAATATAAGTTTGATATCATAAAATTAGATTTGACTTTTAAAATCAAGGTAAGTATCAGCTTTACAATAGTTTTAGATGCTCAAAATGATACAAGATCAAAATATTTACAAATTACAATTGCATCACCCCCCCCCCTCAAAAAACAAAAACAAGGCAAAATAAAACAAAAATAAAAACTACAAAACAAGAAGAAAATAAAGCAAAAAGGTAAAGGAAGACGCAATACTCTTTCACTCCAAACACTGAAACACGTTTCAATCACGGAAGCCAGGGAGGTTTTCCTTTTTATTAGCTATAAATAAACTCAGCTCTCTTTCTTCATCCTCATTTTCTAGAGATGAGGTATCAGTTTCTGAGTCACTCAAACAAATTACATCAATCTGTCGTTCTATAACCTCTTGACGCTTGCCTGCTTTGACAGGAGAAGGGCTTAAGAGATCAATGACTTCTGGTTTGTTGATTTGTAATAGATCAATTACTTCTGGTTGGGTGCTTCCTGAGAGATCAATGACTTCTGGTAGGACGTTGCTCGTACACCCTTGGGGATAATAAACGATAGCATTACAGATATCATTTCTCCCTGGTTCTGCATCAAGCAACAAATTTTGCAGCTTTTGATCAATTTCACTCACAGCAGTGTTATTTCCTGCTTTCTTTGACCTTGGTTTATGGTTCTTTTTCTTCCCTAGGGCTCTTCTGTTCTCAAACTCCACTAACTTTTCAGGGCAAGCACTGGAAGATTAAAACAAGGAAAGATATTTTCATGCTTAAAGAATCAAATTCTATAATAAATCATTCGACCATAAAGAAACTTTTTGGTAAGAAAAAAAATGATTAGTAGAGGTTAGAAGAAACAGTTAGACACACTTCAATCGGAATTATCAACAAATATGAAGTAAAGCATTCTTTTAATAGATTAAAATCATAGCTGCCTCATCTGTATCACTAAAAATAGAGAGGGTTTTAACAGCTAACAGAAAACAACATTTTCAAACTTCAATTACCTTTCTACAAGATCAGCAGGGACTATAGAAGTTTGTAGCCCATCCCGTTCTTCCCAGGTTACTTCGTAATAGTCTCTTCCCCGCATTCTTCTGTGCTTGATAATTGCAGAGATAGGGCAGATAACTGGTAACTGTGAAACCAAAAAAGAATATAAATCAATCTCTGTAAAAGCTAAGACTGATCCAAAATGGAATTTGTCCAGAAAGAAAGCAAATCAACTTCAGAGTCGTTACAAATAGAAATTAAAATATTATAAGAAACGTTAAGGAAACTAAACCATAGCATGTTCATAAGATGGGTTTACACTATGTATGAAGTCATTGCCCAAGATTGATCATTTTCTAAGCAAAAAAATAACTCAATTTGGACAAAGAAAATATGAATAAATATATCATGGCCCATATCAGAATAGGATTAGTGCTGCAAATGAATTGGATATTAATCTGATCCAATTTGAATCCAATTTGTTTATACTGGATCCGGATATCCAATTGATATTAACAAATTGAATTAGAAGCCTTATATATGATTCGATTATAAATTGGGTTGAATTCAGATATACCCTGATTTGATCCTTTATAATCCAATTCGATTCGATTAAATAAAATATATAATATTTATAATATATAATAGATAGCATAATAATTACATATAAGTATACAAATATTCCCTTCATAGAAATTTAAATGGCCATAAATTTATGAAAGAATTTTTTATTAAATAAAGGGTATTTAAGTCTTAATGGTTAACATAAAAGACAAAAGCATTAAATGGATGTTGCCTATTCGGTGACTTAATGATTAACATAAAAGACAAAATTGAACAAAAGTAGCCAATCAACTTTCATCTCTCCTCGTTAACTAACCATTAACTCATTAATCCATTCCATTAAAACTCTCCTCCAATAACTCACTCCACTTATTCTCTCTCCTCTCAATTATTCCATTAAATTGCTTAAAATTAATGTAGTCTTAATTCATCAAAAAATAATAATTTATTTTTTTCCTTTTTATTTTTCTTTCTTTCCCTTTTTATTTTTCTTTTTTCCTTTTTCCTTTTTTATTTCATTCTCTCTCCTCTCCTCATTAATCTAATAAATCAAAAGCAATTTGCTTAGGGGCAATCATTTCAGTCTGGCCCAGGCCCGGGTTCGCATCAGGCCCACAAATTTCAAGGCCCGCATGGACTCAACCCAGCCTGTAAACAAATAATAGCTTAAAAATTAGTTAATAAAAAATCATAAAAAGTTAAATCACCTAAAAATAATGAGATAATTCTAAGACATAAGTCCCACCCCATCTATCATTAACCTATTTTAGCATAATTCTATAGTCCTCTTCCATTATTAGCCTATTGTATTCCAAAGAGAGAATTTTACTCTCATCCAAATTCCATTTATTTCATATTCAAATCCTTTTTAATTGGTTAATTGTCAAGAAACTGTAATTTGAAACCTAATAACAATAATTATTAAAAAATTATTAAAATTAATAAAAAAATTAAATTTTAGTAAGTTTTTATCTAGCAACTATTAAAAATGAAGTAATTAATAAATTGTTCATAAATTAAAAATTAAAACACATTTGAATTCTATTTAAAAATAAATAAAAGTAATAGGGTAATTAAAATTAAAAAATATTTAAAATAATATAGTAAACCATTTTCATTCCATATAAAAATTATAAGAATTAATAAAAATAATAAAACTAATAGTGGCCCAATTAGAAATGCCTTAAAACTAATAGCGGCCCAATTAGTTAGCCCAACCCAACTAGACCCATAAATTTCCAGGATCAAGCAACTATTTTCTTCTAACCTAGGTCTAGCTTAGATTTGTACCAAGCTCACACATAATGCAGGCAATAAGACTATAAACGTATTGGATCTTTTGCATCCACATTCGATTATGAAATCTCGAGATTTGTATCTGCATCCGATTGTTATGTTGGATTTTGGATCGGATTCAAATTTAATCCACACCATTGTATCATGTTTAAAATGACCAAAAAATTAAAAAAGTTTTAAGAACTTAATTATTTTTAAAGTATATATGTATAATAGATGTATATAAATATAAAATATCAATTTTATCAATTATCAACTTTATATAATTATACATAATATATATACTTAATTATATATATAATTATTTTTAAAGTATATATGTATAATAAATGTATATAAATATAAAATATTAATTTTATCAATTATCAACTTTATATAATTATACATAATATATATACACTTAATTATACTACATATATACATAAAATAATAATTTTTATTGCGCTTGGATTTAGTCAGATTGGATAGGGTTAAATCCGCATCTAATCCAATTATTAATCCGATGCACGTTCTAACATTCGAATCCAATATCGAACTTTCGAAGTCCATTGATAGCCCTAGCGACTAAGGCCCAAGCTAAGCTAAGCAAACCCTAAGCTTTAGCTAGAACCTAGAAGTTATACACATATATATTTAGATAACAAGTTTTATGTTAATACATAGACAAAAAAATTTATACATTTTTATAATAGACTAAAATTAAATAAAAATTTTAATTTGTAAAAAAAATCAAAGTTTTATAATTAACGCGGGCAAGCCTATCCTAGTTCCAGGCATAGATAAATATTATTATGCTTAGGTTGTGGTCCAAGCTATAGGCCAGGTAACCTTAAAAACTCTTAATACAGTATCAAAATCTGACCCAAGATCCTTTTTTATTTTTTTGTTCATTAGGCTACACAATGGGGTAGCCCATACCCTGTAGTTCCTTCAACAACAATATATATAATTTTCATCTAAAAAAATAGTTAAAAATAATGCATGCATGGGTTGTATTCAGTTTGGTTGAATCTAATCATGAGTATCATAGCACTCTTATGGATGCAACTTAGGGGGGTGGGTTAGGTTGAGGATTAACCAAAGCCCAACCCAAAGTCTTAAAACTCAAGCCTCAGCTTACATTAATTTAATTACGACTAAAAATGTTAATCTATAGATTAATTTAGTTATAACTACAACCTAGTTTTATATATTAACTAATATTGAAGTATTTTAAATATTTAAGTAATATTTACAAAAAACAATTGTAACATTTATTCATTAATATAGTAAAATAAATAAAATAGAACACTAATAAATAATATGAAAAATTTTATTTTATTAAGTAATTAGTAGTAATTTATTATTTTTGTTAAAAAGTATTAATGTAATTAATCCAAATTACTAAATTAATTTTGTAACAAATTAATAAAATAAAAATGAATTATTTTAAACAATATTGCATTTCTTCCTTATAATAGTTATCAGCTTCTATAGTTCCACTTTCCCTTGATAAATCTCTCCTCACTCCTAATGAATTCTCCATTAACTTTCTCTTCTCTTTTTCATTAACTCTTTCAATTATCTCTTATTAATCATTCCATTAACTCTCCCTCCTCCAATAACTCACTCTACTAATTCTCTCTCCTCTCAATTACTCCATTAAATTACTTAAAAGTTATCGACTTTTTTTTCCTTTTTTTTCTTTTTCTTTTTTATTTTTATTTTATTCTCTCTCCTCTCTTCATTAATCTAATAAATCAAAAGTAATTTGCTTAGGAGTGACCATTTCAGTCCAGCTCAGGCTCGAGCCCATATCAGGCCCACAAATTTTAGGCCCAAGCATGGGCCTAATACTTCAAGGACAACACAGGCCAAGCCCAATCTGTAAACAAATAACAGTTTAAAATTTAGTTAATAAAAATATCAAAAATGGTTAAATCACCTAAAAATAATGAGAGGATACTAAGACATAGGTCTCACCCTACCATCATTAACCTATTTTAGCATATTTCTATAGGCCTCTTCCATTATTAGTCTATTGTATACAAAAGACAGAGAGAGAATAGGCTAGGCAACCATGGGGCACCCAGGCACCTAGGCGACGGAAACTATAAATATGTTAATCTATGGATTTCTATACTTCGACCTAAACTATTTTATAAGTTTAGGAACTAGGAAGGGAGTAGGTTCGGCTGTTAAAAATAATAAGTGCAAGAAGAAGAAGAAGAAGAAGAAGAAGAAGAAGAAGTGGCTGAGTTGCTGTAACTGCTCAAAAAAATGGGGCGGAGCCCCTGTTTTCTCAGCGGCACTGCCACAGAAATATACATACCTGATATCTGTAGCCCCTGTTTTTTCAAAAAAAAAAAAGCATTGAATCTGGGCTGGAAGAAGAAGAAGAAGAAGAAGAAGAAGGGAGGAGTATAGGGGCAGAGCCCCTATTTTTTTGAAGAAAAAAAGAACTGACGCTGGGAAGAAGAAGAAGGGAGGTTTATAGGGGTGGAGCCCCTGTTTTTTCGGAAAAAAAAAAAAAGCACTGAAGCAGGATTTAGGTGCCCACCTTGTGTTTAGGCGCCTACCTAAGTCTCTGGGTGGTCGCCTAATATACAAAACTATAGGCATTTGGGCGAGGCATAACTGGAAAACTGCCTAGTCGCCTTGACAACTATGCTCTCATCCAAATTCCATTTATTTGTTTCATATTCAAATTCTTTTAATCGGTTAATTATCAAAAATTATAATTTGAAACCTAGTAACTAAAATTAATAAAAAATTATAATTAACACGGGCAAGCCTGTCCTTGTCCTAAGACCAAACAAATATTATTACGCTTAGGGTGTGGGTCGGGTTGGGCCAAGTAACTTTAAAAACTGTTAATGCACTCAAAATCTTATTGAATTGAATTGAATTCAAACTGGGAAATTAATATTTGTCAGATCCGAAACAAATTAAAACTGGAATATTAACATCTATAGGATTCAAATCACCTATAATTCTGATATTTGCATATTCGAAATGAATCTTGAATTGATTCAGAATTTGCAGCCCCTAACAAGGACCTAGTAATTACAGAAAAAAAAAATACCTCACAAAGTGGAAGCTGAACTCCAAGTTCTGATGAAGTTGCACGCAGGTTGGCAAAACGCCGCAAGTCTCTCTCGGCAATCTTAGGTAAGATATACTCATCTGGAATTATAAAAAGAAATCATGAATAAACTGAAGCAATAGCAAAGGGCAAAAGCCACTGCAACCAATATGTAAGAACATGAAATAAGTAAGCATTACAGGGGATCTCTCATTTTGTAGTTCATTTTAGAAAATTTTTGTATCCACCCTTCACCCAATACAACATTATTGTATATCTGGCTTCCAAAATGGATCACTTAACAACTGTAAAATTCCAAGGATTTTGGACAGTTAAGATCATTTCAGTTATTTGATGGTTGGATCATTGAGAGGACACTAGATAACAGCTGAAGTGGCTGAACTGGATGACTTATTGATTTTTCTTTTAGTGGATAAAATAGTTAAATAACAAAATAATTGGTGGTATAACAACAATAAAAACCACAAATTTAGCAGTTGGAATATGTTTTCCAAGAGAGAAAAGAGGAAGTTTGGGGAAAACTGGAATAGGTTACTTGGCTGCCTATTCCCATATTTTATTCAATACAAAAAAGATAACACAATAACCATACATTGCCAACGGTAACCGACCCAACATTCCATCGAGCCATTAAGGAGCTTACAACCTACTTAATGACTCATTTGTTAAAAGGCAGAGCAACAAGTTATTTAGTTCAGCCCATAGTTTTCAAGGTGCCAAGGTGAGGCTAGGTGACAGGCAAGCACCTTGTCACCTAACTGCCTAGGCAGACACCTAGGTGCCACTTAGGCAATGGATTTTTTTAAGTAAAAGACATATATACTAGGGTAGCTCCCTAGGTTCCATAACCATACTTCCTTAATAATATCATGTTAAAGTATAAACTTATAAGAAAAGGTTATACTTTCCTCATAAGAAAAGTATAAACTTCATGTTCAAGTATGGAAAATCAACATATTCATGAAAAGAAAAAGAAGAAAGAAAAAAAAATAAAAAAATATAGGCACTGAACCCCTATTTTTGTTATAGGAAAAGAAGAAAAGAAAAGGCTGAAGAAGAAAAAGAAGACAAACATGTCTTGATTAGACAAAAGTTTAAGTTCTTCCTTGTTGGTTCAGGTTTTGAAGTCTGAGGGTTCAATACAGTATTTAGCAATGTCTGTGTTGATTAAACCCAAACAAATAAGAAAATAATAAAAACAAATTAGTATAAAAATAAATAAAATGAATATTTTAGTTTAATAATGTCTACTTTGTAATTATAATCTCAAAAAATTAAGAATTACAAAAATATTTTATAACACAATATACAAAACTGCTGGTGATTAGGCAAGGCGAGCCTCCAAGGGAGCCTTGTCGCCTAGGTGTTGCCTTGACAACTATGGTTCAGCCACTTCAGCTGATATCAAACAGCCCCTGATACTTTGGGATAGCCACCATTTATGGCAGAATGAGCTTTTATAGCATGGAACATTATATACTGCCTGTATAATAAGTACACATGCATCCATGTTCACTTACGCATACATATCCCACATATATATCTAAGATCCCATTTATGTGCATGCAAGTGCATATAAACAACTGAATCTGCTAGTTTGTAAGGGGAGGAAAATACACCTGTTTTCTCAGGAGTCCAGCAAAAGAATTGGGCACATATCTCATGGAGCTTAAAGCGCTGAAATGGATATTGACCAAGAACCCTACAGATAAAGACAAACCTTCCTTTATATTTTGTATCTACTAATAGGTAAGTTAGATATGCAACCAGGTGTAAATCCAATTCAAGCCTATTTCCTGAAACCTCATTTACTCCCCCCCCCCCCCCCGCCTTCTGCTTTACTTTAAAAGTACGAAATTACTTCACCTATGAACAGCCTCTGAATCCGCTGAGTGGCATTTTGGTTTTAGATATGCATCAATCACTTGCAAGAACTGATTATCCCATTGTTGGTTTTTCTCACTTGCTACAATATTACCAAGCATTCATAAAAGAGTTAGCTGGATCATGATCATCATTTCAAATAACGAAGTAGCTGATGACAAATAAATACAGAAAGCTACATTTTCCTAACATTGGTCGATACATTACTGCAAACAATGGGATAACAATTTTATACATAACACAAATACACAAAACAATCCAGCAAGCCCCATTGATGGGAACCAGCTAACCCAAATCATTTGATAAGACAGCCAATTATTATACAGCTGTTGCTACTGCTACTGTTATTAAAGTTGTCAATGGCTTGGCTCTACCAAATATAACCGAACCGACCTAATCGATTATGTCATTTCTGGTTCTGTGGTTTGCATCCCAAGTAATAATTAGGTTGATACCAGTTCTCACTGTTCTAAATCAATTAAGACCCAAACTAATTACATAGTAATATATAAAGGTCTCCTGGTTTTCTTGTAATTTTTGTTATATTTTATGTCTAGAATGGTATTTTTTTTACAGTAAGCATGAATTTATTTAAATTTCAGATTGGGAATAGTTTACACAACTTGGTAATGGGATTGATTATCCCATTTAATCATTCTTTTATGTCCCTCATTACAAAGCATCCCAAAATAGTTGTTGTCTCAATGCCCCTTGTTTTGCTAGATAATCAACTAAACCATTTGCACTCCTTCGAACCCACTTAAATTCAGCCTCAACCTCCTTTGCAATCTTTTCCACTTCCCTAATTGCATGTTCAAACGTCCACGGGGTACGGCTACTGTTTGCAGCCCAGGAAATTATCACTTTTGAGTCCCCTTCAACTTCAATATGCCTGCATCCTATCTGTTTAGCTAGCTTCAGACCTTGTAGTAATGCTTCAGCCTTCAGTGAATTCCCCATACCAATCGGTCCTGAGAATATAGCTACTATCCTCCTTTCAGAATTTCACTCCAGCCCTACTTTATCTCTCACTCTCGAGGACTGTGCTACTTCAGACCAGGTTCTTAGAATGTCCGTGATTGAGAAGACTTGAAAGCTGTCCAAGGATTTTACCCAATGAGCTACTTTCACCTAGATGCTGTCAATCACTTCCCCTACTGCTCTGTTTTTTACTCCAAGAAGATCCTCTTATTCCTTTCTTCCCTTACTACCCAGCATAGTGCTGCCTTTGTTGCTTTCCACATTACCATCCCTCCTTTCTTCCGTTTTCCTAAGAAGTCACGGTTGAAAAGTCCTGCCACATCTTGAGGGGAACCCACCTACAGCCAAAGAGAGTACAAAAGAAACCCCAAATTCGAAGCACAAAAGAACAGGATATCATTAAAGAGTCTCGTCACTTTCCTTACACAAAGAACACACATAAGGAGAAAGGCAAGTGTAATGCCTTCTTCTTTGCAGCACATCACAAGTGTTTACCTTGCCAAGAAAAATATTGCTTGAATTTTGGGGGGGATAGGCTTGCACCAAATTTCTTTAACGGGGAAATCCCCAGCTAGAGAGTTAGGGGATGCAAGTACTTTGAAGAAGAGGCCATCTGAAGAGCCTACCCAAATCCTAGAATCTTTCGGCAACAAGTCCAAGTGGATTTGCCATAAAAGGTCCAACAAACGAATTAAAGACTCACACTCATTTTCCCTTAGTCCCCTTCTGAAGCCCAAGTTCCAGTTCACACCATTTGGACACGGTGTTCCCAAATTGGAAACAACTTCCTCCTTGAGGTTTGAGAGCGCAAAGAGATCAGGAAATTGGTCTTTAAGTGGGGTTTCCCCTACCTAAAGAAGAAAGATCTTCCTAAAAACGAACTTTAGTACCTTGACCCGCATCAAATCGTGGAATTGAGGAAAATAGGGTAGATTTCATGAATTGCTTTCCACGAAGAAGTTGTAGTACTGTGAGGGGTGACTTTTGCATCCCAACCGTTTCCAAAGCCCAAACTTTCTAGTGTTTTTAGGAGGACTTCCCAATTGACCAAGTCATAGACTTTTCCTAGATCTACTTTACAAACCAACCCCTTATCTCTATCCTTTCTTTTTTCAACGACGCATTCATTGGCCACCAGGATTTGATCCTCAATCTGCCTTCCTTCCACAAAAGCACCTTGGAAAGAAGAAATGATCAAAGGTTACACCTTTTTTAGTCTTTCCGTTAAGACCTTAAAAATAATTTTGTAAACACTCCCAATAAGGCTTATTGGTCTAAAATCTTGAGGAGTCTTGGCCTCCCTCTTCTTTTGGATCAAAGTGATAAAGTGGCATTTACTCCTAGTGAAACCTCCTCTTTGGAAAAGAACTTGTTAAAGACTTCCAAGATGTCTGATTTCAGCATATCCCAATACTCTTGGTAGAAGGCCGTTGAGAACCCATCCGGCCAAGGGCTTTAGACCTATCCATTGAAAAAATTGCTACCTTGATTTCATCCATGGAGAACCTCCTTTCTAGAAAGAGAGATTGCTCTTCTAAAAGCACATCCCCTTCCAGCTCTGGCAAGTCTGACACCACTCCATTTGGTCTTGAGAAGATTTCCTTAAAGTGATTAACAAAAATCCTTGTCATCTCTTGACTCTCTCTTACCACTTGGCCCTCCACACTGAAGATTAAATTCTTCTTTCTCCTTCCGTTTGCAAGAGAGTGAAAAGACATAGTGTTACCATCCCCCTCTATCAACCACTAACACCTTGACTTCTGCTTCTAGCAAATATCTTCCTTTCGTAAAATCTCTTCTAGATTTTGCTTTTGATTCCATCTTTCCCCTCTTTCTTCTTCTGAAATAATTCTAAGGGCCTCTTTCCTATCAAGAACCTCAATCCTCCCCACCAATTTCTCTTTTACTTCTTCTAACCTTCCAAAATGGGCTTTATTCCATTCTTTTATTTTTTTTTCTTCTAGCCTCTTTAGTTTCCTGGCAAAGCCTTGCATTTTCAACCTCCCCAAAGGTCTAAGTTCCTCCCACCATTCCTTCAACCCGATCTTAAATGTGGAGTCTTCAAACCACATATTCTCAAACCTGAACGGAGAGGGACCTCCCCCTGAGATTTCTTTCTCAATGCAAATAGGACGCCTAAAATGGTAAATTTCATGCACAGTACATAAGAAAATTTTGGTTAAAAAACACTTTTTATCAGCATATAAAGGGTTTAGTATGTACTATCATTTTATTAAGGTTTGGTTCTGGGTCTACACATAAAACCAATTAATAATCTATTTGAAACTGGTCCACCCTGCCCCAAACCAAAACCAGCCCATTGACAGCCTATGTTGTTGTTGTTAAAGAATAACATCACATTTAATCTTGTGAGAAATTAATCTTTGACAAAAGAAAAAAGGATTTCAGAAAAACCTTACTTAAGAACTCGTTTCAAACCCTATGTTGTTAATTCCAATATCTGCCTCGTCTGAATGATGGTCCCTTCATTAATTATCAAAAAAAAAAATGATAGTCCTTCATTTAAAGGATTCCTGAGATAGAAAAATATATCTCAATATTTTTTCCTTGAAATGCATGAATAGGAGCGTGTTACCTGAATATAATCTTCTTAATCGTATACCTTATCTGCTAAACCCGTAGACCGTAGTAATATATTATATCATTTCTGTTTGTGTAAATAAAATCCAACAGCCTTTGAAAAGATGTGAAAAAGATAACTTGGGAGGTGTGCATAACCTAGATTGTCAGTGTTGTTATAATTAACCATAAATCAAATGTTGAAAACGAAGTTTACTATATTTTTGGGTCATTAGTATAATGTTTAAATTTTAAACAGTTTACTTGATCCCATACAGGACTCAACATACAAGGCTACAACCTTCATGTTAGTAAAACAAAGCTCTAACCAATTGAGCTAAAAGAAATTTTTGAAATATTTTATTTCTTTCGGAATTTAGATTTGCACTTCTTGTATATTAATTTTTCTTTTGAATCTTTTACCAAAAGTGGTCTCACTTTGTTCAAGTATTCACCTTGCCTTGCGTCTTGCACCTCAGGCTTTAAGAACCCGTTGGACTTTAATTGTTCTTCTTGCTTCTAAGACACTCCTCTAGTGAACTTCCTATATTGCATAGTTTAGCATAGATTATCGTCATGGTAACACCATTACTTTCAAAACTTCTTTTAAGCACTAAATGCTTATCTATTTAATACAACTTTGTGTATCTTAAAAGTGCATTAAACTTTCAAACATATTTTAATGTCAATATGGTGCTATATATCTCAATTCATGTTTATGGAAGTGCTATTATAACAAGAATTTCCATATTCCTACACACCAAGAAGAGTTCATGCAAATCCCTATAGTTAACAAGCATCAGATCAATAGAACCCATTAGAATTAAAATAAAAAGAAAAGGTAAAGGTTAAACTATTTTTGCTTCTTGAGTAATGAATTCATTCCATAAATTGCTTTGATGATCTAATAATGCAGGACCTATGATACCCAGGTTCTTGTACAAGGGTGCCAATATTGTATTAGATGCTTCAATTTTTAGTGCGAATCCCATACCTGATACTGTATCCAGCTGTGTCCATTCCATATCCAGGTAACACAGTACAAGACTAAACCTAGGTTCAATGAGACTTCCTAGATTCAGTCAGCTACTCAACTGGCCTTTCTGTGTTCAAGTACTGGTAGATACAGTTTATCAAGTACCTGATCTTTTCAAGTTTTTGAATATTCAATGGTTCAATCCTAACACAAACCAAGTCATTTCCTCAATCCAACAGGGTTCCTGACTAAAACACATTGATACTGATAAAAGGAACCAAACATGGTTCTGATCTAACAAGGATCACTAATGGAAGGTATGTATAGTTACTACCAATATTCACATTATGAACCAAATCATTCTCTTGATTCGTGTTGCATTTTAAAGCTTGACTCTGTTTCTTTGGCCCTCTCATCTTCTTTGCAAATGCCAATCCCTCTGATGCAATACTCTGAAGAACACTATCATCCCCAACTGATTTAACAATCTGGCATGCTGTCTCCTATATTCAATTCAAATGCAAAATGTGTGAGAAAGAAAGAGGGCAAAGGTATCCAACTTGATACACCCACTACATTTCATGATGAACATAAAGCTTCTAATACATATGAGATGAATCAGACTGGAAAATTAAACAAAACAAAAAAAGTTAAGAATCCATTCTTTCTGTAAAATTGAGTCAAATAGCCTTTGTACATGTTTTACCATTTAGCCTCCAAAAATTAAATAACAATAATAAGTAAGAGCTTACACGGCCAAACCCATGAACTCCCTGAGAATAGTCACTTCCAAGAAGAAGGGCCAGTGTAATCTGAGAATTGAAAGACATCAAAGTTGTTAAGCTAAAAACAAACCCAGTTCCAGTAACATTAAACGTCCATAAAGCTCAGAATATGAGATAGTCTCATGGGAGTTCTGTTCAGGAACCATGACTAATACTTGTGGTAGTACCATATATTGTATAAGTTGAAAATTAAAAAATCATACAATTTTTGTACAAATCTGCAGTTTATGTTTCAATAATAAAATTAGAAATAGGCCTGCCTTCAAAGAATAAAAAAACTAGAATTCAACAATCAAGATTTATTTTAAGTATCCTGAGATTCTATCAAAACTCATCTTACAAAGGAACGAATATTAAGGAGACATTATTTTGGAAATCAGAACACCGTTGCTTGTTAGATAAAGCAACTACCAATTGCTGGGAAGTTTTGACCAAAACCAACTTTGTGTTCAAAATATTGGTAAATTAGAAGGAAACACAAATGCAGAAAAGAACCGAGAGAAAATTAAAAGTAAAATAGAAAAAGCAACATGTTTCTCCATCAACAAATAGTGTTAAGAACAAAAGAGAAACTTACCAATGAGTTTCTTCCAAATCCAAGTTTTCTTTCTATGTCCACCATTTCATAACAAACAACATAACCACCTTCCCCTAATTCACAAGCAAAGAGTTTTCAACAGAACATAAGATAATTGAGTTAAAAATATCCAAAGATACACTTAGAATTTGGTACAGAATAGAAAGTCAAGAAATTAGAGAACTTCAGAATGGATCAACTCACCTAGGCAGATATCTCTGTAAACTGTCCTCGCACCAAAGAGGAAGATATCTGAATCTGTGCTGAAACATCCATCCTGGAAATGATGGTATAGCACATTATGATTCTCTCAGTGGTGGGTATCAGAAAATCCAAATAGAATTCAAGAAAAACAGTTTCTACTCACACATAATGATTCTGCGTCCAGTAAGGCACACTGTGCTTCAGCTTCCTCAAGCCTAGTTAAAGAAAAAGTTTTTTTTAACAAAAAAAAAGGAGAAGAAAAGGAGTGTTCACTATTATAGTATTATGTCAATAATCTGGATTGTCTACCTTCTCATTAATACATGCATGCATGTACGCATGCATGCATACATTCATACATACATATATACATACATACATCCATTCATTCATTCATACATAGAACTTTCTGCAAATTTGGCAAGACAATAGTACAATACTACTAAGAACTCAGAAATAATCAAGAGTAGCTTCTTTAGAAAACTTAAAGGCTTTTATCTATTTCACTGATACATATACTTTCACTTGGATTGTTGTTTTATTTTTTTTTTTCTTTTTTTTTTTTTTTTGTCAAATTGGACAAATCTTATCAAACTAATTTTTCATGGCATCTAAGTTTCAAGTCATTCTAAGCAACAAAGCCCTTAAATCATGCTAAATCCATCAACTGACCAAGTTACAATGACATAAAAAGTTAATGTAGTAAACAATAAAAGAGGATCTAGCTTTTAAGAGTGTATCAACTTTACTTCAATCATTTTCTCTGTAAACTAAATGTGCTCCATAGAAAACAGCAAAAGAAATCTACCACTGTAGTCAAACTTACTGATGTAGGACCAACTAAACTCTGGTCCTTAAAGAATGCTGAATGGTCTTCTTAGATCAGAAATTTAAGGCTGTTCATGGCTGAATTACTTCTTGAACGAATAAAGAAATAGAAAGAGAAAGAAGAGACAGAATACCCAGAATCACTCACGGGGTACCTAGAATCACTCTAGAGTATAGGAATCACTCACCATAACTAGCATAACAAAAACTCAAATTTCATTGATCTTTTGTAAAATGTCATACATATTTATAGACTCTAAACTCATGATAATCCTAGGAGCCAAACTGTCAGAGTCATAATAATCCTAGCAGGACTCAACTAAACTGTCATATCCTATTTCAATTCAAAGAAGACTCAATAACTCTAACCCTACTTATTCAATGACTCAAATTAAAAATAAACAAACTATAACTAGACAAATTAAACCCTATAATTGGACTCCACAGAAAATTGCAAAATGACAAAAACACCCTACTGTCCAAAAATACAGAAATACATAAAATTTCATAAATTTCCAATTTTGACTCTTCAGCTCCTGCATCATTCTCCCCTAGTTCAAAAAAACTTGTCCTCAAGTTTTGAAGAACTTGAGGATGAAAAGTTGATATGCCCCAGCAACAAAAGTTGAACTTCACACAGCTACATGCTTGGACTGTACAATAGATGCCACATGCATAACTTGAAAAGGATCTGGAAAGAAATGTATTTCTAAAACATTTCCTTTCATAACCATCTTTGTTAAATCACCAATAACATCAGCTTCTTGAACACTTAAATCATCAACATGCAAGAAATCGTCTACTTGATCTTCAACTTCATACCTTCTGCCCATTGGCTTTAAATTCTTTGTTGTAATTTGTTGCTTCTCTACATTGAAAGCCAATTCAAAAGCATGATTTAAGTCATAAATCTGAACTGTAGTCCATTCTTCAAATGAGCTAATTTGTGTATTTCATTTTTTGTGGTGTCACATCTAATAGATAATTCATCAAACTTATGCACATGTCGAACTATGGATAGTATACCCGCTTAAGATTAATGAACTTCATATATAGATCATCATGGAAGTCTAATGGAGTATACTTTTCTTGCAAACACCTCTTCATCTTTGCCTGTGTAGCAATAGGATCATCACCTCTATTTATTAGGCATTGCTAAAGAATTCTCCACCATACTTTAGCACGACCTATGAGCCTTATGCATGCAAATCTAATCCTTCGTTTATCATACATATCATGCCAATCAAAATACTCTTCTAGTTCAGCAATCCAATCAAAGAATACTTCTAAGTGATCATCTCCTCTGAAATCTGGGTATTTCCTTTTTTTCTTCTAACATTCTTAAAAACTTTACTCCTATAGTCATCATTATTAGATCTATTTTCCTCCATCTTCTCAAACAAGTCAACCAAAGACCCTTCATATGGTTCAAAAACTCAATTATCATGGATTCTAGATCTGTGATATTGTTTAGAAATTACCCTAGGCCTATAGAACCGGTCACTTAGTGATAAAATAGTGAATAACCATTAGCTCTGATACCAAACTAATGTAGGACCAACTAAGTTCCAGTCCTTAGAGAATGTTGAAGGATTTTCCTAGATCAGATATTTATGGTTGTTGATGGCTGCAATGGCTTCTTGAAGGAATAAGAAGGAAATAGAAAGAGAAAAAGAAGAGACAGACTACCCAGAATCACTCACAGGGTACCTAGAATCTCTAGGGTATGGGGATCACTTACCATAATAATCCTAGAAGTCAAACTGTTAGATTCATAATCATCCTAGTAGGACTTGAACTAAACTGTCATATCCTATGTCAATTCAAAAAGGCTCAATAACTCTAATCCTACTTATTCAATGACTCTGAAATTTTAAACATCAACAAACTACAACTAGACAAATTAAATCCTATCATTGGACCCCACAGAAAACTGTAAAATGAAAAAAATACCCCTACTGTCCAAAAATACAGAAATACATAAAATAACAATCTTGACTCTAAAGCTCCTGCATCACTTACCCATCTAAGCATGGGATTCCAAGTACCATGCCAAGGACCTTTGCCTCCTTTATCATACAAGAAAACTCAGATCCCATATTTCGAGGAAGTGAAGAAACCTTCTGTAAGTTCATCTCATCTCGATTAGCCTGCCTTAATCATGTAACAATGTTAACAGAAAAAGAAATAGGGAAGGAGAAACAGCAAGGACAGAAATTGATCAAAAAAAAAAACAAACAGCAAGGACAGGAAGACTACAGAGAAAGTTTTACCTCATTTTCTGACCCCAAACGCCGTCTGTAAGTAGACATTTTGATGGCAGGAATTGATCCATCTATCAAATAACAAAGGTCACTCACAACTTAATATCTCTCCATCTAATTGAAAACATAAAAGGGAGGATTTACTAATTAAAACATAGAGTCAAAAGGAAATAAAAAACACCTTGAACAAAAGAAATATCATAGGGAATATTTAAAATATTCCAACTACTTGCATAATGCAGGACTACTTAAAACAAAGACCACAAGAACATATGAAAATCATCCTACTACCAATATAACTAGTGAAAATCATCCTACTACCAATTTAACTAGTGAAAAGACTCAAAAACAAAAGTAGTGTCATCTACGACTAACCAATATCAGGACAAACTTTAAACAAATATAACCCCTTTTGCTTATTTTGTTATTGTCAACCCAGTTCTCGTTCATTGAGTAGAAAATAGCATATCCACATCTAATCCCATTAATGAATTTTATGCCATATCAGCACGTTAGTATGCACCCGCAAGAAGTGATCTGTTGCAAGTTGAAGAGGATAGAAGGGCTAGGGGTAGACCAAAAGGGACTTGGCTCAGAGTAGTAAGAAATGATTTATGCACTCATAATTTAACAATGGATATGGCACTAAACAGAAGGGAATGGCAAAACAGGATTCACATAGCCAACCCCCACATAGTTGGCACTTGGTACAAGGCTTGGATTATGATGATGATGATCAGGAACCTTTATTTTCCTATCCATAGGTCCACCAATGTGAAAAGACCTGATTTCTCAACATAATTAGCACCATCTATGGATACAGCCATGGGTATTCTAAAAAGAAATTTTGACCGAATTTCCTCAAACCACCTAGAAAAATGACGCTGAAAAGACCACCAAAAATTTTAAAATCCTATAGTTCACATATTTAGATGAACAAATTTTATAAAAGACTTCAAAACATCACAACTATCTTATTTTAATCTTCTGTTTCTTATTTAGAAATTAGAGTTCATCACCAAAAAAAAATGGCATAGGCTTATGGAGCAAGGGCTGCATTTCAACAAGGTAAAGTATGCGGAACTATGAAATCAATATTTTACATGCAATATAATGACAAAAAGAAAAGTACCTATCGGCAATAAATACAAAGAATTACCAAGATCATATGAACGAAACATCATTTTTACCTCTCAAACCGGCTATTTCAAGAAAAAAAAAAAAAGAACGCAAACCCCTAACCTAAACTTCCTTGAAGCTAAATAAACAAGCTACAGTATAAATTGGAACTAATCCTCCATATACAATTACAACACCAAAAGACAATATGATATGATATGATATGAGTAACGAGAGAGAGACGAGAGGATGACCTGTTACAAATATAAGGCTACAATTCAAGGCAATGAGGGCTTTAAGGCGATGGAATAGAGCGCTCAGATAAACCTTATCCTTAATGCAGGAGTGAGATTTGCAGACGTTATGAAGCTGAACTATCCAGCATGAAAGATCAATGCAGACCCTCTTGTTCCTATTCCCATTAAAACGTGAAAAAAATAAAAACAACAAGTAATTAGTAATTAAGAAATTGTTCAAAAAAGTAGTAATATTGGGAACAAAAGAAAAAACGGAGTATTAGACTTGAGAGAAATTACTGGAGGTGGTGAAGAGGAAGAATCTTCTTGCAGGATTCCAAGATATCCCATAGGTTTTTTACTCCCATTTTGTTCTGAAAAGGGAAAAAAATAAAATAAACAAAATCTCTCACATTGGCTGCATCCAAGAAACAATATCAGACAAGGAGCAAAGGAGGGAGGGAAAGGAAGTTCCAGAACTTGAATTTAAACTTCACGAAAAAGATAAATCTATGCTTCGAATCTCGGATTATCATTTACAGATTATCACCCTGTACTTTCGAGGTAGTGATACTTGGTCCACCGTCAAGCATTCATTCGCGACAAAGACCCCTGAACTTTCAGATTTCAACACCTTTGGCCCTGTTCGGGGAAAGTAAATTTACTAAAACACCCTTTAACTTTGCTTCAAGGGTGCATTATTCATCATCCTCTCCGTTGGAATGCCGCATACGCGCAAACCAAAGAAGAGAGGCAGTCATCCATCCAACAACTCAAAAGAGGAATGGATGGGCCTCTTCGTTGCCTTGAGAGGAATCTTATAAATTTAAGATAAGAGGAAAATGGGTATTCATTTTCTCTTCAAAGAAGAATCTTACACTTTTTATTTTCTAATAATATCCCAAAAGGCGAAAAAAATTCTCATGTAAGGGGTTAAAATGAACATTTGACAATTTTCAAAATTCAAAATAACATTTTCTGCATTCAAGCTCAAAGAAAAGAATAACATCAGAGCAAATGAACAAGCTTAATATCTCTCTCCCTAAAACCTCTAACTTTTTTTTTATTTCTTTTGAAGTTCTACGCAACGGGGGTAGCCCATCCCCCAACCCATAACCCCCTACCCCCAATGAATTCGGATTAGCTAAACACTTTAGTTGCTCAACAAGCTATGGAACCAATGACGAGGTTCCACGCCAATAGGGCTGCCGATGGGTAGGGTTTGGGTTAGAATCAACTAGAATCGGAATTGACCCAACATGAAATGTTGAGGACCCAAACCTAATAGGTTCTGTAAACCGATTGATTCTTGGGACAATCGGGTCGAACCTGATAGACCCGATTATAATAAATAAAAAATAAATATTTATATTTAATATATATTAAATGTTCTATATATTATATTATATATTATAGGGTAAATCTCTTAAACTATCCCTATTGTTTGTAAAATTGGCTAATTGTACCCTTACTATTTACATATTGTCTAACGCTATCCCGACTGTTTCTAACAATTGACTACCCCTACCATTAGCATCCCTTAATGCTCCATCACGATCTACGCACATGTGACCCCACGTGACCTATAAATTTTTTCGACGACCATCACAAGTACCCTTATTTCTCCCACACGGAATCCACTTCTCAAGTAGAATTGGAATCTTCACCTCCACCACTTCCACTACCACTAGGACTTGCCGGTCGAAGAGCTTCCAAGCCCGTAATCTCAGAAGAATATATCTCCACTGTAGAAGACCATCTCTCTTTTTTTTCTCCAGAACAATCTTCTCGCCATCTTTCAGATTCCAATTCCGAACTGTCCCTAGGAGTGACGGTCACCGAGATCCCATATAACAATTCAAAAGATGAATCTTCTTGTTCACCTGTACAATTCGAAAGATGAATCACAAAACATTTGCAGAAATCCATTAGCCACTTGAGAAGGACTATTACAGTCTCTGGTGATTGTTTGTTTGCTCACAAAAACGACAACAAAAAATTTCAGTTTTCTTTTCATCTACAAATTTTGCTGTAAGATCTCTGCTAAAGCTTCCATGGTTTTGGGTTTGAGCACCAAGGCTTGGACCTTGTAAGATATCAGCTAGGTGCAACAAAATCCTCCATTATCCTCTAAAATACAAAAATGATTCTGGTTGAACGACAACAGCCACCAGGACTTAGACCTTGTAAGATATCAGTTGGAAGCAATCAAATCCTCTCAAGCATGAAGTTAGAGGCAAACCAGATGCTAAGATATCAGTTGGAAAGCAAACGCATTACTGCAGCAGCAAGACAAGCAAGAAGATGTCTAGGCTCTGTTTTCTTTCCAAAACCATCCCCTTTTCCATCTTTCACGAGGGATTGTCATTAATGAATTGTGTGCATTTTTTGGGAGCCAAAAGATCTATTATTTCCTCATTGTATAGATAGAAATATAACCTTCATACTATACTCGGCATTTTGAGCTTTACATAGGTGCAAAATTTGTTGAATAGCTCTAGTGATAACACCCACATCACTTGCTAAATCCCCATTCTCCAAAGACAGAAAAAGCAAGCAGAAAGAGGATCTCAAATTCACATAAAATGTAGAAAGTATTCAGATTGAAAGGCTTTCGATTAGTCTTTTCAAGGCATGACCGTTAGATGTATCTACTGTTTGGCCACCATTGTAGCTGGCTCCGTACTTGCAGGGGAGCTCTCTCTCCTGTCTGCCTTGCAACAAGTTCTGAAACCAGTCGATGAGGACAAAGAATGGTAGTTAGTTTTTGGGTTTGCATTTCAGTCGGAGACCAATTTGATCCATCTCCGAAACATCATTTTGTTTCTTTCAGTTGGATTTTATTTTAACATTTGAGGAATAGTGGAGGGCAAATTCAATATTTCGTTTCTTTCCATTAGTACTTTACGACAATGTCAATTTTTAGAATCAGTAAGGGTAGTTATATATATATATATATATATATATATATATATATATATATATATATATATATATATATATATATTAGGTTGAGTCTAAATTGGTTCGGAACTAGGTGGAACCGGTTCCAAACCGATAGTAATCGGGACCCTATATCAGGACCTGGAACCAACCTGTTGATTCTAGTTCCTAAAACTAAAACCAGCCCAATCAGTTTGGGTCCATCGTGTCGGCCCCGACCAACTGACAGCTCTACACGCCAATAATAAATCCATGGCCCCATTGTAAACAATGTGGGGCCATGTATTTAAATACTGGCGTGGAACCTTATCATTGGTACCACAACCCACTAAACAACTAAAGCATTCAGCTAAACCTTGCTCCACCCTAACCAGGTGCAAGCGGGATTAGATCCCAAGTTTCCGCTATGACCAGGAAGAGACCTTACCAACCAATTGGTTTGCACCTTGCTCTTTTATTTTTCTTGTCTATGCACTTTTAAAAATTTGAGATGACAACAAAAACCATAGTTGCTTGTTATAGAACCTCCAACAATCACTCTTCTATCAACTCAATTTTTTCCAGTATAGCATGTTCAATATGTTCTACCTTTAGTCCAACAACACCCTATGTTCCCATGATCTATGAATCCTAGCCATACAATTGGAAGTCATGTGACACCAGCATTAATACCTTGCAACCCTAATAAAACTACCCTCTTCTAGTGTCTTAGCTTAAAGAGTAGAGCCACCAACATTATCTCCTTCATTAATATCCTTATAACCCCAATCGACAAAGGGTTCCTTATCCATGTAGTTCATCCATTTTTCTAAAATACTCAATGCCACTACAACTCTAGTGATTCCATACAACAACTCATTGTTCATCTATCAAACCAAACATGTGTAAAAGGTAAAATAACCATTCATATATTATATAAGGTGAAATGAATATAATGGGGTTTCACTAACAAATGAACAAAAAAAATCATACCATAAAATTAGGATAACAAACCATTTAGCAAAAAAAACAAGATCTATATTTCAATCTAATTTTGAAACAAGGAATAATGATGTACAACAAATAGCTAGGGAACTAATAACTCAGGATTGGAATAAAGAATTCTATTTTGTTAAACAACAAAGAACAATGGAACCAATTAAGGTTGAATGGCTGAATTTTGTAGTTATAACAAAAATGAGTGGGGTATAGAACTATAAACCCATTAAAAATGTAATGTATTATATTGATTAAAAGAGAATGGAAATCCTTGTACAATTAGGGTTTGTACATGGGAATATACAAGAAGTGACAAGTATTCACTATTATATTAGTTCAAAACTGTTTACAAAAAAGATCTTCATATTAAAAAAATGTAGTTTTTCCCAAAAAAGATTTTGAAAGATGATGTAAGAAGATCAACATAATTACAATTTTAATTTGTTTTTCATATGTTTTGTTTAACATTATCAAACCATATATGATGATGTAAGATGATCAAACTTCTTGTAAGCCACACCAATTTCGATATTAAATCCATATCAACAACTAATCAAATTCTCATAAAAGATTTAATTTAAAGCAAATACAAAGTAATAATTGCAAACACAAGATTCTTAGGTTTAATTTGGGGTTCTTCAATTTAGTTTATATCTTTTAATTTGTTCAACTACATGCACTATGATACTTTCATAATAAACCCTTACAACTATTTCATTCAAAATAAAAAATACATGCACAACCTTTAACACCAAACAACAACAGTTACTACAACTACTACAATAAAAGTAGTAGAAAATGACTTAATAAACTAAAAAGACACACTTTAATCATTGTTAATGTTGTTACAACTACACATAACAAAATATACATGAATAGGACAAACCACACACATAACACATATGCTTGGTTCCACCATCATACTTTTTCCTTCAAGCATGTTTGCTATTAAACACTTTTTAAGAGTGGCTATCATTCATAAAATGAAAAACTTCAGATCTTATTTTTTGTTAACTCACTTATAAACATAAAATTGATAGAATCTCTTGCTATTGGTGTATCAAATAAGATGAAATTATGTAACAAAATTTATGATGGTAATAAAGTGACAGTGGATTTATCAGCCACATGGACAGACTTAAAGGAGAAAACATTTATCAAATTAATGGTGAAGATGGTGAAGGCCAATAATAGGCCTATATTAAGCTTTAACAATGAGGGTTGGGCTCACATTAGGGACAATTTCAAGAAAGTCCATTATAAGAGCTATGCCCATTTATAATTCAAGAACAAATACAATCATTTATACCAATGTATGGAACAATACCATAAAATTTGTTCCCACATCGATGTCATGGTAGACTTAATAACTAAGAAGCCAATTGCTAATGAGGATGTATGGTTGAACATATATAGGGTAAGTATATTACTATATCTAATATAATATCCATGTTTTATTGGTATAAATCTTGATTATAAATTAATATATAGAAATACAAATGGGCAAAGAAATTCAGGATGCAGAATTACCGGTTTTGGGATGAGTTAGAATATGTCTTTAATGCAACGCAAGCAACTAGTAATAGGCACTATTCAACCATCAAGGACCTTAAGCAAGTGTTTGATTCCACCCAACAAATGAATAGTGATCATATTGATATTCTTGATGATTATGACATGCCATACATTGGAGATTCACTAACAAATCCCTATTTTTTTATCGTATTTAAGGCACTGAATATGCCATTAGTTCATGGGTGGAGTTAAAGAAGTTATGTATAGATGATGCTATCAAGATCAAAGAGAATGCAAGGGATATGCAAAAATAGATGGAGATAGAGAAAGAACAAATAGAGATGATTAAGGAAAAGGAGAGGGAGAGAGAGAGGAGAGGATGGTAGCTAGGGATAGGGGAGGAAACAAAGAGAACTTTCAAGTATTCAACGATGTATTTTGATTCTCAATGAAGTTTTTGAAGCTTCACAATTCCCCTATTATTGTTATTTTAAGGCGATTGAACTATTCCATAATATGAAGATGTGGGAGTCTTTCCTCATAATGACACCAAAACTAAGGCTTGCTCAGTTGCATGTTTTAATGGGCAATGGACAACTAAGCAATTAATTTGACTAACTGACTTATTCCCTCCTTTGTTAGATTGTACTATAGTTGTATTAGTTTAGGTCTCTATGTTAAACTTTAATGTTTGATCACTTTACTTTATGGTTTATGTGCCACCACATATATTAAACCAAGGTTTTTAAAACTGACCTAGAGAACGAATCAGTTAGGGGTCCGACTAATGTGTCGAACGGTCTAACCGTTTGAATCGAATGGTCGGCCTGTCCTGACAAAAAAATTTTAAGAAAATAAAAAAAAAATAAAAAATGGTAAAATTGTTCGAACGGTTAACCGCCTAGGTCAGCGGTTTGTTGACCAAAACCAATGGTTTTTGGGAAAAATCCAGTTTTAGGGAAAAACAGAACTGATCACCTGATCGGTTCTTGATTCTTTTGATTCAACCGTTCGGTCCGGCTCGGTTTTGAAAATCATGCTTTAAACAAATTTTAGGTTAAGATATTTATGTTAGCGTTAACTTGATAGTTTGTATATGCAGAATAGATGTATTCAACTAATGATAGTTATAAAAAATCATCTTCATCGGATAAAGAAATGATGATGTATTACGTATTCCCTCTAGTATCAAAGTTATATAGTACATGAATTACTAAACAACCATGTATGACAATTCTTTAAGTGGATACACATATGCTTGGAATGATGTTCTAAATGACTTAGAACACGTGAATAGATATTATAATTCATTTAGGATGGAGAGATATGTATTCAAAAAATTTAGCAAATCTTATTAGGCGGATGGAATATCTAAACGATATACAAAAGACCAAAATTAATGAATCTTTTGCATTCTTCTTGTTGACGATTGGTCAGAATGAGAGAAATCGTATGATGGATGAGTGCTTCCAACATTCTTCTTGGACAATCAACACACATTTCAAGAAGGTATTATTGCAATTTGCAAGTTAAGGAGAGAGCTTGTAAATCTACCATCATTCAATGAAATTTCAACATTTATTAGGACTTTAGAAGATATATTATCCGATGATTAAGGTAATTTTTCCATTTGAGATTGGTTAGTTGGTTCATTATTAAATTTTTTTCATATTGTACTATAGTTATATTGGGTTATGGTATTAGGATTGCTTGGGGCTATGATGGATGGCACACACACATTTTAGCTATTGTGCTAGTTATAGAGAAAATTCCTTATATAGGAAGAAGAATTGCGGTTCAAATGTATTAGCAATATGTGATTTTGGCATACTATTCACATTTGTATACATGGGTTGGGAAGGCTCACACAAGGTTCAAAATTTCATAACACATCAGGCTATATCAGCCAATACATATCATTCCAACAAGAGCCCAATATGTGGAATGTGTAGAAATCATCGGTTCCGTTTCTTTCCATATGTATTGTTGATACAGGCTCATATTAGGTTACTTTTGGCTTTGTATTGGTTGATACGGGCCCAAAACAATTTGATATATCCCAGTACACTTGATTAGTCAATCCTAACTTTTCTTTCATTAATTAGTCAATTACTCCTACTTTAAATTTAAATTTGAATTTTAACACCTAATTCGAATGACTTTAAACAATAGCAAGATTCAAACCTCGGTCACTAGTTTTTAACAACCGTAAGTCACCATTAGACCATGCCCATTTATTTGTTATGGTCATATGCATTATTATTTTTAAGTAAAACTTCTCTTTTCTTAATGGATATTTACTAATAAATGCTAGAATTAATTATTAAAATTTATATACTAATAAACATTAATATAAATTGATGTACATACATAACATTTATATTGGTTATTTGAAAATTGATGTATACACATTCATATTTTAGTTTTTTTGTTTTCTCACATTTTTTATTCCATCATTTTCAACACTTATTAATTATAATTATTTATAATTAAATGATTATAAATATGGATTTTTACATTTAGATATCTTATTTACAATCATTTGAATTTCCTAACATATTTATATGTATCTTAATTTTTTAGCCATATTTATACGTATCCAAAGCGTATGTTGATACATTTCTTAAAATTGTCTTTTCAATACACCTTGCATTTTCGATACTTTGAACTTTGGGCTCAACACATGACTCTAAGGTCTTTGTAGAAGCCATTGATAAGCCAAACGTAGGGCTTCTAGTGCCCCCACCAGGTGATTGTAATTGCAAGTTTGTGTCATTTTCACTTATTTCATTATTCTCACCACTAGAATAAAATGAAGGTAAGTATTACCTTGTTGATGCCGATTTTGTTAGCGCACTTGGTTTTCTTATTCTTTATATTGATTACAAGTTATCATTTATCTAATTTTTGAGGGCACAATAGTAGGTTCAGGTCAAAGGAGGATTTGTTTAACTACACACACCCATTACACAATGTAATCGAGCGTTGCTTTAGGGAAGTAAAAGGCAAATTCTCCATTTTGAATAACATGTGCTATGACCTGGATATGCAATGGCTCATTGTTGCAATATGTCATTGTATTATGAGCGTAATGAGGAATTTGTGAGCCAACGATATGTTGCTTAATCTTCCAATTTTACACAGAAATAAATGCAATCAGAGATAACAATGCTAATGCTTTATGGAAGAGACACTTGAGCCATAAACTTTATTTTGATACAAAATTTCATTATTGCATTATTATGATATGACAATGATTGAGAAATTATTGTTTTTTTACAAAATTCTATTATGTTCAATAGTTTTCCTATAAAAATATACTATTTTCTACAAAATTTTGGTTTTTGTGCATTTTATGCTATTTTCTACATTTTCTTGCTATCTAATCAATACCAAACATCTTCAAAATTGATTTCTAAAAAATCACTTGTCATGGAGAAAATGATACCAAATAACCAAAAAGGGTGATTTTTGAAAAATAATTGATTTTTTCAAAAATCAGGTGTGAGGAATCATCATTGATGCCAAACATCACGTAGTTAGATTGAATTCAGATTTGACTCCATTTGATCTTATCAAAATCTGAATTCAATATATATATTTACACTAATTTATTATATAAAACTTGAGTCTTCGAATTCAATCGAATTTTAGATTGGATTCAAATGCAATTTTTTGGATTCAGATTCAAATTCACTGCCTTCATTACCAAGAGTTGTCGCCAATTAGGGCATCGGTAAGTGAAACACATTATTTATTTGATGGTTCTATTATCTCTATTGTATACAAAATGCCCCTAGTAACCAAAGTAGCAAACTCTTTTTAGATTTATCAGTGAAGTTAAACATTGTTGGGTGAAAAGATAGGTATGACCCAAATCTTTAGCATTTTGGGTTGTTTAATGATATCTGTTCGATAGCTCTTTAGGATTAAAGCTTAACATTGAAGTGCTATCATAATTTTTTAGAACTATTAAGAGCGTTCGTTATCAATTTTTTGCTTAGCCTTAACTTTGCGTTTACTTTTTATTTTTTCCATTTTCACGTTAAGACTGTAATAACAACAACAACAACAACAACAACAACAACAACAATAATAATAATAAGAATGAGGGAATATTTAGAAATTATTACTATTAATCTATGTATTATTTAATTATTTATTTACTTATTTTATTATTTTAATTAATTAATTATTAAATACACAATTATTAATTATAAGTTAATTCATTAATTAAAAATTATGTAATTATGTATTTTTAAACATATTAGTTGATAATTAATTATTAAATGCTTGATTTAAAAATGATTATGTAATTATTATCATTATTATAATTATTTATTCAATTAATTAATTGATAATTAGTTTGTTAAAAGTCTAACAAGCTTTCTCATATCTAGGGCTGAAATAGTCAATGTCATTTTTTAGAACTTAACATTTAAATTTTAGAGCAACATTCTCTACATTTAGACTTTTAAGCCAAGAGAAATTCATCAACTCCAATACACCTCTAAAAGTA
Organism: Nelumbo lutea; assembly: GCF_056320005.1. NCBI lineage: Eukaryota > Viridiplantae > Streptophyta > Magnoliopsida > Proteales > Nelumbonaceae > Nelumbo > Nelumbo lutea. The sequence continues at coordinate 36,879,252 of NC_142689.1, read as the reverse complement.
ATTATTACAATTTAAGAGGTATTCAAATGTCGAACTTTAATGCAAACGAATAGGCCCCAAAAAGTAGAAAAATGAACGTAAGCTATAAAAGAATAGAACTAATAACGAAGAAGACCCTACAAGTGTTTAAGATGCTAATCACTTAGCCAACCATTAGCCAGCCACCAAAAACATAGGAACTTGAAGGGGTAGGTTCAACCTTGGTACTGACTCAATTGTTTTGTCTCCATCCAAAGAAAGAAAAAGCGAAATAAGAGAGTCATTACTATTATTATGAATTGTAATGGAACTAAACCATGAGTCAAAGGTAATGATGTTGGTGGGTACACTTAAGAGAATTGAAATCAAAGTGGACAAGAGTGGGAAGTGAAAAAGGAATAATTTGGTTAAAAAATTAAACCTTTTTGTTGGCTCATTGTCTTTGCAATTTACTTCTAAATATATTTGTTATTGTTAATCTATAAAATTTTTATTAATTTTTTGTAAAAAGTCCTAATAATATTCTATTTTTTTACAAATTTTATATCTTTTTGTATAAAAGTAAACCTTGATTATCACACTCATTTTTGTTTGAAATGATAAATATATGATATTAGAGATGTGCTCAAATATTTTCTACAATTTATTTTTTATATTTTTTCTAATTTGTATTTTTTGTTTTTTTAATTTTACTATTTCATTATGACATCAGGGTTAACACATTTGACCCAAAAGTTGAACTATTGACCCACTACAAAATAGGAAAAAAATTTTCATTTTTGGCCAATTTTAACTTTTGTATTTTATTTTCATCAACAATAAAAACAATTATTCTTTATTACACTTATATTTTTAATATAATTCATTTAAAGTATTAGATATGTGCAAATTTTTCTTTAATTTTTATTTTTTTGTATTTTTTGATATGGTGAATATATAATATTAGAAATTTGCCCTTAATTATTTATTTATTATTTTTTTTAAACTTTTTTATTTAACTATAACATCATGGGTTGGCCCATTTGGCTCAAATGGTTGAATTGCTTACTTACCACCAAAAGAATGCAATTGTTTTTGAAAATAAAGTCCATGAAATTAAAGGAATTATATATGTAGGTTTGCTAACCTTATGAAATAGACTCATCAAGCCGCCTACCTTTATAAAAAAAAAAAAACTATTTTGTCCACTAATTACTAAATAAGATTGTCCACTAATTACTAGGGGTGAGCAAAAAAAACCGAAAATTTGAATCAAACCAAAAAATCGGTTAATCAAATCGGTCGGTTCAATTTTGGTTCGGTATTTTCAAAAAACCAACAGTTTTGGTTAACCATTTAAAAAAACCGGCGGTTAACCAAACCGACTAATATATATACAATAATATATATATTTATATCATATTATATATATTATATTATATTTTTATTTTTTTTGAAAATCGAATAAAAAAGTTCGACAGTCTGAGACTTTCAACCTTTCTCTTCGAACCTTGCAATTGAAAATTGAAATATATTATATTTTATTTCAATTGAAAACCAAACACTACATCACTACCTGCCAGTCTCTCAGTCTAACAGTCTCTTCAAAAATCGAAACCTTTCAACTTTCTCTGTTTGTCTCTTAAACCTAATACCTTCTCTTAGTTCTCTGTTTCTCATTCTCTCAATCTCTCAATTCTCTGTTTCCTAGTCTCTCAGTCTCTCTTGTCTCTTAAACCACCAGCACCAAGCAACAACACCAGTTGCCACCTCACTGGCAAGCAAGCACCAACTCCATCTCTGATCTCTATATCTCTCTCTCTTCTCTGCAGCTCTGCCAAGCACCACCTCTCAAGCTCTCACTTCAAGCAACAACCAACAACAACCACTGACACCAACCAGTTCAGCACCGACAACAACCACCAACAGTTTTAGGTACTTTTTTTAAATGTATAAAAAACCGAAAAACTGAACCGTGGTTAACCGGTTGTATCGATTCAGTTTCGGTTTGGATATTTAAAAAATTGAATAGGTCGGTTTGGTTTGAAAAAATACCCCACGGTTCGGTAGCACCCCTACTAATTACTAAATAAAATTAAAGGCAACCTATTTTGTTATTTCTATAGATAGATGATGCTTTGTTTTTATCGTTAACAAGATCAAAGGAACTTTGAAAGAATAGAGAGGTAAGTGCAATCCTATTTTTGCAATATCTTAGGAAAAGAAACATGTTACTTATTAATACATGGTATGTCCAAGGAGAGTAGCCCAAAATAGGTTGATGTGACTTTTCAATTCACCCTCTATCCATAGAGAAAAGTTCTAATGACTATAAAAAGTAGGGGTATTCACATTAAATGTCAAGCCGACCAAACTGACCCAAATCGACCCAATCCGAGTTGGTCGGTTTTTCAAAACCATCGATCGATTTCGATTTGTATGAGAAAATAAACTGACAACTCAATTCGGTTTCAGTTTTCATACAAACCGAACTGAACCGATCCTATATGTTTAAGTAATTATTAATTAATCCCTACCCTATATGTTAAATGTTGATATATTTTATTTGTGTTTTGTTTGAACTTTGAAAAAAATTAGTTATTTATGATAAAAACTAAAAAGTAAAACCAATACAAATCTAATACAATGGTACAATATTTAATTCAGTTGTGTATAAATTTAAATATAGACAAAAAAATCAGTTTTGCATAAAAAACTAATCAATTTAAAAATATATTTTGATTTTGCATAAAAACTAAAAGGAAAAAAACTTAAATATAAATAGATATTTTAGTTTAAAATATATATAAAGATCGACTAAATCGACTACGTCGGGTCAATTGGAGAAAATGACTCAAACCGACCCAACACGACCCGTGAACACCCCTCCCTAATAAAAAGTTGAGCAATTTGGTATAAAATAAGTAAGGTTTGTAATAAATTGACCGAATTCATGACAATATGCCTATATTTGAAAGCCTAAAAATAGTAAATAAATAATAGAAAGAGAAAACAAAAGTTTGGATCTAAAACATTGAATAAAGATATCAAACGAAATCTCTAAAGAGAGAATTGAACCAAAAATCTTATACAACCCAAAACTTTTATTATTATCAAATGTGAGTCAGTTGGACTTGGCAAAGAATTTAAGCCCTAATAATTTTATTATTATTTTTAATGAGAACTTTTCTTTATCCATCAACTATTCAACTTGAAATCTCACCAACAATGCTTAATCAACACCATTTGCTTCTTTGTGTGCGTTGTTGCTGAAATAATTGAACTCTATATTTTGATATTACACTACTTCCAAGCATACTAAAAATAAAAGGTAAACTACTGAAACCTCCCCTAAAGTTTGGTAATTGCAATCACCTTCCTTGAACTTTCTACTGTAGTTGCAAGTGGACCCCCTCTGTTAGAATTCTCTAAAAAGAGGCATCAAAATGTCCAAAACACCCATGCAGTCTTTTGACCAAAGTGTTTATTTTCCAAATTTTCTCTTCATATGAATTGTTATCTCAAATCCTTTCTATCTCTTTTCTGAAATTGATTTATTTTTCAAATTTGCCTTTCATATGAATGGTTCAAAGGTAAAACTGCAAATTTAAATTCTCTCTTTTTCTTTTGCTGTTCATGAAACTTGCATTTTTCTTTTTTACGAACTTCAAAGGACGTTTTGGCAATGGTCAAAAACTTTAGGGGAGGTTTCAGAAATTTACCCTAAAATAAATAACGGGGTATCTAAAGACCACATAAAAGGAGATGGTGTTGGTATAATTTTCCGTTATATTTAAGAATAGAAATTCACCAATTAGAGCGTAGGGGCCATTTCAGGATTCCTATGATTAGACTCATTTCTATTTCTTTATTACAATGGTAAATGGCTCCATTTTAGACAAGGATTGTGGAATTAAATGATAATGAAACTAGATCATTTCATGTGGCATGGGATGGGAACACTCAAAATTCCAAAACAAAGTTTTCCACTCTTCTAAGGGTGCACATGTCTCCCTTGTTCTAGCACCCACGTCAGCTTTACTAAATAGCTCAAAAACATGGAATGACCACAACACAAGTGGTCCAACATATGTAACTTTTTCAGTTCAACATTGATCATTTCCTCGGTCAGAGCCCATGTCGATGGATAATGAAGATGGACAACCATCCAATTTACTGTTTTCTTTTGGAGATCGAAAAGATCCAACCAATTTACTGGAGAAAGACCTCAAGCCTTTTTTTGGGCGGTGAGAATGGTTTCTGATCATCCTATCAAATTTAAGTTGGGGAGATTGACAATAATATCTGTGCACAGACCACTAGCATCTTACCATGAAATACAAGGAAGCAGAGGAGGAACTAAAAGACCATTACGCAATGTTAGTTCCAGTTATCTGGGGTCTTGGGAAAGGTAGATTGATTACATACCTAAACTTTGGCATTTTTCTGCACAAATTGGCTGCTCTTGCCTCTCAGACTCAAACCCACATTCTCAAACTTGTTAGCCCAAGATTCTACCATTATACTAAGCAGTGGCCCCTAGGCAGGTTAGGAACTAAATAAGACAAAAGGTTTTGAAAAAAAGTAAATGCATTGTATCTTTTCCAGAAAAGCATAAATTTAATCATTCAGTATTTTTTGGTACACTGATATTGTAGGCTAGTGGTGATGTAGCCCCTTTTGGTAGCAAAGGAATTATGGAAAAGAGAAAGAAAGAAGACCAATTTACAGGTCATTTTCTCATAATATCAAGAACCAGCTACAGGTCCAAGAGTTAATTTTACACCATCAATGAATGGAATAGGAGTAATATTAAGCGTCTGAACCAATCTACTAATATCCATAGATATGTCAGCTGGGGACCTCACACCACGGTTTACCTGAAAACAGGCATTCCAGTTTTAAGCAAAGTGCAAAAATTAAAAAAAATGGAAAAAATAAAGGCTAACTTCCATATATGTAGCCATTTAATTGATCTTAATCATTCATCTGATGCTAAAACTTGGGCACAGAAAAGGTAGTTAATAGCTGACAAAATCATGCAAATCACATTGGGACAAACTGAAGAATTAGTGGGTCATGTGTACTGTATGAAATGAAGCAGCAAGTTTTCTAACCATTGCCAACATCAAACATTATTTTAAATACCAAAACCCAGTGTTTCCCCTAGATACCACACATTGGAGAACATGCTTTGACTTATAGCATGCGTCTGAACATAATTTTAGAAAAGCAACACGTACCGATGATGAAGATACAGATTTGATTAAAGAGATATCATATCCTCTAACAGCCACTACTGTCTCAGCCATTTGAAAACGTGATACCCTATCTGGTCCACCAACATTCAAAACTAATTGTATTTGCCTACCATCTGTAATAAGCAGAAATAGTACCATAAATCATTAAGATGTTAAGGTAGCAAAAAATGGGAAAAAGATCAAGCAAACCCCGTGATTGAATGCATGATGTAATTATCACCGACACCAGTATGGTATGTATTTTAGGTATAATTCAAAAGATAATAAAAATGAGCATTTCTCCAGAAAAAGGTGCATAGCAGATAGAGTTTTTCTTGACAAGTAGGCCTTATGTGAATTCTATATCAAAACAAGAGCATTTCTGGTCATTTTTAATAGTTTAAATGTGAATTCTATATCAAACGCCTTATGTTTTCCATACCCTTGCCATATATAATGGTAGCAAGTGAAAATAATACCTAGATCACATCCTCCATACACTGATAAATAATCTTAAGAGTTAAAAGTTAAGATGTTACTATTTATCAAAAAAAAAAAAAGTTAAGATGTTACTCTATGTATCAGATTCTAAGATGTGATGCCTATGGTTGGTAGATAGAGTAAGGAGGTCTGAAAAGAGCATGAGAACATAAATGTAACAGTTTACCAACACAAAAGAAATATATTTAGCTGGCACTACTAACAAAAATCAATCATACTAGTGTTTTAAGAGGACTAGTAATGGGAATATAAAGTTGAATGGAAAGTTAGCAAGTCATAATTTCTATATTTATCAGAGATAATGCTAAGAAATTCAGACCTGTGGTCCAGCTCTTTGTCAAAGTCAGTATAGTAGCCACTACATCATTGACATAAACAGGGCAGCGGAATTCATCATGAAAGAACTCCACTTTGTCTCCCCTAGAGAGGACACTGTCAATCCACTGAGCCACAAAGTCATGGATCACTGGTTAAAATCTATGCAGAAAAAGGAATGAACCTTAGGAACAAGATAAATAATTTTCATCTAACTGATAGAGAAAAAACCATCTAAATAAAATCATTTCTCTTTTTTACCCACATTTTTCTGTTCAGTCATGATGTGTTTAAACCTGGATAAATCTGTATATGGATGATTTGTGAAAACTAATTTCACATATGCTGGGGTAAAACCTGCAACATCATGGTAATCTTGCAGTTTGTAAACCAATTAAAATAATGAACTCAATCTTATAGTGTCCCAAGGTTCTCATTTCTGCATCTTAAGCAGAAATCTGTAAGCCAGTAAACAAACACATAAAAGTGCACATACAAATTGGTCAAATCACAGAGATGACTTATTCAACATTTCTTGAAACCAAGCTCATTGACACTAAAGATCCAAAATCAGCAAGTTCAGGAATTTTTTCCTTTACATTCTCATAATCCCAATGTACCAAACCTCTGGACTATAAGAAGCCCTTATTGTGGAGCTTTTGAGAAAGAAAAGATAAATCCTAATGAATTATTAGAAATTCCTGAAACATCATTTTCCAAATAAAACCACAGAATCTAGACACAGAGGAAAAACCTTTGATTGATAAATAGATATATTCATTCTTGCACAAGGAAGCGAATCTATAAAAATCATGCAGGAACTGTTTCACATAATGCATCAAAGTATTTCCTAGAGAACTTTCAAACTGACTCATCTTTCCCAAAGTTAATTCAATTCTTCTATCAAGTCCAAACTCCAACTTTATACAATAAATCAGCTAATCAATTGCCTCTTTGAGCTCCAAAATAAAGTTCACAAAATTAACTCACATGGCAAACCTGTTGAAGTTGACAAGTTAACTCAGCGCTAAGCCTGTACTGGGACATATTTATATGTTTACAATTTGAAAATATGGAACATACAGTGTGTGGCTTTACCTGAATCGGAAGAGACTTTGTAACAGGGGAAATTGTCTGTGGCCCATATATGATACTGCTTCTCAAAATTGCAAAGTTTGAGCAGTTGGACTGAATAAACTGCTCTGCTGCTACTTTTGACTTTCCATAGACATTTACAGGAATAGTTTCATCATCTTCCTTGTAAAAGGATTTTTCTCCTTCATAAACTGAATTGTTGGAGAAATTACATTAGATGTTAGATCTCCCTCGAAAATAACATGAAAATAAAGAAGGAAAGCAATCTGGAAACTTGGAATATTAAAACACATATCAACACATATGGTTAAGAATTTAAAGCATGACATGATGTGCTCTATCCTGGATGGTCACCTCCAACTCCAATATATACCACCTTGCGACATTATAACTGTTCCAGGTTGGCAATAATAATCTTCTATTGTCCAATCCATTAGATGCTGCATCTACTGCTACATAATGTGTTTCCAAATCCTCTTTACTACTGAATCCATGTCATTTTTGTTCTCCCACTTTGATCTTCAAAGCCTTTGAAATATAGCAAAACACTACTTCTAACTGGATGTAAGAAAAACAACTAAATGAAGTCCAAATCTCTATTCATTAATTGTTATTTTGTGCCAAGGTATGACACATGATGCTAACAGTCCTATTTGAACCTGAGATTTAACTCATTTCCCAAGTCAATATTTTTCAATGTTCAGAGTTTGGATAAGGTAACTTGAAAGACTTAACTTACCATATTTCTGGGAGTCATCTATTGTAATGTTTCTTAACTAAGAATCCATTTGAATGCTGCTTCGTTGGATTCTCAAGGTAACATATTTTGAATAATAATTCAGCTGACCTTTCCTGAGTTACTTCAATAGCCCATTAAGATTCATAAACCACAACATTAGACACTCCAATTGCATGGATCAAATACTATAATAATCTAAGATGTAATCTACTCATAATCTATGTCAACTAGCTATATGCATTCACTGCATAAATGGGTGAGAAAAATAGAACTTTGAACTTTGAAGATTCCATTTTTGTTAATCCTCACCTCCCATACCGCAAAAGAATAAACAAAAGAAGTAAAACAAGGCAAAAGTTATTCAACATTTTTTCCCTTTCCTGCAGTTTACTTGAGATGTCTAAAGCTGATAGGTTGGAAAATCTTTGCTCTCTCAGAGAGGACTCTTGCGGATTCCACAATCTGGTCCTCTGCACTTGTAGTAACTTGTAACCTGTTTTTTTGGACCATATGTCGTTCCTAGCACATTTGTTCTTTTATTGTTTAAACTAAATGAAGTATGCTTAAGCAAGTCTTGAATGTTTTGTTTTTGAGAAAAATAAATAAGATTTGCCGTGTTCTACCTTGATCAGTCGATAGGTGAATCAGAAGAGTACTGCCATTACCAGTGCTAGACAACCATTTTACCAGAGAAGAAGGTACATTGGTAGCCATAGCAGCGTTGGGATCCGTTTCACAAGCACGGGGTATGGAAAGTGCAGCGCAATTAATAACCACATCAGGCTGGCAATGCAAGATTAACCATGTATCAGCACCAACAACCAAACTAGACGAAAAGATTGATTCTTTAGGAGTAGTAATATCAGCATGAACAGAGATACAACCCTCCAAAGTATTCGGTGTTTTACCTCAATCAAACACATTGTCATGTGGAATTAATAAAAACGCGGGAAACAAAGAAGAACTAGACGAAAACGCAGAAATTTAACTATTAAGGCGAATACCCAACTGCTAGAGAGGAAATTACAATATAAACTTTTACAAATGAAGCGCAACCAGTATATGATAGCTGAACTGAAGTTTGAACTTCTGACTATAAAAAGAAAAATTATATTCAAAAGAATTCAATACTTAAAACTAAGAAGTCCACAGAAAATCTATAATTATTAACAAAAGATCGGCACATGAATAACAAAAATTCAGAAGAAAAAGCAGAAAGTAAACTCTTTTTCACATTGTTCGAGAACAGACCTGACCAAATGTAGCGGAGATGGTATCGAAGCCTTGCCCTGTCTGCAGATCGACAGGGAAAGCAGGCCAAGGAGAAACTGCGTTAAGCAACTTCTGAGGAGGACTGGAGTGGTGGGTGAATGCAACATCGTATGGCTTTCCCTCCATCTCTAGAAATCCCTGCAACAGATGTTGGCCCAAATATCCTGTTCCTCCCACCACTAAAACTCTCTTCCGATCCATCTCTCTCTCTCTCTCTCCCACACACAATCTCTGAACGAAAGTAGAAACAGTAGCTGCCTTGCGCTCTCTTCTAACAGCTATTTCCTCTTTCACCTCTCCCACAGTCCCACGGGTAAGGCGTCTAGATCTACCGACCGGTTCATGTATTAGTAGTTTGTCGTGATCCAGTGGGGTTTAACATACATATGAGCCTCCTTTTTAACCATGTCGAGGGATGATGCGGACAATCAAGACCGTCCACGCTACAAGGCCACAAATTGGAGCTTGCATGCCGACGTGACCTTAATCCCTCATGAATAAGTCGGGGTCCACCGTCCACGAAGATAAAACGTCATTAGCATTTTAGTAATAATAGGTCACGCGCTACTGGATCGTTCATTGCTACAAACTCCTCCTCCCCAAACAAAACTTTCACTGAATCGTTCATTGCTATTACTTGGCAGTTAGCAGTTGGCACTCTCAAACCTCGAACGTTCTTGAAACTCCTTCCAAACAAAACAAAACTTCTCGTTCGTCGGTTCGTCCGCTCCATCGGCGATAGCCCCGCGCATTTCGGGATGACACCGGAAGCGTTTCTCCGAGAAGCGAGAAAGACCGAAAGAAAAAATAGAGGATAAAGTTTTTAAATTACCCTTATGGCTTAGCTGAGTAAATGTATTCTTACTGTTTAAAAATTAATTAACGCTATCTTTATTATTTTTGATAATTGATTAATACTTTTTTTACTATTAAAAGACGAAAAAGACTATTTTACCTCTTATTCTTCTTCAAAATTTTAAAATAAAACAAAGAAAAAGGAAAAAATGCTAATTCATCAAAACCCTAATCACATTTTATGGGGACACGTTTGGTTTTAAATGACAATAATCTTAGATTTTAAAATAAGAGAAGAGTATGTTTCCCATTTCACCCAATAACAGCTATTTTCAAGAGAAGAAAAGAGCTTGCCTCTAAGCAGCAACAGAACGACAAGAGTGGGAGCCATTCGGAGACGGAATAGTTGCGATAAAAGACCTGAGAAAACCTCTCTCTTGACCTGTACTCTCCCCCCCTCCCCCTTTCTTGTTTCTTATTCATCATGGCGGTCTGTCATTCGGAGATGAAACCGTGGAAAGTCCTGCCATCCCTAAATCCATCAGTTACTTAGAGACCATCTACAAAAATAGCATATGCTTCATAATGCTGCATGATCTGGGCACTCTTAGCTGGCTATGACCTGGGTTCTGACTGGAACGAACGGCACTTGAGAGGAAGGAGAAAGTGAAGGGTTTCCGGGGAGTAATCCCGGTGGAAACACTCCGATGGCTAAGTTAGAACTAGAGGAAATCCCAAAGAGAGAGTAGAGAGTAAGAGTGCTCAAAGTGCTTAAGCTTCAATACCTCCTTGTGACAGTTAGAATTCCTTTTATGTTGGAGTCCGGTCTTACCTGGCATAACTGCCACCACCCTTGTCGTTGCTGCCAGGACAGGTGTAGCAGGCATAGGTTGCCGCAACAAACTATCATCGCCAGGTACGGGCTTGACAGACATGTCATGCTTTCTAGAGGAGGCAAACAAAACGCCGCCCGACAGGCGGAACGCTGCCTGGCAAGGGGTCAGAGCCCTGCCACCTGGTCCGGCGGGTACGGATGTCAAACAGGGCTCCCCACAGCCTACCGGGCTACCGTGCACCGGACTGCCTGGGGCAGGTTTGTCCCGGTACCGAGGTGCCAAGGTGCCTGCACTAGGGGCGGAGCTGCCCCGAGGTGCTCAAGATACTTAGCCTAGAACCGGGGTGATTCCTCCTTGGGAGGAAAGAGCTCTGGGCCCCTTAGGGGGAGTTCGGGCCCTTGGGATAGCTCGGGACCTTCCACACTTGGTGGGAGTAAAAAATTGGCCAGGTCTCTGTCCCCGACAAGTCACTTAACTTGCCGAGTGGCTAGCGTTGGACTCGGTGTGTCTCTCCCGTCGAGTCGCGGTCGTGCTGTCAGGCTGAGCTGTTCATTGGGCAAGGTCACGTAACATGTCCTCGGACTACGAGGTCGGGCCAAATCACCCTTCATCAATTGCCCCCCACTCCCCGTGTTGGGGGTGGTGACCCAGCGCGGGGAGTTCATGATGCGCCGGGTGGATTTGGCTCGATACTCATGCCACCCTATCGGGCAACTCGTTGGCTGGATTGATTTGGCGTTCGGTTCATTTGGAAAGAAAACTTGGGTTGCGTACAGCTTACGCACAGACGTCACGCGACCTGGACTTCGCGGACGCCAAAAATCGCACTAAACTGATTTTGCCTTGAGAGTCTCGTAGTTAGTTTTCTTGAGGACCGTCAGATCGCCTTGATCCTGGCCGTTGGCGTCTGGGCCCATCGACCATAAATAACGGGGGACCCTGGCCTTTTTCCTTCGCCACTAAGTATCTTTCATCTATCATGAGCTCGTGTCTGGAGTCTTCAACTCGGGTCTTCTAGTCCGGTTGCGTCTTTTTTCCCAATGAGTCCCCGAGCTCCCCTTTCTCCTTTTTTCTAGTTCATTCCTTTTCATGTCTAGCGGGGACAGTCTTTTAGACGAACCTGAGGTGGGTACCTCGGGTCATGGTGACCCTGTCGTCGCCCATCCTTCTCACGAGGCTCGGGCGACCTCGGGCAAACTGGCATCTACCTCTCATTGAGATCGGGCACTGGACCAGTTCGGTCCATCTGTTATGACACAAGAGAGGCTTCAACACCTCATCCAACAATTCTACCTACCTCTGGAGTACTCGTACAGTCTTCCCACCAGTAAATTTCCTTGGGAGCACGGTCCAGATGAGATCATGATCTTCAGGGAACAACTTGTTGGCAGGCTTCGTCTCCCTCTCCACCACCTTTTTCCCGAGGTATTGAGGCGCTTCAGCATCACGCTGGACCAACTCCACCCCAACTCCATTTGGAACTTGGTCGGGACCATCTCCATCCATTCCGAACATAACTTCTCTTTAGACGCGGATATCCTTTGTTCCATCCTGCTAATAAAAAATAGTGCTTTTGGCGCTCCCCCCGAGCATGGGCAGACTTACTATCTGTCCCCTCTCCCGGGTTTCAAAATGCTAATATGTTCCCAAGTAAGGTCATGGCCTGGAAGCGGGACTACTTTGTAGTCCGGAGTGGTCATTCCTTACCAATTGCAGGGTGCCCACTCAAGCTCCCAGCATTGCTCTTAACCGGAAGACGTGGGAGACCTTTACTCATGGGATCAGGTCGGGTTCGATCACAGGGACTACATTGCCGAAGGAAAAGCTCATTTAGGCCGGTTTAAGCCCGGGTAGGTCAATTTCCACTTTAGCATTTTTCTTAATCAGCCTAGTGTCTTCGAATTTTACTAACGCCGAGCTCTGTTGCAGGTCCCATGGAGGAAGAGAGGATTACCGGTCCGAGGCTCCTCCGTCAAATGAAGAAGAGGAAGAAGCGAGCTGCCAAGAAGGTGCTTGTGGAATCCCCAAGGACCCCTACCCCTAAACCCAATCTTCCGTAGGTCCCCTCCTTGGGACCCAAGTCCCCACAGGCTCCCGTTTCGGGGCCCGAGCTCCCTAATGCCCTTCCCGTGATAGATTTGGAGGGGGGCTTACCACCTCAGGGGCCTGAAATGGTGACAGAGTCGTTCGCTGAGCTAGCCGGGGCTGCCGTTGAAGTCCCAAATCCCGTTGGGGTTGTCGCTGAGACCTCCGAAGGATCGACTCATCGTGCTGCAGACACGGCGGCATCCGGCTCAGGGACTCAGGAGGAGGAAGAGAGCATCATGAACCCCGACGTCGGCCTTGACATAAGTAGGAGGGCTGTTATTACTGCGGAGGTTGTATATTGGGTTGAACTCTCCCTTGGTCAGCTCGGGGCCCGTGCTGCGACCCACGCCATGGTGGTGAGTTCACACCTTAAGAGCCACCTCTTTCTCCTTCCTTTCTTCTTTCTTTAGTACTGACCAACCTCCTTCTGCCAGGTAAACACTGTTGTGCACGTGCTGACCTTCCAGTTTGACAAACACCTAAGGCGTGCTTTGGCTGCTGAGGAGTAAGCTCATGCGGTTCACACTGAGTTGAGGGCAGCTTGGGGCAAGATCCACCAGTTGGAGAGTGACGCTACCGCCCAGAAGAGCTTTATCGAGGCACTGCTGTTGGAGAAGGAGGAGCTGGCCCGCTAGAGGGATAGGCTGAAGGCCAAGGTGAACGGGCTCAAAGCGGGTCAAGAAGCCTTAAAGCTCGAGGTGGAGAGTCTCAAGGCATGTCAGAGGGCTTCACAGCTTGAGGTGCAGGAGCTTAAGAAAGCCAAGGGGGCCTTGGAGCACGAGGTGGAGTACCTCAAAGCTGACATCAAGGAGAAGACCAAGATCTTCGACGAAGCTCTCAGGGAGGCGAAGGCCTAGGCCCAGGCAGTTATCGACTATGTCAAGTCATCTAGGTTTGACGATGTGATGTCGCAAGCCTATCTTAGGGGGTTCAAGCTCGGCAGGTGGTGGATAAGACGCATACCCTAACCTTGACATAAGTGCCTTCACCACCTTTAACATTACAAACGACATGGCCTGTTAGGCCGCAGATGACCCAGACTCTGACGATGAGGGCGATAACGAGGAGGCCGATACTACCAACCCGGCTGACACCCCCGAGGAGGCCCTCGAAGAGGCTCCGAGCAAGGCTGATAAGCCTCCCAAATAGTTGTGTGTTACTCGTATTTTCTTTTCTTGTTTCTTTGTACTCAGGATTCTATAATGAAATTGCATTTATGCGACAAGAGTATATATGTGTATTCTGTTAAGTGCTTTTGTGATTCACTTCTGCCAGATTGTTTACCTTATCCGAGCTGTTGAGTTATTAAATTCAGTTCTTGAGGTGAGCGACCCCTTACCACTGTCACCCCGAACTGTCTTCCTTCACTCAGTAGGGGTGATCACCAGATTTTAGCGATGTACGCCGAGGTAGGCATAGTAAGGCGCGTGCCCGACCTGCCTGCCTGGCTATTTAGGTTGGCGTTTACTTCTAGTAGCGTATACCGAGGTAGGCTAGGAGTCGGAAAGTCCATTCTTGGGACACCTTTGGTCTTTGGCATGTTAAGCCTATGCTGGCGGCGGTAGAGTCATGCATAGCGCCGAGGTCTTCAGTTAACCTGGTGCTTTGACCCTTAGGCTGGAGGGAGTGACTCATGGTCACTCCAAACTGTTTTCTTGGAGTCCGCCCCTGCTAAGGGGGTGATTGGACCTCGTGTTGCCGAGGTTGTCGCTAGTTCGGTAGATTGGTCCTAAGGCTAGAAGGGAGTGACTCGTAGTTCACGGGTAATATAGTCTTAGGTTGATGGTATTCCATGCCCGAGGTACCTGTTTCCCTTCTAGGGTTTCGAGTTCGTATGTTCCTCCTCGAGTACTCGATTTACTCGGTAGGGTCCTTCCCAGTTCAGACCGAGCTTGCCAACACCGGGCTCAGTTACCATAAACTTGCGGAGAACCAGGTCGCCAACGTGGAGAGTTCGCTTTTTGACCTTGACGTTATAGTACCGAGCTATCCTTTGTTGATAGGCCGTGGTCCTGATGCACACGAGGTCCCGCACTTCATCTAGCAAGTCGAGGTTGGTACGTAGCTCGTCTTCATTTTCTCTGTCTTCATATGCTTCTAGTCTCAATGAGGGGACTTCAATCTCAGTTGGGATGACTGCTTCAGTGCCGTATGTAAGGTTAAAGGGAGTTTCTCCCGTGGCAGTCCTTTCTATGGTACGGTAGGCCCAAAGTACACTAGGCAACTCATCCGTCCACAGTTCCTTATATCGATCTAGGCACGCTTTAAGTCCTCGAAGGATAGCCCTGTTCGTAACTTCCGTTTGGCCGTTCGCCTGAGGGTGTGCCACTGAGGTGAAGTTTTGCTGAATTCCCATGTCTCGGCACCAATTTTGGAACTTGATGTCTTCGAACTGCTTACCATTATCAGAGATCAGTACCCGAGGTAATCCGAAATAACACACTATGTTCTTCCAAAAGAAGTTCTGCACGTTCCAACCTGTGATTGTCGTGAGAGGTTCGGCTTCGACCCACTTTGTGAAATAGTCCACTGCCACCACCAGGAACCTTCTTTGCCCTGTTGCTGGCGAGAATGGCCCGAGTAGGTCAATCCCCCATTGTGCAAATGGCCATGGGCTAGTGAGGTATTTCAGGTCGGCGACAGGGCGGTGGTGGATGTTAGTGTGCTTCTAGCACTTGTCGCATTTTATGACAAGCTAGGTCGCATCTGTTTTCATGGTTGGCCAGTAATACCCCTGTCGTAGCACTTTCTGAGTGAAGGCCTTGCCCCCCAAGTGTCCACCGCACAGGCCTTCATGAGTGTCATGGAGGATGAGCTCGGTTTCTGAGGGTTGCAGGCAGCGCAGGTAGGGGAGTGTGTAGGACCTTCGGTACAGCCGTCCGTCTATAATGACGTATTTGGCTGCCTGGCGCTCTACCCTCCTGTCGGCATTACGGTCTATGGGGAGGGCCCTGTGTAGCAGAAATATCGTGAGTGGACCAATCCAGCTTGGCTCTTCTTGAACAACGGGGGCGACCTCCTCAGCCCCCCTAAGAATGCTAGGCCTAGGTAAGTTTTCTATATACACAGTCCTCATGGTGTTGTCTCCCGTGCTGGCTAGCTGTGACAAGGCATCGGCCTTAGCATTCTCTGATTTTGGATTTTTCGGATAAAGTGTGACCGGAAGTTGAGTAGAGTCTTTCTCACTTTGGCTAAGTATGCTACCATAGTTGGTTCGTGAGCTCCGTATTCGCCCAGGACTTGATTTACCACGAGTTGGGAGTCAATGCAGATGATGATGTGCTTGACTTTCACTTCCTTTGCAAGGTCTAGCCCATCTAGCAACACCTCGTATTTTGCTTCATTGTTGGATGCCACGAACTCAAAGTGTAGCGTATACTCCAATTTCACACCGCTTGGTCCATACACAATGATACCAGCTCCACTGCCTTGCCAATTTGACGAGCCATCTACGTGAAGGATCCAGGGTTCATCATCCCAGTTCGGGCTTGGCCTAACAAGGAGAGATGCCATGCTGGTTGCTACTTCACGATGCTCAAGTTCAACCGGTCTAGGAACTCCAAGCTCTCTTGTACTGGGGGCCTCATGTTCTACCGGCTTGGGAACTTTGGAGCTAAAGGTGCGTTTTGCAATGAAATCTGCCAAGGCTTGGGCCTTGATAGCGGTTCGCGGTTTGTACTGGAGCTCGTACTCGCTGAGCTTGATGGCCCACTTTGTCAACTTCCCAAGACCTTGGGCTTGAGCAAAACTTGCCTCAAAGGTTTATTGGTAAGGACGATGATGGTGTGAGCTTGGAAGTATGGGTGGAGCTTTCGAGCTGTTATAACCAGCGCATAGGCTAACTTAACTATATCTGGGTACCTCGTCTCTGCTCCCTACAACACCTTACTAACATAATAGACGGGTCATTGGACCCGATTTACTTCTCTTATTAGTACCGAGCTGACCACCTCGTCGCTCGCCGAGAGGTATAGTTCTAAAACATCACCCACTTTGAGCTGGGTCAAGACTGGGATGCTGGCAAGGAGCCTTTTGAGCTCGTCGAATGCGAACTGGCACTCTTATGTCCATTCAAAGCCTTTGCTTTTTATGGCTTTAAAGAAAGACAGGCAGCAATCTGCGGACTTGGACAGAAAGTGACTTAGGGCGGCCAACCAGCCATTCAGCTTCTGAACCTCTTTTAATTTTTGAGGTGGTCTCATTTCTAGGATGACCCTGATCTTGTCTGAATAGGCCTAAATGCCTTGCCGGTTGACGATGAACCCCAGGAATTTACCCGAGGTAACACCGAAGACGCACTTACTTGGATTTAACTTCATATTAAATATACGCAAGATTTCAAAGACTGAGTGTAAATCTTGTATTAATTCATGCAAAAATTGGGTTTTGACGACCATGTCGTCTACATAACACTCTACTTTTGTGCCAATAAGTGGCTCAAACAGCTTATTTACAAGTCTCTGAAAAGTAGCCCCAGTGTTCTTCAGCCCGAAGGGCGTGACCTTGTAGCAGTACAGGCCAAATTTGGTTATGAAGGCGATCTTCTCCTCATCAGTTGGGTCCATTTTTATTTGGTTATAGCCCGAATAGGCATCCAAGAAGCTCAGCAATTCGTGCCCCGAGGTCGCGTCCACTAGGCGGTCGATCCTGGGAAGTGGGAAGCAGTCCTTTGGGCAAGCCCAATTTAGGTCGGTGTAGTCGATGGACATGTGTCACTTTCCATTTTCCTTTTTTATCAGAACGGGGTTGGCTACCCAGCTCGGGTAATGAACTTCCCTGATAAAATTGGCTGCAAGGAGTTTCCCGACCTCCTTGTCAACTGCCTTCCATCATTCTGGGGCTAGGTTGCGCTTCTTTTGTCTAACGGGCCTAACTGAAGGATCAATATTAAGTTTGTGAGTTGACTGCCCTCCATCGTTGGGTCCTCAGGCATCTCTTGCTAGTGACGAAGTGGGAGGTGAAGAACTTCATGAACTGCGCCCAGCTCCTTATCGAGCCCGGCGAGAGGTTTC
Source organism: Nelumbo lutea (assembly GCF_056320005.1). NCBI lineage: Eukaryota > Viridiplantae > Streptophyta > Magnoliopsida > Proteales > Nelumbonaceae > Nelumbo > Nelumbo lutea. The sequence goes on along the minus strand of NC_142689.1, from coordinate 36,861,401 downwards.
GGTACCAAGTGCAGGCCACTCTTTTGAACGTAGTAGAGAAGGCCACGCACATGCAAGATTCACTCGCCCTGGCTAGATGCATTTGGGACTGGAAGGTGTCGACGTGGTCGCTGGGGTCGAAGGACCCATAGTATTTTGTCCAACGGTGGGAGCTTGAAGTCCTTGGACATGGGGACCGTGAGGAGCTCCGGGGACAGAGGAGAGGGGACTGAGAGAAGTGGTGCAGCTCTTACCTCTCCCGAGCTTATTTCTGTTTTGCCCTTGAGCTCGGGCAGGTTGAGGATGGTGGTAGTTCGGCGAGCACGGCGATGTCTTCGCTACTTCTTGGTTGGCTCAGCGTTGATGCTGCTTGCTTCTATATTGCTGAGCTCAATGGGCCCAGGGGGAGGCAGGGATGGCTGTCGGTAGCTGCGGATAGAAGGACCTTGTTCCTGGTCGTCGGCTAGCACCTCGAACCTGTTCTTCATGAGTAGAGACTCGAACTGCGAGTGCTGGGGTGACGCTGGCCTAACTGGCTGGGAACCCCTCAACCTGACCGCGGGCAGTACGACGGGGGTAGGGAGTCTTCCCTTCCTTCCGTGAGACGATGCTGAAGTCTCTCCCCGGCGGGAAGGGAGTTCACTGTGGTGCTGAGGCTTAGCTGGCTGCGCCACCGGATGTTGGGGGGGAGTGAAGGGAACCGTTGCTGGTATTGGTATTGAGATACTTGGTGCAACACTTGTTGCTGGTGGAACTGGAGTTGTTAAAACTGTTGCATCTGGGCCTGCATGGCCCGCATGCATTGCATCAAGTCTTCAAGTTGGCCTTGGCCGGCCACCGAAGGGAGAATGGTGGGTTCGGTGGAGGTCATCCCGACTGTAGGGGGCTGTGGGACAGTTACGGGTGCCACCGTTGCGGGCACGTTCAGGCTAGGAACCCCGTCCACAGAGAGGGGGACGGTGAACTGCCCGATGCATACGGTAGGTAGTTGGAGTTGCTCCTCTGGGGTGTTCCGGCGTTCGAAGTTGCTAGAAGAAGCCATGGGTGTTGGTGGTGCTGGTGAGTGAAAGAAGGAAGTTTCGCAGAGATTAAGACTTTTCGAAGCGTTTCACACATATGGCGCCAAATGATGCTGCACGATCTGGGCACTCTTAACTGGCTGTGACCTGGCTTCTGACTGGAACGAATGGCACCTGAGAGGAAGGAGAAAGTGAAGGGTTCTTGGGGAGTTATCCCGATGGGAACACTCCGATGGCTAAGTTAGAATTGGAAGAAATCTCTAAGAGAGAGTAGAGAGTAAGAGTGATCAAAGTGCTTAAGACTGTACGAGTACTCCGGAGGTAGGTAGAATTGTTGGATGAGGTGTTGAAGCCTCTCCTGCGTCATAACAGATGGACCGAACTGGTTTGACGCTCGACCTCGACGAGAGGTAGACACCAGTTTGCCCGAGGTCAACCAAGCCTCGTGGGAAGGACAGGCGACGACAGGGTCACCATGACCAGAGGTACCCACCTCAGGTTCATCTAAAAGACTGTCCCCGGTAGACATGAAAGGGAATGAACTAGAAAAAAGGAGAAAGGGGAGCTCAGGGACTCACCGAGAAAAAGACGCAACCTGACTAGAAGGCCTGAGCTGAAGACTCCAGACGTGAGCTCACAATAGACGAAAGATACTTAGTGGCGAAGGAAAATGGTTAGGGTCCCCTATTATTTATAGCCAATGGGCCCAGACGCCAAAGACCAGGATCAAGGCGATATGACGGTCCTCAAGAAAACCGGCTACGAGACTCTCAAGGCGAAATCAGTTTAGCGCGTTTTTTGGCGTCCACGAAGTCTAGATCGCGTGGCGTCCGCGCGTAAGCTATACGTGACCCAGGTTTTCTTTCTGAACGAACCAAATGCCATATCGGTCCAGCCAACGAGTCGCCCGACAGGGTGGCATGAGTATCGAGCCAAATCCACCCGACGCGTCATGAACTCCCCTCGTTGGGTCACCACCCCTAGCATAGGGAATGGGGGGCAATTGATGAAGGGTGATTTGGCTTGACCTCATAGTCCGGGGACACGTGTACATGACCTGGCTCAATGAATAGCTCAGCCTGACAGCACCACTGCGACTCAATGGGAGAGACATGCCGAGTCCAACGCTAGCCACTCGGCGAGTTAAGCGACTCGCCGGGGACTGACACCTGGCCACTCGGCGAGTCTGGCTTACTGCGACCAAACGAGGTATCACCCACAAAGAGTTCAGATGGCACGTGGTCGTCAACCAGCCCAAAATCATGACCGAGTTCCTCGAGCTCACAGATCGGTTCATAGGAATAGAGGAGGAGATCAACCAGAAGGGCGAGCATGCCCCCAAAAAAAGAAAAAGGGAATCAAATCCCCCGACTCCTAATGACTACAAGAAGAAGAAGGATCAAGCTCGGGGGGCAAACCTAGTTCAGCCTTTCCGAGCTCTAGCAGCAAAAAGGGTGTTTACACCTATCAACATGAAGCGGGGCGAGATCCTCATGGCGATCAAGGACGGCCCGTATGTAAAGTGGCCACCTCGGCTCAAGACCGACCCTAATGTTAGGAACAAGAACTTGTACTGTAGTTTCCATAGAGATCACGGTCATAGCATCGAAAATTGTAATAACCTTTGCGATGAGATAGAAGAGCTTATCCGTCGCGGATATTTGAGAAATTTTGCACATCATGGCAATAATAACAATAAGGTAGGTCGGCACGGGGAACATAATAAAGAAACCCCCGAGTCCAGCAGATAGGCGGAGCAACTGCAGAGACAGCCTCCAGACGAGAGACCAGTCCGAGGGACCATCCACGTAATTGTTGGAGGATCAATTGTCGCGGGCTGCACCTCGGTAGTAGCTTGGTCATTAGCCTTCGAAGCCGCCAGAGAAGAGATAAACCCCCCGAAGCAGCCAAGGGTGGAGGAGCCGATCTTCTTCACTGAAGACAACGCGCGAGGAGTCCACTACCCCCACGACGATGCACTCGTCATCAAGATCAAGATCAATGACTTCGAAGTCAGGCGTGTCCTAGTAGATTCGGGCAATTCGATGGACATCCTTTTCAAGGTAGCCTTCAATCAGCTTCAGATCCCAAAAGATGACATGAAGCCCGTGAGCGCCCCACTGGTGGGGTTCAGCGGCGAGGAGGTTAGGCCTTTGGGAAAGGTCACTGTGTTGGTGGAGGTCGGTACCTAGCCCAGTGTGGTAAGGCTCATGAGTTCCTGGTGGTCGCGATCCCCTCTCCATACAATGTGATAGTAGGCCGGCCCATCACCCATGTCCTACGAGCAGTAGTCTCCACCTACCACCTAGCGATGAAGTTCCCTACAGACCTCGGAGTCGAGGTAGCGTGGGGCGATCAACTTGAGTCCCGCAAATGCTACGTAGCCGCCCTCAAAGGAAAAGCCAAGGTAGCTGATGGCCTCGAGCTGGAACGACCCGTAGAGCAGTTCACCGAGCGGGCCACACCTACTAAGGAGACCGTTCCCATCCCGACCTCGGTGGATGATCCAACGTGGGTACTTCAGATAGGCGCTTTTGTTGGGGAGCCCCTACGGTCTCAACTGGTAAGCTTCTTACTTAAAAATTTAGACGTTTTTGCATGGTCAGCGACAAAAATGCCCGACATAGACCTCAACATTATCACCCACAGACAACGCCAAATGATGCAACACGATCTGGGCACTCTTAGCTGGTTGTGACCTGGCTTCTGTCTGGAACGAACAACACCTGAGAGGAAGGAGAAAGTGAAGGGTTCCCAGGGAGTTATCCCGGTGGGAACACTCCGATGGTTAAGTTAGAACTGGAGTTAATCTGAAAGAGAGAGTAGAGAGTAAGAGTGCTCAAAGTGCTTAGGCTTCAATACCTCCTTCTTGTGAGAGTTAGAATTCCTTTTATGTTGGAGTCCGGTCTTACCTAGCCTAACTGCCACCACCCTTGCCGTTGCTGCCAGGACAGGTGTGGCAGGCGCAGGTTGCCGCCACAATTTGTCGTCGCCAGGTACGGGCTTGATAGACGTGTCATGCTTTCCAGAGTAGGCAAACAGAATGCCTCCCGGTAGGCGGAACGCTGCCTGGCAAGGGGTCAGAGCCCTGCCACCTGGTCTGGCAGGTGTGGATGTTACACAAGGCTCCCCATAGCCTATCAGGTTACCGCGCACCGGACTGCCTGGGGCAGGTTTGTCCTGGTACCGAGGTGTCGAGGTGCCTGCACTGGGAGCGAAGCTGCCCTGAGGTGCTCAGGGTACTTAGCCAAGAACCGAGGTGCTTCCTCCTTGGGAGGGAAGAGCTCCGGGCCCCTTAGGGGGAGTTTGAGCTCTTGGGATAGCTCAGGACCTTCCACACTTGGTGGGAGTAAAAAAATTGGCCAAGTGTCAGTCCCCGGCCAGTCGCTTAACTTGCCGAGTGGCCAGCGTTGGACTCGGTGTGTCTCTCCCATCGAGTCGCGGTCGTACTGTCAGGCTGAGTTGTTCATTGGGCCAGGTCACGTACACGTGTCCCCAGACTATGAGGTCGGACCAAATCACCCTTTATCACTTCATAATGGCGGTCAGCCATTTGGAGATGCCTAAATCCAACAAATAGTCTTTACTTAGAGACAACCAACAACAACAGCAGCAGCTTCGTTAACATCAAATACCCCATTAATCACTGCAACTCCATTAATGAACTACCTCATTAATGGCAATCTTTTACTGCAACTCCACAATGACAAAAAAATCGAATATCTCAACTCCATCTCTCTCGATTTCCTTCTCCCTCGCCGTTGGTTCCCACCGATTTTCAGTCAAGGGTATCCATGTCTTCCCAAGAATACTACACCGGTAGCAAGAAAAGATACCAATGGTCTCTGCTCCGCACATGTCCCTGTCATCATGGTGGTCTCAGTTGAAACTCGAAGGCAAGGAGAAGAATGACCCTAGAGACAAGGTACAAAGGACCTTCACAAACTTACTTTGAGGTTGCAGTAGGTTGGAAATAATGGAGATCCCGAGTTCGTTGTTTTTGCGGTGCCTGAACACTAGAAGTGTTATGAGCTTAGGAATACTGCTGCCGCTGCAATAAGGTTTCTGACGGCGAGAGGAGAGAGAGTGTGTACGGTCATTGCAAGAAGAAGAGCTTGAATAGGAAAAAGAAGGGGAGAGAGAGGTGGAGGGTAAAATTGGGTTTTAAAAAATATATATCTGAATGGTAGAGTTAGTTAATTGTTAGAAATAATAAGGATAGTATTAGTCAATTTTTAAACAGTAAGAATACATTTAGCCAATTAACTAAACTATAAAGATAGTTTAAGAAATTTACCCAAAAATATATATACTCTTGGGACCCAAAAGCTTCAGCCTTCGGTCTTCACTTTTCAGGTAGAAAAAGGAAAAAAAAAAAAAAACCTTCAGTTCAGAAAACTGGACATTCCTTTTACGGTTTTACCATTCAGTTAAAACCAAAAATCATATAGAATGCTCTGTTTTCCCAAATAAGGCACCTGCTAGTATTTTTAAGATCAGGTTTAAAACTAGTAAAAAAACGAAAACTCCTTCACTGCTACTTGAAGTTGCAAACTTTAAAGTTCCAATCTTTTGTGGGTAGTCTAATTAGGGTTTGTTGCTCCTTTACGATTTTTTTTGTTGGTAGAAAATAGAATTCTTAAATACTAATTCGAATTACTTGTAGAAATTCTTGATATTGACTTAATTATTGAAATACATAACTAGAAATTATTCTTAAAATTATTAGGTTTCAGTTTTCCTTTTAGAAAAAATTAGGATTTATTTATTTATTTATATGCAATCAGCAAACTTCCTGGAATAACAAGTAATATTCTGTCCCAGTGCTGTTCCAACTCATTTGTGTAAGAAAAATCTCATCATCAGACTTGGACCCATCATATCCGCGATGTGCGGGACATAGATCGTGTTAAAATTTGTTGGAAAAGTTTTATTTGGACGCTTGTTTGATGGATGAGACTTGAGACGAAACCATTGCCATGGCGGATATCAATATAAGGGATTCTTTTGCGTGCCTTTTTTGTATGGTTTTTCAGCTGTTTACAAGCCACAAATATCGATTTTTTGTCTATTTCCGTTTGGGGAATAGAAAATCTAGCCATCAAAAGACAGAACGCCGAAAAGAAAAATCCCATTTTAGGTTGGTTTTGGGAAGCTTCAAATGAACCTTCTCGCGTCTTTTGTGTTTTAATTTCGTGCAGAAAGACATGCATCTGCCAAACATGCTTCGGGATACTTAGATCTTCATGCAAAAACTCAATGCGTCTTTTGCATGTTAGACCTATCAGAAGATCTTTCCAAAAAGATACACCAAACGGGCCCTAAGTGGTTGTATTTAATTTGGAGAGATAAAAAAGAAAAAGACAGTTGAAGGAAAGTTCTCAATGAATATTTTGTCGGTTATGGATAGAATTGCAATGGATCGAGTTAGAATAAGCTTGTTTACCGTTTGATTCTAATCAAGTTTCAATTTTGAGGTAAGTTTGATTAATTATTTGGTTTGGAATTTGGCTAATAAAAAGTTTGGTTTAAAAGTTCGTGGACCTGGCTCAACTAATATATACATACATATATACATATATAAAAGATAAAAATATATTCATTTTCAAGCTTTTGAGCCAAATTTAAGCTTATCAAATATTTAATTGAGCTGAGATCGGGTCAGAAAATAGAATTCGAACTAAACTTGAACTTGAGCTTATTAGCATTTTATTCAAATCGAGCCAAGACATATAGAAATTCAGCTCGACTCTACTCAATTGCACCCCTAGTCATGGACTTTGACTGGTTAAGGCTGCAGAGCAACTTCATTAAGGGCAAAACTCCTTTGATCTAATGGACAATGGTGAAAATAGGGGAGATGTACATTCCAATGAAACATGTACATTCCAATAAAAAAAAAAAGAATTCAACTGTTTTTCTTTTTTAATTTATTTCCACTACTAATTTGTTAGTGTCATTAGTGGTCGCAAGGAGTGTTGGGACCAGAGATAATCTATATCTATATATTAAAATGGAATATGTCAACGTAGCACTTTCCTACTTTCCTACTTTCTAGTGCCAATCACCTTTAAGACTTTTAATTCTTCTCATTAAGTCACCATTAACTCTCATCTTTCCTACTAACTCAGACCCCGTTCATTTTTGAATATTAAAATGGAATGCGATTTTCTAAATAGGGAATGTGATTCCCAGTTGAAGGGAGAGAAAAATTTTTGAAATTCGCCCCTTATTCTGCAATGTTTGGGCGTCCATGTGATGGATCTCTCAACCCTTCAGGCTGTTGTGACATACTCCTTACCCGGGCGAGTGACACGTCTCCAAAGTGACAGGCATGCCTCCACCTACTGAGAGACGTAGGCACAGGTGGCTGTTGTGACATACTCCTTACCCGGGCGAGTGACACGTCTCCAAAGTGACAGGCATCACTTTCCACTTTAAAATGGAATATGTCAACGTAGCCTTAGGTTTTACCATTACATCAAGAAATGACCCCTTTTCATTTGAATATTAATTTGTAGACAATATCTTTATATGCTTGGAGAAAGAAATAGAGAAAATGACTTCCATTGTTTGAATTATATATAGTGGGGTTGTGGCTACCTTACAGTGAATACTATTGGTCTAGTTGTGGTAACATCAACCTTGGTTGCAACATTTCCACCAAGGGGTGGCCATTATATATACACACCTGTTCAAAGTTGGGTTAACATCAAATCAAACATTGTATCCTATAATTGAACTATATAATTAGTAACATAGGTGTATAGCCATTAATCTCACATCCAAGGATCAACTTCATTAAGTTACAACAAAGATATACCCATTGTAGAAAAGTAACTTTTTCTGAGTAGTAAAAAGAAAATAGAAAAAAAAAGAAAAAAATCATGGAATTATCAATAACAATTCAATTTTTCTAGTTTCTGCTTTATTGAGAATTTACATTGCATTCGAGGTTGCCAACTATATTTTTTTTATGAGTAAATAAAAACCTTTTATTAATTAAAATTACTTTTAAAATACAATGCAAGTAATTTTTTCATGACCTAGTTACAACATATTAGAAAAATGCCCAAAATAAAGTGGGTCTATTAGATCACTATTTTTGCTACAGCATCCGTCATACTATTTGCTTCCCTTTGACCCAATCGAAGCTAGAACTAAACTTTCTTATTAGTGAGAATTTTTGCTGAAGATAAACCAAAGATTCCACGATACTAAGTCAAATTGTTTTTCCAAATTTATAACTAATAGTGAATCCCCTTCAATTTCCAGATCTCTTACTCCCAACTGCTCGGCTAGTTTCTGACCTTGTAGGAGAGATTGAGTTTCAGCCTGAATTTAGTCCTCGAAGCTATTTTTTCCAGAGAACATTAATTTCTACAACTTCTCCTTAATGATTTTGGATAACCCCCTATCCTAGCCCTCCTCTGATTGCCAAAGGAGTTGTCATCAAAGTTTAGCTTCAGCTTGTTTTGCTCCAGTGGTTTCTAGCTCATTTTTTCCCTTTCTCTCTGCATTTATGATTGTGCCACTTCCCTCCAATTCCTTAGTATATTGTCTGTAGATATGTTTCTAAAGAGGTCCAATGTTTTTACCCAATGTGCAGTTCAAATCTTTATGACTTCAATCACTTCATTGACTTAAATTTCTCATTGAATATCCTTTGGTTTCTTTCTTCCCATATGGATCATACCACAAATGCCCTTACCACCTTCCACATACATATTCCCCTCTTTTTCTATTGCCTTAGGAAATTTGAGTTGAACAAATCACTAGGCCCTATGGTGGATCCCATTTTCAACCAAAGAGATAGCAGAAGTATTCCCAAATATAAGAAACAAAAGAACACGCTACAAGTAAGTGAGGAAGGGTTTCACAACAAGCTTTGCACAGGATGCACACATAGGGAGTGAGGCACTTATTTGGCCTTCTTTTATGTAGCACATCTCATGTGTTTACCTTGCCTAAAAACACCTCCCAACAAAGAACTTGAACTTTAGGAGGGATTGGTTTACACCACACTTCTTTCACAGCAAAAGTCACTCTTTCAGAGTCAAAATGGGTAAATTGGTTAAAAAACAATGCATACATGAGCATACCATTAAGGGTTGGATGCCAAATTCTTTAATCTGAAGCATATCGATCCAAGTAGACCTTTTCCAAAAGTGAAAGTAGATGAAGGATGGAATTGTACTCAGAATCTTTCACACCTCTCTTGAAGCCAATATCCCAATTATCCTACTTTCTGAGGACAAACCAAACTTAGCAACAAGTTTAGCCTTAAAGTTTGACAAGGAATAGAGGTTTACAAAAAGCATCTTAAGGGGCTGATCCCCAAGCCGAAGGTCTTCCCAAAATAACACTCTATTCCCATTTCAAATATCAAAACAAATGTAATTAAGGAAAGTGGGCAATACCTCAATGCTAGCTTTCCAAGGGGAGCTTGAATATGCATTTGAAGCTAGATTTGCATCCCATCCATTATCCTTTACACCACGAATGCTTACAATGACCATGTCCCAAAGTTTATCTTTCTCTTAAAGAAACCCCCACAACCATTTGTCTAGAAGAGTTGTATTGCTTTTCAACACATTTCTAATGCCTAACACTCCTTAATCCTTAGGTTTACATGCATGTTCCCATTTTACCAAGTGGTATTTTTTTTTCCTTTATTGGTTCTCAGAAAAGGTCTTTTGCTGGGATCCTAAAGGTGGAAAGGAAGTAGGTACGCAAATTTGCTAGGTGGACCTTATCAAAGTGATTTTACCCCCCCCCCATTTTAATGTAACTTCTCTTCCACATGGCTAGTTTTTAGTGAATATTTCTACAATTGGTTTCCAAAAGTTCATAGACTTTGGACTTCCCCCCAAAGGCATACCAAGATATTCTAGGGTCCACCTCACAACTTGGTATATCTATTAAGGATTGGACAGCATGCTCTTCCTAGTTGATTCCTACCACACAACTCTTACCCAAATTAACCTTCAATTTTGACACCCATTGGTATTCATCTACTATAGCTTTCAAGTTTTTTAAGGCGGGTTCTTCACAATCTTCACAAAAGATAATTATGTCATTTGCAAGCTGAAAGTGAGTCACCACAACCTTATCCATACCAATTCTCCAGCCTCTAAACAAACCTTCTTGATCAACCTTAAAGATTTGTTGACTCAGGACCTCAACCACCAAGGTGAACAAGAAAGGGGAGTAAGGATTTCCTTGCCTTAATCCTCTTTTATAAACACAACAATGGTGTATGGGTTATCCCCATGAATTGTTATTTTTATTATCATAAATTATTTACATCTTCGTTTATATTATTATTGTACTACTTATTTGTTTTTTACAATGATGCATAAAATTGAAATGGAAATTGTTGCACATGAATCTCATAATTAGTTTGTATTTTCTTGTAGGTTGTTAGTGAATAATAATGTCTCAGAAATCATTTGGATCAAGATGTTCAGTCAAATGCTTACAATAACTTATAGTGAGCCTTGATCTACGAATTGAACACAAATATGTACTTGTTGCAACTCCATTTGGGCATTTTCTTGGGTTGCCCCATATCATAATGGAGACTATAGTTCTTGATGGCTTACTCATTCTTGGAATTGTAAAAACCATTGTTTTCAATTGGGTGGTAAGTCAATACCATTCACATGCAACAATTTTGCAATAATTGGATTGTCTTGTGGAAAAGTCGATGGAATTAGTCCCAAAAAGTCCAAATTTGGAAATATTTTTAAGATTGTTTAAAAAGTCTAATAACAAAGTATTACATGTAGACTTATTCATGGTAGAGCATAAATTACACAAGCTTTTAAAGGAAGATTTAAATGAAGCTTTACTTAATGTAGTTAAATTGATACTATTGTATATTTTTTGATCAATTTTGTTCCCAAGGAGTGGTGCCCGAATAAGTCCAAATTAGGCTGAATATGTAGATGATTTGGAGCATATAGGTGACTATTCTTGGGGCATGTGCATCCACTCATATATGATTCGTGAGCTAGATATAGGTACCTCTAGCTCTTGTCGAAGAAAGCATGTTGTAGAAGGTACATTTACTTGGAATTTATTTGGTTTTAGCATTGCTTTATTGGTAGGTTAAAATTGAATATGTATAGATTTTTTTTTTAAATGTAACAATGAATATGGAGTAATACTTATTGACATAGTTTTAATGTTGTGCAGACTTGGTTGTTTGAACACACCTCCTTAGTAACTCCATCAAATTGAGTAGCTCTTCCTTAATTATTTAAATGGGGGAATATAAAATCACAATGGAAGGCCAAGCAAGTAGATTCATTAGCTAATCTGAAAAACGAAATGGCATGTGTTGCATACTTCATTTTTATTAAAAAGTAAGAACAAAATTGGAAAAATAAATATATTTTATTAATTCTTTAAGTTGACTCCCCCTAATAATTCCACCATACAATAGATTGTTTAAAGGCTACTTCTTTTAGATAAAGAATTGTTGTTACGTAAGTAGAATTCCACCTAGTTTTAACATATATGCGTTGTTTCAACACTTTATACAAACTTTTTAAAAAGTTGTTTCAACACTTTCTTATCATCTGCATAAAGACAATGAACTACAAATCTCGGTTGCATCTTACCATAGAAGCCATGAAACCCCTCTCATTCTACATGCTTTAAAGGTAATTCAGGTCATCTACAATAATCATTGTAGTAACTTTCATTCTACATTTGTCTTGATCAAACTTGTAAGGCACAAGTGATGGTGTGGTGCTCCCTTCTGTAGAGAATACTGTTTACATCTAGATAAGTGATTACTTAACCACTTGCAGATCTGCCCTTTGTTCACTTTTGTCCTTACAATCAAGCTTAGTAAAATGATCCCACACCCAAGATTTTTTTTCTAGAAGAATTGGTACAAACTTTTGAATCAATCTCTGCAATAATTGGGTTAGATGAATTACCAACAATATTTGAAGGTGCAGGAAATGGATTTATGCTCGTGATTCTAACTAGAGGATTGATACTTTGACTCTCTAGCATTGTATCATTATCACCTATACTTGACGTCTAATAAATAAAAAAGTCACATGTTTGATTAAAAAAATAATCAAATGCAATGAAATTGAAAGACAAAAGAATCAAAGAAGACAAGAGATGTGTTTTCACATAGGATATGCCACAAATTTGAAGCTTCTCTAACTAGAAAAATTAGCAATTGAGTTCTATGTTTTAAGCCTCTCCAAAATTGAAATGTAATTAATTTATTAAAACATAAAATCATGAATAATATGATCTCCATGTTAAATCAAGAATCATATATGTTATTTATGCAAAAAATCCAAAAATAGGCTACTATATATTCCAAAAAAAAATAAAACATTCAATCATTCATGCATTCTAAGTTTTAACAATCTGAAAAAATGAAAAATAGACTACTGTTTATGCAAAAAAAAATCACTCATTCAGTGGTTCAAAAAAATGAAAAATTGACTATTGTTTATGAAAAAAAATCCATTCATTCTAGCAGTCTCAAACAATGAAAAATAGTCCATTGTTTATGCAAAAAAATAATAATAAACATTCATTTATTCTAAATTTCTAACAATCCAAAACAATATTATGGGTAAATTTCTAACAGTCAAAAACAAATTTTGTTTGGTTAATTCAAACTACAAGTGTATGACCACTAGAGCTCTCCTAACATGCATACAATATTGAATGAAACCACGAGAATAACAAAGACAATATACTACTAAATGTGATATAGACCAAGTTATATCTATTGCACTAATTTGGGTTAGAGGCTGCCATTTCTTCTTAAAGGACAAGTCCAAGTTATTTGTTAGCTCGAATCAATAGTTTGGAAAAAATAAAAAAAATAGAGTTATAAACTACACTATTAGTCAACACTCATTCGGTAATGGTCCGAAAAAATGAAAAGTACACTATTAAATCAACATTCAATCAACATTTAACAAGCAATAGTACAAAAAAAAAAAAAGAACAAACACACTAATATTTATGCAAAAAAAAAAAAAAAAAAAACCTAAAAGCTAAAATCGAACTTAGACAGTTGGACGGAAGAGGGTGGAGTTGTGGCCGATTAGTCGATGCTGGACTGGTTGATAATGCCTACTTGCCTTTGCATCTATCGCCTGAACTAATGAAGCAACTAAAGGTGGCCTTGGCTGCACAATCCCAAAGGCACTGAAGCTTTGGCACTTGTCACTTGGCGGAGATGATATATCAGAAAGAGACAGAGAGTCTGAGAGATAATTGAGAAGGGAGAGGGAGTAGTCGAGTAGGGAGAATGAAGGACAAACTGATGAAGGCTGAAGGGAGAATGACGATCGACCGACGTTAGCAACGAACTAGTGAGGGAGGAGGAGGACTGACACCAGAGTAGAGCAAGAGAGTTAGGGTTTTCACTTTTCAGACTTTAATTCGTTTTTGCCTCTAGGAAGAGGGTGGTTTATTTCAATTAACAAAATAAAAATAAAAATAATATATATATATATATATATATATTCAGAGGGCAAGAGGATAATGTGATCCAGACAACAACAATGGTGGGTGGACATAAATGTTTTGTTTATTATAAACTTTTGACATTATTAAACTATGCTCCAAAGATTCATGGCTATTATTATTATTATTATTGCTTCATCAATGTAGTCAATATGCTTACAATGTGTAGAGTTCACATAGTTTCAAGATATAAGGATGCATGCCAATGAGTACATATTAATGAAAAAAATAATATGATCAATTAGAATAAGAGATGAGATAGGTTCAGGAAGAAAATTTGTGACTACGAGATTTTCTACCTTTTAATGGTGTAATTATAGAAGTTAATGAAGATGGTCTGCATGTAAATGGCCACCTGAGTTTAGATGGTAACATGGATATAGGGCTTGAAATTGAGCTTGTGTTAGATTTTCCATTGATGATGTGTGTCCCAATTCCTCAAATAACTTAGTCACTAAAAACATTAGCCTATCATGTGAGGTCATTGCTGCACCTAGTGTGAATTTGAAGTCTTATCAACTTAGAAGTAAGGGTGAAAGACAACCTAGTCATCTTGTGTTATTTTCCTTTGGTGCCTTAACCCTAAGTGAGCGAGTTGCTAAGGAATTTACAATAATGGCTAGGGCAACAATGCCCAAAGCATGTGATACAAGACCTTGTTTATACTTTAAACATATCGATATTGATATTTGTATTATGATACTTATACTTGCCACAACGCCTTGATTAGTGGTTGGATCTTTCTATTCAAATTTTCTAATGTAGAGAATCAATGGTCCATTACTATGAAGGTCTTAACCATACGAACAACACTTTGTTTTAATGGAACTTGAAGTGATTGAGAAGTTCTTATACAGTAACAACAAAGAGTAATATTTTTGTAGCATTTTTCCTATTTGTTTCATCCACCCATTTCTTTACTTGTGTTGTAATTGCAATGACACATATGTATGGAAAACTTACTCTTCGCACTTGAGGAAGATTCATCTTAGAACTTTGTTTGATATGGAAGAATGGTTGTGCGAAGAGGTAAATATGGTAAAATTATTTCTTGATCTTATCCATACCATATATGTGTGTCAATTGTTTAAAAACAATTCCATCTATGGTATTCCATAGGTCATAGATATTTATGCGACGCTACAGTCGAGGCATTATAAAAAGTATTTTTTTTTAATTATATGCCGACATTAGTATATATTTGTCCTTGTCTTATCTATCATTGTGATTTATTAAAAGCTGCCCAACTAAAGAATAAATTAACATCACTACTTATAATGCAAGATTATGCTAATCAGAAAAGGTAAAAAAAAAACTAATTAAATGGTTTGAACACTTAAATAGTGGTAAGTATGATAAGATTTTTATCCTAACTTATTTTAGCTTGCATTGGCAACATGTCATCACTGACGTGTGTGAGAAGAATATTCAAGTATATGACTCATTGAAATCTTCCTTGCATAGAGCCTTCACTGCAAGCATGGCAATTTTTCTATCTTCTTAGGTTTTTCTTGTCTGGCACATGTTTATTTTCCAATGAGTACTAATTCCTTATTTCAACCCTTCATATCTTCTTGTAGTGTGACTTTTATATATCTTTGCCACAAGCTCACATTACTGGCACTAGATAGTGGCAATTTGAGGGTAATGTGTGGGTTCTACAACAAGAAGGGTATGCTTACCTATCATTGTCATTAGTCAATCCAGAATTTTAATCCAAATACAAACACCTAAATCATAACACAATTAACTTTTAAGCAAGAAAAATTGGAAAAGTAAAAAGTACTCATGTAAAATGAAGAAAGCAACAAGAAAGAGTAAATGACCAATAACAATGGCAATGGACTTTCCTTTTTCTAATTGCTTGGGACTCAATTCTCTTGGTCCTAGGATGATCAAGTGGATGCTTGGTTTTAGGTGGACATAGGTCTTCATTGGTGGCAAATTTCCTTTAGCCTTTTACTTTTGGAGACAGGCCCTTGGCGTATTGTCAATTGCCATCGCATGTATTGGTTTTGAATATATAAGACTTTGTGTACTAGTGAAGTAGCATTCATCCACAAAGTCGTATATGTTCCACTCGACAATACTAAGTGTAGTCCATGCATGTTTGCCACGCTAAACATGTGCATGTCTTTCTATCCAATCGCATTATAATTTTTTTCTCCTTGGAAACTAATTCAAACTGATAAATGGACGCTCTATTTATGTGAAATTTAGCACCAGTATTTAATAACATCTTCAAATTTTCTTCTATTTGTGGCTCCAAAATTATATTACATTCAAGTGTCTTGCAATGCCATCTCCAAAAAAGCTCCATCAACTTTACATGAATCATATCAATCAATGTCATGATTGGTTGGTCACGAGCTTTCAATATTATTTATTTGACCATACTCTTTCCAAGAAACATAGAATTTTCCCTGTGACTTGGGTTACTATGTTTAATCCAGTTTGCAACATCTTGGATCAAAGTCGATAAATTCTGAAACAAAAATTTAAACCTTAGAATTGTTCATGCATACATAGCTTATTTACCATTTATTTTATTATTTCTCTTAATGGCTTTGAGAGGTGAAGGTGTAACATGAATGTCTTCAAATTCTCCATTAAGTGCCAGCAACAAAATACATGGAGCTCAAGATTGAAAGCATTTTGGACAGCACTAAGAATACTGATGAAGCGCGATCCGGCCGGTCTTAACTGTCAACGACCTTGCTTCTGAACTGGGTAGCGGCTCCAAAGTTCAAGTTAGAATCCTTCAAAAGCAAGATAACACCAGATAGCACAAAGTTTGCATACCTTGTTTGTTGGGGGCAGGGGGCTCTTATAATCACTTTGCGCACTCGCTCCGAGGCCCTTGTTAGGTCGGGTATGATTACCCTTGCGCTTGTCAATTCGGTCATCGTCCTTTCTGTTGGGATAGAACCATCACTGCCTAACCGTCTCTCTAACTGGGGATGGCGGTGTCAGTGGCGGTGGCAGGTGGCCGTTTAGAGTGCGGCCGCCAAGCGTCAGATCCCAAGTCAGTCAGGTGCGGTGCCCTCGGGCACGGACTTCCTCAGTGTCAGGCATGGTACGACTTGTTTGGTTTTGGTGCCCAGAAGGTGATGCGGAGTGGTGAGCGAGGCGAAGTCTTGAGTTCGGAGGTATCTATAGGGCAGGTCAATTCGGCGAGGTGTATCCCGAACTGTTACAAGGTTGGCCAGTTTGGCGAGGTATATCCCGAGCTGTTACAAGGTTGGCCAGCTCGGCGAGGTATATCCCGAGCTGTTACAAGGTTGGCCAGTTCGATGAAGTATATCCCGAGCTGTTACAAGGTTGGCCAGTTCGGCGAGGTATATCCCAAGCTGTTACAAGGTTGGCCAGTTCGACGAGGTATATCCCGAGCTGTTACAAGGTCAGCCAGTTCGGCGAGGTATATCCCGAGCTGTTACAAGGTTGGCCAGTTTGGATTACTCTGGTTTTGGGCCAAGGGTGAGTTCGGGCCCCCGTAGGGAGTTCGGTCCGCTGGTGTCCCCTTGTTCACGCCTTAGGCTTGGCCCTTTTGCCGAGCTGTTGTTTCTGCCATGTGTCGCATAATTGTGATGACCGTCGGATCGTCTTTGATCTGCACGGTCGATTCTTGGTTACTGTAGCTATAAATAGTGGGGGACCCCAGTCGATTTGTCACTTCTATGGTTTGTCTACTGAGCTCGCGTCCAACTTTTCAGCCCGTGTCCAAGTTTTTTTCAGCTCGCGTCAAGGCTGGTTACATAGCCTTCAAGGTTCTTTGGCTTGTTCCCGTCTCCGGAGCCTTCAAAACTTTCTTCCGGTGAGTACCTTCCTGAATCCACCTTTTCCTCAATGTCTAGCTTTGATAGCTTAGACGACTCTTTAAGTAGGGCCGACGTAGGTTCTACCAACCGAGCCGTGTCCCCCGACTGCCTCAATGATCCTGAGGTGGAACTCGATGACTATGAACCAGTAGGCCGAGCAGCTTCGGGCAGTTTGGCGTCTACCTCTCGCCCAGGTCGGATGCTAGACAGGTTTGGTCCCTCGACCATGACGCCTGAGGGGCTTCAATCCATACTTATGCCTTACAACCTTCCTGGGGGGTATACATATTTTATTCCTTCGGGTAGCTTTCCTTGGGAACACGGTCCTGATGAGATCGTGATTTTTCGAGAGCAGCTCGCTGCGGGGTTCCGACTTCCTTTCCACCCCCTTCTCGTTGAAGTCATAAACCACTTTGGTATCACCATTGGCCAACTTCATCCGAACTCTATTCGGAACCTGGTGGGGACAGTTTCCCTTTTTTGCGAGCAGAATTTCCCCTTGGACTTAGAGATATTCTCCTCCATCTTGATGCTCAAGAGATAGGCGGGTTTTCTTCCTGGGGGAAGACGGGCACATTACCTTTCTCCTCGCCAGGGTTTTAAGCTTCTACACGATCTTCCTAATAAGGTCCTGGCATGGAAGCGAGACTACTTCGGTGTGCGAAGTGCACAAGGATGGCCCTTTCAGACCGAGTGGGGTGAGGCCGCTCTTGATTCAGGTGTTACTCTCGATAAAGAGACGGTGAAGGGCCTCCGACAATGGGCACGGCAAGGTTTAAAGTGCCATCACTACTTAACGGAGGCCAAGCTTATTGCGGCTGGCCTGAGTTCAGGTGGGTTTCTAGCTATGCTGTTTCTTTCTTGCTTTGTTCTTTCATTTTTTCTGATGTCAAACTCGTTTTTGCAGGTGTGATGGATGCGGAGAGAACTCGTGGGGGGCATCTGTTCCAAGGTATGAAGAGGAGGAAGCGGGTCGCCAAGCGAACTCGTACCGAGCTGCCCCTAGATGAGGAGCCCCAAGTTCCAGACCACACACCGGAGGATCTGCCCAGGGAGCCCGAGGTGACTCCACCGATGCATAAAACTGCCGTGGCACCTTACGCTGAGACCACTCATACAGGCGCTCCTGCGTACTCAAGTGCTCCTGCTCACTCTAGGTCCGCTCATACGCGGGCTGGGCCCTCGGGTTCGGGAGCTCAAGGGGAGTTTAGGAGCGTGTTGACGCCGAACTACGCTCTTCAGAAGAGTAGGGAGGCTACTTTCCCTGAGGAGATCGCAGCGTGGACCGATCTTTCTTTGAATAAGGTCGCCTGCTGCGCCGTAACACATGCTATGTTGGTAAGTTAGATTCCGTCTGCCTTTTTCATTTTCTGTCGCTTTTGCTATTATTGCTCACTTGTTTCTTTTGGTAGGTGAATTCTTCAATTCATGCCTTAGCGGCCCTAGTGGAGAGGAGCTTGCGACATGCGCGAGCTGCTGAGGCTGCCGCTCATGCTGCTGAAGAAGCTTTCTGTGCTACAGAGGTGAATACCCGGGCTGCTGAGGCGGCCGCTTATGCTGCCGAAGAGGCTGCTCGCGTCGCGATGGACAGGCAGGCAAGGTCTCAGTGTGACGCTGAGGCCATGGGGGTAGTTGTCAAGCATATGGCAGACTTGAAGTTGGATTTGCAGCATCAAGTCAAATATCTTCAGGAGGACATCAGGGAGAGAACACAGATTTTTTCCCAAGACATTGAAGATGCCAAGAAGAAGGCCGTTGAAGACTACATTGCCTCTCCGCGTTTTGACGATCTGATGGTGGATTCTTACAGGAGGGGGTTCAAACTGAGCAGGTGGATGATCCGGAATACGTACCCCGACCTCGATGTTAGTGTCATATCCACTTCGCGTATAACTCAGGAGATGGCCAATGCTGCCAATGGCGAGCCAGACTCTGAAGGAGAGGCAGGGCCTTCGGGTGTTGTTGAAGTGCCTTTTGATGGCGAAGAAGTAGCTCTGGGCATGTAACAACCTTTTTTTTTTTTGTAAGTCCCTTCTGATGGCCAATGTACTCCTGTTTCTTGCAACGGAATAGATAATCTTTTTGCCCAAGTGTTCCTTTTCCCCGAACTGATTCTTTGTCGAACTGAATATGCCACTTTCTTTTCCGGGCTATTATACTTTCGCGACCTGTTTTGCCGCGAAGGTTTTTTGCAACGAACTGATTTTTTGCCGAGCTGATAATATGCTCGACCTCTTTGCTTGTTTACGCTGAGGTTCCTCTTGGCTCTGCATTGTGGCACATAGGACCTGATTTCTTCCACTTCGCTTGGCGGTTTATAGGTAGTATCGCCTTAAGTTCATGATGTTCCACGCTCGAGGTACTTGTTTGCCTTCCAAGGTTTTGAGTTCGTATGCCCCCCCCGAGTGCTCTTTTTACTTTATAGGGCCCTTCCCAATTTGGTCCAAGTTTGCCCACGCCAGGTTCGGGCACCATAATCTTACGAAGGACCAGGTCGCCGACTCAGAAGCTTCGTTGCTTTACTTTGGTATTGTAGTAGCGAGCTACCTACTGCTGGTATGCCGTTATTCGGATGTGCGCGAGGTCCCTTACCTCGTCCAATAGGTCAAGGTTAGTACCCGAGGTAACCCGAAGCAACATACTATGTTCTTCCAAATGAAGTTCTGTATGTTTTGAGCTGTAACAGTTGCTAGAGGTTTGGCTTCTATCCACTTCATAAAGTAATCTATTGCAACAACTAGGAATTTTCTTCCACCTGTTGCTGGTGGGAATGGCCCTAGGAGGTCGATGCCCCATTGTGCAAAGGGCCACGGGCTGGTGAGGTATTTGAGGTCGGAGGCAGGTTGATGGTGGATATTGGCGTGCTTCTGACACTTGTCGCATTTTCTGACGAGCTCGACAGCTTCTGCCTTCATCGTTGGCTAGTAGTATCCTTGTCGAAGTGCTTTTTGGGCGAGTGCTCTGCTCCCCAAGTGTCCGCCGCATAGGCCTTCATGAGTGTCGGAGGCAACGCAAGTAGGGGAGCGTGTACGACCGTCGGTATAACCGTTCATCTATTATGACGTATTTGGCTGCCTGGCGCTGCACCCTCTTGGCCGCATTGCGTTCTGCAGGGAGGGTTCCGTCTATCAAGAAGCTCGTGAGTGGGTCGATCCAGCTCGGCTCTACTTCCAAGACGGGAGCGACCTCCTCTGTCCCCCTGAGAATACTAGGCCGAGGTAAGTCCTCTATGTAAACAATTCTCATGTTGTTGTGACTTGTGCCGGCTAACCGGGATAGAGCGTCGGCCTCAGTGTTCTCTGACCTCGGGATTTGCCTGATGAAGTGTGACTGGAAGTTGAGCAGGGCTTCTTTTACTTTCGCCAAATATGGGATCGTGGAGAGCTTGCGTGATTCATACTCGCCCGTAACTTGGTTGACCACTAGCTAGGAATTGCTGCAGATGACCAAGTGTTTTGCCTTTACCTTTCGCGCTAGGTCCAGCCTAACTATCAGTGCTTCGTACTCGGCCTCGTTGTTGGATGCCGCGAACTCAAAGCGTAGTGCGTATTCTAATTTTGTGGCACCCGGGCTGCATAAGACTATTCCAGCTCCGCTGCCTTGCTGGTTCGAGGAACCATCCACGTGAAGGATCCAGGGCTCCTCATCCCAGTTCGCATTTCGCCTGACCAGGAGAGATGCCACACTAGCTGCTACTTCACGAGGTTCAGACTCTATTGGCTCGGGAGCTCCGGGTTTGCCCGAACTGGGGACCTCGGGCTCGACCTGTGGGGCTTCATGGCTGAAAGTGCACTCGGCGATAAAATCTGCCAAAGCTTGGGCCTTAATAGTAGTTCTTGGTTTGTACTGGAGGTCGTACTCGCTGAGTTCGATGGCCCATTTCGTTAGTCGACCGGAAACCTCGGGTTTGAGTAAAACTTGTCTCAGAGGTTTGTTAGTCAGGACGATGACAGTGTGAGCCTGGAAGTATGGGCGGAGTTTCCGAGCTGCTGTCACTAGTGTGTATGCTAGCTTTTCTATCTGCGGGAACCTTGTCTCTGCTCCCTGCAAAATTTTACTAACATAATAGATGGGTCGCTGGACCCAGTCTGTTTCTTTTATTAGTACCGAACTAATCACCTCATCGCTTGCCGAGAGGTATAGTTCTAAGACCTCGCCCTCCTCGGGCCGGGCTAAGGTTGGCACACTAGCGAGGTAACCTTTTAGCTCGTCAAACATGAGCTGGCAGTCCTGGGTCCACTCGAACCCTTTGCCTTTGATTGCTTTGAAGAAAGGTAGGCAGTGGTCTGCCAATTTGGACATGAAGCGGCTTAGAGTGGCTATGCGACCGTTTAGCCTTTGATTGACAATGGCTTTTATCTTGTCCGGGTTGGCCTCAATACCGCGCCGATTGACAATGTACCCTAGGAATTTGCTCGAGGTGATGCCGAAGATACATTTGTTGGGGTTCAATTTCATGCTAAACTGACGCAGGATTTGGAAGACAGAATCTAAGTCTTGTATTAATTCTTGTGGAAACTGAGTCTTGACGACTATGTCGTCTACATAGCATTCTATCTTCGTGCCAATCAGGGGCCGAAACAGCCTATTTACAAGTCTTTGGAAAGTCGCCCCGGCATTTTTTAATCCGAAGGGCATGACCTTGTAGAAATATAGGCCGAACTCGGTTATGAAGCTGGTTTTTTCCTCATCGGATGGGTTCATCTGGATTTGGTTGTAGCCCGAGTAGGCGTCCAGGAAGCTTAGCAACTCATTTCCCGAGGTCGCATCCACTAGGCGGTCAATTCTGGGGAGGGGGAAGCAATCTTTCGGGCAAGCTCGGTTCAGGTCGATGTAGTCGACGCACATGCGCCACTTGCTGTTTGCCTTTTTTACCAACACCGGGTTGGCCACCCAGCTCGGGTAATGGACTTCCCTTATAAAGTTTGTTGCGAGGATCTTCTCGACCTCCTCGTGGACCGCCCTCCAGCGTTTTGGGGCTAAGTTGCATTTCTTTTGTCTAACGGGTCTAACTACAGGGTTAGTATTAAGTTTGTGAGTTATCAGGCCGGGGCTAATGCCGGGCATGTCAGCCGTAGACCAGGTGAAAATATCTAAATTTTGAAGTAAAAAACTCATCAGTTCGGTTCGTAGGGGTTCCTCGACGGAAGCTCCGATCTGAAGTGTGCGAGCTGGGTCCGTAGCCGTAGTCGGGATTGCGACCGTTTCCTCTGTGGGCGAAGCTCGTTCCTCACCTTGCTCCGCAGGCCGCTCCAATTCGAGGTCGTCGACCGCCTTGTTTTTTCCCTTCAGGGCAGCAACATAACACTTGTGGGACTCGAGATGGTCATCCCGCGCTACCCCCACACCGAAGTCCATAGGGAACTTCATGGCCAAATACTAGGTGGAGACCACCGCCCGTAGGATATGCGTGATCGGCCGCCCTATTATGGCATTGTATGGGGAGGGGGTCGCGACCACCAGGAAATCATGGTTGAGTCTGACCACAGAAGGCCATGTGCCGACTTCCACAGGTACTGTTATTTTTTCGAGGGGCCTGACTTCCTCTCCGCTGAAACCCACTAGGGGAGTGTTCGCGGGCTTCAGCTCGCTCCTCTGTAACTGTAGCTGATCAAATGCTGATTTAAAGAGGATGTCCGTTGAGCTGCCCGAATCTACGAGTACGCGTCTGACCTCGAAGTCGCTGATCCTTAGTTTAATGACAAGCGCGTCATCATGGGGGTAGCGGACCCCTCGCGCGTCGTCCTCCGTGAAGAAGATTGGTTCTTCGGTTTTTGGTCTCTTTGGGGGTTCCGTTATTCGAGGGCCGCTTCGCGAACTGAAGTTCGGGATAGCTCCTACCTCGTCCGAGCTCGTCTCTTTGCCTCTGAGCTCTGACAAGACACGGGTGGCGGTTCAGCGAATTCGCCGGCGCCTTCGTTGTTGAGTGGGCCTTGTAATGGCGCTGCTGGCCTCCGTGTTACCGATAGGGGACGCACTCTCTCTGATCGGGGATGCACTCTCTCTGATGAAAACCAAGACTGTTGGCAACCGATTTCAATCATTGAGATTTGTTTTATAAAATATATTTTATATGAGATATAAAAGTATATATATTATGGTTTCCAAAATGTTTGCAAAAGGTTTTAATTCCCGGGATCCATATAAGAATAGTGTGCAACACTATTCCTTGCAGCCGAGGGAGAGGTCATCTCTTGTCGGGCAGTGTTTGATCATTATGGGTTGAGAGTTTAAGTATAAGACCATTGAGGGTAATACCTGATGGGCTAATCTTGCATCTGCCCACAGTCCCTGCGTGTTACAAGGTGGCTTGGCCTAGGGACCACTTAGGGTAAGTGTTGGGCCCATAGAGCCCATGTGATGGGTTTTACGGGTTTATTGCTCATAATAGTGTAACCGGCCACGCCTTGTAACAAAGGTTGGGCTGAACCCATGTGGTTGATGTGTAGATCAATGTTTGGGTCCCATGCCATACAAGGAAGCCCAACTGGGCAGCAGTTAGGAAGGCTAAGTGAGCACATAACCTTAATGGGCCTAAAGCCCATTTCGAACTGGGCTAATTTAATCAGTCAAATAAGGGGCAAATTCAGAGATTGGATTAGCAGATAGGATTGGGTCTTAACTCTATCCACTTAGAGAGTCTAGATCTGAATGTGATTCACGTGCCATCAGTTCCTTGTGAAAGGACTGATAGGAAGATCTGCTCACGTGCCATCCATCTATTTCTTGCGAAGGATTAGGTTCTTGGAGAGAACACTGTTGATTCTGCTCCATCCTACACTGCGCCATCTTCAGTGGGAGCAGTCTTTGGATCCTTCCTTGGGCGTGAACACCTTCGTTGGGAGATATTATTTCTTTGTATCAGGTATAATCCTCTTCTACTATTTTTTTTTTCAGATCTGGTTCGGTTCATGGTTCAAGATTGATCTTTGAAAAATATGATTTTTCTAATATAGGAAATGCGATTCCTAGTTGAAGGGAGAGAAATTTTTGAAATTTGCCCACCTTATTCTGCAAGATTTGGGTGTCCATACGATGGACCTCTCATCCCTTCAGTGGTATCAGAGCCATGGTTCATGTCTTGAACCAAATTGGATCAAATCTGAACCTGCGCAAATGGGTAGAAGGTGTTCCACCCGATTTGCGTAGATATGATGTTTTTCTGGAAAATTTGTTTCCAGTTAATGGGCAATTAATCTAAAATTAATTTTTATAAATATGATTATTATTTAGAACTATTCTTTATAATTTTCTTGATTTATGGGCTGTTCGTACACATGGAGATCGAAATCTTGATTGGCGTAGGGAACCTGCGATTTTGTAGTTTCTTGATTATTTTATTACATTTGGTCTATAAAGTAATTTTTTTAGACTAAATGTATAGGCATTCGATCTGATGTAATTACTAATAGAAATTAGGTTTTCTATTTATTTTATTTTGGATCGAAGTTGGCGGCGCAGAGAAGGAGATTTCGTAGATGGGAGAATCGCTATCTGCGATTTGCAGTTTATGAAACTGCAACCTGTGATCTAACCTCTGTTTTGCAGGATGGACTGTGCGAGCAGCCTATTTGACTGATTCTTGCCTGTTCTTTTATCAGTAATTAATTTTAGATTAATTCATGAATTAAATCTTTAATTAAAGATAAAACCCTAGACCCATTTGAACCAGATTGGTCCAAACTAGTTAGACCGAATCTAGGGTTCGATCAAGGCTGATAATCAGCCCTATTTTTCCCACTAATGGGCCCGAGGATTGATAATTAATTAAATGTTTAATTCAGCCCAACTTGTAAAGGCCCAATTTTAAGTTGTTAAAACTGCTAAAGCCCACTTCGCGTATTCAGCTATATGGGCCGAACTGATCAACCCTAATTCAACCCATATACCTAGATAATATTAATGGTTAATATTGTGGATTAAAAATGGGCTTCAAATGGGCTTTACAGATATTTAATTGATTGGATCAATTTATCATTGCATGTGATGTATGGATGTGTGATGTGCTTCGAGCATGAACCATAAGAACTTGGTCCATGCAATTTTCGACAGTGGCTCTTGCGCGCCCATGGCTGAATGCACATCATTGCCATGGTGTCCCTTTTGGTCATTGGATAACCTCCCTCAATGGTGGGCCCCACCCCTCATGGAGGGATACGTACGGAACCCTAGCCTATTTGGGCCCACCAGAATCTGGCTTTATGAAAGTTAGTGGGAGCCACTTTTGGTTTGACCTAGATCAAACTAGGGCATAATTACTATTCCCTCCAGCTAATATGAGTGCATGTGATAGGGAGATTCATATGATGAACTCTCTAAAGGCCTTCCATCATTAGCATGAGGATGGGTCATTCAGTAATGAGGAAACACACCAGAAAATGGGCTATCCATTTGCTGTTGGGCTTGTCTGAGTGTTTCATAAGTTGATAGGGGCGTCATAGACTGATGTGGGAGGGGCTTCACCAGAAAATGGGAACTCTCTCACAGTACCTTGGCGTTCATGAATATGATGGGTAAGCACTCACTGGATAGAAAGATTTACCTGAAAACGGCTCTGAACCTTGTTTGGTAGAGGCCAAAGGGAAAGCTCATATGATGAGTGGATACAATCCTTCACAGAAAGGTGGTGGGGTTATGCAGCTGAAACAGTTGGCTTCATGCACCCAGTGTGATTTCCCACATTTTTAGAGACAACTCATATTCTCCATCACTGAGATGGGAGAGAAATCTCAAAGATGAATAAATGAGAATGGAACGTAGATTAAAAACCATATCTATGTAATGAACATGAATCAAATTAGGTTGTGCACTGATGTTTGTTCTTTTATCAGAAAATGGCAAATGGACAATTTGCAAAGCTTCTTAATGACACCAAGCTGAAGGGCCCGAACTATGCCAACTGGTATAGGAACCTTATGTTGTTCCTAACTTCTGAAAAGCTAGACAAAGTGGCTAAAAATCCTACCCCGGAGCGTCCGGGTGATAAGGCTTTTGAGGCTCGAATGAGAGACTATCAAGATTGGGAGGAGAAAAACTCCCTTGCCCGGTGTTACATCATTGCCTCCTTAGACAATCCAATACAGAGGCAGTTCGATCAGATCGAACTTGCCAAGGACATTTTGGACAGTCTCAATACGATGTATAAAGAGCAGAATCATTCTACACGACAAAAGGTCTTGAAATAGTTCATGACCGCTCAAATGTTCAAAGGGAAACAAGTTCATGACCATTGTCTTCGGATGATGGGCTACATCAATGAGCTTGAAGCTCTTGGATCCAGGCTGGACCTTGCGACCCAGATAGATGCCATCCTTAATTATTTGCCTCCTTCCTTTAATCCGTTCATCATGAATTATAACATGAATAAGCTGAATGTCAACTTACAAAAGCTCAACAATATGTTGCAACGAGTAGAAGAACTGATTAAAAAGGATGAGTTTGTAGCTATGCTTGTTGAAACTAGCAAGACAGGCAAGAGAAAGAGGAAGGCAAAGAAGTTTTAGAAGAAAGCCACTAAGGGTAAGAAGTAGAAAAAAGACAAAGCATCAGATGCATGTCAGTTCTGCAAGAAGACCAGCCATTGGAAAATGAACAGTCCTACCTACCTGGAATCCAAGAAAGGTAATTTTGAATCTTGTGTTATAGAAACCAATTTATTGGTAGTTTCTGTGTCCTGGTGTATTGACTCCGGGGCTTCAACTCATGCGTGTAACTCACTGCAGGGGTTCAAGGTAATCAGAAGGCTGAATGAATGAGAAGTTACACTCTACTTGGGGACTTCTCCAAGTGTTGCAGCCACGGCCATATGAACTGTGGAGTTAATTTTTAGAGAATGAACAATTGTACTGAAAGATTGCCTTTATGTACAAAATTTAAGAAGAAATTTGATTTCTGTTTCAAAACTATGCGGATGATTATTCTGTCTTCCTTAGTAATACGATTACTATTAAAATAAACAACAGATTTATGGCATATGGGGAACTAGAGAATGGTCTCTATGTTCTACATCCTTCTCTAGAAACTAACATAACTGAAACTACGTTGGCTGAAATCCCCAAGAAAAGAGTCCGTGATACAGTTAATCCCACATGCCTGTGGCATTACTGACTTGGCCATATTGGTGTTGACCGAATCATAAGGTTGGTAAATGATGGTCCTTTGGATTTTCTAACTGTAGAAGATCTTCCCACTTGTGAGCCTTGCCTACAAGGCAAGATGACGAAACAACCATTTAACAATAAGCCTAAAACATGTACTTGCACACTTGATCTTATACATATTGATGTATGTGGTCCCCTGAGTGTTAGGACACGCAATCAACACATGTATTTCATCACCTTTACAGATGATTTTTCACAATATGGTTATGTGTACCTAATGAGACATAAGTTTGAATCCTTTGAAAAGTTCTAGGAGTACAGATAAGAGGTTGAGAAACAGTTAGGGAGAGAATTAAAGCCCTTCAATCAGATCAAGGTGGTGAGTATCTCTCTGACGAATTTAGGGACTACTTAAAGAACAATGGGATAGTATCACAATTGGCTCCTCCTGCTATACCACAACTTAACGGTGTTTCAGAGAGGAGGAATAGAACCTTATTGGATATGGTCTGGTCACTTCTCATACACTCAGAGTTACCCACATCCTTTTGGGGTTACGCATTAGAGACTGTGATTTACGTGCTGAATCAGGTTCCAACCAAATCGGTTCTGAACACTCCATATGAACTTTGGACCAAGTGTTAGACACTTGAAGATTTGAGGTTGTCCAGCACACATTAAAAGAACGAGTGCAGACAAGTTGGAATCCAATACCAGTCGTTGCCTATTCATAGGCTACCCAAAAGGCTTTGTGGGTTATTTGTTCTATGACCCAAGTGAGCAGAAAGTGTTCTGCAGCCAAAATGCACAATTCTTGGAAACCGATTACATCCTGGACACCCATCGTTAGGAAGTCGTTCTTGATGAAGAGAACTCAGGAGCAGTGGGAGACGTCCCAAATGTTCCAGGTAGTGACCAACTTAGAAGATCCACTCAGGTATCCAGGCCACCAGTCCGTTATGGTTATGACCAGGATAGTTACCTGGTGGAAACCTTGACTAGTGAGGAGGATCTCGTGACTTATGCGGAAGCTATGTTGGACATAGATTCCTAGAAGTGGATGGAGGCCATGAGAGCAGAGATGGACTCAATGGAGACCAATGAAGTCTGGACTCTAGTAGATCTGCCCTCCGGGGTAAAAGCAATTCGTTGCAAGTGGATTTACAAGAGGAAGAAGGGCCCCGATGGTAGGGTTGAGACCTTCAAAGCTCGTCTGGTGGCGAATGGGTACACTCAGAAAGAGGGCATCGATTTTGAGATAACCTTTTCACCTATGGCCATGCTTAAATCCATTAGGATCCTGGTAGTTGTAGCAGCATACCATGATTATGAGATTTGGCAAATGAATGTCAAAACTACACTCCTGAATGGAGATCTTACAGAAGATATCTATATGCAGCAGCCACAAGGTTTCATTGCTGCAGGTCAGGAACACAAGGTATGTAAACTTAATAGATCCATTTATGGACTTAAGCAAGCTTCTAGGAGTTGGAACATCCATTTTGACTCTGTTGTCAAATCATTTGACTTCAAGCAGAATCCGGATGAGCCCTGTGTTTACAAGAAGACCAGTGAAGATAAGGTTACTTTCTTGGTTCTGTATGTAGATGACATTCTACTCATTGGGAATGATGTAGGAATGTTAACTATGGTGAAAGTATGGCTTTCACAGCAATTCTCAATGAAAGATCTTAGGGAAGCCTCCTATATACTGGGTCTTCAACTCTATAGAGATAGATCGAAGTGGATAATAGTATTATCCCAATCTGCTTACATTGACAAAATAGTCAAGAGATACAACATGGAGAACTCTGAGAAAGGAAATGTTCCTTTCAGGCACGGAGTCACTCTCTCCAAGAAGATGTCTCCCAAGACCTCTAAAGAGATTAAGGGCATGAAAGACGTTTCCTATGCCTCAGCCGTAGGGAGCATCATGTTTGTCATGTTGTGCACTCATCCTAACATTGCTCAGGCAATGAGTGTGGTAAACAGATTCCTAGCCAACCCAGGGCAGATCCAGGGGTATACTGATCCAAGGGTATTCGATGGTAGCTCACTACAGATCCAGGGGTATACTGATGTCGATTTCTAGTCAGATCCAAACGATAGAAAGTCTACATCTGGATATGTTTTCATGATAGGATCCTGTGTTGTTTGCTGGAAAAGCAACAAACAGGGGTCCATTGCAGACTCCACGATCGAAGCCGAATACATTGCCACAAGCGAGGCTGCCAAAGAAGCCATGTGGATGAAGAAGTTCATTCACAAGTTGGGAGTAGTTCCATCTAGCACATCACCCATCCTATTGTTGTGTGACAAAAATGGAGCAATTGCTCAGGCTAAGGAGCCACGAGCCCACTCGAAGTCAAAGCACATCGAGAGGAAGTACCACGAATTGCGGGAGATTGTTGGCAGAGGGGGCATCCTGATTTAGAAGGTAGCATTAGCAGAAAATGTAGCAGACTCATTGACGAAGCCACTATCACAAAAAGTGTTTGAGAAACATGTGGAAAGCATGGGACTCCGGTTTGTACCAGATTGGACCTAAGTGCAAGTGGGAGATGTTAGACAGTTTTTGTATGCCTTTAGCTTCAATCAGAATGATGTACATTATGAGTTTTTTGTAAATGAATAAAGTACATATTTGATTAATGTTCCTATGGTGTGTTTCTGTGTAATACCCTTAAACTGGACACCTAATGAGACTCGTGTTAGTTTAGAATGTTCATAGCCAGTGGGTCGGTCTGAGGAGATCTATCCTGATAAGGTTGACACTGATGTGCCACTAAGTCGGTTGGGGTAGCCTGTCTCAGCCGCCAGGGTGAGACCCAGGGAACATGCAGTGTACGATTAATTGAATCTTTGAACCAGACCAGATTTCTAGTATTGCGCTGGACCTTGGAGATTAATGGGCAAAACTAGAAAGTTACACCTGACCACTAGACTCGATTATGATATTACACTAGGTGTCGGATTGGGCTATCTTTGATGTACCAATCAGTGAGATTCTTAGCGAGGGTCAAAACCTGGGTATGTTGGGACAGTCTAAGAATTCATCTGAGTGTGTGATCATATTGATAAGATCAGCCCCTTTGTCAGACAAAGGTAATGATCGGGGATGCACTCTCTCGGATGGAACCAAGACTGCTGGCAACCGATTTCAATCATTGAGATTTGTTTTGCAAAATATATTTCATATATAAAAGTATATATATTATGGTTTTCAAAATGTTTGCAAAATGTTTTAATTCATGAGATCTATATAAGAAGAGAATGCAACACTATTCCTTGCAGCCGAGGGAGAGGTCCTCTCTTGTCGGGCAGTGTTTGATCAATATGGGCTGAGAGGTTAAGTGTAAGACCATTGAGGGTAATACCTGATGGGCTAATCTTGCATCTGCCCACAGTCCCTGGGTGTTACAAGGTGGCTTGGCCCAGGGACCACTAAAGGGTAAGTGTTGGGCCCATAGAGCCCATGTGATAGTTTTCAGGGGTTTACTGCCCATAACAGTGTATTTGGCCAGGCTTTGTAACAAAGGCTAGGCTGAACCCATGTGGCTGATGTGTAGATCAATGTTTGGGTCCCACGCCATACAAGGAACCCCAATTGGGCAGAAGTTAGGAAGGCTAAGTGAGCACATAACCTTAATGGGCCTAAAGCCCATTTCGAACTGGGCTAATTTAATCAGTCAAATAAGGGGCGAATTCTGAGATTGGATTAGCAGATAGGGTTGGGTCTTAACCCTATCAACTTAGAGTGTCTAGATCTAAATGTGATTTAGATCTGGAAACCTCCTAATGATATTTGGAGAAGGCTGATCCAATCTGCAGATAAGATAAGGGTTTACCCTTATCACTTAAAGGGAAGTCTGGTCCAAATATGATTTGGATCAGCAACTCCTAATGGGATTAGGAGCTGATTCCTTTAAGGCTATAAAAGGAGGAGGGGTTGGCAGCCTTTACATACACAACACAAGTCCTTCACTTATCTTCAAAGGTGAAATCACAGTAGAGACAATTCAGCCCATCTGCGAAAACTCTCTCTTGCCGCCGCCTCACCTGTCAGTTCGACCTCCAGTTCAGTGGGAGAAATCAAGATTCGATCTTGACATCAGTTCCTTGTGAAAGGACTGATAGGAAGATGTGCTCACGTGCCATCCATCTATTTCTTGCGAAGGATTAGGTTCTTGGAGAGAACACTGCTGATTCTGCTCCATCCTACACTGTGCCATCTTCCATGGGAGAAGTCTTTGGATCATTCCTTGGGCATGAACACCTTCATTGGGAGATATTGTTTCTTTGTATCAGGTATAATCCTCTCCTACTGTTTTATTCAGATCTGGTTCTATTCAAGGTTCAAGGTTGATCGTTGAAAAATATGATTTTTCTAAAATAGAGAATGTGATTCCCAGTTGAAGGGAGAGAAATTTTTGAAATTCGCCCACCTTATTCTGCAAGATTTGGGCGTCCATACGATGGACCTCTCATCCCTTCAGTGGTATCAGAGCCATCATTCAAGTCTTGAACCAAATTGTATCAAATTTGAACCTGCGCAAATGGACAGAAGGTGTTCTACCCGATTTGCGCAAATATGATGTTTTTCTGGAACTTGTGGAAGTTGGCACTTGGCCTAGCGTAGTGAGTTCAACAATGACTTCTTAGTGGTCACAACCCCCTCCCAGTACAATGCCACAGTAGGTCGGCCGATCACCCATGCCTTATGAGTTGTGGTCTCTACTTACTATTTGGCCATGAATTTTCCCATGGACTTCAGAACCGGGATAGCGCGAGGTGATCAGCTTGAGTCTCGCAAATGCTACATCACCGCCCTCAAAGGGAAAGCCAAGATGGTCGATGACCTCAAGCTAGAGCGACCTACGAAGTAGTGCGAGGAGTGAGCTGCGCCCACGGAAGAGACCGTCTCCATCCCGACATTGACGGAGGACCCAACCCGGATACTTCAGATCAGAGCTTTCATTGAGGAGCCTCCGCGATCTAAACTGGTACACTTCTTACTTGAAAACTCAGATGTTTTTGCATGGTCCACGACAGAAATGCCCGATATATACCCTAGCATCATAACTCATAAGCTTAATACCAATCCTGTAGTTAGGCGCGTTAGACAGAAGAAATGCAACCTAGCCCCAGAGCGATGGAGGGTAGTTGACGAAGAGGTCGGGAAGCTCTTCACAGCCGATTTCATTAGGGAAGTCCATTACTCGAGCTAGTGGCCAACCCCGTTCTGGTAAAAAAGGCTAACGGTAAATGGCGCATGTGTGCCGACTACACCAACCTGAACTGATCCTACCCAAAGGACTACTTCCCACTTCCCAGGATCGACCGTCTGGTGGACGCGACCTCAGGGCATGAGTTGCTGAGTTTAAAAAGTACCTCACTAACATACCGGTCTTAACCCGGCCCGAGGAAGGCGATGTTTTAGAGTCGTACCTCTCGGCAAGTGACGAGGTGGTCAGCTCGGTAGAAATAAAAGAGGTAGATTGGGTCCAACGACCTATTTACTATGTTAGTAAAGTATTGCAAGGAGCATAGACGAGATATCCAGAGATAGAAAAGTTGGCCTATGCACTAGTTATCGTAGCCCGGAAGCTCCGTCCATACTTCCAAGCTCACACTGTCATCGTCCTCACCAACAAATCTTTGAGGCTTTACTCAAGCCCAAGGTTTTTGGTAGACTGGCGAAGTGGGCCATTGAACTCAGCGAGTACGACCTCCATTACAAACCGTGAACTGCTATCAAGCCCCAAGCCTTAGCTGACTTTGTCGTGGAATGCACTTTCAACTCCGAAGTCCTCAGGCCGGCCGAGCACGAGGCCTCCAGCTCGGGCGAGCCCGAAGCTCCCGGGCCAGTTTAGCTCGAGCATCGTGAGGAGCCCTGAATCCTTCACGTAGATGGCTCCTCAAACCAATAGGGTAGCGGAGCCAGAATCATTCTGTACGGCCCAAGCGGCACAAAACTGGAGTATGCACTATGCTTCGAGTTCGCGGCATCCAACAATGAGGCAGAGTATGAGGCATTAATAGCCGAGCTAGCTCTAGCCAAAGAAGTGAAAGCCAAGCATATCGTCATTTGTAGCGATTCCCAGCTCGTGGTCAATCAAGTCGTAGGCGAATATGAAGCTCGCAAATCAACTATGATTGCCTACTTGGCCAAAGTAAGAGAGACTCTACTCAACTTCCAATAACACTTCATCAAGCAAATCCCAAGATCTGAGAACGCTGAGGCCGATGCTCTGTCCCGGTTAGTCAGCACTAGTGATAATACCATGAGAACTGTGTACATAGAGAACCTGCCTCGGCCTAACATTCTCGAGGGGGGGGCAGAGGAGGTCTCTCCTATCGTTCAAGTAGAGCGGAGCTGGATTGATCCGCTCGCGAGCTTCCTGCTACATGGGACTCTCCCTGCAGACCGCAATGTCACCAGAAAGGTAGAGCATCAGGTGGCCAAATACGTCATGATAGATGAATGGCTGTACTGAAGATCTTACGTGCTCCCCTACCTGCGCTGCCTGCGACCTTCCGAAGCTGAGCTCGTGCTCCGCGACACTCATGAGGGCCTGTGTGACGGACACTTGGGGGGCAGGGCCCTTGCCCAAAAAACACTACGACAGGGGTACTATTGACCAACAATGAAAGCAAACACGATCGAGCTCATTAGAAAGTGTGACAAGTGCTAGAACCACACCAATATCCACCATCAACCTACCACCGATCTGAAGTATCTCACAAGCCCGTGGCCTTTCTCACAGTGGGGGATCGATAAACTCAGACCGTTTCCACCAGCAACAGGCTAGAAGAGGTTCTTAATGGTAGTAGTTGATTACTTCACTAAGTGGGTAGAAGTTGAACCTCTCGTAACAATCACAGCTCAGAACGTACATAACTTCTTTTGGAAAAATATAGTGTGCCGCTTCAGATTACCTCGGGTACTGATTTCTGATAACAGTAAGTAGTTCAAGGACATTAAATTCCAGAACAGGTGCCAAGATATGGGGATTCGACAGAACTTTACTTCAATTGCACACCCTCAAGCAAATGGTCAAGCGGAAGTCACAAACAGAGCTATCCTCCACGGATTGAAGGCACAGCTAGACCGAGCTAAAGGACTATGGGCAGACGAGCTATCTAGTGTTTTATGGGCTTATCGGGCCACAGTGAAGACCACCACAGGCGAAACCCCCTTCAACCTCTCCTACAACACTGAAGCAGTCATCCTTGCCAAGATCGAGGTTCCCTCGCTACGACTAGAAGCGTATGATGATAAGGAAAATGAAGACGAGTTACGTACCAGCCTCGACCTGCTTGACAAAGTATGGGACCTCGCATACATTAGGACCGCGGCCTACCAACAGAGAGTAGCTTGGTACTATAACTTCCAGGGTCAAGAAGCGGAACCTCCACTCGGTGACCTGGTCCTTCGTAAAGTTATGGTACCTGAGCCCGGTGTTGGTATGCTCGGGCCAAATTGGGAAGGACCCTACCGAGTAAAGCGGGTGCTCGGGGAAGGAACATATGAGCTCGAAACCCTAGAAGGGAAACAAATACCTCAGGCATGGAATATTGTCAACTTAAGACAATATTACCTATAGCTACTGAATAGACCACGAGTCACTCTTAGAGCCTAAGGGCCAAAATGCCGAGCTAACATAGACCTCGGTGTGATAAGGCTCAGTCGCCTCTATGGCATGTGCAAGCAACTAAGTAGACCGTGAGTCACTCTCAGAGCCTAAGGGCCAAAATGCCGAGCTAACAAAGACCTCGCCACGAGAAGACCTAGTCGCCTCTATGGCATAGGCGAACTCTAAGAGTGGGCTACAAGTCACTACCTTAGCCTAAGGGCTAAAATGCCGAGATAACGGAGACCTCGGCGCTATACAAGATGTACTTGTTTCATCGGCAAAGGCTAAGTATTAATACTGAAAGCATAGGTAGCTAGGGCATGAACCCTATGGAGTGTAGCCTGCCTCGGTATACTAGTTAAACCCAATAAGGGACAACCAGTGAGCATACAGTTCGGGCATATATGGTAACCACTTCAGGGTATACTATAAAACTACCTCAAGCACCAAGGAACAACTTGGGGTAACAACTATCGAAAGATCCTACTTCGGGTATGTAGCTCTAACAGCTTGAGTGATAAGGTCGCTTCGATAGAAAGTAAAGAGCACACCATGCTTAGTAGAAAAAGGTAAAACATTCAATTTCTATAAACAAAAAATTGGGCTTAACAGCCCGAAAAAAGTCCAACACAAATAAAAAGTAGGGCCCAACCGCCCAAGAGAGTTCACCAAAAAAGAGAAATTTAAAACCGGGTTCTAACACCCGGGAACCACCAGAATCCATTCAGAAAAAGAAAACAGAAGAGCAGCAGCCAGCCTCAGGGATTCATCGCCTCCACATCCTAGTCATCCTCCGGAGAGTCAGACTCCTCCTCCTCCGCTAGGTCCGCCGTCTCCGGATCCAGACCCTTCATTATTATGCCATCGAGGTTGAACCCGAAGAACTTCTTCTGGACCAACCAGCAGCAGAGCTTAAATCCGGAGCAGAAGAAGCTCGAGCCATACTCCTCCTGGAGGTTGTGGTACTCATGGGAGTCCTTGAAGTCCCACACCGCCTTAGCTCGCTTAGCCTCCACCATGGTGTCGAAGTTCTGAGTCTGATCTTGAAGCGTGGACTCCAAGTCTCGGACCTACTTGCGAAGAAGCTCCCTCTCCATTGCCACCTTCGATGACTCCTCCCGGTAGTGAGCACTCTTCTTGGATAGTCGGGCAATCTGTGCCTCCTAGTCCCGAATGAGCAGTTCCTGGGCCTCGCTCCCCTTTCGAGCCTGAAGGACTCCACCTCGGGCTTGGTCGAGCTCGCCCTGGAGCTTCTACACGATTGACCTTTGAGTGAGAGCATCACCAGAGTGAATGTTGGTCTAGAGGGCCATGGCATGGATGGCAGAGTTCAACTACCAACAAAAGATCGAGATCAGAAAAGAGAAAAGAAGAGAAGAGAAAGAGAAGGAGGAAAAAAGCCACTTAGCGCCATGCAGTGGGTGGAGCATAGCCTGGCGAGTTGTTTGGGGTCCATCCCTCCCCAACTAGCAACCTCCTCATGGGAGACTGCCTTCTGACTCCTTTATGAAGCCACGGTGAAGTCGGTGACACTCTCCCAGTTCCCAGTAGGGAACCGCAGGAAGGCAAAGGGGTGCGACTACTCGAACGGAGGGAATTGCCCTTGCGTCGGGACTTCATGCTCTTTTGTGCCACCTTTCGTGGCTACTCCCTCGAATGGGGCTGGTGGGACCTTAGGTAGTGGAGAAACGAAGGCTGGATCACAACCTCGAACTCAACGCTCTCAGAAGTGGAAGCTCGGTCGGGGCACGACCTCTTTGCCCTGTGCTTCTGGTTGCTGGACAGAAGATGGCGTGCGTCTACACCAGAACTCAACGCTCTCACAAGGCATTAGTCCAGTAAAAAAAAAATTACAAGGCTCTACGCGACCGACCTATAAGGCAACCTACTAGGGCTTAGGCCGGCCTGCGTGAGCTTATCCTCGGCCAAATAGTCTGACCAATGGAAGCCAACTGCTGCCCATGATTGCAGCATTTCTCGAACTTTGGGATCCAAGTCAACACCCGAATCCTGGACGGCGGCCCTCCAGTGGGTTGGGAAGGGCCATCCTTCGGGATTGCGAACTACAAAAATAGTCCCACTTCTAGGTCGGGATCCTATTTGGAAGCTTGTGTAAGAGCTTGAAGCCGCGACGGGGAGAAAAATAATAGGAACGCCTTTCTGGGGGCACTCTGGGGGAAGCATTCTTGATAGAAAGAATAGTGGAGATGTCAAGGTTAAGGGGAAGATAGTACTCATAAAATAAAGAAATAGTCCCAACTACATTTTGGATCGAGTTGGGGTGAAGTTGGTCAATAGTAACGTTGAAGTGGTTCAAAACCTCCACTATCAGAGGATGCAGAGGAAGACGAAGGCTAGCGATGAACTGCTCCTGGAAGATTACGATTTCATCGGGATCGTGTTCCCATGGGTAGTCACTGGATGGGAGACTATAGATAAGGTTTCTAGGGAGGTTAAATTGAAGAACCAAGGTCATATGCCTCTCCATCGACATAGAGGAAGGACCAAAGCTATTTGGCTCTCTGCCCCAGGAGGTGGAAGCCATCTCGCCAGAGGCCTCCCGAGCTTCCAGAGCCTGCCCCCAAGCTTGAGGGAGCGTCATCTTGATTACCGCCCCGGGGCAATACGTACGAGTACCTAGACATACTGACAAAGTGATATGACTCACCAGGGAAAGCTGAACCGAAAAGATGGTGTGAATAGGAAGAAGAGCTCGAGCAGCTAGGTGAAAGCGCGACGTCAGAGTCCGAAAGCAAGGCAAGTTAGCATAAAGGAAATGAGGTATGGGGCCCTCCTATTTATAGCCATTGTGCCGACAAAGCCAATGGCCTAGCTTAAGACAAATTTGATGGTTCGCAGTCAAGCTGACTGCACGTCTTCCATGATTAAGGTAATACTGGCTATATGACTTCTGGAACTGAGTGCTATTTTGGCACATTTTTTGGCATTCGAAAAACCCGGGAATCCCCTGACTTTCGCATGTGTATTTAATGCAATCAGTCAACCAAGTTTTAATTTTGGGTCGAATCCACCCGTCACAGTCCATGAACTCCTCGCGCTAGAATAGAATCCTTAGCTCGAGGAGTGGGGGGCAATTGGTGGAGGGGGATTTAACCCGACCTCCTGAGAAGGTCACATGTGAACATGACTTAGTATAAGCAACAACTCAGCATGACAGCCTGGCTACGACTGAGTAGCGAGCTCATTAAGGTCCTCGCAGGACAGCTCGCTATATTACAACTCACC
The DNA here is from genome assembly GCF_056320005.1 of Nelumbo lutea. NCBI lineage: Eukaryota > Viridiplantae > Streptophyta > Magnoliopsida > Proteales > Nelumbonaceae > Nelumbo > Nelumbo lutea. Next base: position 36,823,083 of record NC_142689.1, on the reverse strand, counting down.
AAGGAATGAGCTCGCTACAGCATGAGCTCGAGAACCCCAATATGCTGAAAGGGAATACTCCAAGACAAGACTATCCCAGCTCGCTCCAATACTTAGGCAGGAGAACTGCCCCAAAGGCAACCGCAGGTGGAATCACCTCGAAGTGCCTCTAGGAGCTCGCTACAAGGCAGCTTGTAATAGGATAGCTCACTACAAAGTAGCTCACTACGGGATAGCTCGCTGCAAGGCAGCTTCTATCTGACAAGGCCGTACCCGTCAGACTGCACCATGTCTCCTGACTGATGGTGCAGTCCCTGCCAGCCCGACAAACTGCACCCACGTCTCTCGACAAGTGATGGCACGTTTGTCTTTTCCGGGACGTGTCACTCATCTGATTGGGTAGTACTCTGCAACGGTTACCTGCGCAGCCCTAACAAATAACGGCTATGACAGAGGTCCAGTGGCGGTTACCCCCGATTTGAAAAGAATGCCCATATTTAAGAACCCCACAGTCGAAAGGGAAAATGTATCTTGCATCTTGAATTGATCTGGAGTTAAACTCGAACTTTCATTGATCTAGCGCTACCCATACTCTTAGCCCTTTTCACATTCCTTACCGCTTTTTTAGGTGTTCTTACTTAAGCATCGGAGTATTCCCACCGGGCAAGTCCCCCGAGAATCCTTCACCATATTCTTTTCAGGTACCGTCCATCACCAGGTAGGAGCCAGTCGATTGCCAGGTAGGAGTGTCCAAATTGCGCAGCGTCAGTTCTCAGAGGTAGTGGATGAATGTGGGAGTTCAAATGAGCCGAGCAACATCACTGTTGTTAGAAAAATCTGGCTTCGAATGGTGGAACAAGAGATTGATTAAGCATGCATTCTCAATTAGCAAACCAAGAAGTTTTGAAGTTCAAATTAAAAAGAAGAAAGAGAAATGATTAATCATTCAAACTCATAAAACAAAACCAAAAAAACTTTGCCAATGGAAAAAACATACTATATCAAGATGAAGATGCCTTAAGGACGAATTTTGTCTCTCTTTTTCCTCTTGTTCTCGGTAGAAATACGGTTGGCCAATTGGCGATTGATGGTTGTGTTTTGTTGAACCTGTGTAAGTTTCCTTGGCCTCTTGCTTTTATTTGTTCTAGTGTGCTGTGGGAACGTGTTATCCCATCTTGTGTAGCCCTCTCTGGATTTACAAAAAAAAAAAAAAAAAGAAAAAGAAAGAATTCTAGCAAAACGAATGAAACAACTTACCTAATAAGAGCCCTAGATTTCCAAGGACAACCGCGACTTCCTCCTCTTGAATACAAGGACTCTCTCTCTCTCTTGCCTCTAAGAAACACTGAAAACGACGAATTAGCAGGCCATTGACAATGGTGTAGAACAAGGGGATCTATTGAAGCATTCTCATAAACTCTTAGTTGCCTCTTATTCTTGGGATAAATACACAAAACAGTGAAGGCGGTTGTTAGCGTAGTCCATCAATTAACTTCAAAATGGAGGGAATTAGGGGTGTCAAGTAGACTAGATTTGTTCCAATCCGAACCAGTTCAATGTGAGTCTATTATGAATGGACCAGGTCCAATTCAATCCAATGAATGTTTTGGACCAATTTGGATCAGTCCAATTTAATGTTTGGACCGTCCAATCTGTTCAAATTCATTTTGATTTAGATTGATTTCAACCCGAACCTAGTCCATTGATGCATGCATTCTTATCTTATATCAACGGACCAGATATTGGCTTAATCCAACCCAATCCAATATAAATATAAATTTGTTACAGATGGACTAGGTCCAATCCAAGAAATGGGATTCAGTCACTGCAAAGTCCATTCAAACAACCATGATAGCCTTGCACTGAGAATATCTCTAGATGAAATAAAACACTGTTCGAATGGGCCTTACAGTGACGGAAGTCGATCTTCCGATCCAATCTAATAAATATTTTAGTCCAGATTGGTTCAATCCAATGTCTTATTGGTCCATCCAATCTGTTCAAATTTGATGGGTCTAACGTTCCAACTTTTTTTTGAAAGCGTAACGTTTGAACTGAGGTAATGAGTGTGGAGATATGAATCGAAATATTTGGGGGTAATTTTGTCCAAAAATATTGTAGAAGATGACATGAAATGATTATCGAGTGGAAGAGGTGGGGTTCACAGAAATTTTGAAATATGGGAGGATTGTAGCGACTCTCCATTTAACATACTGCTTTTTCTAGGGTTTAAAATTTCTTAAGTGGGTTTGAGCGTCATTTTCAATTTTTTTTAATCTACTTGCAAGTTGCAATGGCTCATTTTGGAAGGAGTATGTATTTGTAGTCTTATTTATTATTTTGTATGTATTTGTACTCTTTCTAAACTGTGCAATGGTTACAAACTTCATGCAAATTTCAGCAATTTATAGCGAAAATGTTAATCGGAAATCTTGTCCTAATTCACTGATTTTGTGCGTAGGGAATAGTCGGGGCGACGGGAGGTTAAATTCGGGAAGAAAACTAGAGAAGGTGACTTTTCTTATCCCACTTTTTAGTTCTATCTCCCCCAGTTTTCTCTGCTGCTTGCTTCTTGTGCTTTTATTTCTTCTGCTTCTGCTTCTCATCAGCGTACTTTTTATTGAAAAGTATGGCTTTGCAGCTTTGGGAGACGTTGAAAGAGGCGATCACTGCGTATACAGGACTCTCTCCCGCTACCTTTTTCACGGTGGTGGCCTTGGCTTTCGCCTTCTACTATGCAATTTCTGGCTTCTTTGTGCCTTCGGAGCCTCCGAGGTCGAGGGATTTCCAAGAACAAATGGAGCCTTCTCCTCCTGTTCAACTTGGGGAAATCACTGAAGAGGAATTGAGGGCATATGATGGATCGGACCCTAACAAACCCTTGCTGATGGCCATCAAGGGACAGATCTATGATGTAACGCAGAGCAGGTGTCTACTTATACTTTCTCTCCTTTCTTCCAGTTCATACGAGTTTTGGATTTGACTGTTTGGGTAACAAGCTTCTGCTGGAGCTGGTTTTACTTTCGCTACTTCATGTTTATTTTTTTAATCTACTGCTAATTTTGGGAGTTTTTATATGTTTTATAACGAATGGTCTTTATTTTGCCTGGTTTTGGTTTTCCTCTTACTGATTCTATGAACCCTCTTCATCTACTTTTAATTGGATTCCGCCCATCGTAGCTTTACCCTGGGGTGGTTGGCTGCTGAAATATGAACACTAAGGCTTTTGGTTAAGTGCTTTTCTTCTGTCCGAAATCCAGTTCTCTAGGTCTGCTTCTCATTTCTGATTCCTGATCGTTGGTTTTTATGGTGTCGCTCTGGTCTTTTCTTCTACTTTTCAGTCCTTTATGCCTGGGATAATGGGAGTAAGTGGGTTTGCGTGTTCATGGTCTGATTGTTCCTCTTCCCTCGCACTTAATTGCTATCTCCATTTTTCGCTACTATTATGACGATATGGGTTCCTTTAGTTATATGGATTGCTTAGTTCGATTATCTGCCTAAGAATTCATCTTCTTATGCATTAATCTTACTTCTGGGTTCAGATTATTCTGTGCATATATAATTTGGTACTTCGTAGATCTTATGTGTCTGAAAGATTGAACCGTGATGTTAATTTTGCAAGCAGGGCCTGTCTTCCTCTTTTCTACGTACGGTCTGGGTTTGGTTTTACTCCATGCTTTTTGGTGTGACTCGATTATTATAGTTGGATAAAATTTGTTTCTTAAAATTTTTTGTATCCTGCTCTGTTATAGTTGTATTGCCTAATTGCTTATTTAAAAATTAAATAAAAGTTGTTTTTGTCTCAAAGGCATGAATTCTAAGACTTCAATAATATGCAGAAATTGTCTGTTTCAGCGATCAGTGTCTTCTATCATTAAGTTGGAACTAAATTTGCTTTTGTGGTAGTTTTGTTTGTTTTGCCTGAACATTTGAGTTGAATAACCAAGCCTCATGCATGTCTGGAGCAATCTTATAGCTAAATTGCAAGGTTCTCTGACATGTAGTGTTCATTTACTCATTAGGATCAGAGTTTACTCAGATTTCCCCATTTCTGTGGTCTGTTTGGTTTTCATTTTCTTGTGTTCTCTCTTTTTGTATTGCTTCTACCCTTCTATCCTCGATTTAGTCCCATGTATTTTGCTTTAGATTGGAATGGTCCCTTCACTTGACAATTTGTTTCCCAAACTCCATTGTTATGGAGATAGTTCAAGAAAGCATGCAATTGAAATTATAGAATATACAATATAGCTAGTACACCCAACCAAGTAGCGGAGAAAAGATGTAGATTGCTGTTCCTTATGGGTTCCCTTGTAAAGTTATGTATAGGGCAATAATTTTAGTGACTCTCTCTGATGGAATTTCTGGTTTATGCCAGTGATTTAGAAGGTGCGCCTAGGTGCACAAGTGAGGAGCATTTTAGGCCCCGTTTGTTTACAAATTTCTCACTTACCTTGGTAAGTGCACTTACCCAAGTAAACGTTTCCTGGGTAACACTTACTTGGGTAAGTTCACTTACCCATGTTCTTTTGATTCCTAGGTAAGTAATATACTGACCCTTTTACGCATAAAAAGCCATTGTTAAAAAGGGCAAACTTGTCTCATTACCATGGGGCTCAGTACTTTCCCCTAGGTGGGAAAGTTACTTATCCACCTAGGAGATGGGCAAGTCTTACCCGGGTAAATGAAGCTCTCTTTTACCATGGGGCCTAGTACTTAATGCAAAAAGAACATTGTGAAGTTGGTCAATGGGAAAGAGATACCCATTGACCAACTTTCCCCCTCTTATTTACCAGTAAACAAACGGGGCCTTAGGGTTTGCACCTTGCCTAGGTCCTAGGCACAACACTTTCAAAAGTTACATTTTAGCCCATGTTTGTGCCTTTTGAATGTTTTCTAATGTTGTTCATTCATTCATCCTAATAAGAAATATTTTTAAAAGACAATAAAAATTATAAAATCTTTTTTATATTATTAAAATTGTAAAACTGATATGGACTTGTTTGGGTTTGCCTCGATGGGCTTGGTGGTTGGTACACAAGGCGGCTCATAGAATCAAGAATGCATAATAAGAAGGGTTGGGAAATTTGGCCGAGGTTGAAAATTTCGTCATGTATTGGCCTGTATCGGTTAATATGTATCGTATCAGTGGGTCACCGATACATTAAATAAGAAGGGTTGAGGAATTTGGCCTATTTCAGGGGGTAGACGGGCTTAAGACCTACTCCCTGACCTATTTTTGATAAAAAACTAAAAAAAATTCATGAGTGCAAGGTTCAAAGTACCATTACACCCCTTGCGCTGTATCGAGGTGTATTTATACTTAGAACCTTGCTTTAAGATCATGTTAGCTATATGAAGTAATGCAATTGGGAAAAAAATAAAGAGATTGAGAAGTTTACCTGCTTGAATATGTTTTATATGTTATGCCTGATTACCAACTGAGTGGTGGCTAGTTGGTACATTGGCTAGGCAGTTCCAGCAGATATGTGGATTTGAATCCCACCGTTACCACTTACCTCTGTGAGTTGTTAACGTGTTGTGTTAATTACCAAAAAAATTGTTATGCTTGATTTATTTTTAAACTTTCATTTTGAATACGTTTTGCATGTTATGGTTAATTTTAATTTTAGACAATAGTTTTTTTGAACATTTATTTCAAAATTTAAGTTTATATTTTTAATTAATTTATGTTTAATATATATTTTTTTATTTTTTAGCATTTTTTGCATTTTTGTGCCTTGCCTTGCACTTTTAAAACACTGGTTTATGTGTCTTATCTTGTAAATACTTAATTTACCTGTTTATCCATACTTTCTTGCAGAATGTTTTATGGACCTGGTGGACCATATGCATTGTTCGCTGGGAAGGATGCAAGTAGAGCTCTAGCAAAGATGTCCTTTGAAGAGAAGGATTTAACTAGCGATATCTCAGGGCTTGGTCCTTTTGAACTAGATGCCTTACAGGACTGGGAATACAAGTTTATGAGCAAGTATTTTAAGGTTGGAACTATTAAGAAAACTGTTCCAGTAACTGATGGACTCTCCCCTAGTGATTCCTCTGAAGCTATGAAGCAAGATGATGTTGCTAAACCTGCAGAAGATGGGCCATCGGAGAACACACCGGTTGATCAAGTGAAGGAACACCATCAGGTCCATCCGAAGGAGGTGAAAAATGGAGATAGCGCTGAAAGAGAGTAAATCGTTTTTTTCTTGCAAGTTTACAGCATTCGGCATTCAAAAGGTATGGGACATGTATTTCATCAATCTAATTTCCTCTATGGAGTTCTCTGTTTAGTGTAGTTGAATATTGCAGAGAGACATGCTACAATCTACTTGTTGTTGTGTTGGTTCAGTTAAAAATACTCATCTTATAAGCAGGCTAGACACAATATTTGTGAAATAAGGGCGTAGAATATGATAAACTTGGTACTCCAGTACCATGATTTGAATGCAGATGATTATGAATCAGTTGAATCGAGCTCTTCTCAAATGGGTTCTTTCTTTTACTCTATTGGTAGAATCTTCTCAAATAATCTCTTCCAAGAGTAAATTCCTTCATAAGCATCACCAACGGCTTAATCTGGTCTGTAGCTGCAACTATTCCACTCTGTATATCGCCCAAGTTAATCTATATCTGAGACCAGATTCACCTGGGAGTTGTTGCAACTTCTGCTGAACTTTCCCCAAGCAATCATTTTTGTATTTCCTTTCTTTGGTTGGAATGGAATCTGTGGTTGGGTTGATAGTTGGATACTTGGATTGTGAATAGTGTTCAATTTGTCAAGAAGGGAGATGAGAGCTTTACTTGAGTCGAGGTGTAATCTCAGCACCTTCTTGGTGTGACATGTTGCAAGCGATTGACGGATAGCTGTTAAGAAAATTCTTTTAATCATCTCTCATATAAGCTTCGAGGGAATCCCTTGGACAAAGTGAGGTTGCTTTACGATCTTTGCAGGGAACCAGGAAGCACAAGCATGGACGTTTCTGCATATCTTCTGGTTTCATGGGTCTCTTGCAAGCTGAATACCGAGTAATTCATTAATAGATGGAATTGGCATTGCCTAGTTAAACGATAAACAGTCAAATGGGAATCCCCAATGGGATCTTAAATGACGGATCTGGAACCGATGAGTCGGTTTCAGTTTCTGATTTATTGTTCCAAATTTTCAATTATTATTGGTTTGGAATTGGTTCTACCCAGTTAATCAGGTCCATCGGGTTAGATTTGATCATCCTGAGAACCAATTGGTTCAATTCTGGGTCTAAAATTATAGACCCTATAGGGTCTGGTTCGGTACTGGTTTCTTGATATCTTTTGTTGGACTGGTTCCGGACCTTCCGGTTCTACCCAGACCCGACCTTTTGATAGCCCTACTCTAGCCCATCTTTAGAGCTATCCTGGACATGTCTAGATCTTTTGACCAGGTGGTTTAATTGATCGGCCCATGTCTTGGGCCCTGTGGCAACCTCCCCGGTCTCCCTGGGCTCAGTCCCAATTCCCTCCGCAGAATCCTGCTTAAGATGCCATGTAAATCTGAACTTTGCTTTTCTGGCCTTTCTCAATAGTAAATCTCCTTTGACCCTAAAAAAGAATGAAGATGCAAAATCTTTAATATTTTCATATTGATTTTTCTGGCTACTGTAATGATGTAATGCCGCATTTGGTTGCAAAAAGAACGGGAGAAAGTAAAAAACAACAGTTAAAAGAAAATTGGCTTTCCACTGCCGGAGTCCAAGTTGTTAAAGGGCATGCTGTGTTGTAATAAGAAAGAGGAAAAGTTTTAGGACAAATCTCTGAAAGTACCCCTTAACTTGCTCTACCCCTACTACTTAGAAACTGTCTTAAATTATCCTTAAATTGTCTAACAATTAACTAAATCCTTCCCTTCTGTTAGTGTCTATTAATGGAAAGATGGAAAAGGCTATTTACCCATCATTTTTTTTTAATTTTCAAAATGAAATATTCCAATAAACCTGCTGTTTATAGAAATGTAGACACCAAATGCTCAAACTAAGAAAAAACACCAAATGACATTTGAAACCAAAAATAAAGTTATAAATAAAGCCCGCAAATGCTCAAACTGAGAAAAGACACAAAAAAAAGAGATAAAAAAGGTGCCAACAAATGCTCAAACCAAACTTTGGGATGCTCTATTAATGGCGTTTCAGGTTTGTAACAATAGACGTGTTGAAATTTTGGATCAATTGAGTTTTATTTTGAAAAATTGAAGAATGGTGGAGGCTAAATTGACCATAAAGAGTAATATTAAAAAAAATATATATATACATGATGTTGTGTCACATATGAACAGATTGTGGTAGAACGCTAACTAATGCTAAGGGAGGGGGAAGACTTAAAATTGTCAAAAAACTTAGGGGGTGCTTTAAGGCAATTTCAAACATGAGGGGTAGAGTAAGTCAATTTCCTAAAACTTAAAGGTACTTTAAGATATTTGCCAAAAATTTTACCTTAATGATATTTCTCTTTTTCTTGCTATGATGCTTCTTAATTATTACATTTTTCCTTTATTTCACTAGAATGGAAAAAACAAGGGGGGATTGAGAAAACCCTCTTAATTCTTAAGTATGTGTTTGGTTTCGCGGGTGTTGATTGAGGGTGTTTTTGCCAGATAAATGTTTATCTGAAAAATGCTGCTTTAAATGATTTTTGCTTCTTCTATTTGGCTGGATATTTTATGGGCGTTCCAAGTAACACCCCATAAAGTTGCTTTTCACCTTAGCTTAAAGTGCATCACATTAGCATTTCATTTCAAGAAATGCTTAGGCGTTGGGGGAAACAAGATTTTGACATTTCCCTCAAATGGCCCATGCACATAAATCAAAGCGTTTCAGTTTTTTAGTATTTATTTGATTAACAGTGAAACCAAACAATGGTTTCATATGCAATAAACGCCAATGCCTATGTGGCACTTATGTAGCGGCGTTTTTGCAGTAAACTCCCACGGAACCAAACATAGCCTAAATGAGATTTGGGAAAGGAGAATAAGGAAAAAGATGGTTATATACAATAGAGACGTTCATATTCCACACAATCTAAAGGGGTGATTTTTTTCGTGGTTGAAAGGGATTTTTATTTTGTTGTCAGTTCTAGAACTCGCAAGCTATGATTCCATAACCAACAAAATTCCCAATATTTTCAATAAAATTACTTATGTATATGTTTGGCATCAATGCTACAGATACAACACCATTTTCTCTGCTGATGTGTGAGTTGGAAGCATCGTTTTTCTGGAGCAACAATAATACCTTCTGTTTGGTATCAGTGCTCCATATATGTTTTCAGCATTGGTACCCATTATAGGAAGTCCACATCACTGCCACATCATGCCCTCGTATGCAGAAACAAGCTTCAATATGAGAAAATGTCAAATTCAGCGTTGCTCCAAACCATGCCTTCTCAAATCTATTTATCTACCCATCTATCTATCTAGATACCTTGTTAATCTTTTAGAAGTTAAGTCTAACAGATAAATTGTAAAAGACAAAAATGTCTTAACTATAACAATATTCTTTCTTTTTCTTGAACCACTTCCACAAAGCATTGAACCAATAAAGCCATTAACCATCGTAACCTTCGCCTTTACTATTTTCTGGATATACATGGACTGATAGTTGCGCTTCTTATCACACTCTCCTTATCATCACTCTCTAATCCTTTTAGACCAATGGATCAAGCTTTGTCTTCAAAACCTAAAACGTAGATGTAAAACAATCAAGCAACCTTCGTTTTTAAAACCCATACCAACCTTTATTTTCAAAATCCAAAACCCAGATGTGAAACAAGCTTCATGTACTCTATAGTGTGTTTCCTCTATATTAATAAATAGCTAAATTTATTCAATTAAAATTTTAGATGGTATTAGAGCAAAACCAGGTTCCTTCGTTCTAAGTTCATCTACTTTATTTCCATTTTGAGTTCATCTTTGTTCCAGGTCTATGAATCCATTTTGTGATTTCTTCTCGTCAGATTTGGTTGTCTAACTTCTTCTATATCAGTCTTTCTAGATCTGCATCATTGCATCTTGTTGATCATAGTGGCTGCCGCCTCCTTTCCGAGAGAGCTGCCACTTCCATTGGTTTAGTTAGAAAATGAGAGGAATGAAGAAGAAGGGTAAAAATGGGATTACAAAAGAATATAATGGAGTATCAAATAACTCTATGTTTTCTTTAACAATGGCCTATTTATGTTATGTGGGGCCATATTAAGGTATGTATAAGTAGGTTTTAAAATTTAGGTACATTTAAGTAGTTTTCTAAATATATAGGGTATATATAAGTAATTAATCCTATATATTTTATACACGTGAAAACATATATAATTATATATATTTGTTACATTTAGCATACTATATATTATTATTCACATATGATAAGCAAATATGTAAACAAATAGTAGTAAGATCAAAATTGAAGGATAGTACATGAATTACTTCTACACATGTGAGTCACATAGAAAAACTAATAATGTTTGAATCCAAAAGATGAACCACAAACAGAATGATAGTAGTGGTTCTATATGATTCAAAACACAACCACTACCACATTAGAATGCCTATGATGGTTCAAATCCAATATTTTCATTTTCAAAAAAAAAAAAAAAATGTGGTATGGTTTAGGAGCACAACCACCCTTCTTTTGAACCACGAAAAGAAAATCCCTAAGAATTCAACTCTTTTGTCTATTAGTAATACTAATCTCTTAGAAGGCCATTCGAACATAAACAACAGCTACATCACCAAAAAAACAATATAATTTTGCTGATGTGACAATTGTTTTTTTATTTACTCAAAAACAAAACTAACCTTTTCGTGGAATACTCCCTTAATACAGAGAACTACCCTATACTCTATGGGGTAGAGATACTTAGGACTCCAAATTTTCATGTGATAGAGGACTACTTTATACTTTCCAATTCGAACACTCTAGCATTCGATCATTTATCAACTTTTATGAAACCATTTTGCCCAAATTTTGATTTTTTTTAAATCTTTTTTCTTTTTATCATTTCACTTGTTTAAAAGGAGGAAGGAGAGTTGAAAGGACTAGACTGTCCATTGTTGATTCTAATCAATCAATATTCATCGAAAAAAGTATATCTAATCAAAAATAAAGGAGAGGCAAAATGGTCTCCTAAAACTTCATAACTAAATGAATACTAACAGCTGCATCAGAGTGTTGGAATCTAAGGCTGTGTTTGATTGCAATTCAATTGAGATCATTTGTACTTAAGATTTGTTTATATTAATAAATCTTAGCTGGGCTGTTTTTCCGACGAGCTCCTGAGATACGAAGAAGGGAAATGGAGAGGGAAAACGAAGAGGGGAAGGGGGGTGGAGGAAGAAGATTATCTCACCGCTTTTGGAAGTTGCAGTGGTGACGGTGATTTTGGTAGATCCAGATCCAAAAGCAGAGGTGAAGGGCGGGGGGGGGGGGGTGAGGAGAAGATCGCCGGCTCGCCACCGCTGTCGGAAGTTGCAGTGGCGGCGGTGATTTTGGCGCCAAAAAACAAAGGAAAAAGAGAGCTTTGTTATTCGAACCAAAAAGGCCACCGGTTAGAGAACTCTGATTTCTCTCTCTTTCTGCTTTGTTATTCGATTGCTTCCAAGGGTGAACCCAAGACGTCCATGACTATAGACCGTTAGATCTTTTCAAGTGCATCCATCATTCCCGGTTGCAGATCAAAGTCCAAATTCCACACTCCCTCTTTCTCTCTCCTCTTTTTCCTTTTCATTGTAAATATTCCAAAGAAAATAATAGGTAAAATAGTATTTTTAATCATTCCATTAGCAGTGTTAATGGTAAGAAGGTTTTAGACAATTGTCAAAAATAATAGGGGTACTTTAAAACAATAAATAAACAGTAAGAATACAGTTTGTCAATTAGCTAAACAGTAGGAATGTTAATTGGACTGAATTTGGTCCAATCCAATGAATACTTTGGACCATTTTGTTGGTTCAATTCAATGTCTGGACCGTCCAATCTGTTCAAATTGGTTATACATTACATTGCTTCCAATCCAAACTTGATCCATTGAGACCTGCATTCTTATCTTTTATCAATAGACCAAATATTGGTTCAATCCAACCCAATCCAATATACATATATTAGAGATGGAACAGGTCCAATCCAATCCAATAAATGCTTTGAAACCATTAAGTCTGTAATGGACCAATTCAATATCTTATTGATCCATCCAATAAATTGATTTTGATTTATATGGGGTCCAACCCAAGATCGGTCTATTGACATTCGTACTTCTAAAGTTCCAAACCTACAATATAAGGGTATGTATTATATTCAGATTCCAGGTGGACCTATTCTATTTCATGTATTATTCATGATCATCCATCCGATCCAAACACATGAACCCATATCATGTTTTATAGGGGTAGTGTTCTACTTAGGGGTATTCATGAAAAACTGAAAAACCAAACCAAATCAAGAAATGAGGTTAAACCAAACCAGTCGGTTTGGTTTTGGTTTGGAATTTTTGAAAAACTGAACAATCGGTTCAATTTTCGGTTAACTTACAAAAAAACCGATGATTAATCAAATCGATCGGTATATATATTTATATGTATATTTTATATATATTTTTAATATATATTTATATAATATATATTATAAATATAAAAAACCAAAAAATCGAAATGGTCAAAAACCAAAACCGACAGACCAGTTAATCAGTGATATCGGTTCAATTTCGATTTAACGAAATGGAAAAACCAAGTCTACTTGGTTATCCAATGATCATATCAGTAATCCTTACGATGGGACCAGATCATATTATATAGGGGTCGGGATCTACTAAGATCTTTGAAAATTTGACCGGACCAAATCTGAGCAAAATGTTTGATTTAAGAAATTCCCTTGATTTAATTTGTTGTTATTGCTTATTTAAAGTATTTTTTTAAATGTATTTTTATATAATAAAATTAAAAATTTCAAACCCTCTGCACAGACTCACTTTGACAAGTAATACAAATTCAACTATGGTTCTTTTTTGAATATTTTTTTCACATTACATTAAGATTTTAACCAATCATCGTAAAGATATGGCATGGTTCACCTCTGACAATTGTGACAAGTGATATTATCATTGATTCACAATTTTTTGTTTTAATGTGTCATAAATTTTGCCAACAAATACAAATTAGGTGATGAAATTCCATTCAATCCATTCGTATTATGTCCAACTTTGTTCAAATGGTCAAAGACTATAATAAACAAAATTAAGTAATTCATTTTCCACATTTTTTTCCACGTGATGCATAGCCATTTCCAAGTTCTAACAATTCAGTTTGAAGGACAAGATGGGGAAAGGTACGAAAACTCATATAAGGTCTGTAAAGGTATTTTTTTACTTTTTTTTTTTCAAACCAAACACAGTTTTAATTGCTTTTTCATGTTTACGGTGTTTTTTTTTGCAATTAGAAACATCAAAAATGGTGAAATAGGGACGCTGCCCAGAATTTGTAGGATTGGAACAATAAAATTCTAAAGAGGAATGACCCCATTGAACTGGTTTAAATTCTAAACAGAATGTGGACAATATTGAGATTGACAGAGTACCATTACAATCGAGATCCAAACTTATCATCCAATCTACCAACAAAAGAATCAAGCCACAAGCAATCATTAGAAGTGTTGGAAATTTGGGGTCATGGAAATTTGGAAGAGAATCTTTGAAACGTATCTGAAGACACTGTTTTTAAAACGTTATTTGTCCCCATTCAATTTTATTGAATTTTCTATTGGGTTATAGGCAAATTCGTTCGTAAGATACAACAGAGCTTTAGATGAGAAACAACAACCAATAAAGTTGAAGAATCCCTAACGAAATCTTCTATGAGATGGTAGTAGATCAGACTAAGAGAGACAAGAATGATTTGTAGTGAGAAGTAAACACTCATGTTATAATTTGGCTTGGTTTACATCATTTTATAGATTCTAGATAGTCATCTTGAGAATGAATATATTGGTTCGGAGAGGCTTTTTGTTCAGTTACAAGTTCAAACTTTGTGATTATTTTCAGTTAATTAACAATTAGTGACCGTTAACATTTAAATAATGTCTCTTATCATACTTGATCAAATCATGACCATTGAATTAACTTAAAACATCAACAATCACAGTTCAGCCTCCAAAGTCTAAACACATTCTTATGTATGATTCAAACCAGATGTGGTTTTCTTGAGTCGCTACTTGTGAATCGTGAATCTCAACTTGGATTTTATGATTTCGTGAATGACATGCGATTTGCGATTTTGCCCATTGCGTGACTTGCAATTTTACAAGACTTGTAGTCTATGATTTGCAATTTTGCAAAATAGAAATTGAACTCATTGTCTACAATGAAGTGCGAGCAAAGTGTATCACTAAAGCCCTCATTGTGCTACACACACACATGCATTACACAGTAGCAAGTCTCTATGCTCTCTTCTCTACAATTCTAAAGAGTATAGACAAGTTCCCACTTAAAAGCTCAAATCAGATTTAATATTTTTCCAATGTGGGACAAGGCTTGAAAGAAGAGAAAAATAAGTTAAAACACTGGTTTTGGTGAAAAACTTAAAACCATTTTTTTTTCAAGCGCATGTATATGTGTGCTCTTTATGTAATTTAGTCAATCAAACACCTATTTGATTTAATCTTCAATGAGATTAAAATCTAACAATAGCACAATTATAGACATGTGGAGACTAGAGGAAAATAGCAAGAAGCAGATGGTTCATCCATGCATTTGGAGAGGCAAACCACATAGCTAACCTCCTCACCAACCTTGGGCATGCACTCACCACGAGTGAGTGCATCGATCTGAATCATGAGGAGTTTTGCAAAGAAGTTTGAAAGGCAGAGTTTTGAAGATCTTTGGAGTTGCACTATCTCGCTGAGTTCTTAGTGCATCTTTTCCTTTTGTACCAAACAAAAAATATTATATATTATCGAATGAAGGCTCCATTCACTTTTCACGAAGTTAATTATCTAGGTAAATGCAATTATTTAGGTAAGTGTTTCTACCCGGATAAGGAAACACTTACTTGGGTAAGTGCAGTTATTCATGTTCTTTTATTTCCCAATGAATTTTCCATGGATCCCATATAAATCTGATAAAAAAACATGCATGGATAGTTTAGTTAATGGGAACCAAAATCTCATTAACTGACATTCTCCCTCATAAAATCCAAAAAAGAAAACGGGCCCTACATATCCTTATGGCTGGATCATATTCAAGTTGTGCTCAATGTGAAGATTATAAAAATTAGGGTAAAATACAAAAACCTCCCCTAAAGTTTCTGACAATCATAAAAAACTCCCCTGGCAAAAACCTCCCCTAGATTTTTAAATAATTCGACAAAAACCTCCTTTCTGTCAATGACCATGACGGAAAACGTTAAATCGATTAATCACTTTTCCCAAATACCTATTTTGCCATTTTACAAATTTATTTGCATATATTTTTATCAAAACACCCTGTTGGCATGTTATCTCCTTTTCCTCTCTAGTCAACCTCTTTCTTTTTCAACTTCAAAACCCTAATTCAGATAAGCTCTTAGTATTTGTGATTAGAACATAAAAGAAGCTCCATTTTTAGTCCTCCACTTTCAACAACCAAGTTTCATGTCTGAACTCGACATCCAAATTTCTACTACCTTTGATCCTTTCGTAGAGGCAAATACTAAGGATTTGGGTGTTGGGGCAAAGGAGTATGTGCATGTGCGTAGAGGACCTGTAGTTCAATGGGAGATTCTCTTCATTTGGCGGTTTTTCCTCTTTGTGTTTCTAAGGGGGCGTTCTTTTTTCAGATTTTGAGATGGGGCAAAGTTGGCCAATGGGATTTTGGTTCCCATTGACCAAGAATCCCATGTTATTTTTTTTAAATTTATGTGGGGGCTATGGAAAATTTATCTTCCTGGGTATCACATCTCTTAGGTGGGTAAATAACTTTTCCACCTAGGGGGAAAGTTACCAACACTTGAATTGGACAAAAATGCCCCTTTTAATAATAAATTGTTATGGATAAAATGGTCATTACCTTATTTACAAGGGAAATAAAAGAACATGGGTAAATGCACTTACTCGGGTAAGTGTTTCCCAAGAAAAATTTACCCAGATAACTGCATTTACCTGGGTAAGTAATTTACCGAAAAGCGAATGGGGCCTAAATGTTCTCACTTGGAAGATAGGGTCATTGCCTGCTGCCTTCACCTATGAGTACTCAATGAACCCGAAAGAAGAAACCCTTGTTTTTTTTTTTTTGTTTTAGTTTTTCTTTTTTTTTTCAGATTTATTGCTCTCTTGAGTATTAACAACTCAAATTTTCTTTGCCTACTAATGGGTGGGTTTCATGGAAAGAAAATTCATATTTCTTCATCGTATATTTCATGATTGATGGGCATCATTCTGTTCAAGTATCTCTCTGTTTTAACTGATGATTTTGATATTATAATGAACTCTTGGGAGGAGGAAGGCTGGTTCTAACATGATTTTCTATCTCTGTTGATTTGATTGTTTCTAGAAATCTATTTTTGCTAATAGATCTTATCAAAAATAGTTTTTTCCCCACTTGCAGTTGTAAGAAAAAACCGATCTCTTTTCATCATGAATTGTTTCATGGTAAGGGCGCCCTCATGGTAATCATGTTTGAAGATGCTTCATTGAACTTGAAGAGGGATTCCTCAAGAAGGTTTTAGTTTTGATAGGTATCAAGAAGCTAGCTAAGTTTTAGTTTTGATCTCTCTCTTCTTCTCTCTCCTAACCGTCCCTACACAACACCAAGCTATGAACCGCCATCGGAACCACCACTGTGTGGGGACGGTTTGGTGCTGTATTCCAACGAAAACATGAAATTAATCCAGCTCTTTTTTTACCCCGAGAACATGAAATTAATCCAGTAGTATTCCAACTGTAATTGTGACAGTGGTGTTGTATTGGCGGTGGAGATTCAGGCTGTATGGGGGCGATTCAGTGCTGTATAGGGACGGTGATGAGGAAGGAGAAGAATAGAGAGAGATGAATAATGGGTTTGGTGTTGTGAAGGGGTGGTCATGTCTTCTCCACCATCCCCGTTGTCAGTAATAACTCTCCTCTTGGCTTTTGGTTACATGGTTTTGATCAAGGTTCATGTAAAAAACACAAACAAAATGTAAGACATGAAACATAAGTACTTTAGATGGTGGATTTTAGGGGTAAAGAGGTCGACAGAAGAGGAAAGAACATAACATGCCAAGAAGGGTATTATTACAGTAAAAATAGATGCAAATAAATTTGTAAAAGGGTAAAATAGGTATTTGAGAAAAATTATTAATTTATTTAATGTTTTCTGTTATGGTCATTTATAGAAAGGAGGTTTTTGTCGAATTATTTAAAAATCTAGGAGAGGTTTTTATATTTTACCCTAAAAATAATAAAAATAATAATAAGAAATATATATACCGAATTTGAAAAGTGCCCACAAAGAAATATATATATATATAGGAGAGGTTTTCATGCACTATGAAAAAGAAATCTACCTATTGTGGGCAGAATTCCGACAAATCGGAAAGTGGAATTACTATTAACACTCAATAGTAGAAAACGACTAATTTGATACTAACCGGGGCTCTACATAAAAATAACCAATTAAGAGGATGAAGATCAAGATCCTCAATAAAACAATTAACTGGTTAATTATCAAGGTAGGCTTTGATGCAAAGTCGAGGAAACAAAGGACAAGGACAACAACCACCCATGTATGCTAGATTAAAGTACGTACACTGGTGGTGTTGATGATCCAATAGCTTTTTGCTTTTTATATTTTTTCAAGATGCAAATGGCAATTTTCATTCATCCAAAAAAATCCTCGAAATATATCTCAAGATTAGGAATGGCAATGGGCGGGTTCAGGGTGGGGCACCTCTTTTTTGTCCCTGCCCGTAGTTAAGATACACTAGTCTATCCCTGCCCCATCCTTGGTGGTGGGGCAGATTCGGGGTGGGACAAGGAATCCCCAATTTTTTTCTATCCCAAAGTAATCACTTGAAAGTAATGTAATTTATGGATATTTTACAAATAAGATTATGAAAAATTAAGGATATTTTAGGAATTGAATTATGACAATTCGGGGTATCTTAGAAATGGAATTATGGGATTGTGGGATTTTAAAAAATTGGGGAAATTTGGAGATACTTTAGACTCAATATTAAATTTAAGAATATTTTAATAATTTACCATCAAGTTTGGAGAATTATATGCAAACCTCATCCCCGCATTATCCCTAATTCGGGGCAAGAATACTTTCCCCATTCTTACCCCATCTAGGGGTGCTCACGGTTCGGTACCATGGGATTATTTTTGAAACCGAAGCCGTTTGGTTAACCATTGGTTCGGTTCATCGATTTTTGATTATTTATAATATATATTATAAGAAATATATAAATATATAATAAAACACTATATTATAAGAAATACATAAATATATATATATATATATATATATATATAATATACATAAAATATATATAAATATATGTATACCGGTCAATTCGATTAACCATCGATTTTCTATTTTGGTTAATCAAAACCGAATCGATACCTTTATTTATTTTTTAATACTAAACTGAAACCAAACCAATCAATTCGGTTTTTCAGTTTTTTCTTGCTCACCCCTATCCCCATCCCATCATCGTTTAAAATCGAGGAAAACATGCCCCATTTGAGGCGGTGCAAGGTGGGGCCCTGATTTTATGGGAAATTTTGCCACTCCATATTATAATCGAAGAAGTACAGACAGGTCCAATGCAGATTTCTGATTTCCACTGCAGAGATAAATATTCAAATGGTCAAAAACTCACACTTTTTACACCCATATCCACCCGTAAATTGACATCAATTCCAAACTGGCATCTACCCAAATGTACTTTGAGCCTATAAATTCTGACCCTGAACTGAACCATTATTCTCTTTATTACAATCACTAAGTAAGTACACTAAAAAAAGTAATCAAGGCCAAACTGCCTATGGCTCAGTATAAAATCCAGAATAAAATCAAACGACAGATTAGCTTGCCAATGAAGGCATTAGACCTTGAATGTGTGTCTTTCTCAAAAGAACATATCAAGCAAAACTTAGAAACCAAAAGATTGAATGACACAATCAAATTCCATGAAACTTCGTTCTCTTTCAACACCTGCATGGCCCAATTATCAGCAATAGATTACTTGGTTAGACATCCAATCCAATCATTCAAGTTTCTGAAATAAATGTAACGCCCATGCCACCTGGTGCCACATTTACTGCAACACGTGTCTATAAATGTACCGCATGTCTTATCTAACCATCTAATAATTATGTAACGTAGCACGGAGAACTATGTAAGCCAATTGGGTAGAAAAGCATCAAACAGATCAAGAGTCAACTCCAACCATCTTTTCTATTAATACATAAATGCCCTTGACAAGTTCACAACCTCCACTTGGGGGGTTTAGCTTTAGCCCTTCATCACTAAACTAAAATTAAAATTGAGAAAGAGCTCTTATTGCTTCATCTCTTCCACCTACTGAATTGGGCTCTCTTCATACGAATGGGTCAATATCCCACTTTGATACATTGATACTCCCACCCCAATTTCTATTTGTTTCACTAGATATTGGCCAGGACCTTTCAGCATATTAAACTTGACAAAATCAGAAAATCCATAAATTAAACGAAAAAGTACAGATAGGCTCAATGCAAATTTCTGAATTCCACTGTAGATTTGTAAACATTCAAAATGTCAAAAATCTCTATTTTATACATCAATGTCAACCTGTAAATTGGCATTAGTTTTGAGCTAGAACCTACTCCAACTGTATTTTGGGCCTAAAAATTTTGACCTTGGACTAAACCATCATTCTCTCTAAATTAAAAAGGTTTCAGCTGTCTGATCAATATGATAACCATGTCTTTTTACCTCAAAATTGAATATGCTTTCAAAAGCTAAGATATCTAGATATTTTGTAGTGTAAATTTCATATCTAATACCATGTTAGTTATGTTTTTGTCGTATTTGGGTAACATAAATCAGAAGATCATAAAAGGTAACTGATGGGATAGAGATTTTTCTACTATATTTTTTCATAAATAGGCATCTATATAAATTATAATCAATATTGAAATAATGTCATCACACTCATAATTTAATAATTTAATGATGGATATGACATTGAAAGGTGAATCAGGATTCATGTAGACGACCCCATACAAGAGTCCTGCTGACAAGAACTCTGCCCATGTCTACCCATATAATATTGTGATCATATCTTCTTCTTTTACTCTTGTCCACGTCTACCCATATAACACATTTTCAGTGAACAGCATGGTAAAAATGGTCCTTTTAATCATGTGGCGAAATGTTACATGACTTCAATTTTCCACGTACAAATGAGTTGGTATTAACAAACAGGTTGACCTATCTTGCCCTTCCAATTCATCTGCCGCACGTTGAAAGCATAAAGAAACAGGATGTAATACTGTCTTGCGCCCAGAATGAAGATTGAAGAGGGACCCTCAAATAATTTTGGGACATAGAGGAAAATATTCATTAATTAGTTTAGACTTTAGAGGGTATTTTGGGCAGCCATTGATAATAATAAAGAGGGTCAGTGCAAAACTAAAGATATTTATGGGCATTTTAGTCAATTTGAGGTAATTAATTAATTATAAAAATTTGGCTCTATCTTCCTTTGCCACAGGTTGCCTGACCCCATATTAATAGAGAGCTCCCCCACCTGCCTGCCTTTGTGATCAACTCAATTCAACTTTTCTACTCCTTCCTCTTCTTCTTGTTCTTCTTCACATCATGAGATTTCTTTATTCTCTAGTCCCATTTTTGTTTCTCTTAGTCATACTAACCTTTCCCCAGCTATCGAGTTCCCACTACATCCACAGAGCAACCAGCAAATTAGAAGCTGGCCCAAGGTCAAGAACTGAAGTTTCAACCCAGGCTTCATGGCGTTTCTCTGCGGTTCCACCTTCTCCAAATCTCAGCAACTCCAAGGCTGATCCATTTTTTGGGGCTTCTGATCGAGTTGTGCCAGGAGGACCCAACCCACTTCACAATTGATTGGACTGGATGGCTGGAATGATCAAACCATGCTAATTTTCTTGTTTAAATTCCAAAACTAGAGTTTTTTTTTTTTCAGTTTTATACTTGAAAGTTAGTCATAGATTTTTTTTTTCCTTCCACCAGTGATGTATAATAGATAAAGTTTACAAAGAGATATAAGTTCTTTTGTTGTTTTTCCCTCCATGAACGACTGTAGGACTTGATTGGATGATAAAGATATATATCAAGCACAGATTAATGCAAACAATTCAATGTCAAGGATGTGCACAAAGTATGCAACTAATTAACTATACAGTGTGGCCGGTTTCCGGCAGGATCTGGGTTGAGTTTCACCAAGAGCAAGGGAATCCAACCAGTGAAGATTTGCAGACTTAGTTTATTACTTTATTTGAATTGTACAATCATATGTAGAAAAGAAAAGTTTAGAAGGTGACAATGCCATAAATTGGAGAAAAGAAGAGTTGCCGGCCCAACACCGATGAACTGATAGGACAGATGGCCAATTAAATTAGGTTTAATCACCGACCTATAAGATAAACAAGAGCTATAATTAACAATTGAAGTGGCTTGCAAGGTCAAATCTCAGACACAAGAGGAAATAACTTGTTGGATTTAACTTCGATGTTGAAATGGAATCCCTACCATCTACAGGTTATTTATTAGGGAAGCTAGTTTGCTGGGGACAAACGTTGGATTTCAGAAATTTAAAATTGGACAGAATAGTTTATGTAGATTGACTTCAATTATATAAAATTGTGCAAATAATTGTACTAATTTTGGTTGGTCAAACAATGCAATTCGATTTGATTTGAAAGAGATTAAATGATGTGAATCATGTGGTTCAGAACAACACCCGGTGGCATCGGTAACATGGAGGAGATTGAAATACTTTGAGAACTACAGTAGCAAGATCACCAACTGATGGTGGCCCAGTTGGTAGGTTATCTGTTGCTTGTAGCGGAGTATTAGGATCAAATTCCATTGCCATAGCTATAGGGATTGGTTATTTCTGTTGCCTGGGAGGTTTAAAATTTGGATACGATATAACTGATGTCCGGAATCTCAAATAAGATGTGCTTCAGATTCTGATGTAATTTAGAAAAAAAATTAAAATAAACACACCGATACGCCTGTTCTTGCGCATCAGGAATTCAGGATGTATCGATCTTGAAACTATGGTTGCATAGCCCCATGAAACAAACAATAAAATAAAATAAAAGAACAGTAGCAAGAGATCCCTAACTAATTCAAAATGAAACCAATGAGAAAAACGAATAGAAAGTAACTACCTAACACACAGATTTTTTTTTTTTCCTGAGAATCTGCCGTACCTTCTTTCTTCCCGTCTTAGAATTCCGGTAGTCTGCAGTTGTCTTTATAAGACCGCACCATTCATGATACACCGCGTAAGGTCTGTAGTTGTGGGTCCCCACATATGAGGCTGATCTGCCGTATCATGAGTGGCCCCAATACCAATAACCACATGTACACACGTGAGTTTATGCTGGTTCTTGTTCATGGAAGTCTTAAAATATGTACAATCAAACAAATTAGAATCTCTTCTTGTTGATAGATCGAAGAAATTGACAGATTTACTTATGCTGCAGCTTCACCATGTCAGGTTTACAACAGTTATGAAACAGTAAAGGAAGGCTTAAAGGAAACTATAAATAGAGGCTTTAAGAAAGTCCTAGTTTTTGCAGACACACAGCAACTTGTTTGGAAGCTTTCAGGCAAGATGAAGGAGCACAGTTGGAAGGATATGTTTCTTTTTTATGAACTCTGGAGGTCAAGAGTAAATTTGAAGATGTGAAGTACTTATGTAAATAGGAACTCAAATTTTTTTGACATGTTCTCTAATCAGAAAGTATCGTGTACGCAGGAAGACCGTTTTGTACTCTTTTATTTATAAATAGCCTTATTTATCTCATTTCGCTGTATACAAATGGTCTCTTCCACATTCCCCGAGACAGACACAGATTTGAACATGTGCATACGCACATAAGGCACATGGTAGAGAGAGAGAGAGAGATTATGACATAACAGGAAATAAACATCAGTCTAGGATGAATGGATGCTAAATACATATAGATATAGAAAGATACAGTGATTGTATCAAACCCAAGCAGTTCAGCACAATGCCACTCATAATACTGCTTGCTCCAGCAATTCCTATCTATTTCTTTCACTTCATATATAATTTACATAAACGAGTGAGGGAACAAACCATCAACCCAAAGGAGCTGTACTACATAATTTCGGTGCCAACAGGATCCACCGTAAAATGAACTGACAGACTTTTCTGGGTTATCGGCTGGAACTTTGATCTCCAAATCTGCATATGGATCAATCAAACAACAAGCAACAAGAGTCTATAAACACACACACACACACACACACACACAAAAAAAAAAAAAGAAAACTACTTAAAAAAAACCCTAAAATCCACCAAACTACTATCCTGCCTCTAGGCTACAAGTATCACCCCTAATACAAGAATGAACTGAAGCCTGAATGTCACTATCAAGCTGAACATTAATCCATTATGGTGAATAAAGCCACTCCACATCTGAAAGAGTAGCTACATGGATGAAAGAATGCACAAGTTCATTTTCCAAAGATTACTAGAAACTATAAAGAAGCAACTAGCATTGGTACTAAAAATGGCAACAGAAAACCATGTTTCTAATCCCCAGTTCATAATCTAATGGCTGCCTGAATATGTTAGGGCATACACAAAAGAATGTAACCATGCATGTATATAACACAGTTCATGCAGTATTTTTGTGGCTCAAATAATCAATAATAATAGAATATTAATTTTTCTTATGAATAATAACAAAATCTTTAAGTACAAAGCTATGCTCGTTCAAAGGATTAGGTCCTTAGTTCCTTACATCTTTGTACTCTGAGCCACCTACAAATATCTGGAAGGCTTCAACTGCAAGAACAGACCAAAAGTTAGTTGTTTTATCAGTTTTATTTCTTTGTTTTTTTCTTCTGTTTGTGTGAGGGGAGAAGCAGTTGCTACTAGTCATAAAGGAAAACTTACTTGACCGAAAGCGAATTACTATGCAATGTGTATATTCGTTATCAGTAGAATTGAAATTTGTCCCTGAAAATTGAACATGAATGTGAAACTAAATACAAAATATGACATGTCACATGTGACCAATTGACACATAACTTGAAGAGAAAAGAATCACATATTAAAGGGTTGTCTTAATCTCAGACTCTTGATATCAAGGCAATACAATTAAGAAACATTTTCTTTACAGTTGGACTATGTTTGTGAATAAGCAAGCAATCATGCTCAAGACCAAAAACGTTTCTTTTTATTTATTTATCTTTTTATTTCAAGCACACCTTGAGTGGACTGTACAATCAATGAGGGGAAGTCCATGGTCAACTTTGCAAAAGTAGCCAATGCATCCTCTATACTTCCACCATTTGCACTCTCAATAACTGAAAGCAGAAGCACAAACTCCACCCCGTAATTGAACTCCTGTACCCCAAAGTTAACTCACATCAGTTTAAGAATCATCAGAACTTAATACTAGAAAAAAGAAAATTAAGTCATAATAAGTAAATTTTCATTAGGTGGGATGACCAATGAATGCTCTTATTGATCCAGAGCTGACTAAAACGTTCAAAGAACAAAATTACCTTAAATTGTGAAACCAGCAACAAGTCGACAAGATAATTTCAATTGTGAAACCAACAGAAGAATCCACTGGATCATTTCAATTTCCTACTGAATTAATATTGAATCGATAACTCAGATGAACTCTGTGGGTTTAATGAACCTAACCTCTCCCTTGCGAAATATAGGCAAGATATCATCTTCTACTTCAGATTCATAATCCACAGAAATCAACCCCTAAAAAACATCCACCAACTATAAGTACAATCAGTTGTCTCCAATTAATGTGGTATGATAAAGGTGCTTCTGTGATAAAACTAA
This sequence comes from Nelumbo lutea, assembly GCF_056320005.1. Taxonomy (NCBI): domain Eukaryota; kingdom Viridiplantae; phylum Streptophyta; class Magnoliopsida; order Proteales; family Nelumbonaceae; genus Nelumbo; species Nelumbo lutea. Next base: position 36,798,035 of record NC_142689.1, on the reverse strand, counting down.
AAAGAAATGACATATAAGGAACTGGCTTGTTGGTGTTTACATGTGGCATACATGACAGTAAGGAACCACATGGTCCTTTAAAACTCCCAAGTAGAAAGAATGATTATAGAACTTTGCAAGGTCTTCCCTTCTTTGGAAGCGCATGTATACAGCATGGGTGTAACCATCAGGGTTCTGATCAGAGGTACGGCCTACACAAACAAACAAGGATTTAAAAAATTTAAGTGTATGTAGAAACTGTAATACCTAAAAATTGTAACGAATACCAAGGATTTCTACTTTAAAGCTCCTTTTTAGGGAGATATAATTAAAGTAAAATTGCATCAATGGTAAAATGTTGAGGGGGGCCCATACAAGTAGATACAAATATTGACTTTGAGCTGATGTATAGCTATAATCAACTCCCCTAACTAAGAACTAGAAGGTATATTCAAATAACCAAAATCTACTAGCTTGTATGCCTAAGAAAAGATTGTACATTCCACTTTTCTGATGACTTAAAAACTTCTCACATTGCTTTTCTTCAAAAATTCCAAAATTTCTTTCTCTATATATACATTTTTTATAAGTTTTTTCTCTCCATATACTTAACATACTGCACATATCAGGTTTAATATGATATCACCTTGTTTTGCAAACCCCTCACAAGCCAAAAATAAACTGAACAGGCTATTTCACCCAATAGTAATTGTTGCCAAGTAGCTCTATGAGATGAATCCATACCTAAACTAAGAAGCTGCAATATATTAAGAGATGGCGAACTGATTCAGCAAGATGTTCAGACAGCACAAATACATTTCTTATTTCTTGACCCCTTAAAGCCAGGTTTTTTTCGTCATTTTACTTTTCTTTTCTTTCTTTTTTTTTTCTGACTCAGGGTGGGGACAGAGTAGGGTACACATGAGGTTCACTGACCTTACCTCAGAGAGCTGCAGTTATGCAGATTTTTAAAGCCAGGGGGTCAATAATCTAAGATTCACATTGCAGGTCAAGACCCTGGATCAAGAATTGATCAGTCTCTAAAGTGTTTTCTAGATGGGGTTAATGATTTTCATTCTTGCAAATCTTTCTTTTGTTCTGCAGTTCTGCAGATATTCAAAGCCAGGGGGTCTATAGTCTAAGATTCACATTGCAGGTCAAGAACTTGGCTCGAGACCTGATCAGTCTCTAAAGTGTTTTCTAGATGGAGTTAATGATTTACATTCTTGCAAACCTTTCTTTTGTTCTGCAATTATTTCACAATTTCAGTGGTACGGGAATTTACTGCATTCTTTTAGCAGATCAGCTCTGTGTGTGTGTATGTGAGAGGAAAGATAGAAGCTGCACCATCATTCTTTTTTTTTCCCTCTTTTCTTTTTTCTCACCTACTGACCTACTCATAACCCTGCCTCCTCCCTCTGCCCAGCTTTCTATCTCACCTTGTCTCACCTCACCTCTTTAACAGGGCATACTGGGTTTTATTGGGGAAAAGTTCATTAAGGTCAGGTGTGGGATTATAACAACTTGTACCATACCTGATTGGCTGATCCATTTGCAACCCTATATCCAACTAACAAAGGGATTTAATACAATCAATCCTTTGTTACCATAATACCTTTTCAAAGGTAATATCATCTCATGCCAGAATTCTGAACAACTGGCCTTGTTTATTTCCTAAGAAGAAAAACTAATATATTGTAAACAATAATACTATTAGATATTCCAAAATATTGTCACATACTCAAATAGGTTATATGTTTATTACTAACATAGATTACATGTATGTAATATATGCATGACCTTTATACCAAATATGTAATAGATCTCTGCTAATTAAAATATTATGTAGCTCTCATTATCATTAGGTAATAGTGTTGACTGTTGACTGCGTTTCATGTTTCAGCCAACATAAGCAACTAACATTAAAATACAGATAAAAGGGCATGGAATCTGTAAGCTAATTAGCTAAACATGCTAGTCACTTAATGATGTGGACACGCATTGGGAGCAGCAGCAGCAATGATCCGGTGTTGTCATCCTGTCCAATTCGGCAGCAACAGTCTTAATCATTCGGCAGATTAGATTAGACTATCTTGTTATTCTTATCATATCTTATTAAGTTAGTAGATTAGATTATCTTATCTTATTAGGTTGCCTTATCTTATCAGATTAGGATTAAGAGAGACTTATCTTATCAGATTAGGATTAAGAGAGACTTATCTTATTAGATTAGGATTAAGAGAAGAGACTTATCTTATCTTATCAGTCTTATCTTATCAAGATAAAGCTGGAGGTCTCCCTATTCAGCAAGGAGTCTCCCTAAGAACAGGACTCTTGTAATCTCCTATTTAAGGAGCCACTATTAGTGAATAAAGGCATCGAATATTCAGTCAAGAAGAGAGTAAGGAGAGTTGGTGATCTCTTGGACAAATCACCATTAGGGCGGCCAATATAGGTTCATCAAGAACAGGGATGAACAAGGGAAAACAGGAGGTTTTCCCCGTGGACCGACCCGTGACGAGATCCTATTCGCGGGCCCATAACACTTAACACCATTGATGAAATTCAAGACTATCATGAGGCAATAAAACTGAGCTTCTAATTCCTAGCTTCCTAGAATGGCTCTTAAACAAATATATAATGAATAAATAAATAGCAAAGGATAAAAAGAATGGTTTATAGCTTTTGTAAATCCAAATAACAAGCCCCATAAACAAGACTCACCTAGAGATATTGCCACAATTCCTCTCATTTGATACTGAGATGTATAAAGATAGTCTAGCATATCTTTTTCTTCTTCATTAGATAAGTCCCCTTTTGCTTTCAGCAGAGAAACGTGTTCTACAACTTTTCTGCAATAAATAGAATGATAAGACACCCATCTTTCACTTGCAAATCTAGTATTTATATTGAGTAAGAAAAAAATATGAATAGTCATTGCTTAAAACCTTATTAGAAAACTAAATGGATGTTCTAATTCAGGAAATTGTAATTGTAACTTTTTTTTTTTGGTAAACAGGAAATTGTAACTTGATATGTAAATATATGCCAACAATCTAATATATTTCCTGTTGTTCTACTTATGAATGGATTAGATGTTAATACATTTAAACTTGGAATTGAAGTTTCCAATACATAGTAGACAAAGCAATACCCGCAAGAATCAAACTTACACAAACCGGTGAATTATGCCCACGTCAATGGCTCATGTAATGAAAGGAAAGAAGAAAAAATGGACAAAGAAAAGGAAAAGAACAGATACCCATCAATGAGTTAAAGCAGAGTAAAGGCGGCGATCAATAGTGGAGCCATACTAGGTAAATCCTTTTTTCTTTTTTCTTCTTTTTTTGTTTTTTTCTTTGTGGTGCATTGAAAATTAACAGAAAGCAAAATGGAAATAAAGAGAAAAAAAATCAAGAAGTGGCATTCAATTCGGATTCACTATACACAACATGGGACGTTATGGCATTTCCATGTTCTCTGTTATTCCATGTAAGTGCTATCATCAACTACAATTACATAGTTTACTTGTAATGTGAAATCTGCTCTGGATTCAAGTGAGTATTCAATGTCTTGTTGAAGAAAGAAAGAAAGCATCCGTTTTTAAGTTCAGAGGAATCCACCAATTTATCTAGAAATCTGTTCTTACAATGTGGGGATGCAATTTCAAATACAGAGTTCCATGTTGCGAGGGTGAAAAACAAATAAACCAAAGATAGCACCTTTTCCTCGTGGAAGCGGAATGCAATTTCAAATACAGAGTTCCATGTTGCGAGGGTGAAAAACAAATAAACCAAAGATAGCACCTTTTCCTCGTGGAAGCGGAGTTCTCTGAACCAGTGCCGGAAAACGGTTCTTCAGAAGCAGAAAAATCAACTCTCAAACGATTCTCCCAACGGGAACAATTTCTCGGAATTCCTTTTGACTTCAAAACTAGAAATTTGACCAAATAAAAAACAAATGCAGAATTTTTAATTTTATCAATGAAATAATAAATTTTCGTGCTCAAGCAAGCTCACCATTGAAGGATCTCTTTGCAGAGCAGTGAAGAAACGGTGAAGAAGAAAATTCGAAAGGAATAGAAGGAAAGAAGTGAACGGAGATTAGGGTTTCGTGGAAACGAGTAATGGAAGGAATGCCCCAGGGGCCGACAATGTGCGCCTGAACGGGCATCGTCTAGCAGAAAACAATCTTCAGAAGCCCCTGAACGGGCGTCGCTTCAGAAATGCTTGAAGCGGGAGATGTGTTGTGTGGCAAAGAGAAGCTGAGAATGGGTGGACCAAGAAATAACCAACATGTAACGAGGACGAATTGGCCTCAATCTCAGATATCGTAAATTACAACATCATCCTCCTACTCAAGACTCAAGACTGGTGTCAATCGGACTGGATTTGGTCCAGTCCAATCCGACCCAACGTTGGTCCATTTATAAATGGACTGGACCAAATTCAATCCAAATCTATACAAACTGGATTGGATCCAGTCTATTTGAAATGCAAATAGATTGGACTGAGTCCAACCCGGTCCAAACTAAATGAAAATTCAAAAAATACTTAAAAACCCAGAAAATGTGAAAAAGTTAGGGAAATGGTTTCTTGAAACAAATAGTTAGCCTTTGGACACATCTTGCATGCGCAAGCCTACTTAGTTCTAGTAGTGATTGATGTAATATCTCAATCTCAAAGCATAGGAGTATAGAAGCAAACGAGCAATAAGTCCCCATTCTATTTGAAATTTTTAATAGCTAGAGAGTCCCATCACCTGTTCCAAAATTCCAATCTGAAGGCTATCAAATGCATTGCCTTGGCTGTTTAGGTATAATCAGTTTTAAATGTGCTTCAAATTTGGTCTGGGTCAATTCAAGACTGATCTTGAAATTTCATATTTCAAAATCTTTGGAAAATCGGTTCTCGGGTTGGGTTAGAAAAATTTTTTAAATTCAATCAACCACTAAATTTGATTCATCCATGTCTAATATGATTTTTAACTCTTCCAATAGGCTCTATTATATGCCCTTCTCTAGCAATGATTTTCTACAATTGCCAACAAAGAAGAAACTATACGTGCTTTCTTTGGCTAGCTACCAAGTCCATTTGCTTTTATCTTTTACTATGGGACCCTTTTCTAATAAATTAAGGAAAGTTGCATGATGAATTCCAATTCAGTGACCTAAGAAGTACTTACTCATAATTCATGAGGAACTCACCATTATTGTGTCATTAAACTAAGAACTAAAGGAAAAACCATCCTTTTAATGAAGTCAAATGTGGTTGAACTTTGAATGGCTTTGAGTAAGCCACACTAGAAATTAATGCAATGTGGATCGACCTAAACTGAAAGTTGTGAAAATAAATCATTTGAGCCCATTAGTTAATTAAATCTATTACATGGGAATAAATGATGCACTCGATATTTATGGGTTTTATGAACTTATTCTATTTCTGACTACCTAAGAACTATGCTACCATATGTTTAGCTGCACCAAATCATGATTGTTAAGTCTCTAAACCAATGGACGTTGATATGAAGAGGGATTTTTAGTGCATGGTTGGTGATTCAAACAAGGCCATCTTTCATTTTAATGAATAAAAAATGATGAAGACATTTTTTCCTTGTACCCCTTGCAATGCATCTCACAACACTACTTTGGAAATTTCTATGTATAAGACTAAACAGTCCCAATAAATGGAGAATCTGTTGACCCTATGTGTTTTGACGATAACAAACACACTAAGAGTATTAATAGTGTATTTAAGTGTGCAACATCTTTAGTAAGTTTCTCTATGTTTAAATGATGTAAAAAACTGCAATGCCACATGCGATCAAGTGGAAGTTGTGTTTATTAGCTACTTGTGCTTCAATGTGTTTCTACACCAGCATCAATCTTTCTCCAACAAAGGAAGCTCCATGAACTTAAAGGATTTGGAGCTGCTAAAGATCGATTTTCTGCAAAACCCATAAAGGAGTCAAATTATACATCAAGTTGTATTTATTGGCTTTTATCTTTTCTATAATCTTGATGTAAATCAATTGTATTGTGCACTTCATGGATGCTCAACAACATTGTCTTTCCTAAGCTTAATCATGTTAAAAGTTAGAGAAACATCTTTAAAATCCAAAGGAAAAGTTTCCAAACCTTTAGGCAAAATGTACCAAGGTTTCTAAGTATTAAGGGTTATCTGTTATGCAAATTTTCCTTGACTATGAAGATGTGTTAATTGCCCAAAAATATGTATTGACTAATTATAACATTTGAGGGTTGCATTGCTAGGATTTTGAGAATGCGCTGACTACCCAGAAAGATATATCAACTAATTGTGACAACTGAGCCATGTAAGTGCCCAGATTGAGAAGATGTGCCAACTTAGGCTCACTAGTCAATTGAACCAGTCAACAAAAAAGAGAAAAAAGATTTCTCCCTTTGTGTTGTAGTCAACTATTAAAATAGTGCAATCACCTACCACCAAGAAGTTTAACCATTTGAAGACTTGAAAGGATACTACTAAATCTATAAAGCCTTCTAATGAGTTGGAGGAAATTTGAATCATTTACTAAAGAGGTAAAATCCCTCCAATGGATAAAAAATGGTTTCTTGTTATTAATCCTCTATAAATAGAGGTTCTAAACATTAATTCAAACACAAGAAAGCAAAAGCCAAGTTTTGAAACGACCTAGCAAAAAACTTGTGCTTTCAAATGTACATATTGTATATAATTGTTTTTTAAAGAGAGCAAGCTAGAGCTAGAGTCTTTCTGGAGAAGATACTTGATTTTCATCTGGTTTAGGAGTGAACTTTGTCAAAACCTTGAGTTCTTTCTCACTCATCTTATTGGGATTCTCCTCCCTAAGTTGAGCATCTGTAAATACTCTAGCAACTGAATTGTTTTGTGTTGTAGTTATTTATATCTACCTATTAAGCGATTGCTCTTGCTTTATTAACCTACTCCTATGTTATAATGGAAGGTCTTTGAGTAGATAGGTGTTCAACTTGTTGAACACCATTAAGGTCTTGTTGGCAACTCTATTAAGCCCAACTATAAGGTCTTGCATGCACCCGAAAGCTCTACTGGTTTAGATCTTGTTGGCACCTAGTATAAGTCCAACTGGAAAGGTATTGTATGCACCCGTAAAGTCCTATTGGTTGTAAAGGCTTGTTTGATTTCTGGGAAGTCCAATCGGTTAATGGAAAATCCTCAGTTGTGTTCTAAGGTAGGATGTAGGTAGGGTTGGTCGAATATCTATAAAAATATCTGTGCCTTCATGTTTTTGTTTCTTTACTTTTAAAATTTGTGTAGTTTATTCCTCTTATGCTAATTTGTCTCAACTTTAATACTTAAAACCTTGAGACCTTGTAGACTTGCACTTTATTTTCTTTGTCTTATTTTTATGTTTGCAAGATATAATGAAGGCTAGTGTAGTTTGAGCTCTAACTTTACTAACTCTATCAATTGCACTAGCATTACAAACATTATTCATTGCCTTTACATTTATTGTTATTGCTATTTAAATTTATCGTCTATTTACATTTCTATAGTCAGTTTTGAGTGTTGTGATAGCTGGTCCATATCTCATCTATCTTATAGCAGGTCCACTTCGCTACTACTTGTTTGTGGTTAGTCCTCTCTCTTTAGCTACAAAGCACACACCACTAGGTACAACTACCCTTTACATTTGAGCAACTTTACATTTCAGCTATTCCTTTACATTTATATAATTATTTACATTTACTGACCTTATTATGTATTAAATGTAGAAGAACTAACTTAATAGCAGGTTATAGTTCTTTAACTATTTAATTCTTTATCAGATGCTATATTCTTATTAGCAGTCTTCATATTTACTATTGTGCTTTCTTGTTGACTGCTAACCCCTACATCTCCTGCTACTGCTACTGTATTGTTTATCAATTTTGTAGACATAGGTTCTTCACTAGTTTGAAAGTTTGGTTGATTCAAGTTTACCATCTTGATTAATTACAGAACCTAACCAACTAATTCTTTAAACTTTAGTTGAATATTATTTATGAAAAAGGCTTAGATTTAATTTAAGTGGAAGGGTGTTGACCTTGATTGTTTAATAATCTATGAGCTTGAATTGAATTCAAGCATAATCATAGTTTTAGAGCTTTACCTAATTCACCTCCTCTTGGATAAGGCCATCGGTCCCAACAAGTGGTATCAGAGCAGGTTCACCTACCCACATGCTTAACAACTTTGTGAACAATGGCCACCCAATTCATTATCACCATAAAGGTTAATCTTTCTCCAGACTTCCATCATTTAATGGAAAAGACTACAATTACTAAAAGTCTAAATGAGAATATATCTCATATCCCAAGACTATGATCATTGGGAAATAGTTGTACATAGGCTACATGAATCCTCAAGTAAATAAAAGGATATAGAAAAAGAATATTACTTAGAACCTTTTGAGGAAGAAAAAAAAGGAGAATCTCACTAAATTCAAAGGCTACGAACTGTTTATACTATGCACCAAGAAGAAGTGAGTTTTTGTTTTCTATTTTTTTTAAAAAATTAAAAATAAAAAATGTTAAAATTTACAATCCTATTAAAAAAGATTCAAATATTTTTAAAAATATTAACATACATACATACATATATACATATATACCCATGGGGATAGGGGTCATTGCGAAGTAAGGAATGCTCTTTTCATCCCTACATGTTAGACAGTTTTGTATGCCCTTAGCTTCAATTAAGATGATGTACTTTATGAGTTTATTGTAAATGAATAAAAGTGCATATTTGATTCATGTTCCCTTGGTATGTTTCTGTGTAATACCCTTAAACTGGACACTTAATGAGACTCGTGTTAGTTTAGAATGTTCACAACTAGTGGGTCGGTCTGGGGAGACCTATCCTGACAAGGCTGACACTGTGGTGCCACCAAGTCGGTTGGAGTGGCTTGTCTCAGCTGCTGGGGTGAGACCCCAGGCACATATAGTGTAGGATTAATTGAATTTTTGAACTGGACCAGATTTCCAGTATTGCCCTGGACCTTGGAGATTGATGAGCAAAACTGGAAAGTTACACCCGACCCCGAAACTCGATTATGATACTGCACTAGGTGTTGGATTGGGTTGTCTTTGATGTACCAATTAGTGAGATCCTTAGCGGGGGTCAAAACTTGGGTATGTTGGGACAGTCTGAGAATTCATCTCAGTGGGTGATCATAGTGACAGGATCAGCCCCTTTGTCGGACAAAGGTAATGATCGGGGATGCACTCTCACTGATGGAAACCAAGACTGCCGGTAGCCGATTTCAATCGTTGAGATTTGTTTTTGCAAAATATATTTTATATGAGATATAAAAGTATATATATTATGGTTTCTAAATGATTTGCAAAAGGTTTTAATTCCCGGGATCCATAGAAGAGAGAGTGCAACACTGTTACTTGCAGCCGAGGGAGAGGTCATCTCTTGTCGGTCAGTGTATGATCATTATGGGTTGAGAGGTTGAGTGTAAGACCATTGAGGATGATACCTGATGGGCTAATCTTGCATCTGCCCACAATCCTTGGGTGTTACAAGGTGGCTTGGCCCAGGGACCACTTAGGGTAAGTGTTGGGCCCATAGAGTCCATCTGATGGGTTTTCAAGGGGTGCACTGTCCATAACAGTGTATTCGGCTAGGCCTTGTAACAAAGGCTGGGCTGAACCCATGTGGCTGATGTGTAGATCAATGTTTGGGTCCCACGCCATTCAAGGAAGCCCAACTGGGCAGCAGTTTAGAAGGCTAAATGAATATATAACCTTAAATGGGCCTTAAGCCCATTTCGAACTGGGCTAATTTGATTAGTCACTTAAGGGATGAATTCTGAGATGGATCAGCTGATAGGATTGGACCCAAACCCTATCCACTTAGAGAGTCCAAGATTTAGATCTGGAAACCTCCTAATTAGATTAGGAGATGGCTGATCTAATCTGCATATAAGATAAGGGTTATCCCTTATCACTTAAAGGGACTTCTAATCCAAATATGATTTGGGTTAGCAACTCCTAATGGGATTAGGAGTTGATCCCTTTAAGTCTATAAAAGGAAGAGGGGGTGGCAGCCTTTAGACATGCAATGCAATCCAGAGATCCTTGTCTTCAGAGCTGAGATTATTAGAAGAGAGAATTCTGCACCCTGCAAATACTCTCTTGCCGCCTCCTTCCTACAACCGCCGTCTACAGCAGTTCAATCTCTAGTTATTGGGAGAAATTAAGATTTGATCTTGATACCAATATTTTGGAGAAAATATTAGTGGGAGTTGTATTCACAAGTCGTCTAGTTGATTCTTGCGAAGGGTCAAGTTCTTTTGGAAGAACACTGTTGATTCTGCTCCACCCTGCACTGCACCATCTTCAGTGGGAGCAGATTTTGGATCTTTCCTTGGGCGTGAACACCTCCATTGGGAGATACTGCTTCTCTGTATCAGGTATTATCCCTCCCTACTCCTTTTGGTTCAGATCTGGTTTAGTTTCTGGTTCAAGAATGATCATTGAAAATATGATTTTCTAAATGGGGAATTCGATTCTTAGTTGAAAGGAGAGAAAAATTTTTTAAATTCGCCCCCTTATTCCTCAATCTTTGGGCATCCATGTGATGGATATCATATCCCATCACTACAGGGGGAAAATCATCCCCATCCCCGCCCCATTTGAGGTAGGTCCCTATTGGGATCGGGGAAATGGGAAAAATTGCCATCCCTAGATTTGAGTGTGTTAACTCTCATTATGTGAAAAGATGCTAGTAACAAAAGTGCATCTTCTTAATGTAAAAAGGAGACTGTCATCTGATCTCCCAAATGAATGAAAAAATGAGATATTTTAGCTCTACCTCCAAAGATATGTATATGCTACAACTTAAGAGGAGTTATATAGAAAAATATCATATATTCTTGTGCTCATTAGTATTTATCTAGTTGAATAGGCATTGCTTGTGGAGTATGGATAATTATTTGCATATATGTTCTTAATTGAAAGCCATATTCATTTGTCTTGTTAACTAAGCTAAATTTGTTATGTGCATCATTGTGCTCAATTGTCTCATGTAACATGGCATAGGAGAATAGTACTCTCATATCAAACTTTATTATTTTATTTTTATTTTTATTAATGGTTTTTCAACATAAAAAAGGGGAAGATTGTTGATCTTATATGTTTTGATGATAACAAACACATTGAGAGTACTAATGGTGTATTTAAGTGTACAACATCTTTAGTAAGTTTCTTTGTGCTTAAATGGTATAAAAAGTTAGAATACTACATGTTATCAAGTAGAAGCTACGTTGAGTAGTTGTTTTTGTTTCAATGTGTTTCTACGCCATCATCAACCTTTATCCAACAAAGGAAGATCCAAGAAATCAAGCACAATACCCATGAATTTAAAGGTTTTGGTGTTGTTGAAGATTAATATGCTACAACATTGAATGGTATATTGATGTGTTGCTCATTGTGACACTAGCAAGTGCACTAGCCGTTCAAGTAATAAAGTAGAGAGTGAAGTATCGTTCCCACAAGGATTTAGGAAACAATTACCAATACTAAATTGATCACTTCTTATCTGATCAACAAATAAATCAAAACTCTAATGAAAGCTAAGAAATCCTAAATTAAAATCTATCTAAATCATTGGCCCAATTGCCTTCAATTCAGGTTAGAAGAGTAAGCAGTAAATGTCAATCTCAGAATTCAGCAATCTATCAATTTGGATCATTCGAATGAATCATGATTGAGCCTTGGTTTGGTGAAACCCCAAGGTCATGAACAGCCTCTCTCAAGCGCATGTTCATCTTATGCATGAGTGACGGTTTTTCTATCTCTAGCAAGAATCTAATCCCCATGCATGCATTTCTTCAAACACTTCTAAGGCATCAATTCAAATCTGAATTGATCACCAACTGAATTGTGCAAGTTATCTCTAACCTTGCATTCAATTCAGTTCTTGAATAGTAGATCTGAATTCCTAGAGTCTCTCTCAAGCACTCTAGGAATTCCAAGCTGTAGATTAATTCGCCCAATCTGAAAATTGCAGATCTGAATTCTCTTTCAAGCAATTCAGATCTTGCAATCTCATATCTGAGAATTTAGATCTGAGTTTTGAAGGTTAGTTGGCCGAATTAATCTACAATCACACCCTTATTCAAGAAACTTCAAGTACAATACATGACCATTTGAATGAATCAAAAAGAATTAGATTGCTGAACTGAAATTTTACAAGCTGAAATACATCAAGGAAGAATGGAAACAAGGAGAAAGAAGAAAAAAAATATACAAAGAAATTGAATTCAAATCAAAAGAGAATGAAACTATAAATGATTTATTACAAAAGATCTTTGAATCACAAACCCTCAATTTGAACTCACCTTCTCTTCTAGCTTGCTTGTCTTGAACTTCCTCCAGCCCTTCTTCTTCTTCTTCCTTGTGCCTAGCCTTCTTCTCTTCTCTTCTCTCAAGGTGGCCGAACCTCTAAGAGTGGGAGAGCCTTCCTCTCAAGCAATTGAACACTTTCTCCCCTCCTAGAGGCCTCCTTATATAGTTTTTCAAAGGGGCTCTTGCCCCTTCTTGAAGCCTCTAGAATGGGGTGTATTACACCCCTCATGAATCTTCTAGAGTGCTCCCTCATTCTCTTCAAGAAACTCCTACAGTTGCCGCCCCTAGCTCCCTTTGGGCTGCTATTTGGGCTACAACTTAGCTTGCTTTTGAGCTCATGTGGGCTACACTCTAGGCTGTTATTTGGGCTAAAAATGGGCTGGGCCGAAATTTCCTTCTTGCTAGGCTTCTTCCCTTGGATTTTCCAAAGAGTTTCACTTGCTCTTCTTGGGCCGAATGAAATTCTCTTGCTCTCATGGCTGGGCCGGGCTGAACTTGATAAATTTTGGGTTTTCTTTTCTTGCTTTTGCCTTCTTTTTGTTGATTTGGCTCCCCCTGAAATCTTTCTTGCAATCAAGCTAAATTAAGGCAAAAATTAATAAAACTAGCATAAAATTTCATGCAAAAACCTCATAAAATATAGATAAATTGTAGGTTCATCATATATCAAAGAGAAGAAACCATACTTTATTAAACATGGTTAGATCACTTCTCGTTATAACCTAAGTGAACAAAAGGTCTTTGTTAGTCGAAATACCCATTTCCTTGAAAAGGAATACATCTTGAATGATTATCATCAAGAAGTTGTTCTTGATGAGGAAAACTTTATGTAGTGGGAGAGCTTCAACAAGCTCCAAATATAAAATATCCAACCTGAAAGATCTACCTGGGTGTCTAGACTCTTGTTGATATGATTATGATCAAGAGACCTTCTTGATGGAAATTGATGATCATCAATAAGTTGTTCTTGACAAGGAAAACTTTGATGTAATGGGATATGTCCAAAAAGCTCCAAATATAAACACCCCCATCCTAAAAGATCTACTTGGGTGTCTTAGACTCTTGTTGATATGGTTATGATCAAGAGACCTTGTTGATAGAAACTAATGATAGTGAAGAAAATCCTTTGACTTCAAGTAATATTGGACATAAACTCCTTTAAGTGGGTAGATTCCATGAAAGTTAAGATGGACTCAATGAAAGCTAATTGATTTCAAATGTATCTTCAAGAGGAAAAATGTCCTTGGTGGAAAAATTGAGACCTACAAAGCTCAACTTGTAGTGAAGGCTTACACATAGAAAGAAGGAATTCATTATGAGGAAACTCTTAATAGAGAAAGAATAGTAGAAAACAATAAGAAGAAGGAAAGGGAGAGAGAAGAGAGAAGAAAAGAGAGATGTTTGGCGAATAAAACTCTATTTGGTGGCACTAGATTATAATATTATATATAAAGCTACCATAATTAAAAGGGAAAAGACCCTTGTGCCCCTATTGTATTTAAAGTACATAAACAATGACAAAAATGCTACTTTGAACAAAACAAATTGACCCTAACTAAGTAGAATAAAAACATAAGTGTAAAGTAAACTATTCCAACACTCCTCCTCAAGTTAGGACATAGATGTCAATCATGCCCAACTTGTCACACAAATTATTATGTTGCACGTGATGAAAGCCCTTGGTGGTGAAGATGTCTGCAAGTTGTTCTTTTGAATTAACATATGGAGTGCACACTTCTCCACTCACAAGTTTTTCTCTAATAAAATGCTTATCCACTTTAGTATGTTTTATTCTATCATGGAGTATAGGGTTAGTAGTAATGTCAATAGCAGATTTATTATCACAATAGTGACATGGAGTTGTTAACTACAAAACCCAATTCATCTAACAAGTTTTTTATCCACATGATTTCAACAACTCCATGAGACATAACTCTGTATTCTACTTCAGAACTGGACCTAACCACCACACTTTTCTTCTTACTTCTTTAAGTGACTAAGTTTCCTCCCATAAAGTTACAATTCCCACTGATAGACTTTTCATCATCAACTACCCTTGTTCAATCAGCATCTGTATACACTTGAACCTTTAAATGCCCATGTTTATGGAATAACAAATTAACTCCTAGGAAATTCTTAAGGCATCTAAAGATCATTTCTACAAATTCAAAGTGAGTTGTCTTAGGATTATACATGAACTAGCTAAGGACACCCTTTACAAAAGCAATATGAGGCCTGGTCATAGAAAAATATAAGAGTCTCCCTACAAGTCTCGGGTACTTCTTCACATCTTTCATAACCTCACCCTGACTGTGTCCTAGCTGATGGTTAAGTTCAATGTGTGAATCAATTGGCTTCACCTCTAACTTGCTTGTATCCTCTAATAAATCTAGTACATATTTTCTTTGGGAAATAAAGATGCCCTTTAAGAACAAGCAACTTCAATCCCAATGAAATAACATAAGGGGCCTAGATCTTTCACATCGAATTGAGTGGCTAAGAATTTATTTAGCTTCTACATTTTAGTCTTCCAGTCTCCTATGACCACTATGTCATCAACATACACAATTAAAACTACAATTTTTCCTTCACTGTTCTTTACAAATAGAATATGATCTGACTGGCATTCTCTGAACGTTATTTGGTGTACAGCTAAATGAAACTTACTAAACTATGCTTAAGGTGATTGTTTCAACCCATATAATGATTTTTTTTAACATGCACACCTTCTACTCATTGTTTTTGGCACAAAAACTTGGAAACTGAGTCATGTACACCCCCTCCTCTAGGTCACCATTCAAAAATGCATTTTTAATGTCCAATTCGTGAAGTTCCTAGTCAAATTTAGCTGCCAGTGAAAGGAGGATTTTGATCGAATTCATCATGACTACTGGATAAAAGGCCTCAACATAGTTTACTCCATATACTTGTGTAAACCATTTTGCCACCAACCTGGCTTTCGATACAAGAAAATTGACTTTTAGCGGCAATTAAAATGGTCATTAAATGTCTTAAAAACTACCGCTAAAGGTTTTATTGGAAGTCAGCAAGCTACCGCTAAAACAATTGTCACTAAAAGTTCTAGCGGCAGTTTTACTAACTGTCAGTAAAGCTTCAAAACTGCCACTAGTTATAGTTTTGGTGGCTAAAACTATTATATATATATATATATTCAAACCTACCCAAATAACCTGAAATTCATTCAAAATAACCTATAATTATTTTTAATTACTAAATAAGCTTATAATTTGCTTCAAATAACTTATTCATTCATCCAAATTGAAATGAAATACAAAAAAAAACATCAAATAGAAATAAAATTTAAAGGTATATTCCCCATTCAAAATAAAAATTCCATTCATTCATTCTCAAAATACAAATTTCATCCATTTATTCTTAAAAATATCGAGTTCCATTCAAAAGACTTCTTTACAAAAACTTCTTCGGCTTCTCCCAAAATCTGATATGTCCACCTTCCCCAAGCTATTTATTAAAGTGTTGTAGAGATGATATTTGGGACCATACCAACTTCTTCCTTGGCTGCAAACTTGTGCAACATTTCATCTAGCCGACATGCTTGTCCCAACATTGCTAAAATTGCATTTTAAGTCATCACATACAACTTATATTTTAAGCTCTTCATTTGATCAAATATCAAGAGGGCTTTGTCAACATGCTTGTATTCAGTGAAGCCATAAATGATCCTGAAATATCCACCTAGAAAATGACAAGTGGCTATTCAGGTGGGAAATGAAGGTGTTGAGCTGTACATAGAGCTTCAGAAACTTGAAACACAACCTGTTCTAAGAAAAAGTTGTGTTATGTCCCTCAAGGAGGCATTACAGTTATTTGAACAAAATTTTGTGCATGATACAATTAAAGGTACTTATATATTCTATTTATGCTGAATTTAAACTTCTATATGAGGCATGCTTTTTAGTTAAATTATTGAAAAAATATTTCTTTGCTAAGAAACTAGATTTGGTTTTAGGAAAATGATGGACAAAATCACTTGTCCATAGGAAATATTCTAAGATCTTGTAATATCACTTCCACTTATAGTAGGCCTTGAAGCAGTGTAAAACTTTAAAATGTTAACATAATTGTTGAAAATTTTGGATTTCATTCAAGTTCTGAGGGTCACATACATATAATAAAATTTCATGGGGTTTGGGCTTATTTCTTCAGGGCACTAAACTTATGTTGTTTTCCCCCAGTATGTTGAGGAATGTCTAGAGAGCTAGTATCTAGAGGATTTGAACAGAGAAGACAATAAAATATGGGGAGTTCCAGTTGTAATTTTTGGGGGCAATTTGGATAGAATGCAATTCAAATTTACTTGAGAATGATGCTTACTAGGAAGATGAAATGTTAGGAAAACGCTTACCTATGTCTTATGGTTACTAGTGGTAGTTCTGTCCAGGAATACTTCTTTTGGTTAATACTTCACTTGGATAAGGGTGGAATACATGCCATCAAAAACATAGATTTATATTGAAATCAAACTTATGTGGATCCCTATTTATTTATTGAGAGGCCTAGACTAGATATGTTGTTTCGTTTCTACTATCCAGGTGGTTAGTCTTGAAGCATTTATGCTAGGTCATTATTTATGAAACTAAACTAGGTTTATTTGTGATTACAAAACTTAAAGCACCCCCTTGAATTTGATAAATACCACCCGATTAGTCACCTCTTTTATGATACTGGTTTATTGGCTATATGTTTTTCCGATATGAAATCCTTCTGGCATTATAGTCAAACCCCGGTAAATAAATGGGACAAAATAAGAGATAGAGAAGTGAAAAATAGGAAACATAAGAAAGTAGAGACAAAATAGGCAAAATAGGGAGAACAAAAATAGGATGTTAAATAAAATATTTCCTATTTGTTTTCCCCTATTTTTTTCAGAAGATTGAAATATTGACAATATTTCAATAAAAATTCTAAAAACCTAGAATGAAGTAAGACTTGTAAACTTTAACTTGAAGAGTGTCATTGTAAATGAATCTTCTTCTCATGTGGCTTATAACTGATAAAACACTCTAGATAAAGTATATAAAACATGGTAGTTTACATTATTCATCTTGTGAAATTACCTTTTCTTGTGGTAATATTCCTTGCAATTTTATGATGGTACTGGCTAGGACATGGACTTCTCTTGGTAACAACTCATATTAATGAGTTTGGCTATGACATGAGCTTCTCTTGGTAATAACTCATAGTAATGAGTCCCTTATGCACGCATTACAATCAAATAGCAAAAAAGTCTATGCTTCTTCTAAGACAAAGACGTGGAATGGGCAACTACATAAGCTTTCCTAGTTCCATTATGAACTTCATACTCATCTATTGTGGTTTTGAAATTTTGATTGCTCTCGAGGTTGCATAAATCAACAAAATATTCTATGCATGTCTAAGATGAGGTACATTGGTCATTAATCCTTGTAATCCTTTACCTTCTTAGGAGGTTAGGTTTACCAGTTGGATGAGTTGACCGTTCACATCTCCTAAGGTGCATGGTTAAATCTTTTGCTAAAAGCTGAGAGTTTATTGAACCCCTTATGCAAGACACGGAGCTAATCTGCTTTATGGAATTGGTATTACTTGGTGTTCTCTTGACAATTCATTCAGATGGAGTTTGTAATGGATGAAACAAGTAGGTTGCCCAATTGTTTCATTGTTTAATCCCCCGTCCCCAACCCAAACCTAGATTGATTGAATTTTATGCAGATTCAACTATTTGCTAGGATACCCTTAGTTTTGTACTCTACTCTGAGGTGTCGGTCTTTCTTCAGCATTTTCCACTCTGAGCCCCGCTTTTGACCTTTCACTCCACCAAGTCAATGGAATTTCATTTTGTTTACTATTTCAATTGTAAGTTCAAAGCTAAATATGATGGTTCTTCCTTGTGACGAAATGTTGGCATCTAACTAAAAATTTTTGGCTCTATGCAACAAAATTCAATGTTCAGAAATTTCTAGAAATCAATCTTAATATAGACCACTATGACTTTTTCAAACACTTAATTTGTGGAAATGAATTGATCTAGATCTTATTTACTCTATCCATCCCACTTTGATGTGTGACACCAGACTCTGACTGTAAATATAGTATTTAGTGTTCTGTTGTACTATATATTTTGGTTTGCTTAGACAAATCTTTTAGATATGTTTGTGGAGTTTGGCGATAAGGTATAGGCCTATTGCCATATTGATGTAGGCCTCTTGATTTGAACTTGGACTAACAGTGCAAGACAAAAGCCTAATAGAGGTGGGTGTGTGTGTGTTTTGATTCTATTAGATTGAAATGATTTAGACTTACTAATTGAATCATATGAAAATGGTAACTCAATCTTCTAATTGCCATATCCCAAGTCTTTGTTTCATCCAGCCAGAGACCTAAATTTTAAGGATTTTAGGATTCTGGGTTGGTTTGGTGCCTGGGAATAATTCCTAGAATTTTTTGCACAAAAATCAAGAAAAAATAGAGAAGTGGTATCTGAATTTTAATCCAATCCACTATTATTACTATTTTATTAAGGAAGTTGAGCTATTGGATCAAGAGATGGCCTATAATTTACTTTTAGTATTTGAAGAATTCATTCCTATGATGCAGCATATATAACTTTAACAATGTGAAACACATTCCTACCAAGAATAAGGCCCTATCACATGAACTACTTACAAAATGCTAGAAGAAATGCCTAGGAAAACTATATACTCTATAGACTTTATACAAAAGCCAAAATCGTTCTCAAATAAAAAAAAATAGATAAAAATTCATTTATTGTACCTTCGTCCTCTAGGTCTTTTCCTTCCTAGTGACATTTCATCCAAAGGAACATCACAATCAATACAATAACCATGCAAGTAGCAGCTACAATTCCAATAGTAGCTCCGATATAAAGCCCATGAACAGGATCTACAACATGAAATGATCACTATGGTGAGATTGTTGAGAGGGGAAACCAGGAAAGAGGCCCCCGATTATTAAATGTCTAGATAAACTTACTACGAATCGTTGTATATATGGCCAATATAAGGGGGTCCATATACACCTCTGGCTGGAACAAAGGTAGTCCCTTTTCCTGCCTAGTACAAGTGGATCTCCAGAGTGCTACCACTAACAATGATGTCATTAAATTCCTTAACAATGCTTCTACCAAAATCATTAGCCTCTTTGGCAGTATTGAAATCTTTCGCCTTTGACCTTGCAAGGAGCAACAACACATCAAAAATTTCATCAAGAGAAGAATTGTCATCATTATTCTTCAAATACAAAGCATAAATGAACTCAAAAAGTTAAATGAATTTTCTATTTTTTCATAAACAAAAGGATGAAACTAAATGCTATCTTCTGTTGGAAATGATTATCAACACTAAGAGATGAGATTAGTGACTGTATGAATGATGACAGTTTATTCTAATAAAAACTAAATGCTAGCAATTTTCAACAAACTCACTTGAATTGATACATCAAAAATGTGCTCCCCAACATTATTAAATGTATGGTTATCTGTACATAATTTCAGCAAAGTGGAATTTCATTATATAGATTCCCCTTCAGTAAGCAAAATCCATAGTACCCAAGTGACAAAGGGGCAAGACGGGTTGTCCTGTATATTCCTGGAATAGTCATGTTCAATGCATTGCTCAAGGTATTGTAATTAGTAATGGTAGTTTCCAAGTAATCTTTCGTGGTACTACAAGCCCATTTCTCATTAGATTGGTAGAAGCATGATGGATCCATCCATGCTGAGTCATCTTCATATTTCTCCCCAACAAATTCCTCCTTTGGGCTGCTACAATTAATGAAAAAGGAAGGATCTACATTTATAACATGAACTCCATTTAATCACATCGATAAATACCAATTCTTTCATGGGAGTGGTAAAATATAGCACCAAATGTATAAGAACTCAAGGATCTCATAAATGGAAAATTACTTAAAACAGATTACTTACACTTGAATTTTCTAGGGCATGGAAGATCCTTCTTTAAGCACCATTCGATTCTACAAGAGTCTTAAAGATAAATATGTCAACATGGTTCCCAAGTGAAGTAAATAGAATTATGAAGACCTAGGAACTTACGAATTGTTATTTGAAGATGAATAACTAGCAATCATTTTCCTATTAAACAAAATAAAGAGGAAGCTTGCAAGAGAAAGGAAAAAAATGGGACAATGAACTAATAAATATCAAATTTGGAGAGACTTACATGTTTGGTTTTCTTATACAGTTCAGAATTGACTCTCCTGTAAAATTCTTGTAAGATATGTCACTGCAAGAAATATCTAACAAGTGTTACAATAATGAATTTCTTGATGGAACAATGGCCTAAATGGTTAGTAGGAGATATATGGGGTGAAAACTAATTTAACAAAATCAAATAAGGTTTGAAGCTTGCAATAAGAAATACTCACATTTTCCCTAAGAATTTTGGCCTAGAAAAGTAGATTATCACCTAGTTAACATACACAGACATGCATAAGATTCTTGAATAACCTTCTTGGTTCAAAGTAGCATACATATGAACATACAATTGGATTAAGCCATGACTTTTAGATCTCCTTGTATTAATATAAACCCAAAATGGATTAAACAGGCCAACAGCACTATATTATCAAGAATAATTAACTATGCATTGTCCACTAAAATGCTTTTTTTCATCATCTACTTAGTTAGTCACCTATGAAACAAGCCACAAGAATGCTCCGTTGATACCTAGGCAACACATTAACTAAAAGGGTAGACATTTTATAGATTAAATTTTGCAATAAGATGCCCCAACAAGCTGATGTAGGACAGTCTTAAGATGATCAAATAATTCACAAATAGGATAATAAAGCCATTATCCAATTTTGATCCCAGTTATTTGATGTAGGACAAGAATGTCAATCATAGGATGGTAATGAAATAACTAAATGGTAATTAAAAGGATATAGATGAATTCTTAAATGTAGAAAAACAAAAAGCTAAAAATTATGACTTGGAAACTATGATTTACAGACTTGTAGTGGATTGTGCAAAAATTTCTGGTAGTTGACTTACAGATTGCAAAGCATTCATTCGATTCATTTTAGATTTTAAACATTTTTTCTTCAAATTGTAAATTCTTACTTGTCAAAAAATATATATATATATAAATAGGAGAAACCAGAAAAATAAGAAGGGAGAAGAAGAAGATTGAGAATAGGGTTCTAAGAATATTTTCTTTGATTCTCATACCTTTCTTTTCATTAGCACATGTTAATTTGATAAAATTACAAAAATTCCCTTAATTGTGCATCTCATTTGCAGCCTATGAATAGTTGCACTGTTGGCCTCAACATTCTTAAAAGTTCAGAAGAGTCTGAATACAACCCCATCTTGCTTAGAGTCTTAGACTCAACTATCATTTGTCAAAATTTGTATTCTTATTGCAATTTGTAATAGGATGTCTTTTCAATGCATGGTCGTAATAATCAAGGCTTGTAGATTACTAGTAATTTTTTACAGACAATGTTATCTGATTCTATCATTTAGAACTAGACCAAACTTCTAGGATGCATAACTTCACCTCAATATGGGTGGAACTGGATTTTTACGGTAAGGAGAGTGATAGGATATGAGAATGGACTCAGTCGTAGAATGTTTTTAAGTCCAATAGGTGAAGGAAACTTGAACAGTTATCGGAGTATGAAACACTAAGGAGATGAGAGTTGAATAATTGGTCATTAAAGGAATTCCCAATGTTGCGATCAAAAGGATAATGAAAGGAAGTAAAGCATCTTTGTGGAGTTATAGAAAAGATATCAAATACTTTAAAACTTTAACTGGTTTTCAAAGGACATGTAGTTGGAAATTCAATGAGTCCAAGGGTTAGATAAAAGTTTGGCCTTAGGCCAAATGCAATTTGTATAGGGGATAGAAACCAAGGTCATTTTCTCATTTTCTTTTAAGTTGTATGACGACAACCTCTTCTCATATTTCAGTAGTTTACTAATAAATTATGTTTATTTATCAAAAAAAATTGCATTTGTTACTGATCAAAAGAGAAAAAAATAATAATAATTTTTTAATTTTAAGAAATAGAGGAAGATTAGAACTGTAAAAGCATTGAGCAGATATCATCTACGTTACAACAACTACTTATGCAATGCCAGGAATTCACAAAATTCCTACTAATATGGTACTACCGATGCCAATTTATGTAAGCAAGTGTATTTAAAATGCATAGCATTATTTTAATATTCAATATGAACAAAACATAGCCCAATTCCTTTTAGGAAAAAACATTGTCAAATGAACTCTACAACCATGCAGCCAATGGTTGGGCCCAAGCAAGTAGGACATTTGAATTAATACCTAATGCTGATATATACCTGGGGAACTATGATCAAAATAGTAGCCATTCAAACATCTATTAATCAAGAAAAATGCTATGCATCGAAAATATGGTCATACCCATAGTAAGTGGTTTGCAACCATGAGACATTACAACTTGCACAGTTGAGAACAGAATATGTAATTTTATTGGAAAACATAATTATCAAAAAAAATTACTTGAATTTAGGCATTATGAATACATAAAGATTTGCATAATCCAAAATAGTAGATTACCACCTTCTTAGCTGATGTATAAAAAATATCCACCAGCTCTGAAACTCTAACCATGCCATTTGGAGGTAGCTTGTTTGGGGTAACAATAATCAACATGGAATCATAAATATGCTCCAAGGTCTTTGTGTTCTAATATGTACTACTAGTTTCAATGAATTAAGAAAGATGTAGTGAAGCTGGCCTCAATAATCAACATGGGAGAGACAATATGAGATCTGATTCAGCAGTACTTGGGGGAATTGGTTGAGTGAGACAAGAACAAATCCTTGTGGAGTGTTACACACCTTCATGATTAAAAATGAACTTGTGCTAACAATGAACCTACATAACTAGGTAAATGTTGTATGTTAGGAAAAAAATAATTTGAATATTGGGTAAGTAGATCCACTAGTTACTTAATTGGGTAAGTAGACATGATTAGGTCACTTAGTACTAATATTTCTTGAAGTTAAGCTTTAATGCACATAGCAGACTAAGTGATTGGTTGAAGAAAATCCAAGGCATGAATGCTTCATTATGGCATCAAGCACACTCCTCAATAGTCAAATTATGGAAATCTTCTATTCAAATATTTTATCAATAGTTTTGCTTGTTATGATTTTCTTTTGCATACAAACAATAAAATAAACTTATTGCAGTAGGACCACCTTAAACCCAACTCTAGACTCCATCTCATGTGGTAGTTGGGATTGCGGATAAAATGGAAAGAAACTTCAAATTTGTTCATTGTAGAATTTAATCAAACTATTTATCTTCATTTACACCTCTATTCATCCAGAAATAAAAAGTTACAATTCAGCCCAAGACAATTGCCCCTCTATTTACCCCTTGCTTAGCCAATGTATTCGCCAATCCATTTACCGATCTAGGTATCGATTGAAATTTGATCTCCATAGTCCAAAGGCTAGAACATCAAGATGAATGCTAACGTTACAAAAAGTGATTGTTACAAAGCCTTTCTTCATATCTTTGTATAGAGGGTGTTAAGGGTAAGGTCTAGCCCCCCCTTCCAACAAAAAAGATAGAAAACATACATATTCAATCCGAGTTTTCATTTACCTGTGATTGTTGTCATTAATTGGTGTTGTCTGGTGAAGTCGAATAGAGAAAGAGATTTACCTATGATTGGATGCCTTCCGGTGGTGTGAAGTTGGATTGACAAGGAGATGCTAGTGCAAAGTTCGATTGAGAGAGAGAGAGAAGAGTAAATGGGGAAAGGAAGGTGCATGGGGGAGGAAAAACTTATTAAATTCATGCCTCTTCTATAATAGTAGTCGCTTAGTCTTTAGCGGCTATTGTAATCAATTACTACTAAAGAATCACATTTCTAGCGGTAGCTGCCCTTCTACCATTTCAAAAATTGTCGCTAGAAAAGCTTTTTCTTGTAATGTTTGTAATTTTCCACTATACCACCAGCCTTATGTTTCACTGTGAACACACACTTGCATTCCATTGGTTCATTTCCTTCAAGAAAATCCACCAACTCTTAGTTGTCATTTTTGTGTAAGGCATTAATTTCTTCCTTCATTGCATCTGTCCATTCAGGTTTGGATAAAACTTCTACCACATTCTTAAGAATAGAAACACTGTCAACGAAAGAAATGAACACATGATATGAAAGTGAGATATGATCATAGGACACAAAGTGAGAAATATGATGATCAGTAGTATAAGATCTAACACCGTTTCTCTTAGCAATAGAAACATCAAGATCACTAATAACAGGGGGATCAACATCAAGAGGATCAAGCATATCAATGGGAACAAGTACACCTGGTTGATGATGAAGATCTGACTATGGCGAGTCTGATGATGTTGGTTGCATAGTTTCAAGTTCCATTGCTCTTGAACCCTACTAGATCTTGTGGCAGTGAAAGAAGACATAGAATAAAAGAGGATTAGGAAGATGAGGTAATTGAGCGTAGTTTTGTTTCTCCTTAACCCTACTCTCCCCCTAAGGAGAAACTGGGAAAAAATGTTGACTTTCAAAAAAGGATACATCCATGGAGACATAGTACTTGTATGAAGCAAGATTATAGTATTAGTAGCTCCTTTGAAATAAAGGGTAATAAAAAAAAACACAAGGAATGGCACGAGGATCGAGCTTACCGCAAATAGGAGTCAAGTCATGAACAAGGCAACGACACCCAAAGATACGCATTGGAATAGGGGACAGATGAGTCATAGAAAACAATAGTTGATATGGGGCCTTATACTCCAGTAATCGAGATGGTATACGGTTGATGATATATGCAACACACATAATGACATCTATCCAAAAGAGTTTCAAAACATGCATATGGAGTAATAACCCATTAACCACTTTGAAAAGATGACAATTCTTTCTTTCAGTGACACCATTTTGTTGGGGTGTCCTTGCATAAGAGCTCTAATGAAAAGATCCATACAAAGCAAAGAACTCTGTGAGATCATTATATAAGTATCATTTTGTGTTTTCCGGCTGGAAAATATGAATCTCAGTTTGCAATTGAGTAAAAATCATGCATTGAAAATCTTTCACAATCTTTGGCACTTCATCTCTAGATCGCATAGGATAAACTCAAGTTACCTAGAATAGTCATTAATCAAAGTAATGAAATACATATATCCAGTCTTAGAAAGTAGAGTAACAGAGCCCCAAACATCAGAATAGGCAAATATAAAATGAAAATTCAGATCTTTTATTTCTTAAAGGAAAAAAACTTCTACAATGTTTGCCCAATTGACATGACTGACACTATAACTCACTAACTAACAAAGACTTAAATAATTTTGAAAACATAAGTTTTAATGACTCAAAAGAAAGATAACCAAGACAACTATGCCATAAGTAGGTGTTACTCTCACTAAATGAATTTAAGGACTCTATAGCCACAAGACTGGCTTTATTCTCCAACATGTAGAGACCATCCACCATGCTTCATCATCGTCTTCCCTGAGGCCAAATCCTGAAACACACATGAAGGAAATAAGGTAATTGAACAATTTAAGGTTAAGAAGTGAGTAATACCACTAATGGAAAGTAAATTGATAGGTAATTTAGGAACAAGCAACACATTAGAGAGGATAAGACCGAAAGAAAGGAAGATGGTTCTTTGACCGGCTATGGTGGAGAATGATCCATCAGCCAAGTCTCACCTTATCTCTCCCAAAGAGGAGGTTATATGCCTAAAATAAAGTTGACTTATCAGTCATGTGATTTGAGGCTCTAGAGTCAATTATCTAGGGGGAATTAGATGTATGAGATGACACATGGAAACAGTGGTAGTGTTACTTGATGTAGACGCAAAGGGGGTAGGAGTAGGACCAAAATCCATCTGACGAAATGCCCTACCATATAACTACAAATCATCATGGAAAAAGTTGATAATCTCTTCCTTGGGGTCAGAACTAGAGTGTCGCTCTTGAGGCACCATGGGACTAGTGCCACATTTGTTGAGTTATATTTCTTCTGATTTTGCTGGTCTGGCTTCTTACTCTAATCAAATGTTGATTTCTTACTCAATTCCTAAGCCCATTTAGGCTTCCAATGGAGGTCCCAACATGTGTCTCTAGTGTGCTTGAACTTCTGATAGTGAGTGCACTAAAGCTTGTATTTTTCACCCACTATCTTCTATAATCACCCTTCTTAAAAGAGCTTCCAACATTTGAATTTTTACCTCCTCGAATTGCTAGTGCAACCAGCTCTCTCTCTACACAATTTGTCACACTTCTTCTACTTTCTTTAGGCTGAACTAAGGCATAAACTTCCTGAACTAAAGTAAGTCCTTACTTTCCAAGATTTTTACCCTAATAAATTCATATGTAGGATTCGACCCCAAAAGAAAAGCAAATACTCATTGCTGGGAGACAAGTGACTTGTAGGCCTTTGCATTTTCATTACTCTTCCAATTCACATTTTGATAATGATCTAGTCCATTCCAAATTGATGTCAGATCTGAGTAGTACATTGAGAGACTTCTCTCCCCTTACTTGCAAATGGATGATTCATCTTGCAATTGGTATATCTTTGCATAGTGCCTCTACTAGCTCCAAATACCTAGATTTCGCTTGTTCCCATATTTCACAAGATATTTCAGCCCACATAAATGTCCTCCTTACTTGTGGCAACATGGAAGCGACATCACCATACTATTTTCTTGGTTCTATCTATCATGTTCAGCACTTCTACTCTTTGGTTCCATTACTTTACCATTAATATACCCTATTTCCCCTGGCAGTAATGTAGAGTTTAATTCCCCTAGACAATTCAAGGTAGTTTAGTCCACTGAAGGGAATTACGACCATGGGGAAACTCATATCCATCCCCACACTCATTCTATTTTGATAGAGATGGCAATTTCACCTGTCCCCGTAGGGCCCCAATCTGCCCCTCCCCGATCGGGGCTAGTTTTTTACCACTGATCGGGTTTTGTGTGGGTTCTAGTAAAACTTGTAACTTTAGGATTAGGGATGGTATTTGTCCACCCCACCCCGACTATATTATAAAACATAATATATATATATATATATATTTATTTATTAATATATGCTAATATATATTATATTATATTATACTATATTGTATTGCATAATATAAAATAGTTCTAGGTTGGTTTCATAAAAATAAAAAAATAATAAATTAATAAGTATCCAAGTAAGAATAACCGGGGTGGGGTGGGGCAAAGTTGGGGATCCCTGTTCCCCGTGGGGACAGGGATGGGGTTAGGATTTTTAGCCCCATCAGGGTTCAAGGTGGGGATGGGGCAAGGAATTTTAATTCGGGATCGGGTACAAGGCAGGCAAAACCTAGCCTTGCCCCGCCCCATTGCCATTCCTACGTTTTGACCTCTTGAAACCCTAGATGTTGTAGAATTCTTAGAGGACATGGTTAAATTCACTATTCAGTTTCAAGACACAACTTAGGATCCCTCTTGACACACAAAAAAAAAAAAGATCCTAGAAACACACCAGAGAAGCAGTTCACATGCACACACTTCGGTTTAGACACAATTTGAACACAAACTAGCACCAATTCTCCAATAAAAGGAATGTTTTGATTGATTTTAGACCTGTACAAAAGTATCAATTCCAGCTTACCAATCTTCCAGATTATCTAAGCACATTAACCACTAGGAGAGATCTTCATAACATTGTAATTACACTAAAACTTTAAAATAATAGGTCATCCATGACCTATAGATATCTCCCTCTCAGGTATAGGATCACACGATTCACAAAAAAAGAGGTTTGAAACTCACAATTTTTCTGGCAGCATTTAGTAGACTTGTTTCATAGAGTTTTCTCTTGGTACACGACCAAGATAAGAGAGAAAAAAATAGAAAAACTTATACTGGTTATATAAGTCAACTTTTTAGATCTAAGTTTGGAGAAGACAACAAGAGAGAGGAAAAACCTTGTTCGATATGCTCTCAAACCCAATAGAACTGTCGATACCATCTTAACAAAGAAAGAATAGTAGGAAACAAGAAGAAGAATGAAAGAGAGAGAGAGGGAGAGAAGAGAGGAGGGAGAAGAGAAGAGAAATGTTTGGCCTCAATCTAGTGGGGCCAGATTATAATATTATATATAGGGCGACCATAATTAAAAGGAAAAATACCCTTGTGCCCCTATTATAGTTAAAGTACATAAACAGTGATAAAAAAACTAATTTAAACAAAACAAACTGACCCTAACTAAGTAGAATAAAAATATAAATGTAAAGTAAACTATTCCAACATAAACCTTCTCACTCATGGCCATGCTAAAGTCTATTAGAATACTATTAGAGATAACCACACACTATGATTATGAGATCATGCAAATATGTGTTAAGATTGTGTTCTTAAATAGAGATCCTACAAAAGATATCTATATATAACAATTGGAAGACTTTGTTGCCAAAGGTAAGAAACACATGGTGTGCAAGCTTAGTAGATCAGTCTATGGGCTAAAGCATCATTCCAAAAGTTGGAACATCAGGTTTAAGATGGATTCAACTGTAAGACAATTTAATTTTGAGCAAAATGCAAATGAACCCTATGTTTACAAAAAAGGTAGTAGGAGAAAAAATTGTGTATTTTTAATGTACGATGATAGACTCATGTATCAATGAAGTAATGTCATGGACCAACAACTACGATCAGAAATAACCAAGTCCATAGAGTTTTGTGTTCATTAGTTCGTGACGATACTTAGGTCGATTCCCTACACCTACAAAGAGAGAATATCCCGTGGTATGTACTTAGGGTGAACTCTCTTAATGCTTAAGTCAATAAGTAAGAAAGAAGTTATAAAACTGAGCTGATTGGTTGATTAGTGAAGAGATCAAAGGACAAAGCGAGAGCAAGGAGAGCTATGTTGATCATACATTTTTACTAAGAATTTCTTAACTATTTATATAGAAAGTGATAGGGATGGCAATAAGGTGGGTTCAGGGAGGATTTTATAAATTCTACACCATCCCCACCACAATAAACCTCTTAACCCATACTCTATCCAAAACCAATAATGGGTTAAATTTTTGGAATCTAAACTCTCCATGTACATGAAAATGTAAAACCCTCCCCAACCCTCCCCTCCCTACATTTGAGGATGGGGTGGGTTGGGTTAGTGATTTGGGTTTAGAACCCGCTCCTAATAAGGTTAATAATGTTACTAAAAGTAACTCAAATTTACAAAAATTAATAAAGCTACAGAACTTAATAAATGTTTTCCATTATATGTAAAACAATAAACGACCAAAATAACATAAAAACACAAAATTCTAAATAATTGAAATGAGTTCCAATAAGTAATATCATTACATCCTTGTGTACACTTGAATTTGAAACAAAAACTCAAAACTACACAAAATATAAAATACATATCACTATCTAGTAAATGTATAAAGCATGTAACAAAATTAATATATCTAGTAAATGTGCAATAGTATTAATGTACTTTTCTTTTTAGTGAGTAACCAACTTTGGCATCATGTCAATGCCTTTATAATACTTGGAAAGAGCTTACTATATTGCGGATTCACCAATCTATCACTTATATTAAACGTAGATTTTGAAGCAACTAGTTAACCAAAATAACATAAATGTCTCTACCAATTGCTTGTAAAATTGGATTTTTTGGACCATTTAAGGCCTTGTTAAACGTTACTTTGTGCTTTGTTCTTTCAACAATACCAAAGTACAAAGTATATGGTATACTTTTTGTTTCATACATTCACTTAAAAATCGTTTGAATAAAAATTTTTTAAAATACAACTAAATGATAGTATTTGAATACAACAAAATGTTTTATACATGTGCATGCCACATGGCATTTGAATATAAGCCAATAATATATGGCATAATGTGATATCATATATAAATTTCATTTGGCATTTGAATATGGGTTATTGACATGTAGATGTCACGTGGTATTATATATAAATGCCATGTGATTTTGAGGCAAGTAAATAATATTAAATATCATGTAATGTATACGTGTCATTAATTATATTTAAATATCACATAATTGCATATATATGCCACGTGACATTATATATGAATGTTATATAGCATCTAAATGTTAGATTAATGATATGTAAATACTACGTGACAATATAAATGAATGTCATGTGTCACTAAATACATTAATGTATATATACTTCCACATGACATTCATATGCTACCATATGATAGAGTGTATAACTATCACATGTGTAGTTAATGTACACATTTTAAAAAATATAAAGTATGTCAAAGTGCAAAAAAACACAAAGTATCAAAAGCTGAATTCATGTTTTCAGTATTTTTTCTACTTTTACTTCATATTTTTTAAAAGTAAAATTAAACAAATACGTTTTGGTACTTTTTGTAGTTTTATACTTTTAAAAGTACCACCAAATAAGGCCCTAAGGTAAAAAATCATCATCCAAATAATGATCCATTTTAGACTTAAGATTCTTTTTTTTTTGTGCTTTTAAAACTACAAATAAATATGTTAAATTCATACATCTTTTCTTTCTCTTGGGTGTATGATTTCTTAATAAGATGTATTTTTCTCAGATTGTTCTTTAAAATGTTTTTTAATAATTACAAACCAAATACAAATTTTTACAATTCTCTTAACCTCTTTCTCAGTTTTACTTCTACACACTTAATAGTAATATTGGAGGAGATAAGTCTTATACCTTCCAAGATTGTAACAACACCTATAATGCCATGTACCATGCACTAATATTTATTAAGTTTCATAATCATCTTTAATACCATAGCTTGAATAATTAAGCTTCTATTTAAACTTAGTTCATTCAATGTCAATTTAATTTCATAAATCTTTGGAAAGAAAAAGATTTGCCATTGCATAAAATATCCAAGAAAATAACTCTATCACATCATTAGGACAATCATCCATTCTACATCATTAGAACAACAATTTTAGAGTTTTACAGTATTCTTCAATTGTTCAAAAACATTTGGGGTAAAATAAGTCAGTCTCAAACATCATATATATAAAATTTCATCACGTCTTAATATTAAGAGTTAGCTTTTTTGTAAGTGCAATACATATTTGTTTAGTAGGATGCTCAAATATTTGCATTCTTTTTTGTGTAGTTATATAATATATAACATTATTTCACACTTTTTCTATAACATCTTCAATAATCATTTTTATCCCATTTTGTATGATCAAGTTTAAAATATGTGCATAACACCTCATATGAAAAAAAAATGTATCAATAAGAGGAGGCCATTAAAAAATATCTCTATTATATTATCTAGCAATCTATCGTTAGTAAAACACTTATCCTAAGTGTGTGTGCAAATTTTTTATTAATGGTCCACTCAATAAAATAATTCATCAAGATTTTAATAATAACATCCTTTGTGTGTGGAGATAGTACATAACAAAACTTATGATAAAAAAAATAATTAAAAAGCAAACATTTTATTTAAAATAAAAAAATAATTAAAAATAAAATAACCATGGTTACCTTTTGATTTGCTTTTGTATGGTCTTAGAATCATCAATTTAATGTCCTATAATAACAAAGTACCATTTTTTATGTTTTGTGGTCTACATATTAGTAGTAATAAAAATTGTACCTTTATTTTCATCAATCTCCATCATTTTTGCCATTTTTTCTTTATACAATCTCATGATATCACTCTTTATTGTGTTTTGGC
This sequence comes from Nelumbo lutea, assembly GCF_056320005.1. NCBI lineage: Eukaryota > Viridiplantae > Streptophyta > Magnoliopsida > Proteales > Nelumbonaceae > Nelumbo > Nelumbo lutea. Next base: position 36,765,928 of record NC_142689.1, on the reverse strand, counting down.
AACGGGTTTTAAACAATGGTTAAAACTAGTCAAATAACTCCAAAAACCATCATAGTCCACTATGGACAATGGATATTCATGTATGATTATCATTTTCAAAAGCACTTGTCTTGACACTTCTTAGTCAATTGTATAAGTTCCAACCTCATATTCCCATATGATATCATATTTCTAATTAAGATCATTTATTGAAAATTTGCTTATTTTCATTTAAGACAATACATTTTAATATGATATTCAAGTGACATGTCTCATGTTTGCTTCCAACAGCAAATGCCTTATGGCAGTTATTACATATTGCTCTCTATGAACCATTAACATTTTATTTTTTGAAATATTTCACATTTGTGGAACTAACCTTGGTTGCTTTGCTTCATCATTACTAGTAACCCCATCTACTAGTTAAGTTAAATAGATGGAGCTTAATATTAGAGTTGTAGAATCATCACCCAATGATGATAAATTTTAAGGGTTGAGTAGGGAGCTATTAACATCAATAGGTGTAGTAGGTTAAAATTGATTATCAACAATAGGTGTATTAGATTGATTCTAGGGTTGTTCCTGAATTGGGTAAAACAGACCAATCTGACCCAATTCGATCCGAGTTGGTCAGTTTTCTTAAATTTTTTGTCAGCTTTGGTTAAAAAATATAGATAAACCGACTGATCGGTTTGGGTTGCAGTTTATGAATTTATAAACCGAGTAAAACTAACCCAAATGACTATATATAGTGTGATATAGTATAACCGTTAAAAAAGTGATATTTCTTTCTCATGTAAGAAATGTCCAACTTTCTTGTAAACCACATTTTACAATGAAATGACCTATCACTTTCTATTGTGTCTGCAACCTAGCCCCTACCCCCTAGGCTTATTTTAGCCATATCCCCATGACCTACAATTTCATTAATTTTTATTTTAATATTTGAATAAAAATATTCAAAATTTTCAATGATGATTGCTATCATAACAATTGTCCTGAACCTATAACTCTAGGAATCATAATGATTTTCTTTTTAATTTTTTTATATCATTTCCAATAGAACACTAAGCTATATCTTACGAGAAACTACAAAAGTACAAGAAAAAAGTATCCAAAGTTAGAATATATTAATGGAGATCTCTGTTCGGTTTAAACCGACCAAACTAAGCACCTGATAGAATTTTTACAAATCGATTTATGCTACTTGTCGATCAGCTTCGGTTGGCATAATAGCCAACCCGAAATGTTCGGTTCGGTTGCCAAAATATTGTATAACCGACCAAACTGACCCATGGACAACCCTAATTGATTCTCTTCTATACTAGCCGTATTTACTAAAATATGCATTATTAGAGAATGAAATGAGAGTTTAATATGAATCTTGATCTATTTCATGAAGTTGATTATTTTTCTATTAATTTTTCGTTATTTATTTTGTTTTCTCATTCTATTAATATTTTGGGTGAAATTATTATTCTCTTTTTTCCATGACCAATAGATTCCTAATTTTAATTTATTTGGTCTTTTTTCTTTCTAATTGAAGACATTAATTATATAGTGGTGATGGAGTAGGCTGAATTAGAAAACCTCTCTTATCTTTATGAAGATCCCAAAAGAATCAAATTTCCTTGGATCATTTTAATGAAGTTTTAGGAACATGGCTAGTATGCTAGCCAAAGACCTAAAAAACCATTTACATTGTCATTATGTCATTTTGTGATAAAAAACCTAGTAGTCAACTAGCAATTATAGGAAGGAATCTTTTTTCTCTAATAGTTGACAACTTCCTTTTGATAGTTGACTAGAAGTTTATACCCAAAAGGGTTGTTCATCAAACCGATGAAACCAACCAACCTAACCCAACTTGACTTGAATATGTTACTTTTTAGTATTTTACGATCAGTTACAGTTCAACTATTATGCTAACTTGAGAGGTTGGGTTAGTTTCAGTTTGGCAATTTGTAAATTAACCAAAATTGAATCGACTTGACCATAAATATATTATATTTTAAATTTTAATATTTTATTATGAGAAAGTGGAAAAAAATCCTATATTTCCTAGTTTAAAGTATTTTGTATTATAAATTTTAATTAATCCATTATAGCTTTTTAACTTTAAATTTAAATCTTTTGAACTAATTGACCAAATTGAAAACTAACTCAAATTGATACAACTTGAGTTGGCCAATTTTCAATAATGGCTAATTGGTTTGAGGTGACCAACTTGTCCAACCCAACTAGGCCGGTTCAATCGGCCAAACAACTTGAATTTGAACTGGACCAACTAGGTAGGTCAAACCCAACTAGGCCGGTTTGGTTCGATTCAGTCCAACCCAACTAGGTAGGTCCCTGACTCATCATTTTGTTGTAATCGGTTACTAATCAATGTTTTTACAAACACTAGCCTTGATTGTCATGAGTAGTTGACTATAGATAATGAGTAGTCGACTACTCACTATTCACAACCTTAGAAATTTAGGTATTTCTATTTTAAAGGTTCAAAATATGTTTCTATAGGCTTCGAAACTTAGATTAATTATTTTTGAGTTTATAACCCAAAACGTGCATCTTACACATGATTTACACCAAGTCCTAAAACTTAAAAGAATGTAAAACAATATAAACCACTTGGACTTTAATGCTTTTTTCTTTCGCCTATTGGTAATATACTTCTTCTATGGAGAGTTGTAGCATACTTCAAAGAGTTGCAAGTTGATAAATGTTTGTTGATAGCTACTTATACAATTTATCCATACTTATTTATTTATAGTAATTTGTTAGACATTTTTACTCAATGAATATAGCTACACATTTAACACCTTTATTAATATTGTAAATGAAATATAAACGAAAACTTTTATATTATTAGTACAACTAATGTTCTATTGAACACAAAACCTTTAATTGAGCAGTTAGCTCAGACTATGAAAAGTACTAATTAACCCAGACATGGATATTGCATAGGCTAACTAGTATCAATGGTAACTTCTTTACTATTTTTAATTATTATATGCATGATGTATCCAAGGTTCAAAATATCATGATATGCCCCTACAGAGGGTGTATTGGGATTTTGACCAGTTTAGGGGTGGACGGATTTTAAACCAACCCTTTTAAATTGGATTTACAAAAAAACAAAAAAACTATCGATACTACCTGATATATCGTATCAATATTTTGAACCTTTGATGCAAGTTTTTAAAATCGAACCGGACAACGAACTGGTTAGGGGGTCTGGTTCCCCAGTCGAACAACCCAACCTTTGAACCGAATGGACGGCCTGTTTTGACAAAAAAAAAAAAAAAAAAAAAAACAGCCAAACTGTTGAACAGTTTGAATGGTTCGACCGTCTAAGTCAATAATTTGTTGACCAAATGAATGATTTTTAGGAAAATAACAGTTATAGGGTAAAACGGAACTGGCCTGACTGGTTCCTGGTTTTTCTGGTCCGACCGTCCTATCTGATCCGGTTTTGAAAACTATTCTTAGATGTATCCCAATTTTTAACGGCGATAATGTCCAACTGAATTTTAATTATAAAAGGCTGAAGCTTATGCAATCAGCAATTAGATGTCCTGTATTATAGAAGCTATAAATCAACGCTTTGTTTTCTTGCAAGTAATAGGTTTGACTGTAAAAAGAAAAACAAATCATAAAACAGAAACCTCATCGGATGATTCATTAACTGGTCGATAAGGTCAGATCCTACCATCAAAAAGTAAAGATTAATTTCGATAGAGATAAAAAAAAAATAAAAATTAAGATGGAAGAAACTTACGATTACAAAAAATATAAAAAAGAGGGATGTGAAGACGGGGGCTGGCCGTGCACAATCATCATTCATCAGTGTTGAGAGTCTCACGTGTCACGAGTGCGCCAACAATCTCCATCCAGTATCTATCCAAAGCAGAAAAGAAATCAGTTTTTTTTATTAGAAAGCAGAACAGAAATCTAGACCTCAGTTCTTCCGCAAAAAGGTTCAGGGGCTACTAACGTCATTCCACAGTTCTCACATCTTTGGTTCTTTACTGGTATTTCTTTAATATAATAAATGAATAAAAAAAAAAAACAAAACCATTTCTTTCAATTCAACTGTACGAAATCGGACTGAGGATCCCAATTCCCAAACTCCACACATCGCCCAACAAACAACTCGCTGGTCGGCTGCCCCGTTGTTACCTGCCTGAAGCTGAAGGACTCCCCCCACCGGAGAGACATAAGAGAGTACGAGATAGAAAACAGGAAAAGGAAACAAAGCACGTTTTTTTTTTTTTAATTTCGAGTTTTCGACACGTTTCGCGGCTCTCAACTCGCAGCTCTGGGTTTCGAAACACGTGGTTTTGTTCGACTGATTGGGGTGAGCTTCCGTTTGACTGTCGAATTACCTCATATAGAGGTTGAGTAACGACTGAGGGAGCTGGGGGAAGAGAGAGTGAGACAGAGAAAAGAGGTGGGTGAGCTTACGAATTGTAGATCCTCGGGGAAAGGAGTAATATTTCCCGGTGATTATAGCCGGAAAACGTCAGATATCGGTGAGATGGCTGTGGATGAGTAGCCAAGCTGGCTGTCCTCTGGCTGGATTACGGAGGTTAAAGTGCGGTGGACTGGGCAGAAGGATAAGGTGATTTTACCCTTTTCAGCTCATTTTCTTGAAACTTGTTGGAATTTTAGGGTTTGAGCTTAGGAAAGTGTAAAATCTTTGATTATTTGAATCGTTGCTTATTTATCTTGTGCTTATTTTCAATACAAACCAGATTTGGAATTCTGGGTATGAGATTCAGGTAGATTGAATTCTGAATGCGTTGATTAAGTTGTATTAGATATCATGATTGTTGGTAAAGTGATTACGCTTTTTGACTGGGTTTGTCTGACTTTTTTACCTTGATAATGCTGCTTTTACTTCATTGGTTCTATTTACTACTACTACTACTACTCATCGAATGCTAGAGAAACTGGATGTGATTACTTGAGAAAAACAAGGCTTGCATGTTTGTTCATGTTCAAACTTCTATCTGAATAAGCTATAGATACTTTGTATTGGTAAAGAGACAGAATTGACTAAACCTCCTGGTTACTGATGTTGGTCTAGTTTCTTGATCACATGGTTACAAGGGAATTTGAACAAGTTTTGTATGATGCTATCTTTATGAAGCATATCTATAGCCGTTTGTAGTTACATGAGTTAACTAAAATACCCTCGTAAATGATTTTTCATTTTGTTCCTTGATCGTCTTTTTTTCTTCATGGGGTTATACATTTTTTTTTGGTGTGCTTCATGGAGCTACCTAAAGAAGTCGATCTATTTGAGATTACTTTCTTTAGATGATGGGAAGGTCTTGGAGTTTTTACCTGGTAAAATTTTCATAACATAATATTGCAACTACGTCAGCCATATTCTTTTGGTTCTTGTAACACTAATGTATAAACTACAATCTATTATAACTGGACCTCTCAGGGCCTGTTTGGGAGGGCTGAGTTGAAGATAATCTTTGGTTCGGCTAAGCTGATTCAGCTGCTTTGAAGATGGTGCTTTTGTTAAGAGCTGCATAAATAACACAAGCTATGTTTGTTGACAACTGAGTGAACTGACTTAGCTACCTAAGAAGTCAGATAATCTTGGCAAGGCACTCGGATAACCCGTTCTACAGCCTGAGCGGACAACCCTTAAACTGGCTGATCGATAGCCAATTTGACTCTCCAAAATTTTCACTAAACAGATCTTATAGGTTGACCGTGTGGGCCCTGCACATTGGACACCCAGAAGCTGCTGCACTTAAGCCCACCCAAACAGGCACTCAGCCATAAGCTATGATGGCTGGACCCTTCAGTTTGCCCAAAGTACCTGTGTCCTATAAAACACAAGTTATGTGTGGCTATGTAATATGTGCCAGATCTGCTAAATTAATATGTGCTTGTTTTGTCAACATTCAACACAAATTTTGGTAAATTGGTACATTTCCACTTAGGCTGTGTTTGGTTTGAAAGAAAAGGTATGGAAAGGAAGGGAAACCTATACAAGGTTCCATCAAAATTTTAACAATATTATTAAAGTAATATTCAATTAGAAATTGAACTTGTGTAATGCCTAACAAGGACTGCCAAACATCAATGTATTTTGAGGTCTTAATTACCATACTCTAAATTCATTCATTGCATTTTCTGTTTTGTTATTTTTGTTTCTTTTCCTTTTATGATAAAATATTAAATGTAATTACTTGCATAGCTGGAAGTTAGTTGTTTTTTCTTCTAGGTACGGTGTGGCTATATATTATAACAATTAGCGTATATAGTACCAATGACTTATGATGAGGGTGGATTTTGGCCCTCCAGTGACATTGTGACACCTGGCAGTCTCGTGACAACTAGGCAGCTCGCCACCATACAACACTCACAGGTAGCTTGCCACAGGCAGTTCGCCACAGGTAGCTCGCCACAGGGCAGCTCGCCACGGGCAGTTCGCCAGAGGCAGTTCACCCTCTCATAGCATTGCAACTTAGACAACTCGGCATTGCACAGGCAGCTTGCCACTAGGCAGCTCGCCACTAAGCAGCTCGCCACTCGACAACTCTCCACTAAGCAGCTTGCCACTATGCAGCTCGCCACTTACGGGCAACTCGCCTCCTAGTTAGACCGACCACCACATGACAACCCCGAGGAGATCACCACCGTACCCCTCATTTTACGGGATTGTGACTTATAATGGCTTTATTAGCTCACCCACTCTCCGATTTAGGCGTAAATGGGAAACCTTACTGGTTGGTGGCTTTATCCCCACCTAACACGAAAACAGGTCCCATCACAACGGGAATCTAGGAACTGCTCCACCAAACCCACGAGGACTCTAGTATATAAAGGCCTCACCCCCCAGGGGCGAAGGGATGAAAAAAAAGAGGTGGTAACCCCTACTTTCTAGCTCTCTCATTCTCTAATATCATTCTCAGCTCGCTACTAAGTGCTGACTTAACCATTGGAGTGACCTCGCCGGGTAAACACCCTCGGGTTCTTTGATTTAGTTCCTACAGGTTCCTCAGCTCCCGTTGTTGCTGGTAGCTAGATCATCTCCTGTAGGGAGGATGAGTTCCTCAGTTCTCGTCGTCTATAAAGATGAGCAGATCGCCTCCAGCAGGGAACAGTCGGGTTGCACTATGCTAGGGATCTCCACTTCAGCCCTTGAGTTGTTGGCCACTTAGGAGCAGATGAGGTGACGAGGTACCTAGCCAAAAAAATGATACGTGACCGGAAACGGTTACATCAATTGGCGCCGTCTGTGGGAACATGCTACAAAAAGCTAAGTCCTCTTCTCCCAAAAGGCTAAGTCCTCTTCTGCCAGAAAGCTAAGTCTCAGTTGCCTCGTCGGCATGGGCAAAGTCAAGGAGTGGACTACGTGTCGCTCCTAGAGCCTAAGGGCTAAGTACCGAACTGGTAGCGCGCCACCATGTAGCACCGAACAGGCAGCTTAACACCTGGTCAGCCCGACACCTCATAGGCAGCTTGGCACCAAGGCAGCTTGGCACCTCACAAGCAGCTTGCCACTGCATAAGACCCAGTCGCCTTTTTGGCATGGGCAAAGTTCAAGAGTGGACTATGAGTCGCTCCCCAAAGCCTACGGGCTACAATACTGCTGCATAAGACCCAGTCGCCTTTTCGGCATGGACAGAGTTCAAGAGTGGACTATGAGTCGCTCCCCAAAGCCTACAGGCTACAATACTAAGACCCAGTCGCCTCTTCGGCATGGGCAAAGTTCAAGAGTGGACTATGAGTGGCTCCCTAAAGCCTACGAGCTACAATACTATTGCATAAGACCCATTCGCCTCTGCGGCATGGGCAAAGTTCAGGAGTGGACTACGAGTCACTCCCCGAAGCCTAAGGGCTACAATACTGCACAAGACCCATCCGCCTCGTTGGCATGGGCAAAGTCAAGGAGAATGGACTACAAGTAGCTCCCAGAGTCTAAGGGCTAAAGTACCGAACTGGTAGAAACCTCGGCGCCTTACGGGTAACTCGCTTCCAAGTAGCTCCCAGAGCCTAAGAAATTAAATCAACTCCTACGGGCTCGTCGAATTATGAGCCAAAAGGAGAAATCTACTCCCTTCGCTGAGTTACTTTCAGCTCGGGAGTAGGGGGCAAATGATGAGGGCGGATTTTGGCCCTCCAGTGACATTGTGACACCTGGTACCTCGTGACAACTAGGTGCAACCTCGTGACAACTAGGCAGCTTGCCACTCACATGCAGCTCGTTACTCACATGCAGCTCGCCACTAGGCAGCACTCACAGGCAGCTCGCCACGGACAGCTCGCCACGGGCAGCTCGCCACAGGCAGCTTGCCATAGGAAGCTCACCCTCTTATAGCCTCGCTACTTAGACAACTCGGCACTGCACAGCAGCTCGCCACTAGGCAGCTTGCCACTAAGCAGCTCGCCACTTACGGACAGCTCACCTCTTAGTCAGACCGACCACCGCATGACAACCCCAAGGAGCTCACCACTGTACCCCACATTTTATGGGATTGTGACTTGTAACGGCTATATTAGCTCACCCACTCCCCGATTTAGGCGGAAATGGGCAGCTTTACCGATTGGTGGCTTTATCCCCACCTAACACGAAAATAGGTCCCATCACAACGGGAATCCAGGAACTGCTCCACCAAACCCACGAGGACTCTAGTATATAAAGGCCTCACCCCCCCAGGGGCGAAGGGATGAAAAAAAAGAGGTGGTAACCCCTGCTCTCTAGCTCTCTCATTCTCTAATATCATTCTCAGCTCACTACTAAGTGTTGACTTAGCCATCGGAGTGACTTCGTCGGGTAAACACCCTCGGGTTCTTTGATTCAGTTCCTACTGGTAGCCGGATCATCTCCTATAGGGAGGATGAATTCCTTAGTTATCGTCGTCTACAAAGGTGAGCAGATCGCTTCTAGCAGGGAGTAGTCGGGTTGCACTATGCTAGGGAGCTCAACTTCAGCCCTTGAGTCGTTGGCCACTTGGGAGCAGATGAGGTGACGAGGTACGTTTTCAAAAAAATGATATGTGACCGGAAACGGTTACATCAACTTAATTTGGGAAGAGTGCAAATACAAGGTTTAGAAATACCATATATAAGGTTTTGCACCAAACACATTTGCATTTGCACTCTTCCTAAACTGAGCCAAAGTGCAATCAAGATTGCATGTTAGCAAAACCTATATTTCAAAAGTCATTATAAATGTCAAAGTTTTATTGCATGTTTTGGTTGTCACCTCTTGGGAAAATTACTAAACATGTTGAATCCTTCTACTTATTTACCAAAAAAGACATAGAAGTCTTCTTTTTTTCTTTGTGAGCATAATTTTCTGAAATGCTCTTTCCATCATGCTATCAAGAAAGGATAATACCAAATTTTGCAAGGAATATGAAGAAACACTCATACAAACAATTCCTTGGTACCTAAACATGATCCATGATCTTTATTCATAAAGAAAAACCACGATCCATGATATGGAAAATCTGCTTGCATGTAAAATTAACATGAAGAAACAGCCATACTAACATTGCCTTGGTACCTAAAGATGAGTTGTGAACTCAGGTTGACCAAAATTACCCTGTAAATAACAGCCTACCATTTCAATTTTGCAGTGTTGTGTGAACTCTCTTAAATGGATGATGTGTTGTCTCATACACACGTCTGAGTCAGACACTCCACAGATTCTTGAGGGTACTTCTACATAACATTTTGTTATCTCATAGCTTATTTTACATAAATGGACAGCTAATTTACAAGATGAATCCATCTCCTAAGAAATGTCCCTTATGCTCAGTTTGGAAAAAGTACAAATGCAAATATTTACAGTGCAAATACATACAAAATAATACAAAATTTAAGGTTTTGCACTCTATATATTTGCATCTGTACTCCTTCCAGACTATTGGACATACATTGGATTCCTACTCCTATGTCTGTGTCCATGCAACACTGCTATTTTGTCTGGGTACCATGTTATCTCATTTACATGTTGAGTTAGCACATAAATGTTTAAAGAAATATGTCAGAGTTGCATTTATAGTCTTTGCAAGAGATAGGCACTGTTTTAATGAAGACAGTAGACAGGTGAGATATGTTAGAGCACATTAAATTTAGAACACTCACAGTCTTAAACTTGTTTGTATCGTCTTTATTTTCTTTATGGATATTTGATATTGTGATCATGTGTAAGGGTTGTAGTCTTATGAGCAGCATGGGAAAGGAGAACCAGAAAAATCATTGAAGAAAAGGTGAAGAATGAAGCAGTATGTGGCTTCCTCTTCAATAAGAAGGGAGCCAAATATTCTTACTTCTTCCATGAGCTCCTCCACAGCCTGGTGTTATCCAAATGAATTTTGATGGTTGTAGTATTGGGAATCCAAGTGATTCAGGTATAGGAGGGGATTTCTGGGATCATGAGAGTAATATGTATAATAAATAACAAAGAATTTTTATAAATGCCAAAACTCCACGCAGCCTACAAAGTAGGCAGCAGGCCAAAAGAGTACAATGTTTCCTGTTATTTATCAAAATAAAAAAAAAGTACAAAGCAAGTTCCACACAAATTGGAGCATAAAAAAAACAAATACAAATACAACCCTTTTACAAATTACAACCTGGCCTTGTACTTGTACACCCCCACATCAATTGATCTCAATGTTTTAAAAAACAACCCAGAACAGGAACCCTTATGGCCACTGGTTTCCCGGTCAACGGTTTGACTGTCTGGTCCGAACGGACAGCCCGTTCTGACAAAATAAATTAAAAAAATAAAAAAATAATTAAAAATTAAAAACGGCCAAAAACCATTGAATGGGTCGGCGGTTCGACCACCTGGGTCAATGGGTCTTTGACTGGTTCAATGGTTTTTGGCTAGGGACAGGGTTTGGGGTAAAATGGAACTGGTTGCCTGGACGGTTCCCAGGCCGAACGGCCCAACCGTCCGGGTCAATGGAGGCTCGAAAATCATGATCGATCTCTTACAACCACTTCCCTTGCTAAACAATTTGCACTTCTTCAGAACCGAATGAATGTGCTATTCAAGTTGGGTTCATGAGGGTAATATTTTGGTTGTTTCTTCTGGTCCTATTTGGCATGAAAACTCAAATCTGTGCTGAGTTATCATCCTTGTTACAATCCCTGTTACAAGGATTCAAAGGGGGCACAGCATTGATTTTCTCTATGTTGCAAGGTGAGGGGGAGCTCTCATTGGCAGATTCTCTTTCCAGAGAAGGTGTTGATGGGAATAGTTCTTTTGGGGACCTACAGTCAACCAAGGGGGGTGGGAGGAAGGCTTCTGATTAGAAGCCTTTGTGGGCATGCTATTTGTTGGGCTATCTGGTTGACCTCATCAACACCTTTTTTCTCCTTGCTTTTGTGTTGTAGGAGCTCCAGCAGACCAACTGTTGTCTAAGGATGCTACTTTGGTTACTAAAAAGGAAGCAGGGGAAGCGGCAGCTTTGGAAGTGGTGGTTGGAAGTTTGGGGGATGGGGAGGAAGGAGATAGAATCTGGAAAATGAAAACTTTGTTTTTGGATGAGCTAAAGGAAAAGGAATTAGATGAATTGTGAAATTTGGAAAAAGGAGCCTCAAAAGATAAGATGTAAGCTGGAGAGGAGTTAAGGGTGGAGTCTCACCTAGAAGACAATGAGAAAAGACAGAAGAATTTAACAATGGAATTTGCAGAAAAGCTGGGACTCAAGGTTAACACTCCGCGACCTTCAAGAGTTCACTTAAGGAAAAGTAAAGAGGAAAAATGAAAAGAAAGAGTTCTATCAAAAAAAAAAAAAAAAGAAAAAAAAAAGAGGAAGATAAGTGAAATTGAGAGATCAATTTCTGACATAGAGGGTGATGAAGAATTCAGTGGAAGGGAGGGATAGGAGAACAAGATTCAAGTAAAAGGAGAAGGAATGCAAGGGCTGTGAAAAGAGTTATGATATAAAGATAGTAAGTTGGAATGTGAGAGGATTGGGGAGCTCTAGGAAAAGGAAGATTGTTAAGGAAGTGCTAAGAAAGGAGAATCCTGAGGTGGTATTTTTTCCAAGACTAAATTGGGGGAATAGATCAAAGATGGATTATAGGTGTATGAAAATCTAGAGGGGTTAGATGGGCTATGGCACCCTCTTAGAGTGCTGTTGGAGACATTCTAACCATGTGGATCAATGAATAAAGAAGAGATGGTGGGAAGATTCTCGATTTTAGTTTAGATAGATGGATAGAAGTGCTCAGTGGGTATTGTCAAATGTGTATGTCCCCACCTCTTACAGAGATAGAAGTGATGCGGGAGGAGCTTTGGGATATTAGAGGACTTTTGGGGGGTTTCTTGGTGTTCGGGGGGGGGGGGGGGGAGAGGATTTTAATGTCATTAGGCTTACCTTAGAATCAAACAACCCTAGACAAAGTATAACCACAAGTATGAAGAGGTTCAACCACTCAACCAGTTTGTAAATGATTGTAGTTTGAAGGAGATTCTCCATTCCTAGAGTACCTATACTTGGTCCAACATGCAGGTTAATCTAGTTTGCTCAAAGTTGGATGTATTTCCTTTTACTCCAGATTGGGAAGAGTTATGGGGTGGGTTTACTTCTAGAGCCTCACCTGTACTTACCTTTGACCATTGACCTATGTTGCTTTTCCATCCTAGTGTAGGAGGTGGAGGCCTGACCCCATTTAGATTTGAAAATATGTTGTTTCACCTGGGTTTAACCAAAGGGTGAAGGAGTGGTGGGAAGGGTGTCAAGTCACAACTAAATTTAAAGGGATGAGGTTCCATAGGAAGTTGAAATTGATAAAGGAAAAAATTAAGGGGTGGAATAGGGAGCAATTTGGGAGATTAGATAGGAAAGGAAGTTGAGACTAATTAAGCTATTAGAAGCAAATGAATCTCTAGGAGAATTGGATGAAGAAGCCAAATAGTGTAGATGGGAGTTGAGGAAAGAACTGGAAGTAGAAGATTTGTTATTGAAAGAGATCTCTTAGATGCAAAAGCCAAGGCGTTGCGTAGGTGCCCTTGGTTACTCACTTTGCCCAAATGACTTGACTTATGGCAACTAGATGCCCATCTAAGCAACTAGGCACCTACCTAGGTGCCCATCTATGGAAAAAGAAAGAAATAATAGAAGTAAAGAGCTTTCTTTTCCTTTTCCTTTTTTTTTCTTTTTTTTTTTTAATTCTCACCCTTTCTCTCTTTAATTAAATAAAACAACTGCTTCTGTGCTTTTTCTATTTTATTTCCCATCTTGAATTTTTATCATATAAAGTTAATAACCTTCTTAAGTTGGTAATTAATGTGAAACTTTTCTATTAAATGCTTATTATGCTATTAGTTTTGACAATAATGAAAGTAGTATATTTAAAAGATTTTTTTGTCTTTTTGATATGATGGTTTGCTACATTTTTATAGGAAAATTAATGTTTTTAATAAAGAGCATTGCTACTTTTTTTCAATTAATATTGTGTGCTGAATGGCATATAAAACTAGGGAACTAGCCAAAAGTTACTTCTTTATATTATAAAATTCTTATTGCCTAGGCAACTAGGCTACTAGGTGCCCTAGTGGCGCCCAGAATTGCCTAGACATCTTGACAACTATAGGCAGAAGTAGATCAAAGAAGGGGATGGAAACACAATTATTTCATGAAATGAAAAACAGTAAGAGGAGGAAGAATCTTCTTTCTTCTTTGGAGGTGGATGGTATGGTAATCAATCAGAGGAGGGGGTTTAAAGGGATTTTATGGACCATTTCAAATTTATTTATAGAAGGCCTTTAAATAGAAGAAACTTGGTTGAAGGAATGGATTGGCCTAGACTAAGTGAAATCTTAAAGATTTAGTGGAGACTAAGCTTGAATGAGAGGAAATCAAGGAGGCAGTATTAAATATAAATAAATCAAAGGCTAGATGGATTTACAACATTTTTTTGTTTACCAGGATTGTTGGAGCATTGTAAATGTTGAACTCCTAGAGGCCTTTTGTAGTGATTTTTTTGAGTGGGATATAATAAATCCTAGAGCACAGTTTTCAAGGCACCAAGACAAGGCTAGGTGATAGGGGGGGCGCCCAAGCGTTGGATTTTTTAAGTAAAAAAGTATATCCTAGGATAGTTCCCTAGGTTCCATAACCATGTTTCCTTAATAATTATCCATAAATTTTATAAGAAAAGTATAAACTTCATGTTTAAGTAAAGAAAATCAATACATTCATGAGAAGAAAAAGAAGACAGTAAAGAAAATTCAAAAAATATAGGGGCTGAACCCCTATTTTTGTTATAGGAAAAGAAGAAAATAAAAGGTTGAAGAAGTGGAAGAAGAGAATGTGTTGAGTAGACAAAATTTTAAGTTCTTCCTTATTGGTTCAGGTTTTGAAGTCTTTGAGGGTTCAATACAACATTTAGCTATGTTTGTGTTGATTAAACCCTAACAAATACGAAAGTTATAAAAAAAAGTTAGTATATAAACACACAAAAATGAATAGTTTAGTTTAATAATGTCTACTTTATAATTATAATCTCAAAAAATTAAGAATATAAAAGTGTTTTATAACACAATGTACAAAACTGCTTGGTGATTAGGTGGGGCGAGCCTCCAAGTGTTTTATAAAAGTGTCAAGGCATCGCCTTGACAACTTGATCCATAAAAAGGTTGGTGCCACTCATCTAAAGGAGTTTAGGCCGATTAGCTTGATTACCAGTCTCTCTAAGATTATTGCTAAGGTGCTTTCATTGAGACTTAGGAAGGTGTTACCATCCAGTTCTAGGGAGCTTTTCTACATGGTAGGAAAATCACATATCAAATTCTCATTGCAAATGAGTGTGTGAAAGACTTAAAAAGATTTGGGGGGAAAGAAATGATCTACAACTTAGATATTAAGAAAGCCCATGACTTGGTTGATTGGGTTTTTTTTATTAGAAGTTCTTAAGTGCTATAGGTTCGGGGAAAGGTGGTGCAAATGGATTAGAGGTTGTGTCTAGACTTGCTACTACTTGATTTTGGTCAATGGGTTGGTGGTAGACTTTTTTCCTGCTTGTAGAGGGCTTATGCTCTCACTGTTACTTTTCACCCTTATTGCTGATGTCCTTAGTAGATTGATCTTGTGGGTAGACAGATTACAATTATTTAAGGGTTGGAGAGTGGGGGGAGAAAGGGTGGTGGTCAAACATGCTATTTGCAGATGATATTATTGTATTCTGTGATGCAGAAGATGATCGATCAATCAAAAACCTAAGGCTTGCAGTACTTTTGTTTGGGTAGATCTCAAATATGAAGATAAAATTCGATAATAGCTGTATTACTGGGATACATTTGATGAGAGGGTTTTAGAGGACTTTGTAGGGATTTTAGGTTGCTTGGTTTCACCCTTACCAATGAAATACCAAGGCTTATCGCTTAGAGCTAAACCTAGGGAGTAATCTTTTTGGAGCTCAGTGGTAAAGAGGTTCTCAAAGAGACTGGCTGTGTGGAAAAGAGGGTACATTTCTTTGGGGGGGGGGATAACTTTGATTAAGTCCACTTTGGGGGTGGAAAAGAGGGTACATTTCTGTGGAAAAGTGGGTACATTCCAATGGAGAAAGATAGGTTGTGGCACAAAGTGGTGTTTAGTATACATGGCTAGTTGGAATATGGTTGGGATGCCGGAGCTGCTGCAAGATCAACAATGAGATCTCCTTGGAAGGTTATCAATGAAGTTCTTCCTTAGTTTCTTCCTATTATCAGGTATGACGTTTGTTTGGGTAATTCAGTGAAAATTTGGGAACACATGGGTGGTCTCAACCCCTTTGAAATATCAATTTCCTTATTTATTTGCTTTATCTTCCTTAAAAGGGAAACTTGTGTCAAAACTTGTTGTTCCTTCAAGTTTGAGCAGTAGCTTTCACTGGGATATGGGTTTCAGAGGAAGCTCAAGTGATTCTGAGATCCTGTTGGTGTTTGTTGAAGGATTTTTTTTTAATCCAAATAATATTTAAACATTTTATAACCCAAGTAAGTGGGTTGGCTAGTGTTTTAGCTAAATCTTTAAAACTAAAAAAGGTGTCTCATATGGGAGTTCCCTCTTTTTAAGTGGGGGGGACAGGTGTCCTTCACCTTGGGGGAGGTATTTCTTATATATGTCTTCTGCTATGTATTCTTCTTCCTCTCTCTTTTATTTTTGCTTTTAAGTATGAAAATAGAGGGAAAGAAACCATCTATGACCAAGTGCTTTTACTTGGTTGATTATGGTCCCTATCAAGACAAGTTAGGGATTAAACCATCTATATTCTAATTCCTAAGGGCTGATGTGGTTCCCTTCAAATGAAAATGAACAAAGGGATAAAAACTGTTTACAATCAAATATTCAATTTGACTAACTACAGTTCCTTTATTGTATACAAAATCTAGAGGATTGAGGCTGTCTACAGTCAGAATTTTATCTGATTGACTGCAACTTATTGTGAAGAAAGGAGTAAGAAGGAATTCTTCTTCAGTTGTATTTTTTTGTCTCATTCTTGTACACTTGAAGTATGTAAAAGAAATGCAAATGAAAAGTTCCTTTTAAGAAGTACTTTGTTATTCTTTTCTTTTGTTCTATGCATTCATTTCTCTAAGTCAGAATCAAAAGGTGCTCTTTACTTTCTTGTGGAAATGCAATTAAGGGGAACAATCCATATGATTCCCTGAATGGGCCTTACCTAAAATAATAAAAAATTCAATTACTTGATTGAGTGACTGCATGAGAATTTCTTAAAATTTTCACACCAACAGTGTTATATCTATTAAACATTCTTGGAAGTATCTATTTGGATCCTTTGAAACTTGACAGTTGAATTTGGACTCTTGCGCCTTTGGGCTTCTTTTCACATGCCTCATTTTTTTAAGGCTCTAGCATTTCCTTTGGGTCGTCTTAAATCTTTTCCTGTGAAAAGATTTGGGCAAAACCAATCCAACCTAAAATTGGAGCTTTCAGGTGGGAGGTCTACCATGGGAAAATTAACACCTATTATGACTTCCTAGAAAAAAAAGAGGTCTCATACTTGCTTATCTCCCCATTGGTGTGTTTTTTGCAAGGCAAGTGGTGAATCTTGCTTTCACTTACTAATCTCCTTCTCTTTTGCTATTGGTATTTAGAATTGCTTTCTTGCTTTTTTTTCTGGTTATGGGTGGACCCCTCCTTCCAATATGTCAAACCTCTTTTCTCCCTCCTCTTTTGATTGATTGAAGAAGAGAGGTATGGTCATGTGGAGAAGTATATGAGCTGTAGTAACCTGGACACTTTGGGAAGAGAGGAATGCAAGGGTCTGCCTTGAAAAGGAAAAGAGTAAGGAAACCTTGATAGAATGATAATTGTTAGAGCTGTCCATTCGCTAAAGCCTCTAGAGCTATTTTCTGATTTCTTGGTGGATGAATTCTATAATAAGTGGCTAACTCATCATCTCTAAAGTTGGGTTGGACACTGAGGGTACATAAAACTGAATTTTGATGGCAGTAACAGGTGGAATCCAGGCCCCTTCAGTCTAGGAGATTTGTTCAGTTCAGAAATGAGTTAGGTTAGGTGGTGGCAATTTTCTTTGGTCTGATTGGCATTGGGAGTTCCTTGAGGGCTGAAATAATGGTAGCTGTGGAAGGGGTCATTAAAGTAAAGGAGTTAGATGTGTACAAGCTGATTATAGAAGGGGATTCTCAACTGGTGGTTTATTGGCTGCAAAACAAAGAGAATGATTTATGGATGTACAAAAATGAGTTAAAGAAGATTAAATGGATAATTAGGGGTATGAATGCAAGAATTTAATGGGTTGAAAGATCAGCTAACAGCGTCTGGGAGAAATCAAATGTTTTGGGCTCAATTGTAATATTTGATTTGTTAAGCTGTTTTATCTCCAATTGAACCTGTACACCTTTTCTCTTCTTTAATGAATTAAAGTTTCAGTTATTGATAATAAAGAAAAAGCTTCTTGATCTCAGCTTAACAGTTTCTGTACTTATTATATATTATCCCTTGGATATTAATAAAATTACTCAATTTGTTACTGATAAAGGAAGAAAGGGAAAAAAGTGATATCTTTGGTGAATCAGGTTAGATTCATTGTAGGAAGACCAAAAATATGGGGTAGGAACACAATGCAGGTGTATGGCATTTTCTTTAAATTAAACTTTTGATCCAGTGAGCCTAGTAAACAAACTTAAGGATAAAGAGAATTATAATTATAAGGATATCAGTTATTCTTTGTCAATATGCCCAAATTCTTTGTAATAAACAATGTATCTTGTTCAATATTTTTTCTTTGTGGATGTGAAATCCCCTTATTTTTATATTTCATTGCTTCAAGAGTGTCTGTTATGCAATCCTTTTCAAGAGTGTCTGTTATGCGAAATCCCCTTATTCTTATATTTCATTGCTTCAAGAGTATCTGTTATATTTCATTGCTTCAAGTAAGTCAATTGTTTTTCTTCTTTTATGGATTTATTTGTTTCTATTTGTTATGGTCTATCAATTCTATTTGCTCAAAGGTACAACCTAAATGATGCATATTCCTCTGACACAAGTACCTTCAGAAAACTCATTGGTTTTGATGTTATCATTGGTCTCTGTTTAAATGATTTACTTGTGGTAGAGTTTTCTCTCTCATTTCTTTTTTTTTTTTTTTTTTTTACAACTTGGTATCAGAAAGAAGCATAGTTTTCAAGGTGCCAAGGTGAGACTAGGTGACAAGGGAGCGTCTAGGCGTCACCTAAACAATGGGCTTTTTTAAGTGAAAAACATATATCCAAGGGTAGTTCTCTTGGTTCCATAATGATGTTTCCTTAATAATTATCCATAATTTTCATAAGAAAAGTATAAACATCATGCTAAAGTATAGAAAACCAACATATTCATGAGAAGAAAAGAAGAAAGAAAAGAAAATTCAAAAAATATAGGGGCTAAACCCCTATTTTTATTATAGAAAAAGAAGAAAAGGAAAGGTGGAAGAAGAAGAAGAAGAAGATAATAAAAATATATTAGTATATAAACACACAAAATGAATATTTTAGTTTAATAATGTCTATTTTATAATTATAATCTAAAAAAAAATTAAGAATATAAAACTATTTTATAGCACAATGTACAAAACTGCTTGGCAATTAGGCAAGGCGAGCCTCTGAGGGTGCCTTGTTGCCTAGGCATCCCTTAGGCATTGCCTTGACAACTATGCAAAGAAAAAAGAATTAACTATGTAAAATATTGTCAAATTGAACAATTTTTGATGTTGTTTGGTTTGTTATTATGGCCATCTTGTGGGTTTTGTTTATGATACAAGCAGAAAGGTACGTGCATTGCATGTGTTAAGAAAAGATAAGGCTTCTGGTACTTTGCTTTATATGTTTTTTTTCTTTTTCTGATTTTGTCTTGTACATTGGGTATCCACTTTATTTGGTAATAGTATTGTGCAGATCTACAGAGACTACCTTCATCCATTTATATAATCTGTCATATTATATTCATCTGAAAAATGGGTGTAAATTTCCTTCCAAGGATGGGGTCCTTCGTTATATAGAAACTGGAGAGTTTGTAATTGCATGCCTCTACCAATTGAAAGGCAAACTAAAATGTGCTCAAGAGACAAAGACATGGAAGTGAGTTTGAGTGTCTTCTATTTCTTTCACTTTATTTTTTTATTTATTTCTTTGTAACCTTTCTCTAATTTCTACCTATTGGGATGGGTCAATCACTAGCTTGTTGTGCAAATGGAGGATCCACCAGAATGGTTACCTGCTGGTTGGGTTGTGGAGATCAAAACCCGAATGAGTGGTTCAAGTGCTGGACAGAAATACAAGGTACAATGTCCTTGCTTATTAATTATTTATTATCTTTTAGTGTTCACACCTTCTGTTTCTGTTGTCTGTTTGAGAGGGTCATTTTATTTGTAACTACTGTTGTTGGATAATTGGATTTTGGATACAATATCAAATTTTTGGGCATGAATCTTTAATATCAAGGTGGTTACTGTTTGAGAGGGTCATTTTGTTTCCTACTACTGTTGTTGGATACTTGGATTTTGGATACAATATCAAATTGTTGGGCATGAATCTTTTATATCAAGGTGGTTACTGAAGCATGATTTTTTTTTTTTTTTGTTTGGTAAAAACTGAAGCCTGATCCAGTTAAGCTTGAAAATAATTTCTATGGTTCTGTTTCACATGCATGTAAGCCTGTTAGGATGAGTATGCCATATATACAAGTAGCTTCTTACATGCACCTTGTCTTTATACCTTGATTGAATTGTCATATTGGTCCATGTTATTGCACTTTTATTTGTCATGTCTGTCACCTATTGACATGATTGTTAAATATGAAGCTTGTTCATCAATTGCACATTTTCTTGCAACTGAGTGTAATATCATATTGGTCCATGTTATTATGTTGTGTTTAAGTGTTAATCACCCCCAGAAGAATAAATTAAAATATTGACACTGTTTCTAAAATAGTTGCTTTTTGGTGTTAGTTTCAAGTGTTATCACCTTATCCTTTGAAAAAATGTTACAAGTATGTGCATGTTTTGTGATTTCCTCACTTATGTTTTCCCAGTTTCCAACCAGAGAAACCTATATAAGAGCAGAACTTCTTGCTCTATGATGAGGCCTGACCTTTTCTTCAGGTTGGAATGAGCTGAAGGAGATTGGCACTGCAAGCAACTGTAGAAGGCACTTGGTTCCTTAGAAGTTTCACAAGAAAAAGATTAAGCTTTGTCATTGGGGCTAGACATGTTTAGATGGACTCCTAGATCAAAAGATAGCCTATTTGGAACCTTTGCAAGGGAGGGTGTAGTTAGGTCTTTTTTCAGTTTGGGAATCACTGAGCCCGGGTCTAACATGCAAGATTTCCATGTAAGTTCAAGGACTTTTTTTTTTTTTATGAATTAGGCTCATGGAATTGTTTTGTCAGCTTTTACTGTCCTATTTTTTCTCCTTAAAGAAAAATGTTTCCAATTATATGATTGTATTCATGAACTCAAAAGGCCAAAATATGGTCTTGTCATTTGCTTAGTAGTGAGAGGCTTTTCCATATGGGGTGCTTGTTAGTCTATTTTCTCTTATTTTATCACCTACTGTGACTATCCCTGGCTCACTTTTAATTCTGTCCTTTCTAGTCTTGCCACCCATCCATCTTACAATCATCATCTCAGCTAAGCTCATTTCCTAACTGCAGGAGACATTTAAATTAAAAACAGTTTTAATTTGCCTACAATAATAATTGTGGTTGTAGTCAAGGCACTTGAAGAAATAAGAACTTTTAGGCTTATAAAAAAGGAACTTTTATGGTCGATTAGTATCGGAACAAGGAATTGGTAATATGAGTTCTCTAGCATATGGTTAAATTCTAGTTCTCGTTATATATTGGGATTAGATATATTGCCATTTTGGAGGGAATATCTTGAGCTTGCATAATTTTAGTAATTAGGGGACACTATTTATTTTACCATATCATTAAGATTGATTATCAATTTGGTTATATTAATGTGCAATTTAGAAGAATGCATTCCTTTGGTAATATACTCTCCTTCCAGTTTCTTAGTAATAGCATGGATATTTTGATGTTTCTTGATTTGTCTTCCATCATGTAATGAATTACATCATTGGTACTTGTCTCTTTTCTGCTTGTAGTGTTATGTTGCTCCATTAACAGGCTGCAAACTCTATTCCAAGACAGGTTTTCATTGAATTTCAGGAATCTCTTGAATTGTCTTCCATCATGTAATGAAATAAATCATTGGTATTGTGTCTTTTCTACTTGTTGCAGTGTTATATTGCTCCATCAACAGGCTGCAAACTCTATTCCAAGAAAGAGGTGCAACGTTATCTAAGCCGTTACATGCCTGAAGTGAAGAGGAAAGAATGCAAGAATATGCAGTCTGCATGCAATGTGTGTTTCCTAGAACATTATTTACTGTGTATTTTTTATGTTTGACATATCTAATTTTTCCGTCATTTGCATTCACTTGGTTAAATATGAAGCAGCTGATTTTTCAATGAATTACTAGGTTGTACTGAAGGATGTAACAGAGGAGTTGCCTCCAGGTTGGATTAAGGAGATAAGAGTTAGAAGGAAGACATGTAAAACAAAAAAATCTGACACGGTACCATCTTTACTTTCAGTTTCTGGTTTGGTTTCAGTGTGTACATGCTTTCTTAGTTTCATGAACTTAAACATCTGATTTCTGTAATGCCTATGTACATGATGGTCTTATGTTGGTTGGAAGCATCATCAACCATATCTCATTTATGCTTTATGTTTTATGGTTCCTTTTCCACTCAAAACTAGTAAAATCGGAATGCATTTTAATTTTCCTTAATTGGTACAGTATTACATTGATCCTGTAAATGGATATGAATTCCGCTCTAAAAAGGATGTTTTCCGCTATCTTGGAACTGGAGACCTTGAGAACTGTGCAATCAAACCAAAGAAAAGAGGCACCAATGACATGGATTCTATAGATGACAAATTCTCTGTAAGTGTATGCGTTCTTGGGCCTCCAAGTATTATCTCCTCTCTCTCCCTCTCTCTCTCTCTCTCCATTTGCTCAACTACATTTTTTCTGTATTTCTTTATCATCCAAATTATTGACAAGATAATTAATGTGCTAGGCTGCTAGAATGCTTGTCTGCCAAAAAGAATTAAAAGACAGAGTAGGGAATTGCAAAATCAAGCAGTCAAATAATTGTTATTTGGATGAATGCAATATAAATGAAAACAGATTCAAGAGTTTCAAGCAAATTATGCAGGACATTGCCATAGACTAGGACAGTGCTTATGTACTGTTGTTTTTACTAGTTTTGAATGTGGTTCAAGTGTTTTTACCTCCTAGTGGTCACTTTACAGCCTCTGTTTTTTCATATGCATGAATTTACTTTCTTAATATTTGTAAAGACCAAGAAATACCGACATGACAGCCTTTCTTCCTGCATCCCTTGTCATGTATTGTTTTTTAAATATCAATTGGTCCATTCTCGTGTAAATGTCACAACAACTTGCTTATTTCACTTCTCCTGTATCCTTGTTTGCCATAATTTTACACGCTGTACCTTGTGCAGAATTCACATATTATTCATTTGATTTATCCTTCCATCTTCTCTTTGTTACCATCGTATCTTGTGCATAATTATATGCTTTATTCAATTACTTTATCCTTCTGTCTTCGCTTTGTTAGCCACCTACTGCAGCCAAAAGGCAGAAACTAGAAGGCAATGCAACAAGAAGATGCCTTCTGATGGGACAGAACTCAAAGTCGAGTGCAACAGTAGATCAACAGTTAATAGAATCCTCTGCCACCGAAGAATGTGTACCACTCCCTGAGAGCATCTTAAATCAGAGTAAAGTTCTAAGCTACACCTCGATAAAGTACTTAAGTATCTTCTTTTTTATTCCATTTGATTATCCTTCCCATTTTCAATTAAAAAACTTCCACACAGATAGGTTACATTGAAAGATACATCTCTTTTTTATTAAATTACCCAAGAAATTTCTTTGATTTGAACTTCCTATATGCTACAGATGAGGAAACTATGGACTCAAGTGGGTTACCCAAGCCAGAAGCTGAGGGATCAGAGAAAAAACATGGGAAGGTTTTCCATGCAGAAAATGGCTTTATTTCAGCTCCTGCAGCTGAGGTTTCTGTGGAAAAGCATTCCTTAGAGATAGGAGTGCAAAAACATAGAGGCAGGAAGACTCGTGTTGGCTCAGGAAATTATAATGCTGGAAAAGATGTGCCTCGCAGGGCTTCAAGACGACTTGCTGGGCTCAAAGCAGAGCCAACATCAGATTTAGACACCAGCAATCGGGCACGTCGGGCTGCATCCAACCCGTCCGGTGAGCTTGAAACCAATACGGTAGATGACTTCACCCCCACCCAGTCAGCTAAACTTGAAGGCAATCCAGTAGAAGATTTTACCCTTGCCTGTGAGGGTCATGGGGCATTGAAGCAGGTTGGTGTTCCCAAGGTCGATCCTGAATCAGAGTCCACATCTTGTGCTTCTATAGGTGTAGAACTTCCATCAGACAATAAACAAGCAAAGGAAGGTGAAACGCTCCTTGGGAACCAAGTTCTTATAGAGGATACTACTGGTAAACTTGAAAATGAAAAGCCAGGTGAGGAGAAACCCAAGTCCCCTCTTATTTTGCCATTTGGTGATACTTGGCCAGACCCGTGCCTCGAATTTGCATTCAAGACTCTTACAGGTGCAATTCCTGTGGAGGATACTCTGGCAATTGAGGATTACTTCCAACAGCTTAGTACAGCACAAAACCAGAGTAATGGAGACTTTACATTGCCAAATCGTGGACTCGATAGCTTCTGCCAAACTGATTTTATATTACAGTTTGGGAATCCACAAAATCCTATATTGAAACAGCAGTCTCAGGTGAAATCTACATTCTCATCATTTGGAAATGATTGCTTGGCAAGTTCAGGTGAGAATGTCCTACAGCAACCTAGTGGGGGCAGAAACAAAGAATGCAGAAAGTGGTAAACCAGAAAAGAAAAATGTAGCTGTAGGAAATAGACTGTAAAAACATACACAGATTTCAAAAATCATTTTGGGATTTTCCTAATTCAGCCCCCTTTTCAGTGAAATATATCTAAATTTCATCATATTGTAGAGTCCCATTTCGTTTAGCAGAAATGAACCTTCAACTTGTATTTAAATTTTAGAGTCAACATATAGTTAACATCTTTTACTATTCATCTCTGGTGCATTAATGATGTCATCAGAGGGCTGTGTCGGGCAATGGGCACAAAGGTACGGCCTGAGCCTTCTTGGGTAGGTCTGAGGTAGGACAAGGCAACACAATACTGCGCTTTGCGTTTCGAGGGTAGTGTTTCTATTCTCTTTCTTTTTAAAATATGGACCTATATATATTGTAACAGGCAGAAAATGTAATTTAATATTATAAGTTCATTCAATTCCCATTGGTATAATGGTATTAACTCATTCTGCATTTTTGTTTCTTATCACTAAATTTCACTAATTAAATTAATACCTAATAATTTTAACAATATAAAACTTATATTTTTAAAATCGATCCATTAAAAACTTGTATTTTTAGATAAATTGCAGTTTACTGCATTGTATTCACTTGAGGTCTTGAGCATCTGAATTTCAAAACGTGTCAATTACTACCTAAACTCTTGAAAATTGTCACTTCAGGCCTTAATGTTAGCATTCGGTCAGTTATTTGATGTACGTGATGTCATATGCATTTGAAACATTTCAAAATCTTAAAATTACGCTTAACATTGTCATAAAACATCATGGCATTCCCTACCGTTTACCTAGTATCATTGCATATTCTCTTCATTTCCATCTTCATTCATGTTTTCCCAATGAGTATTAATTGATAATTGGATTGGTTTTTAGAGCATGTGAATTTTAATGCCTGAATCATTACCTTTATGGTTTAGTTAATTGACTTACCCCTTTTTGACAATTCAGGCGTGGATAGATTATGGTTCGATGAATTATCTTCTTAATGTAACGCTTTCACTTTCTTCTTCAAAACTCAATAGCCCAATTCTCCCTTCCAATTTGGATCTATTCCCTATCCTCCGCAATACCATGTATGTGGGCTTTTTCTCCTCCACGGGTTTGCTAGCTAGTTCCCAGTATGTTTTCGGATGGAGCTTTAAGATGATCAATAAAGAAAAACATGGCCATGGTGATAGGCATGTCCTTTGTGGTGATGTTTAGGCAAAATTCAAGGTGGTGAAATGGGGAATTGACAATAGTGGCATTCTACTTGCTTAAACGGCAATTTAGGAGAAACATAATAGAGCAACCATGTTAGACTGTTTCAAATTGTGTTCTGCTTCATCCTTTGTGGCGCTCAATCGACTGGGAGGTATCCCTCCCGAGTAATTGAACTAACAGTTTTTTGTGTATTTGGTTCATAAAGAAAATTAGATAACATTCGAAGGGAATTTGTGTCTTTTGGCATGTCACTTAATGTCGGTTAATAATTTTGGACTAAGGTGATAGTTTTTGGGAGTTCAGGTATTTTTTGGGTACCTTTTGAAATTCGGGTACTAAAGTGAGACTAGCCCTAAAGTATAGAAAAACTTTGGTTGCTAGGGTCTAAAAGCCTAGGCTGTTGAAAGAGCAATTGCCCCCCATTTTCTTTTTACTAAAAAGCTAAACATGGGCATGAATGGGTTAAATTTCAAGTCCAGTAACATTTCTCAGCATCTTAGGCTTTTGGGCTCCAATAGCCTAAGTATAAGGTACCAATCTGCAATCCTGTTCGTTTGCATTGAGTTTTGATGTCTGAATGCCTTTGGAACTGTAATAATTACTTTGAGAGGTGTATTGGACTTTGGTGAACTTTTGTAAGTTATAAAGTCTAAATGCAAAGAATGTTATTTGAAATCTGAATGTTGAATTTTGAAAAGATATGAAAAGTTTGTTTAATTATATAACAAATTAATTAAATGAATATAAAATAATTAATAAAAGTGAAATTAATAAAAATTATGAATTATGTAATAAGTTCTTATATAATTATTAATTAACACAATTAATTAATGAATAATTAAATAATTAAGATAGTTATATAATTCAATAATTAAAATAATGAATATAAATAAATGATTAAATCATAAACAAATTAAGTAATTAAATAACATATATATAATTAATAAAATAATAATAATTTCTAAATATTATTTCATTAATAGTTACATAATTAAGTAATTAGTATTAACTATTTAAAGGTTAGTTTTTAAAAACTTCATTATCAATATATTATTATTATTATTATTACTATTAACATTATTAATGTTATTATTATTATTATTATTATTATTATTATTATTATTATTATTATTATTATTATTAGTTTGAAAACAAAATGAAAACCAAATGCTCTTAAAACTTCTTAAAGTAATTAAGAGATAAGAGATAAGAGGTATTAAGAGGAAACAAACAAGCCCTTACTCTATATTTTTTAATGATAGAAATGGAATATAGAATTTGAAATCGACCTAGAAATGAAATGATGTCATAATTAAATAATAGATGTTTTTAAAAGTAAAAAATACAAAGAATCATAAAAATATATAAAAAAAATTGGGCACATATTTGATGTTATATATTTATAAAATATAAAAAATTGGTTCTCTAATATTGTATATTTATTATGTTAAACATAAATAAGTAATATGCATAAAAGGTAATTACAAGGGAAATGGAATACAAAATTTAAAATCAATCTAGAAAAACAAAAATTATAATATAAAAATTAAAATAAAATAATAATATTTTTAAAATAAATAAAAATACAAAAATTATAAAAAACTGGGAATGTCTCTAATATCACATTCATTGTGATAAATAAAATTTGTTTTTATTAATGAAAAAAGTGGGTAATTGATTCAAACATCCAAGCCAAAAGAGCCAACCCATGAAATTGTAATTAAATAATAAAAATTTTTAGAATGTATAAAATATAAAATTTATAAAGCAACTTCGCTCCCTTCTAATATGCAAACAATAAAGGTCTAGTTATCGCTTTATTTCTAAATTTCTATTTCAACTAAAATTTAGAATCAAAATGTGCATGATGTGAAAGTTAACTACAGAGATTGGCGATAGAAGTCTAACCTTAATAGAGACTTAGAGAGAGAGAGAGAGAGAGAGAGTGTCATAAGCATTTAATTAACCATTTTAAATCCATGAAGAAGATTCTTTCCATCCACCATAGCTCTCTTCTTCCGCATAATACCCCTGCTCATAGTCATCCTGCAATTAGCAGAAAATTTTATTCAGTTATCATACACTGGAATCCAATCAGATATAGGATCAGAATTTGAATGAGATCATGTCTATCAGATTTACATCAAATTCGAATTGAATTTGAATATTAAATAGTATTAATAAATTAAACTAAAATGATCAAAATATCATATTATTAGTGAGTTGAACTAAAAATGACTTCGAAACTGCATTTCACGAACATAATAAATTCCAGGGCACGGATGTGCATGTTAATAAATTGATATATATTGAAGAGATATACCTCAGGAGTGAATGTTAAGCCAACTTTGATCTCTCCACAGAACTGCTGGTCCTTGACCACACTGTATGGGGTCGGTGGGACGCTTCCTTCCACAAAAAGTGGTTTCAAAGAAATGCTGCAAGGACGGGAAAAAGAAGGCAGACATCCGGATGAGCATTAACTGAGTCTGATTTATGATTTCAGTTGGATTCATTCCCTTTTTTCCACATTTATCTAGAAACGATAGAAGCAGAATTACTTACGTTGATTCTCCTACAAAATCATCCTTAGTAAATCTATCTCTATCCATTATTTTGATGTGGAGTTCCGTAACGCCTTGGGAAACAGTGAACACGAAGATCTCGTTCCATTCTGGTTTAGTTCCTTGACCTGCATCACCCAATGTATTATCAGCGGTACATACGGAGTCGAAAACGAGTCATAAATGCTTTACAGTGGGGCTATTTGGAAGAAAAGCATGCTGCAAATGTACCATTGCAGCTGTAAGGCACATGAACATTAACCACTTAAATTGCTATTATGTCTATTGCTAGTCGTGGATATTTTATTATTTCAACAAACTAAAAATCTATACTATTTTAAAATGCATGAATGACTCAAGAATATTTTTATAATTTTTTAAAGACAATTTATCTCTCTATATTTAAATTTATTGATGAAAAATGAGGATAAATAGGATAATATTCTTGGTATTAAATGAGTTGAAAAGTGGTAACTTTAACATATTCAATGCATTCAATTCTCTCTCATTAAATCCAACATTTAAGTTATTAACTTGCACTCATGTTCATTGAATCCGTACTTAATAAATTTTAAGCCATTTTTGTTTATTCTCATCATTAAGCTCTATTAATTAAATCCATACTTAATAAATTAATAATTCCAATAACATAAAAGCTTCTACTTTTAAAATCTACCTAACAAAAATAGTATTTTCATCTAGGTGGTGGTAAGAAATTAAATCATTTTGGGTCAAATGGGTCAATCCATGTTGTCACAATTAAATAATAAAATTTAAAAATAGATAAAATAAAAAAATAGAAATTAAAAAATTGAGAACATTTTTAACATACATATTAAGTATGATAAATAAGAATTGTTTTTATTAATGATGGAATTGAATGTAAAATTTAAAACCAATTGGAAATAAAAATATTTTCCTATTCTCTCAATTAAATTCTATATTTAAGATATATTTTTCTCATCATTAAATTCTTATAATTAAGTCCACAATATTAATTTTAATATTATAAAAATAAATAGTTTGAAAATTAATTTGAAAACAAAACCATTTTCTTCCCTACCATGGTGGGCAAGCAATTCAACCCATTTGGGATCAAATGGATTAGTAAATAATGCCATAATTAAATAATAAAAAGTTAAAATAAATAACTAAGAAATGTAAGAAGTATTTTTATTAATATTGAAAATGGAATGCCAAATTTAAAATCTACCTAAAAATGAAATGATGTCATAATCAAATAATAAAATTTTTAATAATAGAAAACATAAAGAATCACAAAAAAAAAAGATAGAGAAAAGTTTGGGCACATATCTAATGCTATATATTTATAAAAAATAAAACATTGGATACATCTCCAATATTATGTTTTTATTATATTGAACAAAAATAACTTTTATACATAAGAAATAATTTTATCAATGATAAAAATGTAATACAAAATTTAATGTCAACCTAGAAATCAAACTATTTCTTTTTAGATGGTGAGTTAGTGGTGAGTCAAATGATACCATGGACAAACAAAAAATAAGTGTGATAAGTAAAAAATATTTTATATAATGTAAATGAAATATATAATTTAAAGGAAAAAATTATAACCAAAGAAAATTGTACATTTAAAATTAGGTTACAGGTTGGTCCGAAAACCAACAAAACTCTAACCAGCTCTACATTTCAAATTATAGAAACCCCTGCTATGTCATCGGAGGTTTATGTGACTGTTGCAAACATGGGACTCTAAGTCCATATTGGACACAATAAAAAGCCTATACAAAAAATAGGTTTTCAATTTCTCTCTCACTCCCTCCCTTCTCTCTTACTCTTATAGTCATCTCTCGATCTCACACTCTCTCATCTTCAGTCTGTAGCCAAATCAAAACCTCTCCCTCTCTTTCTCTCTTTATCATTCTCCCTCAATCTCTCTCATTCTTCTCCCTCACTCTCCCTCTTGGTCAATATCCCCATCTCCCCCAATCTCTATCGTTCTCCAGCTGGTGCAAATTTTGTAGCCAAGAGTTTCTTGTGAAATTTTTATCAAATTGGTGTAATGATTTTTTAACCATACCGAGTTGGTCTCATATTCTTTTATATGATTTGATTAATACCATATAAGTGTGTAAGAAAAAAAAAAGAATGAGTCCCATGTTCGCAACAACCACGTAAGCCTCTAGTGACATGGTGAAGGTTTTTATAATTTGAAATGTAGAGCTGATTGTTAGAGTTTTATTGGTTTATGGACCAACTTGTAGCTTAATTTTAAATGTACAACCAACTCCGAGTATAATTTTTCCTAATTTAAAACTAATCCAAAAGCAAAGCTATTTTCTTATCTAGATGGTGGGTTAATGGTCCAACTTTTCAAAGAAACCCATGATGTCATAATTGAATAATAAATATTTAAAAAAAGATAGAACACCAAAAATAAAAATGTACAGAATTTTGTAAAAAAAATTTGAGAACATTTTTGATGTCATATATTCATCATATTAAATAAAAATAATTGTTAAAATAATTTATTTTTATTTATGATAAAAATGCAATAATAATAATAATAATAATAATAATAATAATAATAATAATAATTGTTATTTTCTACAAGCATTTAAGTTTATCTTTAATCATATTGTTACTTTTGTTAAATTTCAATTTCTATTTTAACTATGATATATCTAAAATTTAAGTAATTAATATAAAGAAAAATTTTTCGTGTGCAATGCATGTGCTTAATTACTAGTTAATGAAAAATGATATAAATTTTTTGATAAATATCAGTTTTTAGTGGCATGTCTATTTATGTTCCTCCTGTTTTAGTTTTCTAGATTTTATTTTCAAAGAAAAAGACATAGTAGACTGCAGACCAACCGAGCTGCAGAAGTATTGCTTTCAATCTATCAAAAAGAGAAAAAAAAAGGTATTGTTTTTCTTATTTTAATTGGCATTCTATTCTAATTTCTAGGTTCCTCTGTTCCATGAGAGCCTTTCATGCATCATAAAGGGGCATTGTTCATAATTTAGACACTAATTTGTTAGATGTACTATTGTTGGTTTTTGCTTGATCCGGCTTCGATACACAGACATGAACGGAAGGAGAAAAGTAAAACAACACCATCAATAGGCAACCGGAAAGGCAAGCAAGAGATGTACCTGACGCAACACTGCTCTTCTGTTGCTGAGTACAGCAAGTGAGGATAACATATGGGTCCATTTTACCTGTCATAAACATCTAAAGCTTATCAAACAAGACGTAGACAACTAAAAAGAGGAATTTCTTCATGTAATGACCAAGAAATGTATAGATACATTGTCAAATAACGAATTCAGCTTCGTCGAAAGTGATGGAAACCAATCATAGAAGGCGAGGCAAAACTGTAATTTACAATCTGCAGAAATTCAGAATAAAAAATGACAAGATCAAAGAAGTGGGCATAAAAATCAACGATCATTCAGCGTTTTCGGTTTCCCCATCACTCGTAAATCAGCTTGAAACAATTGCATGCAGTCCGTTCAGCAGTCATTGTCAATTTTAAGAAAGCGAAACAAAAACAGATATGCTGAAGAATGAGCTCGAAACATCAAAGTATCAGTCGAAAACAAGCTGAATACTCAATGCAAAATCGAGAGATAATCTCGGCTAGCTTAATCATCTATAGTACATGTAGTGGAATATATAAATATAATGAACCGAGCTAGCCAAGAAAGGAACATCTAATTTATACCAATTTCCTTCATCTATATAGAGAAATTCAAACCTCTCACGCCATAATCTAGGATCTAGTCAATCAATATGATGTCTCGACAAATTGTAGAGAAAGTAAGTGGCACTAATGGCCATTCTGAAAGAAAACGAGAAATATGCTATCTAATTATTTCGAATTACAGCTAAACCACAAGGATTTGATATACTTGAGTAAATTAACAACAAATAGTTGTAGGACATCAATATAATTTTGAAAAAGATATTTCAAGATTAATAAAATAGTAAGATCAACCGTGTAAATGATATTTGAACAACTCATAACTGGAATTCAGTGATTACATTGAGACGAAAATGTCATAAATAATCGACAAATCAAATCCTAATAGGATTACTAAACGTTCTGACGACAAAAATAGCGTCTGCAAATGGAATATAAATCTGAGGAAGACCAAGCAGATGATCGTCAATTAATTACATAAAATCTCCATATAAATCCTAGGGCTGGAAGATAACATCATTTTTCTACATGAATCGAGGATCAAGATGAGAAATCAATCGAAAGCAAGAGAGAGAGAGAGAGAGAGAGAGAGAGAGAGAGAGAGAGAGAGAGAGATCATCTCTGGAGAAAGACGTTCGAAAGCTTACTAAGAAAATCAGTGTTCTTGAGACCTTTGGCACCAACGAGAAGAACTTCAAGTTTTCCTTGAGGCATCCTCGAATGCAGAAGAAAGGAAACCGATCAGAAACAAAGATATATTTCGAATCGCGCAACTTTGCTCTTCCTTCCACAATCAATTTGGAGCAAATGGAATTATGGAAACAACCATTTACACAAGTGTGAGGTATATTACTATATTTGTAGTAGGGTGTTCAGTACAAGCGGTTGTTAGATCGGCTCACAACTTCATCGGCTGGACGCGGCCCAAATCCGCTGGCTAGGGCCTAGGGCTATGGTTATGTTCTAGTTAACTCGTTTAATTGGAAAGTCAACTTGATAGTCGGTGTACGTTAGTGCCCAATGAAGATGATAGTCACATCACTTGATAAACGGTTGAGATTAACTTTCCTCTTACTTCTTTTGGACTAGTTACTTCAGGTGTGGGACCTGCAAAAGGTTGTCGAGATTGGGGAAGGCCGAAGGCTGGTCTTTCCTTTACTGGTGAAGTTTCCATCTACTCATGAGTCACGAATGCACCTGATATCTCGCCATCGGCATCGGGGTCGGCGTTTGTAGAGATTAAATTTGGTCTATTGTGAACTATCATTACTTTAAAGTACTTGTTCGTTTTTCAAAAGTGAACTTACTCTACTACCCTAAGTTCATTTTTGGAGGTAAATGTTTTATAGAAAATATTTAGTCGGATAAGTTTATTTATCCATTTTCTTTTGATTTTATAATGACACTAGGAGGGACCCGTGTGATGTATGGGATTTATTAAAGAAAGCTTATCAACAAAACACATAAGAATATACAATTGTTTTATATTTCTAACTTTTTAAATAATTAATTATTTATATTTTATAACACTTTTAATAACTTTTTACAATACAAAAATAACAATAATTTATTTTAGCTAAGTTTGTTCATCAAACTTATAAAACCAACCAATCCGACCAATTCGACCTGAATTGCTCAGTTTCTAATATTTCCAGTTGAAATTGGGATAAGTTTCGCTGTGGCCATTTGTAAGTTGAACAAAATCGAATGACCTAATTATAGATATATATTAATATTTTTTATATTTTAAATATAATTTTTTAATACGGGAAAGTGGAGAAATTCCCATATTTCTTAGTCTCAAATATTTTATATTATAAATTTATTTTTTAATAATATCAATGTAATTTAAAAAATTTAAAATTAAGTTTCCAATATCATCTATTAAACCAATTGAGCAAACCGAAAATCAACCCAAACTAATACAACCCAATTTAGATGGTTTTCATTAATGGTTAGTAGATTTCGGGTAGCCAACTCCCCAACCTGATCATGTCGATTTGGTTGGCCAAATAGCCTACAACCGAACTAAACTAGGTCGTGATCAATACCCCTAGGCCTTGTTTG
Source organism: Nelumbo lutea (assembly GCF_056320005.1). Classification (NCBI taxonomy): domain Eukaryota; kingdom Viridiplantae; phylum Streptophyta; class Magnoliopsida; order Proteales; family Nelumbonaceae; genus Nelumbo; species Nelumbo lutea. Next base: position 36,731,930 of record NC_142689.1, on the reverse strand, counting down.
TTTATCGATAAGTTGAGGTGGGAAAGTTGACCAACTTTCCCATGTTTTTTTGCAATAACGTGTGGGGCCCATGGAAATTAAAGTTTCCCCCAAGTAAGTTTAAAGCCCACTTACGCGGGAAAGGGTAAGTTTACTTTCCCATCGTGGGGTGTTTTAATTAGTCGAAAATACCCTTGTGTTGTTAACAAGCTTAGGGCATTCGCATTGCTAGCAAAGATCGACGTCTCCTCCACCTCCAGGCTTCCACTCTCTCTTCCATTGCTGGAACTTTCGAGCTTGACCTAGTAAGTTGCAAATCTCATAGCTTTTGTAAGAGCTAGTAGATTGTTCTAGTATTTGATCAGTTAGGTTTTCGTTTTTTATTTAACTTTGTTCGATTAGTTAGGTTTTCGAGTCACAAATCTTTATCTCATTCTTCTCTGATTTCTGAGAATGTGCATCTTCTTTTGTAATATTCTTGACTTCTTTGCCCTAATGCTTCAGTACAGATAATTGAACCCATTTAGCTCATTTTAGAATTTTAGTAAATGTGTTAAAACGATATGCAGCTATCTGTTTTAATTCCCATTGTAACTACAAATAAGGGTTTGACCTCTAGTTTGTTTTTAATTCAAATCTTTATATGATTAGTGCTATTAAAAAAACCTCTAAAAAGGATAATGTTGGCAATAGTGGTTGGTTTTGTGATTGATTTGGTTCCTTTCGATATGGCATGGACCTATTACATAGGTTTATAAAACAAAACATCCACAAAAAACATTCATTTATGCCAAAAGGGTAATTTTGGCAATAGTGTAACAAATTGGCCTCTTACCCAGGAAAGTTGGTGAAACAAAAGACCATGGGTAAATTGGAAAGTGAAATTTACTTGGGTAAGTTTCAACTAAAAGAACATGGGTAAATAAACTTTCCTAGGAAAGTTTTACCCAACAAACACTTACCTAACTAGGTAAGTGTGATACCGCTAAACGAAGGAGGCCCTAATTTCATCTAATTTAATATTTTAATATCTAATAAATAAAAGTAGTTTAATCTCCAAGAATTATTAAAAATTTATAGCGAAAATGCATAATAATTGAAAATATATTGATAATAAAAATAAAATAAATAATTAATAAAAATAAAATAATTACAAAAATACTAAAAAATATATTAAGATAGTCAGTAAATATTGTAATCTCAAATAATAGTTTAATCTCTAATAAATATCAATGAATAAAGTATGACAAAAATACAAAACAAATATAGATTTATAGATAATTATTGAAAATATATTTATAAAAAAACTATAAATAATTGCTGAGAACACAATAAATATTAATTTTAGTATATTAAATATATAATAAATATAGATTAAGATTGTAAAATCATTATTAATGAATATTATTTTTTTGAAAGTTATTTTCTAGAAATATTAATTGATCTAAGTGAAATTGGTTATTTAAAAAATTATTTAGTTATTTAAATAATATCCTTATTTAAATTTTATAACTACAATTATTAATTGAATTTAATAATCCATAAAATTATAATTTATTCTATTATTATATATTTCATTATTAATTTCATAAAATTTTAAATCGTTATTAATTTTAATATTATGCTATGATTTTTATTATTTTAATTTTTAATTTATTGTATAATTTCGTTATTTTAACTATTTAAAATATATTTATGTTAAATATTTCGTTATTTAAATATTTAAATAGTATACAAACTATTTAAAAATACTCATTATTTGAATTTAAGATATTTATTTATTGAAATATTTAAATAAAATTATATTTTTTTAATGTTAAAATTCGATTAATTGAATAACGTTTAATTTAAATAATCAGAAAAAACATAATTTATATTGTTAGTACACAATCTCCTAATGAATTTTGTAAAAATATAAAACTATTAATAATATGAATAGTATTAAATCTACTATAATTTTTGTGTTTTTAATAAATATTTTAAAGCTTATACTATTATTACATAATTTAATTGTTATTTGTAAATTATAAAATTATTATTAATTTGAATATTATCTTATTATTTTATTATTTTAAGATTTTTTTATTTTATTGAATAATTTCGTTGTTTAAAATACTTAGATATTTAAATATTTAAATAATATATAAAATATTTAAAAATAGTCATTATTTGAATTTAAGATATTTAGTTATTGAAATATTTAAATAATTAAACATTTTTCTATGCAATTATTTAACAATTTTTATTTTTTTATTATTTAATATATTTAGTTATTGAAATGTTGAAATAATATTTTTTTTTTTTGAATGTTAAATTTTTATTATTTGAATAACATTTAATTTGAATAATCTGGAAAATCATAATTTATATTTTTAGTACATAATTTCGTGATGGATTTTGTAAAAATATAAAATTATTAATAATATGTATATTATTAAATCTGTTATAATTTTTTTTGTGTTTTTAATAATTATCTTAAAGTTTATACTATTATTACATAATTTCATTATTAATTTTCGAAAAATATTAAATTATTATAAATTTGAATATTATGTTATGATTTTTTTTTTATTTTATTGCATAATTTCTTATTTTAACTATCTAAAATGTAGTTATGTTAAATATTTCGTTATTTAAAATATTTAGTTATTTAAGTATTTAAGTAATATATAAAATATTTTAAAGTACTCATTATTTGAATTTAAGGTATTGAGTTATTTTAATATTTAAATATTTAAACATTTTTCTATGTAATTATTTAAAAGTTTTGAGTATTTTATTATTTAAGATATTTAGTTATTGAAATATTGAAATAATATTTTATTATTTTTGAATGTTAAATTTCTATTATTTGAATAACATTTAATTTGAAAAATCTGGAAAATCATAAATTATATTGTTAGTACATAATTTCATGATGAATTTTGTAAAAATATAAAACTATTAGTAATATGAATATTATTAAATCTATTATAATTATTTTTTATGTTTTCAATAATTATTTTAATGTTTATCTATTATTACATAATTTCATTATTGATTTTGTAAAAATATTAAATTATTATTAATTTTAATGTTATGTTATGATTTTTTTTTTATTTTATTGCATAATTTCATTATTTTAGCTATTTAAAATATAACTATGTTAAATATTTCATTATTTAAAATATTTAGTTATTTAAGTATTCAAATAATATATAAAATTTTAAAAAATACTCGTTATTTTAATTGAAGATATTTATTTAATGACATATTTAAATAATTGAATATTTTTCTATGTAACTATTTAGCTATTTTTAGTGTTTTATAAGATATTTTGTTATTGAACTATTGAAATAATATTTTATTTTTTAATTTTAAATTAATATTATTTGAATAACATTTAATTTGGATAATCTGAAAAGTCATAGTTTATATTGTTAGTACATAATTTCGTTATGAATTTTGTAGAAATATAAATCTATTAATAATATGAATATTATTAAATCTCTTATAATTATTTTTTTTATGTTTTTAATAAATATTTGAAAGTTATTACATAATTTGTTAAAATATTTGAACAAATTTTAAAATTTTAATTTAAACTTTCTTTAGATAGATATAGATAAAAAATGGCAAAGAGGATAAATATGAATTAGAAATAATTTGGAGAGAAATTCTCAACTAAATTAGAGATAAGTTAGGAGATAAATAGGAATTGGAGATGGTTTAGGAGAAACTAGGAGAGGTAGTTTAGCATAAATTTTAAGAAAAGAGATTGTTGGGGAAGGAGAGCATCCAATTGGTTATTTAAAAAAATGACATGTAATAAATAAACAAAAAAATCAAAAACAGGAGAAAGTTTCTTGACTGTTTTGTTATATACAATGGGACTCAACCATGCATAGTAGGCTGAGCAAATTAATGAACACACTAGTTTTCTGTATATATATCGCAATGTTTTAAAAACTGACTTGGTGGTCAAATTTTTTTTGTCTCTGGGTCGTGTGTCATTAATTTGACCATTTGGGTCTAACGAGTCAGGTTATGTCACATCAACATAGGTATGTATAAATATATATTTTATTAATAGAAAAATAAATAATTATTTTTTAGATGTAATATATGTATATATAAATATTATTTTGTGTTTAATTTATGTAAAAAATGCAATTTTATTAAAAAAAAGGATTTTTGATGAAAATAGTGGGGTTTGACACCTTAGGACACATAGATCTCAAAAAAATACCCAAAATAAAAAAAAAAGAGATCACCCTAATCACACATCTGAGCACAAAGTGATGACTTCTCGAAATTTGCACATACATTGAGTGTGTAACCTGTGATATGGTGACAAGGTTAGATGGGTCAACCATTCGGCTTAGATGATTTTTGACCAAATGGTGCATTTCATGCAAATTGGACATGAAACTTTGATTAATAAGTGATGCTTCGAACAATTCAATTGATGGGATCAACAATGGGTTGAGCACACCGATATATGGGGCTTACATGACATCCATACCTTATGTGTAGGACGTTAGGAACACTGGAATGGGATTTGCTCACAACAAAAATTGTACTAACATGATGTATATGTGTCTATACATCTCACTGTGAAGCTAGGAGCCACCATGAGAATAGGACCCATTACGTCTGTGATATGCAGATGCATATCGTGTTGTAAAGTGTTGGAATAATTTTTTTTTACGAATAGATTCGGTCTCACCCAATGTGTGATTTTGTCTCCAATCGACCTTCATTGAATTCACTTTTGCTACGACATTGCAGTAGCCAGGTCTAAAACAGAAAATCATGGTCTTAGATTTACTATAGTGGCCCCATGAAGAATTCATTTCATCAATTCAAGGCAAGGGTGTCAATTGGATTGGATTTCATCCAATCTGGTCCAGTCCAATGTGAGTCCATTACAAATGGACCTGGACCAATCTAGTCCAATGAATATTTTGGACCATTTTGGATTGGTCCAGAGACTGTCCAATCTGTTCAAATTTCTATTAGTTTAGATTGGTTTCAACTCAAACGTTGTTCATTGATATCTATGTTCTTATCTTCTACCAATGGACCAGATATTGGCTCAATCCAATATAAATTCATTATAGACAGACCAGGTCCAATCTAATAAGTTATATTGGCCCGTCCAATCTGTCCAAATTCAATATATCTTATCCGTCCATCCAATCCATCCAAATGGATCCATTGACATCTCTAATTCAAAGTGAGGCCATGGCAACAAATCAAGGACTTTGATTTAATTGTTTCATAGGGCAACAATAATCTCATCACAAAAAATGTGAGTCGACCTTCACTTAGGTTTCCTATAAATACTTGTTATAATGCTTAAACATCTATGATGTTAAAAAAGGACATGACACCGGAAATCCTTTGTGAATTTTGATGAAAACCCACCACTTTTTTGACATTGGTTGATTGGTTATAAATTTTTCTGGTATGATGTCTTGCCTATTCATTTTATGGTTATCACACCCGCCTCACATTGGAAGCATCTTCACTTCTAAAAATGGATGTTCCCAATGCATGACTCTACCGGACAGAAGAAATATAAAAAAATCCCTTATTTATGGGTGGATCACCTAATTTTTTATGTGGTCGCCGAGAGGGTGACACGTAATCCAAAGTTTGATACCTATTAAATGTTATGCGACGGAAAAGATTAAGTGCCCACTTGATTCGTGGGAACAAGTATCTGGAATGGCATTCCCGGCCCATTTGAAGAAATAGTCATTCCTTTAACGAAATCTCATTCCATCTGATTCTAACTTTTATTTTGATTATTGTCTGAATCAAATTATGGCAAAACAATATCTTGATTTTAATTCCGAAAAATTTTGATTCTTATTCTAATTTCAATTTTGACTATAAACCAAATGGACCCTTGAGAGGGTATTTGGTGATGTACATATAACTACATTTTCATCTTTCTATAGATTTGAAAAAGTAGACGAAAGAAAAGAAAAAGTAAATTTTATTAAAAAAAAAAAGGTAAAATTTCAATTAATTCTAATCCATTTTATATAATATCAAACTAAAAAAAGAATACTTTAAAGACTCAGCAGAACTTTTGTCATATATATAATCAAATAATGAAAACGGACAATGTTAGATGAGGATTTCAATACACAGTCAATCAAAAGCATTGATTGAATCAGGTCCGACTTTAATTGGGTACATTCAACTTGTACCCCTAACTCTATTACTTGAAACTGTTTTAATAAACCCGGTACACGCACGACTCCCTGCTAGTATATCACTAAAATGCATGCATATGTCATGAAACATATTACCTAAGGCCAAATGTTACTTGTTTAATCTACATTTTCCTCAAATAACAAAAGTCTCTTTAGCTCAATGTGGAAGGAGTATAAATACAAATATGTAGAGTACAAAACCTTATATTTTGTATGAAAAATTGTCAAAAACTCATCATCAGTTTTCAGCATTTCTCTTAAACTCACCACAACTTTTCAAAATGTCTAAAACTCACAATGTCAGTAAGCTTTTATTTTTTGAAACTCACCTTCCGTTAGTGCACCGTTAATGTTTCTTAACAGAGGTGTTTATGCAGCATAATTAACAATTTTTATGACCAAATCACCCTTAAATTGCAAGTTAGAGGAAAAGGGTCTTTTTCATTTTTCATTTTTCTTTTTTATTTACATTTTTAGTGTTTTCTTCTAATTTCTAATATTTTTTATAATTTCTGTTTTTTTTACATTTTTCTATTTTCTACCATCTATAAAATTTCCTGTACTTTTTGTTATTTTTTTTTTGTAATTTCTGTGTTTTTCCTATAATTTTGGTGTTTTTTCTACAATTTATATTTTCTGAGTTTGTTTTTCAATTTCCATAGTTTCTACAATTTGAAAATAACTTTTTATTTTGTGTGCAATTTCTATAAATTTTCTTATATTGTTTATAATTTCTGTGTTTTTATGTATTTTATATTTGAAAATATTTTTTTGAACTTTTTCCCTTTTTTTTCATGTCTAAATATTAAAATATATGTATATATTTTATATTTTTCTATGAAGGTTAAAATGGTAATATATTAACAGCCGTTAGTCTCTTTAACGTCATGTTAATGAAATGGTGAGTTTTAGACATTTTAAAAAGTTATGGTGAGTTTAAGAGAAATGCTGAAACTCATGATGAGTTTTTGACAATTTCCCATTTTGTATTATTTTGTATATATTTATACTGTACATATTTGTATTTGTACTCCTTCCAAACTGATCCTCTGTATCTATGCATGATGTATACGTATGAGATAGAAAGGGAGTATATATAGATGGTTTTCATTTGTTGTTATTCATTAACCTTAGAGCATGAGAAGGGTGGGTTAGTTAAACAAAAACTATAACCATGGTTAGGTTTAGAAATGACTTAAGGATGCATTTGGCATTCTTTATTTTAAGTACTTATCTTCTTTTTATTACTTAAATCTCAGTATTTGCATGAACATTTTAAGTTTTTAACAATAAAAAGGAGATAAATCTTTAAAATAAGAAATAACAAATGCAGCCAACAGACCAAAAATTTTTGAAAGGTGGGTTAGTCAAACAAAAAATTATGATCTCTATAATGTAGTGTACCTTAGGGCAACTAAAGGAAACCCAGGAATGATAGGTGTATTGAGGAATCATTCTGAGCAATGGTGTGGTGGGCATTGCCTCTAATGATCAAGATCAAATCAGCCCCCTACAACGTTCCACACCATATCCCCACTTATATTGTGAATATTTTCTGATGATGATATCATCATTTTTGGGAAAACATTTTCAATACACGGTAAAAATATGCTGTGGGACGTTGTGGGGGCTAATTTGATCTCCTGATGATATGGTTATTAACAAAGGTCTCCGACAAGCTCCTCATGGGGGATTCATTCATCTTATTGTCGAATCTGATTCTCTATCAACCATTACAGCTCTTATTTAAACAGAGCCGATGCCCGAACCGGATGGCTGAGAATCTTTTCCGAAGCACACCTGATTTAATAATTCAGTGTGGTGTTGTCTCTCTTTTACACTGTTTTAAGGAGTCTAATAGGTGTGCTGATAAGTTAATGAATTTAGCTATTTCTCAAACTTGTTGCAAATTTTTCTTTCTTTTTTTGTAAATTCCCCCTTGCTGAGGTTGTGTACGTCCATCCCCCATCCTTGGGAGGATTTGTCAGGAACTCCTCAATGGCGTCTTTCTGGGGTGTGTAGCTAGTTCGTAGTTATTTTCCTCTGAATGAAAAAAAAAAAAAGACAGGAACGTTGTGGGACAAAGATGGAAGTATCGTTCCCCATAAGCTAGCTCATGATCCAGATCCATTAAAAATTATGCTTAATATCGATTTTCAGGTCGAGCTTAAATTTTGAAGGATAAATTTTTCAAACTGTATCTATCCTTATCGTTAAAAAATTGACTAACACTACCTCTATTATTTTTTTTTTTTTGAGAATTGACTAACTTTACGCCTGTGTTAACATGGTTAATGTATGCACATGTGATCCCATATGACCTATCAAATCTTTTTGAAACCCAATATTACCCTCATCCCGAGAGCCCTCACTCTCTCCATTCTCAGCCCTCCCCCTCTACCTCTCATCTCTCTCTCCTTTCTCCATTCGGTTTCAATTAATAAAAACATAGGAAAAAGGCAGTTTTCTTCTCCACGAAGCTGTGACTCTTCTGGACGGAACAGACGCAGCGGAGACCCATTGCCATTACCGACGAGTGATCACCCCTATTTCTCTCTCTCTCTCTCTCCTTCTTAATTCTTTCCATACTCTGTTTTCCTCAACCGAAACAAGGTGACGAACCAGCTCACCGCCGGTCTCTCCCTCCTTTTCTTCTTCTTCCCCTCTCTTCTCCTTCTCTCCTTTTTCTTCTTTCGTCTTTTGTCTCTCTCTTTCTCCATTCTCTTCCCTTTTGATCGAACGAATCAGAGGAGGTAAGAACCAGTCACCATCGGCATCTCTGCCCTATTTTCCCTTCCTTTCTTCTGCTCCTTTCTCTTTCCTCTCCTACTCTTCTTCCTTCCACTTTCCCTCTTTCTTTCTCTTTCTCCTCCCTCTCCATTTCTTCTCCTTTGGTTTCCTCTTCTCCTTCTACCATTTCTCCGCTCCTCTCTCTCTCTCTCTCCACCTTTGTTTCCTCTCACCGTCGGTTTCTCTCTGTCTCTCCCCCTTTTTTCTCTACAAAGTTTGCAAAGCTATTCTCCCTAGCCATTTATCTAATAGTTGGCATTGTGAGACCCTTCAACGGTGTTTCGTAGATTTTGGTAAGAATATGAGAGATGGGATATCGCTCGATGTTTTGCCTGCATCCACGAAAACTTGGGAAACCATTGACAAACATGATTGCCACTGGACATGGGCCCTATCGCGTAAGTGGATAGGGTCAAAGACACAACGAGCGACTGTTGGGTTCCTTTTGGAATGTCTAGCAGTGGTTGATGGCGCATTGTGGCACGAACTGACGTCTTGAAGCAGTTGAACCATCCATTGCTCCTGAAGCTCTAAGGAGTTCTTTTCACCAATAAGTCTGTTGGGTTCTTCATGAATTACTACCCAAATGAAACCAGAAAGGTAGAAAACTGCCCATTTATCAAAAGTTTCTCTCAACAAGATCTGGGCTTGGATTATTTTCAAGCCTCTTCAAAAAGGAGACTTAATATTGAACCAGAAAGGTAGAAAACTGACCATTTATCAAAAGTTCTTTTCACCAATAAGTCTCTTGATTCTATTGCAGATAATTTCAAATGGCTCAACTGTGATCGAAGGAGACTGCATGAAGATAGCTGTCAATTCGAAGGATTCATCACCGGAAATGAATATTGAGGACGAGGTCGAGGATGAAATTTCTTCCAAGGTACGTTTAAAACCCTATTTTCTTGAAGTCCTTTTTTTTCCTGTGTAATTTCTTCAATCTAATCATCTCTTTTTTATATGTGCAGCCCGCAGCAGACAGACTTAATTTGAATCACTGTAGCCAGGGTTCGAACGAAGAAGCTAGACGGCAAGGAATGGAGGAGGATCACAATCAAACGGATGACTACGGAACACCGTACCAAGAAACCTTCATGATCTGTTTCCACCTCTTCAAGTTTGGGGCTTACACAAGCTAGCTCGTGTTATTCATGTTCTGCATTCTTTGGGTCATCAACAAAGAGTAGAAAACTATAAATTCTTTTTCTCTCAGATCTACTTGATGTTCCCATGATCCGCCTCGACATCTCTAAGACACCTCTTCAACGACATAAGTCACAGAAAGAATGGATTTGAGATACACCCCTAGTCCTAAACCACTAAAGCTTAACCATGCATTATCGAATATTTTACTTAATTCTCCATTAACGAGTTGCTATAGATGATCATCTTTTGTTTAAATTTGGTTCTCTGTAGGTTTACTAATTTTGAGCTTCTGTTTATTTTTTGAAAGCTGAAACCTGAAATAGCAAGAAGTGGAACCTGGAAACCACCATTTTTAACCGGTGGGAGAAGGGTTAAATAATAAAGCCAGCATTACCGAGAATGGGCGGGGAGAGAGAACTGTTGGATTTTAATCTCATAAGAGATTAAATCCAATGGGTTTGATTGGTCAATTACATGAGAAATTGCACATGCACACTTGATTGAAAAATCAGTTTTTTCTCTTACACAAAAAAAAAACCCAGTTTTGAACTTGTCCCACATTGGATAATTACAATGTTTGTTTTCAGTATTTCAATAGGAGCTGATTTACACTCCTTAGAATTAGTAGAGGAGAGTATGGGGATTTGATACTGCGCAACGTGTGCGTACGCGTGTGTGTGGCGTAATGAGGTGCTTTAGAGGCACACTTTGCGTGCACCCGTGTGGCTTGCGATGGGCAACTCTGGTTTTGGTGCATTGATGACCGGTGATCACCGTTGATATCAACGGTCACGATTTGATCGGGTGTGATCAAGAGGCACAATTCAAAGTTAACAGTCACCAACTACCAACTGTTAACAACTTTTTAAACAGTCACAATGGTTGAAATTGTGACTGTTCAAGGTGCCTTCTCTAAATTAGCACCTACATTTTCCTCATACCTCTTCATAAATTATTTAAGGAGCATGAATCAGACTCCAAAACACACAATTTCGAAATTCATTATCTCTCTCTCTCTCTCTCTCTCTCTCAGTCCGGTCTGCTATAGTCTCATAGAAGGTTTCTTTGGAGACTCTTAAACTTTGTTGGTTGCAGATTCTTGCCCAATGCTCTGTTGTATCTTGGGAACGAATTTGTCTGTAACCCAACAGCAAACTTAGTAAAACTGAGTGGGGGCAAATAACGTTCTAAAGACAGTGTCTTTAGACGCGCCTCAATGCTTTTCCTCCTAAGTTACAGTGACCCCATCATCCCCAACAATTTTAGAATGATATTTTGTAATGGAGGTGGAAGTAAGCATGACTTTGATCAAAATGATGAACCAAGATCTTGTTCGACTAGACTAGTTCAATGGAGCAAATTTCAGCCGATGGCAAGACAAGATGATCTTCTTTCTGACCACATTGAAGCTATACTATCTGTTGAACCCAAATCTGAAATCACTTCCTGAACCCACTGACAAAGACTCTGAGAAACTAAAGAAGGAAAGAGCAAAATGGGAAGATGACTCACTTTTGTGCCGAGGACACATACTGAATGCCTTATCAGACCGGCTCTACAACTTCTACAAGGAACTTACATCTCCAAAAGAAATTTGGAAGGCCCTAGAATTCAAATACAAGGTGCAAGAAGAAGGTATGAATAAGTATCTTATTGCAGAATACATTGACTTCACCATAAACGACCATAAACCTATATTGGAGCAAGTTCATGAACTACAAGTGATAGTCAATAAAATTTGATCCCTTAACATCATCATTCTTAAATCTTTCCAAGTGGGAGCAATTATTGTCAAACTTCCACCCTCTTGGAATGATTACAGGAAGAAGCTTCTGCACAAGGCTGAAGAATTTACCTTGGAGCAAATTCAGCAACACCTTCGTATTGAAGAAGAGTCTCGAAATAGATACAGTAGGGATAAGACCTTGACCGGTATGCTGAACTCTAAGGTAAATTTTGTGGAAAATGGATCGAAGAAGACTAACCCTGCATTATAAGTAAAGAAGAAGGATGAGAACTTCAAAAAGAGTAACAATAAGAAAGGATCCTGCTATGTTTGTGGAAAGAAGGGGCATTATGCCCGAGCCTGTCGATATCGGAAAGGTGGAACCAAGTCTGCAAACATGGTAGAAGACAATCTCGTGGCCATGATTACTGAAGTCAACATGGCAGAATCGTCTTCTGGATGGTGGTTTGATTCAGGCACCACATTCCATGTTTGTAAGGACAAGTCCTTATTCAAGACATATGGAGAAGTGACTGATGGCCAGGAGGTACAGATGGAAAACCAAACATGTGCCAAAGTTGCTGGAAGAGGCAACGTAGATTTGAACTTCACATCCAAAAAGACACTGACTCTCCTGAACGTTCTCCATGTTCCTGACATTAGAAAGAACTTGGTCTCATTAAATCTTGTTTGTAAGAGGGGATTCAAAGTTGTATTTGAATCCGACAAACTAATCATATCCAAGAATGGGATGTTTGTTGGAAAGGATTATGATTGTAATGGTATGTTCAAATTAAGTATTAATGAAGGAAAAATTTCTGCTTATATTGTTGATTCTTTCTCTTTATGGCATGATAGATTAACACACTTGAATTTTAAATCCATAAAGAACGTGAGCAAACTAGGTATAATTGCTTACAGTAATGAATCAACTGAAAAATGTGAAATATGTGTAAAATCTAAAATGGCTAAGAAACTTTTCCCTAGTGTTGAGAGAAATTCTCAACTTTTAGAACTAATCCATTCTGACATCTGTGAACTCAATGGTGTATTAACTAAAGGAGGCAAGAGATACTTCATAACATTTATAGATGACTTTTCTAGGTACACATGTGTCTACCTTATGAGAACTAAGGATGAAGCCTTTGACATGTTTAAACTATATAAGACTGAAGTTGAAAATCAACTAGAAAAGAAAATTAAAATCCTCAGAAGTGATAGGGGTGCTGAATACTTTTAAAATGAGTTTAATTCTTTATGTGAAGAATTTGGAATAATACATCAGTGTTCTGCTCTCTATACCCCTCAGTAGAATGGCCTGGCTGAAAGGAAAAATAGAACACTTACAGAAATGATAAACTGCATGTTGTTAAAAGCTAATGCACCCTTAAACCTATGGGGGGAAGCACTCCTAACAGCCTGCCATTTACATAACAGAATTGTTTCTAGAATTAATAACAAATGCCCATATGAATTATGGACAGGAAGAAAACCTAATTTAACATATCTAAAAGTGTGGGGGTGCTTAACATATTATAGAGGTCCAGATCCTAAAAGAACCAAATTAGGACTCAGAGCTAAGAAAAGTATGTTTGTTGGATATGTAGAACATAGCAAGGCCTATAGGCTTCTAGACTTAGAGTCTAACATAATAATTGAAACTAGAGATGTTGAATTCTTTGAAAATAAACTATGTTATGAACCTGCAGAAAATGAATCCACAGAAAATGACAAAGAAACTCAGATCTCAATACCTGTTGACAATAATGAGACTGAAAGAAAAAATGACACAAATATAATACATACAATATGACTTAGAAGAAGTCAAAGACAAAGAATAGAGAAACACTTAGGTTCAGATTTTATCTCTACTCAGTCAATTGTATTTTTGGTTGAGGCTGATAGAGAGAAGATTTTAAATAAAATACCCATTGTCCTAAACATTGAAAATGATCCAAAATCCTATAGTGAGGCCATGACCTTTAGAGATGTTGCCTTTTGGAAGGAAGCTATAAATGATGAAATTGATTCAATAATGTCAAATAACACATGGGTACTATTAGATCTTCCTCCAGGATCAAAACCAATAAAATGTAAATGTGTGTTTAGAAGAAAATACAACACTGATGGAACTGTGCAAACTTTTAAGGCTAGATTGGTAGCCAAAAGATTTAGTCAAAAGGAAGGGATTGATTATTTTGACACCTATGCACCAGTGGCTAGAACAACTTTTATTAGAACACTTATAGCATTAGCATCCATTTATCACTTATTTGTTCACCAAATGGATGTTAAAATTGCTTTCTTAAATTGTGTTTTAAATGAAGAGGTTTACATGGAACAACCAGAAGGACTTGTTCTTCCTAGAAACGAGAAGAAAGTCTGTAAACTGGTTAAATCACTATATGAATTAAAACAAACACCTAAACAGTGGCATGAAAAATTTGATTCTTGCATTCTAGTTTTTGGTTTTAAACATAATAGTACTGATAGATGCATCTACTCAAAATTCACTGAAAATTATGGAGTAATTGTGTGTCTTTATGTGGATAATATGCTTATTGTGGATACAAATATGGTTGGCATAAATGAAACTAAAAACTACTTATCATCTGTTTTCAAGATGAAAGATTTAGGAAAAGTAGATACCAAATTGGGAATAAAAGTTAAAAAGCATAGTAGGGGCTATGCATTAAGCCAATCACATTATATTGAGAAAGTACTTGAGAAATTTAAGCATTTAGGGTTTAAAGAATATAGCACGCCATATGATTCTAGTATAAAGCTAGTAGAAAATACTGGTAGAGCAATTACACAACTTGAGTATGCTAGTGTAGTAGGGAGCTTGATGTATGTTATGCTTTGTACCAGACCTGATATTACATTTGTAGTAAGTAAACTCAGTCAGTTTACAAATAATCCCGGTGCAGAGCATTGGAAGGCAGTTGGGAGAGTTCTTGGGTATCTCAAGAGAACCTTGGAACTTGGCTTGTTTTATTGTGATTATCCAGCTGTACTAGAAGGGTACACTGATGCAAGTTGGATTACTGGTAATGGAGATAACAAGTCCACATCTGGATGGATTTTTATCCTTGGTGGGGGTGCGATCTCTTGTCCAAGAGACAAACTTGTATATCTCACTCGACCATAGAATCTAAGTTCATAGCCTTAGCGGTTGTTGGAAAAGAGGCCGAATGGATTAGGAATTTATTATTGGATATAAAACTTTGGCCTAGTCCTATGCCTCCAATTTTCATTTACTGTGATAGTGAGGCAACTCTGTCAAGGGCCTACGGTGGTACCTACAATGGTAAGTCCAGACATATAAGTCTGAGACACGAATTTGTTAGGCAACTGATTCAAGATGGAGTCATCACTATAACTTATAAGAGGTCAAGTAAAAACTTGGTTGATCCTCTTACCAAGGGTTTAGCCAGAGAATTGGTAAGAATGACAACTAAAGAGATGAGATTAAAACCCTTAGTTACCTGTAATGGTAACCCAACCTGAACTGAAAAGCCATCAGTATTGGGTTTAATGGGTAACAACAAGTTACAACAATGTGACTGTTAGCACTGACATTGAGAAATTTCCCATCACAACATAAACAATGATGTCCGTTATGATGAGACGTTGAGATAAACTCTTAATGAAGTTCTGAAATGTGTCAAATAACGGAACACATAGTGGAGCTTCACTTATGTGAACATAGAAGTGGTGCCGCTTCTCATGAGGGTTTGGGTTTGCTCTCGGGATTGTTCATGAAACTAGGAAAGAAGCACATGGCCATAACAGTGTTGAGCAAAATTTGAAACTCTTGCAAAGAATGAACATTTTTATGTGATAGGTGTCTCTGGTCTGTCTTGAAAGTAGTTGGTTTAAGGTCTTACCACCAATAACTTTGACAAGGCTCTGAGATAACTATACTAACAAGAGGTTTAAGTTGATAAACACCTTTTGTATGCATAACTGTGTCATAATAGTTTGGATTGAGATAGAACCATGTAATTGATCAATCAATGTGGAGGATTGTTGGATTTTAATCTCATAAGAGATTAAATCCAATGGGTTTGATTGGTCAGTTACATGAGAAATTGCACCTGCACACTTGGTTGAAAAATCAGTTTTTCTCTTACAAAAAAAAAAAAAAAAAACCTAGTTTTGAACTTGTCCCACATTGGATAATTACAAGGTTTATTTTCAATATTTCAATAGGAGCTGATTTACACTCAGAATTAGTAGAGGAGAGTATGGGGATTCGATACCGCGCAATGCGCGCGCACGCGCGTGCGCACGTGTGTGTGGCGCAATGAGGCGCTTTAGAGGCACACTTTGCGCGCACCCGCGTGGCTCACGATGGGCTGCTCTAGTTTTGGTGTGTTGATGACTGTTGATCACCGTTGATGAGACCAACGGTCATGATTTGATCGGGTGTGATCCAGAGGCACAATTCAAAGTTAATAGTGACCAACTGTTAACAACTTTTTAAACAGTCACAATGGTTGAAATTGTGACTGTTCAAGGTGCCTTCTCTAAACTAGCACCTACCTTTTCCTCATACCTCTTCACAAATTATTTAAGGAGCATGAATCAGACTCCAAAACACACAATTTCGAAATTCATTATCTCTCTCTCTCTCTCTCAGTCCGATCTGCTATAGTCTCATAGAATGTTTCTTTGGAGACTCTTCAACTTTGCTGGTTGCAGATTCTCGCCCAAGGCTCTGTTGTATCCTGGGAACGAATTTGCCTGTAACCCAATAGCAAACTCAGTAAAACTGAGTGGGGGAAAATAACATTCTAAAGACAGTGTCTTCAGACGCGCCTCAGAGCTTCTCCTCCTAAGTTACAATGACCCCATCATCCCCAACAAAAACGAAGGGGATGAAGAGAGAGAGAGGGAGGGTGAGAGGTATGCCGCTGCTGCGGCAGTGCTGAAACAGGGGCGAGAGGGAGAGAAGAAGGAATGGAGAGAGAGAGAGAGAGAGAGAGAGAGAGAGAGAGAGAGAGAGAGATTGCAGAGTTGAACTGATTGCATAACTTAGTGAAATTTTCTCTTATTTGCTCTTTTTATTTCCAGATTTGCATAACTGAGTTGAACTTATCAAATCAGGTCAGTCTAGTTTAGTATTAACTGGTAGTTGAAGCTAAGGGGTTGGATGTTTTTTATGTATTCAAAGAACCTAACCATTCACTTTTGTCTTCTTAATGCATAGTGCGTTTTGGGCCCTTGGTTCATTTCTTCTTGACCATCCTTTTGCTATAGTGTTTGGCAAATTTTAGCATTAATACAAATAGTGATGTGCGGGGCTCACAGTGTCATATGTAAAGAGAAATAGATTTTATAACATCAATATTAAAATATTATTTATAATTATAATAATATTTTTAATTAATTGTTTTTTTTTTGCTCTAAGGGACTAAGCAATAGGGGGTAACTCATCCCCCAAACCCGTACCCCCCCATCTTAGGTATAGGTGGGATTCGATTCCCAGTCTCTGCTACTATCAGCAGGAGACGCCTTACAAACCAACAAGTAGTATTTGGAAGCTGGAGAGAGATTGAGAGAGATAGGAGGAGAGAAAGAGATGTTTTATTAGGCATGTGAGATAGATTAGAGATGTTTTAGGAGAAAGTTTTAGAAAAAAAAAATTAGGAGAAAAGATGACTTAGGTGATTGGCAGAGAGAGAGAGAGAGAGATTTTAGGAATAAGGTAAGGGGATATTGCCTATATTATTTCCTTATTGGTTTAATCGACAATTAGGTAGAATTAAAAATAAAAAATTAAAAAATTAGAAAAAGGATTTGAGATGAGCAACCTTACTTTATATATATAAAATAGATAGATTAATTAATTATCATACTTCAACTTCTTATTAACAAAAGCCCATACATCACACGATGAGTTCACATCCCAACTGTATATTGAAAACATCTCATCTTACCAATGCATGAGGCGCCCGCTGTGGGGCGCTGGCGTGCTGATGCCCACTGGGCCACTAGTATTAATTAATCAAAGTATATTTAAATGGTAACGTATCGTATGGGTTGGAATCTATTGTGTTTGGAGAAATTTTATGATAAGGCAATACCAATACCAATACCAATACCATAGCCTTGAGCTGTTGGATAGTCAAAATAGAAGGTTGAAAAGTGGCCCCAGATCGTTTCGCTCGAGAGAAGTGAGAACTTGTTTTGAGCTTAAATTGTGATTTTGTGTGGGATGCCTCTATGACAGTAAATCTCAGGAGACACCAAGCAAGACTTTATAGAATTAATAGCTCATTCCTTCTAGTACATGACATTTAATTATAGTGGAGAGTTTATTTTCTAACTTGTGCCTCATTATCTTCTACATTATGCCTGTTTAGAACTGAAATTTCAATATTGCACATGGAGACAATTGACCTACCCTACAAGATCTCACATGGTATATAAAGAAGACCACTTCAATCGTCTATTCTGGATTCAATATGATCTTCGGATCAGTGCGTTAACTCATAGAAAAGTAAACCATTCGTGAATCATGACTGGACTCTTAATACTTATTCTTTTTCTTTTCTGAAGGGCCCTAAGGCAAATTCATTGCAACGAACAGATAACAGAAAGGATCAAGTGTGAGTGCGTGTGTGGTTACAAGCAAACTTAACTAGAGCATGAGCAACATGATTCCCTGTACGAGAGGGAAGGAGAGTACAATTCGAAAATCCGCTCATCAAAAGTCTCCTATATGCAGTTAGCAACAATCCGCTAAAATTTTAGACTGTGCAGCCAAGCATGTAACTTGAATTTGACAAGTTACATTGTATCAGAGAATCTGTAGTACCAAATCTGGTGAGGTCGCTCCGATGCTTAAGTCAGTAATTATGCTGTGAATGCGAACTGAATGCTTGAGAGCTTGATTGCTAGTGATTAGAGTAACCATACATACCTTTGCCTTGAGATTTCAAGTCTTTATATACCGGAGTAGTCATGGGTCTTATGGAAGAGCTCTGGGATCTTCGAGCTGTGGAGATAAGTTGGTTCTATTTTTGAAGGAGAGCAATACGTTAATAAGGTTTATCATTTACATCCGATTCAGGCAGAATCGGGATAAATTCTTATCGTGATCTCGGAAAATTCGGGGTCTGTTGGCCCATCGTGACCTCAAGAGATTCATGATGTATTGGTGAGGCCTTTGGAGTCGGTTATGTGGCGCTTCGGTTCATTAGGTCCGAGTTGGGACTTTGATTCTTTAGTCCCGAACTGGATTGGGTGCCGAGGTGCCTCTACGTTGAGGCGGGTTTTGGGCCGAGGTGGCTAAATACCCGAACTACGAATGCTGCGAACTGGGCTTGCCAGACTGAGCTGTCATCCTTCGTTCAGATCGTGCCTATGTATCCCCTTCCTGCTAGGTCGTGCCAAATCACCCTTCATCAACAAGTAATTACAATAGTACACGTAAGTGAACATCTGAAAATGACAACGCTGAAGTTAATACCACCACGACAAGAGAATGTGCTTGTTTGATCATCCTTGGGTTCACTGCAAGTATTAAAGCATTTTGGGTACCTTTTCCTGAAGAACTGGGATAGGCATCAACCCATAGGTATCATGAGCATGGTTTTCCCAGAAAAACTAGGTGACTGATCTCTTTTACCCCAGAACCATTATTTCACCAAAAACCGTTGATTTGGTCAATAAATCACTGATCTGGGTGGTCGAAGTATTTGAACCGCCCAATGATTTTGGTTGTTTTTGAACGATTGGACCTTTCAACTGGAGAACCAAATAGATAAAGATGTCAGGGAGAGAGTAAAAAATAAAGGAATGGTTGTATTATTTGACTTGTCAATCAGTTTGAGATAGAAACAATATATATACACAAAGATGAAAGAATAAATAAAGAAACTAAGAATAGGAGCCTATGTATAAAAAATTTCTAACTAATTTCTGCTAATTAATTCTTTCTAATTTAATGTTGCCAAATCAGTGTGAGAACCTTTATTAATAATTGGAGGAGATTTATAATTAACAACTGCTAAATATCCTTTATTCTTAAGTGCTATTATGGATTAAGAGACTCCATTGGTGGTTGTGGAGTTGCCTTTTGGAGAACTTTCCTTAATACGAACCCATGACCATTATTTGTTTCATTCGATTTTAATTTTAAAGACCTTGATTAAAGAATAAAAACTTATTGAAAGACCACACCTAAACACTCTTAACAGCTTAAACTTTGAAGGTATGATATCGAAGTCTGTTTGACTGGCATTACTACGATGTCAGTTGTCCATCTGATTCCAGACACTGGTAGGCACAGATCTATGTGTGTTATTTGAAAGGCTCTAGTAATATGTTTCAAGCAAGTAGAACAGAAATTTAACAACAAAACAAGTACACATGAAACATGTGTCGAAGTTTTATTTCGTCATACTTATTGAATCCTTACAGAGCTACAGGCGGATTCAAATTAAGATGCTATTTATTGAGACACACCTTCATTAAGAGGGGCTCATGGGCAAAATACAACCCTGTAGTTAGTACCACCAGGGCAGGTGAAAGTGCTTGTAGGGTCATCCTTGGGGTAACTGTACGAAGTGGGGCACCTATCCTTGAAGAACCTGGACAAGGGAGTCGGTCCACAGATCCCGGAGTTGCAACAGTATTGATCCGTCTTGTATACGGTACATGGATTGTTACAGCCTCCGGGGGCCCTAAGTTTAGCTGGGCACTGCCCCACGATATCTTCTGAGCATTTGATTCCCTGGCAGTTGCCACTGGTAGGGCTGAAGTCCATGGGGATGTTAAATCCATCTACCAGGGAGATGTCAAAGAAATCCAAGTTATTGTATTGATTCAATGCGTATTCAGCTAAGGTGTTGGGTGGGACACCATAACCTTCGCATTGTAGTACCCCACCACAGTCACCGGTCTGACACCGTCCCCGGCCGTTTGCGTCGAACTTGCAGTTGGTGCGGCCCCAAATGCGAGCTCCCTTTGTGCCGGCAGGTACGTTGATGGTCCATGACTGGCCTCGTTCAATCTGCCTGCCACCACCCGGGGAAGCAGCGGCCCAGACTGTGTAGGCGCATTGGTTTTGGATTTCAAATTGGGCTGCATGGGTGAAGGTGAAGAGGAGAGCAGAATAGAGGAGGAAGAAGGTGGGGAGTTTACTTGTAAAGGCCATCTTCAGTAACCCAGAAAGTAGTGAGAAAGATATAGGTAGTATTCTTGTTTTGTGTTCAAGCCCAAAGCCCAAAGGAGGTTTTTATAGAGTGGTGGGGCTGCAGACACCAGGTCCAGTCCAGTGCACATTTTGTTGACTATTCTGGTTCATGGATTAAGGGCAAGATACAAAAAGAAAGCCATAAATGACCCAGGAAAAATCATAGGGATACGACATAAAGCACTGGTTACAGTTCTCCCACTTGGGTTACACAAGCGAGAAAGACTTCAAGTCGTCTTAGCGTTGATTCCTTATCCTTTAAGGGAGAATTAAATCAATTAGCCCTAGCTGGTCAAGAAAAGCAGTAGGTCTTAATGGAAGAAGAAACTAAACAACAATTGAGAAAAATTTTCATCCCCATCCCTATCCCATTCGAAACAGATTCCCATGTGGTTATCCGAAAAATGGAAAAAATTATCATTCCTAAATTATACATGTCTTAATTATTAATTTGTAGCACATATCCCGAATTGAAAGTCATAATTTATCATTTATATTAATACAAAATACAAGGTTTTGTATTTATATATTGTACTCTTCCTCGTAGGCAGATTCAAGGGACTCGTAAACCATTGCTGTAATGAGGTTGATTTCAAATAGAATACAGCAGTTTTCTCAGGTTCTTGAAATTAATGCACGAATTATTGAATAAATGAAAACAAAACTATTCTGACTCGACTTCTGAGAAGCCAAATTCATTAAAAGCATTTAATTTCTAACTTACAAGTTACAAAGAACTAAGATCTGACGTCGAAACGGGGCTTAAAACAAAAACACCAATAAGAAGTAATCTTTTCTCTTTTAAAACAAGGCGTACATGTATTTCCAATTTTCGGTACAGGTGAATTCCTAACTCTTAATAAGTATAGGGTGCTC
Source organism: Nelumbo lutea (assembly GCF_056320005.1). Classification (NCBI taxonomy): domain Eukaryota; kingdom Viridiplantae; phylum Streptophyta; class Magnoliopsida; order Proteales; family Nelumbonaceae; genus Nelumbo; species Nelumbo lutea. The sequence goes on along the minus strand of NC_142689.1, from coordinate 36,709,996 downwards.
CCTTCATATGTCATTTTCTTGCCGTAGATGATAGACCGATCTATAGCAAGCTGGATTTATATATTTTGGCTATCTCCTGTATCCTTCAAAGCATTCAACTGGTACGCGTAATCTGGCTGAACATATATCATGTTTTGGAATGCTTCGTCCAGCATTCAGGGAGTGAAAAATTTTCCTTTTGGGCACTAGGCCATGCGGACACTGGATCTCTTGCCCACGAGAATCTTGTCCACGTTTACCTATAATGTACTATCCCCGTGAATTGAGAACATTTCCCTTGCCACAAGATGAGATGTTCTCCATATATGATTGAGACAAATGTGGGCAGAGTTCTGGTGGACAGGAAATCCAGACTCAGCCACGCGTTCAGATCTCTATTCACAAGAAATCTATCACATCTATATTGTACATCGCTACATCGACAACATCTTCCCTACTTATATGTTGCCATTCAGAGGACATGTTTTAAATGTGTGGTTGTAAACTTCTTGTGGGTAGGAGATCCGGACTGGACACGCCTTCAGATGTCCTACGCAGTATGCACACAAGATCCTACCCACGTTTATTGATGGGAGTGGGACACGGCCAGACGGGTAGCTAGGGATGCAAATTTATATCCAATTCGATCCGAGCATAATCTTACAAAAGTTAATTTGAATAAGTATTCGAATCTGATCCGTATTGATTTAACTACTCATAGGCATATAAAATTTAATCAATTATTAAAAATACAAGCATTTTTAATTATTTTTATCATGTATATGCACGTCTTTTTTTATAAGGGTTTCTAGTATAAAAGGGATACTTTAGGGGTTTAATATTAATAGAAGTGATATATTTAAAAAATAAGTTAACTTTTTAAAAATAATATCAATAAAGGGAAAAAACACTCTTCATCTTCTTCTTCTTGCCATTTGTTCACCAGAGCCTTCGTTCGTTGCCGGTCGCCACTATCGTCCGCCATCGCCTCCGCCCACCTCCACCTCCGGCAATGTTTTCGGAGGTGGCAGCGGCGACACTGGTGGTCATTCCTTTGCTCGTTGCCGCTGCCACCTCTGTCTCCACCCATCTCCAGCAACGTTGTCAGAGGCAGAGGTGGAGGTAGCGGCGTTGGGCAGAGAAACCACCAGCATCGCCACTGCCACCTCTGCCTCTGGCCACCTCCGGTAACGTTGCTGGAGGCAGAGGCGGCGGTGGGCGGCGGCGGATGGTAGCTCTGGTGAACAAATGTCAAGAAGAAGAAAATGAACAGTCTTTTTGCCCTTTATTGATATTATTTTTAAAAAGTTAACATATTTTTGAAATTTTTAAATATATTACTTTTATTGATATTAAACCCCAAAAGTTGCCCTTATATGTTATTACCCCTTTTTATAAAAAATATAAAAAATATAAAAATAAATTACAAAAGTACAACATAAACATATTTTTAAATAAATAAATAATATATAGAGGTATATCCAAATCCAACAAAATTTGATTAGATTAAAATTTGGATAGGATCAAGATCTTGTCCATTTGCACCTAGACATGGAAATTGAAATGCACATTGATAACATCACTTCATTCATTATTAGGACATGTTCTTGATGTATGTGGCTATGGTGTCCCATGGATAGGAGGAGATCACATCTCTGCCCCGCAATGCCCCACAACACATCCCCACCATGTATTGGGAACATCTCGCAATGATAGTATCAATTCCGATGATATCATCATCCGGAGATTTTCAATACATGGCGGGGATGTGCTGTAGGGCGTTATGGGGCGGCTCCTTGTGGGGCAAAGATGTGAACTCGGATAGGAGATCCAGAATAGCCATGTGTTCAGATTTTTTATCCACAAGAACCCTACTTACATCTCCCATAACTGTATATTATCATTTATGGGGACATGTTCCTAATGTATGATTGTGGTGTCAAGGGCTTTTGTGGGTAGGAAATCTGGACTGGCAAACCACATACCAACGTTTTTGAACTGTCGTTGACCCGGACGATCGGACCGTTCGACCTGAGAACCGTCCAGGCAACCGGTTCCGTTTTACCTAAAACCCAGAACCTTATTAAAAATCATTAAAAAAGTCAATAAACCGTTGACTTAGGCAGTCAAACCGTTGACCCGTCGATATGTTCAACAGTTTTTGACCATTTTTTTTTATTTTTTTAATTTTTTAATTTTGGTGTCAGAATGGACCAATCCGTTCGAACCGGACAATCGAACTATTGATTCGGAAACTGGTGCCTCGAACGGTTCCGTTTTCGAATCATTTTTTAAAACGTTACCACAGACAACTTAATCCATTTTTTCCTTTTTTTTTTTTTTTCACTCTAAGGACCAAGTGTCCTTTGAACTTCGAAGCACCAGAAGCACCAGTATCATATTGAGGCAAATATTCAATTCCTGGAGTGAAAGTAATTAATCCCAATCCAATTAATCCACACTCAAGCATCATGCTTGTGTTATTCTGTGTGTTGGTCATTATATGCATCTGCTGCATTGGTAGCATCTCTTGTATTTGTTAGAATCTAGATCTTTTACCCACAACAATCCTATCCCACACCAACCCAGAACACTATCAGCTGTACATTGAAAACATCTCCCCGTATTTACATGGAAGATGTTTCAAATTTACAGTTGTAATGTCTTGTGGGTAAGAGATTCAAACTCTATTTGTCATGGGAGATGTCCCCAATAAATGGGGTGGGTGCCGGGTGGTGCTGTGGGATGCCAATCTGATTTCTGAAAAATGTTAATTTCCTGATATGTTGCAGGGAGCATTCGTACAATAGTCAGAAAAAACGGAGAATTAGTGACCTAAATGGATGAAGAAGTGATCAAATCCATGAAATAAGAAGAGGACTTGTCTTAACAGATAACAGGGTCCCTTCAATAAGATTGCTATATCGATCCATACCTAAAAGATAGATAATTGCATGTGACATGTAAAGATCTGATCATAATGTCATCTCTATATTTTCTTCTACAAGTATATCATCGAAATTTAACAAGAAGACAAGTGCACATCGATCGATAGGTACACATATATTTATTGAATCCTTACAACTAGTACTAGAGGTGGATGCGAACATCTTATTGGAGAGATCACCTTCTTACATGTACAATAGCACATATATATAAAAAAGAGTGGCTCATGGGCAAAACACAACCCTGTAGTTAGTACCGCCGGGGCAGGTTAATGTGCTTGTCTGTTGATCATTGCTGGGAAAACTGTAAGCATCCGGGCACATTTTCCTGAAGAACTGAGACAAGGGGGTGGGCTCGCAGTTCCCAGAGTAGCAGCAGTATTGGTTGGTCTTGTATACAGTGCATGGGTGGTTACAGCCTCCGGGGACCTTAAGCACAGTTGGGCATTGCCCTACGATGTCAGCTGCGCATCTGGTCCGTCGGCATTTGTCACTGATAGGGCTTAACTCCACGGGGATGTTAAAGCCATCTATCAGAGAGATGTCGTAGAAATCCACGTTATTGAATTGATTTAGCGCGTATTCAACCAAGGTGTTGGGCGGGGTGCCGAAACCTTGGCACTGTAGCACCCCACCTTAGTCACCGGTCAGACACTGTCCCCGGCCGTTTGCATCGAAGCTGCAGTTGGTGCGGCCCCAAATGCGAGCTCCCTCTGTGCCAGCTGTCACGTTGATGGTCCACGACTGGCCTCGTTCAAGCCGCTGGCCACCACCTGGGGAAGCAGCGGCCCAGACTGTGTAGGGACATTGGTTTCGGACCTCAAATGTGGCTGAATGCGTGGAGATGAAGAGAATAGCAGAGTAAAGGAGGGAGACGATGGAGAGTTTTCTTGCAAAGGCCATCTTCAGCTACCAAGAAAGATTTGATGAAGGAGGTATTTACAGAAACATTTGATGAAGGGGTGATTATAGTTGATTAAGTGGTTAGTACTCGGTACTATTAATTGGAAAGTTTAGGCACATATTTTGTTGACTAATCAGGATTGTGGAATAAGGGCAAGGTTCTCTATTGGACAAGAGAAGAAGAAAAATATCCACTTTAGTTTTCTACAGATAAGGTGAGGTGGGCAAGCTTAACGGGCTTATGCTTCCTTATTTTCTACAGAGCCCATGCCAGAAATCTCGTTTCATTTAAAACTAGCCTTTGACTTCTCTGGTGATGATGATGATTCAAATTCTGGCTTATACAGAGAATGAAAGTTCCGTCTCATAAAACGACATTGGATCATCTAGACCATTCACCACAGTAAGTCCATGTTTTGGAATGCTTATGTTAAAAGTATGTGTTTATTGGAATAAGCATATATTTGCATTTGGCACTCAACTTTTTTAAATCTTTATTTAAAAAAAAAGCACTTATTTCATATTGGGCGTTTGATACTTTTTTTTTCTTCAATAAGTACTTAAATAAGTATTTGTGATTATTTTGTCCTTTATTTTCTTTCAAAATTTTAAAATATACTCTTATGAAAGTATTTTTATTAAATTATTTTTATAGAAACATTTTTATGAAAGTATTTTTATAAAATCTAACTAGGGATAATTTTATAAGTGGTATTTTAAAATTCAACTAGAGATAATTTTGAAAGAAAAAATGAAAAAATGCTTATTGCATAAACACTTAAAAAAAAAAAAGATAGAAAATTGGGCTTAAAAAATAAGCCTCTATTTTTAAAATCAGCACTTATTTCAGGTGTATTTCCCAAACACCAATAATTGCTTAATGGTCCCAGCCCACATAAGCACTTATTTCAAATAAGTACTTACTTTTAAGCACTCCTAAATATGGCCTAACACATATACTCTTTGTGTTCATCCTATAGAGAAAAGGATGCATGCAAGAGAGACTTGAAATATATTAAAGCTAAGAATGATTGCCACCACTTTAGACCCAAGTGTAAATTCAGTTAGAAGCTCAAGCCATAGACAAATTGAATTGAGAAAATTAAAGTGGCATTTTTCATACTTCTATTTCTAAGATATATGAGAAGTTTAGGTCATGTTTGGTTTAATTGTCATTATTTCTAATAATAAAATTTTAGAATGGATAGAAATGGACGGAATGAGAAAAATTTTGAACATGCTTGATTACGAATTTCAATTTTATTCTTCTTTTTATCAACAAAAATAATAATATAGGTATACATACAATACTCATTATAATGGAAACACAACCCACACTAACGAAACACAAATATATCAACCATGTGGCGCCACATCAATAACACAATACATGAAAAAGAAAAAAGCACGCTTATAGCTTTTGAATTTGGTTGCAGAGAAAATATAAAAGAAAATTTAAAGGAAACAATTAACACCTATTTAAAACTAATTGCTGAATTGAGTAGAAATTGTCCAAATGAAAAATTGAAAAAAGCTTGTAATTTCTAAATAGAAATGGAATTTAAAATATGTAAAATTAAAAATCAAAATAATAACATGAAGAAATACAATATGTCTATTAATTTCATCAAATTGGTATATTTAATAAAAATAACATACTAAAAAACTCATAATATATAATAAAACATCATATAATGATTCGCCATGTTGCTCATTTTCATTAGGACTGCTAATTTGCATGGGCTAGGCTAGATTTTAGCTCAACCCAGGCCTAATCCTAAGAATTGGGCCTAAAGCCTAAACCCAACCTGAATTCAAATTCTAGCTCAAAATATCTAGCCCAAACCTAGACCACACTGAAATTTTATGTACTTGGGTTGGGCTCGAACCCAAATTGGACTCAGGTTGGTAAATTTTCCCACACTAAAAATTGATATAAATGTATATGTGTTAGACAGTGTATGCCCTTAACTCCAATTAACATGATGTACATTATGACATTTATTATAAATGAATAAAGTACATACTTGATTCATGTTATTGTGGTGTGTTTCTATATAATACCCTTAAACTGGAAATATATGAGACTCGTGTTAGTTTAGAATCTTCACAGTCGCGGGATAGATCTAGGGAGATTTATCCTGCCAAGGTTGACATTGATGCACCACCAAGTTGGTTGGGGTGGCTTGTCTCAGCTACCAGGGTGAGACCTGAGGTACATGCAGTGTGGGTTTTCTTGAAGCCCTGAACCGGACCAAAATTCCAGTATTGCCTTGGACCTTGGAGACAGATGGGCAAAATTGGAGTGTCACACCTGACCCCTAGACTCGATTATGATATTGCACTAAGTGTCGGATTGGGCTATCTTTGATGTGCCAATCAGTGAGATCCTTAGAGGGGGTCAAAACCTGGGTATGTTGAGATAGTCAAAGAATTCATCTGAGTGGGTGATCATAGTGACAGGATCAGCCCCTTCGTTGGATAAAGTGAACGATCGAGAAAATGTACTCTCTTTGATGGAAATCTAAACTGCAGGCAATGGATTTCAAATGTGTTTGAAATTTGGTTTTGCAAAATATATTTATATAGAGATATACTTATATATTATGGTTTCACAAATTGTTTGCAAAATATTTTAATTCCCGGGATCCATGTGAGTAGAGAGTGCAACACTATACCTTGCAGTTGAGGGAGATGTCATTTCTTGTCGGGCAGTGTTTAATCATTAAGGGCTGAGAGGTTAAGTGTAAGACCATTGAGGGTTTTACCTGATAGGTTAATCTTGCATATGCCCACAGTCCTTGGGCCTTCATAAGATGGTAGGATCCAATGACTATTTAGTGTAAATGTTGGCCAAGCTTTGTAACAGAGGCTAGGCTGAACCCATGCGATTGATGTGTAGGCAAATGTTAGGGTCCCATGCCATACAAAGAGAGCCAAGCTAGTCAGCATTAAAGGGGAGTGAGCCTGAAAGCTTAATGAGCCTAAAGCCCATTTCAAACTAGGTTAATTGGGTTAGTTAAATAGGGGCGGATCTAGGTTTGGATCAGTAGATAATGATAAGATGATAACTCTTATCCACTTAAAGAGTACATATCCAAATAAAGATTTGGATCAGGGAACTCCTAATTTGATTAGGAATAAGTTGATCTTGAATTGTAGATAAGATAAGGGATTATCCTTATCACTTAAAGAATTCAAATACAAATAAAGATTTAGATCAAGAGACTCCTAATCAGATTAGGAGGTTGTCTCTTAAGGCTATAAATAGAGAGCAGGGCGGATTTGAAAAAGACACAGACATTACAAAAGAAAACTCAGTTAGACTGATCTTGCCTTCAGTTCTTTTTCTCCCTGCTCTTGCCACCCTACCCTTTTCGATCTCCAATTCTTGGAACTAATCAAGATTTGATCTTGATATTGTTTTTTGCTAGAAAATATAATTCTGAAGCTGTGCTCACTACCCCATTTGATTCTTACTAAAGAATTAGAGGTTCTTGGTGAAGAATTACCTACTGATCCTGCCTCATCCTAAGTTGTATCATATTCAGTGGAGGGAGGATTTGGTACACTCTTTGGGCATGAACACCTGCTTTAGGAGGGGTTTTTTGTGTGGATTCCGTATCAGGTATATCCCTCCATAATCTTGGTTTTAGATTTGGTCTAATTTAGTTATAAGAGCGAATATTGAAAATGCAGTTTTCTAAATTGGGAATAGGATTCACGGATGGGAGTAAAGAAATTTTTGAAAAATTTTCCAACCTTCCTACAAGGTTTGGCCATCCATATGATGGATCTCCCATTCCTTCAGTGGTATCAGATCCAGGTTCAAGTCTTGAACCAAATTAGATCATATCTGAATCTGCGCAAATGGACCGAAGGCGTTCTACCCGATTTGCGCAATTAGCATTTTTCTGGGAATTGGTTTCCAGATTTTGGACGGATGATCTGTAAAATAAATCTTTATTATTCTGTTATATTTATAGAACTGTTTTGTGAATGTTTCTTGAATATTTGAGTTGCACATGTGATGCAGATCGAATCTTTCTAGTGCCAAGATTGGCACACCCTATTGTTTCTTTTCTATTCAATTTGGTTTGTAAATATATATATATATATTTTTATTTTTAGAGAAATTGTATAGGAATTCGATGTGATGTAATAATAGAAAAATTAGTTTTTTTTTGTTTTATTTCCATCTGGAGATTGCTGGAGTGCGCAACAGAGGAGAAGAAGTTTTTGCAGAAAGAAGTTCTGCGATCTGCGATTTTGTAGATAACGATTCTGCAATCTGCGATTAATTGTTCTTTGTAGGTTTGCAGGATGTCCAAGAAAATCACAATGCAGCCCTCTGATTTCATTTCTTGATAATTTGATTATCTTGAATTAATTTATTTTTCAGATCATTATTCTTGAATTAAATCTTGAACTAGACATCAAAACTTGGGCCGATTTGTACCAGATTTGGTCCAAACTAGTTGGACTGAATTGATGGTTCGATGGGGTTGGTTTTTTTGACCCAAATTCGATTTAGGACAGAGGGTTAATGGCCCACTTCAAGTTTTAATTCGGTCCACCTCTGTAAAAACCCAGTTTTAATATGATAAAACTGAATTAGCCCTAATTTAGCTACATGGGCCGAACTGCTTTTTGCAGTGCAACCCATGTACCTAGATAGTGTTATATGATAATATTATGGGCTATGTTGGTCTGATATTGATTTGATTTAATTAATTAAGGGTTTTATAGATATTTTAATTGATTGGATCAATTTGTTTCATACATGTGATGCATGGATGTGTGATGTGTTATGTACATGGGCCATAAGCACTTGGCCCATGCTAATTCGATAGTGGCTCTTTCGCATACTATGGCTGAATGCACATCATTGCCATGGTATCCACAAGATCATTGGATGATCTCCCTACTTGATGGGCTCCATTTAAATCTAGCTTTGAGAAAGTCAATGGGAGCCACTTTGGTTTGACCTAAATAAAACTAGGGCGTAATATTTCATTCCCTCCACTAAAATATAAGTGCATATGATAGGGAGATTCATATTATGAACTTTCTAAAGGCCTTCTACCATTAGCATGAAGATGGGTCATTCAGTAATGAGGAGATGCACAATAAAATTGCACTATCCATTTGCTGTTGGATCTGTTGGATTGTTTCATAAGATGATAGGGGCGTCATAGACCAATGTGGGAGGGAACTGTCTTAAAATGGAAGACTCTCTCACGGTACCTTGGCGTTCACGAATATGATGGGTAAAAACTTACTAGACAGAAATGTTTAACCTAAAATGGCAATGAACCTTGTTTGACAGACGGCAAGGGAAAGCTCATAAGATGAGTGGATGTGATCTTTCACAGAAGGTGGTGGGGTTATGCAGCTGAAATACTTGACTCCATGCACTATATGTGGTTTCCCATATTTCCAGAGACATAGTTCACAGTCTCCATTGCTAAGATAGGAGGAAAATCTCAAAGATGAATAAATGGAAATGGAACACAGATTAAAAGTCATATCTATGTAGATAACATGAATCAAATCAGGTTGTGGACTAATATTTACTTTGCCTTTTATTAGAAATGGAAAACAGACAATTCACCAAACTGTTGGACGATAATAAGCTTAAGGGACCAAATTACACTGACTGGTTTCGTAACCTTATGCTGGTTCTAGTGTCCGAGAAATTGGACAAAATTGCTAAGAACCCTACTCCAGATCGCCTAGGTGATAGGGCTTCTGAGGCCCATAGGAGAGAATATCAAGAACGGGAAGAGAAAAACTCTCTTGCTCGATGTTACATCATAGCCTCCTTAGACAATCAGATACAACAACAGTTCGATCAGATTGAAGTATCCAAGGATATGTTGGATAGTCTAAGGACCATGTATGAAGAGTAGAACCATTATACTCGTCAAAAGGTTCTAAAGCAGTTTATGACCGCATAAATGTCCAAGAACCAACTAATTCATGACCATTGTCTCAAGATGATGGGATACATCAATGAACTAGAGGCTCTTGGATCTGGGCTTAGGTTATGTCACCAAAGTTGATGCCACCTTGAACTCTTTGCCTCCTTCTTTCACTCAGTTCATAATGAATTACAATTTGAACAAGCTAAATGTTATCCTTCAAGAACTCAGCAATATGTTGCAGAGGGCCGAAGAACTGATAAAGAAGGATGACCTCATAGCCATACTTGTTGAAGGTGGAAAATCGGGCAAGAAGAAGAAGGCAAAGAAGAAACTTCAGAAGAAAACTAGCAAGTTTAAAGAGCAGAAGAAGGACAAGGCATTAGATGACTGTCACTTCTGTAAGCAGATCGACTATTGGAAAAGAAACTGTCATCAGTACTTGGAGACCAAGAAACAAGGTAATTTCAAATCCTTTGTCATAGAGACCAATATGTTGGTCACTTCTGCTTCTTGGTGTATTGACTCTAGGGCTTCTACTCATGCATGTAATACATTGTAGGGGTTCAGGACAAGCAAAAGATTGAGTGACAGAGAAGTGATTCTTTACTTGGGGACTTCTGCAAGTGTAACAGCTATAGCCATAGGAACTGTAGAATTGTATTTCAGAGAAGGCATAATTACATTAAAAGATTGTCTTTATGCACCCAATTTGAGAAGAAATTTGATTTCTATTTCAAAACTATGTGCATATGGAGAACTTGAGAATGGTGTTTATGTTCTCCATCATTCTCTAGAAACAAATATAACCGAAAACTACATCGAATAATAACCCTAAGAAAAGAACCTATGAGAGATCCTCGTGCAGATAAAAAAAATCCAATGAGAGAGAAAAAGGCAAGGAAGATAAAGAATCCGTGAGAGAGCCTCGTGCAGATAAAAGAAATCCAATGAGAGAGAAAATGGCGAGGAAGATTAAGAAAAACTCAAGAACTTTGAATCCGATGAGAGAGCCTCATGTGCTAACCAGTTCGTTGCTTGATTTGCTTCATGAAAGGTGTGACGGTAAACAACTTCTCTCTGCAGGTGATCCTTCATTTGAAGACAATTGTAAATGATGCTATGAAGTCTCCATGGGAACTCCACCTTCTTTTTTAGATAAGAAATAAACAGCTTTGAGCCTCCTCCAATGAAAATAGAAAACTCTTTGAAATTCAAAGCTGAATTGTGGGCTTCCCAAGAGGCCCACGCTTCCTCTAGATTAATGGATGGATTTCCTAATTTGTAGGCTTCATAGTCCAACACTCTCCCAATATAATCTCTAGCAATGGTAGCACATTTTGTTTGAGTTACATGAGGCGTTACCCGAATTTGGAGGTTTCCATGTGATTTATTTCCATTCTTTTGAAGTAGGATCCCTTTTTATCTCTTGGAGGCTTTCCTTTAAGTCAGAGAATAAGTTGAGTGCTCTTTAATGAATAAAGGGAGGGTGCTTCTCTATTATCAAAAACCTTACTGTTTCTATTTTTCCAAATTGTCTAGCAAAGATACACGATTTTTTTTCTTCTTATGGAGCGGGTTGTTTACCCTTCTAACTTTGCAAATTCTTGCCCTTCCTTTGTGAAAGGACAATCTCTGAAAATGTGAACTGAATTTTTATCCTCCCCATAGAAGCTACAAGCTCCATCTAGGTTACATCCCCTTCTTCTTAGAAGGGATTTTGTTCTTTAGCAATAGAAATAGAGAGACTTTAAATTTTGGGGGACATTTCAAGTTCCATACTTGAGAGTTCCAGTAAGGATATACATTATTCCCTTGGTTCTCGATACATTTTAGCGAGATTGCCTTCGGTCAGGGCAAACCCATACTTATACCGTCCCAACAGCCTCTTGCAACATTGCATCGGGAATATCTCTCTATGAAATAAACCACATGAGTGTGAAAATATTCTCAATGTAAGACTATAAAGACTGCTCAAATAGGCGTTGCCTTGATGTAAGCCAAACTCCTTTTTAGCATGTAAAAGTCTCCCTACCTTTTCATTCTTTTCCCTACCTTTTCCTTCAAACCAAACATAGCCTTAGTTCTCAAACAAGTGACTGCAGTGAGGTACTGCCGAGGCCACAGTTCCCCCTCCCAAGACCCTATACCTGAATACGCATTAAATAAAAGATTCATAACAAGGATTTTTCTCGACATCTCCCTCATTCTCGTTGATGCATGGATTTTAAGTTTTACATATATACATAACATATGGAACTTAAATCTGTCTTTATATCCAAAGACAAATGGATGATAGTTTAATTTGGGTATACAACCCGAAAGGTAAATTGGCTTACATGCTAAAAAGGAGTTCGGCTTACATCAGGGCAATGCCTAAATGTGAAGAAACCGACAGATTCTAATTGTCAGCTTATATGACAATTCAAATTTGTTTAAATTATTCAATCCCCAGTTGGAATGTGAATACTTAGCACTCTCAAATTGTCGAATCAAGATATGCTCCTCAAACCAATCTTATAATACATCTCAGCTGTTGACAACATCTCTCCATAAATGACAACATACAAGAGGTACTTGATGTGTGGCAACAATGTGTTGTGAGGTTAGTGTGAGGAACGTTCTATGAGAAGCATATCAGGCCTCAAATTGGCAACCAAATAATGAAATTAAGCTTTGGTAAAAATGTCAGAAAATGTATTGTAAAAATAAATGCCGTTTGTATGGTGCCCACTTGTAACTTCTCACGAACCAAGTGATAGTTTATCTCGATGTATTTATTCATTCTTGGAAAACTATATTTGCATTTATGTATAAGGTTGTCTTAGTGTTGTAGTACACTAAAAGTTGATTTTGGGTGATGATTAATCTTAAAATCCTTGAATAATTAGTGTTGCTGCCAAGGTTGGGCCAAGGGCAACAATGTAAGTAAGCTTCCATAGACAAGGGCTAATTAATTCTAAGGGTTGATGGATCTGAGGGCCTGTAAGTCCGACCAGTGAAGGAAGAAGCATGTCAGAGGTGTCAGGTGTTATCCTAGGGGCAAAGACTCTGACGATTAAGTTAGTAAGTGTATAACAAGGGATCGGACGAGACCTGAAAAAGGTAACTCAGACAAAGTCACCCGAATGCTAGAGAGCTTGAGAGTAGAAAAGGCAAGATAGCTTACCTAGGGAGTGGAGTGGCACCACTTATTTGTACTTGAGCCTGCTTGGAGTTTGTTAGCAACAGATGGCCAGGATGCCATCAAAACTATGCCACTTGTCAAAATCTCAGGCCTGCTATGTGCATCCACATCAATTAGTATAAAAATCATTGTACTTCACAATATGTTTTTGCCATAGACTTGTATTTGGCTCTTATCATGAAATAGTAGTTTGTTTCTTGGTTTTCCAAGAAATTGGAGTCTATTCAAGCATTGGGTTCGACTATGATGTGGAAAAGATACAATATCCGAAAAACAATCGACCAAAAAAGTGGAGTCATAAACATAGTAGTGAATTAGGTGTTATTTATCAAAATTTATGGATGAATTTTGATTGGTCAAAACTCTTTCCATACCATATCTTTTCTGCATCATAGATTTTCCCCCAAGCATTACACAATATCTAATGATTTAATTAGGTGTATCATTACAATGTGCCCAATTTAAATCACAAAATGCCTTGAGTTAAATCAGACTTGGATTGATAGCAAGATTCCTTATCCAATGGTCTTCTTTAAATAGGATAACACTTTATGTGCTGCCTCCATGTGTGATATGCGTGGCTTCTCCATAAATTGGCTCAAGATCTGGACAGCTTACATAATATTGACCCAGGGAAACCCATGTCATTGAGTATTTCAGTAGTATATTTTCTTTGAGAAAGACAAATTCCATGTCAAGAATGTGTCATCTTTATTCCTAGAGTATTTCAGATTATCCAAATCTTTCAACCTAAATGCTTATTGAGAATTCTCTTGATCTCATTGATGCGTCCAAAATCATATTTCCTAGTAGAGAATGATGTCAGCAGCGTAAATTAAAATAAATGTGAAACATTAACGCATGGATTGGAAGAACAAAGAGTAATCTACTTTTGATAGCTCATAGCCAAGTTTTCTAAGTGTTTGACAATTTTACAAACCAGTGGTGGCTTGCCTTCTTCAATCCATACAAGAACTTGTTGAGCCTACATACCAGTGTCTCTTCTTCTCGGCCAAACCTAGGGGAGGTCCATATACATCTTCTTCAAATCTAGGGGAGGTCCATACACTTGGTGGTTCCATGTGTATGGTTCATTGGATTGTTCACTCGTGATTGGTTATATATCCCATTTTGATATTATGCCAATGATCGTAGCAAATAAAACCCAATAGCCATGCATCAAGAACATTTCTCATACTTATTTGTTGTCATTCATGGGTGATATTCCTCATCGGCTACTGTAGTGTTGATCTTGTGGCCAGCTGAATCCTAATACAATATTAGATAGTCCCTTCTTATGAGTGGCTGGACTATTTTCATCTATTTAATCTAAGAGCCATCAAAGGGTAACGTCTATTTGATATAACCAAACTGATTGAACTGATTATGTCAATTTTAATTCTATGATTTATGTCACAATTAATAATTGGGTAAGGATGGGTTCTTAATGTTCTAAACCACTTATATAATTAATAATATATAAAAATTTCCTGCCCTTTTTTTGTAATTCTTTTTATATTTTATGTCTAAAAGAATATATTTCATAGATAGTAGTATATATGATAATTATGATTAAAAATACTAGTTTATCAGCATAAAAAGTTTACTATTTTTCACAAATAATTAGGGATGTCAAGTATACTGAGGTTTAATCAAGCCAAACTTGATTATCTCGATTAAGATTTGGTTCAGTTCTAGGTCTATTGTATAAAACCCATTAATAATCAAGTCAGGACTGGTCTATCAATGTTCTGAACCAGATCTGACCTTTTGCTAAATTTTGGTAGGTAAATAAAAATATACATTAGCTAGGAGAACATTGTACAAACTGTTTCAGTTATGGTAGACCATGCCACCAGGCACTGGCTAAAAGTAAAAAAAATGACTTAATCGATTAAGGAGCTACACTTTCGGGCTGACCGGTTATCAGTCCTAGGGATATGCTTATAATCAACATAGTGAAGTGCATGTCGATCTCACTATGTTTCAGCGTGAGTGGAATGCTCAGTTGGCAGCCAAGTATGTAGCCCCAACATTATCACAACGAATTGTCATGGCCTCATGAGGAAGACCAAGTTAAGAGAAGAGAGATTTTAACCACAAAAGCTTAGCTGCAAAAGAGGCAACACTCCTGTACTTAGCCTTGGTGCTTGAATGGGCCACAGTGGCCTGCTTATTGGAGGCCTATGAAACAAGATTTGGGCCCATGTAGACACAATGACCTGTCTGAGAACATCGATCTAACTTGGAACCTGCCTAGTCTGTGTCAACCAAGGTAGTTAAGGAGGTAGATGATGAAGGTAGGATGGTAAACACGAGGTCAACGATGTATTTTAAATAACTTAGAATTCTCTTTATAGTGGGCCCAGTCACCGGTTGTGGGCTTATGCATGGATTGACAGACCCGACTGACTGGGTAAGCAATGTCAGGTCAGGTAAAGCTTAAGTACTAAAGTGCCCCTACAACTTGTCTATATAGAGAGACATCGTCAAAATGAGAATCATCTATGCATAGAGAGGATACGACAGGTGTTACAATAGGTTTAATACCATCTAGTTTAGTTTGCTGACAGAGGTCGATGATGTATTTCCTTTGTATAATAAGCAGCCTAGATTTGGTACATAGCTTAAGTGGGCCAGGCAATGTGATAGCAAACTGAGCTTGGAGTTTTTGAACAATAGAAGATGCCAATGCGGGGGAGGGGCCCGTAATGATTATATCAACAACATAAATAAGAAACAGTTAGATATCATTGTCATGAAGAGTAAACAAGGAGCTATCAGTAGTAGAACATATAAATCCCAAGGAGAGAAGATACGAGTTGAATTTGTGAAACCAGGCTCTGGGCCTACTTGAGCCCATACAGATATCGTTTAAGAAGACAAGCATGAGTGGGTTTGTCCTTGTTAGTGAAGCTTGGAGGCTACTCCATGTAAACTAGCTCATTGAAATCATCATGCAAGAAGGTATTTTGCGTGTCTAACTGCTGAATATCCCATCTGTGAGAAACCACAAGAAAGAGGATCACATGAACGGTGGTGGGCTTGACCACCGGGCTGAATGTGTCATGAAGATCTATGCCTTCACATTGGTGGAATCCTTTACTAACGAGACTGGCCTTGCAGTATTCTATGGTACCATTAGGTTGTCGTTTCAGTGGTAGACCCACTTACAACCCAAGACATTGTGGGCTTTAGATCTAGTGCCCAACTCCCAAGTGCCATTGCGAACAAGAGCATGAAACTCTTCTACCATTGTGTTGCGCCATTAAGGAGGTTTGTTAGCTTTACTAAAATAGGTGGGTTCAAGGCTAGAGGTGAGAACTAAGTGTTTGGAGGTGGTATGGGCCTGGTGTTGGGTTGTAGATTCTAGACGCTTGAGACTGGGCTTGCTGATCCTAGATTTGGATCTAATGATCATTGGGCGTGTGGAAACAGCGGGCGACAGAGCCCATAGGACAAAAGAAGGTGGTATGATGGGGGAGGGAGTGGGAGATGTGTCTTGATGGTTGGTATTGGCATGGGTAGGGGAAGGCAGCTGGTCAGCAAGAGGTGACAAGGGAGAGTTGGGGACTACTGAAGTAAGAGGTGGCCATGATCTGAGCTTTTAATGAGTTATTCGAGCTCAGTTTGGCTAAGTTTAAACCAAGCTTTGACTTAAGTTTGAGCCCAATTTACATGTTCATTAACTAATAGAGCCTAGCTCGAGCCTAATAAAGCTAGGCTCATGAGACTCGTGAGCTTAATTGAGCTTCTACATATATGTATATATACATATATAAAAATATTATAATATAGAAAATAATATATAATAAAAATGTTATATATATAAAATATTTTTATTTTTATATATAATAATAACAACTAATTATTATAATTCTTATTTTTTAAAATATCAAATAAGAAAACAATTTATAATATATATATATATATATATATATATATATTTATATAATTTTTTATTTTTATAAAACATTTGGCTCGTAGTCAAGCTTGAGTCAAGTCGAGCTTGAGCCTTATACATTTTTGGCAAGTCGAGCTTGAATAGCTAGTTATTCGGTTCTACTTGGCTTGAATCCACCCCTAGGGAGTGGTCCAATGGATGACTGTAAAGAGGATGTTGGTGATGCCAGTGCTGCAATAAGGTTAGCAAAAGAAAATGAACATTCATTGAACTATCCAAGGAAGACACAAGAGAGGGACCGGGGCTCCAACTTGGTAGAGTTGTAAGCTCTGGTGTGAGAAAAACATTCACACCAAAAAATTTGTTGCCTCTTGTACTCAAGAATCTTATGAAAGAGAGCCTCCAAGGGAATGTGAAAATTCAGCACACGTGTAGGTGCTATGTTCATGAGGTAAACCACCGTACTAAAGGCCTCCCACCAATATTTTGTTGGGATAGAGGCATGATTGAGAAGTGATAAGCCATGCTTGACAATGTGCCTGTGATGTCTCTCAGCCACTCCATTCTGGGCTGGGATGTGAGGACAAGAGAGCTGATGTAAAATGCCAAGAGAAGAAAAGTAGGGAGGAAGTTTCTGGAATTTGCCACCAACACCAGATTGGAATCATTTTATAGAAACGCCCAATTGCCTTTCAACCATTGTTTTAAATTGAATAAATATGGAAAGTGATTCAACCTTATTATTATTCATTGGATAAATCCAAGTGAACTTGGAGAATACATCAATAAAAGTATGAGAATATTTAAAGCCATGAACAGAAGTAGTGGGGCTGATCCCCAAACATCAAAAGCTATTCACTACCTATGGAAGGAGATCAAATGATACCACTGCTAGCCTCATCAGTCGTTGCCTATGGAAGGAGATTAGAGAATGGGACGTCTCGCTAGTTGCCGATCACCACCTGTGAAAAGATATTAAAGAATGTGACGCATTGTCGGAGAAATTATACTGTTTGCCACCTCACCAGTCGCCGGTTGTCGCCTATGGAAGGGTATAAGATGATACCATTGCTAGCCTGTTAGTCTACTATTGCCGGTAGTTGATCTGGAAGGGAAGTTCCATGCTCTTCCAGGTTTGAATAGAAAACAAGTTGAGGCGCAGAGAGGGGAGAGTATCGAATGAATAAAAGACGACGAGTATTAAGCACATGCAGAATGCATATCCTTAAGAATAAGTGATTTACCATATGAAGATATTCAATGAGAAAAACCAATGTGATTGATATCCAAACTTGAACCATGGCCCATAGAAATTTTATTGAGTCCATTTGTATGTGTCATGAAGTTGCAGATGAGCCAAATCATGGGTTAGATGGTTAGTGGCACTAGTCTTGGAGCCAAGCATCTTCAACTGATGTTGGACCAGATACTGTATAAACTTGTTTCTGATTTTTTCACATACTCAATCACTGCCCTTGAGCTTTCTGCAATATTTGGTGGCGTTAAATTGGCTACCACATACTAAACATAAACATGGTCCCTTGTTATCTTTTGGGAGAACGATTGTTACCAAAGGATGTACGAGACTCACAATCACTGCAGTTGGTTGGGGGTTTGGTGTTAAGATTGATATCAGGATTAGTGGAAGCAGTGTTGGGAGTTCTATGGTGGAGTCGTGTCTCATGTTGCAGTAGCATGCTTTCAAGTTCTTCTAATGTAATATCTATAGATATTGTAGAAAGTGTTATCATGAGAACAACATATTCTGAATGTAGACCTTTGAGCGCATGAAGGATCAGCTGCGAAGTGGACAAGGGTTTCCCAAGAGTAGAGAGTTGATCATTCTAACTCTTCAAAGTTTGTAGATTGTCATTCATCGATGAGTCTCCTTTACATACTACGGAAAAATCACCGTGAATGTGTACTGCTCAAGCGGTGGACTTGGTGGCAAAAATATTTTCAAGGGTCACCCAGGCTTTGTGGTAAGTGGTGCATCCAACGACATAAGAGTACTAAACCAGAGAGAGTGGCTAAGAACCAACTGAGAAGGATTCGGTCCTATTTGATCCATTCATTTTTTTCAACCATTGGAAGGGAGGGAGAGCCACCTGCTAGGCAAGGGAAGGTGTCATCTATGTAGCCAAGTAAATCATGGCTGATGAGGGCACGTTCCACTTAGAAATTCCATAAGTGATAGTTGTGACATATTAACTTCATTGTGATGAGTTGTGAAAAATTGATAACAAACGGAGAAAGGGTTGAAGAGAGGGAGGAGTTTGGTGTGGAGGTGGTGATGTTGGAGGTTGAAGACATGTTGAACACTAGAGACCTTGGTCATGTAGGGCTTTGATACCATACAGAGGATAAGCAATAACAAGACATAATTACCATAATTAAAGGAAGATAAATGAAGGAGAAATACAAAGATAATTATAAACAGTTTGGTGTTATCAGCTGGTGGAGTCGTGTAAGATATGTTGGTTAACAATGTTATGTCCTGCTACAAATTGGGGAAAACCTCTGATGCCCGAAAGACATGATATCGAAAGAATTTTGATATCACCTGATTAGTTACCACCTGTGAATTTTGATAAATATCGCCTGATTCGTTATCATGTTTACAACACCAATTGATTGGTTACAAGTTTTCGGATATCATAATACAACTCTACAAATTTTATAGAAGTATAGGAAGAATGTTAAGGAAAAAGTGGTGGAATAGGACACATTTGTTTTTGGGGGTCATTTAGTAGAACACCCCCTATAGTTTTATAGATTTACTTAAACCTTCCCAAGGGTTTGCATTTTACTAAAACACCCCTTATAGCCTACAAGCTATTTACTCAATCGACCTTTCATTAAGTACTATTTGTGTAAGCCATATGAAAATAGTAATTTGATCACCTAAAATAAGTGGAAAATGTCAAAGGGTAGGAACCCATGGTTGTTTATTCCAAAAGAACGTCTAAACTGAGTTGAAAATGTTCAAGGGTATGGATCCATGGTTGTTTATTCCAAAAGTACCTGTAACACTTTTTTGTATAAAAAACAAAATTGACCAAATAGAGAAAAATATAGTGGTTGTCCTTGTTTTTTCTAGGGACAAAATTGACATATCCGTTGGATGCTAGTATTGAAAGTCATTTTCCACTTTCATCTAATGGAAGGTTGATTAAGTAAATTGATTGAAAGGTATAGGGGACGTATTAATAAAACACAGAGTATAGGGTAGATTTTAATAAATTAATGAAACTATAGGGAGTGTTTTAGTAAATGACCCTTTTTTTTCCGATTCATGATACGGGGTTCCACTTTCATGAAACTATAGAAGAACCATGAAAAGAACTACTTGCTACATTCACAAGAACCTCTGACGACAGTATTCACGTGAAAGGGGAAACTTTCACTTTACTACAGAGCGGGTCTCACACCAACCTCACATATAGTCCTGCATTCTCAGAATAAATAAGATGTTCTGTTTTCTTCCTTAAAACAAATTTGACTTCATTTAAAAAAGTCATAAAATAGGAAAAATCTATGGTGTAGGAAATACATAATACGAGAAGAGTCATGACCAATCAAAACCCACTCATGAATTTTGATTAATAACACCTGATTGGCTACCATGTTTATTAACATGATGCTAGTTGGTTAGTAAAAAATTGTTCAGATATTATATATTTCCGATATCATAAAATAACATAATAGTGCTGGGATAGGGCCAATGTTAATAGATTAAGGTGGTGCTGGTTCTCCTTCCTGTGAGTGTGCGTGCTTGTAGACAATTAATGCTGAGTAGGAGACTTAGTTGAATTGATGATAAAACTCCCAATACTATTCAGATAAAACTCCCAATAATATCTCAATAGTATTGGGAGTTATAAAGTACTTGTCAACAACCAGAACGATAAACCATAAGATAATTCTTATCGTTATAGATTTCCTCTCTATCTTTTATGTTATTTTTGTATTTCACTCAAACACATCATTGTACATGTTATATATATACCCTGCTCCAAAGTATAATCAAAGAATTGTTTTCAATATACAAAGCCGTGTTCCGCCTCTGTTCTTATATTAAGGGGGCGTTCTTTTATTGGATTTTGAGAAGGGGAAAGTTGGTCAATGGGATTTTGGTTTTCATTGATCAAGAATCCCATGTTCTTTTTTCAAATTTATGTGAGGATCAGGAATGTTTGTTTTCTTAGGCATCTCCTAGGTGAATAAATAACTTTTCCACTAGGAGAAAAGTTGCCAACACTTGAATGGGACAAAAATGTCTCTTTAAATAATGGATTTTTATACAACTACAACCAAAATTTAATAACAGACTAGGAAAGATCAATAGTTTTATTCCACCATATATATACTCGCTACTTAGTCTTTGAATCCTTATAGCTACATGCGGATCCAAAGATGCTATTTAATACCAGGTACCTTCCTACATATAGTCAAGAGAAGGGGTTATGGGCAAAACACAACCCTGTAGTTAGTACCAGTAGGGCAGGCGGCAGAGCTTGTTTGATCGTCGGGGTAACTGTATGAAGTGGGGCACCTGCCCTTGAAGAATTTGGACAAGGGAGTAGGCCCACAGTTCCTAGAGTTGTTGCAACAGTATTGATTGGTCTTGTATACGGTTCATGGATTGTTACAGCCTCCGGGGGTCTTAAGTTCAGCTGGGCATTGCCCTGTGATGTCAGCTGTACATCTCTTTCCCGAGCAATTGCCACTGGTAGGGCTGTATTCCATGGGGATGTTAAATCCTTCTACCAGAGAGATGTAGTAGAAATCCATGTTTTGGAGTTGATTCAACCCGTATTCAGCCAAGGTATTAGGTGGGCCCCGAGACCTTTGCATTGTAGCCCACCAGTCACCCGTCTGACACCCTCCCCGGCCGTTTGCATCGAAGCTGCAGTTGGTGCGGCCCCAGATGCGACCTGCCTTTGTACCGGCTGCTACGTCGATTGTCCATGACTCGCCTCGTTCGAGTCGCTTGTCACCGCCTGGGGAAGCAGCTGCCCAGACTGTGTAGGGGCAATGGTTTCGGATTTCAAATTTCGCTGCATGGGTGGAGGTAAAGAGGAGGACAGAATTGAGGAGGGAGAGTTTACCAGCAAAGTTCATCTTCAGTAACCCGGAAAGATACAGGTAGTGTTCTGATTACTAACAAAAGAAAAACTGTGTGCCAAGTGTTTATGCCCGACTAGGATTTTATAGAGTGAAGGGGACTAGGGGAGGTGGCGGATCTACTCTTTGGTAGGTAAGGCACATTTTGTTGTTATTAGAAGAACTTTGTATATTTTTGAGATACTGCTGCCACGTGTTGTGATGTGTGTATTAGGACAATTTTGTGAAAAGGAAATCTGAAAAGAAAGCTATTAATAATCAATTTCAATAAAAAAAAACAGGCGTTAACGGAAGAAATGAAGCACAAGACAATTTCCTCTTGAGTTGGGATCTGCTCCCAATAAAACCCATTCCAGCAATCTTCCAACAAAATTTGATCCGACACCCTTCATTTCATTCAGTGTTTTTAACTTTCTGATGATAAATAAATATTGAATCCAGGCAGTTGAACCGTTGACCCATTTGACTTGATCATCGAGTCACGGGTTATATATTTAATGTATGTACAAAAGTCATAACTTAGTATTCTGATGTTCAATTGGGGGTGATCTTTCTTTATTTATTTTAAGTAAAATTTCAAGATTTATGCATCCCAAGGAGTCGTAGGTACTTTGCCCCACTATTTTCGCCAAAAAAAACTTTTTTTGAGCCATAAATTACAATTTTTAGCATTTTTTACAAATAAAAATCTAAAAAAAATATAAACTAAGTATAAAATAATATTTATGTTTACATATCTATATATATACTAAAGTAGTTGAGGCCATCAGATGGCCTCTCCTTTCTCCCTTACCCCAACCATGAACTCTCAACCCTTCTTTGCTTAAGTCTTCCTTGCTCTCTCAAGAAGCCACCTCACCAACCTCCTCTCTCTTTCTCATATGAACACCTCATCATGCCTGGCCCACTTCTCAATATCGACACAAATTTCGTGTATTTGATTAACACAAAAAATGGAGACAAATTATAAAAAAAAAATTGTAATAAAGAAATACAAGGGATTTGAACTCTTTTTGATTTCTGCTTGATGACATGAGCAATCTCTGATTAATGGTTGAATTCAGTGAAGACGAAGGCAGTTGTCAATGTAAATTTCTTCACTCTAGGCTTCGTGCTTGATCGACTGTAAATGATGTTTCTCTAAGAAAGGCCTTTTTATAGTGACTTGATCTTCTTGGGAGAGCTTAAATCCAAGTCTGTTCTAGGGAACTAAGAAGCCTTTCCCTTCTTTCTTCTCTCTTGATCTTGAAGTTGTTGGAGTTTATAGGAGCTTGTGGTCTTTTTTTCAATCCTCAAGTGTTGGTGTGTGAGAGCTTCTTGTGATATGAGTATGAAAAAGAAATGACTATTTCTTTCTAGGCAAGGCTATTTAGAGCCTACAATTAAGGTTGCCACCTAAGCTCACTTTGCTAACCAATCCCATGTAAGTGAGATGTTGGGTTAGGGTTAAATCCATACATGCACCATTATATGGGAGTTAGTGGTCTTGCCAATGGGACTACCCTATTACAATAGGAGATGGGCCTAACTGGACTTGGTACACTTGGATTTCTAGGCCATGGTCATGTTTATGTAGACGTGGGCCTTAGACCTATGGAGGCCCATATTAATTTAGAACCTACCATGTAAATTAAGCCCATTTATTTGGCTTTAAAATTTGCATGTCTTCACTAAATTCACAAGAAACATGACAGATTAGGAACCCACTTCTTTCTCTTTATTTCCTCATCTTTTCCTTCTTTTTTCTTTTTATTTTTGGAGAGTACACATAATTGTGTAGGGGCAAATTCACTGCATTCTCCTACTAAAACGGTCATGTATGTGCATCTCTCTACACATTAGGTGAGGATTCTGATTTTGTTCCCATTTGATGCAACTTTCCTATTTTGTTCATTCTCCTATAAACACAAGTTTCTTTGCGGCCACCATCACCAAACTGTTTTTCTTCTTAGATTTTGTGGATAGCAGACCGAAAGTGGCTATGAGTTTGCCTCTTTTGGACTTTACTATATGATAGATCTTATATGAATTGTCTCTTTTTTGGGTCCAACTATGATATGGAAAACCATATCATATCTAAAACCTGTACTGCTGCCACATATACAACAGTTACCGAGTTTATTTAAGTAACCGGTAATTGGCTTTTTATATGTTAATTCAAATTTAAAAGAGTTTTAACTTATTCATTAACCGAATACTCCACATTCATATCTTCTTCCCAGTTCCCTCTTCTGGTCGAACTTCTCCTCTTGAAACCATAAATCCATAATGCCTTCAATCAGCATCCAAGAGGTTATTCATTTCCCTCACTCTCTATCACAGGTATCTTCTTCTTCTTCTTCTTCTTCTTCTTCTTCTGGTTGAATTTCTTCTCCCTCACAAGAGGCTATTTGTCTCCCTCACTCTTCTGGTCGAACTTCTTCAATCAAATATCTGGTAGTTGTTCCCTCTCCCTTCTCAATCAATTGAAATGGTCCATATGTATGTTAAATTACAAATTATTGAATTGTGAAAATGTGAATATGGCTGTGAATATAGGAAAGAATCCCTAGAATATAGAAATGAAGAACAACAGCCATGCCTGCAAGCCTTCTTGGTTGTTATTGACTGAACAACTTTGAAAGAGTAGCATCTAGAGCAGAATAGGACTAGGAAGATACTTATAATATATACTTCATTGATCTTGCAACCTTTTGGGAGATGAAGCATCAGAATGCCACTAGAGGAGTCCTATTATTATCGCAGTGGATACAACTTGGGTGACTCGTAAGCAACTTAAATATTCATGGCGCCTTTCTTTCAGACCTCTCCTGAAAAGAATTGAATACTGCTCCCACCAGGATGCTTCCCAATCTCTTGAATGTGACCTTCCCTATATCTCTGACTCACTATCAACCATCATAGGTTTCAGAAGCTTCTGCTTCTCTATGTTTGAAATCCTTGTTTCATAAGCATCTACAAGATATTGCAGAGAAGGCATAATGCAGATATATTTGAAGGAATTCCATGAAAAAGTAAAAGAATCAAATAAGCAGACATAAGATTAGCCTTATGATCAATTTATAACCTCTTGGACATCCATAGGGGATGGCCTTCCATCTTGTTTTTCAGGAAATTGTCTTCCAAGTAAGATTTTATCCTCCATAACAGATGGGATTGATTTGTCATTTATGTTCCCATTTGCAAGATCAATTAAGAACTCTATTGGGTTCATAGCTATCAGAGGAGAGCAACCAATTGAAGATAAATATAGCATAGCTTCAAAGGCTTTTTCCAAGTACAATGAATTGCCTCTGCTCAAGAGAATTAACTTGTCAAACTTGTTGAATAGTCTGCTTAATGGCTGATGAATTGTACTCACTAATATTTTTCCAGCCTACAAAACCCCACACTGAAATTCAAGGAAGGGCGTTCTCTAAATTAAAGAAAACAAGAAATGTCGTGGTTTATTACCATTGCAACATTGTGTATAATTTGAACTATTTTGCTAAGAGCTGTAGTTGAGTCTAGACCAAAGGTTGGTTCATCTAGGAAAAGAAGTGATGGGTTGAGCAGGATTTCATTGCCGATGCTCCAACCATGGTGCTCGGATTATCATCTCCAAGGATGAAAGGATTAGCTTTTAATTACTACAATAACAAAGGAACTCTGGGTAGGTAAGCACTCTACTTTAAGGATTAGCTCTCATTACATCTTATACCAAAAGACCGAACGATGTACCTAGCCTTTGAGAAAACGGGGGTTTGCTCACTCAGCTGCTTCAACACCTTCGTGGCTCTAGTGAGACAATCTCCACTTTCACGTAGGAGATGTTGATGACTAATTTTTGAACTTTGATCTCCCGCATTGGGTTCGAGAGCTTCTTCTCTGAAGCCATTGCTCTCCGTAGATGAGGTTACAGAGGCAACTGAGTAGGTTGATCGTTTATGGAGGGAAGTAGGGGGAGGGTGATGTTTAACGACGAACGTTAACTCTTTCTTATCATTAAATGATTTTCTGTTATTAAATGTGATTTTAAATGTTGTTTTTGAAATTGGTTACCTGCGATAACCCACATTCACCGAAATAGAAAGTCGATAGCTAATTGGTCCATCTCATTCGATATGATATGGAAAAGATTCTTTTTCCATATCATAGATTTTCCCTTTTTTTTAGGGATTCTAACAGAGTATTGTGTGGTTGCTCCAAACACTGACATCTTTTGTAAGGGAGAGTTAGTAAGGAGGAAGGATGAAGATGGGTTAGATGAAGTAGGTTATGATGATGTTAGTGGAGTTAGAAAGCAGATGGCTCAAAAACGAGAACTAGTGGAACTTCCTCTGAGACCGATGTTTTCTTTTTCTGTATTAATGGATCAGAAATTATGTCAAAATTAGCTAGAGAGAGTGAAAGTAATCTCAGAAAGGCATTTGAAGGAGCTAAAAAGAATGCACCCTCTATTTATCTTTATTGATGAAATTTATTCCATAGCTCCTAAATGAGAGAAAACAAATGGAGAAGTGGAAGGGCAGATTGTTTCTCAACTCTTGACACTTGTGGATGGATTAAAGTCCCAAGCACAAAGAAAGAAACTGCCACTTGGCCCCTACATTTCTCGATTTTTGAAAACCAAGAAAAGTTCTCAAACCCATATGTGGCCACATTAGAAAGAAAAATTGTCACCTTGGCCATTAGTGTGAAGGTATGCATCATATGGATTATTCGCCCAAATAAGCAGAGAGAAATTGTCACCTATCCCCTAGATCTTATGATTAGGGCTGAGAACCATTCTCATATATGAAAAACCAAGAAAATTTATGGAACCCACATCTAGCCAAATTAAACTAATTTTTCATCAATCTGGCCACCGGTGTCCAAGTTTACATCATCCGGATGACTAACCCAAGCACAAAGAAAAAAACTGTCACCTGGCCCCTACATATTAGGATTTAGGGTTCAGAACATTTCTCGGTTTCTGAAAACCAAGAAAAGTCATTGAACCCAAATGTTGCCAAATTAGAAAAAAAATATTGTCACATTGACCATTAGTGTCAAAGTGTTCATCATATGGATTAATAACCCAAATGAGTAGAGAGAAATTATCACTCATCCCCTAGATCTTATTGTTAGGGCTGAGAACCTTTTTCCGTTTCTAAAAGCCTACAAAATTTACGAAACTATATGAGGCCAAATTTGTGTAATTTTTCATCAATCTGGCCACCGGTGTCAAAGTTTAAATGACTTGGATTAATAACCAAAGAACAAAGAAAAAAACTCTCACTTGGCCCCTACATCTTAGGATTTAGAGCTCAGAACCTTTCTTGGTTTTTGAAAACCTAGAAAAGGTATTGAACCCAAATGTAGCCATATTAGAAAAAAATTATCACATTGTCCATTAGTGTCAAGGTATGCATCATATGCATTATTAACCCAAATGAATATAGAGAAATTGTCACGTGTCCCCTAGATCTTGGTTTTAGGGCTAAGAACTTTTCTTAGCTTTTTAAAACAAAGAAAATTTACTGAACTCATATGAGGCAAAACTAGACTAATTTTTCATCAATTTGGCCATTGGTGCCAAAGTTTACATGACTCAATTAGTAACCAAAGCACAAATAAAGAAACTCTCACCTAACCGCTACATGTTTGAATTTAGGGTTCAAAACCTTTCTTGGGTTTTGAAAATGAAGAAAAGGTACTGAAACCAAATGTGGCCATATTAGAAAAAAAAGTTGTTTCCTTGGCCATTAGTGTCAAGGTATGCATTATAAGTATTATTAACCCAAATGAGTAGAGAGAAATTGTCACTTCTCCCCTAAATCTTTGGTTTAGGACTGAGAACTTTTCTCGGTTTCTAAAAACCAAGAAAATTTACGAAACCCATTTGAGGCTAAGTTAGAGTAATTTTTCACCAATCTGGCCACCGGTGTCGAAGTTAAATGACCCGGATTAGTAACCAAAGCACAAACAAAGAAACTCTCACTTGGCCCCTACATCTTAGGATTGAGGGCTCAGATCGTTTATTGGTTTTTAAAAACCAAGAAACATTACTAAACCCAAATGTCACTAAATTAGAAAAAAAAAATGTCACCTTGGCATTAGTGTCAAGGTATGTATCATATGGATTTTTAACCCAGATGAGTAGAGAGAAATTGTCACTTGTCTTCTAGATCATGGGTTTAGGGCTGAGAAACTTTACACATATGAGGCCAAGTTAAACTAATTTTTCATCAATCTAGCCACCGGTGTCAAAGTTTACATGACTCAGATTAGTAACCAAAGCATTGAGAAAGAAACTCTCACTTGGCCCCTACATCCTTGGATTTAGGGTTTAGAACATTTCTTGGTTTTTGAAAACCAAGATAAGTTTCTAAACCCAAATGTGGCCATAAAAAAATTGTCTCATTGGCCATTAGTGTTAAGGTATGCATCATATGGATTATTGACCCAAATGATTAGAGAGAAATTTTCATTTGTCCTCAAGGTATTTAGTTTAGGGCTAAGAACTTTTCTTGGTTTCTGAAAACTAAGAAAATTTGTCGAGCCCATATGAGGCCAAGTTAGGCTAATTTTTCATCAATCTGGCCACTGGTGTCAATGTTTACATTACTCGGATTAGTAACCAAAGCACAAAGAAAGAAACTCTCACTTGGCCCTTACATCTTTAGATTTAGGGTTCAAAACCTTTCTTGGTTTTCAAAAACCAAGAAAAGTTACTGAACCCAAATGTGGCCATATTAGAAAAAAAAAATTGTCACCTTGGCCATTAGTGTCAAGGTATGCATAATAAGCATTATTAACCCAAATGAGTAGAGAGAAATTGTCACTTGTCCCCTAGATCTTGGGTTTAGGGCTGAGAACATTTCTCAGTTTTTGAAAACCATGAAAATTTACAAAACCAATATGAGGCCAAGTTAGGCTAATTTTTCATCAATCTAGCCACCGTTGTTGAAGTTTATATGACCTGGATTAGTAACCCAAGCTCAAAGAAAGAAAGTTTGACTTGGCCCCTACACCTTAGGATTTAGGGCTCAGAATCTTTCTCGGTTTTGGAAACCAAGAAAAGTTACTTAACTCAAATGTGACCAAATTAGAAAAAAAAAATCACCTTGGCCATTAGTGTCAAGGTATGCATCATATGGATTCTTAACCAAAATGAGTATAGAGAAATTGTCACTTGTCCTTTAGATCTTGGGTTTAGGGTTGAGAACTTTTCTTGGTTTCTGAAAACCAAGAAAATTTACCGAACCCATACGAGGCCAAGTTAGAAATTTTTTCTTCAATCTGGCCACTGGTGTCAAAGTTTAAATGACTTAGATTAGTAACCAAAGGACAAAAATATAAATTCTCACTTGGCCCCTACACCTTAGGATTTAGGGCTCATAACTTTTCTCAGTTTTCGAAAATCAAGAAAAGTTATTGAACCCAAATGTGGCCAAATTAGAAAAAAAAAATGTCACCTTAGCCATTACTGTCAAAGTATGCATCATATAGATTATTAAACCAAATGGGTAGAGAGAAATTGTGACTTGTCCCCTAAATCTTATGATTAGGGTTAAGAACATTTCTTGGTTTTAGAAAACCAAGAAAATCTACAAAACCCATATGAGGCCAAATTAGACTAATTTTTAATTAACCTGTCCACCAGTGTCCAAGTTTACTTCCCCCGGGTTTGTGATCCATGATCTTATGTGGACAATTGTTAGCTCCGATAGCCTATTTGTGTTTATGTTTTCTCTGTATTTATTATTTACTTAATCCCATGCCCTTGCCACATATGTAGGAAAATCTTAATATGGACAATAAGAAGTTTTTATTCATCTTTTGCCACACTGGTGGTGAGTTGAAGATAGGAGAAAATAATACAATACAATATGTGGGTGGTATGGGCAATGGATTTACTATAGATGATACAATGACACATGAAAGTTTCCTTAGTGAGATTTGCTCAAGGTTTGAAATAAATGAAGTCCAAGTGTCAATGAAGTATACAATACAAATGGACCCCACACAGTTGCTTCCTTTACGTGGACCAATCGAGTTAAGGAATTTAATTATGTTTAATGAAGGTTCTACCCATGTTTATGTATGATACAATTATCTAATGCAAGTTCTTGAAAAAATCAAAATATAATGCTTTTCATGAAAGTTCTTGAAATTGACATATTATAGTTCGGTTGTACAACTGCAATGAAGTGCCTAACTCCTCTAATTACATCTTCATCCACTGCAGTTTTTGTCATCAGCTTTGGGAAATGGCTTGATCTTTTTTTTTGGTAATTGTTTTGTGTGTTTGCTTCAACCCTTCAGCTTCTGCAATGGTGGACTCTCAAGGGTTTTAATGTTCGGGGCAAGGTGCTTCGGAGGATTTTTCCTGTTACTATCCTATGGGCTCTTGGGAAGTGATGGAACAGCCAGATTTTTGTCTATATGTATAATGATGTATATTCAGTCTTGAACAAAGTTATAGGATATCTGTTTTAATGGTCAATTGTACAAAGGGCTTTTAATGGTGTCCAACTCTTGTTTTTTTATAAGTTGGACCATTTCCTAGCTGACTTATAGATCTTTTTGTATATTCCAAATGTACATTCTCTCATAGCACAAGGTCTGAGGCATTTTGTTATCTTTATTTTGCAATACAATACCTTAAAAAAAAGATTAGCTCATTTTAAGTGGATGAAGTATTCCTCATTATAGGTGTTATTGACTTTGCTGAAAATATGTTGAGCTTTCTAACAGCTTTCAGTTGTGCAGTAATCTTGCTTCTTAAGGG
Organism: Nelumbo lutea; assembly: GCF_056320005.1. Lineage (NCBI taxonomy): Eukaryota > Viridiplantae > Streptophyta > Magnoliopsida > Proteales > Nelumbonaceae > Nelumbo > Nelumbo lutea. The sequence goes on along the minus strand of NC_142689.1, from coordinate 36,679,272 downwards.
GTTGAGGTTTTATTCAAGTTACTTTTCTTGAAAATGTGAAGAGAGCAGTGGTCACTCGACCCCTGCATACTAGGACATCTATCATCGGATAAGCTGGGGATATGCTTAGTTGGGGTATGTAAGACCTTGCCAACTTTTCTTTATTATAAAAAAAACTAGGTAAACTTGTCAACTAAAGAATGGGGAAAGCCTCAACTGTCAAACCTGATCCCTTGAGGATCCTTCTTGATCCTTTACAAAATCATTGTGTTTCTCCTTGGTTTGGAAGTTGATCAAGCGTGACTGAGGCAGTTTCTCTTCATGGGGGGAGCTTGCAATTTTCTTCTCTAATGAAGAAATGCAAAAAAATTGTGCTGCTCTTCACCTAGCCCTTGTGGGAAAATGTTCATATGGAAGGCCATTGATTTTGGAGATTTTTTTTAACCCCAAACTTTAACGCACGTCTTGTTTGTCTAGGCAACTCTTGCTTCAAATAGAACATACCCTCATTTCTCTCATCACAACCTAAGTTGGCGAGTGAATCAACCACTATATTTCCTTATTTTAAAATATTGAATGACCCTGATTTCAAAATCTTCAGTGGCCTTAGTAATTTGATCAACAATGCCTAGCACATGCCATGGACATGAGCAGTTTTTGTTTAGAATATCTATAGCAAACTTTGAATCACTTTCAATCCAAAGGGATCTCAGGTTGAGATCCTTGGCATATAAGACAACTTGTAGAAGGGATATCAGCTCGGCCTTCATATTTGAACAAAAGCCAAAGTAGCGGGCAATATCAAAAAGAAAGGTTCCCTCATGATTTCTATAAATACCAACCCCAACACTCTCCCTGGAGTTACCCCTAAAGGTCCTGTGAACATTGAATTTAACAGTGCCCAACTGCCCATTGTCAAAGGAACCCACTTATTCCATATGAACCTTAATCTCCTAGGATTCAGCTATTTCAAATGGTCATTGGATATTGAGAAGGGTACTCTCCAATCATTCTGTCTGGATTACTTTTCCCAAGCTTTCACCGATGGTACATTGAAATCATCTATTGGGTGTAATTTATAATCGTAGGAGAAGAATGGGACTCTATTCTATATTGCAAACTGGGATTGCTCCATAGCAGAATGGAAACATGAGTAGGTTCAACTCAATGGACATAGAACCACATAATTCCAGCTGAAACACTATTACAGAAGCTTACAATATGTATTGGTCAAGTCACCATGTTCCTCTCTGGGTTCTTAGTTGCCAGGTCTCTGCTACATGTTACGTATCCAACAAAATTGGTCATTCATTCATGTTGGTGATCATATAAACGTAACAACAAATACAATCTTGTAATTTGTTATAAATACATATTAATTTCAAATTTGTTAGATTCTTTTGCTTGTACACTATATGTTCACTTCACAAATGCCATTTTGGGAGCTATTCCTTCATCAGAAAATAGTTGTTATTCTTTGGATAGCGTTGGTACTTCAACCTTCTGGAGTGAGGTTAAGATATCTCAACTTCTGGAGTTCCTCAAAGCAGAAACCCCAAGCTATTTGGAAGCTTTGTACTCACTGCTTCACGAAGAGCTGAGGGATTGCTTGATCCAAGAGCAGTCTTGAAGTGCTCATCTATAATGTGCATTGAGTTGAGCATCTCAACATCTATTGATTCGTCTTTCTAATCAAGGGCATCCATCTTTTCTCTGATGCACTTAAGAGCAACTTCAGTACACAAAGCTGCAAGGTCAGCACTAACATATCTGCATGTATCCTTGGCAATCCTTTCCAAATCAACCTGCACAGAGGAATCATAACAATAACTAAATATAACTGCTGACAGACGTATCAAAAAAATTCCTTTTGGTAGCCATACAAAAGAATTCCAGAATTGGTTTGAAAAGTTGTGTGTCTCAGAGGAAGTTCCAGTAATTCTTGTATTTGAGCCATCTCCTTTCTGACTCCACTAACTTCATCATAACATAATTCATCTAACCCATCTTCATCCTCCCTTACTAACTCCCCGTCACAAAAGATGTCAGTGTCTGGAGTAACCACACAATACTCTGCTGGGTCCCTCTCAATAACCTTAAATCCAATACTCCTCATTCCACCTCTAACAAGGAATGAGCTACAAATGCAACCGCTCAAATCAGATCTGGTAATATGCTGAAGGGTTAATGATAAAAACAAAAAATCAACAAGAGAATATCCAGATCTGGTAAAATCAAAATGAATTTGAATATCAAGAATACCTGCCTTATATGTGTGTTGAAATTATAGGTAGATGTTTTCAAATGTACAATTAGATAAATGTACTTGTAAAGTGTGTAATGAGTTGTTACTTGATAGAACTCTCCTCATGAATGACAAGAGAAACATTACCCAATGGGTGCACCAGTGAGGCCACCCTATGTATTTTATTTTAGATCACATCATGTATGTGTATGTCTATATATGTGATGTAGGCTTCTATCTCAAAACAAGGAACCAAGGACGCCTTCATTTTCTGTAACTTTATTTAAAAACTGGTGCCATTAAGAGCTTCATTTATAGAGAAAATAAAGCAAGAGCTGAGGATATTTTGGGGAGTTGAATGGAGCCTTTGTTCTGATACAAAATAAAGTGAGGACCCTCTACGCCCCTATGCAACTGTATCACTGTAAGAGGCTCTTTCTTCTCTGCTTCTTCCCCACTCTCTTTTTTTGGGAAGGGGAGGGGACCTTGTGTTACATATACAGAAAAAAGATACAGTGAGTAAACAGGGAGACAAAGAATCCAAGTTGGAGGTTGACTCTAGAACCTTGGTTTCCGTTTTCTCAAGCAAGCAATCTGTCTTTAAATCACACACCCATCAGAAAAAAGAAAAAAAAAACAAAGAAAATTGTAAAGAAAGAAAGAGAAAAGAAAAACTACAACACCAATTCCCAAATTTGACCAACATATGAAACTATTTGACTAATCCCAGATCTGCCCACAAGATAATAATCTCATAACCATCTGTTTAATTACTCTGCTAAGTACTAACTGATCAAGTTCAATATCTTTGCTATTCACTTGCAAAAAATAAAAAATAAATAAATAAATAAATAAAGAGATACATGATATGGTGTCACTTGGGGTGGTATTTTGGCCCACTTTTTACTGTCCAAGTTCAATAGGGCTCAGCTAGGAAAAGTGCTACCCCACGCCACCCTTCAGGGCATTAGTTACATTCAGTTAATCCTAAATCTAAAACCTGGCTCTAAGTGGTGTTTGCCTACCCTGACCCAGGAAATGTTGGGATACATACAACATAAGAAATCAGCCACGAACCAAACCCAACTTAAAACAGGACTGCCATGACTCATGCTAATCCGGTTCAGGTGTAAAGCGTTATCTACAAGATTTTAGATTAGTCAATTTAGGACTCTCCCACACCCATATATTGTTTTAGAGTTAATATTATTTTAATATTTTTCATCTTGATAATGTTTCTATACTATAAGAAAAAGAATCCGGAAAGAATTTTGGTTTTTGACTTTTCAGTACTTAAGAACATTTCAGAATAGAAAGAGGAAAACACATTGTTCTTCCTATACATGAACCTTAAGGTTCTCTCTCTTTGGTATGTCAAACTCCACAACTCCCTACTGGTAACTGTTCGTAAGTTTCAATGCACTGAACTAAGTGCAAAAAAGATTGCACTTCGTCTTTAACAAATTATCATGCTTTTAATAATGAAATTAAGTGGTTCCTTGGGCTGTGCCTGAAAAATATAGCATTTATAAATATCATGTCCATGCCACTAAGGCTGGACAATGAACAAACATTTTGACTAGAATCTTTCATGTCATATTAAAAAAATTGTAAATTTAGAAATTCATTTTCTGTTATCGAAATTGACTTTTCATAGCTCATAAACTCTAAATATCAAACAAGAAAATGGGATATCAGTAGTTGCCTAGAGATGATGTAAAATTTATTTAAGGCCAAAAAGCTGAAGTTTAATAATGACAATGTTCTAAAAGAGTTGTGTCCAATTGAGCCATATGCCTCATTGCACCTTGCTGAAAACTTTGCTACCATCTAAATGCCCAACATGGATAACAATGGTAAAGCATCCTCACCCGAATATCACCTAAATGCCCACCATATCGACATTCAGAGCAGCTAATCAATCTCACAACTTAAAATTTCACCAGCCATCTTCCACCGCAAAATGCTTATATCACTCTGTTAAAGAAAAGTTAATGGGATTTTAACAAGGATTAGTAGTAATTATCTTTAAAGAAAATAATAATTGCATATTTAAATACTAAGCAACTGCATAAATACCAAGCTGAAGTCCCAGTTGCATCCTCAACACAAGCAATCCATATATTTCATTACAAATACCCCACAATGGGTACTACAAATAAACAAGTCAAATTTAGTCGTGTGAGTTCTCAATTCAATGTTATCATTGTAGATAAAATATAAAATCTAATTCATCGAAAAGAAAAATGATACCCATTGTCTTCCTGAGATGGGGCATCTGTTCATGCATCAAAATCCCATGTATTAGGCCATCCCACACCAATGGCCCCATACTATGGTAGTTGCCTTCGAGAATATTTTGCTAAAGTATAACATTAAATATAAATTATAAATCAGAATTGATTGAATAAAAAATACCCATACAAGTTTGATGCTATGCAATACCTGTGCATATGTTGGTATATACAAGAATGGGCATGAGGCACCATCGTCTTACTCCTTGCATTCTCGGTCAATTAAAAGAAAACCATAAGCATTAATTATCTAAAAAAACAAATAAACCAACTCTTAATGGGCTAATCCTCAACTATCAAATTATTATATCAAAAGATTAACATATCAATAATTTAGCTTACATCATCATAAACCAACCCGCCGCTTAACAAAGTATATAGATGCATAGCAGTAAAATAATGATTCTCGTTCATCTACACCACGTTACTACAAAATTAATAAATTAGAGCTAGCAACTATCTAACTAACTAGGACAATGTACTTTGAAATTATTGTTGGTAAGCAGGTTAGCAAACCTTTCAATTGGTGTGGACAGGAAATTTTTAAGAATTGATAGATGCTTTCTTGCAATACTTTTTTTTTTTTCAGAAAAATTGCGCCAAAGGTGCTGCCCATTGATAACCTGAAGTGAAAATGTACAAGAAAGTAAGCTATATATTAAATTTATATCTAATTTTAATACTGAAATTTAAGTAAACTCTTCAGTCTCATCAGGAACTGCGGCACTTCCTACCTCAATTGGTGTATTTCGCTCTCCACCTATCTTTAAGGTGGACTCATAAGGAGACAATAAAACTTGAGATTTCTTTCTACTTCTCTGCCTTTGCCCTTGTAGGCCCATCATCACAAGTATTATGCTTTGAAGAAGAAGCAATTTGATGATGCAATATTTCAACCTCCTTTGTCAAACTTGAGGTTGAAATATTTCAACCTCAAGCTCGACAAGTCTTACCCACATGGATCTACAAGCAGGATTCCTACACTTCTCATCACTTTGATCAGCCAACAAGTCCCGCTCCTCATCAGTAACTCTTCTTGGTTTTTCAAGATCAAAAAAGGTTTTGAGCCTTCAATCCTAAGATGAGGGGCCAAGTGAGAGTTTCCTTGTTTGTACTTTGGTTACTAATCCAAGTCATTTAAATTTCGACACCGATGGCTAGATTGGTAAAAAATTAGTCTAACTTGGCCTCAAATGGGTTCCGTAAATTTTCTTGGTTTTTAGAAACCGAGAAAAATTCTCAACCCTAATACGAGTCATGTAAACTTTGACACCAATGGTCGGGTTGATGAAATATTAGTCTTACTTGCCCCCATATAGGTTCCATAAACTTTCTTGATTTTCAGTAACCGACAAAAGGTTCTCAGCCCTAAACCCAAGATCTATGGGACAAGTGACAATTTTTCTCTACTCATCTGGGTTAATAATATATATATAATGCATACCTTGACACAATGGCCAATGAGACAATTTTTTTCTAATATGGCTAAATTTGGGTTTAGTAACTTTTCTAGGTTTTCAAAATCCAAGAAAGGTTCTGAATCATAAACCTAAAGATGAAGGGGCTAAGTGAGAGTTTCTTTATTTGTACTTTTGTTACTAATCTAGGTTCGTTAACTTTTTTTGGTTTTCAAAAACCAAGGTTCCCAAATCTAAATCTAAACAACAGCTTGTGTAGTAATATCCCTACTAGAAATTGGTTTTTTATGCGAAGCTTGTTTATACAGAATATGCACCTATGACCTCCTTCAAATGAAAAGCTTGTGAAGACTTTACATTTCTCCCCATTCCTATTGGTTTTGTCTGCAACAATTAGTATTACATTAAAACCTATCTCTATAGAAAGTTTTGTCCCTATTTAGAATGTATGGACTTCGATATTAACAACTTCCCCCACTACAAGGGGGGTCGAGGGTAAAGCAAGAATCAAACCTGCATTGATAAACACAAGCCAATATCAAATGGCTCCAGATTGACTAAGTTGCATCTATCAAGGTTTAACTTGGTAAAACCTTCTTCATGGGACCTCCAATATACTACATGCTTATCCCTCCAAGTAGAGTTTTTTGCAACTAATGTCCAATTCCTCCCTATATCATTAATGAAAAACTGTGAAAATAAAACGAAGGCATTGACCTAGTTTCTCTTAAGAATACGATCACAAGCAGTAGCCAAATCTCTCTCCTTGTTAGTGAGTGCAAGACTTTCACGAAAAAACCATCCAATTAAGGCTTGCTAGTAGCTAAATCTCTCTCCTTGTTAGTGAGTGCGAGACTTTCACGAAAAAACCATCCAATTAAGCCTTGCAAGTACCCAAATCTCTCTCCTTGTTAGTTTGTGCAAGACTTTCATGAAGAAACCACCAATTACGCCTTGCATATAGAAAGCAATGGAACGAAAGTTACCAAACCCAAAAGGATTTAATATTAGCCACTTCTCAAAAAGGGCTAATATCATGGTGGATTTCAAATTTTAGCCTTTTATCACACCATCTGCAATTCTCCTCCAATCCCTTTGTGGTTTTTCAATAACCACTATTTACTTCCTCTCCCAATCAACATTGGCAACATTTTTTTGATAGATAACATTGGCAACATTGATGGTTAATTGGTTACCTTATCATCACTTTTAATGTATCCTAATGTCAATAGCGCTCCCATCAAAACATTCTTTTCACCATCTTAAATCTATGCACCACCATCATGTTAGGCTACCTAAACTATGAGAACTAAACAATCCCCCCCTCCAAAGCAACGTATTCACTATTTCACTTATTTTTTAGAGAAATAAGTGAAAGTATTCGACATTCTTGAACACTCAAAAAATAAAATATATCATTAGCCCTATCTATAAAAAAAATAGAGATATTGACATTCTTGAAGAACTCAAAAAATAAATTATATTATTAGCCCTAGTTGTGAGAAAAACAGAGATATTGACATTATTGAAGAACTCAAAAAATAAATTAGCCCTAAATGTGAGAAAAATAGAGATATCGGCATTCTTGAAGAACTCAAAAAACAAATTATATGATTATCCCTAACTGTGAAAGAGAGATGTTATTGAAACAGATGTCTCGATAGAAGGAGAGAAGAAAAACATAGTTACCTTCCCGAAGTGCTTTGTGTCTAAAAGAGCTATTTATATGTAGCATACTTAACCAAACTAATGTGTAAAGCAGCAAAGCTACCATTATCGTCAATTCTGATGATAAAGCGCTTGGGGTCAAACTTTAGAAGAGAAGACTTACATCTTGTGAATCTCTTTTTTTTTTTCTTGTTCCTAAATATTTGCCATCTTGTTTTAGTCTTACAAGTATCACTGTATAACTTCCAAGTTAGAAAGGAGAAGGAAATGAGACAATTTAATTTAAAGAAAACCCAGTTGGCATAAAACCTAATTAAGGAAAGGGAATAGAATGATCTCATCGATTGTGTATATATATTTTTATGTAGTATTATATGTACAGTAATTTCAAAAGTATACCCATTTGAAACTAAATAATGGAGATCCAAACAAAGGAATAAGGCAGTGAAATATCATATTATATTTCATAGAGTTTTCAATCTCCCTAGAGATGGAAAAAAATAAAGGAACAAACAACCTCTTGAGTCTTTAATGGAGACAATTCCTAGGCATGTTCACTATTATTTTAACCATTATTACTGAATACATTGGAATGGAAAAACCCTAGCAGTTGAAAGCAAGGCAAATAAACCCAAAAATGTAGCGAAGTAAGGCAGAAAAAAGAAACTGATAAAAGAGAATAAATAAATATTTTACCAGACAGAGATGAAGAGAAACTCCCGAGCAGAGAACCCAAGTGTGTAGGCGTTCACTCAGACGAGCGATTAAGAACTAAAAGATGTAGAGAGAAGCAGAGATTCACTCTCACGAACTGAGAACGATGTAGGGAGAGTCCAATGATTACAAAGAAGGAGAGAAGATTGGAGACTCGAAAGAACGAGAGATGCATGGAGATTTGAGCGATTACAAAGTAGGGAAGAGATGGATACTCGAGAGAGAAAAAACATTCGCACGTAGGAGGGAAAGAGGATCTGAAGATTTTGTTCAAAATTAATAAAGGGGCAATTTTGTCATAAAAAAATGAGATACGAATTGTATCTTATACGATGCTCTCCTTTCGTATACAGCTGCTCTTTTTTGATATTTCTTCAAAAAAATTGCCATCTTAGTTATTATATGAAGTGTGTTTCTTTAATTGATATTAAGGCCGAAAAGCTACTCTTATCGGCTAGAATCCCTTTTTTTTTCTTTCTTTACATATCTATTTCCCTTCTTTTAGTCTCATATTAAAACAACAACAGTAACAGAGATGTATTAGAATAATAGTAGCAATGCTCTAGTACAGGTTGCTCAATAATGCAAATGGTATCCGAAGAGGCCTAAAACCTGTGTGCAATCCAAAACAGGTTGCTCGATACTGCAACCTACCTACATTTGTGTTAAAGGAGGTATTTCATTCCTCTTTCATTCAATTTGTTTGTAAAATGTTAGTCCTCTGTTTATTGAAAAAAGAGAAAAAAAAGTGACCGAGCTATTTTGAGTCAAAGGAATGGAGAGTTAGAACCCATGTTTGTGAAATGCAACTACTATGCAAGACTATGTTTGCTAAATGAGTTAATTATGGGAGACTTGTCCGTGACCATAGAATTCATTGCGTGTCAGACGGTGGTTGTCTTATTGACCCAACGTCACTGTTACGTTCGCTATTCCTAACGAATAGAGCTGTCAATGGACCGAGTTCGGATTGGACCCATTTGGACGGTCCGAAGTGTTACATCGGACTGAACTGGTCCAAAATTTGATTGTCCAGTAAATTAGTGGACCAAAATGGATATAGTTTAAATACCCAATGGTCCGTTCAATAGTCCGCTTAATCTTTTTCCCTCTTTTTCTTCGACAGCTTATCAGAGGGTTTATCTCCGGCAATGATTATGCATTCTCTCTCTATCTCTTTAAATGATCTCTTCTTTAAGCGATGATAAGTGATCTCTTCTTTAACTGATGGCATACTACAGAGGTTTCTCTCTCCAGCAATATTACAGAGTGTTTTCAAACGATTTCAGCAACAATCTCTCTCCTTCATCTCTGGCAACGGTTCCAGCCTGAGGTGTTCTCTCTCGCTTCAGTAGTATTTTAGAGAACGTTTTCAAACAATTTCAGCAACGAGATCTCTCTCTCTGACTCCCAGTTTTTTTTTTTTTAACAATTAAAGAGAGTAGATACAATAATAACCTTCCTAAACAAATTTTTGTTTCCAGATCACAAACACAAGAAAAATTTAGGAATTCATCAAAATCCCCCAATTTGTCCCACTTCACTTGAGAATCCATCATGTGCTCAGATTGGAGAAAGCAAGTTCAGAGATAAGAAGTTGAAGGCCGCTCGCTCAAAGCTAACGTTCACCAAATGGTGATCTCTATCATTGTGGAAATTTATTTTCTTTTTATTTTTTTATTTTCTATTTTAATACATTTTTATATTTTGTGACATTTTTAATAAATGTTTTAAATATCGATGCGCAACCGGAATCGCTTTGGCCACTGGTTTTTGGGTCAGCCGTTTGACCATTTGACTCAAATGGATGGCCCATTCCATTTTAAAAAGTAAAAAATAATTAAAATAAAAAATGACAAAAAATGGTCTAACTAGTTGATGGTTCAAGTATCCAGGTCAATAGGTCATTGACCAAATCAACGCTTTTTGGCCAAGATACGGGTTAATGGTGAAATGGAACCAATTGCCTTGATGGTTTTCTAACTGAACGGTCTAACTATACAGGTCAATGATGGTTCGAAAACCATGTTTTTAATATATTTTTATAAATTTTTATATTTTTTATGTAATTTATTTATGTTTCATTCAGTTTGGATCGGATTGGACCCAATCCAATCCATTTGCATTTTAATTCTACCAGTTTGGATCTAGCTTGTATGGGTTTTGACTAGATTGGATTTGATGCATTTGTAAATGGATCCAATCAGATTGGACCAATTGGACCAAATCTAATCCAGTTAACACCCTTACTTATTGATGAGTTTTTTGTTAGTAAGGGTGAATTGGACTTGGATTGGATCGGATAATTGGATTGGAATGGATTGCAACAATTGTTATAGTTTTTTATATATTTTTCCGGATCTCTCATGTTATTTTGGTGTTTGGTCCAAGTTGGATGGAATTGGATCCAATCCAATCCATTTATATTTTAACTGGATTGGATTGGTTTGGATTGCAGTAGGTGTTATAGTTTTTTATATATTTTTTTAGATTTTTTATGTTATTTTGGTATTTGATTCAATTTGAATTGGATTGGACCCAATCTAGTCCGTTTGCATTTTATTTGGACCGAATTAGACTTGGTTTGTTTAGATTTGGTTCAATCCATTTATAAATGGATCAATATTGGATTGGACCAAATCCAATCCAATTGATAGTCGTACAAGCAAGCAACAAATCTCCTATTCGGGTTAAGAAGATGATATATGTGGAAAAATCCAGAGGAATTTTGTGCTCATCTTCCCTAGTTTGATCCAACTAGTTGAATTACAGTTTCGCTAAAAATTGCATTGTTAAACTGACTTCAGGAATATACTATGCCATCTTCAATGGAGGCTGGTTTTATGACCCTTTGGTTGGTTTCAAATCTGGTCTGGTTTAGTGCAAGATTGATTATGAAAAATATAATTTTTCAAAAGATAGGGAATTCGATTCTCGGAAGGAGTAGGAAATTTTTAAAAATTTTCCCAGCCATCTAGCATGGTTTGGTCATTCATATGATGGATCCTAACCCTTTCTTCAAAAATATCTTTTTTTTTTTCAATTATATATACATGCATATATATAAAATATATAAATACATATGTACATTTGTTAATGAAATTTGTACATATTTTCAATCAATAGATATATAAATTCTTTCAAGCCTGACCAACTCTCCCAAGCCCAACTAACTTAGCGTGGCCCAGCTCAAGCCCAAGCACAATTCGAATTGTTTGGGCAGCTCAAATTAGGTCTGGTTTATAAACTTGACCTTAACGTCAGGTTGGACCAGGCTTGCATTCGAGGTTTGCACCTTTTAAGGTTAGGCATGCGTAGATCTTCTTCCCGACCTAGCCTGCCCGAATTACACCCCTACTCTTGATACAACCATGGAAGTGGAACCCAATAAACTTGATACAACCTATTCCTCTAACAATAATAAAATTAAAAACAAGAAAAATAATTAAAAATAAAATAATATAATATAAATTTGTTAGTTTTAAATTTTGTTTCATTAATTAAAATCTCATTTAATAATTGCTAAAATTAAACACTAGTAAGTTTATGGTTGGATTGGATTTAAAACTTATTTGACCCAACCCTAGTTTTTGCACATGTTGTGATTATGTTTCGGTTTGTGGGATAGGCTTGGGTTAGACAATTTGGGTTTGATGTTAATTTTGGTTGTTAAGTGCTTGGGTAGCCAAGGCTTTACCCATTTTACCCATCCCAACTTGGGCACACTCCAACTCAAGTCTTACCCAACAAAATGCATACACGCATGCATTATATTTGTATATGTCCTATCAAATTATGGGTCATCATTTTCAGCCTAGCCCACCCTACCTCGAAAATTCTGGGATTGTTTAGGCATGGTCGTAGGCTCATTTTAGCTTCGAACTCAAGATGGGCCCAAGCTTAAGCTATCCTTTATCACAAATGCAATCCCGACCCTGCCCATCATTACCCTTAAATGTATAAGATATGTATATTACATTTGTAAATGGAATTTGTGCATATCTTGAATCAATTGTATTGTGAAGTTAGGCCATGAAGTCCAATAAAAAATGTTAATTAAATAAAATTATATCCATGCATTCTTTTAAATCTGACCAATCCAACTAAGCTTGACCATACCTAATAACTCGAGCCCGAGCCTTAGCCTATCTCTAAATTCTATTGTGTTAAACTAGTTCAATCTAGGCCTGAGTTCGTAAACTTTGGCCTAACCACAGGTTGGATTAAACCTAAGATTGAGATTTTTACCTTTAGGATTGGACTTAAATTTATCTTCAATGTTACGCAGTTAACTTAGGATATAATTATATAATTTTTATTATATAATATATATATATATATATATATATATATTTATACATATTTATACACATACATTTGCTTATATGGCACAGCCTGACCTGTTTCACATGGGAGATGTTATATCATGCCAAAAGTCTATTGGAACATATTTTGTAGGGGCCATATCCCAAAAGATATCCGTGGATAATTCCTAACTAAGAAATGCATCCTACATATCTCTCAATACAAGATGGCGATGTGTGGCTGCAATTCTGGGTTGGTAGAGTGTGTTAGAGATTAATGGGCAAGAAATCTGGTTTGGGAGGGAAACCTTGTATTTCTGAATTTACATCTATTCCCCATGGAGGGCGCCCCACAAACGCCCCATAGCATATCTCAATCATGTATTGGGAACATTTCACATTGACAACTTTGGGAGATGTTCCCAATGCACACTAAGATGTGCATGCAGAGCGTTTGTGGGGCGCAGATGTGATTTTTATATTTACCTTCATTTTCTGTGCTTTCATATGCTTTTCTTCAAACCAAACAGCTAAAGATATTTTGGCTGTATTTGGAAACGATGCAAATGGAGTGTAAATCCCGGTTCAGGGTAAATTTGCACTTTGGTTCATTTTTGTCTGTGTTTGGCAGCATTACAGTTATGTATTCATAAATGACAAAATACATTTTCCAATGCATATTTACATTGATAATAAGATGTAAAAATACATCAATAAAAAAAGATGTAAATTTGCAATCAAGTGGGCTTTTAATAAAAAATAAAAAAGGCATATGCTTTATTGGAATTTGTATTTGCATTATTACAGCTAAAAATTTGTTTGGTAAAAAGGTAAATTTGTCGGTGCAAAACTAACCCAATTTGCAGTTTATATGAACCATTTTATACTCTACATATTTGCATCCACACTTATTTGCATTGTTTCCAAACACACATTCAGATTCGCAACATGTACAACAAGTTAGGAAACTAATGAAAGATGAACAAATCATTGATGTTTTTTTTTTCTTTTCTTTTCTTTTTTTTTTGCTTTTATGGTTTTGATGGTGAGAAGTGATAACTACATTGCTTTTGGCCCAGTTTAATTTGCTGCCAGGTTGAGTGTAGGCTGTCAATGGATTGGGTTTGACCTGACGGGCCCAGCAGATTGACCCGATTGCATCAATTCCAGTTTCAGGGTCGGATCTGTTTCTTGTTTTTTTGGTTCCAATTATTATCAGGTTGGGACCGGTTCTGCCCTGTACAGAATTGATTCAAACCTGACCCAAGCCTTATTTATTTATAGATATATATTAAATATAGGGTAAATTATATATAGGTATCCTGTACTTAGGGGGTAGTGACAAATAGGTATCTGAATTTTCAATTGCAACATTTGAATAAGAACTCTCAAAAATAGACATTTAGGTCCATTCATTAGTATTCCATCAGTTAAACATTATATAATGTCAAAAATACCCTTCTTGAATATTTTTGAGATCATTTTGCAGAATAAAATCATTACCAAAGAATGAGATTGTCAAGAAATTTGAATATGTTATTTGCTGTCCATGTGAGAACATAATTGCAGGGAGACATTCAATTACCTGAGAATGATCTCAGAAATATATGAAAAGGGTATTTTTTGCATTATGTAATGTTTAATTAACGTTATATTAATGGATGGACCGAAATGACTATTTTTGAGAGTTCAGGGTACTCAAGTATTGCAATTGAAAGTTGCAGAAAACCTATCTGTTGTTACCCCAAAGTACAAGGTACCTAGCTATCTGTAATTCACTCTTAAATATATAATATTTTCAACAAATTTATTATAATTGGGTCATCGAGTTAGACCTGATAAACCTGAGAAGTGAGAACCGATTGGTTTGGTTTTAGGTCTAACATTACAGATCCTATATATAGGGTCTGGTTCTATTCTGAGACCTTAACATTTATTATCAATCCACGACAGCCCTGGTAGACTGTTCTTCCGTTTGTGAAAGAATGAAAACGTTGTCGTAGGCAAAGTGACTAGAAATTGCATATTTGTGTAATAACTAGGCAAATAAAAATCAAGAACCAGAGGCATTTAAGAGAAATGCTATAATGAGGTTGATCTTAAACAAAATAAAATTTATTTAGAAGATCACACTCGTAAAGCACTTTTTGTGGATTTTGCACTGAGATCTGTATGTGCATCAATATTAATGCACGGTGAAACGTAAGATCATAAGGCTATTTTTTGTTTGAAGGAAAATGTAGGGAAAGGAAGGGAAAGATAAAGAAACCTTTACAACCTTTATATTAATTTTTTTATTTTTTTTCTCTTTTTCCTACTTTTTCCTTTTGAAGCATAAAATGATGACAGCACGCCAGATGGGGTTAGGGCCTGAAATTAGCTGGTAGTTAGCAAGGGGTGCAAGTAGACCTGATAATAATCTGATCTCATCCGAATTTGACCCTATTTCTATCGGATTTAATTATATAAATGGTCAATCTCCATCACAATTTATTCATCCGCCCTGCATTTTGAGGTTTTCAATAAGGCAACGTAGGATCAATCTTGCTCGATTCTATGCTTACGGCTTACCTTTACACTTTGTACGTAGTTCCTAGCCGTAATTCAGTCAAGCCTTTTCTTTGAAACCATTTAGAGACTTTGCGTTAACCTGTCAATATTATATAAAACATTTTTCACAGAGTGATCAGTACCGTTGAAAATTAATTCATTTCTTTGAATCCAAGCATGCCATAAAATGTAAACTAAAATAGTAAATAAATTATTGAGGGTCCGCTTGGTTTGCAATTGGAATCGGAATCAAAATCTTTTGGAATAGGAGGAATGACTTATTTCCATAGTCTGTTTGATTCAGCCAGAAATGGAAATAGGAATTGGAATCAGCATAGACTTTCATTCCCAAAGGAAGGGCACTGGGGTAGGGAATGGCCATTCCCTTAAATGGGGGAATGCCATTCCAGCAGGAATGGGAATGAGATTCTGATTCCACCCAAATAAACAGTTAGAATTAGAATAGCCCATTCCGATTTTGATTCCAGACCCCTATTCTTGCGAACCAAATGGGGCCTGGAATTATCATTTTAATTCAAAAGAAAATTAACAATAGAGAGCCAAGAATGAAATTATAAGTTATTATCCACCATATCTATCATAAGACCATGCTTACCAACCAGCCAAATTCACCTAACCTTGTTACAAGTTCAGGCATGTGTAGAAGGGTAGAGTAGTCTTTTTAATAGTTTTTTGGTATTTATCTGTAGAAAGTGTGTTTTGCAAATGATTTACTTTTATGTTCACTTAGATATCAAGACATACTAATCTTTAATCATCAGTTTATATCCAAGCATCTTTGAAGTTTTGGATTTTAGTTGACATAAATGGCTTCAAAGAATGTATGAAATAAATAAGAAAGTTATACTGTTTTCTATAAACCCTCAAAGGGATATTAAGGGGGCATTCTTTTTCTGGATTTTGAGGGGGGGGGGGAAGTTGGTCAATGGGATTTTGATTTCCATTGACCAACAATTTCATGCTCTTTTTTCATATTTATGTGGGGATCAGGGAAAGTTTATTTTCCTGGGTGTTACTTATCCAGGTAAGTGATACCCTTCTCCTAAGTGGGTAAATAACTTTCTCACCTTGGGGTAAAGTTATCAACACTTGAATGGGACAAAAATGCCCCTTGTAATAATGAATTTTTATGACTAAAATGGTCATTGCTTTATTTACATGAGAAATAAAAGAACATGGGTAAATGCACTTACCTGGGTAAATCTTTCCTAGGAAACATTTACTTGGGCAAGTGCATTTACCTGGATAAATAGCTTACTGAAAAGCAAGCAGGCCTAAATAAAACCATTATTCTAAATAAATTAAGGGTTCATTTTGTTCGTGGGAATAGGGATCTGGAATCAGAATCAGAATGGACCATTCTGGCCAATTCCAACTGGTTTGGTTGGACAAAATCCGAATCCCATTCCTATTCCTAGGCCATTCTCGTCTAAACCAAATAGACTATGGAAATGGACTCCGATTCCAAGATATTTTGGTTCTGGTTCTAGCTGCAAACCAAATTGACCAAAGAGATCAATACATTGAATGATAGAAATAAGAGAATTGAGGTAAAATCCGAGGCCCTTTTTCTTCAGCCTTTCTTCAAGGGACCTCAAAGCTTAAGCGTCACAAGACTTTCAAAACACCAAGTTATTTAATATTTGGGGATAGGGATGCCACCTATGTTGCCGTAGTTTTTGCAATGACTATAAAATATTTAATTGTCTGCAATCTAAGGCCATCTTTGGGAGTGCTTATTCAAAATAAGTGCTTATTTGGGCCATTAAGCACTTATTGGTATTTGGTAAATAAGCCCAAAATAAGTGCTTATTTAAAAAATAATGGCTTATTTTTTAAGCCCAAATTTTCATCTTTTTTAAAGTGATTATACAATAAGCGCTTATTCAATTTTTTACCACTTACAAAATTATCCATGGTTGAAATTTATAAAAGTACTTCCGTAAAAGTTCGTTTATAAAAGCACTTTTATAAAGTATTTTCGTAAAAGTGTTTTTGTGAAAATACTTTTATAAAAACTTTTATGAAAGTATTTTTGTGAAAGCACTTTTACAAAAGCACTTTATAAAAATACTTTTATGAAAGCACTTCTACAAAAGTACTTTTATGAAAGCATTTTTAAGAAAGTACTTTTATAAAAGTATTTTTACGAAAGTACTTTTATGAAATTACTTTTACGGTACTTTTATAAAAGTGCTTTAGTAAAAATACTTTTATAAAAGTGCTTTCATAAAGTTACTCTCATAAAAGTGTTTTTATAAAAGTTATTTAATAAAAGTGCTTCCAAAGGATGTATTTTGAAAATTAGAAAGAAATTGAATGACAAAATAGTCACAAATGCTTATTAGAGAAAAAGACTACCAAATGCCCAATATTTTAAAATAAATGCTTATTTTAAAAAATAAGCTCTTAAAAAAGTTGGGTGCCATATGCAAATAAATACTTATTCGAATAAGCACTTATTTTTAAATTAAGCACTCCCAAACATGGCCTAAATACTAGCGGAAATAACATGAAAGAATAGTGCAACGATAAATTTGAAGAAAACTTTAGAGAATTAAAGTATTGATATGTTATTTTGGTGCTTTTTGTCGTGACACATCATTGTTAGAATAGCTATATCAATTGTATTGGAAGTGTTCTACTGTACGTCCTGGTAACACTGAATGTGATAATACAAACACATAGAGATATGAGGTCTCTTTTTAGGATATATATAAACATTGAAGTGAGATAGAGGTAAATATTAAAGCGGAAGGAGATTTAAAGTGAGGGGGAATAATGTTCAAGTTTTTTTCAGTAATCCAAAGTGGAACATAATATAAAACTTGGGGGAAGTGGTTGTTCACATAAGCGGTGTGAAGGTGGGCAAAGAAATCTTTAATTATAAAAAGTGTTAATAAATATTAATAGATTTAAATTTGAAAAAGAAATTTGTTTTGTATATGCTAGGAACAATATGAAGGTTTTGAACCAATTATTTCCATTCAATGCTAGGCTATTTGGAGATCTTTTTGGTTTTGACATTTGTGTAACCCATTGTAGTAGTTGTGTAATGTTTGTTCCTTGGACAAACTTTGGTTATATTGAACCTTTAGTAACTGTGCAAGATTACTATTTAAGTTCAATGGTTATTATTTATGTACATTGTATTTTTAGTCCTTAGCTTTTTCTCGTATCACTTGCTGATCTTTTAAAGTTAAGGGTTCGACTATGATACAGGAAAGAAGAAAATCTTGTGATCAATTAATGGGTATCATAAACATGTTAATCTATAAGATGCTATTTATCAAAATTCATGTATAGATTTTAATTGGTCAAAACTCTTCTGACATCATATCTTTCGGTATTATAGATTTTTTTTTCTTTTATATTTAAAAAAAAAAAGATAAGGTAAAATTTATTAAGAAAAACAAAAGCATACAAGAAGTATACAAATCAAAAGCGGCTACAAAATGAGCCAGATGAAAGAAACTAACAACCCCTTAAACAGGCCCAAGCACAGACCAAACATACAAGCCTGGACCCAAACAAAAAGCTAACACCAGCAACAATACCTCAACAAACAAGGAACACTTCACCCTAACAGCTCTAGAACTAAGTCCCAAGAACCCAAAATACTCTCTCGCCTCAAACAATTGAAGGACCTCCCCCTTCCCTCTTTGTCCATCCCTAGTACAAAGAGACAAAGAACTTTGGCCAAGACTTTTCTACCTCTACCCCCTCTTCCCCTTCCATGAATACTATCTTTACTTCTAGGCTTTGTTGGAATTAATGTAAGACTCTTAGGCTCCATTTGGAAGGAGTACAAATACAAATATGTAGAGCACAAAACCTTATATTTTGTATAGATTTGTACCGTACATATTTGTATTTGTATTCCTTCGGAACTGAGCCTTCACAAAATTAAAGGCACTTGGTTTCCTCTAACTTAAAGAGATTGAAATATGCCATTAACAAAACAATAGCATGTAATTTACTCCATGGTTCAAAATTAACAAAAGGCATCAACTTTTGTTAAGGATACAGCCATGTTACCTTCATGATAACTTGCTAACAATTATAATTGTTATTAGTTTATCTTCTTATGTTATTTTCTGTTTTCTGGTTGATCGATGTAACCACTTACATATTGAAAACTATTTATTTTATTTATTGCCACCAAGACTCTCCTCATGCATATACACTAAGGGAGTCATCTATCTTTCTGTTCAATATTTATTTACAAGAAAAATGGCTTAAGACGGCGGTCTTTCTAACCACTGCTATACTAATATCTAAGACCGTTGCCTCTATTGAATTTAAGAACAGGCACGGCAGTCTAAGAGAATAGACACGATGCTTTTAAAAATAAACCAGATTTGAACCGGCCTAACAAAAGGATGCGGGAAAGCCAAAAATACTTCTCTCGTGCACTCTCCACTTCCTGTTCAACGAGACAAAGGGTCTCCTTGCAGAGAACCGGATAATAGTTTCTTTGACGAAGAAGAATATTGCAGAGGGAGAATCACTGAATCATTGATCAAATAGAGATTGAGAAGGAAATCTAGGGTTACAAGTGTTATGCGACTCCGAATCCAGCATCAACTTTGCTTGAGAAGGGTGAAGATTTCTTTCAATTTGGAGATATCCAAGTCAACATTGACCCTTATTCGTTTGAGTAGGAGAAGAGAAGGTAATGTCATATCCTTCTTGGTTTAACATTTATACTTTTAAAGCAGGAGGTTGAAGGGTATAAGGGAAGGGTTTTCGATGAAAAACCCTTTGGTCATCAAGTTAGTAACCTAATGAAAAACCCTTCGGAGCCCAGAGCATCATTCTTTCTGCCTTCTTCTCTTTGATCAGTATCTGTTTGTGGCCTTGGAAAACCCCGTCGATGAGAGTTTTTCCTTAACCTATGCCCTCCTTCCTCTTAATGTGCCCATCTATTCAGCTTAACAAACCCTCTACTTCTATTCTGTTTCCCTAAACTTGTTCCAGTGGAGTTTCCAGTAGAAAAAATCTTCTCCATTGACGTGCTCCGTGTTTATATGGTTCTTCACTATTTTCTTTGATTTTAGAAGTGAATTGTCACTTCCCACATAGGTTTTGTTCCTCCTCCTCCTGCACCCTCTAAGGGCAATGAAACCAAGGCTGTGGAGAAATTGATTACCTGAATCTTCCTTGCCCCATACTATACGAAAAAATCAATTGAGAAGCTCTAAGTGAGTCTTTTTCTTAGTATTCTATTTTTTTACCGTTTCTCACTGCCCTTTTTTTTAATGGTTTTGTAGGTTTTAGTTCATTTCCCCCCTTTAAATAATCTATTTGATCTTTGAGTGCTTTCCTCTCTAGTGATTATGACATTATTTTCATTTATTTATTTCAATCATCTTTGTTTCAATTTAGTCTGATTTGAGATCAAATGGACGGTGAATAGGTGAAATGATGGAAAACATGAATCCATTACTCCAAGATGAAATAATGGAATTATGAATTCATATTTTATTGTCAATGGAATTTTTGTTTATGTTGTTTTTTTCTCGTTCCTGCTCATATTTTGCGTATGAGACTTCTGACGGTGTTGAAATTTTAGTGTTGTTTCTTGTGAACTTAATTTTTGACAATGTTATGAGCACTTTTGATATAATTATGATGCTTTGCAAATTAGTTGTAGATTGTAGATCCCCATTTAAAGGTACTACATCAGAAATTAATGCCATCTCCTAAACATATTCCGTCATTCATTTTTTTTGTTAGAACTGTCTGGAATATCACATGAGAAAACTTAATTTGTGAAACTTAACTTAAGCTTTATGCTTTTTACTTGATTTAATCTACTTAATGTGTGCTAACATATGCATATGCAAATACTTTTTTTTTTTTTGTGAACATATAGTCATATACACATGCTTATGTACGTAAACATAGATGCATAAACGAAAGTTTATGCCATGTGTAGGCATGGACAATTTAGATGATAATTTCTGATGAGGCCTATAAATTGCAAACAACAATCAAAACATGAAAAAGTTTCTATTAGTTTCCCTTGTTTTGGGTATTAGTGAGGAGCAGAAGTGTTTAGCATGAACTAAAGAGTTTATTTAGGAGAATTTGTTTACAAAAATGATGAATTGGGTTTATTCTTTAAGTGGCAAATCATATTTTGGCCAAATTGGGGAGAGTGCATTGCCATTCCAATATGTTTAGTAGAGAGGCTGAGAGGGGACCTTTGCATTGCTTGGGAACAGATTTTTTGACTAATTCATTGCAAATTTTTGTTCAACTCTGTATTTCTTTCTTTTAGTCATTTAGTACAATGTTTATGAGTCTACATGCATTTGTAGGTGATGATTCTGATACTGAATCCCCTGGAGACAATCACACTTCGGGAACAAGTTTGAAGCAACATGGAGATTCTCAGAAGTCAATTAAAGATTCCAATAGTGAACATAATGAGCAACAAAGAACATTGACAAATGGAAGTGAGAACCCAATAAATGAGATGGATGGTAGTAGCAATTTACCTGCCAATGAATCTCACCATCCAATGGGAGAGATTGTGTCTTCAGTGGATCCGGGACTAGTTATCCTACACTTGGACTTGAATTATGTGCAGAAAAGCATGCAAGTAAACTAAATGGCTCCAACTTCAATGTCAAGCGTTCGACTTTCTGGGGAAGGAACACTGTAAGATGTTCAACCCTGTTAACAGAGCAAGGGTAGTGCTAAAACCCAGAAGTTTAGGGGGTCTTTGTTGCAAAACAAAGTTTGGATGGCTAAGTGACACCACCCCCTAAACCCTAAGTACATGGTGGTAGTTTGTAATTTACCTTTCTTTCTTTTGATGGATAATACATGATGAGCACTTGGCCATCTGAATGCTGTCAGTATCTTGTCACACCATTGACACTGATCTCTGCAAACCCTAATCGGCAATTGGCCTCTCTTTGTGGTTGCATTGTTGTTCTAACTTTTTTTATTTAGAATAGTTACTGTAAATAAGAAGTTTCTTATACTTTCTAAAATATCAGTGTTCTCAATTCTTGCTTAAGTACTAGGATATGAGATGTTTCATTCTTAGAATCAAAGTTCTGACATATTGTTCTTAATCCTTTTATTTTTCCTACAAACCAGGAAAACACATCCATGGAGTCGATTGACTCTTCTGGTGAAGAAGAGTATGTTATCCCACCTTTAACAACTTAACATCCTTCTATTTATAGCTAAGAAAATTCTTACCTCTGCAATAATTCTTACCTTGGCTTGAAAATGAATGGCAACTTCTTGCTTATTTGGCTAGAAAGAGGTAACCATTTCACAAAGTTTTGGAAGGTCCTTATCATGCATATGACAGTGCATTGAAACTTGAAGTTTTTTGTTTACTGTCTTGTATTCTCTCATTCTCATGGAATTGTATCACATAGTCATTCATTGAAGTGTTTCTGACTAGACTCTTGGCTCTTAATATCAGATGTGACAGTGCCGAGAAAATGGTCACACCCTATAGGAGTTATATGATGTACCAAGAAAAAAATGGTATTTTAAAAATTTAAAATCAATTCATATCTTTACATTTTCTATGAAATATTTTTGTTTCAATGGGTTCTTATATGAACCATTACGCTTTCATAAAACATTTTCTCTTTCTCTTGTTTTATTTCATATTTGAGCAAGCTTACGCAGAAAGCTACAGATTGGGTTTAAGGATTCACCTATTTTATCCATTTCTCTATTACCATCAATGATCTTTTTACATTTTGGAAATTTACTTTGTCTACAATTATAGGTACCAGGCCAATCATGATAGGATCCATTCCACACACATACAGGGGGTATGTGTGTATGTTTGTCATGCATATCATTCTGACTGACGTGGCATGTATTGATATATATCATGGACAGATCCATTATCTAATTCCTGTACATATATAATTGGGAACAAAACCTTTGAGCCAAACAAGAAAATAAAACCTACATCACATCCCACATACGTTTTATTTTTATAATATATGAAATGAATTTCTGAATTTCTTTGAGAAATTTAGAGAAATTCATGTATTTATTGCACCTACACCTACACCACATCCCACAAGAGAATAGCACCTTTCAGTACCATGTAACCACTGCTTAATCATTCTGAATTTCTCTAAGAATTAGAAGAAAAAACCTAATTATGTATGTGTGTGGACTAATGCCATATGACAACAGTCTCGGCCATCACTCAAGTGTGTAGTGGGATTAGTCTCTTCATACAATAGGTGAACTGATTAGTTGCAGCAGTAAAGCGACTTCAAATGCTCTGCCACCATGTTCTCTAGAGATTGGTCAATTACCCATCCGGGCCATCTCTGCTTCCAAAAGGATTATGGTGAAATAATATGTTAATGTTAACATCTGAGCAAGGTACCTTGGATGTTAAGATTTCTGGTAAGGGAAACAAGGAAAGTGTCTGCTAACCTGAACTGCTTGTTTTTGGTGGAACCCAGGATCAGAAAATGCTTTGGCTTACAATTTGGCTAAGGTTGGAGTAAATAGGGACAACATGAATGTGGTAATCTAGGGCTAGATAGGACAATGTGATAACCAATTTGAATCTTCCAATTTTCTTTTACAATCTCATTCTAGTGTACTGCATTCTTCTCCAATTCCTTTAAATCTTATACATATCTGAATTCCATAATCCAAAACCACAACACATTTTTTTTGTAGTTTGCTAAATTCCATAATCTTATGATGATGACTTAGAAGAAGGGTTATTAGGTGAAACTCCCCTTCACTTTTTTGAAATTCTCTTGGTACAAGGACTATCTCACTGGAGGTGTGGTTTTTAATGGCAAAAGTTTGACATAGGGTTACTATCTCACTAGAGGTGTCCAAAAGTCACGGTAAACCCAAGAGAAATATAGAAAAGTGAAGAGTGATTTCAAATAATAACCCAAATAAGTAATACGATCTCTTTAATTAATCGAATTAGTTAATTGTTTAGGGTATCAGACTCCTAAATTTGCATATTCTATATATTTGTGATGAGAATTAACTAATCATATACGTAACCTTGTTCTTTGTAGAGGTCAGATAGAGCTATTTGCTTATAGGTATTTACAATGTTTGAGCATAAAGCTTAGTGCATGATACAACCCAGAGGGAAAATATCTCTATTTTGTTTGAGCATAAAACTTAACTTTATCATTCTCTAGACTTTGTAGCAGAGGTTGTGGAACTAGGAAATTTAAATTATTCGTTTGAAACATGAATCTCCAATCGATCGTTAATCCTGAAAAATATTTCGATGATAATTATATTTAAAGAACTATCATACAATCTGTCTTCATGTAGGAACTATACTCAAAATTGAAGATTCTGAGAGAGATAAGGCATAATCAATTTGTTTGGTTGGGCTTGATTAAAATATCCATCTACTGTCTTCAAGTTTCTGCAATATTGCATTTCATTTAAGCTGCATTTGGATTGTGGGAGTAGATTTGAAATTAGGCTACACCTCTATTCTTGGAAAGAATTTGAAATCTGGTAAAATACAGAATTTGCAAGGTTTTTCTTCCATATGCTTCCAAATTCCACATACTGAAAAAGCGGAATTTGAAATCCACCCTCATCTAATAATCATTACCCTAGTGAGTTGGGCTCTCTAAAGTGCATATAATAAATCAAAGATGTATTGACATGGCAAATAAGAATGTGTATATATGGCTCAATTTGGAGTGCAAAGCCTTATATTTTACATGTGGTTTGAAAATTTCCAAATGCATGGCTGAAAAGGGCAGTGAGAATGGTGTGAGCACAGTTTTGTGAGGACTGAATCCGCTCACCTTTGATGTTGTTTGCCCTTCTTACATTAAATGTGGTTTGAAGATTTGCAAGTAGGTAAAGAACTCGCATCAACTGAATTTTGAACTACTATTGATATTCCAATTAATTGCTTAGAATTCAGCCCATGTAAATTTTAGTTACTAGTCCTATCTTTATAGTTAAAATATTTGAACATAATTCTAATATTTATATGTTTTGATTTGCAGGTTCAACCAATATGTTAAGTGGATTTGCATTGGAAGATGTATTGCATTATTAAAGAATTTGATTATTTTTTTTAAGTTCTTGTACTATTTATATGTCAATTGGATACTGTATTTGAACAATGTCTTTTGGATATTTTAATATATAATCTTTGAATTAATAGATCTCATTTTAAATAGATTTTTATCAAATGGTTTTGTTGTATTAAACATGTATGAAAATGCTAAATCAATAAACAATTCAAGTACCACAAAAATCCTACAATTAAGCAGGTATATGATTTTTTTTTTAAATAGGTTTATGACGGCGGTCATGTCCATTGGCTTAGCTATCAACCTGGTATAAATAAAAATAATAAAAAAAATCTAAACCGGCGGTCTTTGATGGCTGGGCGAAGGGAATTCAACTTGCTCTAAGCTGGCGGTCCTGATCTATAATAACAACATTACCTTTATGCTAACTTACTAACAACTCTAATTGCTATCAGCTTATCTTCTTTATCCTATTTTCTATTTTCTGGTTGATCTATGTAACCACTTTAAGCATTGTACTTGAACTCAAACTATTTCTATTTTCTATTGTCACCATTCACCAAGACTCCCCTCATGCACATACAATGAGAGAGTCATCTTTCTGTTCAATTAATATTATATTTGCGCTCTGTTACTTACCATCTTTGAGCAATATTAGTTAGAAGGAAAGGGGAAAATTTCCGACAAGAAAATGTCGTGTTTAAAGTGGTTGGTCTTTGTCTAATCTTTGTTTTGTCCACTTGCTTCATTAATTTACTTTATAGAAAGTTTAGCTTTTAATAATATGAAAAATTGGATGCTGACAAGATGAAATTAACTCATCAAATACTGTTCATAACAGCTGTACTATATTTAATAGCGAACCATTTAACTTAAAATCTTAACCTGTTAATTAAATGAGGTCCTTGAATAGGTTGATATTTTCTAACACGTCCTTTTACACAAAAGGCCATTAAGCTTGAAGTGTGAACAGGCAAAGATCCACCCATACACACCTTGTGAAACTTATTTTATTATAATAGGGGTAACGAGGATCAAACACTAGACTACTTGATTAAGATGGCTCTGATACCATCTCAAAGAACCATTCAGCCTAAAAGTTTAAGTTGTAAAGTAAGGTCCTTGGATAGGTTGATATTATCTAAGAGTGAACAATAATAAAGCATGTTTAAAGTTCCAAATATATATTGATTGATACATCAAGGATTACTTATGAAATATGAAAATTCTAGAAAAAAAAACATGATGCTTGTAAGATAGATACATATTTTATCTGCATAAAAGGGCCAACATGTATTGGATGCATGGATTTTACTTGGCAGTATTGGGTGGCACAGTCATATTTCAAAATGTGGAGTGCCCCTTTTGCTTGTAAAAAAGAAAGAGTAATCCCATCCAAAAGTAGGAACTTAGATTCATTTGCTTTTCACTTTCTTTAATTTTTGAACCTTGGTCTTGCTGTTTTTTAATGACAGGTTGGTCTTGAGCCAAGATTATGTCAAAATTTGGGATTTATGAAACTTTGCTTCATTATGACTTCACAAAATTTACAAGCTTGGATGTTCTTTTATCTATTATACTCTTGGTTGGTGGAAAATAGCTTTTCTAAGTCGGTGCATGATTTTGGAATATGGAAGAATATATTCTATGTTGGTTGAAGGTAACCCCCCATCTGAAGGGAATTGAAATGATGAAAGACAAGTAGAGAACATTATTGTATTTGGTGGGAATTGGATGAGAAGCATAGTTTTCTTTATATATATATATAGAGAGAGAGAGAAAGCCTACTTTTCTGGTCACACTTCACACATCATTACTCGATCGATAGTCACAAGATTTCCACGTTCCTTTTGTTGTTGGGTGGGGCGTCTGGTGAATGATTTCTATCAAGGACAGGCCACCTATTGTTTTGGCTTGATGATGGCATTAATTTCCTACTGCTTTCCAACGGGTTTGTACATATTTTGGTTTTCTTGTTTCTTCCCCACCATTAAGATTATTGTTGTAAATAGGGGAAGAATTGAAGGATGAGATGAAAACAAAACTTCAGGAATTAATGAAAATGCTGGATCTTGTCTGTCATTAAACAATAAAGCAGGGCTGGATCTTCCATTGATAGATCAAAAGAAGCAAATTAAGGCTTACTGTAAATGAGTAATTTTTTTGGTATACGTATTTAATTCCCTGGTAGTGCTGGTTGCTCTGGACAAAGTAGGGAACTGACCCCTCGGTGGGTATGGTTCACCAGAGTATGCAAATATATTATGATTTCATAGTTGATCTGATTTGACGTAAGTTTGAACCTGCTAGCCAGTTCACATTAGAAAGTGTGTTTGTAACTTGCAAAATAGCAGCAGAAGGGTCCAATTCAAGTGGGACATGAATTGACTCTTACTCAGATTTTGATCATGCAGTTGGTAGAAGAAATAGAATGTTTCATAGTACGTTTTTCGTAAAACTTTCCATTAGGCTCAGTTTGGAAAGAGTATAAATACAAAATACATACAAAATAATAAGGTTTTGCACTTTACATATTTGCATTTATATTCCTTTCCAAACTCAGCATTAATTTTTCAAACTAGGATCTGGTACACTAATGTCCAAAACAACCATCCATGAAGATGGAACCAAATACACACCTCCCCCCATCGATCATCTTAAAAAATAGAGCCAACCCGTCCTGCCTTTCCTTTGAGGATTAGTTTGGGCATGTAGACAGATCAATCCGATTTGTGAGTGAGTCACGTCATGCTATATGTCCTCTAAGTGGCGTTTGGTTTGTCAATAGGTCCATGGTTGGTAGGAAAGTAACTTACCGGTCATGACAAATTACTTTTTTATTTAACTGGATTTGCATTTAAAAGGCACAAATTTTTTTTATGACAAAATTTATCCCTTCATACTTAAGTTTATTGATAAAAAATGAATTAAGTATACTGCCTGCAGTCCAATGCAGATTTTTGAATTACAGCCCCCCATATTTTACTAGTAACCCCCTTATAAACCACATCCTGCATGTGATTTGGCATCAATCCATGGTCAGGATTCATCACCTGTATGGTGGGGCTAAAGAATTCTGAGCTGGACTGATCAGTCATTCTCCCAAAAAAAAAAACTATACACTCTCTCTCTCTTTCACTTGTTCCCACACATTCCCAACAACCTAAATAATATCCTCTCCTAAACTACCTACCCCACTATCCTTCACTTTCTCTTAAATTATCTCTAATTTAATAAAGATTTCTCTCCTAAATTATCTCTAATCCTATTTATCCTCTCCTCTACTTTTTATCTAGAGGTGTAAAACGGGTTGTGTTGGGCTGGCACGACACGGCCCGCATGCAACCCGTGCAAAGTGCAGGGTGGGTCGTGCCTCCCTCCCTTGGGATATTTTGGGAGGTCGACCCAGAATGGCCCGTGGCCCAAGCCCGCATGGGCTTGTGTTGGGCCAAGCTGAAATGGTTCATGGGCCGAGCCTTAGGCCAAGCTAGGCCGTGGACTGAGACAAAGCTATTTATATAAAAAACAAAAAAATTTAAAATTAAAATTTTATATGAATTTTGATGTATACGATTTTTATATATACAATAATTAAATAAAATAGTATAATAAAATTGAAAAATTTTGTTTATTTTATTAAAATATTATATACTATATATTATTATATAATTATAATTTATATAATATTATATATATATAAATATATGAAATATGTAAATATTATATATATATATATTTATATTTAAATATATGGGTTGTGTTTGGCTGGGTTGGGTTGATCCAGCTTGTGGGCCACAAACGGCACGGCACGACAATGCGGGTTGTGTCGGCCCGTTTCGTCGACCTAAAACCCCAGACCCGGCATGACCCGTGGAACATCGGGCCAGGCCAGCTCGAAATCGTGTTGGGCTATGTCGGACTGCTACAAAATCGTACGGGCAACACAACTCATGAAACTATACAATAACTTTAAAATATTTATTAAAAACACAAAAAAATAGTTATAATATTGTTTTCTAGATTATTCAATTGAAATGTTATTGAAATAATTAAATATTGAACATTAAATAAAATAAAATATTGTTTATATATTTCAATAACTAAATATCTAAACTAACAAAATATTAAAAATAGCCAAAACATTATATAACAAAATATTTAATATTATGTAATAACTTTAAAATAAATAAGTCAAATAACAAAAATTTTTAAATATTTTATATATTATTTAAATAACTAGATATTTTAACTAATGAAATATTTAATATAACCAGGTTTTAAATAGTTAAAATAATGAAATTATGTAATAAATTTAAAAAATTTCTTAAAAGTAGAAAAATTAATAATAATTTAATATTCTTACAAAATTAATAGCAAAATTATGTAAATAACTAATTTACATATAAATCAATTAATAAATTTAGAAAATAACTTTCAAAAAAACTAAAGTTTATTAGTAATAATTTTAAAATCTTAATCTATATTTATTATATATTTATATATAATAAAATCAATATTTGTTGTATTTCAAGTAATTATTTATTGTTTTTTGTGATAAATATGTTTTCAATAACTATGTATGAATATATTTTTTGTTTTGTTCTTTAACAGAAAATTTTCAATAATTATTAGAGATTAAACTACTGTTATTTAACTTTTTAAGTTTAGTTTATTGCACTTACTATATTTATTTTATTTTTGTTATAATTTATTTATTAATATTTATTAGGGACTAAACTATTATTTAAGATTACATATTAATTGACTAATTTAATATATTTTTTAGTATTTATTGTATTTTGATTGCCAATATATTTTCAATAATTGAGTATTTTTCTATAAATTTTCAACAATTATTGGAGATTAAATTATTTTTATTTATTAGAGACGAGACTATGAATTTAGCTAAAATTAGGAGTGTTCATGGGTTGGTTCAGTTCAGTTGTAAGTTGTTTGGCCAACCAAATCAACCTAGTTAGGTTGGGAAGTTGGTCACCCGAATCTAGGGATGCAAACATATCAGATCAAATTTGAATCAGGGTATATCTGAATTTGATATGATACTATTAATTGTAGATCCTGGATAGGATACACATGGATTTGAATTCGAATCCAATGACAAAGTCGGATTTTTAGATCTGATCTAATCTAATTTGACTTTTAAAAAATAATAAATTATTAAAATGCATACAAAATTTAACAATTTAAAAAAAGAAAAACAAAAACTACAAGTATCTTTTCAACTATTTTCATCATATATATACATTTTTTTTATTAAAAAGTAAATAATATAACAAATTTATGAAAATGAAATATATAATATATTTAGAAATGAATAAATAAGTAACATATCTATGTGTGTAATATAAATAAATAAATAACATATATATCAGATCGAATCTTATCGAATTATATAGGGATCGGGTGATCTAAATTTGATCTGATTTCTGATCGGATTCAATTATTTGATCCAATCCAAAGATTCGAAATGGGGCTATCTGAATCCAAGAATATAGGATCGAACTTCATATCCGATCATGATCTGATCCATTTGCACCCCTACCCAAAACCAACTTACCATTAGTAAAACCTGCCCAACTCGAGTTGTATCAGTTAAAATCAATTTTCGGTTTGGTTAGTCGGATCATGATATAAAATATTTTAGAATCAGAAATATGAGAATTTTCCCACTTTCCCGTATTAAAGATTTATATTAAAAATAATATATATATATATATATATATATATATTTATGGTCGGGTTGTTCAATTTTGGTCAATTTATAAATAGCCAAAGTGAAACTGATCTAACTTTGTCAAGTTGGGAAATTGTCGAACCAAAGCCAAACAAAAATAGTAGAAAATCAACCAACTCGAGTCAGGTTGGTTGGTTTCATCAGTATGATGAACAAAGCTAGTTGAAATTAATTATTATTAATTTTGTGTTGTAAAAACATTATTAATATTAGTATATAAGGGAATGATGTGGGAAAGATATGGTATCAAAATAACACCTTTTGGCTACCAAGTTTATGATACCAATCGACTGGGGAAAAATTTTTCAGATATCATATCTTTTCTATATCATTGTTGAACTCAAAATATAAATAATTATTAATTATTTAAAAATTAAAAAATATAAAGCAATTGTATACTCTTATGTGTTTCTACAATTTAGCTTTTGCTTAACAAATCCTGTGAATTAGATGGGTCCCACGAGTATCTATCTAAAGAAAGTTTGAATTAAAAAATTTAAGATTTATTTAAATATTCTAATGAAATTATTTAATAACCTTAAAATATCATTTAAAAACACAAAAATAATTCCAATAGATTTAATAATATTCATATTATTAATAATTTTATACTTTTACAAAATTCATCAAGAAATTATATACTAACAATATAAATTATTACTTTTATGAATTATTCAATTTAAATGTTATTCAAATAATAAAAATATAACATTAAGAAAATAAAATATTATTTAAATATTTCAATAACTAAATATATTAAATAACAAAATACTAAAAATTGATAAATAAATATATAACAAATTGTTTAATATTATGTAATAGCTTTAAAATAAATAAAATTCAAATAACAAAAAATTTTAAATATTTTACACAATGTTTATATATTTAAATAACGAAATATTTAACATAACTAGATTTTATATAGTTAAAACAATGAAATTATGTAATGAAATTTAAAAAAGAAAAATTCTTAAACATAGAAAATAATTATAACATAATATTGAAATTAATAATGATTTAATATTTTACAAATATAACAATAGTATTAATTCTAATTTTATAGATTATTAAATTTTAAATTTTTAATAATGGTATTATTTAAATAACTAATTTCATTAATATTTACCAATAATAATTTTAACTCGTAATCTATATTTATTATAAAATTATCTATACTAAAATTAATATTATTTGTATTTCAGTAATTATTTATTGTTTTTTGTGATAAATATATTTTCAATATTTTTGTATAAATTTAATTATTTATTATTTAATAGAAAATTTTCAATAATTATTGGATATTAAACTACTATTATTGAAATTTTTAAATTTAATTTATTGTACTTATTGTATTTTTGTTGTAATTTATTGATTAATATTTATTAGAGATTAAACTGTTATTTGAGATTATACTATTTATTGACTAATTTAATATATTTTTTAGTATTTATTGTATTTTTATAATTAATATATTTATTATATTTTTATTAGTTATTTATTGTACTTTCATTGTCAATATATTTCCAATAATTGTCTATTTTTGCTATAAACTTTCAATAATCATTGGGGATTAAACTATTGTTATTATTAGAAATTAGACTATTAATTTAACTAAAATTAGGAGTGTTCATGATTTGGTTCAGTTCGGTTGTAGGCTATTTGGCCAACCAAATCGACCTAATCAGGTTGCGGAGTTGATCACTCGAAACCAATTGACCATTTGTGAAAGCCGACCCACTCAAGTTGTATTATTTTGACTCAATTTTGGTTTGATCGATCAATTCAAAAGATTTAAACATAAAAAAATTAATATTAAAT
This sequence comes from Nelumbo lutea, assembly GCF_056320005.1. Lineage (NCBI taxonomy): Eukaryota > Viridiplantae > Streptophyta > Magnoliopsida > Proteales > Nelumbonaceae > Nelumbo > Nelumbo lutea. The sequence continues at coordinate 36,646,460 of NC_142689.1, read as the reverse complement.
TTAAAAAATTATAGTGGAATTATTAAAAATTAAATTTATGATAAAAAATATTTTAGACTAAGAAACATGGGAATTTTCCCACTTTCCGTATTAAAAAATTATATTTAAAATATAAAATACTAATATATATCAATAGTCTAGCCATTTCATTTTGGTCAGTTTACAAATGGCCAAAGTAAAACTAATCCAGCATGTTTGGGTTGGGAAATTATTGAACTAAAACTGACCAAAAATACTAGAAAACCGATAGTTTGATGAACATTATTGTTATTTTTGTATTGTAAAAAAAATTATTAGAATAGTATATAAAATATAAATAATTACTAATTAATTAAAAAATTAAAAATATAAAACAATTATATACACTTATGTGTTTCCATTGTTAATCCCGTGCATTATACGGTCCCTTTTGATATCTATCTATCTATCTATCTATCTATCGATATATATATATATATATATATATATATATATATATATATATATATATATATTGGTCCTGCCATGTCAGCAGCCCTCTCCTTGCTTCAAACCCCCCTTCCTAATTTTCTGTTTTTTTGAATTTTTTATTTTCTAATTCCACATAATTACCCACTAAACCAATAAGGAAATCACACATGCTTCACTATTTCTAAGAACCATAAAGAAAGAGGGATTTGCTTTTCTAACGTAGCCAGGTGGCACCACATTCCCCCACTTCCTCCTAAATTGTCTCTAATTCCTAACTCCCATTTATCTCATAAATTATCTCTAGTTTACTAGAGAGATTCTCTCCTAAACTATCTCTAATTCCTATTTATCCTCTCCCCCACTTTTTATCTATATCTATCTAAAGAAAGTTTCAATTAAAAAAAAAAGCAAAACTATTTAAATGTTATAACAAAATTATATACTAAATTTAAAATATTTATTCAAAAAACAAAAAACTAATAGATTTAATAATATTCATATTATTAATAAATCAATATATTTACAAAATTCATAATGAAATTATTTATTAACAATATAAATTATAATTTTATGAATAATTCAATTTAAATGTTATCCAAATAATAAAATTTTAACATTCAAAATTAAAACATTATTTAAATATTTCAATAAATAAGAATCTTAAAAAAACATTAAAAGTGGCTAAAAAATATAACAAAATATTTAATATTATGTAATAACATTAAAATAAATAATATTCAAATAATGAACATTTTTAAATATTTTACGTATTATTTAAACATTTAATTAAAAAATATTTAACATGACAAAATTTTAAATAGTTAAAATAACGAAATTATGTAATAAATTAAAAAATTCTTAAAAGTAGAAAAATAATTATAATAAAATTCATAATATCCATATTAATAATAATTTCATATTTTATAAAATTAATAACGAATTATGCAATAATAGTACATTTATAATTTTATGGATTATTAAATTCAATAAGTAATTAATATTTTAAGAATTTAAATAACAATATTATTTCAATAACTAAATAATATTGTAAATAACTAATTTCACGTATATCAATTAATAATTATAGAAAATAACTATCAACAAAATTATATTTATTAGTAATAATTTTACAATAATAGTGTATATTGATTATATATTTTTATATACTATAACTAATATTTATTTTATATTTATATATACTATAACTAATATTTGTTTTATTTTCAGTAATTATTTATTGTTTTTATAAATATGCTTTCAATAATTATTTTTATTTATCGGAGATTAGAAAAATATTATTTAACTTTTGAAATTTAATTTATAATATTTATTAGACTTTTGTTATAAATTTATTTTTAGTAATTATATATTTTTTATAATTTATAGATTAATACTTATTAGAGATTAAACTAATATTTAAGATTACACTATTTATTGACTAATTTAGTATATTTTCAGTATTTATTATAATTTTGTAATTATTGTATTTTTATTATATATCTATTATATTTTAATTATAAATTTATTTTCAATGGTTATATAAGTTTGCTATAAATTTTCAATAATTATTGGAGATTAAACTATTGTTATTTATTAGATATTAGACTATAAATTTAGTTAAAATTAGGAGTGTTCGATGATTGGTTCAATTGAGTTGCAAGCTGTTTTGCCAACCAAATCGATCTGGTCAAGTCTGTAGTTTGTCACTCGAAACCAATTGACCATTTGCGAAAATCCACCAACTCGGGTTGTGTCTATTTGGATCTATTGCTTAACTTTCGCTTAACAAAGCATGGGTCCCTGTCACCATGCCTCTCCTTGCTCCATTATCCACACCTTGCATTCTCTTTGACTTTCACTCCCCTCCCCTCCACCACTCCCATTAAGCCATGTCACCCAACTACCTAAAATTATTCATATATCTCATTTAAATCAATAGGAAAGTATCATGTTGCCCGCTCCTTAATTAATTCCTAAAATGCATCCCCCCAATCTATATCCACTCTCCCTCATTTAAAATATCCACATTAATTAATAAATAGTTAAATACGGTAAATATTTAACCTCACCATATTCAATGAGTATTAAATAGTGTTATTACCAAAAGTTAATAAATACGGTTAGTAAATTACCAAAAATGAAATATTCTTATTAGTATGGTTAGTAAATTACCAAAAATTAATAAATTTTGTTATTAATTAACTCATTAACAACATTTTATAGAAATTAAAAACTCTTTAACTAATTTCTATAAAATTGAGAATTATATTTAACAATTATCAAAAAGTATAAAAATTTAGTTATTGTTATTGTTATAATTAATAACCAAATACAAATGGGAGAACAAAATATTATAATGTTAGTGTAGGTATGTAGAGCTCAAAGAACATCAAACATCAAGATTAACACCACAAATGTGTGTGCGAACAACCCACAGTCAACCTCCATGCTGTGATGAACCTGTAACACATCATCTACCCTACAATGAACTCACAACGCGTATCATAAAACCGCGACAAACTTGCGGTCCACCAGGCCTACTCGGTACCCGAACCAAGGGAAACCATGATCGAAGCCACCCAAGGGCCTCATGCCTACTCGAGTGTGCGATGAACCCACGCCCACCAAAGTGTGCGATGAACCAATGGCTTACAAACCCACTCGTAACCCAAGTCAAGAGAAACCTAGGCCGAGCCCATCATGAGGCCCACGTGTGCCTGAAGGCACGTGGAACCTATGACCGCAAAAGAGGTGACAAAGTGCGAACATGGAGTCGGCAAAGTGGCACCTGCCAAACAGTGACGTCATTACTACCACGTCAATTAAGTTAAACCACGCAAAAGGTAGTAGCACACGTGAGTAATGAGGAATCTCGAGGAGAAGGAAAGCCAATCCTCGGGAAGATCCTCATGAGACACATAGTGAAACCTTGGTAGTGCACTTAATAATTGACAATGGATCCAATATTCCCTTTCCCGATATGGTGCAAACACCCTTATCTCCCACCTTTTGTGATCTCGGGATCTTCCTCATAAATAGAGAGCCATCTTCGTATTGAAAGGCATCCAATCCTTGGCATTTGGCACCCCGCACTCTCGAGTACTCTCTCTAATCCTTCGTCCTCACATCCTTAATCGCAAAAACTCATTTTCCCTGCTCATAGGCCTCTCTCTGTCTTCCAAAGAGACCACTCTCCAACTGAGCCTTACCCCACCTATAGTAGAATCTTTGGTTCCATCTTTGATCATAGAGAATGGCCTCAAGGAGAATCAACCTCACCGTAATCCCTAAAAAGTAGAACAGCACCCCGGAAAACACCAACCTCAGGGCAGAAAACTAGCTTGAAATGGAGACACCTATCCAAGCTAACATTGAGATACTCTCAAACAAAGTCTACGGGTTCGAGGTGCTCTTCGAAAGCAGATTCAAGAAACTTGAGCAGAGCCAAGAGGAAACATGAAGCACCCTCCAAATCTTACTCAACGTTTGGCCCAAGCCAAATAGACACCTGCCACCACTCTTACCGTCATTCCTAATCCTAATACCAACCCCAGCCATCACGCCTCCAACTTGACTTCCACTATCCACAAGCAGCCCAATAGGGCCAACCCGATCCGAACCCAAATGAGCCATCAACATGTCCATCAATCCCACACCTTTTCCTACGCTGACCTAACAGCAAAGGTCCCTACTCCGATCGCATCCTGTACAAGCCTTACCATGCTGGGTACACCCCTCCTCAATAGTGGCCACAATAAGACAGTCAGAGAGGCAGCCCATAGGAGTACATCAGAAAGTTCGAGGATATCCTCAGTGCATTTGCCCTCGATGGGGATCTTAAGGTATGAGAATTCTCAAAGTCATTAACCGGCGCGACATACACATGGTTCATGAGCTTCACCCCTAGGAGCATTGACTCATGGGGTGAAATAGCCAAGAGGTTCCTGTCGAAGTGGTTCACCCTAGAGAGGAAGTTAACAATGGTTGACCTACAGAATGTGGAGAAAGGGGTAGGGGAAGATCTTCTGGCCTATGTGATGAGGTTTCAAAAGCTTACACACTATGTCTTTGACAAGCATGCCACCGAAAAGAGCTTCATTGAGCAGTGCATACAAGGCATGTGCCCTACCTTTAGAATCGGCATCGAGAACATCGAAGTCAAAACCTTTACCTAACTTTGGAAGTGCGCAAAGAGGCACAAACTATCAAGGACACCTCTTCGTACAATAGAAAAAAGGCATATACAGTTGATAGAAAGCCCAGACATAACGAAAGAGTTAGACAAGGGCCATACCAGTGCGATAACGCCCAAGAAAAAAGAAGCATTCCTCCCCCCTTCTCCTGCACAAGGGAGAAGGTAATCATGATAATGAATAAGCTAGTTGAGGACAGAGTCATCAGCCTACTACTGCCACCACCCGGAGTAGACCTAGAAAAAGACAAGCGTGGCAGGAGATGGTGCAACTTCCATTAGACACCACATCATGATCTAATGGATTGTTTCACAATACGAAGGTTGTTTGTACAGAAGGTAAAGCTGGATCAATTCATTAAAAAGGATCCAACACATGTGGAAACTAACCCCCTCCCAGCCCATACCCAGTTAGAACATAGCAAAGAACTCCAACAGTTCTTTACCAAGCAAGGGGCCAACACAACAACACAAAAGTTGTCCATCAAAGCATTGGCAAAGTTCTTCCGGTATCCATTATAGCCTTATAGCCACGACCGCAGCAGTGCAGAGTTCATAGCAAAGGACATGTTGGTCGCTGACCCCTATACATAATGGAAAAAATAGGGGGTTTTGATATGAGATTGATGGTTGACCCGGGAAGCTCCGCCACCTCATTTCCATCCATACGCTAGAACTAATGAATGTTTGGAAGGAAGACATCAAGGGGCTTCCACTAGAAGTAATGGACTTCAACGGGAACCCATCCATCACTGAAGGATCCATCAACCAGCAAGTAGCGATCGGCCCATTCAGCTTCATGCAAGAGTTCCAGGTAATCCTGGGAAGGACTCCTTATCACGTCCTCTTGGGGCGCCCACCAATACACGACTTGGCTCTTCATCCCCTCGACATACCACCAATGCATCAAAGCCAGATACCGGGGGAGATTGATAAGGATCTTGGCCACCAGGGCCTCTTTCGACAAGTTTGAGACACACTTACAAGATGTCATCTACTTCACAGAGTTGGCAGGTGATGATGAGACGAGGATAGCCAAGGTCGAAGGGACGAAGTTACCTTATCCGCCAGAGAACAAGCCTACGGTGACCACTGAATGGAAAAAGAGAAGCAGATGCTTTTGGGTAATGGGGAACGATGGGCAAGACTACTACACTATCGCTGAGGACTGCGAGGACGACGAACCACCTGCGGCAAAGAAAGCCATCCTTAAGGTATGATTTCATCATAATATATCTAATCACTATATTTCTATAATGAAAAGCTCTAAGTAATGTTTCAACCAGTACCATTTTACTACATCGCAAAATGATGTCACTACAGTCATACCATCAAACAACAGTCCAGCCATTGAACATGACACAAAGGAGTTGAGAGAAGATGATCTGGAGTACTGCGATGAAGTCAAAGCACCTCCCAGGTGCATGACGGATTCTGTTGACACAGTAGAAGAGCTACTAGAAGAGATCAACCTAGCGGCTGATGGAACAGACAAAAGACCTTTATACATATCTGACAGGCTGAAAGCCAAAGACAGAGAAAAACTCATCACACTCTTAAAAGGTAAGGAAGTATCCTTATCACAAAAACCTTAGAACCTGAAATCGGCCTAACTCACATTCTCTCGCAGAATTTCATGATGTGTTTGCCTAGTCATATGACCAAATGCCAGGATTAGATTTGGACCTCGCCAGACACTCCCTATGTATAGACCTGAAATTCTGGCCAGTAAATCAGCCACAGAGGATCTTCAAGCTAGAGGTAACCCTGAAGTTCAAGGAGGAAGTAGAGCAGCTTTTGAAAGTAGGTTTTATCAAACCTATAGCACACCCTCAATGGCTAGACAACATAGTCCCAATGAAGAAGAAGAGCGGACATCTAAGGTTGGTACCCTCCCACCTAGTCCTTTAGCGATAGCACATCACCAAAAAACTAACTTCACCTTATCGCATATGTTGTATCAACTTTAGAGACCTAAACAAGGCTTGCCCAAAGGATGAATTCCCTTTACCCAACATGGAGGTACTGATAGACTCCACCACGAGATGTGAGCTTTTCTCCTTCCTAGATGCCTACAGCAGATATAATCAAATCTTCATGAATCATGTAGATGCGCCCCATATAGCCTTCAGGGCACCGATAGGAAATTTTTACTACAAGATGATGCCCTTTGGACTAAAGAATGCAAGGGCAATATGCGATGACTAGCATCTTTCACGATATGATACATAAAGAAATCAAATGTTATGTGGATGACATAGTCGTCAATGCAAGGAAGAAAGAATAGCACTTTGAGATCTTAAGGAAAGTCTTCACCCGACGTAGGGAATTCAAGTTGAGGTTAAACCCACTAAAATGTGTGTTCGGGGTACAGTCAGGGAAGTTTTTAGGCTACCGAGTAGACCAGACAGGGATACATCCAGATGAGAGCAAAGTCAAAGCCATTCTAGACCTCCTACCTCCAGTCAATGAATCTCAGTTAAAAACCTTCCTAGGAAAAATTTCATATCTAAGGAGGTCCATCCCCGGTCTCGCACATGCAGCATTGCCACTAATGAAGCTAATAAAGAAGTCCGTTGAGTTTAGATGGACCCAAGAGCACCAATAGACATTTGAAGAACTAAAAGCTACACTCACTAGGGCCCCAACAATGTCACCACCCAAAGACGGACGAGAATTCAGAATATACATTGCAACAGGGTCAGAAACTACAGGATGCCTACTAGCATAGGAGGATGATAACAGAGTGGAGCTCCCAATATATTACGCCAACAAAACCCTCAAACCAATGGAGAAGAACTATTCCTACATGGAGCAACAATGTCTAGTGCTGGTCTTTGCAACACAGAAATTTAGACACTACATCCTAGGGCAATAGGTGAGGCATATCGCACGGGATGACCCAATAAAGTTCTTAATGGATAGACCTCCCACCTCTGGTAGACTTGTCAAGTGGATGATGCAGCTCAAGGAATATACAATAGAGTACACCCAACCAAGGGCGATCAAGTGCCAGGTAGTGGCGGACCTATTGGCCACTTTCCCATCAAGTATTGACTTCCCCATATTAGATGAAGTACCTAGAGACATGCCCATGATTGCCTTGGCTGAAAGTAAAGAGTGGGTCCTGACCTTTGATGGAAGTAGCACTAGCACTTCAGCTGGCGCCGGAGTAACCCTAACCTCACTTGATAGACAAACCTCTGCCTTTTCCTTCAAACTCCAATTCCCCTGCTCACACAACATAGTCAAATACGAGGCCATGGTCCTTGGCCTGATCAAAGAAATAGAATCTGGCACAAAGAAAATAAAGGTGATTGGTGATGCTAAACTAGTAATTGGGAAACTTGACGAAAGCACAAAAATGAAGGAGGTCACCATCCTGCCGTATAGGACCCTGATCCAGAAGTTGGTCTGCAATCTGGAGGTAGACTTCAAACATCAAAATAGAGCCAAAAATAGGTTCACTAACGCACTAACCACTTTAGGGTCCAAGATGCAAGCTAGCACGGAGCCAATAGAGATCACCATCCAGTCAATAGATAGACAATTAATCTTCACCCTGAAAGACCAAATAGAAGAGGAGCGTGAGATAACACCGGATGATTGGAGATACAAAATAATCCAGAAGCTGAAAAGTCATACCATAGGAACACAAGATATCAAGCTGACCTCAAAGTTTCAGCTTGTGAACGAGGTACTGTACCATAGAGTCAGATGGCATTAGGGCGAGATGCCTAGGGAAATCAGAAGCCAAAGAGGTGTTGAACAAAGTATACAGGGCCAATTGTGGGAATGTCACATGTACCCTATTCCGAAAATTGCAGAGGTTAGGGTATTACTGGCCTGTGATGAAGTGGGACTCGACTTAGGTACAAAGAGAATGCGAAAAGTGCATCCCACAGGCGGTCAACAAGGAATGTCTCATGGTTTATGAAGAGGACTGGAGAAGGGTGTATATAGAATACCTGAAGGAGCACACGTTGCCAATTGACATTACATTGAGGAGGAAGCTACTATCTAAAGTTAAGCGATTCTACCTCCAAGATGGAATGTTGTACAAGAAATCACATGCAGGAAAACCTTTGCGATGCCTGGTTGGTGACGAGATTGATGAAGTACTAGAGGCAACCCATAGTTCTAAACCTACGACTCATCAAGGTTAGCTAGCACTACACAACTACATCCTACACTTAGGCTTCTACTAGCCAACCATGATGGAGGATACCTAGTGATACGTATGCATATGTCACAAGTGCCAAATCCACGACAAAAGGATCCACAAACCTACCAACAGCCTCCACGTTGTCATCACACCCTGGCCATTCCATACTTGGGGGGTAGACCTAATAGGTAAAATACACCTACCTTCTAGAGGGTATTGCTTCACCATAGTAGCTACGGACTATTTCACCAAATCAAGATTTCGATCTCCTCTTGTACGAACAGCCTATGAATCAAGAAAATCATAAAGAACAATTTTAAATAATAATCAGATTTATATAAAATTTAATTTCAGATTATTTGCCCATAATTTTGGGAACAATTTCCCAAAAACCCTTATCTGCACAAATTGGGTAGAACGCCTTCTGCCCATTTGCGCAGGTTCAGATCTGAAACAAATTGGTTCAAAATTTGAACCATGGCTCTGATACCATTGAAGGGATGAGAGATCCATCATATGGACGCCCAAATCTTGTGGAATAAGGTGAGCGAATTTCAAAAATTTTCCTCTCTTTTAACTGGGAATCGCATTCCCTATTTAGGAAATCATATTTTCAATGATCAATCTTGAACCATAAGCTGAACCAAATCTGAACCAAAAGGAGTAAGAGAGAGGTATACCTGATATAGAGAAATATTATCTCTCAATGGAGGTATTCACACCCAATGAAGGACAAAGACTGCTCCCACTGAAAATGGCGCAGTGCAGGATGGAGCAGAATCAGCAACGTTCTCCAAGAACCTGATCCTTCATTAGAATAGCTGGATGGCACTTGAGCACTACTTCCAATCAGTCCTTCACAAAGGGATACTATCAAGATCGAATCTTGATTTCTCCTACAAAGTTGGAGATCGAACTAGAAGTCGGGCGGCAATAGGAAGGAGGCGGCAAGAAAGAATTTCGCAGAGATTGCAAAAATCTTTCTTCTGTGATTTCAGCTCTAAAGACTAGAGAACTTGGTGATGTGTTTTCTGTTGTGTCCAAAGGCTACCACCCCCTCTTTTTCTTGTAACCCTAAAGGATCAGCTCCTAATCCAATTAGGAGTTTCTGATCCAAATCACATTTGGATCAGACATCTCTTTAGGTGATGAGGATAAACCCTTATCTTATCTATGGATTAGATCAGTCCTCTACTAATCCTATTAGGAGGCTCATAGATCTAAATAAGATTTAGATCTTGGACTCTCTGAGTGGATGGGGTCAAGGCCCAATCCTATTAATTGATTTAATCCCATATCTGCCCCTCACTTAAACTGATCAAATCAGCCCAGTTCGAAATGGGCTTTAGGCCCATTAAGGTTGTGGGCTCACTAAGCCTTCCAAACTGCTGCCCAGTTGGGCTTCCTTGTATGGCATGGGACCCAAAACATTGATCTACACATCAGCCACATGGATTCGGCCCAGCCTTTGTTACAAGGCTTGGCCGAACACACTACTATGGACAATTCACCCCTGAAACCCATCAGATGGGCTCTATGGGCCCAACACTTACCCTAAGTGGTCCCTGGGCCAAACCACCTTGTAACACTCAGGGACTGTGGGTAGATGCAAGATTAGCCTATCAGGCATTACCCTCAATGATCTTACACTCAACCTCTCAGCCCATAATGATCAAACACTGCCCGACAAGAGAGGACCTCTCCCTCGGCTGCAAGGAACAGTGCTGCACTCTCTACTCATATGGATCCCGGGAATTAAAACCTTTTGCAAACATTTTAGAAACCATAATATATATACTTTTATATCACATATAAAATATATTTTGCAAGACAAATCTCAACGATTGAAATCGGTTGTCAGTAGTCTTGGTTTCTATCAAAGAGTGTGCATCCCCGATCATTATCTTTGTCCGACAAAGGGGCTGATCCTGTCACTATGATCACCCACTCAGATGAATTCTCAAACTGTCCCAACATACCCAGGTTTTGACCACCCGCTAATGATCTCACTGATTGGTACATCAAAGACAGCCCAACCCGACACCTAGTGTAGTATCATAATCGAGTCTAAGGGTCGGGTGTAACTTTCCAGTTTTGCCCATTAATCTCCAAGGTCCAAGGCAATACTGGAAATCTGGTCCAGTTCAAAGATTCAATTTATCCTACACTGCATGTGCCTAGGGTCTCACCCTAGCAGCTGAGACAGGCCACCCCAACCGATTTGGTGGCACATTAGTGTTAGCCTTATCAGGATAGGTCTCCCCAGACCGACCCACTGGCTGTGAACATTCTAAACTAACATGAGTCTTTTTATGTGTCTAGTTTAAGGGTATTACACAGAAATATATCAAGGGAACATGAATCAAATATGTACTTTTATTCATTTGCAATAAACTCATAATGTACATCATTCTGATTGAAGCTAAGGGCATACAAAATTGTCTAACATGAGTACGACAACACTAGTGCTCCAAAAGAGGCTTCACATACTTTATGCCTTCCTGACCCCTCAGCCCGATATAGCAGTCCACGAAATGAAGAAGACCAGCATCCTAAAGCATCCTACAATACATAGGGTTTTCTAGAAGAAACCGCGTCCAGGCACTATAGCTGGTCGGGGACTTCGAATTGTCAATCCTTGGCTCTTGGCACTTGTAGGATATAGACGGGTTTGAGTGGCCACAAAGACACAATAATTCTGTGGCATCGATGACATCAAATGAGCCACCTTTACCGCAATACACTGGCATTGGGGACCAAAACCCCTTTCCCCCATCAACGATTGTAGTCACCTCCCTCTCCACCAAAAGTTTTGTAGTATCGACTTGCTTGACAAAATCAGGGAAGGGGCACTCAACCGTCCTCCCCACCTTCTTCACAGTCTTCTTCTCCTTCTTTTGACCAGGATCCATGATGAATGAACACTGAGAATTATGGCACGCACGAGGCAAGGAGTAGAAAGGGCTTCAGAAAACAACTTAGGGCACAAGACACTTCACAAAGGCAATAATAAGAGATAAAAAGAAAGCATATATGTTCCCCTCCCACACTATTATTATAGAAATCTTCTCATGCGTGCGGAACACCGAACATTGTCGAAGAAGACGAAGAGACGCTTGTACATGGCCCAACATAATGCTTAGCGAAAAAGTAACCGATGTAATTTACTTAAAGGCGGGACCAAAATGATGCATTAATTCAAAAGAGACGCCACGTCAATGACCGCCACCGCACGCGTATCGGGTATCGAAATAACCCCACACGTGTGACTGACCTACATTTATTATGGAATGACAAACAAAGAGCCACTACCAATGGTTGAAACACAGTCAACCACGAAGACGCTTTCTTGACCACCCCATCATGCACAGAATCCTAACAAACCACTAAATCACCACTTCATCAACAAAAACAAATATCGAAGATTAATGCAATCATCACACAAGAGGGCTAAAATGTACACGAGTTTACAAATGGGTAGAACGAAAGCGATCAGCAAAGATAACTCCAAATGTCTTTTCCCAATTTCCTTCAGGTCGATGGTCAGGGGAGCTAAAACACAATAATAAAACAAGCATTGACCACCGACGGGAAGCAAATTGTCAAAAGACAGGGGAGCTAAACTATAGAATGCAAGAAATCACCATTGCAAACACAAAGTTACACAACAGAAAAACCCCCAGACCTAACGTTGCAAAACCTGTGGACGAGAGATCAACATGCTTATCGATAAGCTCCCACTTACCAATAAGCAGGCGGGCTAATGTAGGTATGTAGCACTCACTTAGACCCTTAGAGAACATCAAACATCAAGATTAACACCACAAAGGTGCATGCGAACAATCCATAGTCAACCTCCATGCCGCGATGAACCTGCAACACACCATCAACCCAGCGATGAACTCACAATGCGTATCGCAAAACCGCGATAAACTCGTAGTCCACTGTGCCTACTCAGTGCCCGAACCAAGGGAAACCATGATCGAACCCATCCAAGGGCCTCAAGCCTACTCGAGCATGCAATGAACCCACGCCCACCAAAGTGTGCGGTAAACCAACGACATACAAACCCACTCGTAATCCAGATCAAGAGAAACCTAGGCCGAGCCCATGGAGAGGCCCACGTGCGCTTGAAGGCACATGGAACCTACGACTACAAAAGACGTGACGAAGTGCCACGTGGAGTCAGCAAAGCTGCACCTACCAAGTGGTGACATCATTACTGCCACATCAATTAAGTTAAACTGTACAAAAGGTAATAGCACATGTGAGTAATGAAGAATCTTGGGGAAAAGGAAATTCAATCCTCGGGAAGATCCTCATGAGACACGTGACGAAACCCCGATAGCACACTTAATAATTGATAGTGGATCCAATATTCCCTTCCCTGATACAGTGCAAACACCCTAATCTTCTACCTTTTAGGATATCGGGACCTCCCCCATAAATAGAGGTCCTCTTCGTATTGAAAGACATCCGATCCTTGGCATTTGGCATCTCGCACTCTTGAGTACTCTCTCTAATCCCTCATCATCACATCCTTAACCCTAAATACTCAATTTTCCTACTCACAGGCCTCTCTATCTTTCAAAGAGATCATTCCCCAATCAAGCCTTACCCCACCTACAGTTAGAAAATGGAATTATTAATTATTTTATATTGAAAAATAAAAAATAAATTAGTATAATTTTGTTAGTAAACTATCAAATAAAAATTATATATTTATTAACAATTTTAAAAAATCAATAAATCCCCATAGTTACACAAATGTAATAATTTTTTCAAAAATTTTCATAAAACTACATTTTCGTAAAATAACATTTTTGAAATTAAAAGATATAAAGTATTTGAAAGTTTATTTAAAGTGCATTGAATAATTATTGAAAATTATTGGAATATTTTGAAAATTTTAGAAAAATTATTACATTTGATAGATTTTGGAAAACCATTGAAAAATTATATAATTTTCATTGCAAATCATTGAAAATTATTAAAGATAAATGACTATGGGAAATGGAAAACTATAATTTGAACAAATAATTACACAAATTATTAAGATAAATTAGTATAATATTGGGAAAAGGAAATTATTGGTTAGTCTATTTTAGAAATTATTTAAAAAGAAAATAAATTATTTAATAAAAATTTAAATAAATTTGAATAAATTTTCAAAATTACACAAGTATAATAAATTTTCCAAAATTTTCATAAAATTACATTTTTGAATATTAAAGGCAATTTAGTCTACTTTTAAAAATTTACCATGTGGTTAATACTCAATATATCCTTTTGATCATTTCTATTATCAAATTGAATATTGGGTTGACAGGGACAGTATTTTCAAAACTAGATCAAACCAGATGGTTAAACCGGAAAAATTGGGAGTCGGACACCGTTTCACCTCAAAACTGCTTTTTGTCCAAAAACCGTTTATTTGGTTAGCGAATCGTTGACCTGGGTGGTCGAACCGCCAACCCAGACAATAGTTTTTGGCCTTTTTTTCTAATTTTTTATTTTTTTTTTGTTAGAGCAGGTCAGCTGTTCGGACCGAATAGTCAAACCGTTTGACCCCAGAATGGTTCCCTATCGGGTCCAATTTTAAAAACCTTGGACGGGGAGTGGGTGTTTTGCCTTGAGCTTGGCTTGGTGTGCTGCATGGCCTGGCCCAAGGTTCAGCCCATGGACTAGCCTAACTCACGACACGTCACGGGCTCAAGCCGTGGGCCATGGCAAGCTAACCCCTAAATTATCCTAGATGAGGGAGGCACGGCCTGGGACGCCTCGTGGACCAACACAACATGACATGCACTTTGTGCGGGCCACATGTGTGTCGTGTCGTACCAACCCAGCACAACCCAATTTACACCTCTACTTGATTCTACCCAATACTGGGGATGGTGTAAGGAAATTCAAGGGTTCTTCATCCTTGATGAGGAGTGGGGTGCCTTGCCCCTTAACTCGCCCGACATTGAGGAGTGGTTACCTTGCCCTCAACCTATATGACAAAAGGGACGGGGCGAGGATGGGGTAGAGTGTCTTGACTATGGGGCAGGGAAAGGGATGGGGTGCCCTGCCCTGAACCCACCCCGTTGTCATTCATATATAATTGTTAATTATTAGTGGAATTAATAAAAATATTAATTTTTATATTATTTTATTTATTTAAGATTAATCAAAATTTCATTTAAAATAATAAAAAGAATAAAAATTATTAAAATTATAACAAATGATTAATAAAATTAAATTTGCTAAAAAATATTTGTTAATAATCAATTAATAATAATTATTTTTTATAAATTAATATTAAATATTTCGGATTTTCCTGTGCATCGCACGGATCCTGTTAGTACTTTTATATGATTGTGAGAAAATCAAAAGGAGATTTCCATACTTTACTCCTAATTTTTTTAGTATTATAATTATCCTTATTTTTTTTTAATTATTATACCCCTAAAAAAACAAAATAAGAAACAGCAAAAAATGTCGCCTGATGGTACCGATAATTTGAGCGACAATGATATAAGTCAGTGACGGCAGGAAATATCCGATAGAGAAACAATGAGACCGACCAATCATGAACGAATTATTCGGTTAGTATTTTAGCTAGCTGTCACTTTCTGTAAGCGGATTTAGTTTTACCAATAGACATCAGATACAAGGTAAGGAGAACAGGAAGAGAAATCAATTGACTCTGACCCGTGATTTTGCTTTAATTCTTTGTTGCTGGTCCATATGCTCTTTTATTCCGTCTTAACTTCCTTAGCATGTTTATCCATCCAACCGAGGAAGTTTGCTCAAACTAAATTACTCTTTCATGTGAATAAATCATCCTCACCCATTTTGACATCTCATTTCTTCCGTCCCTCGTCTAGTCGTCCTGCGTCCTCTCCTCGGCTCTTAAATGACGGTACCCCAGGAACAGACTATACTCGTAACCGGTGGGGCTGGCTTCATAGGCACCCACACCGTCATCCAGCTTCTTAATGAGGGTTTTAGGGTATCCATCATTGACAATCTTGATAACTCGGTCGAAGAAGCTGTCAACAGGGTTAGATGTTTAGTGGGTCATGATCTCTCTAAAAAACTTCAATTCCATCTGGTAAAATAATCCGATCGTTTTTTCATGAGTTTCTTTCTTTCTGTATGTATTGGGCGATTGGCGTTTTTTTCCTTTTCCTTTTCTTTATACGTTTCACAGTTCAAATGACCTGTTTCCGGTGATTGCAGGGTGATCTGCGGAATAAGGATGATTTAGAGAAACTTTTCTCTAAAACTAAGTAAGTGCATTTCAGTCGTTTGAATTCCCAAAAACTAAGTTTATATGCTTACCTTTGAATGATACCTGATGATAATGACATTGGTTTTATCATCGCAAATTGTAATAGATTTGATGCTGTGATTCATTTTGCTGGCGTGAAGGCTGTTGGGGAAAGCGTTCAGTATCCTATGCGGTACTTTGATAACAATTTGATCGGCACGTTGAATTTGTACCAAGTCATGACAAAATATGGTTGTAAGAAGGTACGTTACTGAGTGCTTTCTTTAGGCATTTCCCAAGAGGTATCTACACACAAACCATTCGCGTTTTTCTTCGTTCCTTGGGCATTTCTGAGTGTTTCATGCCAATTGAAGTGATTCATACCTCATGCCGTCATGCGAGAATTCTCTTATAAGTCACGACTAAACCGTTTTATACTTTATACAGGAAAACGTTATTTCTTATATAATTTTATGGGAATTATGTGTTGTTTTCTTCTTGTGAAGAGCTTGATGAACCACTCTTTTGTCAGTATTATCTTCTTGTATAGACCGAAGTGATTCATACCTCATATGAGGTACATGGTTCTCTCATTTCCTTTTGGCAGCAGTAAGAATAATGAAGAAAAGAAACTCTCCTGGTCAAAGACAAAAAATCTCTTCACGATTGAAGATGCTAACCGGGATCAACTGATTCTTATTTTCTGAGGGTCCTCCTCACGCAAAAAACTTGCATGAGGAAAAATGACTTGGTTTCTTCTTTGCCATGTGAGAATCCCTTGGAATCTATAAGATTTTTTTGTACTCAACACCTATAACCAGTCTTTGACACCATGTGTTGCGCCTAATCCCCTGTTTTGCAAATTTGATCTTTTTTAAAGGAGGTAAGCTCCATCTGATGGTATCCAGACTGAATTGCCACTCTTAGAGTGCTTCTTATAGTCCTGCCTTAAACCCTTTGGCACTATGCTTAGCAATAGCAAAGCACAATTGTGCATTTACTTCTGTTTTTCTTCTTCTTCCAATAGACAATTGTTAATTGCTTGTACATATTGAGGATTGGTCAAGATGCGTTTTAATCCCAGTTATCATATGATGCTTGTAGACCTTATTACTTTGATGTGCTAGAATTATTTTTTACCCTTGGAAGTTGCATTTAGATTTTGAAGAAAAAGAACTCCAGGAATTAGGACCACTTCAATGAAAAGGGAACATATACCTGATGGATACTATTCAAGACAGCTACCACTTCACTAATTAGAGAGTATTCTTGCTCTTAAAAGACAAGATGCTTGCAGTATCTATTCTCAGTTGAGTATAGTTTAAACTTCTGAGTAAAAGAACACTTGGTGGTTGTTTATTTCTACATGACTCTGAGATGAATGGGATGCCAATACTAATTAACGAACTAAACATTACAAAGTCAACAAGAAAACATAAGGCTTATAATATATATAGGGAAAAATATAAGATGCAGTTCTGTATGGTCTATTGGAATGTATTTCTTCACATAATATTCTTTCATTCTTACAATCTATAAAGTTACCATGATTCTCTATTATGTGCAAAGCTAAAGTGTTTAGAAGGAGAGTGATTTGGGTGCATCCCATTTGTGGCAAACATGGTACATCTGTGGTGTAAAGATAGAAACAACTTTTGCTTATGACAAAAGTTAAAACATAGGGGTATTTTTTCTATTGATACATTTAGTTTTTGAGTTGATTAATGATGTGCCCTGTTTATCGAAAAAATGGGGGTTCTTGTGTTCCAAATCAATTCCCTTTCTAAAATCAAAGATAATAAAGTTGGATGTTATAAATATTCATATCTTATGTTATATTTATTTTGGTATAAGAATTATGACACAAATTTATGGGAATCATTTATTATACTAACAGAAACATTGATAATCATTGTACTTAATTTAAAGGGTAAAATATGTTGACCTCAATGATTATATAGACACAGTTGTCCTTGAGAAATCAGGACGCAACTAATTACTTGATGCTGCTTTTTCCCCTGAACCCCAGTTATGATAAAGTTGTTCAGGAACCTTGCTTGGTTTAAGGTACATAGAACAGAACAGGGTACCTCTTTCCAGATCTTTATCATTTTCTTAATGCCTTTACTCTAGTTGATCAATCTCATAGGACTTCTGCTAGTTTACTTTTGATTTCTGCATTCAGTTTCTTTTCCCTTATTGATTAGTGCAGTTTCTTGCTTTTGTCCACTGAAAGATTCTATATGGTTTGGTACAATGTAGATGGTCTTCTCATCTTCTGCAACTGTTTATGGCCAACCTGAAAAGATTCCATGTGTTGAAGATTTTAATTTAATGGCTATGAATCCCTATGGGAGGACCAAGGTACACATCTATGTTTTTAGTTTTTTCATCTGAGTTCTCTTTTACTCTAGACATATAACAAGTATAGTTTGATTTCCATGGTTTTCTTTAAACTTATTGACCTCTTAACTTTTTTGGCTGTATTCGTGTGTTTTTAATCAATTTGACTTCTATCTTTTTTCAACATACTAGCTTTTTCTTGAAGAAATTGCCGGAGATATTCAAAAGGCAGAGCCAGACTGGAGAATTATCTTACTAAGGTACTTTAATCCTGTTGGAGCTCATGAGAGTGGCAAACTTGGTGAAGATCCCAAGGGAATCCCAAATAACCTAATGCCTTATATCCAACAAGTAGCTGTAGGCAGATTGCCAGAGCTGAATGTGTATGGCCATGATTATCCAACAAAGGATGGCAGTGCAGTATGTGAATTTTATATAACTTAAATTTCAGTTTAATCTCTCTCTCTCTCTCTCTCTCTCTCTTTGTTCTCTTCATGGTGCTAATAAATCCCATGGTAAACAGGTTAGAGATTACATTCATGTTATGGATTTAGCTGATGGTCACATAGCAGCCCTTCAGAAGCTTCTCACTACTGATAATATAGGTACATTTCCTATGTGTAATTTTACCAATTACACATTCATGTATTTTTTTGGTGGTCTACTACACTTCCATATAATTTTGCGAACACTGTTCCATTATTAGTGAAGGAAATAACTGTAAATTTCTAAAAATATTTATATTTTTCTGTCATCAAAACTTATATATATTATGCATTCATTTGTGCATGGTTTCTAATGGGCATCCTGTTTTAGGTTGTGTTGCATACAACTTAGGAACCGGGTGTGGTACATCTGTACTTGAAATGGTAGCGGCATTTGAGAAGGCATCTGGCAAGGTGAATTGTAACAGTTTATAGATCACAAACCAAAACAGTCGAAATTTAAACTAATTACTAATCAATGTTGTGCTTATTTAATTACTCCCAGAAAATCCCCATCAAACTATGTCCACGGCGGCCAGGAGATGCTACTGCAGTTTATGCTTCTACTGAGAAGGCCGAAAAAGAACTTGGTTGGAAGTAAGTTTGTAAATCTATATATCCATATTCACGTGAATTCAGTTTCTATCATTCAAATAGTAGCTGCAAAGTGGAAAATCTTTGGAAACATGGCTCTGGAATTGTTGATTTCACCCTATGAGATTTTGTACCTTAAAATTGATCCGATATTTTGACATCGTTTCTGGTGCTTCTATCACTGCTTATTTGTCACTGAAAAAGGGGATTGCAGTAGTTTCCCATTTCTGTTATTAGTGGTTCCTAAAATTTTGGCATAACATCTATAACTCCTCTCTCACCAGACCACTTAACTACGGATTTATTTGTATTTTGACTTCTCCACAGGGCAAAGTACGGAATAGAAGAGATGTGTAGAGATCAATGGAATTGGGCAAGCAATAACCCATGGGGTTACCAATCCAAGCCGTGAATGACATGAATAAGGAATGCCGCTTGTATTTACCTGCCTTCTCCTATTTAATTAAACTTGATAAACAAATACTACAAAAATATTTTGACGGTTCAATTTATGGGATCACATTCACTGTCCCCTTGAAAAATTAAACTTATTAATAGTTTTTCTTTTTATCCTTTCAATGTTTTAGTCTGTGCTTTATAATTTTGATTAATGTAATGATGCATGTTAAGGCATAATTTACATTAAAATAACAGAGAATGTCCTTAGGGGATGAATCATGGGAGTGGAAGTATGAGTAAGTAGTTCCATGATATGGTTAATTGTTATTATCTTTTAATCATGCTCAGCTTTGAAGATTTTGGTATCAAATGCTACAGGAAATGAATAGTTTTAATTCACATTTTTTTATTTGTATTTCTTCTTTTCTTAATTTTTTTTATCTGTACTTTGGACCCAAGTTGATTTATGATCAAAAGCAATGTTTTCAACCCACCATTGACCTGGTCGGTTGAACTGTTCAAACCGCCACCCGGACAGGATTCTGGGTTCGATTCAATCAAGACCTGGTAGACAGTTAAAACCCATTTATTTGGTCAAGAACCATTCAACCCGACTAGTTTGACCGTTGACCCATTTGACCCGGTGACCGGGTCATGGGTTGTACACTGAATACATGCAAAACTTTTAGAGGCCATAACTTTGCACTCCGATATCGGATTGGGATGATTTTTTTTTTTATTTTAGGTAACTTTTCAAAATCTATGCATCCCAAGGAGCCCTAGGCGCTAGGGATGTCAACAGGTCGGGTTTGGCGCAGGTTTGTCTCAATCCTAACATGACCCTCCAGCACCCCAACCCAAAACCAACCCGACCTGACTTAAAAATACATAATTCCTGAACCTGACCTGACCCTATAGTGTTTAACCCAATTCTGACCCAACTTGACCTGTATAATTTCAAATATATTTTTTAATTCATTTTGAAGACCTAAAATACATTACTTTAAGTAAGGAAATTGTTTTATAGATTCTAAGGCCACATCAGATGGCCTCAACCCTAACTCGACCATCCAGCCCCCCTCAATGTATTAAAATATTAATGTTTAAATTAAAAATTTTAATTCAAAGTTGCTAATAATAATGATAATAATTTTTATTAATTGAAAGTTTAATTAAATTACTAATACTATAAATAAAACTAGTTTTATAAATAACATTAATAAAAATTAGTTTTAAAATTAATTTTTATTAATTTAACTGCTATTTGAATAATTACATTAATAATGCTTTATGGTAAGCCTATAGCCCACCTATTCCATGATCACACCTAATTAAGAATGTTATAGGGCTATTTCTACTTCATTTTCTCTTGAAAAATTCCGTACAAAACAAAAACAGAGCATAAGAGGATAAAGGATGCCACCCCAATAACCCATAAACCAATTTCCAACTTAAATTAATGGCTCTTTGAGTTTTTAAAATGTGTTACAAAATATTTAATTGAAAGATTGTGACACAGGTTGTGCTGGTAATAGGTGTTGAACCCTATAAGTTTGGGTGGGCTGGCATGGGTCTGACTTAACCCTAGCGTGGTCTTCCCATGTTTCCACTTAAGCCCAACCCAATCCAACTCAACACTATGCAGTTTCTAAGCCTGCCCCGACCTATAGAATTGGCTTATGGCTCCAAGGTATAGTTTCTCTAAAGTGAAAATAAAAAACAAAATCAAATAGTGGAATAAATCATATATATACTTTAAGTTTAGAGGTTAGAAGTCAGACCAAATTATAAGAATACCCTTTATATGTATAGGGGTATAATGACCCAATGGCGGGGGTTAGTCAAACCTGAACCTAGGGGTGAGCATAATTCGGTTAAAACCGAATAACCGAACTGAAAATTTCGGTTTTGGTTTTTTCAGTTTGATTTTTCGGTTTTTGGTTAAATCGGTTCGGTTATTTTGGTTTTTAGAATTAGAATTTCGGTTAACCGAATCAACTGAACTTATTATTATTATATATAATATATAATATATAATATATTTATATATTAATATATAATATACTGAAATTCGATTTCATAATATATATTTTATAATACATAATATATATAATAGTATATATTATTATTCAGTTTTAACCAAAAACCGAACCAAAATATTGGTTTCGATTATTTCGGTTTTTTAAATTTTGGTTTCGGTTTGGTTTTTATTTTTTAGTTCAGTTTTTAAAATTTTGGTTTATTTGGTTCGGTTTTTAACCAAATAAACTGAATGCTCACCCCTGCCTGAACCTGATTTGAATTAAATAATCGAAACTCTAACCTAACACCTAACCCTACACCTTTTGTTTTTTGGTAGGAACCCTACACCTAATTTGGATTAAAACATTGAAAGAAATCATAAACTTTTGGGTTAGGGGTTAGAAGTCAAACCAAATTATAAGAATACCCTTTATATGTGTAGGGGTATTTTGACCCGATGGGCCAGGTTAGCCAAAAATGCACCCAATTTGGGTTAAACAATCAAAATTCTAACCTGACCCAACACCCTAATAATCCTGACCAACTTGAAATTACCATATAACTTTACCCATTGACATTCCTATACAAGATTAGGCACTCTTAGGCCATGTTTGGGAGTGCTTAAAAATAAGTGCTTATTTGGGCCATTAAGCACTTATTGGTATTCGGGATATAAGCCCACAATAACTGCTTGTTTTTTAAGCCCAAATTTCCAGTTTTCTTTAAGTGCTTATACACTTATCCTATTTTTTCTTACAAAATTATCCCTAGTTGAATTTTAAAATGCCACTTATAAAATTATTCCTAGTTGAATTTTATAAAATTAATTTTATGAATAAAGTGCTTTCATAAAAGTATTTTTATAAAAGTGCTTTCATGAAAGTACTTTTTTAAAAATGCTTTCATAAAATTACTTTCACAAAAGTGTTTTTATAAAAGTACTTTCATAAAAGTGTTTTTACAAAATTAATTTAATAAAAGTGCTTCCAAGGATATATTTTGAAAATTTGAAAGAAAATGAAGGACAAAATAGTCACAAATGCTAATTTAAGTGCTTATTAAAGATAAAGACTACCAAACACCCAATATAAAATAAGTGCTTATAAGTTGGGTGCCAAATGCAAATAAGTGCTTTTTCGAATAAGCACTTGTTTTAAGCACTTATTTTTAACCTAAGCACTACCAAACATGGCCTTACTAGGGTTTCAACTTGTAGTCATAACCATGGTTCAAAGTATCGATACACCTCTATGTATCGGCAGAGGTGTATTGGTACTTTGATACACATGGAAACATGGGGTTTTTTAGTTTTTTTTCCAAAATTTGGTTTTTGGGAATTAAATACATATGTTTTTCATTAGAAAAGAGTGGGGTCCCAACACACCTGTAAACATGTGTATTGAGACCCAAAAGATACGATACGATACACTTGTATCGTATCAAAATTTTGAACCTTGGTCATAACCACTAAACATAACTCAAAAATATGATACTTGAGTTGGCTTAGATTGATTTATCTCAATTTGAATGTTGGGCTCCTTCTAATCCAATTTTACAACAGCTTTGATTTCGGTTTTTAAACTGATGCTGCTCAATCTGAGGCGGTGCACAAACTGAGGAGAGCAACCAGATAGTCCTTGCTGACAGGGAGAGACCGAGCTACAAGGACGAGGCTACGCTTCAAGACCTGTGATAAAAAAAGAAGTCAGAGGCCCGAGGAGTTATCTTCGGGTAAGTACTCTAACGCTCAAGTCGGTAAGAGGTGGTGGGTGGTCAGGCCGAGTTATGAGGATGCTGGTCCGAGCTAAGTAGCAGTACTGGTCTCAGAAGTTGGATGCCTTACCTTGAGCAAGGAGTGCCTTTTTATAGCCAAAGATCCGTGTCCTGGTCGATTGGGCTTTCGGGGTTGTTGGGGTGAGGTTAGCCGCCAAGGTACTCGGGATAGAGTCCCATTCCCCTACGAAGTCGTCTTTCCTTACTCCTTATTTGTAGTTGTGTTCATCCGCATGACATGTAGTTGGCGTGGATAGAAGGATAAGATGGGGGGCCACAGTAATAGTATAGCTTGGCCGAGCTACGCTGACATGGTCGAGCTAGGGTGATGTGGTCGGGCGATAGGTGGGCAGCCACTTGTCTCACAGGACCAGCTCAGCCATGATCCGAACACCACTCCCCTAGTTCTGAAGTCAAAGGATGAAGTAGTCCAATTCGTTCTTCGACTAAAGAACTTCAAGTTGATGTCCGGATGGGTGTTTGGCCCTCGTGGTGTTCCTCGATGACTGTCACAATCTCGGGAACCGGGCAATACGGGGAATGACCAAGGAATCTTCCCATTGTCGGCTGTAGAACTCTAAAAGCTCTAACTTCGGAATCCGGACCACTTCCCCAATCCTGCAATTGAGGATGGGGAGTGCCTAGCCCGAAGTGTTGCGTGGTTGCGTTGCTTGGTAGAGAGCCAAGGTGTCGAACTGATCTTCTGAGTTCATCTTGGTTAGGTCGAGGAATGGCTTTGATTCCAAGTGGAAGTCGAGCTTTGGTGCCGTGGTGATGTTCGGCCATGGTGCATCGAGCTTTGGAGTTGGGTCCATATTTCGGAGTTGGGGTTTGTGTCATGCTTGGCTTTGACGTGTCGTGCTTCCAAAATCGAGGCTTAGCTTGGTCGTATGCCGTGGAAAGGCCTTTTGCTGACGGTCGGAGGCCAAGCTCCAGAATTGAGGTTGTGATGTTCGGTCATGGGGTGTTGGGCTGTGGAGACGGGTTCCTTCGGTGTTGCTGAGCTGTGAAACTGAGGTCGTTGTGATTCATTCGCGCCATGTCAGTCGTTGCCAAGGAGTCTTCCACTCGTTGGGTGCAGAACTTAAATGAGAACCGAAGTTTGGTTCCCGAACCACTCCCCCAGTTTTGCTATCGAGGAGTGAGGGGTGCTCGGCCAGGCTATTGTGCGGACTTGTAGCCTCAAGCGGCCTAGCCGAGGACTTGAGTGGCCTAGCTGAGGGTCCGCGTCGAAGATTGGACTGGTACTGTGGGTCTCCGTGTCGAAGGTTGGACCGATACTACTGTCGAATCGGTGCAATTAATAGGCATAATCATTGCCTATAGAGAATGTCGCTTCAATTTTTGAGCCTTCCCGTCGTACGTTGTTGGTCGCGTTGATTGGTCTTCTGAGATGTTGTTAGAGGTTCTTCATCTACATCGATGATCTCTCCTTGGTTCATTGCCTATAGAGAATGTCGCTTCAATTTCCGAGCCTTCCCGTCGTACATTGTTGGTCGCGTTGATTGGTCTTCTAAGGTGTTGTTAGAGGTTCTTCATCTACATCGATGATCTCTCCTTGGTTTGTGCCCCTGATGGTTATAAAAGGGAAGATGGGGGGGGCAACCCCCTATCCTCAGTATTACTTGCAAGAAGGTGTTTGACACTCGCTGCTTGGAAGGTTGTTCGATAGATAGCTTGACGACCAGCACGGAAGATAGCTCCGTGGCTTTCGCTCCTCTGTTCTTGTAAATTGCCTAGTATGTCCTTTTCATCTTGTCAGTCCTCTTCCTCTTTTGGGTCCTCCAGTAGTTCTGGTTCCAGCTCTTTTCATGGCTCGAACAACAAGCTTGAGTTGAGAGATTTTGTGGCTGTCGAAGTTGAGGAGGCTGAGGTTGGTACCTCCGGAATGGAGGCAGAGTTTCCTCTATGGGTAGTTCGTCGGTTTGGCACCACACCCAGCATCTTGGCGCTCGTATGGCTCGTACCCGAGCTACGTATGCCATTCCTGCGGAATACCAAATGAGGTGTCCGCTTCCCAGGGAGATGGTCACTAATGCTCACCCTGGTGAACTATACATTTTTTAGCATAGCTTGGAGGCTAGGATGAGGTTCCCATTGAGTGAGGGGTTCGCCGAGGTGCTAAACTAGCACAGGGTGTTGCTGGTGCAACTGATGTCGAACTCCTTTAGGTTCTGTTGGAGTGTGCACTGCTATGGTCCATGGCCCAGGTAAGTCCCCTTTTCTTATTCCTTGTGTTTCGTTATCTTTCTTGGTACACTTATCATGTTCGTCTGCAGAATGCTTGTGTGGCGGTCACGCTGGTTGATCATCTTTGAGACCTCCAATCATCGTACGAACGGGAACACTCTGAGTATTTGCGGCAAAAGGCCCACTCGCCGAGCTTAAGGCGGAGTGAGACAAGTTGAGGCTGCCGAGGAGGCAATCAACCAGTACAAGGCATCAAAGGAGATGCACCTGCAAATGGACGAATGCGTCGAAGCTTCCTTTGTGATTGGGTTCAACCTCTTTCATCGAAGGATCCTTCGTCACCATCCAGAGTTGGCCGATGAGTGTTGTTGAGGTCGAAACCGTTGATGGTGTTGCTGACTCTGCCGTC
Source organism: Nelumbo lutea (assembly GCF_056320005.1). Lineage (NCBI taxonomy): Eukaryota > Viridiplantae > Streptophyta > Magnoliopsida > Proteales > Nelumbonaceae > Nelumbo > Nelumbo lutea. The sequence goes on along the minus strand of NC_142689.1, from coordinate 36,620,180 downwards.
GAGGATTGAGCAGCTACCTTCTCTCTCTCTTTTTTTTTTGGGGGCTCGGTACGCCATGCCTCAAGCGATGTAATGAATGACTTTGAGTTGAATATTTAGTATTTCTTTTCTCTGCCTATATGTTGCTATCCTAGTGCCTTTTTCTTTCCCAACCAAGGCATGTTTGGCCAGGCTATTATGTGTGTTGAGTTGGGCTATGCCTCGACATCTTATTGTACAATTTTCTGTTGGCCTTATTGTACCATTTTCTGTTGGCGGGGGTGTGGCCGGTCGGGCTACTGTACGGGCCAGGGTAGGTTGTGCCTTGGGTGACTTCTTTGTATTTCTGCAATTTTAGTTCATTGGCCGAGGCATAGCCGGACGGGCTACACCTCGACATCCTCGGTTTTGTCCCGATCGAGGTGTAGTTGGCCTAGGTATAGCCGGTCGAGTTATGCCTTGGCATCCCCGGTCTTGTGTCGGCCGAGGTGTAGTTGCCCGAGATCTTTTGGTTCCCAGTTCTCAGCCATGGGACGCTCAGTTTTTGGTCTCGGGAGACTTTGGGGCCCTTCTAGAGCTAGCCATTTCCCATCTTGCTCAACTATTAAGCCAACGATTGTGCGGAGTTCCTCAACTGCCCTTAGGCTTTAGTGGGCAGGGGCATTCTTCCTCCACGTTTAGGCTCAGCCATTGTCAGCTAAGTCGGGTAGCTTAGTCAACGATACACTACCGAGCTAGGCGTAATGGGCTCAACCATTTGAGGATCGGCGGAGTCAACTCGATTGGGAGTGCGACTCAGCATGTGTATGTGCAGTGTGTGCGGTGGGCGTGTGCGCGTCTTGGAGTCAGAGTTGTAGCTTAAAAGAAAGAAAACTCTTATTGCTTACAAGTCTACTGGTAGTACATCCTAAGAATTCCCGAGCTCCAACTCCTAAATATTGGTTGGCCATCTAGATCTTCGAGCCTGTAGGTGCCTGGGCCAAGGACCTTGGTGACTTTATATGGCCCTTCCCAGTTCGGTTCAATCTTTCCTTCTCTAAGTACGGGTACTATAACTTTGTGGAGGGCGAGGTCGCTAGTCTTGAATTTGCGTCTTTTGACTTTAGTGTCGTAGTACTTCGTCGTCCTAGGCTTCCTCAATCATGTCTAACTCTGCACGGAAGTCCTCATTGTTCTGGTCCTCATCGAAGAGTTTGGTCCGGAGGGTTGGGGAGCCAATTTCTATAGGAACCATAGCCTTGGCTCCATAGGTCAGGCTAAAGGGGGTCTCACCGGTGGCTGCCCACGGAGTAGTCCTGTATGCCCAAAGTATGCTCGAAATTCCTCGTCCCACCTACCCTTGACCTGGTCTAGTCGAGTCTTCAAGCCGTTTAACAAGGTTCGATTGGTCACCTCGGTCTGCCCATTGCTCTGGGGTCGGTGTACAATCATGGTCCGACGGTTGATCTTCAGGTCAGAGCAGAGGGCTTCGAACATTCAGTCGGTGAACTGTGTCCCATTATCTGTGATGAGGACATGCAGAATACCGAATTGGTAGACAATACTTTGCTAGAAAAAGTTCCGAGCATTATGCGTAGTAATGTGTGCTAAAGCTTTGGATTTTACTCATTTGGTGAAGTAATCCACCGCCACCAGGAGGAACTTCTTCTGAGCAACCGCAGTGGGAAAGGGGCCGAGGATGTCCATCCCCCATTGCACGAACGGCCATGGGCTGGTGATTGGCTTTAGGGGGATTGCAGGCTGGTAGTGGAGATTGGAGTGTCGCTTGTAGTTGCTGCATCTTCGAACTAACTGGGCCGCATCCTGTTTCATCGTCAGCCAGAAATAATCTTGCCAGAGTGCCTTGTGTGTCAGCATGCATGTGCCAGGATGGTCTTCGCAAATGCCTTCGTGGATCTCCCTGAGGATGTAGTATGCTTTGGATGGGAAGAGGCATTTCAAGTAGGGGAGAGTATGTGAGCGGTGGTAGAGTTGACCCTGCATAAGGCAGTACCAGGCTGATCTGTGCTGGAGCTTCTTTGCTTCTGTCCAATCTTCTGGAAGTGTTCCTTCGCGGAGTTACTATGTTATAGGGTCCATCTAGGATGGATCATGCTATACCGGGAGGACGAGGAGAGTTGTCTACGTGATGCTCGGCTGGGCTAGGGTGTCCAACCATGTTGTTTTGCCGAGGTCGATTCTTGGGGAGCTAGCCAACTTGGATAGTGTGCCGGCTCTTATGTTCTCAGCTTGAGGAATTTTCTAGATGTTGAAGTGCTCAAGTCGGTGGATGTGCTCTTGCACCTTTTGTAGGTAACATGCCATCATTAGCGTTCTTGTCTCAAATTGTTTGTGGATCTGGTTAACTACTAGTTGAGAGTCACTGAAGGCTTCTATTCTCCGAGCTTCCAATTCTAGGGCGAGGCATAGCCTAGCGATCAAAGCCTCATACTCAGCCTCGTTGTTGGGCGCTTTAAACTCGAGCCTGAGGGAATGCTCTAAAACCGTATCATCCGGGCCGAGGAGAATAAGACCAGCTCCGCCGCGTTGCTGATTGGATGAGTCGTCCACGTGTAGGGTCCATATTTGTGGTGGCGGGGCAGGATCCTCAGTGGTGAATGTGCATTAGGAAATGAAGTCGGCTAGGGAATGAGCTTTGATTGCAGACCGGTGTGCATACTCGATGCCGAACTCACTTAACTCCATGCTCCATTTGATTAAGCGGCTAGATGCTTTCGGCCTTTGTAGGATTTGCCTAAGTGGCTGGTCAGTGAGCACTTAAATAGTGTGGGCCTAAAAGTACGGTCTGAGCTTTCTAGCCGAGGTGACTAAAGCCAGAGCCATTTTCTCCAAGTTAGAGTACCGGGTTTCTACGCCGCCAAGGACTTTACTGGTATAGTAAATCAGCCTCTATGCCTGGCCTTCCTCCTTGACTAGTACCGAGCTGACAACCTCATCCCCGGCTGAGAGGTAAAGCAACAGCTCATCCCCTAGGCTCAGCTTGGTGAGGAGAGGCGGCGAACTTAGGTACCACTTTAGTTCTTGAAAGGACCGTTCACATTCCTCTGTCCATTGGAAGTCTTTCGGTCGTTTGAGGGCTTTGAAGAAGGGTAGACACCAGTCCGCGGATTTAGACATGAACCTGCTAAGGGCGGCTATTCTACCAGCAAGTCGTTGTACGTCTTTGTGGGTTCGGGGGGATTGCATGTTGAGCCGACCCCGAAAGCACATTTGGTCAGGTTCAACTTCATCTTATACTTCCTGAGGGTATTGAAGACTTCCTTTAGGTCGGCAAGGTGCTGCTCGACCTTCTTGCTCTTCACGAGCATGTCATCGACGTATGCCTCTACGTTTCAGTCGAGTTGATCTTTGAACACCTCATTCACCAGCCATTGGTAAGTGGCGCCAGCGTTCTTGAGGCCAAAGGGCATGACCTTGTAGCAATACAAGCTGCAATCAGTGATAAAGACTGTTTTCTCCTGGTCATCGGGATGCATTCGGATCTGATTGTACCCTGAGAAGGCATCCATAAAGCTCGGGAGTTCATGGCCCACCGTTGCATCGACAAGTTGGTCGATCCTTGGTAGAGGAAAGTTGTCTTTGGGACAGGCCTTGTTTAGGTCGGTGAAGTCGATGCATATTCTCCACTTCCCGTTGGATTTTTTTACCATTACTATATTAGCTAGTCGGGATACTTAACCTCCCGAATGAAGCCAGCGTCGAGTAGCGTTTGTACTTTGTTTGCAATCACCTACCACCGTTCTATTGCGAAACTCCTCTTCCTCTACTTGACAGGTCGATAGCGGGGGTTGGCATTCAAATGGTGTGTGATGACTTCGGGGTCGATCCCCAGCATATCTGCTGCTGACCAGGCAAATACATCGGCGTGGTCTCTCAGTAGTTGTACAAGCTCTTCCCGGAGGTGGTCATTTAAGAGAGAGCCGATCTGGACTGTCCTCTCGGGGTCTCCTTCGTTAAGCGGTACCTGGATGAGGTCTTCGACAGGTTGGTCGTGTTGTGTCCTCACCTCATCTCGGAAGTCATAAGCTTCTGTCATTAGTGTTTCTACGGCCGACTGTGGTTTTCGGTAGAAGAGCAAGTAGCACTACCGCACAGTTTTTTGATCTCCGCATACTACCCCTATACCATATTCAGTGGGGAACTTCATAGCGAGATGGAATGTGGAGACTGCAGCTTGCAGAGCATTAAGGGTCGACCTACCAAGGATGGCGTTGTACGAAGAGGGGCAACAAACCACAGTGAAGCCCACCATGGCCGTTGTAGTAACGTCATTGTCTCCAATCAATAGGGAAAGAGTTATCCTCCCAGAGGTTAGGAGGGACTCCCCAGAGAAGCCCATTATGGGAGTGTTGACGGGGGTGAGGCGCTCTTTGTCAATGTCGAGCTTTTCAAACACGTCCTCAAAGAGTACGTCAACAGAGCTACCCATGTCAACCAGAATTCGTCTTATCTCGAGGTGGCCATCTCAGCCTTGATGACCAAGGCGTCATCATGCGGGGTCTGAACCCCCTGAAGGTCATCGTCAGTGAACGTGATGGTCTGGTCACGCTTCTTCTTGTGCCCCCAGTTGTCGATCTCGCATAGTTGTGCATACTTCTTACGCCCTGAGCTACTCTCCCCTCCTATGGCGATTCCACCTAATATGACGTGGATCACACCAGCAAGGGGAGCTCGGGGCGGCGGTCGAGCATCCTCCATGTGCTATTCTTCCTATGTCAGCTTCTCGCTCTTGATGAATCCGCTAAAGTATCCGTGCCTAATTAGGTCTTCAATGTGGTTCTCCTCCTCTTGTCGGGCCTCTGTTCCCCATCCCGTAGTTGTGTCTACGCTTCTTCTATGTTGATATACTTCTACGCATGGCTCATCAGTGTAGCTAGGGTTTGCGGAGGGTTTTTGGAGATGAAAAAGTTGAATGGGGATGGGTAGAGGCCATGCTGGATAGTGGTGACAGCCACGAACTGGTTCAGCTTCCTGACCTATAGTGCTTCCGTGTTGAATCTGGCCAGGTAGTCCCTAAGGGACTCATTTTTCTTCTATCACACCTGCATGAGGCTGGCTGAGGTCTTCAATGCTTTTGACTCACTGTGAACTGAGTGCAGAATTGGGTCTCCAGCTACTCCCACGACGCTATTGAGCATGGGGGCAGGGAGGAATACCAGGTTAGGGCTAGACCTGCGAGAGTGGCCACTAAGGTTTTGCACATCAAGCCCTCGAAGGATCCGTGATTAGCTGAGCCTTTAATGCTTCGATATGGTCAGCAGGATCAGTGTTTCCATCATACATGTCAAGCTGGGGTGGCCGCCATCCTATGGAAGGTACCTCGTCCACAATTTCCTGAGTGAAGGGTGGCTCTTTGGTCATGGGCACGAGTGGGTGCGTGAGCCAATCTTCGGCTAGCGCCGTGCTTCTCTGGCTACGCTCTAACTCCTCTAAGCGCTGGCAGAGTTCTCGAATCTCATCATCCCTTTGATCTGGAGCTGTAGTGTGCGTCGCCCTTTCCTTCTTGGAGTGCGTTGCGTGGTCCTTCACGGAGCTGGACTTGGCGACGGAGACCACGTGAGGTGGCATCCGTCTGTCGAGCCTCTCTTTGATCGGGATCTACGTGGTTTGGTGTGTCCTACTACAAGAGCGGACGGAGGGACCGACCTTCTTGTTGTATCCTGCTTTTCTTGGTTGGATCGCACTATGCCCTTGTCTGCTCGGCGTGCTTTGGGGTCCTCGAGATGAGGATCATCCTTTATGCGTGTCGGTGCGTAAGGGGGGACGATCTTGCTAGGCAGTGTTGCGGGTCCTAGGTTCTACATCATTTCGAAGATCTTGTCATGCGGCTCAGGATCGACCGCGGCTGGGGGCTGTGGAATTTCTTGATGCGGAGAACTACGATGGCGAGACTCCCGAGACGGGGATCGGCTTGTTGAGCGCTCGGATTGGTTCTTGGGCATCTTGATCACTTTCTTGATTGCGCGGTAAGGAAAGATTTTCGGGGTGGCTTTTTGTGCATTACTATAGACGGCACCAATCTGATCCTGCTCAATCCGAGGTGGTGCACGAACTGAGGAGAGCAACCAGATAGTCCTTGTTGACAAGGCGAGGCCGAGCTACAAGGACGAGGCCACACTTCAAGACCTGTGATCGAAAAAGAAGTAAGAGGCCTGAGGAGTTATCCCCGGGTAAGTGGTTTGGAAACCGAAACTTCGGTTCTCATTTAAGTTCTGCATCCGACGAGCAGAAGACTCCTCAGCAACGACTGACATGGCGCAGACGAATCGCAATGACCTCAGTTTCACAGCTCGGTAACCCCTAAGGAACCCGTCTCCGCAGCCCAGCACCCCGTGGCCGAACATCACAATCTCAATTCTAGAGCTCGGCCTCCGACCATCAGCAAAAGACCTTTCCTCGGCATACGGCTGTGCTAAGCCCCAATTTTGGAAGCACGGCACATCAAAGCCGAGCATGACACAAACCCCAACTCCGAAACACAAACCCAACTCCAAAGCTCAGTGCACCATGGCCGAGCATCACCACGGCACCAAAGCTTGACTTCCACTTGGAATCAGATATGTTCCTCGGCCCCACCAGGACGGACTCGGAAGCTCAGTTCGACACCTTGGCTCTCTGCCAAGCTACGCAACCACGCAACACTTCAGGCCAGGCACTCCCCATCCTTAGCTGTAGGACTGGGGGAGTGGTTCAGATTTCGAAGTTAGAGCTTTTAGAGTTCTATAGCCGACAATGGGAAGATTCCTCGGTCATTCCCCGTATTGTCTGGTTCCCAAGATTGTGACAGTCACCGAGGAACACCAAGAGGGCCAAATGCCCATCTAGACATCAACTTGAAGTTTTTCAGCCGAAGAATGAATTGGACTTCTTTGTCCCTCGACTTCAGAACTGGAGGAGTGGTGCTCGGGTTATGGCTGAGCTGGTCCTGCGAGGCACATGGCTGCCCAACTATCGATCGACCACGTCACCTATCTCAGCCACGTTGGCCTAGCTCAACTAAGCTATACTATTGCTGTGGCCCCTCGTCTTATCCTTCCAGCCACATCAACTACACATCATGCGGATGAGCACAATTACAGATAAGGAGTAAGGAAAGACGACTCCGCTGGGGAATGAGACTCTATCCCGAGTACCTTGGCGGCTAACCTCACCCCGACAACCCTGAAGACCAATCCGATCAGGACATTCCATGGTTGAGGTAAGGCATCCAATTTCTGAGACCAATAATGCTACTTAGCTCGGATCGACATCCTCATAGCTCAGCCCGACCACCCACCACCTCTTACTAACTTGAGTGTCGGAGTACTTAACTGAGGATAACTCCTCCGGCCTCTGATTTCTTTTTTTATTACATGTCTTGAAGTTCGGTCTTGCCTTGTCAACAATGACTATTTGAATAGTCTGCTCAGTTCGTGCATCTTGAATTGAGTAGCATCATAAACAAACGGATTGATGACCATTACTCATATCAGCCCACATTTGTCGCTGTGCTGAAACAAGTAAATCAACGCTTAGCTCATAATGAATTTGATGAAATGACTTTTTGGTGAGGCCACTGAAAAGCAAAGGTTTACTCTAGTCAGTACTCATACACCCACAAGGCACTGAAGCCGCTTGTCCTGTTGTCGTTCATGGCGAGACCACCGAGACTTACCTATTATACACGGCTATAGTGTATTGTCTATTGCGAGTAACGTGGGTAACAGACCGGAGTCTCCTGGCGACGCTGAAACATCTCAAGTTTTTTTTCTTCTTTTTTTAATTAAAACATCTAAATTTCAGAGAATAATAAAATAGAGGTGAAAATTTCCTGAGACCGACTGGGTCATGAAAGAAGAAGGGTTTAGGATAAGAAGGGTTTTAGCTTTGGGATTTTTAATGCTCAGTCTATCTTAAAAAATCTTAATTAATTCAGTGGTGGATGTATATGATAGAAGTGAGGTGTTTATAATTTTAAATATTTATAAGTTTACAGTTTAATTCAGAATTCTGAGATGGAGTACAGTCTATTTATTCCTCTAAACTTTAATAGTCAATATTGTACGTTTGTAGATAGAGTTTGGCCGTTGACTGACCTCTTCTATTGAAAACATTTTTGGGAATAACAAGTTATCATAAGATGGGGTAAAATAGTAATTGCTCCCTTTTTTTTTTTTTTAAATCAAAAGATAGACATGAGCGTGAATTGATGAATGTGTCCAATCTAAAACCACTCTTCAACAGCATATGCTGCTCGCCCACAATAGCCAAAGTTAATTCGAAATTGTCTGTCCATACTCCATATGAGGACAACACGTGGCACTGGCGAGGGAGCTCTTTGTTATGTCCAGCGACTCAACCATGTGTAAAATGATGCTTTAATAAGGACAGTTTTATAATTTCAATGTCTCTGTTACAAGAAGGATAACATGCTCAGTTTTATAATTTCAAAGTTCAATTTTTTATAAGGGCGCAAATTTCTTAAGTTATCCTAGTTTAGAAAATTAATTAACTCTATTCTTACTGTTTATATATTGTCTTAAAATATCTCCATTTTTTTTATAATTGATGTTATCATTAAGTAGTAACGAAAAAATGAAATGTCGAATTTGTCCTTCATTATGCTTTAAATTTTCAAAATAAAACCCAATTAATGAAAATTTTCAAGAAGAGAAAGTGGATTGCATCGAAGAACGCTGGAACAAAAATTCCAATGTGAATAAAAACCTTTCAACTGCTTGTTGAAGTTCCCCAGATTAATGGTATATGTACTGGAATGTCTGAAAGCTTTACCATCTGGAATCTTGACATTCCCATTCCAATTATCCACCATTAGAGGTAACTAAATCTACAAAAGCTTAAATCTGCAACAATTTCTCCAAAGGAATCAAGGCACAACTAGGATTACTTCAAATCCTTTTGAATCTCCATAAGAAATTTTCTAAAGGCCCAACAATTTATGCTATTATTACATAATTTATATTGTTAGGTAATTTATGCTCTCCTTCCCCATAAAAAATTACCTAAAATCTCTCTATCTCTCCCAAATGATCTCTAATTCTTATTTTTCCTCACTCCCACATTTCATCTATATCTATATAAAGAGAGTTTGAATTAAAAAAAAAAACTATAAGAATTATTTAAATATTCTAATGAAATTATATCATAACTTTGAAATGTTTATTAAAAGCACAAAAATAATTATAATAGTTTTAATAACATTCATATTATTAATATTTTTATATTTACAGATTATTATATTCAGTAAATAACTAATATTTTAAAAATTAAATAATGATAGTATTTAAATAAATAAACAATATTATAAATAATTAAAATTATTAATAATAGTTTTAAAATATTAATTTATATTGAAAATATGTTTATAAATACTAAAATTAATATTTAATGTATTTTAGTAATTATTTATTTTTGTGATAAATGTATTTTTCAATAATTATGTATAAATCTATTTTTGTTTTGTTATTAAACAAAAAAAAATTCATAATTATTGGAGGTTAAACTACTGTTATTTAACTTTTAAATTTAATTTATTGTACTTATTGTATTTTTGTTATAATTTATTCATTAATATTTATTAGAGATTACACTATTATTTGATATTGAACTATTTATTGACTAATTTAATATATATATATATATATATATATATATATAGAGAGAGAGAGAGAGAGAGATAGATAGATAGATAGATAGATGGATGGATAGATAGATATTGTATTTATTGCATTTTTGTAATTATTGTATTTTTATTATTTATTTATTATATTTTTTATCAATATATTTTCAATAATTTTGTATTTTCTCTATAAATTTTGAATAATTATTGGATTGCTATTTATTAGATAATAGACTATTAGTTTAGTTGAAATTAGGAGTATTCACAGGTTGGTTCAGTTTGGCTGTAGGTTGTTTGGCTAACCAAATCGACCTGGTCAGGTTGGGAAGTTGGTCACTCGAAAGCGACTAACCATTAGTGAAAACTGGCCAACTCGGGTTGTATTAGTTTGGGTCAATTTTTGGTTTGGTCAGTCAATTTGAAAGATTTAAACTTAAAAATTCAAATTTAAATTAAAAATATATATATCATGACTATAAAAAATAGTTCTAAAAATTAAATTTATGATATAAAATATTCTTGGCTATGAAATATGGAAAATTTTCCACTTTCCCATATTAAAAAAATTATATTTAAAATATAAAATATTAATATATATCTATGGCCGAGTCATTCAATTTTGGTCGCTTTACAAATGACCTAAGTGAAATTGAACCAACCTAGTCAGGTTGGGAAATTGTTGAACCAAAGTCAACCAAAAATACTAAAAAACCAACCAACTAGGGTCAAATTGGTCAAGTTGGTTGGTTTCATCAATTTGATGAACACCCCTAGCTAAAATTAATTATTGTTACTTTTGTGTTGTAAAAAAAAATATTTAAAGTAGCATATAAAATATAAATAATTATTAAGTATTTAAGAAGTTAAAAATATATTACTATCATATACTTTTATGTATTTCTATTGTTTAGCTCAAAGTTTTCAAACCATCATTGACCTGGATGGTTGGACCATTCTGTCCAAGAGCAGTCTAGGCACCCGGTTCCGTTTTACTCCAAACCCAGTCCCTGGCAAAAAATTGTTGAATTAGTCAATGACCCATTAACTCGAATAATCGAATCGTTGACCCATTCAATAATTTTGGCCGTGTTTTTTTTTCATTAAAATGGGCCATCCATTCGAATCAGACAATCAAACCATCAAACCAAAAACCAATGGCCATAATGGTTTTTTTTCACAGTCAATTTTTAAAACCTTAGTTTAGCTTTTGCTTAACAAATCCTGTATATTGCACGGGTTCCCGTTAGTATATATTAAAAGAAGTTGGGAATTTTTTCCTTTTTTGATTTTTTTGATTTTTTAATTCCATGTCATTTTTTAAACAACCAATGAGATGTTCTCTCTCTCTCTCTCTCTCTCTCTCTCTCTCTCTCTCTCTCTCTCTCCGCACATGTTCCCAATAATCTAAATAATCTCCTCTCCTAATATCCCCACTTTCTCCTAAATTATCTCTAATTCCTATTATCCTTTCCTCCACTTTATATCTCTCTCTATCTATCTGTCTAAATTATCTCTATCTATCTATAGTGAAGAAATTTTATGCTTTTTTTTAATTTCCTATTTTTTATTCCATATCATTTTTTAAACAACCAATGAGATGTTCTCCTTTCCCATAAAAATTACCTAAAATCTCTCTCTCTCTCTCTCTCTCTCTCTCTCTCTCTCTCTTACTCTGACACATTTCCAATAACTTAAAAAACATCCTCTCCTAAAATTTCTCCTAAACTACCTCTCCCACTATCCCTCACTTTCTCCTAAATTATCTTCAATTTAATAGTTATTTCTCTCATAAATTATCTCTAATCCTATTTATCATCTCCCCACTTTTTATCTATATCTATGTAAAGAAAAGTTTAAATTAAAAATTTTAAAAATTATTTAATATTCTCACAAAATTATATAATAACTTCAATATATTGGTCCTACCATGTCAGCAGCCCTCTCCTTGCTTCAAATCCCCTTCCTAATTTTCTGTTTTTTTGAATTTTTTTTTAATTCCACATAATTATCCATTAAACTATATACCTAACTATTTCTAACAACCATAAAGCTTTTCTAATGTTTAGACAAGTGGAACCACTTTCCCCCACTTCCTCCTAAATTGTCTCTAATTCCTATTTATCTCCTAAATTATCTCTAACTCCTATTTATCTCTTCGATTATCTCTAATTTAGTGGAGAGATTCTCTCCTAAACTATTTCTAATTCCTATTTATCCTCTCCCCCACTTTTTGTCTATATCTATCTAAAGAAAGTTTCAATTAAAAAAAATCAAAACTATTTAAATTTTATAACGAAATTATATACTAAATTTAAAAGATTTATTCAAAACACAAAAAATTAATAGATTTAATAATATTCATAATATTAATAATTCAATATTTTTACAAAATTCATCATGAAATTATGTGGTAAAAATATAAATTATAGTTTTTTGAATTATTCAATTTAAATTTTATTCAAATAATAAAAATTTAACATTAAAAAATAAAATATTATTCAAATATTTCAATAACTAAAAATCTTAAAAAACATTAAAAAGAGCTAAATAGTATAAAAATATATATAATATTATGTAATAACATTTAAATAAATAAAATTCAAATAATGAATATTTTTAAATATTTTACATTTTATTTAAATATTTAAGATGACAAAATTTTAAATAGTTAAAAATAACGAAATTATGTAATAAATTTAAAAAAAAAATCTTAAAAGTAGAAAAATAATTATAATAGAATTCATAATATTCATATTAATAATAATTTAATATTTACAAAATTAATAACGAATTATGTAATAATAGTACAATTACAATTTTATGGATTATTAAATTCAATAAATAATTAATATTTTAAGAATTTAAATAATAATATTATTTAAATAACTAAATAATAATGTAAATAACTAATTTCACTTATATTAGTTAATAATTATAGAAAATAACTATCAAAAATTATATTTATTTGTAATAATTTTGCAATAATAGTGTATATTCATTATATATTTATATATACTATAATTATTATTTTTTATTTTCAGTAATTATTTTTTGTTTTTTATAAATATGCTTTCAAGAATAATTTATAAATATATTTTTGTTTTTGTTATTTAATAGAAAATTATCAATAATTATTGGAGATTAAACAACTATTATTTAACTTTTAAAATTTAATTTATCATATTTAGTGTACTATTGTTATAAATTTCTTTTTGGTAATTATATATTTTTTATAATTTATAGATTAATACTTATTAGAGATTTAACTATTATTTAAGATTATACTATTTATTGACTAATTTAGTATATTTTCAGTATTAATTGTATTTTTATTATATTTTCATTGTAAACTTATTTTCAATGATTGTGTACGCTTGATATAAATTTTGAATAATTATTAGAGATTAAACTATTGTTATTTATTAGAGATTAGACTATAAATTTAGTTGAAATTAGGAGTGTTCAATGATTGGTTCAGTTCAATTGTAGGATGTTTCGCCAACCAAATCGATCTGGTCAAGTTCGCAACTTGTCACTCGAAACCAATTGACCACTAGTGAAAACCCACCAACTCGGGTTGTATCGATTTAGGTCTATTTTCAGTTTAGTTTGTTTGCTCAAAAGATTTAAACTTAAAAATTAACTTTAAATTTCATAAATTACAATAATATTATTAAAAAATAAATTACAAAAATTAAATATATGATTTAAAATATTTTAGACTAACAAATATGAGAATTTTCCTACTTTCCCGTATTAAAAATTTTAATTTAAAATATAAAATATTAATGTATATTTATTAAACCAAAGTCGATCTGAAATACTAGAAAATTGACTAACTTGGGTTGAATTTGATCAAATTATTTATTAAAAAGTTAAAATATAAAACAATTATATACTCCTATGTATTTCTATTGTTTAACTTCCGCTTAACAAATCACGGGTCTCCATCACCATGCCTCTCCTTGCTCCATTATTCCCACCCTACATTCTCTTTGACTTTCTCTCCTCTCCCCTTCCCACCACTCCCATTAAGCCATGTCACCAAACTACCTAAACATATTCCTATAGTATCTCTCCTAAGGTATTTCCTTTAAACCAATAGGAAAGTATCATGTTGCCCCACTCCCTAATCAATTCCTAAAATGCATCCCCCCAATCTATATCCACTATCTCTCATTTAAAATATTCATATTAATTAATAAATAGTTAAATATGGTTAATATTTAATCTCACCCATATTCGATGAGTATTAAATAGTGTTATTACCAAAATTTAATAAATATGGTTAGTAATTACCAAAAATTAAATATTCTTATTAGTATGGTTAGTAAATTACCAAAAATTAATAAATATGGTTATTAGTTAACTAATTAACAACATTTTATAGAAATTGAAAACTCTTTAACTAATTTCAATAAACTAGAGAATTATATTTAACAATTATCAAAAAGTATAAAATTTTAGTTATTGTTATTATTATAATTAATAATCAAATACAAATGGGGGAACAAAATATTATAATGTTAGAAAATGGAATTATTAATTAATTTATATTGAAAAATAAAAGATAAATTAGTGTACTTTTGTTAGTAAACTACCAAATAAAAAATTATATATTTAATAACAATTTTAAAATTTTTCAATAAATCCCCATAATTACACAAATGTAATAAGTTTTTCAAAAATTTTCATAAAACTATATTTTCGTAAAATAACATTTTTGAAATTAAAAGATATAAAGTATTTGAAGGTTTATTTAAAATGCATTAAATAATTATTGAAAATCATTAGAATATTTTGGAAATTTTAGGAAAAATTATTACATTTGATAGATTTTGGAAGACCATTGAAAAATTATTTAATTTTCATTGCAAATTATTGAAAATTATTAAAGATAAATGACTATGGGAAATGGAAAACTATAATTTGAACAAATAATTACACAAATTTTTAAGATAAATTAGTATAATATTGGAAAAAGAAATTATTGGTTAGTTTACATTATAAATTATAAGATAAATTAGTATAATTCTGTAAGTAAACCATTTAAAAAGAAAATAAATTATTTTCATAAAATTACATTTTTTAATATTAAAGATAATTTAGTGTACTTTTAGAAATTTACCATGTGGTTAATACCCACTATATCCTTTTGATCATTTTTATCATCAAATTAAATATTGGGTTGATGGGGATAGTGTTTTCAAACTAGATCAAACCAGATGGTTAGATTGGAAAATTTGGGAACCAGACACCGTTTCACCTCAGAACCGCTTTTTGTTCAAAATTTGTTTATTTGGTTAGCAAACCGCTGACTTGGGTGGTCGAACCATCAACCTATACAACAGTTTTTTGCCTTTTTTGTTTTTCTAATTTTTTATTTTATTTTTTTGGTAGAACGGGCCATCCGTTCGGACTGAATAGTCAGACTATTTGACCCCAAAACGGTTCTCTATCCGGTTCAATTTTAAAAACCTTGGATGGGGAGTGGGTACTTTCCCTTGAGCTTGGCTTGGTGTGCAGCATGGTCTGGCCCAAGGCCTGACCCATGGACCAACCCGACCCATGGCACAGCATAAGCCCGTGTGGGCTCAAGCCATGGGGCATGCCAAACCGACCCCCAAATTATCCTAGAGAAGGGAGGTACGGCCCGGGACACCTCGTGGTTCAACATGGCACAGCTCGCACTTTGTGTGGTCCACATGCGGGTCGTGTCATGCTGACCCAGCACGACCCATTTTACACCTCTACTTGAACCCGCCCAATACTAGGGACGGGACAGGGTAATTCAAGGATTCTCCATCCTTGATGAGGAGTGGGGTGCCTTGCCCCTGAACTTCCCAACATTGAGGAGTGGTTACCTTGCCTTGAACCCACGTGACACTAGGGACGGGGCGGGGATGAGGTAGAGTGTACTGACTATGGGATAGGGAAAGGAATGGGGTGCCTTGCCCTAAACCCACCCCGTTGTCATTCCTATATAAATGTTAATTATTAAAATTTTTGCTTTTATAATTATTTTTATTTATTTAAAATTAATCAAAATTTCATTTAAAATAATTAAAATTACTACAAATTATTAATAAAACTAATTTTATTAAGAAATATTTGTACATATTCAATTAGCAATAATTATTTTTTATAAATCAACATTAAAGGAAAAATAAAATTATTAAATCTTTCATATTTTCCTGTGCATTGCACGGGTCCCTACTAGTATTTATTGAAAACACAAAAAAAAAAAAGACTATAATCTCTCTTACACGTTCCCAATAACTTAAATAATATACTCTCCTAAAATTTCTCCTAAATTACCTCTCCCACTATCACTCACTTTCTCCTAAATTATCTCTAATCCTATTTATCATCTCCCCTACTTTATATATATATATATATATATATCTAAAGAAAGTTTGAATTAAAAATTTTAAAATTTATTTAATATTTTCACAAAATTATATAATAACTTTAAAATATTTATGGAAAACACAAAAAAAAACTATACTCTCTCACGTTCCCAATAACTTAAATGATATCCTCTCCTAAAATTTCTCGTAAACTACTTCTCCCACTATCCATCACTTTCTCCTAAATTATCTCTAATTTAATAGATATTTCTCTCCTAAATTATCTCTAATCTTATTTATTATCTCCCCCACTTTTTATCTATGTCTATTTAAAGAAAGTTTAAAATAAAAATTATTTAATATTCTCAAAAATTATATAATAACTTTAAAATATTTATTAAAAACACAAAAAAAAACTATACTCTCTCTCTCTCTCTCTCTTGCTGCTAGACGTCCCAATAACCTAAATAATATCATCTCCTAAACTACCTCCCCCACTATCCCTGACTTTCTCCTAAATTATCTCTAATCCTATTTATCCTCTCCCCCAATTTTTATCTAGAGGTGTAAAATGAGCCCTGGGTCAGCACAACACGACTCGCAAGCAACCCCTGCAAAGTGAGAGATGGGTCGTGCCTCCCTCCCTTGGAATATTTCGGGGGGCCAAACCAGCATGGCCCACGGCCCAAGCTTGCATGGACCTATGTTGGGGCTGATCCATGGGTCAAGCCTTGGGCCAGACGGGGCCGTGGATTGAGCCGAAGCTATTTATTTTAAAAAATCGTAAAAAACTTAAAATTTTAATTTTATATGAATTTTGATGTATACAATAGTTAAATAAAATAGTATAAAATTTGAAAAAAAATTGTTTATTTTATTAATATATTATCTAAAAATATATATATATGGCCTTGTCGGGCTAGGATGGGTCAGGATAGCCCGTAGGCCACGGGCAGCATTGCACGACAGTGCGGGCTGTGTTGGCCCAGCTCGCTAACCTGAAACCCCAAGCCCAGCATGGCCCATACAATTGTGTCGTGCCGCAACACGACCCGTAGACCATCGGGCTAGTTCAACTCAAAATTGTGTCAAGCTATGGGTGGCACAACCCGATTTACACCTCTATTTTTATCTATATCTATCTAACGAAAGTTTGAATTAAAATTTTAAAAATTACTTAATGTTTTCACAAAGTTATATAATAACTTTAAAGTATTTATTAAAAACACAAAAATAGTTATAATATTGTTTTTTGGACTATTCAGTTGAATTGTTATTAAAATAAACAAATATTTAACATTAAAAAGATAAAAATATTATTTATATATTTCAATAACTAAATATCTAAAATAAAAAAAATATTAAAAATAGCTAAATAATTATACAATAAAATATTTAATATTTTGTAATAACTTTAACATAAATAAAAGTCAAATAATGAAAAATTTTAAGTATGTTATATATTATTTAAATATTTAAATAAGTAGATATTTTAACTAACGGAATATTTAATATAACTAGATTTTAAATAGTTAAAAAAATTAAATTATTTAAAAAATTTAAAAAATTTCTTAAAACTAGAAAAAATAATTATAACATAATATTCAAAATAATAATAATTTAATATTTTTACAAAATAACTAAATAATATTGTAAATAACTTTCAAAAAAATTAAACTTTATTACTAATAATTTTAAAATCTTAATCTTTATTTATTATATATTTATATATACTAAAATCAGTATTTGTTTATTTCAAGTAATTATTTATTGTTTCTTGTGATAAATATATTTTCAATAATTATATATAAATCTATTTTTATTTTGTTATTTAATAGAAGATTTTCAGTAGTTATTAGAGATTAAGCTTCTATTATTTAACTTTTTAAGTTTAATTTAATGTGCTTACTGTATTTATTGTATTTTTGTTATAATTTATTGATTAATATTTAATAGAGATAAAACTGTTATTTGAGATTACATTATTTATTGACTAATTTAATATATTTTTTAGTATTTATTGTATTTTTATTACCAATATATTTTTAATAATTTTGTATTTTTTCTATAAATTTTCAAAAATTGTTGGAGATTAAATTATTTTTATTTATTAGAGATTATACTATGAATTTAACTAAAATTAAGAGTGTTCATGGGTTGGTTCGGTTTAGTTGTAAGTTGTTTGGCCAACCAAATCGACCTAGTTAGGTTGGGGAGTTGGTCACTCGAAACTAGGGATGCAAACAGATCAGGTTAGATTCGAATTAGGGTATATCCAAATTTGATTTGATATTGTAAATTGTAGAACTCGGATATGATACCCATAGATTTGAATTTGAATCCGATGAGGAAGTCAAATTCTCATCATATATATACATGTTTTTTATTAAAAAGTAAATAATATAAAAAATTTATGAAAATGCAATATAAATATTATATTTATAAATGAATAAATAAGTAACTTATCTATGTATGTCATATATATTTATATAAACAAATAACATATATATCAGATCGAATCTTATTGAATCATATAGGGGCTGAGTGATCTGAATTTGATCCGATTTTTTATGAGATCCTATTATCTGATCCAATCTGAAGATTCGAAATGGGGTTATCTGAATCCAAGAATATAGAATCTGACTTCGGATAGGATCATGATATGATCCATTTGCACCCCTACCCAAAACCAACTTACCATTAGTGAAATCTGCCCAATTCGGGTTGTATCAGTTTGATTCAATTTTCGGTTTGGTTAGTCCGTTCAAAAGATTTAAACTTAAAGAATAAATTTAAAAATTAAATTCATGATATAAAATATTTTAGACTAAGAAATATGAGAATTTTTCTACTTTCCAATATTAAAATATATATATACAATTTTGGCTAATTTACAAATGGCCAAAAGCGAAACTGATCTAACTCGGTAAAGTTGGAAAATTGTTGAACCAAAGCAGGCCAAAAATACTAGAAAATCAACCAACTCGAGTTAAGTTGGTTGGTTTCATCAATCCGGTGAAGAGCGCTAGCTGAAATTAATTTTTGTTATTTTTTGTGTTGTAAAAAAAATATTAATAGTAGTATATAAGGAAAAATATATGACGTGGGAAAGAAATGGTATCGAAAGAGTTTTGACTGATGGAAGTCCACCCATGAATTTGGATAAATAACACCTATTGGCTACCACGTTTATGATACCAGTTGGTTGGTCAAAAAATTTTCAGATATCATATCTTTTCTATATCATTGTTGAACTCAAAATATAAATGATTATTAATTATTTAAAAATTAAAAAATATAAAACAATTGTATACTGTTATATGTTTCTACTATTTAGCTTTTACTTAACAAATCACGTAAATCACACTGGTCCCCACTAGTATCCATCTAAAGAAAGTTTGAACTAAAAAAACTTAAGATTTATTTAAATATTCTAACAAAATTATTTAATAAATTTAAAATATTTATTAAAAACACAAAAATAATTAACCTATATTTATTATATAAAATATAAAATATTATTTAAATATTTCAATAACTAAATATCTTAAATAACAAAATATTAAAAATTTCTAAATAATTATATAACCAAATATTTAATATTATGTAATATCTTTAAAATAAATAGAATTTAAATAACAAAAAAAATTAAATATTATTAATACATTTAAATAACTAAATAACAAAATATTTAACATAACTAGATTTTCAATAGTTAAAATAAAAAATTATGTAATGAATTTAAAAAATTTCTGAAAAGTAGAAAATAATTATAACATAATATTGAAATTAATAATGATTTAATATTTTACAAAATTAATAATTATATAAAATATAATTTTACCGATTATTAAATTTTAAATTTTAAATAATGGTATTATTTGAATAATTAGTTTCATTAATATTTACTAATAATAATTCTAAACTCTTAACCTATATTTATTATATAATTATCTACACTAAAATTAATATTTTTTATATTTCAATAATTATTTATTGTTTTTTGTGGTAAATATATTTTCAATAATTATGTATAATTTTATTTTTTAATTTTTAACAGAAAATTTTCAATAATTATTAGAGATTAAACTACTATTATTGAACTTTTTAAATTTAATTTGTTGTATTTCTGTTATAATTTATTAATAAATATTTATTATTTAAAAAATTAAAAATATAAAACAATTATATATACTTATGTATTTGTATTGTTATTCCAATGCATTATACAAAATGTTCAAAGTATTAGAAATGCCAAGTGTATCGGAAAAACAATTTAAAGAGACGTATCGAGATACACATGCGTATTAGAGAAAAACTAAGATACTCATAAATATGGTTGGAAACACTATAAGTTCTTTAATAAATCATAAAATTACATCAACAACACTAAATATAAGACCTCAATGAGGTGTATATATATTAAATTAATATATTTTATTGGTTTTATGAAGAAATATATTGTAGTTAATTATAATTTCATTAAAAATCTTATGCTTAATTATAATTTATAAATTATAATTCTTAAGTTTTAATGTTTTATGAGATGAGTAAAATCTGACTCTCGTATCCAATCATAAAATACGCATTGACACAACTTGTAACTGAAAAGATATTACGATCACTTACGATATACGTTTGTGTAATTGTCAGAAACCAAAGGGAGATTTTTATACTTTACTCCTAATTTTTTCAGTATTTTATAATTAATTAAACAATAATTTGCTTTAATAAAAAACAAAATAAGAAACAGCAAAAAATGTCGCCTTACTGATGATATGAATGACAATAATGGAACTCAGTGACGGCAGGAGATATCCATAGAGAAACTGTGACCGACCCGAGGGAAAAGATTTACATTAAAATATTATGAACGAATTATTCGGTTAGTTTCTTAGCTAGCTGTCACTTTCTGTAAACTGATTTAGTTTTACCAATAGAATACAGAGAGAGAAGGTAAGGAGAACCTGAAGAGAAATCAATTGACTCTGACCCGTGATTTGCTTTAATTTCCTTGTTGCTGGTTTGTATTCTCTTTTCTTCCGTCTTTACTTCCTTCTCATGTTTATCCATCCAACCGAGGAAGTTTGCTCAAACTCAATTACTCCTTATAAATCATCCTCACCCATTTTAACACCTCATTTCTTCCGTCTCTCGTCTAGTCGTCCTGCGTCCTCTCCTCTGCTCTTCAATGGCGGTACCTCAGGAACAGACTATACTCGTAACCGGTGGGGCTGGCTTCATAGGCACCCACACCGTCGTCCAGCTTCTTAATGAGGGTTTTAGGGTATCCATCATTGACAATCTTGATAACTCGGTCGAAGAAGCTGTCAACAGGGTTAGATGTTTAGTGGGTCCTGATCTCTCTAAAAAACTTCAATTCCATCTGGTAAAATAATCCGATCATTTTTTTCATGAGTTTCTTTCTGTATGTATGTATTGGGAGATTGGCGTTTTTTCCTTTTCATTTTCCTTTTCTTTATACGTTTCACAGTTCAAATGATCTGTTTCCGGTGATTGCAGGGTGATCTACGGAATAAGGAGGATTTAGAGAAACTTTTCTCTGAAACCAAGTAAGTGCATTTCAGTCGTATGAATTCCCAAAACTAAGTTTATATGCTTACCTTTGAATGATACCTGATTATAATGGCATTGGTTTTACCATTGCAAATTGTAATAGATTTGATGCTGTGATTCATTTTGCTGGCCTGAAGGCTGTTGGGGAAAGCGTTCAATATCCTATGCGGTACTTCGATAACAATTTGATCGGCACGTTGAATTTGTACCAAGTCATGACAAAATATGGTTGTAAGAAGGTAAGTTACTGAGTGCTTTCTTTTGGCATTTCCCAAGAGGCATCTACACACAAGCCATTCGCGTTTTTCTTCGTTCCTTGGGCATTTCTGAGTGTTTCATGCCAATTGTTATAGGATATTGAATGTGGACCCGTCGGTGTCCAGTAGTCTGCCAATATATTTCGATTTAATGTCTGAGAGAATTGACTTAAAAACAAAGCTTGAGTTAATCGTTTATGCTTCCTGCAGGAAAACTTTATTTCTTATATTACTTATATGGGTATTCCGTATTCTGTGTTGTTTTCTTCTTGTGAAGAGTTTGATGAACCACTCTTTTGTCAGCTGTATCTTATCTAAATTGAAGTGATTCATACCTCATGCCGTCATGCGAGAATTCTCTTATAAGCCATGACTAAACCGTTTATACTTTCTGCAGGAAAACGTTATTTCTTATATTGTTTTATGGGTATTATGTGTTGTTTTCTTCTTGTGAAGAGTTTGATGAACCACTCTTTTGTCGGTGTTATCTTCTTGTATAGACCGAAGTGATTCATACTTCATATGAGGTACATGGTTCTCTCATTTCCTTCAGGCAGCAGTAAGAATAATGAAGAAAAGAAACTCTCCTGGCCAAGACAAAATCTCTTCATGATTGAAGAAGTTAACCGGGATCAACTGATTCTTATTTTTTGAGGGTCTTCCTCGCGCAAAAAACTTGCATGAGGAAAAATGATTTGATTTCTTCTTTGCAATGTGAGAATCCCTTGGGATCTATGTGATTTTATTGTACTCAACACCTATAACCAGTCTTTGACACCATATGTTGGGCCTAATCCCCTGTTTTGCAAATTTGATATTTTCTAAAGGAGGGAAGCTCCATGTGATGGGATGCCAATACTAATTAACAAACTGAAAATTACAGTCAACATGAAAGCATAAGGCTTATAATATATATAGGGGAAAATATAAAATACAGTTCTGTATGGTCTATTGGAATGTTTTTCTTCACATAATATTCTTTCATTCTTACAATCTATAAACTTACCATGATTCTCTATTATGTGCAAAGTTTAAGTGTTCAAAGGAGAGTGATTTGGGTGCATCCAATTTGTGGTAAACATGGTACATCTGTGGTGAAAAGATAGAAACAACCTTTGCTTATGACAAAAGTTAAAACATAGGGTATTTTGTCTATTAATACAATTAGTTTTTGAGTTGATTAATGATGTGCCCTGTTTATCGAAAAAATGGTAATCAATCCCCTTTCTAAAATCAGAGAGAATAAAGTTGGATGTTATAAATATTCATATTTTATGTTATATTTATTTGGGTATTAGAATTATTACACAAATTTATGAGAATCAATTATTATACTAACAGAAACATTTATAATCAATGTACTTAATTTAAAGGGTAAAATATGTTGACCTCAATGATTAGATAGACAAAGTTGTCCCTAGGAAATCAGGAAACAACTAATTACTTGATGCTGCTTTTTCCCCTGAAAACCCAGTTATGATAAAGTTGTTCAGGAACCTTTCTTTGTTTAAGGTACATAGAACAGAACAAGGTACCTCTTTCCAGATCTTTGTCATTTGCTTAATGCCTTTACTCTAGTTGATCAATCTCATAGGACTTCTGCTCGTTTACTTTTGATTTCTACATTCAGTTTCTTTTCCCTTATTGATTAGTGCAGTTTCTTGCTTTTGTCCACTGAAAGATTCTATATGGTTTGGTACAATGTAGATGGTCTTCTCATCATCTGCAACTGTTTATGGCCAACCTGAAAAGATTCCATGTGTTGAAGATTTTAATTTAATGGCTATGAATCCCTATGGGAGAACCAAGGTACACCTCTTGTTTTTTAGTTTTTTCATCTGAGTTCTCTTTTACTCTAGACATATAACAAGTATAGTTTGATTTCCATGGTTTTCTTTGAACTTATTGACCTCTTAAATCTTTGGGCTGTATTCGTGTGTTTCTAATCAATTTGACTTCAATCTTTTTTCAACATACTAGCTTTTTCTTGAAGAAATTGCCCAAGATATTCAAAAGGCAGAGCCAGACTGGAGAATTATCTTACTAAGGTACTTTAATCCTGTTGGAGCTCATGAGAGTGGCAAACTTGGTGAAGATCCCAAGGGAATCCCAAATAACCTAATGCCGTATATCCAACAAGTAGCTGTAGGCAGATTGCCAGTGCTGAATGTGTATGGCCATGATTATCCTACAAAGGATGGCAGTGCAGTATGTGAATTTTTTATACCTTAAATTTCAGTTTAACCTCTCTCTCTCTCTCTGCTCTCTTCATGGTGCTAATAAATCCCATGGTAAACAGGTTAGAGATTACATTCATGTTATGGATTTAGCTGATGGTCACATAGCAGCCCTTCAGAAGCTTCTCACAACTGATAATATAGGTACATTTCCTATGTGTAATTTTACCAATTACACTTTCATGTATTTTTTTGTGATCTATTACACTTCCATATAATTTTTCGAGCACTGTTCCATTATTAGTGAAGGAAATAACTGTAAATTTCTAAAAATATTTATATTTTTCAGTCATCAATATTTATATATATTATGCATTCTTTTGCGCATGAGTTTCTAATGGACATCCTGTTTTAGGTTGTGTTGCATACAACTTAGGAACCGGGTGTGGTACGTCTGTGCTTGAAATGGTAGCGGCATTTGAGAAGGCATCTGGCAAGGTGAATTGTAATTGTTTATAGATCACAAACCAAAAGCGTCGAAATTTAAACTAAATACTAATGTATATTGTGCTTATTTAATTACTCCCAGAAAATCCCCATCAAACTATGTCCACGGCGGCCAGGAGATGCTACTGCAGTTTATGCTTCTACCGAGAAGGCCGAAAAGGAACTTGGTTGGAAGTAAGTTTGTAAATCTATATATCCATATTCACGTGAATTCAGTTTTTATCATTCAAATAGTAGCTGCAAAATGGAAAATATTTGGAAACATGGCTATGGAATTGTTGACTCCACCCTATGAGATTTTGTACCTTAAAATTGATCTGATAATTTGACTTCGTTTCTGATGCTTCTATCAATGCTTATTCGTCACTGAAAAGAGGGATTGCAATAGTTTCCCATTTCTGTTATTAGTGGTTCCTTAAATTTTTGTATAACATCTATAACTCCTCTCTCACCAGACCACTTAAATACGGATTTATTTGTATTTTGACTTCTCCACAGGGCAAAGTACGGAATAGAAGAAATGTGTAGAGATCAATGGAACTGGGCAAGCAATAATCCATGGGGTTACCAATCCAAACCGTGAATGGCATGAATAAGGAATGCCGCTTGTATTTACCAGGCTTCTCCTATTTAATTGAACTTGATAAGCAAATACTATAAAAGTATTTTGATGGTTCAATTTATGGGATCACATTCACTGTCCCCTTGAAAAATTGAGCTTATTAATAGTTTTTCTTTTTATCCTTTCAATATTTTAGTATGTGCTTTATAATTTTGATTATTGTAATGATGCAATTTAAGGCATAATTACATTAAAATAACAGAGAAAGTCCGCAGGGGATGAACCATGGCAGTGGAAGTTTAAGTAGTTCCATGATATGGTTAATCTTTATTATGTTTTAATCATGCTCAGCTTTGAAGATTTTGGTATCAAATGCTACAGGAAAGGAATAGCTTTAGTTCACATTTTTTATTTGTATTTCTTCTTCTAATTTTAATTTTTTATTTACACTTTGGACCCAAATTGATTTATGATCAAAAGCAATGTTGTCAACCCGCCATTGATCTGGTCGTTTGAACTGTTACAACCATTACTCAAGTCAGGATTCTGGTCCAGTTCAGTCAAGACTCAAGACCTGTTAGACGGTCAAAACCCATTGATTTGGTCAAGAACCATTCTAGCCAATTCAACCATTGACCCATTCAACTTGGTGATTAAGTTGTGGGTTGCACATTGAATATATGCAAACTTCCAGAGGCCATAACTTTACACTCTGATATCCGATTGGGGTGAATTTTTTTTGTTTTTTAATTTTGGATAACATTTCAAGATCTATGCAACCCAAGGAGCTATAGGTACTAGGAATCTCAATGGGTCGGGTTTGGCATCGGTTTGCCTTAACCCTAACTGGACTCTCCAACACCCCAACCCGAAACCAATCCAATTCGCCTTAAAAATACTTGATTCCCAGACCTGACCCTACCTGACCCTATAGGCTTAAGGGATCAAATCCCACTGCCACCAACCCGAAATCAATCCATGAAGCCAAAAAAAATGTAAGGAAATTGTTTTATAGATTCTAGGTGTTATTTTTCCATTTAAAAAAAAGAAGAAAATCATAATCAATGTATAAAAAAATTATAAACTTTAAGCCTATAAAGTTAGAAGTCAAAAAATTGCAAGAATACTTGGTATATATGCAGGGTATCATGACCTAGCGGGGCGGGTCAGCCAAAACCTGAAAGGGAAAGGGGTTGGGCTATCCCCTATTGTGTAGCCCCATGAAGAACAAAAAAAAGTAAGGAAATTGTTTTATAGATTCTAAGGTGTTATTTTTCCATTTAATAAAAAGAAGAAAATCATAATCAATGTATAAAAAAATTATAAATATTAAGCCTATAAAGTTAGAAGTAAAAAAATTGCAAGAATATTTGGTATATATGCAGGGTATCATGACCTAGTGGGGCGGGTCAGCCAAAACCTGAACTTGACTTGGGTCAAAGAATGAAAACCCTAACCCGACCTTAAACTAAATATACTTTGCCCTAACCTAACCCTATAGGGTTGGATCAAGTCAGGTTTACCATTTAACCTGACCCATTAACATCCTTAATAGGCGTCTTGCTATGCTATTTTCACGAAAAACCCCCCTTCTGGCCTAAATTGCAAATTTTAATATTTTTTTATAAATAAAAAATCAAAAAACATATATTAAATATAAAATAATGTATATATTTATACACACATATCTATCTATATGTATATATATATATATATATATATATATATATATATATTGTATATATGTGTGTGTGTATAAATATATATTTTAACAATAAATAATGTATAAATATGTTTTACATATATATATATATATATAGATAGATATATATATGTGTGTGTGTGTGTATATATGCTGACATGTCACAGTCTGAACCATTCGACCTCTAGGTCGGTTTTTAAAACATTGATCAAAAGAACTCTTTTATAAGATATTTTGGTGTTATGTGCTATTGAGTAATAGCTCAAATCAGCCATATAGAAATGAAATTCGTTTCTTTAAAAGCAACATTTTGTTGGTATTAAGGAAAAGTTTGTTTTTTTTTAACCAAGCAAAAAATATTTTAAATAATTTACGGGTTTTTTACTGATGTAACATTTTCTGAAAAGAAGAAAACAAAAAACATACATGTTAGAAGATTACCAAAAACTAATGAATGACCATTCATATTAAGAGGTATTTGTTAACAAAATCATTATGAACTTTTAGGCTGTGTTTGGTTTGAAGGAAAAAGTAGAGAAAGGTAGGAACCTGTACAAACCATGTTCCCTACCTTTTCCTTCAAACCAAACATAATGTTAAAGGAGACTTATTATTTATGAAATTTAAAATAATTTCCATTTAAAACTAGAAATATAAAAGATTGCAATTCAAAACTGTAAAAATATAAATGTACTATTTATGGAAGATATTATTTCAAGATTGAAATCCTTGTATTTGTAGTTTTAATAATTATCCTCGTTCCACTTGTGGTCAACTTGAGGCTCTTCGGTTGAAAGTGAGAGTAAGGCTGTGTTTGTTTGGTTAAAGTGCAACTTTATTTGCATTAGTACAAATGTAGGGGAGTGCAAATGAAAAAAATGCATATTTATTTTTAATTTTGTCTTGAGTTTTACTTTTAATGTAAGATGATTTGGCCCGATCTCGTAGTACGGGGACACGTGGACATGACCTGGCATAGTGGCAATTCAACATGACAGCTTAGCCACAACTCAGCACAGCAAGCTCGCCGAAGCCCGACTGAACGATTCGACAGGAGTGACAACTCGCTGGGAAGCAAGGTCCAGCTCACCCCAAGCCCTAAGGGTGGAGCGCCCCGAGCTCTTTCCGTGCAAAGGGACCCGAGCTACCCTTGAAACCCGAGCTCCTCCTAAGAGGTTCTAAGCTCTTCCTTCCTAAGAAGGGAGCACCCCGACTTTTGGCTAAGTGTCCCGAGGGAGAAACACTTTGGGACAGCACCGTCAACACTCCTGTTCTTACTTGCTTAAGGTTCGCCTCCAGTGTGAGCACCTCGGGGTACCTCGGCACCTCGATGCAAGGTAACTCAGCCCCGGGCAGTTCGGTGCAAAGTAGCTCGGCAACCTGCAGGGAAGATCCGCCTAACATCCGTACCTACTGGATCTGGTGGCAACGCCCACGTCTCTCGACAGGTGTCGTGCCTGCCATCTCTGAAAAGCATGGCACATCTAACGGGTCCGTACCCTGCAACAGCAGCAGCCTGCACCCGCCATCTCAGCCCTGGCAGTAACGGCTAGGGCAGTGGTGGCTACGCCTGATGTGACTGAGCTCCAGTATAAGAGGACCCCGACCCTCGCGAAGCAAAGGTATTGAAGCTAGCACTTTTAGCACTCTTAACTCTCTCTGTGCTTTCCTTGAGTTTTCCTCAGAATTCTAACTTAGCCATCGGAGTGTTCCCGCCAGGAGAGCTCCCCGGGAATCCTTCATGTTCCTCTCCGTCTCAGGTGCCATCTGTCACAGCTAGGAGCCAGGTTTCAGCCAGATAGGAGTGCCCAGATCAGGCAACATCATTTGGCGCCGTCTGTGGGAACGCTCAAAAGGCCTTCATCTAAATTCTGTGCAAGTTTCTCTAAAGAACTCATCAGCATCATTGACACCCATGGCTTCCTCTAGCAATGTCGGACGCCGAAACACCCTTGAGGAACAACCCTAGTTACCCACCGTCTGCATCGGACAATTCATTGTCCCCCTCTCTGCGGACAGGGTTCACTGAACCAACCATTCTCTCTCCGGTGGCCAACCAAGGTCAGCTTGAGGATCTGATGCAGTGCATGCGAGCCATGCAGGCTCATATGCAACAGTTCTAGCAACTCCAGTTTCACCAGCAACAAGTGTTGCACCAGGTTTCCCAATACCATTATCAGCAACAGTTTCCTTCACTCCCTCCTCGGCATCTAGCTGCACAACCAACCAAGCCTCATGGAAGAAAGGAAAGACCCCCTACTCCCACCTCATGGCCTGTAGTTAGGTCGGGGGCTTCCCAGCTGGTTAGGCCCGTATCACCTCAGTGTTCGCTGTTCAAACCTCCACTTGCCGAAAACTTGTTAGAAGTGCTGGCTGACGACCTGGGACAAGGTCCCTCTGTTCGAAGCTACCGATAGTGGTCTGAGCCTTTCCTTGGGCCAATCGAGCTCAGCAATACTGAGGCCAGCAGCACCAACGCCGAGCCGGCTAAGAAGCAGCGAAGGCGTCACCGAGCTCGCCGAACTGCCACCCACGATCTGCCCGAACTCGGAGTCAAGGTGGAGGTAAGTTCGGGTGAGGTAAAAGCTACTCCGCTTCTTTCAGTTCCTTCCCCCTATCACCAGAGCTCCTTGTTGTCCCCATGCCAAGGGACTTCAAGCTCCCCCCACTGGACAAGTACAATGGATCCTACGATCCCAATGACCATGTGGACATCTTTTTGTCCCAGATGCACCTAACAAGGGCGAGTGAATCTTGCATGTGTGTGGCCTTCTCCACCACTTTCAAAGGAGTGGCCCGCACCTGGTACCGAAACCTCGCACCAAGTTCGATAAGGAGTTGGGCGTAGTTTGTACAGGTCTTCACCTCCCACTTCGTCACCAGTAAAAGGTGCCCGAGGACCCAAGAGAGCCTCCTTAGCATAGTTCAGAGGGAAGGAGAGTCCATCCGAAACTACATCAAGTGGTTCAATGACGCTTGCTTATAGATACTTAACCTAGACTCCGCAGTCCGGCTCACTGCGGCCAAGCGGGGCATCATCCACAAGGAGTTCAAGTGGCACGTGGTTGTCAATCAACCCAAGACCGTGACCGAGTTCCTCGAACTCACAGATCGAATCATAGGGACAGAGGAGGAGATCAACCAAAAAGGCAAGTAGGCCCTTGAAAAAAGAAAGAGGGAACCAGAGCCCCCTGCTCCAAGCGACAGCAAGAAGAAGAAGAACCCAGCTCGGGGGGCAAAGCCAACTTAGCCTTTCCAAGCTCCAGCAGCGGAAAGGGACTACACGCCCCTCAACGCAAAGTGGAACAAGATCCTCATGGCGATCAAGGAAGCCCCATATGTGAAGTGGTCACCTCAACTGAAGGCCGATCCCAATGTTAGGAATAAAAATTTGTATTGTAGTTTTCATAGAGATCACGGTCATAGTACCAAAAATTGTAAAAACCTCTGCGACGAGATAGAGGAACTCATCCGTCGCGGGTATCTGAGAAATTTTGTACAAAGCAATAATAATAATAAAGTAGGTCGGAAGGGGGAGCAGAGTAAGGATGCTCCCGAGTCCAGCAAACAAGCAGAACAACCGCAAAGGCAGCCTCCCGATGAGAGACCAGTCTAGGGGACTAGCCATGTAATTGTCGAAGGATCAATTGTCGCAGGTTGCACTTCAGCTACAGCTCGGTCATCTGCCCGCGAGGCCTCCAGGGAAGAATAGAATCCCTCGAAGCGGCCAAGGATGGAGGAACTAATCTTCTTCACGGAAGACGACATGCGAGGGGTCCATTATCCCCATGATGACGCGTTTGTCATAAAGATAAAGATAAACGACTTCGAGGTCAGGCACGTCCTCGTCGACTCGGGCAGCTCGACAGATATTCTCTTCAAAGAAGCCTTCGATCAACTTCAGCTCCAGGAAAGTGACCTGAAGCCTACAAGCTCTCCACTAGTGGGATTCAGCATAGAGGAGATCAGGCCTTTAGGGAGAGTAACTATACCTGTGGAGGTCAACACCTGGCCTAGCATGGTAAGGCTCAACCATGAATTCCTGGTGGTCACGACTCCCTCCCCGTACAATGCAATAGTAGGTCGGCCCATCACCCATGCCTTACGAGCAGTAATCTCCACCTACTACCTGGCGATGAAGTTCCCTACAGACTTCAGAGTCGGGGTGATGCGAGGCGATCAGCTTGAGTCTCGCAAGTGCTACGTAGCCGCCTTCAAAGGAAAAGCCAAGGTAGCAGACGACCTCGAGCTAGAACGACCTGCGGAGCAGTTCACAGAACAAGCCGCACCCACCGAAGAGACCATCCCCATCCCGGCTTCGACAGAGGACCCAGCTTGGGTACTTAAGATCAACGCTTCTATTGAGGAACCTCTGCGGTCTCAACTGGTAAGTTTCTTACTCGAAAATTTAGATATTTTTTGCATGGTCCACGGTAGAAATGTCTCGCATAAACCCCGACATCATAACTCATAAGCTCAATACCGCAACCTAGCCCCAGAGAGATGGAGGGCAGTCAACGAGGAGGTCGGGAAGCTCCTTGTGGCTGATTTTATCAGGGAAGTCCATTACCCGAGCTGGGTAGCCAACCCCATTCTGGTGAAAAAGGCTAACGGTAAATGGCACATGTGCGTTGACTACACCCACCTGAATCGAGCTTGCCCAAAGGACTGCTTCCCACTCCCCAGGATCGACTGTCTAGTGGACGTGACCTTGAGGCATGAGTTGTTAAGCTTTCTGGACGCCTATTCGGGCTACAATCAGGTCAGGATGGACCCAACTAATGAAGAGAAAACTACCTTCATAACCAAGCTCGGCCTATACTATTACAAGGTCATGCCCTTCGGGTTGAAAAATGCTGGGGCCACTTTTCAAAGACTTGTAAATAAGCTGTTTGAGCCACTAATTGGCAAAAAAGTAGAGTGTTATGTAGATGACATGGTCGTCAAAACCCAATTTTCACATGATTTAATACAAGATTTACATTCAGTTTTTGAAATTCTGTGTAGATTTAATATGAAATTAAATCTGAACAAGTGTGTCTTCGGTGTCACCTCGGGTAAATTCCTAGGGTACATCGTTAACCGGCGCGGCATTAAGGCTAACTCGGACAAAATTAAAGCCATCCTAGAAATGAGACCACCCCGAAAATTGAAGGAGGTTCAGAAGTTGAACGGACAGTTGGCCGCTCTGAGCCGCTTCATGTCCAAGTCAGCAGATCGCTGCCTGCCCTTCTTTAAGGCCATAAAAAGCAAAGGCTTTGAATGGACCGAAGGGTGCCAGCTCGCGTTCGACGAGCTCAAAAAGCACCTCGCCAGCATCCCAGCCTTAACCCGACCCGAAGAGGGTAATGTTTTAGAGCTATACCTCTCGGCAAGTGACAAGGTGGTCAGCTCAGTACTAATAAGAGAAGTAGATCGGGTCCAATGACCCGTTTATTATGTTAGTAAAGTGTTGCAGGGAGCAGAGACAAGATACCTAGAGATAGAAAAGTTAGCCTATGCACTAATCATAGCATCCCGGAAGCTCCGCCCGTACTTCCAAGCTCACACCATCGTTGTCCTTACCAACAAACCTTTGAGGCAAGTCTTGCTCAAGCCCAAGGTCTCGGAAGGTTGACAAAGTGGGACATCGAGTTCAGCGAATACAAACTCCAGCACAAGCCGCAAACTGCTATCAAGGCCCAAGCCTTAGCGGATTTCGTCGTAGAATGCACCTTTAGCTCCGAAGTCCCCAGGTCGGTGGAACACAAGGCCCCCAGTGCGGGCGAGCCCGGGGTTCCCAGGCCGGTTGAGCTCGAGTGTCGTGAAGTAGCAACCAGCATGACATCTCTCCTAGTTAGGCCAAGCGCGAACTAGGACGAGGAGCCCTGGATCCTTCACATAGATGGCTCATCAAACCAGCAGGGCAGCGGGGCTAGGATCATTCTATACGGGCCCAATGGTGTGAAATTGGAGTATGCACTGCGCTTTGAGTTCGTCGCATCCAACAACGAAGCAGAGTACGAGGCGCTACTAGTCGGGCCGGATCTGGCAAAGGAAGTGAAAGCCAAGCACATAGATGGCTCATCAAACCAGCAGGGCAGCGGGGCTAGGATCGTTCTATACGGGCCCAATGGTGTGAAATTGGAGTATGCACTGCGCTTTGAGTTTGTCGCATCCAACAACGAAGCAGAGTACGAGGCGCTACTAGTCGGGCTGGATCTGGCAAAGGAAGTGAAAGCCAAGCACATTGTTGTCTGAAGTGATTCCCAGCTCGTGGTCAACCAAGTTACGGGTAAGTATGAAGCTCGCGAACCAACTATGATAGCTTACTTAGCCAAAGTAAGAGAGGCCCTGCTCAACTTCCAGTCACACTTCATCTAGCAAATCCCAAGCTCAGAGAACACTAAGGCCGATGCCCTATCCCGGTTAGCCAACACTAGCGATAACACCATGAAAATTGTGTATATAGAGAACTTGCCTCAGCCTAGCATTCACAGGGGGGCAGAGGAGGTTGCTCTCATTGTTCAAGTATAACCGAGCTGGATTGATCCGCTCGCAAGCTTCCTGGTACATGGGACCCTCCCCGCAGATCGTAATGCCGCCAGGAGGGTAGAGCATCAGGCAACCAAATACGTCATGATAGACGAACAACTATACCAAAGATCCTACATGCTCCCCTATTTGCGTTGCCTACGACCCTCTGAAACCAATCTCATCCTCCGCGATACTCATAAGGGCCTGTGCGGTGGACACTTGGGGGGCAGGGCCCTCACTCAGAAAGCACTACGACAAGGGTATTATTGGCCAACGATGAAGGCAAACACGACTGAGCTCATCAAAAAATGCGACAAGTGTCAGAAGCACGCCAACATCCACCATCGACCTGCCGCCGACCTAAAATACCTCACTAGCCCATGGCCATTTGCACAATGGGGGATCGACTTACTCGGGCCATTCCCACCAGAAACAGGGCAAAGAAGGTTCCTAGTGGTGGCAGTCGACTATTTCACGAAGTGGGTCGAGGCTGAACCCCTCGCAACAATCACAATGAGGAATGTGCAGAACTTCTTTTGGATGAACATAGTGTGTTATTTCGGACTACCTTGGGTACTGATCTCCGACAATGGTAAGCAGTTCGAAGACATCAAATTCCAGAACTGGTGCCAAGACAAGGGAATTCAGTAGAACTTCACCTCAGTGGCGCACCCTCAAGCAAACCGTCAGGTGAAAGTCATGAACAGAGCTATTCTCCGCAGACTAAAGGCACATCTAGACCGAGCTAAGGGACTATGAGTAGACGACCTGCCCAGTGTATTATGGGACTATGAGTAGATCGCTACAGGAGAAACCCCCTTTAACCTCACCTACGGCACCGAAGCAGTCATTCCAACCAAGATCGAAGTTCCCTTGCTGAGACTAGAAGCATATGATGACAAGGCAAATGATACGAGCTACGTACCAACCTCGAATTACTTGACGAAGTACGGGACCTCGCATACATTAGGACCGCGGCCTACCAGCAAAAGGTAGCTCGGTACTATAACACCAAGGTCAAAAAGCGGACTCTTCGCGTTGGTGACCTAGTTCTCCGTAAGGTTATGGTGCTTGAGCCCGGTGTTGGTAAGCTCAGTCCGAACTGGGAAGGACCCTACCGAGTAAAGCGAGCACTCGGGGAAGGAACATATGAGCTCGAAACTTTGGAAGGGAAACGAGTACCTCAGGCATGGAATATTATCAACCTAAGGCAGTATTACCTATAAATAACTGAGTAGACCAGGAGTCACTCTTAGAGCCTAAGTGCTAAAATGTCGAGCTAACAAAGACCTCAGCGCAATAAGACCCAGTTGCTTCTATGCCATGGGCGAACTCCAAGAGTAGACCATGAGTCACTCTCAGAGCTTAAGGGCCAAAATGTTGAACTAACAGACTCTGGCGTAATAACCTAGCTGCCTCTACGACACAAACGAACTCCGAGGGTGGCTGAAACCACTCCCCCTCGACCAAGGGGCTAAAATACCGAGCTGACCAAGGAGCTCAGCACCATAGTACATAATGTGTCAAGGGTGTAAGCAGATTGGTAGATTTCGCGACGCTTAGCTCACCTCGGCGTACAACTAGAAGACAGTTTGGGCATATGCCTTACTATGTCAATCACCTCGGTGTACACCACAAGATCCACCCCCGCGAGGTACTAGGAGAGCTCGGGATGGCAACGGTTGAGAAACCCTACTTCATACACTTTACTACGATAGCTCGGACAAAACAGATGCTTTAGCAAGTAACAACACTTGGCGAAGAAAAAGTTGATTTCATTAACAAATAAGTTCTATACAATGAGCTTGACAAAAAAAGGGGGAAAAAGGAAAAAGAAACTAAAACTGAGCTCACAGGCTCGAAGTACAAAAAACAATTACTTCGGGGGCTCGTCATCTCCGCGCGGGACCTACTCAGAAGCTTCATGCCGATCAGTAAAATCTGCTTCTTCGTCACCATCCTCCTCCTTGGAATCTGGATCTTCTATGGCTTGATGAGCTATCTCATTAGTGATTCATGAGGTGGTAACGGTGCTCGTGTCAAGCTCGGGGTATGTATGCTTTATCAGCCACCTGCTGAGCTTGAACCCCTTATGATAGGCCTCCCCCAGAATGGCATCGAACTTGTCTGATTGGATGTACTCCATGACAGCATTGATCTTTGTCTCCTCTATGGCTTGAGTAAAGATCTTGGTCTTCTCCTCGATGTCAGCCTTGAGGAACTCCACCTCGTGCAGAAGGGCCTTTTTATTCTCCTTAAGGCCTTCTGCCTCTGCCCTGAGGGCGTCCAGCTCGCCCCTTAGCATGCCCTTCTCACGTGCCAGCTCTGCTTTGAGGGCATCCTTTTCGCGTGCCAGCTCATCCTTCTCCGCCATCAATGCCGTGATGACGTTCTTTTGGACCACGACTTCACTCTCCAATTGGTGGATTTGGCCACGAGCTGCCCTCAGATCGGCATGGGCTGCACGGGACGACTCGGCGTTTAGAGCTCGCTTCAGGCTCCTGAGGTGGTACAGACTCCTCCAAGTCGATGATCGAAGGAGAGTCAGGGAGCTCGGGCTCAGAAGAGGGAGCCGGTGGAATCTTGGGCTCGGGAGTGGGGGCCAGCGGTGACTCAATGTGAGCTCTCTTAGTAGCCCGCTTCTTCCTCCCCTTCATATGGTTGAAGAGCTTATCCGCTTCCATGGGACCTGCAACAGAGCTCAACATTAGTACTCAAGTAGAAGAAAAAGGAGAAGGTGCAAGCCAAGTGACTAAGGTACTAAGACTACCTACCCGGGCTCAAGCCGGCCTGAATGAGCTTGCTCTTGGTGATGTAATCCTTGTAACTAAACCCGACTCAGCCCACGACTGGAGCGTCTCCCTTGTCTTCTTGTCAAGAATGATGTCGGGGTCTTGGATAGCCGCCCTCCATTGACTAAGGAAGGGCCACCCCGCGGGGTTCCGGACTACGAAGTAGTCCTGCTTCCAAGTCGAGATCTTACTCGGAAGCTTGTGTAGCAACTTGAAGCCCAAGTGAGGGGACAAGTAATAGGCCCTCATGTGCTCGGGGAGAACGCATGAAGCGCTCTTCTTTATGGTGAGAATGGAATAGAATATGTCCAAGTTCAGGGGGAGGACGTACTCGTAGCAAAGGGAGATGGTCCTGACCACGTTACAGACCGAGTTCGGGTGGAGCTGGTCTATTGTAATGTTGAAGTGATTCAGGACCTCTACAATAAGTGGATGGAAAGGAAGACGGAGCTCGGCTATGAGCTGCTCCCGGAAGATAACGACCTCGTCAAGGTCGTGTTCCCATGGGAAGTTACCCGCAGGTAGACTATAGGTGTACTCCCTAGGCAGGTTGTACTATCGGATGAGGTAGCGGAGCCTCTCCAGGGTCATAGTGGAGGGTTCGAACTTGCCCGACATCCGACCTCGGTGAGAGGTGGACGCCAAGTTACCTGAGGCCTCCCGTGCCTCGGGAAACTGGACTCCAATGGGGTCACCCTGAGCCGAGGTACCCACCTCGGGCTCATCTAATTGGCTATCAAAACTAGCCATAATGAAATTAAAGGAAAAGAAGCTAGGGTGACTCACCAAAGGAAGATGACTGAACTAGGAAGAATTCACCCGAGCTGGAGGGTTTGGATGCGAGCTCAAGACTAAGGCTGAGGATTTGTGTTGAAGGAAAAATGGCGAGGACCCCTGCTATTTATAGCCGCTATACGCGGGCATCAACTGTTGAGATCGAAACGATCTGACGGTCCTCATGAAAACCGGCTACGCAACCCCTGAGGCAAAATCAGTTTAGTATGTTTTTTGGCATCCGCGGAGTTCATAAGTCGCATGATGTCCGCACGTAGACTGTAGACGACCCAGGCTGCGCCTGGTTGAGCCAAGCAGAGAATCAGTCCAACCAATGAGCTAGCGGACAAGAAGGCTTAAGCCTCGAGCCAAATTCACCTGGACCGCGGACTCCCCGCATTGGGTCAGAACCCCTAGCACAGGGAATGGGGAGCAATTGATGTAGGGTGATTTGGCCCGACCTTGTAGCATGGGGACACGTGGACATGACCTAGCATAAGTGGCAACTCAGCATGACAGCTTAGCCACAACTCGGCGTAGCAAGCTCACCGAAGCCCGGCCGAACGACTCGGCGGGTGTGACAACTCGCCGGGAAGCAAGGCCCAGCTCACCCCAAGCCCTAAGGGTGGAGCGCCCCGAGCTCCTTCCATGCAAGGGGACCCGAGCTACCCTTGAGACCCGAGCTCCTCCTAAGAGGTTTCGAGCTCTTCCTTCTTAAGAAGGGAGCACCCCAACTTTTGGCTAAGTGTTCCGAGGGACTCGGGACAACACCGTCAACACTCCTGTTCTTACTTGCTTAAGGTTCGCCTCCAGTGTGAGCACCTCAGGGTACCTCGGCACCTCGGTGCAAGGTAACTCAACCCCGGGCGATTCGGTGCAAAGTAGCTTGGCAACCTGCAGGGAAGATCCGCCTGACATCCATACCTGCCGGATCTGGTGGTAGTGCCCACGTCTCTCGCCAGGCGGCGTTGTGCCTACCATCTCTAAAAAGCATGGCACGCCTGATGGGTCTGTACCCTGCAGCAGTAGCCTGCACCCGCCATCTCAGCCCTGACAATAACGGCTAGGGCAGTGGCAGCTACGCCTAATGTGACTGAGCTCCGGTATAAGAGGACCCCGACCCTCGCGAAGCAAAGGTATCACTTTGAGCACTTTTAACTCTCTCTATGCTTTCCTTGAGTTTTTCTCAGAATTCTAACTTAGTCATCGGAGTGTTCCCGCCAGAAGAGCTCCTCGGGAATCCTTCATGTTCCTCTCCGTCTCAGGTGCCGTCTGTCACAGCTGGGAGCTAGGTTTCAGCCAGCTAAGAGTTCCCAGATCGTGCAACATCAACTTTATTCTGCTTTATGTCTTAATTTATTTTATTTATACTGCAATCAAACAAAATAAATTAAAATTTAAAATAAAAATAAGTCAGAATTTACGCTCAAATCATTTGCATTGTCATAATTTTGCATCAGCGCAAATTTATTTATATTACAACCAAACACAGCCTAAAGGAAGAATGGACTTCTGCCAGGTTTCTTTAAAAAGATTGTTCAAATAAAATAGGATTAAAACTGCGACATTAGCACGGGGGTATGACTATTAGTTCCTTTGTTGTAGCATGTTATCCCTTCACCATTATCATTATCATCTGAGCCTTATCCCAACTAGGGTGCGATGCATTCGAATTGAATTTTAATCAAACAGTTTGGTTTCGACATCGATGCTAATCGAGTTTGAATCTCAAGGTAAATTAGATCAGTTATCCAAACTTGTATTCGATCAATAAAATATTTGAATCGAAAGTCTGCGAACTATTGTGTGTCATCTACATGAATTCTGTGTAGCCATTCCATTCTTTTTATTACCATTGACATGCTGCCCCTTATGCGTAAGAAAATGTTACCTTGCGTCACTTGTTGAGCAGTTGAGGGTAAGAGTTTAAATCCATTTCCACCTATGTTCAGTCCACCCCTACGGTGGAGTTAAGATTTCTAGGGGTGGACTGAATTTTGACTGTCGATTGATGTTAAATTTATGGGCAAGATGCGGTTTACGAGGGGTTACTGGTAGACTAGGAAGGGGCTGCAATTTCAAATTTCTGAGGTGGATTGCAGTCCATTTATCTCTAAAATATTAACCTGGAAATATGACTACGGATCTCCTGTCCATGTTTACCCACAACACACTACCCCCGTGAATTGGGAACATCTCTCCCTGCATGTGTGACTGTAGGGGGGATGTTCCCAATTCACGGGGTTGAGATGTTCTCCATGTGTGACTGTAATGTGATTTTGACAAGTACATTTGATGCCACTGTTAGCCGTGTCATAATTTTTGAGCCCCAATGTTCTTTGTTTGGATTAGGGCAATGGACCAACAACCCCACTCGCTTGGAAGAAAGTTGAACTGCTGAAGTGCAACAGCTTCTGTCTCTTCAAGATGAGCTCCACATGAACAGCCTTAAGCTGTATTGTAAAAATAATGGAAAAGTACGGACAGGCCCAATGCAGATTTTTTTTTTTCACTGCAGAGCTATAAGCATTCAAAATGTCAAAAACCCCCACTCTATACACCAATACCCGCCCGTAAATTGGCATCAATCTAACACCCAGCCCAACTGTACTTTGAGCCTAAAATTTTTTACCCTGGGCTGAACTGCCATTCTTCCTAAAAAAATCCAGAGAGTCCAAATTGGCTGTCCACCAGTCATTTGAAGGGCTATCCTTCCGCCTAGTCAAACTCTGATTTGAACATCTAAAGGTAAAAAGACAACAGAGTACAGAACACAGAAGGCATGATACCAAGCTTGTTGAACACATTTGACTCTAAAGTTTGGTTCGTTAGGCTTATCACATTAGTTACTTATGGTCGCCTGTAAGGTTCTTTCACTAGCCAAATTTACTCGAGCTTATTAATCAACTTGTCAAAGCTATCTTCTACATGGGAAACCAAACAAGCTTTTTAACTTTTCCACCGATAGTTGATATCGGGTTCAACTATGAACTATGATATTGAAAAGATATGATATCTGACCAGTTAATTGGAATCATAAAAGTGGTAGCCAATCAGGTACCAGTTAATTGAAATCATAAAAGTAGCCAATCAGGTGTAATTTATCAAAATTCACCTATGAATTTTGATTGGTCAAAACTCTTCTCATACCATATCTTTTCCGCATCATAGACTTTCCCGTTGATATCAGTACAAAAGCTACTTGTCTGTAGTGAATTAAAAACACCCTGTGTTTGGTTTGAAAGCAAAGGAAGGGTCCCTACTCCCTACCTTTTTCGTTCAAACCAAACACAGTATAAATGTGTATAAGAATAAGCACTCAACTACCTAGGGAGATTTCATTTAAAACGTAAGTCTCTTCGAACTCTGTCGTAATATATACATACACGGTGTACTCGCAAAATATAAAATTAAAACCTAGACAATGCTGTTCTTCGTTTTTTTTTTTTTTTTGATAGATGGACAGTACATAATGTTCTTTGGATTGGGATCGAGAGGAAGTTCCGTGATTATCTCCTGGCGTAATATAATAGTGGCTTTTACTGTGCTGTGGAGGTTCCTTCTACTTTTCTTCTGCTTTTCAGGCACTAAGTGACATGGAAATGATTGATGAAAGCTTGAATTTCCGAACCTTGTTAGAATTCTGCGGCTGAAATAGAACTTCGGTATTTGATCTTACTGTTACCTCCTTCCACTCAGACACTGAAGCACCGTCATTTCTAAAATCGCGAGGGGAGTACAATACCTGAAGTTTTGAATGAGCTGCATTGGATTGAAAGTGAGTAAGAAATGCTAAAAAGCTCTCTAATGACACAATGAGGAACAGGATAAATCAGTACAATATGGAGTTGCTTTTATGGAAAGAACACTAGTTGCATGTTAATGAACAAACCTAAAACATCCTTGTTACATACTATTCAACCTATTTATGATCTTGTGAGAGCATAAAATTACTATTGCTTCACCGGTTTATCCATCAGGTGTTATTTATCAAAATTCATAGGTGGATTTTGATTGGTCAAAACTCTTCCCATACCATATCAATGCATCTTTTTGAGAGAAAAAGAGAAATGGTGATTTCTCAAGAGTAATAGACAAAATGTTTAAAGAAAGTTTATACGAAAAAGCAAATATTATGGAATAAATATGCCACCATATATTATGCCCCTCCCCCTGGATTTTGCTACCCACCTTCCTGTTTGTTCTTTGTAAGTTGTCTACACCCAACAAAAAGGTCACATTCATTGACAGTGCAAGAATCCAGATTTTTAACAATATTGAAATAAATTATCCCCTTTTTCTTGCCCCAATTCTAGACATTGCAATATTAGCTATTTCTTATCCCTGCTTTGTTAGAATTAAAATGCTAATCTCCTAATATGATCACAGAACAACCCATCAGTCATAGGTGACTCCAGGAATGCAATTGGGTGGCAAAAAAACATTGGGACTGGTCCTTGGAGGCTTGCACACTTACTCTGTGAATCTATGATCTGTCAGCTTCTTTAAACTGCATTTATTGATGGATCCCCAGAGAAATAAACCAATCTGCAGACTTCTAGCCAAATCTGGTTTGGGCAGGGATTGTTTGTATAATGTAAATATATTACCTACATCTTGACAGGGCTATTTTTTGCCGTGCTTTTTGTGCATCTTCTCATCATGTACATCCCTCTTTTTTTTTTTTTTGATTGAATGAAAGTAACCCTTTTCTCAAAAGAAAAAAAAAAAAGTTTCCGATAGGAAGTATCAAGGCACTTTTATTTTCTTTCCCAGCAACAGTAAGAAGTATTAAATACAACTAAGCCTTGTCCCATCTAGATGGAGTTGGTCACATGAATCCTATTCTGCCATTCCGCTCTGTTTAGTGCCACATCCATTGTTAACCCATAGAGAAAATCCATTGTTAAATGATGGGCCTTTGAATCATTTCTCACTACTTCAACCATGTTCTTCAACTTGTAACAGATCACATCTTCATATTGGTGCCATAGATGGTCTTCTCCACACGTGACTAAACCATCTTAAGTTTACTTCATTTTATTACCTATTGATCCACCCCTAGGTTGCCAAGGCAAAGGCTGGGGTCCTATAAAAAATGTAAAAAAAGAGACCTCAATTCAGCCAGAAAATCCCCAGAATAGCTCACTCCTTGATAAACTCTTTTGGAAGAAGTCTATTATCTTTTGAATTAGGCAACCTGAGAATCAAATAGGATGAGTCAACCTCAACAAATAGCAGAGAGAGAAAAAGGATCCCTGACCTAATATCACCCATCCATCCCATAACCAAGAACCTCCCTATACAGAAGTCCTATGATATCTCATAGAGACTGATTACATGGATCCCTGAATAAGGGATAATAATTTGGCTCTCTTCAAGCCACCTTAGCTAATTGGACCAAAACTTGCAAGAATATCATTCCACCAGTACTTTTGAATACAAACTTGTTGTAATTATGTTACTATCAGGGTTTTAAAAGCGTAGGAAGCATGCCTCCAGGTGAGGCGCCCCCAAAACGCCCTGAGGCATATGCCAGAGACGCTTACACCTCTGAGGCATACGCCTCGTACACTTTTTTCATGAGGCATACGCCTCATGCACACTTCATGTAAAAAGACCAAAAAAAGGAAAAAGAAAGAAAAAAAAGTAAAGGAAAAGAAAGGGACGGGAAAGAAAAAAAAAAAAAAAAGAGAAAAAGAAAGAAAAGAAAAGGGAAGGGAAGGAAAGATAAGGGGAGGGAAGGAAAGATAAGGGGAAAGAAAGTGGGTCGGGGGCTAAGCCCCCACTGAACCCCCCCCCCCCTTTCAACTAGTGCTATGCATCTTCTTTCTTCTTAATATAAAATAATTTTATTAAAAATAAAGAAAAATGAGATTCTTCTTTTAAGGAGGTTTATGCCTCCTTGTGTTGGGAGGCTTACGCCTCTTACGTTCTGAACTACATGCCTCATGCCGTGGAAGCCTCCCCTCCACATTTTAAAACATTGGTACTATGTAGCTATAGGGGCTTTTTTGTCTTTTCTTCTCTTTTTTCTTTATTTTATTGTAAAGCTGTCACCCTAAGTATAAATAAAATCTGAGGCACCGCCAGCTCATTCTTTTTGGTGACTTTTCAATTCTCTTCTCTTCTTTCTTCTTCATCTCCTCTTCTCCCTCTTCTCCTTTCTTCTTGGTTTTCATGATATCAGAGCAGGGATCTGGGCTCTAAATACATTCAGATTGTGGTTTCTCACCTGAAACTTACCTGTTTTTTTGAGTGCCTGAAACTTACCTTTTTTGATTGGAAAAAAGGAAAATCTCAATCGGACAGATCTAGACTTCCTTTTTTCCCTTTTTTTCTTCTCTCTTGGACACTGTACCAAGAAGAGGTACCTGTGGTACTTGTGGTGACAGTCAAATGCAGCGATCAGCCTTCTTGAGGTGTGTACCTTCCTTTTTCGGACTGTGGATCATGGGGATCCTTCTCTACTCCAGCCTCCAGGTATTGTGGATGCTTTTGTTGGAAAGGACAGCCGCAGACAGCAGCAGTAATGGGCATTAGATTCAGTTTTCCTATCTTATCTTATCTCTTAGCTAGATTCAGTGTTCCTATCTTATCTCTTAGCTAAATTCAGTGTTCCTATTAATTAGGCAGTAGCATTATTATTTCCTATGTCTTTTAGAAAGTTTCTTAATGTTTTTTTAGAAAGTTTCCTAATGTTTTTTAGAAAGTCTCTTTTTAGAAAGTTTCTTAATGTTTTTTAGAAAGTTCTTTTTTAGAAAGTTTCCTCAAGGAGGACTCTTGTAATTCCTATTTAAAGGAGCAGATGTTATTTAATAAAACAATCGATAATTTCAGTCAAGAAAGAGCAGAGGAGAGTTGGTGATCTCTTTAACAAATCACCATAAAGGCGCTAAAGATAGGTTCCTCGAGAAAAGGAGAAACAAGGGAAAACAAGAAGTTTTCCCCGTTAACCGACCTGTGATGAGATCCTATTCGTGGGCCCTTAACACCAGGTATGTACCTGTTTCATTCAAGCTGGAAAAAAGTGTAGTGCGTTGTGAATGTCACAGCTTGGAGTTTTGCAAGGATGTATCTCTTCTTTTATTAAGAATAAGGGCAAAGAGACTGTTTATCTAGGGTTTACGAACCCCTATTATTGCTGAGTATGCTGGTTTTTGGGTTTTGTGCGATGAAGTTTGACTGAAATCCTTGTGTCTTCTTGTCTGTGCTGTCATAGCCTCCTTTTTGGTCAGTTTGACCTGTTACAGCTTAGTGGCTGTGGTGTGATGTGTGAGGAACCTTGGTTTTCTTGAGAGTTTGGCAGTGTGGTTACACGTCTAATGGCTACTGAAGATTCTGCCTCTTCTAGTGTTACCTCTTCTCAAGGAAACATGAATGGAGGAATGGCCAACATGAATTTTTCTATGACTATAACTCTCTTGGATGGGCTGAACTACTTGGAGTGGTCCAAGGGTACTAAACTGTATGACACAGCTAGGGGGAAGGCTGGTTACATGAATAGAAGAGAAAAACAAGAGGTGATTAATCAAATTGTGCTCCTAGAAAGTAAACAAGTTGAAGGAACCTTTCACGAAAGGGAGAAGCAGGAGAGAGATTTTAAGAAAGGAACTGGAAGAGATTTTGTTCAAAGAAGAAATAAGTTGGAGACAGAGGTGTAGGCAAAATTGGATGGAGGGGGATAGAAATACAAAATTCTTCCATGCTTTAACAAATGATAGGAGGAAGAACTCCAATTAGAGATTGATTTTGAGATTATTGATCAACAAAGTGAAATTGTTGGATCCTTTGTGAACCATTTCAAATCAATCTTTAGAAAGCCCCTTATTGGAAGACTAAGTTTGGAAGGGTTGGATCGGCCAAGGTTATCGGGAGACAACAAGCTCTAGTTAGAAAAGGAGGTTTGGATTGGAGGAAATAGGGGTGGCCATGAGCTGAGCTCTTCACGAGCTACTCGAGCTCC
Organism: Nelumbo lutea; assembly: GCF_056320005.1. Classification (NCBI taxonomy): domain Eukaryota; kingdom Viridiplantae; phylum Streptophyta; class Magnoliopsida; order Proteales; family Nelumbonaceae; genus Nelumbo; species Nelumbo lutea. The sequence goes on along the minus strand of NC_142689.1, from coordinate 36,575,402 downwards.
ACTCAAGAGGCTCGCAAGCCGAGCTCGAATATATATAATATTATAATTCTTAATTTTTTAAATATCAAATAAAAAATATTTATATATATATATATATGTTTTTATTTTTATAAAAACTTTTTTCTCAAATCGAGCTCAAGCTCGAGCCTCGTACTATTCGGCTCGACTCGACTCGGCTCAAATCCACCCCTAGGAGGAAATAAAGGAAGAAGTTTTTTCTTTTTTCTTTTTTTTTTTTTATGGGTAGAGCTAAAGCATCAGGTCCAGATGAGTTTACAATGGCATTTAACCAGGAACTTTTTTTTATTAGTAACAAAAAACTTTATTAATGATGTGAAGCTTTGTAAAACTTTAATTACAAAAGGGGGGAGGTAAGATGTCTTAACTCCCCACCAACAGAATACATTGGAAGAAAGTTAAAAATTAGCCCAAAACATAGATTCCCTATTCACCCCTTGCTTGGCTAACCCATCTGCAAATGAGTTAGCAGTCCTCTTCACCCAGCTATATTGCATTACAATATCCCTACTCAGCCATTTGAATTTTTTTTTCATTGTTAAAACTCTACAAACCAATGTCTTCATCCTTTAGCCATCTAATCACCACCTCCGAGTCACCTTTAACCAGGACTGCTTGGACATCCTAAAAGAAGATATTCTAGGAATGTTCAATGAATTCTTTAGTAGAGGGATAATAAATCCAGGCTTGAACTCCAATTTTATTGCTTTGGTCCCGAAAAACGTTGGGACAATCTAAGGATTAAAACCATCAGCTTGGTTAATAGCCTGTATAAAATCATAGCTAAGGTGCTGTCTCGGAGAATTAAATTAGTGCTTCCTTCCATTATCTCCCCAAATCAAAGAGATTCTGTTATGAATAGGTAGATCATTGATCAAACCTCATTGCCAATGGAAGTGTGGAGAAGATGAACAGGATTGGTAAGAAGGTATAATTTGTAAGCTTGATTTGGAAAAAGCATATGATTTGGTGGACTGGGACTTCCTATTGGAAGTGATGAGCAATTTTGGGTTTGGAGATGGGTGGTGTAAGTGGGTTAAAGGCTGCATGAGTACCTGTCACTATTCAATTTGGGTAAATGGTACAGTTGTGGATTACTTCCCAACTATCAAAGGAATTAGACAAGGGGACCCTTATCTCCTTTCTTATTCACCTTAGTAGCTGATGTACGAGGCATCCTAATCCAAAGAGAAAATTTGAGGGGTTTGGTGAGAGATTGGAGAGTGGGAAGTGAAAGGTTGCCTATTACCCACTTGCAATTTGCTAATGACACCATTTTATTTTGTGACGGAGATGATATGAATTGGGTGAGAAATTTGAAGGTGGTGATCCAAGTGTTTGAGAAGATGTCAGATCTGAAAATTAATTTCAATAAGAGTTGTGTGGAGGGTATTAATATGTATGAAAGAGAGGAGTCAAAGTGTGCAACAATTTTGGGCTGTCAAGTTTCCCAGTGGCCAATGAATTATTTGGGATTTTCTTAGGAAGAAACCTGATAAATGTGACTTTCTAGAACCCAATGGTGGATAGATTTACACAAAGATTAACCTCCTGGAAAAGGAATTATCTTTCTTTAGGTGGAACAATAACATTGATCAAATCAACTCCAGCCAATATGCTTGTCTACTTCCTATCAGTCTTCAAAGAATCCTGTGAAGATTTGTAGAAGCCTAGAGAAGTTAATGAGGATATTCTTGTAGGAACTTGGAGAGGAAAGGAATGACCATAGGGTTAGATGTGAAGTGGTAAGAAAAAAAGCAAGGAATTTGGTGGTTTAGGGATTAGGAACATACAGAAGAGGAATATGGCTTGGGTAGGAAAATGATTTTGGAGATTATCGATGGATAAGGATAAACTGTGGACAAATGTGATTTTGAGCATCCATGGGCTGGTAGTTGATGGCTGGGATGCGGGAGTTTTGCCTCAAGTAACTAGTGCAGCACCTTGGGAAACTATTCATGCCATCCTTCCACATTTCCTACCCTTTGTTAGGTATAACTTGTGCTCTATAATGTGGTAAGATTTTGGGAACATGTGTGGGTGGGGGATTTACATCTTAAAGATCAATTCCCTTCATTATATTCCCTTTCTAGCTAAAAAAATGAGCCTGTTTCCACTTTCTTATCCTGGGCTAAGGCCTAGCCTAATTGGGACTTGGGGTTTAGACGGGGATTTGGATAATCAAAAGTGCACAAGGTTTCGGCTTTGATTCAAATAATTCAAGAGGTTTTCTTGGATCCCCCCACAGTGGACTCTTGGATTTGAACCCTCTCCACCTCTAGCTCCTTTACTTCCACATCCTTCTTCAAAGCCCTAACACAACCTTCTTCTAGTCCCAAACTTTCTTTCCTGTTAAAGAAGTGTGGGGGAAACCGGTCCCACCAACGGTTGGGACACTTTGCTAAGAAATAGTCTTGGAAAGAATTAACACTTGCAATCAAATCCAAAGAAAGAGGCCTTTGTGGTTTCTTTCTCTATTTGGTTGCAGGTGGATTCCACCACCAAACATACAAAGCCTTTTCAACTCTTTTGTCAGTAGTTGGACAAAGAAGAGGGGAAGAATATTGTGGAGGTGTACAAGAGCGGCGATTTGTTGGAAAATTTGAGAGGAAAGGAACCAAAGAATCTTTGCTAAAAAAGAGAGTAGAGAAGATATAGAAGTGATCTCTTACGAGGTGGCCCATTGGGTAAAAACAATGGAGATACTTAATGGCATTCCCACAGAGTATACTTAATAATTGGTAGGAAGTGGCGGCCTAAGCTCCAAGCAAAAGTATTGTCCACTCTATATGGTCTCCACCTTGTGCAAGTTTTATCAAGTTAAACTTTGATGTGAAGGTAATCTAGGGCCTTAAGGGATTGGTGTTTTTTGGTTGGAGGAAGGTTCAGTCATAGCTTTGTTTTTTGGTCCAATTGGTGTTTAGGGCTCACTAAGAGCAGAATATAGAGGGTATGAAAAGGGCTAAGGAACTAAATGTCAACAGGCTAGTCATTAAAGGAGACTCAAAAGTGGTAATAGGATGGTTAGGGAAGGAAGATGAGGACATGTGGACATACATCAATGAAAAAAGACAATTCAAGTAGCTAACTCAAGGAATGGAAGTTCAAAAATTCAATTTCGAATTCAAGATTCTTCATTCAACATTCTAATCGAATTTGGGTAATTCGAATATCTAATCGGTTGAATTCAGATATGACCTGATTCGATTCGATAAATATCCGAATTCGACCAATTATTTAATTCTTATATATAATATATAAAATAATTAAATGTCTTATATAATTTATATATATAATAATTAAATTATATAAATAATTTATATATTTATATACTTTACATAAATAAAATATTTATTTTATATATTTATTAATTACCTAAAACAATTACTTAGTCGAATTCGAATCAAATCGAATATTCAAATATTTAATCGGATTCAAATTCGAATATTAATTTTCAATGTCCGTCAGATATCAAATCGAATTCGGATATCGAATTTTCTAATCGGATTCAAATTTGGATATTGCCTTATCTTATTCGAATTCAATCCGTTTACACCCCTAGAAGTGATACTAAAGTGGGTAAAAAGATGTGCCAATTCATTTGTAGATGCACTTGCCAAACAAGGGGTGGGAAGAAATCACTTGTTTTGGGCTACATTATAATTTGCATGCTTTTGAGATTGTCATCTTTTATCATCTCTTTGGGGGAGAGCTAAGAGAGTTTAGCTCCCCCCTCCATTGTATTTGATTCACGTCTTTTATCATCCTAAATGAAATGTTTCTATTATTGATCAAAAAGTGGTAGAGTGGACTTAAATAACTCATCTAATGGATGGTGGATGACTCCATGATGCCATTGAGCCTTGTGCATGTGCTATGCATACGTGGCCACATGCTGAGCTCTATCATTGGCCTGGATGGGCCTAGAGGCAAGGAATGGTGACACAGCTCCCCATTTCCTGAAATCCTAGAAAAAGATATAGGTATAGGCATCTCATATAATATGGTTCTATCATGCTTTTATATCTAGTTTTGGAAGCTAAATGCCATTTCTCAAGGCTTATGTCTTCTCAAATTTCATTAAATTTCTAACATGTAGAGATATTTTTATAGTATATTTCATAGTTGTCAAGGCGACGTCTAGGCAGCCGCTTAGGCGACAAGGCACCCTTGGAGGCTCGCCTTGCCTAATCACCAAGCAATTTTATACATTGTGTTATAAAATACTTTTATATTCTTAATTTTTTGAGATTATAATTATTAAACTAAAATATTCATTTTGTGCTTTTATATACTAATTTCTTTTTATTGCTTTCTTATTTGTTAGGGTTTAATCAACACAAACATTGTTAAATGTTGTATTTAACCCTCAAAGACTTCAAAAGCTGAACCAATAAGTAAGGAAGAACTTGTGGTTCAGCCCCCATATTTTTTGAATTTTCTTTTCTTTCTTCTTTTTCTTATGAATATGTTGATCTTCTATATTGCAACACGAAGTTTATACTTATGAAAATTATGGATAATTATTAAGGAAATATGGTTATGGAACCTAGGGAACTACCCAAGGATATATGTTTTTTACTTAAAATAATCCATTGCCTAGGCAATGCCTAGGCGACCAGGCAACAAGGCACCCCCCCCTGTCGCCTAACCTCCCCTTGGACCTTGGTGCCTTGAAAACTATGGTATATTTACTTATTAAAAAGCATTAATGCTATAGATATTATCTGTAAGTGTCCATGCAGTACCCCATGTCATACTTATATAGGCACTAACTGTCTCTAACACCAATACGGTAATGTACAGGTATTGTTATATCATAGACTGCAATCCTAAAGACCGAAGACTACCCAGGAGACATCGGCCGAGTCTCAAATTAATCAAACATCACAATCGATTAGACTGAGAAAACAGCCTGTACCAATAAATAAGGATGCAAATATAGCCTTGAGGGCCTTGGGCTCCTCCCCCATAATATATATATATATATATATATATATATATATATATACATACATATATATATTCCATGTTATTTTGTTATTGTTTCCATATAATGGGAAGGCCAATGAATGCATTGTCAGTTACCTAAACCAAGCATAGAGAACTTCTGGATAATCAATTGACTGACTTTTGATCTCTTGATATTTCTCAAAGCCTGGATATCATCTTGCTTTCCTTTAAATTCCAGAAATTCTCCAAAAAGGTGTTTATTATTTTTAAGCACCAACCTGCACACAAATTGGAAAAAGAAATTCAATTCAGCAAACATATTTAATCAATAACAAGAAGGGAAGCATAATGAAATTTATTTCCCCACTTGGAAAGTTGGAATGCGATAAACATAAGATATATAAATGGACCTTTCCACCCCCCCTCCCCCAATCTGTAATAGTTATTGTCCAGAATAAGTCATCATGAAATCCAGATAACCTCATAGGGACTACTGTTGGAAAAAAAAAAAATCCATCTTTTTATTGTTTGAGTTATTAGTAGTTTTCTTAATCGTATTAGCAGATGGTTTTCCTAATTGCACTAGGATTTGGTTTTCCCAATTAGATTAAGAGTTATATTAGCAAGTAAAGAGTTATGTAAGAGCCTCCTTTTTTATAATGTTTGGTTGTCCACTTCTAATTTTCTTGATGGTTGCTTCCTTCAAGAAGGTATTGAGTGTTAATTCCTAATGGCTATTTTAAGTACTGTTTCCTAGGTTATTTATCTTCTTATTCTTACTTTGCAAGTCTATCCTGCATCACATGGATAGTTTAGGTTGATGAAGACTTATATGTCTTGGAAAGGACAAGTGCCCTTTTTGATCAATAAGGACAAGTGCCCATTCTTGTCAGAATCCACAATGGGACTTCATTTGCATGCTTTTTCTTCAACTCGTTGAATTCTCCTCCAACCAATTTTATTTTGAGATCCTAGTCTCAACCAAGATTGCCTTCTTCCTTTGGATGGCATGCTGAAATCATCTCATTTGAAGATTAAAATCTTATATATTGCATACTTCATGTGTCTGGCTAGTTTTAAAATGGTAAATCACCTTCTCTACTTTAAGTTTATATCCTAGTTATGCAAATTCTTCCCCTTTCAACATCAATGTTTAATCCCGTTGAATTTTGTGGGGTGGTCACATATTGGTTCCCCCAGCCTCCAGCTGTTGGGGACCAGCCCCACAGTGCATGCTTCCTCTGTCAGTATGTTCAATTGATACTGTCAGGAGAGAAAAGGAATACTCTTATTTTCCAAAGAAAATATGGAGTAATTAACATAGTTAACAAGTGGAACTAATCACTCCTTTTCCATTAGATATCCATTCTGAATGAATTCAAGAACGATAGCCAAACTTGAATGTGAGTACTCTATGTGTTTTCCCTTTATAAATCAGTAAATTTTTTATCAAAAAATTGATAATATTAATCTTGATTGTGGAGGGAGACTGCAGTAGTGATGAGCTGGCTGATACATGGCAGCACTGTTCCATGGCAATTCTGCACCAATATGAGGGATATAAGACAATCGTGAATGGATATGAACTTTAAAGAACTAGACCCAAGGATAGCAAACAGAATGGTAGATGCCTTAGCCTAAACAAGGGGTAAACTAACATGACTGAGTGGTTGAAAGACTACTTGTTAGAGATGGCAATCAGGGGGTATTTTGATCTTTATACCTTATTTTATTGAATGGGTGTTATGTCTATTATGTCTCAGTTTAAGTAATATGTCCCATACTTAATTAGGGGCACAAGTATCTTTGTATTTCTATTACAAACATATAAATAAGATCTGGTCGGCTGGGGAGAGTGATTGAATTCTCTCTAGCTGAACTGAAAGTTTTCTCCTTTAGTTCTTTTTATCAGAAAAATGAAAATTTTATTTAATTAAAAGAATCAGTTACAGAATTACAGCAAGTAGAAAGAAAACATTGCACCACAAAGTGTTCAATAAAACCCAGAAAAAGTTGCTGCCTATGAACTCCCCGTTTGGCTAATGAATCAGCCATCCCATTTGCAGTTCTCCTGATCCATGTGAACAAGGCATTGACTTCCCTTGCTAGGCTTACTATATCCCTTAGGGGATGTCTATAATCCAAAGAGCATTACCGCTTGAATTCATCCATGATATCACTATTTTTTGAGTCCCCCTTCTATCTCCAAGTTCTTAAGATCTGCTTGCTTGGCAAGTTTTAACCCCTGCAGCAGAGCTAATAGTTCAGCCTTTAAAGAATCACCTTCCCCTAAAGGTCCTAAGTACATAGCCAATACTTTACTTGAGGAATCTCTGATCACACCACCAATGCCTGCCAGACCCGGGTTTCCTATAGAGCTCCCATCAAAATTCAGCTTGATTTTGTTGGGACCTAGGGGCTTCCACTCCATCACCTTTCTTTCTTTCTTCTCAGCGGTGTGTGCCACTTCATTCCACTCACTTACTATATCAATAATCAAGAAACTCTGAAAGAGCTGAAGTGATTTTACCCAGTGTGCAGCTTTTATCTTTATGGCCTCCACTAGATCTTTTGACCTGTACTTTGTTGAAAATTCTTGCATTCCTTTCCTCCCATACAGTCCACACCACCACTGCCCTAACTGGTTTCCACATAACCCTTCCTCTTTTTGTTGGCTGCCTTAGAAAGTTTGGGTTGAAGAATCTTACTACATCTTGGGGAATACTCCACCTACAACCAACGAGAGAACAAAAAGATCCCCAAACAAAGAGCATAAAAGTGCAATGGATCAATAAATGGGGTAGGGATTCACCATCTGCAGAGCAAAGAATGCACAGATTAGGGGAGAGGCATTTATTTGGCCTCCTTTTTGAAGCATGTCACAGGCGTTCACCTTCCCAAGAAAAACCTCCCAACATAACTTGAGTTTTTGGTGGAATGGGCTTGCTCCAAACCTCTTTCACCAGGAAATTCTCACCCCCAACAACTGTTTGCACAATAGTATTAAAAAAAGAAGCACAGGTAAAGGTGCCATCCAATGAAGTAAACCAAACTCTAGTGTTCTCCAAAGATTGAACCAAGAAGGCTGACTTAAGTTTATCAAGCAAACAAATAAGGAACTCACTACACTATCCCTCAAACCCCTTCTGTACCCAAAATCCCAACTCAGTCCAGAGGTCCAGAGTAAGAAAAAGTGACAATTTGATATAGGTTGTAACTTGTAGTTAGAAACTGAATAAAGTTCAAGGAAAAGAGAGCAAAAAGGAATATCACCCAGCTAAAGCTTCCCAAAAGAGCACCCTAGAATAACAACCCACATCAAAACTAAGGAGATTAAAAAAGATTGGATGTATCTCTGGTATTGCTTTCCACGAAGAGCTCAAGGATGATGTGGGGGCTACAATTGCATCCTAGCCATTGTTCATCAGCACATGAATGCTTTCTATCGCCTTGTGCCACAGCCTATCTCTTTCCAATGGAAACCTCCAAAGCCAGTTTCCTAACAAAGAAGTATTCATGTGACCCAATCCTAAACCTCCCTTTTCCTTTGTTTGGGTGACTTGTTCCCACTTTACTAGGTGATCCCTCCTTACATTCCCAGGTTCCCAGAGAAAATCCCTCATAAGTTTTTCTAATTCTACTGCTACTCTAGCTAGAATTCTAAAGGTTGATAAGAAACCGACTAGTAGGTTTGCTAGAGTTGCTCTAATCAAGGTTATTCTCCCAACTATAGATAAATAATTCCTCTTCCATAGTGCCAATTTCCTTGTAAACCTCTCCACCACTGGCTTCCAAAAGACTTTTGATCTTGGACTCCCTCCCAAAGGTAGTCCTAAATACTCCAATGGCCATTATTTAACCTCACACCCCAGAATCTCAACTAGCACTCTCAAATTTTCGTCTTCCAAGTTAATCCCTACTACTATTTTTCCCCAATTTACCTTCAACTTGGAAATCAATTCAAAGGAACTAATGAGGTCACACAGATTTCTTATACTCTCTTGATTACCTCCCTCACAGAATAAAATAATGTCATCTACAAACTTCAAATGTCTAACTGTCACCTTAAGTCTTCCTATCCTCCATCCTCTAAGTAGGTTTCTCTGATCAGCCTCCATGATTGTCCTACTTAGAACATCAACAATTAAAGTGAAAAGGAAGGGAAAAAGGAAACCCCCTTGTCTCAACCCTCTTTTTGCTGGAAAGTAATCTCTAGCCACACCATTAATCATGATCGAATACTGCATTGAACTTAGGCATCCCTTCATTCACATCCTCCACCGCTCTCCTAACCCAATTCTCCCCATAATTTCTAAAAGAAAAGACCAGTCCACAAAGTCATAGGCCTTCTCTAAGTCCAACTTGCACACCAAGCCTAGTCTATAACTGTCTCCCTTCAACAAAAGCACCTTGATGTTGTGAGATGACCAAAGGTAATACCTTTTTAGTCTCCCAACCAAAACTTTTGCTATAATCTTATAAAGGCTTCCCACTAGTCTTATTGGTCTAAAATCCTTTGGAACTCCTTGGGACTCTTCTCTTCCTATTCTTATCCTTCTGTTCTCTTTCTCTCTTACCCTAGGACTAAAACCAGTGCACATCGAATCAAGAACAAGGTATCAAAACACTGGTAATCAGCCCAGAAATCAACCCAGAATTTCTTCACCACCTCTCACCCTACTGTTTTGAAGATAACTCATCGCCCACTTGGAGGATCAAGGAGACACCAAAACGAAGTGATCATTTTTCTATTTAGGAGGTATTCATGCCTCCAGTGGGTGCTGAAGTGGCTGTTTCAGTGGGTTGCTAGAAACCCTCTAATTGATGACTCGAAGAGAGCTTTGTAGTGGAGTTTGGTCACATATTTGGTTTCTGTGTGATGGTTGGTTGGTTTGATTAGTGTTGCAGTGGAAATCAAACACAATTGGTTATTGATCTACAAGTATGTGTAAGAGGTATTTTTCCTTGTGGGTTTTGCTGCTGAAAGTGAGTGACAGCTGTGACTATTGTTGCTGAAATCTGTGACAATAGATGTTTTCAGCAAATAATTAGTCTAGTGGTGTAGTGTGGTGGGTGTTAAGTAGTGCGATGTGATATTAGTGAGTAAAGACTTCTATTTTCTCAAACCCATGGGAACCACAAGAGAGAGTACTGAACACAAATCAAGTGATACGATTCCCCATGATTACCTAAATGTGCAAATGACTTCTATCAAACTAAATGGTGAGAATTATATGCCATGGGCCAAGTCAATGGAAGTTTTGCTTAGAGCCAAGAAGGTGAAAGATGTGAAAGATGAAAAACCCTTACTTGATGCACAGATTATGACATGGTTGTCAAATAGCATGGAGCCCAAAATTAGTGTGAACTTTATGTTTTTAAATACAACCAAGGAGATTTGAAACCCTGCTAGGAAACTTTATTTTGGGCAAGACAACACTACAAGAGTATATCAGCTTTATCAAGAGTACTTTAATTTGCAACAAGGAAATCAATGCCTTGAAGAGTATCACGCTAGTATGAGAATATTCGGAATGAGTTGAATGTCTATCATCCCTTAACACCATATGTTAAAAATTCAGCAACAACAAAGGGAACAGCTTGATGTGACTAGATTTTTAGTGGGCAAATGGAAGATGAATATGAGTCGGTGAGAGCACGAATATTAGGTGCTTCTGCTCTTCCCTTACTTTAGGAGGTGTTTGCCTGCCTCCATAGGATTTCTATTGGACCTTCATAGCTTCCTACTATCTCTGATAAGTCTTCTTTTGCAATGGCACGAGGGGGAGATCATGGAGCTCAAGGAGACCGTGGTGGTCCTATGTTTAAACATGGTAGTGGGCATAGTGGAGGTCGTGATTCAGGGGGAGGTTGTGGCAGAAGACGCAGTAATAGTCCTAGGAAGTGCACATACTATGTAATGAAGGGGCACACTATTAATTTTTGTTATAATTTACATGGGCCAATCATGCAGTAACTAGTGGTGGTGGTGAAGTAGGTGAAAATTAGCAAGTTGACTAGACACCTTCTACATTTGCAAATGCCTCTAGGAAGGAGATGATGAGTGTTCCACGTAGTAGAAATCACTGTTTGGAAATCTAGATGAATTTCTTGTGAAGAGAAAGAAGAAGAAGAAGAAGAAGAGTTTCAGCAGTAGAGAAGAAAAGAGAAGAAAGAAAGAGTAAGATGTCAACCAGAATTAAATTGGTTCTGGCCATCAACCCCTCATTATATTTTATACTTAACTTAAAAGAATAAGAGATTACAAGAATGCCCTTAGTAGGGTGGCTACTAAAGTAGCTGAACAGTCAACTTAAAGGCATAAGCTAATGGGCCTAAAGCCCAACAACTTCCAAACTTAACAACTTAAAAAAATAAGAGCTAAATAACTGGTCCCAATAACTAGAAATCGGCCCAACTCAACACACGTGATGAATACGAGTGGTTTAGATTATCGATTATGGAGCTTTCGATCATATGTCTGGGACTCCATGTGTGTTTTCTTCCCTTTCTCAGTCTTCCACATCCCAAACTATTACCCTTGCTAATGGATCTATTTCTCTTATTTGTGGTGTTGGTAATGTTGACATTGATTCATTATCTTTATCCTTAGTTTTATATGTACCCAAATTTTCATTTAATCTTATGTCAATTAGTAAATTGACCAAGTCCCTTAATTGTTCTATTACTTTTTACCCCTCTTCTTGTGTTTTTCAAGATCTCAAAACAGGGAAAAATATTGGTGGAGGGCATGAAGCTAGTGGACTATATTACTTGATGGTGGTGATTCAATAGTAGCACTTCAGTCATCTCTTGCTCCTCTCCAGTGACATTACAAGCTTAGTCATCCGTCTCTCAAGGCACTTAAGTTACTTGTTCTGTCATTGAGTCATCTTTCTTCTTTGGAATGAGAGTCGTGCTAGTACAGGAAACACCATCGGGTTTCCTTCAATCCTAGAGTTGTTAGTCGAATTTTGAGTCATTTTGCTTTGGTTCATTCAAATATTTGGGGTCCAAATATAATTGTCGTACAATGATTGCAAGTAATTTATAATTTTTGTTGATGATTATTCAAAGATGACATGGCTTTATCTTATGAAAGAAAAAAGAAAATTATTCTCCATTTTCCAAAATTTTCATGCGGAAATTCACACTCAATGTGGTGTTCACAAAGATTCTTCATTCTATTAATGGCTGAGAATATTTCTATATACCTTCTCAGCAATATTTTGAACGAGGAATTATTCATCAAATTTCTTGTACATACACCCTGCAACAAAATGGGGGTGGTTGAACGAAAGAACTGCCATCTACTTGAGACTACTCAGTCACTTTTGCATCATATGAATGCTTCCAAATGATTATGGAGTGATGTTGCACTTAAATCTTGTTTTCTTAATAATCGGATGCCCATGTCTATCCTTGAAGGTCACTCGCCTTTTTCCGTCTTGTTTCCTAATTTATCTCTATTGCCTCTCACTCCCAAGGTTTTTGATTATGTTTTGTTCATAATCTAGGGCTTGCAATGGACAAGTTGGATGCACACTCTACAAAGTGTATTTTTCTAGGCTATTCTATGACCTAGAAAGGGTATAAATACTATAATCCCATTTCCAAGTGTTCATTTGTTTGTCATGATGTCACTTTCTTTGAATTTGTTCCTTTCTTCATTGGCTCTAATGTTTCCTCCTCACCTCTTGCATTTCCACTTCCAGTTCCAAATGATGACCCCATTCCTATTGTTCTAGTTGTGACCAAACCCTCCTCGCCTCCAGTGTAGGTTAATACTAAATGGCCACCAATCATGCAAGTGTATACTCGTTGACAAATACCAACTCTTCCTCCAATTTCTTCTCCATTGACAGATCTAGCAGTTGTTTCTACATTAGTATTGCCTCCTCCTTCTAACCTTAACCTTCTCATTGCTTTGTGAAAAGGTAAATGTAGTTACACCCTTCATCCGATTTCTAATTATGTTTCTGCTTCTCATTTCCAATTTGTTTCTCTTTTGTCCTCTATGTCTATCCCTAAGAATGTCTAGGAAGCTATTACCTCCCCAGGGTGGGACCAAGCAATGGAAGAACACTTTTCTTTTGCTCATAATCACACATAAGAGCTCACCACTCTTCCTCCTGATAAGCATGTTGTGGGTTTAAGTGAGTGAACATTGTCAAATACTTATCAGATGGCATGGTAGAGTGGTTGAAGGCTCAATTAGTTGCAAAGGGTTACTCAAAATTGTATGGAGTAGATTATAAAAGAGACCTTCATGTTGCCAAGATCGGCTCGGTTCGTGTTTTGATATCTTTAGCAGCTATGTATGATTGGCTCCTATTTCAACTTAACATCAAGAATGCCTTCTTAGATGGTGATCTTCTTTAGGAGGATTATATAGAGCACCCAGTAAGGTTCGTTGCTCGGGGGGAGGATGGTAAGGTGTGCAAACTCAAGAAGGCAATTTATGGGTGGAAACAACCTCTACGTGCTTAGATTGGTAAGTTCAATTAAGTGGTAAAAGATGTTGGCATGAGGCAATGTCAACTATCAAGTTGATCATTCAATATTCAACTATAATTCTGGAGCTAGAAAGATTTTATTGGTGGAATATGTAGATGGCATTGCTATAACTAGCAGTAACATATTAAGAATTGACAGATTGATGGCCTTTCTGCATGATCACTTCCAAACAAAAGATCTTGGTAAAATAAAGTATTTTTTGAGAATAGAAGTTACAAAGTTGAATCATGGTATCAATTTGTGCCAAAGGAAGTATGTTCTTAACTTGCTAGAGGAGATAAGGTTGTTGAGTGCCAAACTAGCTAAAACACCCATGGAGCCAAATGTCAAATTAAATGCTAATGCAAGTGAAGAATTTGAGGATCTTGGGAGATACAAAAGGTTAGTGGATAAGTTAAACTATTTAACTATTACTCGGCCAAATATATCATTTGTAGTTAATGTGGTAAGCCAGTTTATGCAAAATACTTCGGTTCCACATTGGGATGCAGTTCTAAGAATTGTGTGATTTAAAAGGAGCTCCAAGTTGTGGTTTGTTATTTGTTATACAAGATTGGAGAAAGTCTTAAGACAGAAGGTTACATAGATGCTAATTGGGCCGGCTTAATATTTGACAGAAGATCCACTACAAGGTATTGTACCTTTCTTGGAGGGAATTTGGTGACATGGAAGAGTAAGAAACAAATTGTAGTAGCAAGGATTAGTGTTGAAGCTCAATATAGAGCCATGCCGCACACTACATGTGAAGTAGTGTGGTTGAAGAATCTCCTACATGAAATTGGGTACTCAGTTGACAACCCTATGAAGTTGTATTGTGACAACCAAGCTTCAGCCCACATGTCATCTAATCCAGTTTTCCACGAGAGAGCAAAGCACATAAAGGTTGATTGTCACTTTGTAAGAGAAAAGGTGCTTAGTAGAGTGATAAATCCAACACATGTGAACTTAGGAAGTTAATTCGCAAATTTGTTTACAAAAGGGTTGAGTCAGGGAAGAGTGGATTACACAAGTAATAGGTTGAGACTATATGACATATACTCTCCAGCTTGAGGGGGAGTGTTAGAGTTGGTAGTCAGGGGTATTTTGGTCTTTATACCTTATTTTATTGGTGTTATGTTCATTATATCTCAACTTAAGTAATATGCCCCATACTAAATTAGAGGCATAAGTATCTTTGTATTTCTATTACAAAAATACAAATAAGTCGTGGTGAGTAATTGAAGTCTCTCTAGCTGAAGCTGCTGAACCAAAGGTTTTCTCCTCTAGTTCTCTCCTTTTCTTCTCTTCCTCTTCTTCTCCTTCTATTCTTTCTCTCTTACGCTAGGATTGAAACTAGTTAAGATCGAACCACCAAGAGCACTAATCATTGAAGGCTCTAAACTGGTAGTTGGGTGGTTAAACAAGCCAATTACATCAATATGGACTTAAAGGGGAGCTATAGAGAGAGTTAAGTGGCTGACCACAAACATGTAAGGATTCAATGGAAAAGGAGATCCGCAAATGGGATGGCAGATTCTTTAGCTAAGCAAGGGATTACTAAGGATCATTTGTATTGGGCTTAGTATAACTTATTTTTTTATTTGTTTTTGTTTTTGGAGGCTGCAACTCGTGCCTCCAGTTGGGAAGTTTTCATTGTAAAATTATTTGCTTTTGCTTGATCTAATGAAATTTCTATTACTTGGGGTGGGGGGACAACAATTGTTTTCAGGCCATATGGGGGAATGACAATGTAATGAATTAGGTAGGTATATTGCTAGCCTAATTTGAGTACTATTAATTGTACATATCATATTTTTTATCACATAACCAATAAAATTTACTGTTGCCAATAAAAAAAACTTGTTATCAAAAACAAGAAAAGCATATTTCAATGGTAAAATGGATAGAAGAAAGTTGGTCATACCTGTATGATAGGGAGTAAAATAAAAATCCAATAGGGAAAAAAAAAAAAAAAAAAAAAAAAAACTCAAGAGCTACCAACATGACCAACCAAGAGGTGAAGGATATAATGAAAGTCAGAAGACAGCATATCGTGGCACCTGGAGTTGTATAGAGAACTAATCCAGAGAAATTCCAACAAAATTTGATGCAATTAAATGATCAAAACTTATTATCATATGTTTTTCTTCAGTAGAATACAATACGATTAATAGAATTTCAGCATATAAAATCTCCAATCTATCATACTGAATGGTAAATACCTCTTTCAGAATTTATACCACTACTGGTGCATATCTCTACCCATAAGGTGTTATTCCAATAAACCAATGTGAAAAAATATGCTACTATATTGGTAAGGTTCATACTGCAACAAACCTATCCCACATTGGAGCTGTGCTGAGAATAAAATGAACCTTTTGATGGAGTCCGTCTTGCATATCTTTCTTTCCTCCACGAAAAGCATCCTTAATCCAACCAGAAAATGTACCCTTCGGCTCTGGTTTAAGCTGTGTCCATTGGTCAAAAGGAATGACCTCTGATGGAAAATCATTTGAATGAATGGTCCTAGAAAAGTTAAGGAAATTTTCCTATAAATGCATGATTACATTCAAGGGTAATTTACAGCCAGGAAATCTATAATTGAAAGCAACCAGGTAAAACACTATCAATTAACCAGTCTTATTTACCATGAGCATACACTTTATAACTAACAGCCATCAAAAGTATATTTATGCAGGAATTTAACGTGAAAATAGCAATCCCCATCCTCATATCTGTCCTCATTGGTTAAAATGTATTCACTTTCTATCCCCATTCTCAAAGTATGTTCTGATTCAAACAGATGTCTCGTAAAACCCTCTAATCTAAAATAAGAACTTCTACAGGTAACTCCTTACACCCAAACTCAAAAGGGGAAAAATGCCATTTTTCTCTTCTAAAACATGACATACACAAGTTCCTTCAAAGACATTTTCAGATGACAAAAGTCATAACTAACAAAGTTAGTAGTACAATACAAGGAAATGGGTTGGAGCCAAGTTATATGAAAACCAGACATAACAAATAGGGCTGCAACTTGAGCCAGTTAAGACTGAACCCAACCCAAAAAAGTTGGGTTTGGTTGAAAAGTATGAATCCAACTTAACTTCAAATTTGTATGTAACCATGTTGCAATTATGCATCGATAAATGTGTAAAGCATGAAAAAGGTCTTAGCTGGGAGGCTGAAAAAGGTGTTGTAATTGGTAATTTCACAAAATCAAGGAGCTTTTGTTGAGGGAAGGCAGATCATTGTCAAAGTTTGGTGGCAAATGAGTGTGTAGCAGAACAAAGGAAAAGGGCCAGTGTGTAAATTGGATTTAGAGGAGGCTTATATTTTGTTGATTGATCATTCCTCTTACAGATATTAGAGACAATTGGTCTAGGGGAGAGGTGGAGAATATGGATTAAAGGTTGTTTGATCTCAGTGCACTACTCAATATTGGTATATAGTGTGGTAAGGAACTTCTTTCCAGCAAAAAATGGATTAAGACAAGGAGATCCTTTATCTCCTTTCTTGTTTACTCTACTTGCATATATTCTGAGCAGAATGATATCTAAGGCTGATCATGATAATTTGTTTAGATGGTGGAGGGTAGGAAGGCTTGAGGTGACAGTTACACACTTGCAATTTGTAGACAATAAGTACTGGCTGGGATGTTAGGGTGTGAGATCAAACAGTGGCCATTGGAGTACTTAGGACTACCTTTAGGAGGGAACCCAAGATCAGAAATCTTTTGAGAAGCTGATAGTAGAGAGATTCACCAAGAAGTTTACCCTCTGGAAAAGGAACTACATCTCTTTGGGGGGAAGAATAACTCTAATTAGAGCAACCCTAGATAATTTACCCATCTATTACCTCCCTACTTTCAGGATTCCAATGAGGATAGCAGGACAGTTAGAGAAAATGATGAGAGACTTTCATTGGGAACCTGAAGACTGTGGCATAAGATCATTGAAAACATTCACAAAGTGATGAGTAATGGTTGGGATGCAAAAGTAGCTCCTTCAACCTCGACCTCTCCATGGAAAGAAATTCAAGGCGTATACCCAATCTTCATTAATTTCATTAGATTTGATGTGGGATGTGGATCAAATGTCCTCTTTTGGGAAGATCTCTGGTTGGATGAAATTCCCCTCAGTACCCTTTTCCCTGACCTGTACTCAATTTCCAATATAAGTGTGAACATATTTCGAGATTTGTCACCTATTCTCCTTCTGGTGTGAATTGGGATTTTGGATTTAGGAGGAGATTGAGAGATATCGAATGTGAGGCCCTTATTCTTTTGTTGGACAAACTTAGGTCAACTTTCTTGGTTCAATCTATGGAAGACACTAGGGTGTGGACTATCTCACTTGATGGTAATGTTACTTGCACCTCTTCTTCAACATTCTTGTGCAACCTATTGTAGGGGGGAGAACTTCCCAGTGAAAGAGATTTGGAGTAAGCCCTGTGAAATGCTTCAAAAAAGGAGACCAAATAAATGCCTCTCCCCTCATGTGTACTTCATTGGATTTGTAAATGGAGAATCCTTACCACATAATTCTATTTGCTCTCCTTTTGGGTGCAAGTGGATTTCTCCTCAAGATATGGTAAGTCTGTTCAGCCCAAACTTCTTAAGGCAACCAACAAAGAGAGGAAGAATTATGTGGAAACAGTAAGGACAGCCGTGGTGTGGACTATTTGCAAGGAAAATAATGCAAGAATCTTCAATGAGAAGCATAGGTCAAAAGAAAAAATTGTGGAAATTATAAAAGTGAAAGTGGCTCATTGGATAAAAACACTTGGTCTCTTCCACAGCTTTACAATGACTGATATAATAAGGGTGTGGAATGAAGTGGCTCATTCTTCCAAAGAAAAGGAAAGTGATGGAGTGGAAACCCCCACCAAAGAATAGAATAAAGCTGAACTTCAATGGAAGCTCAATGGGGAAACCCGGGATTGGCAGGTATTCGTGGTGTCTTCAGAGACTTTTCAAGAAAAGTGTTGGCTATGTACTCAGGACCTATAAGGGTAAGGGATTCCTTAAAGGCTAAGCTGATGGCCCTACTACAAGGCCTAAAATTTGCTAAACAATCAAACTTTTAAAACTTGGAGGTTGAAGGGGGACTCGAAGTTGGTTGTTTCATGGACTACCAACAGGTGCAACATACCTTGGATCTATAGACAAGCTGAGGGAAATAGAAATCTTGGCAAGGGACCTAAATGCCAATTTTAATTGAACAAGGACTGTAAATGGGATGGCCAACACATTAGCTAAACAGGGGGTCTATAGGCAGCAGTTGTTTGGGCTATTCTGTAATCTTTTAGGCTTTGTTTCCCAGCTCTATGTTTCTTGGGTGAAAGGTCACCCTCTATAATGTAACTTAAAATGTTTTTTCAATAAAATTACTTTCTTCTTGTTGATCAAAAAAATGTGTAAAGCATGATAGCCATGTCCTTTTATATATAATAATTGACTTCAACCTTTTTTTTTTGGTAAGAATTGACCTCAACCCTTGAGTTAGGAAATAAGGATATTTGGCAAAAGGAAGTAGAGAACTCGAGCCAACCCAAGCCAAACCCAACCCGCAAATTTTGGGTTGAGTTAGGCTTAGGGTTGAGGGTTCAACAGCTTGGTTCAGGTTAGATATAACCTCAAGAACCCAACCTAACCCATCCTGACCTAAACCCCCAATAACAAATTATAATTCTCTTTAATATTAGATTTGACCATTAGATCTCAAGTTCTCAACAGTCAACACCAAAAAGCATGACAACACAAGTTGCTCTCTACACAAGCAACATCTAGGGCACATCATCTCCACACAGAAGATGGTGCAAGGTCCACACGCAACAAAGAATTTTTTTTTTCTTTAAGTATTATATATTGCCAATCTTATTACAGGTCAAAAAATAGCAACTTGGCTATCATTTCTAAAAGAATATTGTGGCCATTATTGTGCAAAATATGGAAACTATTTGCCATAGTTTCTCCCTTTTCCATGAAAAATGATATGAGTGATAGAGAAATTGAAAGTTATCACAATCAATATTCACACCGTAAGGCAGATATTCCACTTTGATACCCATCCAACTTAAAAAGAGCTTCATTATGCACCAGTGTTGGTGTAATTCAGCACAAAGACATGGGGACAAAGTTTTAAAAAGACTTGGATGTATCTTTGTTATTGATCAAAGAAAAAGACTTTAATTTATGGGGAAATGATATGTCATGACCCTCCTAGCCTAATAGAGTGGTCTCCCAAATGATGAATGATGAACCATATCTCCATCTCTGGTTAAATGTTGACCAGTGACTAAGAAAATTATAGTGTAAACAAGATCATGTGTAACCAGGTTATCTACTGAACATGGTTTCTTGGCACCAAGAATGGGTTTCCTAGAGAGAATTTCATTGAAAAAAGGACAGGATAACAATGTCAAAGCTTGGATTTGCTGCATGCATCGTAATTTGAACATTGAACTGCTTGCATTTCTTGTGGGAACCAAATTGCATTAATGGTTCTTCTAATGGTATTAAGAATAAATTATCTGCAAAAAGAACTTTGGAGGAAAAAACATTGTTTCTATAATCAAGGAATTGTTGGCTTCATACAAGGAACTGCAGACTATCAAATTTTTCCAATTCCTACATGACAGAACAATAAAACAGCCGAAGTTTCCATGGTCATGTTTTAAATATTGTTCTACTTAATCAGTGACCAAAAGAGCCATCCATGTAGCTGGAGAATGATGTTGGTTTCCATGTAATGTAATGTTTCCAAGGCAGGCCCGCTTCACCCCATGCTTACCTCACTGCAACAACATGCATGAACACAAAAAAGGAGAAGAAAACTGAAAAAAAAAAAAAGGTATTTATGTAAACCTGCAATTTCGATTTGGGAGTACAACCTTGACAGAAAGATATCCTTCTGGCAAAGTTACTCCCCTTTGCTCCAGGTATGATTCAAGAACAGTAACTTGTCGTTTGGTTTCAAGCACCTGAAATAAAGAAAATAAAAATGATAATCAAGTTACATGGTTGATAATCCCCATTTCTTTGTTTTGCACAATAAATCCAATAAATGATCAACCAAAGAACACAACAGAGTTAGACTAAGGTTTCATGAAACTACGATGCATGCAGTAGAAAGTTAATTGTGAAAGTTATTAGAGACGGGGATTGATTCATAGGAACCTATAAGTGATAACATCAGCATGAAATACACATTTATAACCCATATATGACTACTACCAACACTTTGGAATAAGAAAATGAAATTAAGCAAGCATGGACTTATTAAAATACGTATCTGAGAATTTGAGATTTAGAATCAATCTAAATCATACTGTTATGCATTTTCTCATAAAATTACCACATATTTGGCAATACAACTTATTTTTTTCTTTAATTGTTGGACCTCAAACCTTAATTTGTGATGCCCAGATACAGATACCAACATGGACATGGGTACAAGAAATGGGGATACAACTCCCCATTTTCCTAAAATCCCAAACATTAACACAGGCACAGGCATTCCATATGATATGCTCATATCATGTATCTTGTTTTTGAAGCTAGATGTCATTTCTCAATACTTATGTCTTGCCAAATTTAATTAAATTTCTAACACCTGCAGAATTTTTTATAGTATAATTTATTAAAAACTAGCAATCATACATATTTTAAGAGTGTCAATGTTATAGGGTGCATCCAGTCCATGCAGTACCCGGCATCTTATCACAAGTACAAATACTGTCCAATACTAGTGCAACAGGCATGTGCTGGTATCTAGGAGGCATCATAGCTCCAAATACATTATGCATCTTGTTCTTTTTTCCTTTACTGTTTTCTTTCTAGGTTTTAAACATAAAATAGTTTTTAGTTAATAATCTAATGCACAAATAGGAAGAGATTGAGGAGGATGTCGCCCAAAGAATTAGAGCAGGATGGGCAAAATGGAGGGGCACATCTGGAGTATTATGCGATAGGTGAATAGCACTTGAGTTAAAAGGAAATTCAAAATTCCATAAAACAGTTGTGATACCAACAATGCTGTAGGGAGCAGAGTGTTGGGAAGTCAAGAAACAATATGTCCAAAAAATTAGTGTGGCAGAAAGGTGCAGGCTGAGATGGATGAGTGGAAAAACTGGAAATGATGGAGTTAGAAATGATGTCATTCGAAGGAACCTAGGAATAGCTCCAATAGGTAATAAACTGAGAAAAAGTAGACTAAAATAGTTTGTCACGTGCATAGAAAACCATCTATAGCACCCAAAGAAGTGATCTGTTGTAAGTTGAAGGGGCTAGAAGGACTAGGAGCAGACCAAAAAGGACATGGGTTGAAGTAGTAGGAAACGACTAAAGAGCTCATAATTTAACAATGGATGTGGCACTAAACGAAAGGAATGGCAAAACAGGGTTCTTGTAGCTAACCCCATAAGGTTAGGACAAGGTTTAGATGATGATGATGAATCTAATTCACAAATAGGAAGTTCAATTTTTTTTCCAAAAAGGAAAAGATGTAATTAATGGTCCAAAGATTGGGAACTTGTGTAACAAATACACCGACGTTACCTATATTCAGCATTTCATACTTCCCCATTTCAGTCAAGTAGGAAATCATCAACATTTCAAACCAAGATCACCCTTCAGAATGATTCTTTCATCCAATACAGTTGGAACGTAAACTACAATTAAATAACATATAATATTCTCCCCTGGGAAAAAGACCAATAGCTATATCTTTGAGGCATCTTATAGTGGTCAAATCTAACTGCTTAATCCTTAACGTTAACTCCAATCCACTATTTCAACCAATAAAAATCTCAAGTACGATTTTCTGTATCGGTATAGGCCAAGGAGGAGTCTTTAAATGATCAAGAATTCACAAACAGATATCAGGAAGCCAGTTAGCATTTGATTTTTTATTTAAGCATTCTACCCTGGTAAAACATATAACAATTAGCAAACAAAACAAATAAAATCTTTTTGAGTAAACAAATAGTAGCCGGCATGTCATGCGGGTGCCAGACCCGAGTATACGGTACCAACACAAACAGAATATTTGAATCAAGCAGTAAAGCAGGGAATAATCCAACAAGTGCGACTCACGGGATCAGGATGCCTCTCTGTCTTGTGTTTGTTTTCGCTTGTACAAACCCAGCTTCCATCATCATCGATTCCCACAAAACCGGAGAAATTCTTGACTGAAACCACCACTGCCTCTCTGAAAACAAAAACTAGACTTGTAGAAAACCGGAATTGCATTTGCATTTCTTCGCAGGATTCAACCCAGAAGAGTAAAAAGTCTAACCCTTTCGTCAGAAGAACCATATCGACATTTTGTCGAGAACCCGTTTCGGCGTCTGGAATTCTAAGTCCCAGGTACACTTTCCCGCCATAAAGTTTCTCGATCCTACATAACATTCGAGATACCCAAAATGAAAATTATTCGTTGCATAGTTTCTGTATTGATGTTAACTATGGTTTGAAATAGATTAGAGATGAGCAATAGGCGAAAACACACACCTGCTTGCAACCAAGACTTTGGCATCAGAATCGGTGGCTTCGATTTCGAAGTCATCGTCATCGTGAAAAAACCGCCGGAGCAGACGGTAAATCACCAATCCGCAGATAACCTCTACCCACATGATTCGGTCGAATCGGCGCAGATAAACGCGAAGCCGTCTGGAAATTCCTGCAGACAAAAATGTACGATGTAAGCTAGGAATAATGCAAAATAAAAATGCTAAACACTGTTACCAAGGAGAAGTGCAGTAGCGTGGAAATGCGGAATCACTAAAGAGTGTGACGTGCCCATCGCTGTACTCTTTTACGTTGTATTTTTTTTTATCTTTTTCTGATAAAATCTATAAAGCATCTCAACTGTGTGTGGGTACTTTATTTTAGAATAAAGGGGTAATAGGATATAAGGGGAACTTCAATAAAAGTAATATATTTAAAAAAATTAAAAATAAATTAATTTTTTTTAAATAATATCAATAAAAGACAAAAACACTGTTTGTCAGAGTTGCCATTTATTCAGTAGAACTGTCGTCCGTTGCCGCCCGCCACCGCTCGCCACTACCCGCCATCGTCGTCCGCTGTAGCCTGCTGCCACCTCCACCTTCGTCAATATTGTCAGAGGTGGCCGGAGGCACTAGTGGTTTGTCTGTCCAACGCCGCCACCTCCGCCCACTTCTGCCTCCGCCTCCGGCAATGTTGTCGGAGATTGGTGGAGACAGAGGTGGTGATAGCGGTAAACAGAGGAATGACCACCAGTGCTGCCGCCGCCACCTCTACCTTCGACAACATTGCCAGAAGCGAAGGCAGAGATGGGCGGAGGCAGCGGCGACAGACGACGGTTCCGATGAACAAATGACAGATGAACAGTATTTTTGTTATTTATTGATATTATTTTTAAAAAAATTAACCTATTTTTGAGATTTTTAAAAATATTACTTTTATTCGTATTAAACTCCAAAAGTTGTCCTTATATGCTAAAAACATTACCTTATACTTTGGGATAAAGGCATTTAATGTCTCTAGAATTTTCAAGAAAATTCTTTGAACCCTCTGAAACATACACTCAAGTCTAATATTATTAAGAGATGTTAATGTGGATGATAAATTATCAAAGTGTTCATTATTTGTGAATTTATTTAAGATCAATGCCACAGCTTTTGAAAAAATTGAACATATTAAATAAACAACTTAGGAGAATATAATAATTGTATTGAGATCGGAAATGCATCTTTAGTGGATGTTGCATTCATTATTTGTTTGTTTCTTTTTAATCTGAATTAGTTTCATACACGCCTCACATTTCTCTCACTATTGTTTATAGAAATAGCAAGAGAGAGAGAGGAGTTCATTATTTGCTGCTAGAAACAAGGGGACAGGACTGTACAGCCATATATGCTTATTCATTTATCACTAAGAAGGAAAATGACACAAACCATTGTGTTGCTTTAATGAATAGTTCATTCAAATCTGAGAATGAAAATGGGAAAGGAATGGCAATTTTGAGACTCTAGAATGATTAATACAAGATAAATGATGGAATTAATGCTGATTGTTAAACTTGAGTGTATATTGTGAAATGTTCAAGGTAGTAAAGTGTTGCATTTGAAACTTGGAGCCCTTAAGTGTCATCACCCCTAAAGTAGGGTACTTATCTGTAATTGACCTTAAATTTTATTTTAACTACCTAGATTTGGTTTGTATCAAATTCCTAACCTATGTAGAAAAAAAAAGGAAAAGAAAATGAAAAAGAAAAAAAAAAAAAGACAAACAAAAAAAAAGGAAAACCAAATTACCAAAAGTTGCCACTACAGTATTTGAACTCTCGATAACTAGTAGATTAGGCCAACATCGTTAACAAATGTTAGATTGGACAATAAAATTACCAAATTACCCTTTTATTGTAAACAATCCAATACGTTAATGATGAGCAATTGGATAGAAATTTGACAAAACTCACTCTCAATCAAAATCAAAGCTTTTGATTCCAAGGGCATGCAGCTATGACAACAAGGAGTGATGAGCAATGGTCGTGTAATGATTCCATTCAAAGGGTTGGAAATCAGTCATTGGTTTCTTAAGCAAGCAAAGAAAATTAGTTAGATGAAGAAACTATGGTAGTGGTTCAAGAGAACAACCCCATTCAAAGAGTTGCCTTCCTCCTCCATCAAACACTCCAAATAGAGGGTGTTCTAAGGTCTATCGATGTAGAGCCAAAGTTTAATGATATTAATGATCATGGGAAGAAAGCATCCATGGTTGTAGTTTTAGTTCTCTCTTATATGTCATCTAATTAATGGTGACATGCATGCGCGTGTGTAAAAATATAGCATATATATATATATATATATATATATATATATAATGTTAAAAGATATGCACGTGTGTAAAAATACATACAAGTAAAATCACTTGGCCATATCAATTTTCTTTCTAAACCATGTGATTGTATTTGAAAAGCTATTTTCCACAATCTTTAAAAAAAATGGGGATTATGCTAGTTCTAAAACCATGATTAATTTGATGGTTCTAGAACCAACAACAAAATGAATGTCTTTTTAAACCTGAACCTTATTTCATAGTAAAACAAAAAATATGACACAATAAGTACATAGATCTCAAAATTTCAAATCCAACAATGCCAAGATCACTCAAATCTAACATTATTTACCCCTTCATCCTAAGACTTGAAATTAGAGCCAGTTTTGATCATTTGATTGAGATCTTTTTTATCCTGAATCTTATTCCACATTAAGTCATAAACTCAATACCATAGGTACATAGATCACAAAATTTCAAATCAAAAAATATGAAGATCACCCAAGTTCGGCACCATTTACCCTTTCATCATAAGTCTCAAAATTAGAATTAATTCCGATAATCCCATTATAATATTTTTGACATTGAACCTTATCTCATATTAAGTCAGAAATCCAATATCATAGGTATGTAGATCCTAAAATTTCAAGTCCAACAATACCAAGATCATTCAAATCCAACACCATTTACCCTTCCTCTTAATACCTTAAGCCAAAACTGATCTAATCGTCCAATTAGAATCTTTTTTTTATCCCGAACCATCATATCTCACATAAAGTTAAAAACCCAATCTTGTGGATACATAGAGTTTGAAATTTCAAATCCAACAATACTAGGATTGTCCAATTCCAACACTGTTAACCCTTCCATCTTGAAACCCAAAGTCACACTCAATCTGAATCTTCTATTTGGAATCTTTTTCTTTGAACAAAGGTACCCACACAACCATATCTTATTCCTTGCAGCCTCTAAAATAATTTTCAAATTTAAAATTTACTACTTAATAAATATACAATCAATTAAGCCAATCACCTAAAATTGAAAACCCCATTTTAGGGAAATTTATGACTTCATCACTAATACATCCATCTATTCTCTTGATTAATTAATAGAATTTCTCACATGACTGGCTTGCTAACCCTTTCCTACAATCAACCTCCCTCCAAAATTACTTTAAACCCCAACCATTGATTTTCTTTTAGAATTCTTTTCAAAACTCTATAAATACCTCCACCACCTTTCACCTAGATAAAACTATAGCTAGACAACTACATCCAAGAGTCTCTCCCCTCCATCTCTCAAATCTTCAGCTTCAAAAAGAGACCATCCTCCATGACCTTGTACCCTCCTATGTCAGTTTCAACCCCAAGAGGTTCCCCTACACCTGCCAGCAACCATGGAAAGTTTCAAATGCTTGCTTGCTGATCATATGATACAATAGTAAATAAAGAAAATCCAATAGTGTTTCCCTACGCGCCTGGGAAACACATCATCAATTCTCAGTATCCACACTCACCCAAGAGTAGAAGGGAGGCTTTTTTCAATGGTCATTGATCTTCTATAGAAGCCATTGAAGGCAAAGATAGCGTCAGAAGGTGCTCATAAGTTTGCCAAGAGAAAAGACAAACAGTGCAGTAAGAAAAATGCCCAACAGAGCTTTTCTCTACTTAGCAGAAACTTGTGTGGCCATTTATATGAATGTCTTCTTTCAGTTATAGGGACGTGCATAGCTTGATTTGTATGTTAGAATAGCCAATATATGCAGTGCCATGTATGTATTCGTAAGCTGTTGATATTCGTGTGTCCGATCTTTTTAGTGTTTTTTCTTTCTTTTCGATAGATAAAAGAACTATAGTATACATTAAAAGGGAAAAACTAATGGTTCAATACGTACAGGGGGCTGTTCCTCCAACACATCGTTCCTACATATCCAAAGATTTAGAGATCTCAGTTAATTCATGAGCAACCCTATTTATTGATGAAGAATATTTGAGAGTAAAGTGTACCTGAGAATTCTAATTCCCTGGCCCCTAATACTCCACTCTAGAATTCTGAACTTCCCTACTTCCCTGACCTAATTCTCTAATTCTATAATTCCCTGCCTTCCAGAAGAAGAGGTCGTTAATTAGGTCCATGACTCAACCTTTGAGGACTCGGATCCGAACCTCTAACCAGCCCTGGGTACGAACCCTTAACCATACCCGGATTTGATAAAGCATTTTGAGAATTTTCTGAGCCTGACTAAAGATCTGCTGCTCATGATTAAGACCAGTACTCACATCTTCTAGAGGCGCAGACTGCACCGACCTATTTGGCTCATGTGGTTTGCCACATCATCCACCACCCTGGGTTGAATTACTATTCCCAGTTCTCGAGGAATTACCCTCTTCGCAATTCCTGAAATCAACTCCACTCCGACCTCCATCCCTAGAATACTATTAAGCAGCTTTCAATTTTCTAAGGCTAGGTTTGATTTGTGGGAAGACTTGCGTGGAATGGCATGGGATAAAATGGAAAAATATAAAAATTTACACTTCCATTGTTTAGTTTTATATATAGAAAAATAATGAGAAAATCACTATTTCACCAACAAGAGTAAAACGAACATTACTTTGCGGGCGGAAAGTGAAAACGATGAACAGTGCTGTTAGTCACCATTGGAAAGCAAATAATGCTGCCAGAGACAATAGTTCTCCGGCGGAAGGCAAAGACGTTGAACGGAGAGGTACTAGAGGGTAAATGATCCTGGTCACTGCCGTCGCTGGTCTGCTTCTGGGCTCAAAAGGGAAGGGGAGGTACTAGACGATGAACGAAAGAAGAAGAAAGTGAAAAGGAAAGGAGAGAGGGAGGAGGGGAGTGGTTGAGAGGGGCAGCCATCACCGCTGCTCTGCTTCTAGGTTCGAACGGGGAAGGGGAGGTAGCAGATCATCGCTGCCCCTCGTACTGGTTTTCTTGCCATCATCGCCTCCTCTACCCCCTCACACAGATCACCAATGGTAACAAGGAAGGCAATGGTTCTCTCCCTCCTTTACTGTGATTTCTCAAATTTTCCATGTGACCCCAAGTCCATGATTTTGGGATCTAACATCCAACATTTTTCTCATCACATCCCTCTATTTCCCTCAAAACAAATGAGAGAAAAAGAAATATTTTTGGAATATTCCATTTTTCTCATCCCCATCCAACAAACCAAACGGAGCCTAAATTGATTCTCAACCCTTAGCCAAGGATCATAATGGTTCATGGGCCTTCGAGCAAAAAACCATGATTTTCAAAATCGGACCAGACCAAAAACGGGAATCAATCATATCGGTTCCGTTTTTATCTCAGAACTGTTATTTCACCAAAAACCGTTGATTTGATCAATAAACCACTGATTCGAGTGATTGAACCGTTCGAACCATCCAACGGTTTTAACCATTTTTTTTCTTAAGCCCCTAACTAGCATATGCTCGATTAATAATACTATCCTGAGATCCAAGTCCTGGGAAACATCTGACCATTTAAACATAATATCCATATGCTTCTAATCTCTTTAGTAAGGGCATCACCGAAATCAAAGAAACCATAGCTTGATCCTCATTGTGATTCATCAGAAGGCAAGCTCCTACACCAAATCATCTATCTCTTGTTGAGCTTCTCCTTCTCCTTCCATCTAAAAACACCAAGTAAAACTCAGCTAAGTGTCCAAGTAAAATAAGCACTACAAATAAGAGAAAACAATCTAAGAGAGAGAGAGAAGAGAGAGAGAGAGAGAGAGTCTACAAGGGAGAACACCACAAAGGGTGTAGGAAAAAACAAGGAAACCTACTTTAAGGAAATACCAACTACACGAACCAACTTCAAAGACAGAAACCATAACCAAACAAAGAAAACACTAACAGAACCTCACTTGCAAATTAAACCCAATAGGAAGCATAAGGCCTTTACTATCAGGAGTAGTCATAAATCCATCTATTTAAATAAATTACCTAAAAAAAACCACATGTTACATGCATCAAGTAAATAAAAACCAAGCAAAGTCAATCATGCAATTAGGCTAGAAGCAACCATCCTAACAGAGTTCAAATCAGTCCCCCCACAAGATAGTTTCCCACAATGTCCCCCAATACATCTTCTTTGTGTATTAGAAACATCTCCCAATAATAAGTATCAGAAATGATGAGGCATCATCGAGAGATGTTTCTAATACAGGGCGACGATGTGCTGTGGGACATTATGGAAAACTATCTTGTGGTGGGCTGATTTCAACTCATCCTAAGATACCAAAAGAACTCCAACTACAAGGGAAGACGGTTACCTATATCAAAGGAACCAAACAAAACCTGGTTACCTATATCAAGGAAACCAAACAAACTTGCTCAGTTGCTCAGAACTCTACCTCTGTGATGTCTCCCTTGATATGAACACCCAAACAGCAAAATACATGGTTAAACCATTATTAACCCCTCTCTGCCATTTGAACCTGCCTCTTTTTAGTTATTTTTTTCATCAGAACGCATACACATGTGATTATCGTATAATATATAGGTATTAGTAGATTATAGTTGCATCAGGAAACATAACCCATTCAATTCAACCCATTTTCTTGATTTGATTGAAATTGTATATATGAAAGGCATTCATTCTAGGTCATTCAGTTGTAGTCTTTCTTTTACCCAATCACTTAAATTCATTTAAGAGATAGACCATTTCATTGACACGTATGGAGCTGTATTCCCATTGTCACATTCTTTGCACATTCATTATCCAAATCTAACATAGCTTTCATTCATTAACAAATTATTTTAATTTCATTGACCGGTTAAGGCTTATTGTCTCTATTCGATTCGGGCGGGATGAGGATAAGGCCTATAGTTCCGCGTCATGATCTCAGAGAGCTCGGAGATAGCTGGCGATCTTCTAGAACCTGCTCCATGTCGCTTTGTTAGCCTCAACCATCCGACGTCTCGGAGTTCGGTGCTACCCGAGGTGACTCGGCTTGTACGAGGTGGCCTAATTCTTCGAGGTGACCGTAGTGCTGAGTCATCATCCAGTTGGTGGGCTACATCCATGTGTCCTCTATTTATCAGGTCAGGCCAAATCACCCCTCATCAATTGCCCCCCATTCCCTGCATCGGGGTTCCTGACCCAGCACTGGGAGTTCATGACGAGCTGAGGTGGATTTGGCCTTAACTATCTTCTGAGTTTATTGCCGATTTGGTGGTTCAACCTCACTGACCTGCCCGAATCGACCAAGAAACCAGATTTTGTATTGGGGATGCGCGGACGTCATGTGGGCTATTTAACCTTGCAGACGTCAAAACGTGCACTCAACCGATTTCGCTCTCGAGGGGCATGCAGCCGGTTTCTCTGGGAACCATCGGATCCCACTGATCTTGACCATCCAAGACCGGCCATAGTGGTTATAAATAGGGGCCCTAGGGTCCCCATTTTCCTCACCATAAGTTGTGCAATCGTGGTGTGAGCTCGCGTGCCTGCTTCCAGGTCGGTGTCGTCTTGTCCTTGTCCTTGAAATCGTCTCCTCTCCTCTTTGGTTTAGGTAAGACTTTTTCATTTTTTACTTGCTTCCCTTTAATTATGATGTTGAGTATTAGTACTAGTAGCTTACTAGATGCTAGTAGCGAGTCAACTGAGGCCGATGTGGACTCCTCGGGCCAGATGGTAGAGTCCGGTCCTGTCGAGGTGGGCACTTCGGCACATAGTTCTGAATGTAGCTTGTCCGAAGAGGACTCCCCGTCAAAGAAGCGAGTGGTCTCTGGGAAGGAGGCGTTGACCACCCACGGTTCTCAGAGGCTAGGACTGGGTTGCTTTGGTCCTTCAGTGATGACCATAGAGAGGCTCAAAATCCTAGCTCGGCACTACAAATTGCATAACGACCATGTTTGAAGTATTCCGATGGGAAGGTACCCATGGGATCATGACCCTAGCGAAGTCGTTGTATTCGAAGAGTAGCTTACTGCTGGGCTGCACTTCCCTCTTCACCCATTTATCGTAGAAATCCTTAAGTTCTTTAACATCGCCATAGGCCAGCTCCACCCAAACTCAGTTCACTCCATTGTAGGCACTATTTCCTTGTTTCATCACTTTGATAGACCTTTGTCTATGGACACATTTAGTTCGATCTGTTCTATCAAGAAAAATTCAGCCAGCCTTCAATCTTTCGAGCTTCGTAATTACTACCTAACTTCCCGCCCCGGGTACAAAATCTTGCATGGCTTTCCCAATAATGTCTCAACCTGGAAGAGGCGTTATTTTGTTATTACTGTAGTTGGGGGGTGGTCGTTTCCTATGCACTGGAGAATGACCATCAGTGACCCCGACATCAAGCTAAACAAAGACATGAAGAAGCAAATTTGTGCCTAGGAAAAGCTCAACTTCGAGTTGGACACCTTCCTGGCTGAGGAGAAGTTAGTTAGTGTGGAGTTGAGTCCGGGTAGGTCTTCCCTTCGGTTACACGCACTTCGTCTCTCTTGTACTAGTCTTCTTATTAAAATGACTTCTTTCTTTCTCGCAGGTACTATGGCAGATATCCCAGTTTCCAAGTTATTCTCTTACATGAAGAAGAAGAAGAGGAAAGCATCTCCCACCGATCCCCCATCCGCCGAGCCCGTCACTACGACCATTGTTCCAGCTGCCTCGAAAAGGAAGGAAGATGCCCCTGTGATTGACTTGGTTGAGGAAGACTAGGGAACTAAGTCCCTAGCAACCCCAGCTCGCAGACCCATCTAACCTGAGGTGCCTGCTTCCAATGCGGTCCCCGAGGAGGTCCAAAAGTATCTTTGATGCTCGTGTTGCCACACTCAAGAGTAAGGAGGCTATCTTTCCTATCGAGGTCTCCAAGTATGTCGGGATGCCACACTCCAAGCTCGCTACCACAGCCTGGGGGCATCTTATGGTGGTAGGTTTCTGAATTGAATTCTTTGTTCCATGCATTTCTTCTTGTCTTGCTAATCGACATGATTGTTCTCGCAGACAAAATCAATGATCCACTCGTTGGTGGAACAATCTGATCGCCAGATGGAGTTCTTATAGATTTTCGAATCGAAGGCGAAAAACTTGGAAGCCAAGTTGTAGTCCGCCGAGTCTAAGGTGACAGAGAAATAGGCCAAGATGTTAAAAGTCGTGGACTTAGAGAAGAAATGGGAGGCCGAAGCGAAGCAGAAGGACGAGCACATCTACGAGCTAGAAAAAGAAGTCGAAGAACATAGATCTCTCCTTGCTGAATGCATGGACATCTTCACTGAAGAGTTAAAGGAGGTTGGTGCTCATGCAATCTAGGCCTATAAGGCTTCTTCAGAGTTCAATGATTTTATAAGTGAGACAGCGACCTTGGTGTTCCGCAAGGGCTTCAAAGTTTGTCACTGGTTGGCCAGGCGTGTCTTCCCTCAATCTGACCTCAAACCATTGACTACCATAGGGCTTTTCCATGGAAATGGTGGAGCAAGCAGAGGGGGAAGACCCAAAATCCAAAGAGGATAGCGAGGACACCGCTAATGAAGAAGCTAGAGAGAAGTTGGGGAACATTGACATAGCAGGCGACGAGGTCATGGAGACCGATGAGGTTACTGCTACAAGCACATCCATGGAGGGGGCGAGGAGCCCCACCAAAACTAAAATCTACCTCTTTTCTTGGACCTCCCTGTATATACAGCATGTACCAAGCCTCCGAGCTCGGTAGTATTTCTTTCTTTCCTTTTCTATTTTTGTTTTTTTAATGTGCTTCAAACTCTTTTGCATCAATACAATATAGTTGTTTACCAGCAATCTTGTTGAAAGCTTTGATCGTGCAAATTTTTCTAAGTGTGGATTACCCCAAAGTGCTGAACTGACGAGCTAGGCACGAGTAGGAATAAATCGATCTCAGTGTACGCCAAAGTAAGCAAACGTTGTAGGGTATGTGCCCGACCTACCTGCGAACATGCTACTTTTACGTTTTCCTATGACGAGGTGACTAAGTCTTAGGTTTCCCATGCCGAAGAGGCGACTAGGACTTATTTGCCCATGTTGAAGAGGCGACTAGGACTTATCTTGTGTCGAAGGCTTTTGTCAGCTCAACACCATGGCTCTTAGGCTCTAGGAGTGACTCATAGTCCTCTCTCCAGCTCAGTGGTCTTGCGGACTTAGTGAAATTTTGGGAATGTTGGAGTTGCGAGCTCATAGATAATACCTCCTCACATTGTCAACGTTCCAGGCTCGAGGTACCTGCCTCCCTTTCATAGTCTCTAGCTCGTATGTGCCTTCCCCGAATACTCGTCTCACCCTGTACGGACCCTCCCAGTTCGAACCAAGCTTACCTACGCCAAGCTTAGGTGCCATCACTTTACGGAGGACTAGGTCTCCAACTCGAAACTACCATCTCTTGACTTGGGCATTATAGTACCAAGCCACCCGCTGTTGGCATGCCGCAATTCAAAAATAAGCCAGGTTGAATACTTCCTCAATAAAGTCCAAGTTAGTTTGGAGTTTGTCGTTATTCATCTCCTCGTTGTACGCTTCAAGCCGCAATGTCAGTACTTCGATCTCTGTAGGGATCATGGCCTCCGTCCCATATGTCAGGTTGAAGGGTGTTTCACCAGTTATAATTTTAACAGTCATCCTGTAAGCCCAAAGGACACTAGGCAACTCATCCACCCACAACCCCTTAGCTCACACTAAGCGAGCTTTCAGTTTGTAGAGGATAGCCCTATTTGTCACTTCAGCCTGTTTGTTTCCCTATGGGTGTGCTACCGAAGTGAATCTCTACTGAATCCCCATGTTGGCACACCGGTTCTAGAACTTGATATCTTCAAACTGCTTCCCGTTGTCCAAGATCAACACCTTGGGTAGTCCGAAACAACACACTATGTCTTTCCAAAAGAAGTTTTGCACGTTCTGGGCTGTAATTGTCACCAGCGGCTCAGCTTCCACCCACTTCGTGAAATAGTCCACCACCACAACCAAAAATATTCTTTGTCCGGTTGCCAGTGGGAATGGTCCAAGGATGTCAATCCCCCACTACGTGAAGGTTCACGGGCTAGTCAGGTACTTTAGATCGGTGGCGGGTTGATGGAGGATCTTAACGTGTCTCTGACAGCTGTCACATTTCTTGACGAGCTCGAGTGCATCTGCCTTCATGGTGGGCCAATAGTACCCTTATCTTAGTGCCTTTTGGGCTAACGCTCTAGCCCCCAAGTGTCCTTCACATAGTCCTTCATGGATGTCATGAAGTACCAATTCTGCTTCTGATGGCTGCAAGCAACGCAGGTAGGGGAGTGTGAAGGACCTCCTGTACAGTCGCCCGTCAATAAGGACGTACCGAGCTAACTGATGCTCTACCTCTGAGCTGCGTTGTGTTCTGGTGGTAGGGTATCATGGAGCAGATAATAACGAGCGGGTCAATCTAGCTCGGTTTTACTTGCAACATAGGAGCGACCTCATCTGCCCCCCCTAAGAATGCTAGGCCGAGGCAGGTCTTCTATGTACACTATCCACACCGTATTGTCACTGGTGCTCTTCAACTGCGATAGGGCATCAGTCTCAGCGTTCTTGGACCTCAGTATTTGCTTGATAAACCAGGAATGGAAGCAGGGCAAGAGTTCCCTTACCTTTGCTAGGTAAGCCACCATAGTAGAATCTCAAACTTCGTAGTCGCCGTTAACTTGCTTTGCTACTAACTGAGAGTTGTTGCACATTACGAGGTGCCTTATGCCCAATTTCCTTTGCTAGACTGAGCCCGACAATCAATGCCTTGTACTCTGCCTCGTTGTTCGATGCCTCGAATTTGAATCAGAGAGCATACTCTAGCTTCACCTCACTTGACCCATACAGTATTAGTCCAACACCACTTCCTCGCTGGTTAGACGAGCTGTCAACTTGGAGGATCCAGGGCTCCTCGTCCAGATCGGTCCTACCCTGATCGGGACCAGTGTCGCGCTGGTTGACTCCTCGAACGTGTTAGCAGGCTTAATTAGTTCAGGGGTTGGCGTGCTGAATGTACATTTTGCTACGAAGTCCGCCAAAACTTGGGCCTTGATCGCTGGCCGTGGCTCGAACCAGATGTCATACTCGCTCAGCTCAATGGCCCACTTCATCAACCTACCGGACACCTCAGGCTTGAGCAAAACATGCTTCAGAGGTTTGTTGGTAAGGATGACGATGGTGTGGGCTTGGAAGTACGTGTGTAGTTTCCAAGTTGGTACTACTAGCACGTATGATAATTTCTTGATGTTGGGGTATCTGATTTCCATAGCCTGCAAAACTTTGCTTACGTAGTAGACAGGTCATTGGACTTGGACTACTTCTCTAATTAGTACTGAGCTGACTACCTCGTCACTCACCGAGAGGTACAACTTCAGCTTGTTGCCTTCCTCAAGTCGAGTCAAAACCGGCGGTACTTAAATATTTTTTCATCTCGTCAAATGTGAGTTGGCATTCTTTAGTCCACACAAAATCTTCATTCTTTTTAATTACCTTAAAAAAGAGTAGGCATCGACCCGTCGATTTAAACATAAACTAGTTTAGGGCAGCTACCAAGCTAGTTAGCCTTTGTACTTCCTTTATCTTTTGGGGCAGTCTCATATCTAATATGGCCTTGATTTTGTTTGGGTTGGCCTCGATGCCACGTCGGTTCACTATATAGCCGAGGAACTTGCCCAACGTGCCCCCAAACACACTTGTTTGGGTTAGGCTTCATGTTATATTTTCTTAAAATTTGAAAAACGCAATTTAGATCATTAATTAAAGAGCTCGAAAATTGGGTCTTCACGACCATGTCATCAACATAACACTCTACTTTATTTCCAATAAGAGGTTCAAAAACCTTATTTACAAGTCGCTGGAAAGTTGCTCCAGCATTTTTCAACCCAAAGGGCATTACTTTATAACAATATAGCCCCAATTCGGTTACAAATGTAGTTTTCTCTTGGCCAATTATATCCATCCTAATCTGGTTGTAGCTGGAGTAAGCGTCCATGAAGCTCAGCAACTCGTGCCCCAAGGTCGTGTCTACCAAGCGATCAATTCTAGGGAGTGGAAAGCAGTCTTTCGGGCAAGCTCTATTGAGATCGGTGTAGTTGACGCACATGCACCACATTCCGTTGGCCTTCTTCACCAGCACAGGGTTGGCTACCCAACTCGGGTATTAGACTTCCTTAACAAAGTCTACTGTCAGGAGCTTCCCGACCTCCTTGTTAACTTCCCTCTACCACTCTGGGGTGAGGTTCCGTTTTCTTTGTCTAATTGGCCTTACTGAGGGGTCCACATTAAGTCTATGAGTAATTATTCTAGGGTCAATATCAGGCATTTCTATGGTGGACTAGGCAAAAACATCTAAATTATCAAGTAGAAAGCTTACCAGCTGTAGTTTGTGGGGATTGCTAAGCAGTGCGCTGATCTGGAGGGTCTTCGTCGGATCATCTTCGGAGACTCGAATATGGGTGGCTTCCTTCACCGAGGCAGCTCACTCCTCTATATGCTCGGGTGGAGGCTCTAGTTCGACATCGTCTGCCAACTTCGCCTTGCCCTTCAACGTGACCACGTAGCACTTATGTGATTCCAGTTGGTCACCTCGTACGACTCCTACTTCATAGTCTGTCGGGAATTTCATCGCCAGATAGTAGGTGGACATGACTACATGAAGGGTGTGCAGAATGGGCCGACCTAAAATCGTGTTGTAGGGGGACGGAGTTGCGACTACAAGGAAGGTGTGCTCGAGCATGCGAGGTTGGGCCATGTTCCCGCTACAACTGGCACCATTATTCGTCCAAGGGGCCTAACTACTTCGCCGCTGAATCCTACAAGAGGTGAGTTTGCTAGTTGCATATC
The DNA here is from genome assembly GCF_056320005.1 of Nelumbo lutea. NCBI lineage: Eukaryota > Viridiplantae > Streptophyta > Magnoliopsida > Proteales > Nelumbonaceae > Nelumbo > Nelumbo lutea. The sequence continues at coordinate 36,538,303 of NC_142689.1, read as the reverse complement.
ACTTTGTTGTAATTGTAGCTTCTCGAAAGCTTCCAGAAAAAGGATATTCGTAGAACTCCCTAAGTACACCAGTATCTTCTTTACTTTGAAATCGTTGATTACTAGCTTGACAATGAGGGCATCATCGTGCGGGTATTGTATCCCACGAGCGTCATCCTTGGTGAAATAAATGGGCTCTTCGATCCGAGGCCTCTTTGGTGGGTTTCTTGCTTCTTGATCAAGCTCCCGAACTAGGTCGTTTCTTCTGCTCGACTCCGGAGAATTTCTTCTTTGGTCGGCTTGAAGATCTCCCGACTCCCTACCATCCCGCTGGATGTACTGCTTCAAATAGCCGCGGTGGATCAACTCCTCAATCTCGTCGCGTAGGTTCTGGCAGTTCTTAGTGGTGTGCCCGAAGTCATGATGGAAGTGATAGTAGATGTTCGGGTTTCTAGTCGTCGGATCTCCCCGCATCTTGGGTGGCCACTTGAGGTAACTGGCATCCTTTATTAACATCAGTATCTCACCTCGCTTCACGTTGAGGGGAGTGTAGGAGGACCTTTCAATGGGGGCTATCCTAAATTGCTGACCTGATCTAGAACCCCAAGATGGAGACTTACTCTTCTTTCTTGGAGACCTACTTCTCCTTGGTGACTTACTCTTCCTTCACCAATGCTTATTGCTGCTAGCTTCTTCGTCTTCCCTTTTTCTCTTTTCTCCTTGTGGGGCCTCAACCTTGGGGTTAAGTGCCTCCTTAGTCTTCATAAAGTTTTCAGCGTCAGAGAGAAATTTCTTGATGGTCTTCAACGGATAAACACCAAGCTGCTAGCTTCTTTGTCTTCCATTTTTCTCTTTTCTCCTTGCGGGGCCTCAAACTTGGGGTTAAGTGCCTCCTTGGTCTTCATAAAGTTTTCAGCGTCGGAAAGAAATTTCTTGATGGTCTTCAATGGATAAACACCGAGGTGCCATGCGAACTCTTTGTGCTTGACTCCCTTTATCACCGTAGTGATTTGAACAGCTGGTTTGAGGTCTGGTATTTGTAAGCGTTCGACGCGGAAGCGTGCAATAAAACTTCAGATGGTCTCGTTTTCCCTCTACACCACGTTCAGAATGCTTGCTTGGGACTTCGAGCACTTCTTACAAGTGATGAAGTGGGCGTTGAAGCAATCGACGAACTGAGCCTAACTAGTAATTTAGCCCGACGCTAAACTCCTGTACCACGTTTTGGCTACCCCTCTAAAAGCAGTAGAAAAGGCAACGTACATGCTCACCTCGTCTGCCCCAGCGATGAGCATCTAAGACTGGAATGCATCCACATGATCATTGGGTCATACTTCCTATCGTAGGTCTCCAAAGTTGGGACCTTGAAGTCCTTTGGTCTTGGGGCTGCAAGGATGTCTGATGACAAGGGGGAGGGCCACCTATGCAGCTACGGAGCTCACTTCCTCCCGCACCCTACTCTGCTCCAATGGCTGACTGTTCCTAGGTGTCGGGCTGTTTCTGGGGGATTGTTGGCGTGACTTGCGGTGACGCCGCATCTTTGTTACTTCCACGTTGGTGTTGTTTACCTCTGTGTTGTCCTAGACTTCGATCCTCATTCACTCATGTTCTTGGAAGCTATCGCAAGGTGGGAGAGGGTTCTGGCTTCCCGCTTCTTCTCGGTCATGAACTTGTTGATGGCTATTGTGGGGCTTAGAGGGGACTTGGCGTGAGCCCGTGCCTCTGGCCCCAAGATGTTGTTGGTTACTTACTTCGGGCCCATGGTTCTCTCTCCACAAATGTTACTACTGGTCGGTTCGTGTTCGGTGGCCGACCTCAGGCCGCTCGTTCTGGTTTTTACCCCCTTGAGGGGGAGGGGGTGTACACCGACCCTCGGTCCTGTCACAAGGTGGGGTCTGGTTCTGGGGAAGAACTGGAACCTGGGGATTTCTCACACCCCGGGGAGGAAACCGACGCGCATTCTGCTGTTGGTTTGAATTCCTATTCAGATTCAGGTTCTGAGATTGATGTTGGTGCTAATGTTGTTGGTGTTGCAACGATGGGAATTGTTGTTGGTGCTGCTGGTAGAAATAGTACTAGTGAAGCTGTTGGAACTGGTGCATTTGATTCATCTGTAGCTGTATGGTTTGGATGCTCTGGACTAGTTTGTCGAACTGTTGGCGCCCGAATCCAAGGGGGACCACAGAGGGCTCCGGCACAGAGAAAGTGGTGCTCACCTGAGGTAGCGAGATGTTCAACTGCTGTGTACCGTAATAAGTCGGTTGAGGAGAGATCCCCAAAGCAGTAAGAGGGATAGTAAACTGGCCGATGAAGACCAAAGGGAACTCCTAGTTGGTTGTGCTCCGATCTTGTCCTCCAAAGATGGTCACGTCAACACTCTTTCCAGTATTGCTTGAAGAAGCCATTGAATATGAAATAATTGAGAGGTAAAGAACTTTAGCTTTTCGAATGTTTCCCACAGACGGCGCCAATTGATCGTGTGCGATCTGGGTGCTCCTAGCTGTAAGGCAGCTCAGACGTCAGTCACCAAGTCAATCGCGAAAGAGGGATCAGAGAACCCGAGGTGGCTAATCCAGCGAGGTCGCTCCGATGCTTAAGTTAGTTCTTAGTAGGTAAATGCGAGCTGAAAATCAATAAAGTAGAGAGCTAGAATGCACTTAATTGCACGTACCTTTCGCTATGGGTTGAGTGTCCTTATATAGTTGAGTTGCCATGAGCCCCAAGGATCCTTCCCCGGGATCTTCGGACCGGGAAGTAGAAGTCTGTTCCGCTCCAGAAGGTGGATAACGTGCCGACTAGTTAAGGCTTATCGTGTCCATCTGATTCGGATAAGGCCTATAGTTCTGCGTCATGATCCCAGAGAGCTTGGAGACAACTAGTGATCTTCTAGAACCTGCTATGTGTCACTTTGTTAGCCTCATCCATCTGAGGTCCCGGAGTTCGGCGCTACTCGAGTGACTAGGACTCCCGAGGTGACTCAGCTTGTACGAGGTGACCATAGTGTTGAGTAATCGTCCAATTGGTGGGCTACATCCACGTGTCCTGCCAAATCACCCCTCATCAGACACCGTCTTAGTTCAGGTTTTCTTTTTTTCTTTTTTTTTTCACTTACCATGCATTTCCATTACTTAAATTCCTTGACCAATCATATGTGTCATTTGTTAGTGGGTCATTTAATACAACGTTTGATTATCTTGATTTATCTTTGAGTTTCTATAATTAATTTTTAATCTTTCTTGGTGCTTTTATTTATATATCAATTTATTCTTTTAGTCTTCAATAATCTTTCTTGCCTAGTTGTTAAATTGAATAGTTAAAGTTTGTGCAGGGTGCTTAACACCTTCCCACATTGTACTTCGGTCCCTAAACCCTAAGAATCTCTATTCCCTAGTAGGCTATGAGTCATTATGAAAACCATTAATTTTCTTACAAAATCCTTGGTTTTCCTAAATTTCAAATTCCCCAAAATTTAATTGATGACTTTGTCTCCCTTTGGTTCAGGTAATTACACCTTGTGTTTTTGATACTTTGAACTTTGGTTCCATGAATACGAGATGGTTTAGACTGTATGCCCTTCCTGAAAATGGGGTCATCTTCTATGAACTATCTCGTATGGACATGAGCATTGTAGCATGAGGTCGTCCATATCTATTGGTAGATGGCAATTCTAGGTTGATCTTCTTCTTAGACTTTTTATAGTAGGTCTAGGTTCACTTTAAGTTGCTCAGTGTTTGTGATCTCATTGGACTACTTGGTCTGGCAAGGTCAATAATCCAATCTCCATAGCTATCACAACTTCAGCCTCGAATGTCAAGTTGAAAGGCGTTTCTTCTATTGTCAATCTAGGGGTTATCTGATATACCCATAAGTTAACAATACAGTTCCTTTGCCCATGCTACGACTAAACCCCCCCGAGTTATGTGTACAGGGCATATGCATCTGTATTTGCCCGTATCGTATTGTATATGCACCGATATGGGACGAAAGATATAGACATAATTTGCATTATCAATTAGTTTATATATAATCTAGACAAATAACATATATTTATGTTCATCAATTCCAACTGATTAAATAAAAAATAATATTCAAAATTAGTATTTTGTAAATTAATGGAATAAATTATTTTTCAAATCTAGATTTATATAAAAAAGTGGTTTTAAATCTCAAGAAATTTATACATATAAAAATATTAGTGATAGATTGATTATTTTAGTACTTAAAATTTATAAATTTGGGCATGATATGTATCTTAAAATCTTTATAAATTATTAATTAATATTTTAATTTGCATTGAATAACAACATATTTATTATTTACAAAAATGAAAATATTTTTTTTTACAAAATACTAGAGAATATAATATAAATTGAATTTGTGTTCAAATTTACTAATCTACTTTTATATCAAAAATGTTTTTTCATTTCATAAAATTTATAAAGATAAATTGAATTCATACCCGGAGTTTTGTAAATAAACTTAAATATACCTTGGGGGCTGTCTCCACTAGACTTAAGTGCACCCTTATTTCTTCTCCAGTATCATAAACTTGTTTTAATATTCTAAAAATCCTATTTTACCCTTTAAAAATAATACTTTTTTTAAATAATATTTTTATTTTGTTTCTGAATTTCTACAATTGGAACAATGTTTATAATATACAACACAGAGGAATCAACTTTGACTGGTGGGGGCAGTTTGTTCAAGTTATAGTGGTGAACCAAATATCTGGCCACGGTACAACAATGAGTACCTTCAATTTCTGTTAAGAGAGAGAGAGAGAGAGAGAGAGAGAGCATAAGCTCCTATTATGAATTGTACAGTGGTACAATATATAAATTCTGTGTGTTTCCTTCACCTCGCCAGAGTTCACTCTATGTATAGGGGAAAGGAAAAACAAAGTGATGAACATTATTTGGGTCTTTTATTTTTTATTTTTGCTATTTTTTTTGAAATTTAAGGTATGATGAAGGATAAAAATGTCTTTTTATAACGACAAGTATATTTAAGTCTATTTAAAAAATATAGGGCATGTTTAAGAAAACTTAAGGTATACTTAAGTCTTTTACCCTGCATATATATTTAATATATTTTATGTTAAGATTATATATTTTTATAAATTATTAATTGATATTTTAATTATATTTTATAATAACATGTTTATTGTTTATAAAAGTAAAAATATTTTTACCAAACATTTGAGAATTAATTTTTAGTAGATTATTTTGTTAATGATAAAAATTAAAAATAATAAAATGTAAAATAATTGATGTAATAATTCACATATAATAGTTGCATATATTTTGTGCCTTGAACTTCAATAGAAAATAACACAATAATAGCTTTTTACATGTATTAATTTGTCAAAATATCTATAATATGTTATAGGACTCTTGATTGATACATTATCAATAAAGTTGTATGATTTCTATGCATAATATATTTCTTCATAAATACCATTAGAATATACATTTATTATGTATTTATATACTAGTTATGACTATTTTGATCTTAAATATAATGTTATTAAGATATTTATGAAATTTATATGCATTTCTTAGTCTATCCAAGCATCTTCATATTTCATCCCTATCCATGCGTTTCCAAAGTATACTTGTATACCAATAATATGATAGATACTGGATACTAATACTTTAATCATTCTAGATGATTGCATCAAAAGAAAAAATGTACAACACACCCTATGAATATGACATCCATCCATACATTGAAAAATTCTCCCAATAAATTTATGGTTCCACTATGATATCGAAAAGATATGATATTGGAAAAACAACTAAACAATAAACTGAAATCACAAACATGATAGCAAATAAAGTGTTATTTATAAAAATTCATGGGTGGGTTTTGATTGGTCAAAACTCTTTCCATATTTTTTGCATCATAGATTTTCCCCATAAATTTAACATAAAGTGAAGGAAATATTCCTAATTTATGGGGAATGCCTTGCTCTCAACGCATGTGCACCAATTTTGCATTCACGTGTAGACCCGGATTCGACATATACCAATATAAGAGATATTCCCAATGTGTGGCTGAACTTTTTGCTTGCAGATCCTCACAACACCGTTCTCACACCATTCCCAAGGATTGTGCGAGGAAATGAGATCTGCTCCTCACAGAGCACGCTTCACACCCACCTCACAGCCACATTCCACCCTGCATTGGAACATCTCTCCATGAATAATAAATACAAATAAAGGAGATGTTCCCGATTTGTGGCCAAGACAAGTTGTGAGGTCATCGTGAGATGCACTATGTGAGGAGTAGATCTAAACTCCTGTTCAAACAATGAGACCGTATCTATTCCTCACACAGCACGCCTTACACTGACCTCACAGGTACATCCCAACATGTATCGGGAACATCTCCCTTCTCTACTTATATATTAATCAGGGAGATGTTCCAGTTCCCACTGCACAGTGAAATGTGCCTGGGATGTCAGTGTGAGGCGCGTTCTGTGAGGAACAGATCCGGGTCGGCGAGCGGTGTGAACACGGTCGTGAGGACTGAATCCGATCTTGCAGAAGATCCGGGTTCATACTTCATACGGTAGGGCTCACACCATTTATTCGGCGTGATCGCTCTCACGTGATCATCATCCATAAATCTCATTATGATGCGAAGAGTACCCTCAACCTGGCGCAGAAACAGCGGTTTTGCAAAGGTAACGAAAGAGAGCGATGGAAAACGGTGGGAAAGCAAATGGTGGAGAAGAGAAGGAAAAGGTGGTGGAGAAGCTCTGCAGACGTTGCAAAGAAACGTTCAACCCTTCCTCTAACAACACATCTTCGTGCAGGTTTCACCCTTCATTCTTCGTTTCTCGAAGACATGACGATCAGAAGAGGTTCTCTCTCTGCCCCTGTCTTTGTTTCTCTCCATAGTTTGCACAATTATTTTGGTTTCCATCTTCAACCACTGGAATCTAGATATACTAGCCGATGGTAGTTGGCCCAAATAACAAATAGCATAGTCTTTCTTTTGTATGGTTGATTATTTCTCATGTTTGGCCGATTTCTTTCTCTTTTGTTATTATCTCACAATAGTAATTGATGGGTGTTGACCAACATGAACATCCTGGCTTTCGTTTGCATGATTGATGGTTAATTGTGGGCAATTTTCTAAATTTTGTGGCTTGAGTCAATAAAGCGAACAAACCAACATCTATTTCATGTGATAGCGTATATGCTTGAAGTTTTCCTTGATTTCGTTTGGAAATTAAAAGTAACCATGAACTGAGACATGCTTTGGTTCTGAGATCTAACTTTCCATAAAGAAAATTTTAGTGGAAATCCTTGCACTTTACCTTTATGAGGCATGATCCACAAAGCAGATGGTGTATTCCAATATGATCCCATTATTATGATCTAAGTGGTTATTTTTATCGCACTAGTTGAAATTATAGCGAAATCCATAGAGTGCAAATTTATTCCTCAGGCTCAGTTTTGAAGGAGTACAAATACAAATACGTAGAGTACAAAACCTTGTATTTTATATTATTTTGTCAATTTGTACTGTACGTATTTGTATTTGTATTGCAGAGTCTGACACTATTGTCTAGAACTTGTTTTCTCATTATATACTGGGTCAGTATTATTTTGTGCATGTTCTATTATTTATAATTATTTTTTCGAGAAGTTTTTTTTTGGTGACCACCATCTGTATTCTACCGTATGCTTGCAGCCTTTTCTTCGTTCCTTTCTTTAGTCACTATTTTTTCAAGAAGGTTTTTTCTTTTTTTTTTTTTTTGGTGGTCACCATCTTCATGCTACCGTATGCTTGCAGCCTTTTCTTCTTCCCTTCTTTAGTCACTTCGGGTACTTAGTAGTTCATTTACATGGATTAATGGATATCTGGTTACAAGAATGGGCTTCACCGTATGATTTGAAAACCATTACCGGATAGGAAAACTCCCTGTTCAACCTCTTCAAACTGATCAAGTAAATTACTAAAAACTAGTATGGGCATGCTAATTCACCTGTGGGAAATGGATGACTTCTGTTTCATTGTTTCCTACTAAAACTAGTACTTTAATTAGGTAAGTTCCTAGTTGAACCATCCAAATTGTTTTATTTGTGGTTGGAATTAATTTTGGTTATAATAATCTAGTGGTAGTTTCCAAGTTGTGAACAACCTAAAGAACATTACTAGCACAGCTAATGTTTATTGCAGTATCTCTACTGATGTCATAAATAGATGCCTAGTAGATGAAAAAGCTCTGACTTGTTTCACGGTTCAGAAAACATGTGTGGGGATGATTTTCAATGTTATGCAGTTCAAAGGCCTTGTTCTAGGCATTTTGAGGCAAAGAAGAAGTATTCCAAGCGGGCATTTTAGCATGGGAACTAGTGGGGAGCCTACTAGTGTCATTATACTAAGAACTTTCAAAAACCAAGGACCATCAATAAAGACCATATCTGGGATTCAAAGACATATTATGTAAGGTACTGTCCAAATGGCCATCTCTGATGCACCTCAAATACATATTACTTTCAAGAACTTAAATATTTTCATACACTTGACACAAGCCTTCAGAACCAGGTGAGGCAGAAGTGGCCATTTGAAAATTCTCAACAAAACCTTGAAATTTGGATTGTTGCAAAGTTCCATATCCAACCTACCAACTTATTATATGTCATTGTTTACGATACCTGCATTGGTGCCAAGCATTTTGGACAAAGCTAAGAGAGATTTCTTATGGGAAGGATTTAAGGAAGGGGAGCACAAATTCCATTTTGTATAGTGGAACAAAGTATGTGGTCCAAAATCAAGAGGAGGGACAGGTCTAAGGAGCCTTCAGGTGATGAATAAGGCTCTGTTATCTAAATGCTGGTGGAGGTATGGTAATAAACAGGGGAAGCTTTGGAGGGAGGTAGTTGTGGAAAAGTTTGGTAGAGCCATAATGGGCTGTGAATCTCTTGACTCTTCCCAACCCTTTGGCTGGAGCCCTTGGAAAGGAATTCTAAAACTCAGGGATGGGTTTAGGAAATCCATTAGGCTAAATCCTGGTGCTGGTGATAGGATTCTATTTTGAGAAGATGTCTGGTGCGGGGACAGACCTTTGACACAGTCATTCCTTCTCTCTTTGCAATTTCTGCAAAAAAGGAAGCCTCCGTTGCACAGAATTGTGAGCTGGTGGGGTCCCAGGTCGTGTGGTCTCCACTTTAGGTGCCACCTCAATGATTGGGAGGTTGGGGATCTGATTGAGTTGATGGCCAGCTTGGCTAGAGTTTGCATCCAGCCAGCCTAATGTGGGTGACAACAGGATTCAACCAGATCTTACTATAGCATGGTTAAGGGAGAAGGAAGGAGGGCCTTGGAGGCTAGCACACTTGTTGGCTGAAGCCAGAGATGTCTTGGACTCAATGAATGTAAAGCTGGTTTGGATTCCTAGGGAGTTGAACACTGTTGCTGATAGCCTAGAAAAGTTGGGGGCTTTTAGAGAAAATTTGTTTAGTGACAGTTATTTTCTCTGCTTCTGCCTCTTCAGGCCGCTGTACATCATCTCATGTACCCTTTTTCTTCTCCTTTTAATGAAAGTTAACTTCGCTAAAAAAATCATACTACAACCTCGTGATGGTGGAAGCTGTGAATTCTGTTCATTGGCAATGGATCTGGAAAGCCCATGTCCCTTTGAAAATTTTATTTTTCTTGTGGTCTGCAATATTAGATAGAATCTTGACATGGACCGACTTAACCAAAGGGGTTTGGCTCTAGTCAATGTGTGTACCCTCTGTGCTGAAACAGAGAAAATGAGTCCACATCTGCTGGTTTGTTGCAGGTACTTCTTTCATTTGTGGACCCATTTTGTGAGGCTTTTTGAATTGCATTGGATGAGCCCACCTGAGATTCAGGGATTAATCTCAGCCTGGAAACTGGGTAGTTTATCCAAAAAAGGCACAGCTTATGGCAGGCTACCCCTTTGGCCATTTGTTGGGTACTATGGAAAGAAAGAAACTTGCGAAATTTACTCATAAAAAAAAAAAAACAAAAAAAACTTGCGAAATTTTGAAGAAAAATCACTCCCAACATTATCACAATCAAAGCTTGTGGTTGAGGTGAGGGATCCTCTCCCTCATTAGTAATAGAAGTTCTTTTTTTTTGTTTATCAAAAAAAAAAAAAGAAAATTATTCTGTTTAACCTTTAGGTTTAAACTGTAGATGGATAAGTGATGTTTGGACTTTTTTGTAAAAAGTTATGGACTGAGAAATAGGAAGTTCAATATATCTAAACTGCAAATATTTACAATTCCATAAACCTAGGGTCTTGGGACTTGGGGTTGGGAGGGGTGAACTGGATACAAACCTAACCTTTGGGATTTTTTGCACACGTGTCCTTATTCAGACTTGAACCAACATTATCACAATCGCAGGCTCAGAATCAATGACAATAAATAGAAAATTCTGAAGTCTCTTCATTTCTTCTATGTCATTATTTTTCATGTTGGAATGATTTAGTTACCTCTCAGCTAGAAAGATCTCAAGAGATTTCCTTTTATTGATTCCAACTGAGGTTTTGAGTTAAGATAATAAACCCTTGGCTCAGATCCACTGACAATAAATAGCAAATACATTTTGAAGATCTACATTTACTACATATCATTGTTTTCCATTCTAGAATTAGTTTCTTCATGCTAGAGTGGAACTACAGGGTTTTCCTTATTTATTCCAACTAAGGGGTTTCATAAATTAGAAGAAATATCACTGATATTAAAGGGGCTTAGATTTTTTTTTTTTAAATGGTAGCATTCATTGAAAAAAACCGGGGGGGGGGGTACATGAAGGATGGGGCTTCGAATGGTGGAGGGAACATAACCCTCCTTGTCAAGTGGCTTTGGATGTTTAGCAAGTTACGAGGGAAAGTTGTAGTGTAGAAATATGGTATGCAGAAATTTTGTGTAAGAGTATTTCAATGTCTTCAAATAGTTATGGTTAAGTTCTTGGAGAGGTGTTTCCAAGATTTTGAAAATATAATATAAGACATGCAGTGTGAGGTAGGAAAAAGTGACAGGGTATGGGGTGATTGTTACATTGACTTTACAGAATTATGCATTGACTATGCACAGCTAGCTAGGTGCTGATGGTTGCTTCTTTACAAGACTAAATAAGATATGATTTGGGTGCCAAGATTCAAGAGGAACAATGAATGAATGGGTTGTGGATATTGCAGCTGTTTTACTACCCAGACTAGCCAAAGCTAGGTTTAGGGAAGAATAAAAGAGTCAGTAGATGGAACTACAAAGGAGTATTCACTAAAAGCTCCTTTGTAACAACAGTTGGTTCAGAACTTCTCTCATGCTCTAGACCCCTTTTTAGAGGATGCATTCTGTGATAGCCTTCTTGCTTATGGACTGCAAGTTTCGGGAAATACTTCCTGGTTATGAGCTAGTTATAAGTAAAGAAATTTTTAGTTAACTGCCATATTTTATATATTGGGGGGGAGCATGCAAATCATATTTTGCTTCACTGAGCTGTGCATGTTGTTTTGGAGTCATGTTGCCATCACAACCTTAGATTCTCAAGGAAATGGATTAATTTGTTTTTCTTTATCTTTCCCTTTTTTCTTGGTGGTTAGTTTGGATTCCATCTATAATACCAGGATACCTCTACATTAGCATCCTGGTGTTGGACTGTCGTGATATGCAACCAAGACAACACCAAATACTGTGTATACTTCTAGACTATATTATATAGTATTGACACTTTAGGCTTTAATCCTATATTTGGAAGCATGATATAAAAGACCATTATCCAGCATTCTGGGGTCTTGGGAGAGGTGGGCTGGACATAGACCTAACCTTTGACATTTTTTTTGCACAATGTGGCCGCTGTCAGACTGAAACCTGCATTCTCATGCTTGTCAGTCTGAGATTTTAGCATATTACCAAATGGGTCCTATACAGAAGCATGATGTAAGCATATTAACTAATAACTAGGACATCCAACATGCATTCCTATACCTGTGTCCAGGATTTTAGGAAATGGTGAGTTATTCCCCATTTTCCATGCGTAAGTCAACAACTCTATCTCTCTCTCTCAGATTCCTCAATGTGCATACTATGTTATCTGGATGCGGCAAAGTCATGGCTGGATACAGTTTTGGATACAAAATTTACACTAAAAATTGAAATATTCAACAGGATACGACACTCCATTACAGGTATTGGGTATCATAAATATCATTTCCCTCCTTTTGTAAACAAGGAATAGAATCAATAGTGTGCATCATTTTTAAGGTTATTGTTGAATCTCTTTTTATGTTTATCTTCCCTAGTATTCGTCATCATCTCAAAATTTCTCCTGAAAAGAAGGGTTGGTTTTGTTTTCTTTCTTTTACTTGTTTTAAGCACTAATACAGAAAATGAACATTTAAAAGTATGGTTACTGTTTATGGTCAGTACTGTAGGCTTTTGCAACATGTAGGCCACGTGTTGCAGAGAACATGCAACAACTTATTCCTTCAATCTGCTGCAAGTTGGTCTGATTTGATGCAACAGATTTGACATTCTAAGCTCTCACTCAGACATTGAAACACTCCGGATCCTCAAAAATGCTGTCCTTGTGCAATCTTACTATGCCTTGTATTGCAACAACAAACTTAATAATTCTTTGATTAAGTAGTTTCCTTTCGAAAGACTTTGCCTTCTTACCAGTCTTTTTGTTTTATTTTTCTCTGCATTCTATTTGCTAAAGGTACTATGAGTTGGGGCCAGATGATCCTCCTTATGCTGCCAAGTTCTATGATTGCTGTGGGGCTGAGGACCCTAATGCATTAGGCTGCAGAACTGATCTCCATGTCACTTACGATGAGTAGTAAAACTCTTTTTATCTCCGTGGCCTGGACTGTATATTAAATGTGTAAAGATATAGAACTGGATTTTCATCCTATAATTAGTTACATTGTATTTCATTTTACCATATAATGACAATTGTGTCTTTTCCAGTTAGGTTCTTTGCGGAGTTTTTTTTGGGTCTGACGTAGATTCTGTGAGGACTAATTCAACTTCAGATGCGTTGAATGATCCTTGGCTATTCTAATGCTTTCACTCTCTCTAAAGCATAAAAATTAAGCAGTCTGATTTTAGTGTCACATTTAATTTGAAAATAAAATCCCACCAGAGCATGACTGCCGAGTCACAATAGCTGAGTCTGATACTTAATATTGGATAATCAATCTGAAAACTGAAAATTAAGACATGTCCTCCTGGAAATTGAGACATGTACAAGCAGGTAATGGACGTTTTCGCAAGAAAATGTAGAGGGGGAAATCAGATAGAGAAAAACATTCCTGTCTCTCTCGTGGATGTGGTTGATGCAGCATTTTGAACTTTTGATTCAACGTCTGAAGTGATGAGATGGCTTTTACGTCGTCATGTTAGAATTTACATAATGAATGTACCTGACCTTGATTAGTACCAGTGTTTTCAACCCGCTATTTACTTCTGGTTGAACCGCTCAAACTGTCACATGGTTAAGGTCAAAGACCGTCCGATGGTTGGCCTGTTGATCCAGTCGACCAGGTGATCGGGTTGTGGGTTGCATATTGTGTATGCAAATTCCAGGAGGTCATAACTTTGTATTTTAAATTTTAATCTCTGATTGAGGTGATTTTTTTTTTTTTTTAATTTTGTGTAACTTTTCAAGATTTATGTGTCTCAATGTGTCTTGGTTCTGTTATTTTTTTGTCTCAAAATGCAATTATCTATATATATTTAAATTTTCATATGACTGATGTGGCATGGTCTGATCTAGACGATGACTGGTCTTGGGATTGTCTTGCAACGGTGGTGGCAGGAAATGTGATCTCACTTTTGATGAATCGCCTACCTAATCGGCATGTTTTCTTCTGATGGATTCTCGCTTAGACTCCTGGGGCCAGACTCGAGAGTTGAGAATCCACATGCAGTTGCAGTCTGTGTTCCAATGTAACTTGCCAGTTGTTCATATTTAGTGGATACTCTAGCCAAACGGAGTTTTCGGGTGATCTGATGAGTGATGATCCTTAACCATTTGGGTTCGCATCGGCCCCCCACAGACTTTCCCCCAAAAACGTCCCACGAAACCTAGGCGCGACGCGTGTTATGACACACGCACTAGGATGACTCGTGCGGTCTCTATTTCACACCGTTTGTATCATGTCCATTAATTACTTCTCACCCAAAAGGGTATTCTTTCTCCTATTCTACTGTTAACGGAAACCCTTGGCGCCCTCTTTCGTAACCCACCCACCGGAGATAAACTCTTTCGAGTTCCGCCGACCGACGTCGATGGCCATACAAACAGCGAGAAGGTAAGTATTCTGTAATGGAGGGAAGTAAGCGTCGCTGGTTTTCTCGGCGCCCCCTAACTACTTCGCTTACTTCCCTTCCAGCGGTAGCGTCGCTGGTTTTCTCGGAGAAATGCTTAGTACTGGATTTAATGTCCTTGGGTTCAACTGGATGTCGTCGGCGGCGGTCACAGACCTGGAGAGCATAGTCATGGATTGGCTTGGCAAGATGCTTAAGCTCCCCAAGTCTTTCCTCTTCTCTGGAAATGGTGGTGGTGTGCTACAAGGGACTACCTGTGAAGCCATCCTGTGCACGCTCACGGTAGCCAGAGATCGGATGTTGAACAGAATTGGTAGGGAGAACATAGGGAAGTTGGTGGTTTATGGATCAGATCAGCCCCACTGTGCACTCCAGAAAGCTGCCCACATTGTAGGGATCTTTCCAAACAACTTCCGTGCCGTTGCAACGAGTAAGCCCACCTCATTTGGGCTGGCCCCCGAGTCTCTTCGGTTTGCAATCCAAGCAGATATACAAGCTAGGCTCATCCCATTATTCCTCTGTGCTACTGTCGGTACTACATCGTCGACAGCCGTCGACCCAATTGCTCCTCTATGCGCAGTGACCAAAGAGTATGGAGTTTGGGTTCACATCGACGCAGCATACGCTGGAAGCGCATGGATATGTTCTGAGTTTAGACACTTCATCGTTGGGGTAGAGGATGCAGACTCGTTCAGTTTCAATGCACACAAGTGGTTCTTCACCACTCTCGATTGCTAGTACCTTTGGGTCAAGGACCCTAGCGCCCTTGTTAAGGCCCCGTCAACCAGTCCTGAGTATTTGAGGAACAAAGCTACTGATAGACTACAAAGACTGGTAAATAGCCCTCAGTCGTCGATTCCGAGCCATAAAGCTCTGGATGGTGCTTCGGAGCTATGGTGTAGCCAACCTAAGAAATTTCCTTCAGACCCACATGAAAATGGCTAAGCACTTCGAAGAGAAGGTAACCATGGACAAGAGGTTTGAGATTGTGGTGCCGAGGAATTTCGCGATGGTATGCTTCCTGGCTGCTACCGCCGCCGGTGAAGGATCATGAGGATGAGATGCTCAGGCAATCGTCAGAGTTGGAACGTGCAAACGAGATCGACCGTAAGTTGCTGTAGTCGATCAACTCGGCAGGGTGCATATACATGGCACATTCGGTGGTCGGGGGTGTTTACATGATCAGGTTCGCTGTTGGTGCAATCCTTACGGAGGACTGCCATGTGAACTTGGCATGGAAGGTAGTGCAGGAACATGCAGAGGCCATTCTCAAAGCGTGTCCGTATTCGTGGAGTTGAGGGTTTAATTCAAACTTATGAAAATAAAGAGTAAGACCCAGGAAAAAAATAAAAGAAATTAATTACTTGGGTTCATTAATTTTACAACAACGATTCTCTCTCTCTTTCTCTTTCTTTCTCTCCGTTTGTATGGCTGTCGGCGTCGGCTGGCAGAACTTGAAAGAGTTTATCTCAGGTGGGTGGGTTACGAAAGGGGGAGCCAAGGGTTTCAGTTCACAGTAGAATAGGAGAAAGAATACCGAAAATGGGACCGCACGAGTCATCCTAATGCACATGTATCATGGAATGCATCATGCCTAGATTTCGTGGGACGTTTTTGGGGGGCAAGTCTGTGGGGGCAGCAGATGTGAATCCTAACCATTTGTGTTATGCTAAGCTAGAACTGTAAACGATTCATTTCATGCTAATTTTTATTCCAAGGCTATATTTGGTTTCAATGAAAAGGTAGGAAAACATAGGGATAAACCAGGTTTGTAAAAGTTTTCCTTCGTTTCTTTTTCTTTCCCTACTTTTTCCTTCAAACCAAACACAACACAAGAGAATGATAGAATTAATTGATCAGCCTTTTTGTTTGGCCTTTTTAGAGTCCACTAAATTCCTGAATTCGTTTACTAAATCCCCAAATGTATTTATCTCCATCTCCATAAACAGCACCCGCTCCCTGAATTGAACTCAAATTATAACACAGAGTTGATAAACCTGCTGCTTGCGCTAGTTGTCCTTGAATTTAATAATAATAGTTAATGCATATATCAAATTGTATGGAGTGGTAACTTGAAACTTATTAATAGCTAAAGGAAACATTCAAACATGCCATCTTTTGTCTTATTTTATCCCCTCCTCTTGCATGTACTAATAGATGTTGACGTTGGTCCAGTACCATCAAGAGATTAGCTGTTTATGTCTCTCATTCTCATTCATGCATAAGTGTCATCTGTACAGAGACAAATATATGGATGAATGGATACAATGATACATCCCCCGTTGGAAAAGCACAACTCCTTTTAATTTTAAAGTCAATGGTGGAGCTCGAGTTTGGTCAAGTTCATTTACGGAACTAATTAAAGGGCCTTAGTTAGAAACTGAGGAATTAATTGAGCACCAAACTAGTCAGTAGTCACCACCGTTGTCTCGTTGTCTTTATTTGGTGCATTGCCACGCCGTGCAATAATAGTTTTGGCTTTAGCTAATCACAACGTTTATAATTATCACACGTATTTACGACCTTATAGCAATTAAAAGTAGGGTGAAATAGGTCGGTAACATTGTTGATCTTCCCTATTTTGCTTTGTATCAAACTCTTCTTGGATGCCTTGCCCAACACACATGGTGGAAAGCATATTACATTGTTATTGTTTTGTAGTGTGGTGTGTTGGAAAATGGGGTCACAGTAACTTTGGAGGAGAAGCTTTGAGACGCATTTGAAGACATTGCCTTTAGAACGTTATTTGTCTCCATTCAGTTTTACTGAATTTGCTATTGGGTTACAGGCAAATTCGTTCCCAAGATACAACAGAGCCTTGGACGAAAATCTGCAACCAACAAAGTTGAAGAATCTCCGAAGAAACCTTCTGTGAGACAGTAACAGACTGGACTAAGAGAGAGAGAGAGAGTGAATTTCGAAATTGTGTATTTTTGGAGTCTGATTCATGCTTCTTAAATAGTTTATGAAGAGGTATGAAGAAAAGGTAGGCGCTGGTTCAGAGAAGGCACCTTGAACAGTCACAATTTCAAACATTGTGACTATTTAAAAAGTAGTTAACAGTTAATGACTGTTAACTTTGAATTGTGCCTCTTGATCACACCCGATCGAATCGTGATCTTTGATCTCATTAACGATAATCAACGGTCAGCATCGCACCAAAACCAAAATTGCCATTTCGCGAGCCACGCGGGTGTGCGCGAAGTGCGAGCAAAGTGCGCCTCTAAAGCGCCTCATTGCGCCGCACACACGCATGCGCGCACGTTGCGCGGCATCAAACCCCCATACTCTCCTCTACTATCTCTAAGGAGTGCAAATCAGCTCCTACTAAAATACCGAAAACAAAGCTTATAATTTTTCAATGTGGGACAAGTTCCAAACTGGGTTTTGTAAGAGAAAAGCTAATTTTTTCAATCAAGTGTGCAGGTGCAATTTCTCATGTAATTGACCAATCAAACCCATGGGATTTAATCTCTTATGAGATTAAAATCCAATATGGTGTTTTCAAAGATCCTACCATGTTTGATGGGTGAGGCATCCATAGTTGTATAAACTTGTTCTTTACTTGCAACCCTCAAGTTTTTTAGCCTTAGCACCCTTGAGTATGGAAACCAGGTAATCACGTTCCATTTTTTATAAGCTCTTTGTCAAGGGGACATCTCTATCTATGTATCCCAATCCGTACCTTGTACTTTGGCTCTAGTGACAATTTGGTCTCCCAATTTTTTGAAATACAACAATTCAATTCCCAAATTTTTGAAATGCGTACAATATAATTTAGTACTTATTGTTAATGGACTGTCAGTTATATATATCACTTGACCTCACATGAGATTTATGACTTTTAAAAATATCAAAATTAACCTTGAAAATAAAAGTCATTGTTTATCATCTTCTTTAGAGAAATTTCAGTGACAGTATCCTCTAGGCAGCATATTGGCCAAATAGACACATGGCAATGGTTCTGGATGTAGTAGGCACGTTAGGTAAACACAATGAGTGAGCATGTAATAGCTATGTGACACATGTCCCAGTTTAATTATTTTGACAAAGATAATAAAATAGTGGATAATTTCTATCTAACGGAGCAAAAAAGTTTGGATGAAAGCCACATTAATTGAGACATGTGTCACATAACTATTACGTGCTCACTCATTGTGCTTACTTAATGTACCTACTACATCCGGACCCCATGGCAACTGGGGGTTACCCACCTTCTGCAGCGATAGTAATGGGGACGAAACAATCTGTGTATCTGATTTTGATGCTAGGTAGAATGTATCATGCACCAAATGGATGCTCAATAAAAGGTCAGATAGGCCAAAATTGCTACGCGATGCCAAGAGTGGTTCTAGAGGTTTATAGGGAAGCACCACCACCCATCTATAGTGTGGGTGCACCAGTGGCAGTAGTGGCACAAGCAAAGGTAGAGGTGTATGTAGAAGGTGGGGTTGCAATGGTAAGGCTAGCAGAAATGGTGAACGTAGGTTATACGTAGATCACCTACGATGGCACATATGCAAAACGACATCATGGAACCAATTTTGGATCAATTTTTGTTAGGTAAAAACAAAAACCAACCCAATTATTAATCGAGACAAAATCATGGAACCATAGCCATTATAATTATGTTCAATCAATTTAGCTCCATGCGTAGACCCAACCCATTGGTTTAGCTTTAGTTTTTCTTAAACAAATTAATGTTTATATAATAATTTATTAAATTGAATAAAAAATTATTGGGATGGGACTAGTATAGGCTATCTTGAACTAGACTTGACTTGTTGACAACCCTAAATATTGGGCTTAAGGAGAGAGAATAATTTGTTAGTAAATTAAATAAATAATCTAATAAATAAATAACTAAATAAATGTTTATTAAAATATTTCTCTCAATGTCAAATCTTCTATATTTTATTGATTTATAAATAAGTTATTACTTTTATTAAATAAATAAATGCTTAGATAATAATAATAATAAAATAAATAAAAAGTTGAGATAGAGAATAGGAGGAGAGAAATAATTAGGCTAGAGAGAAGAGGGTTGGCATTTTGTTTTACAGGATGGTATAATCATAAATAAGTATATGTGGCGCTCTTATAATTTTCGAATGTCATAGAGCCAATTACATTGTAAGGTTTGTCTTATATGTGGTAGTTTTATAATTTTCAAATATCATAGAGGCAATTACATAGTGAGATAAAAAGAGTAAATTTGTCTTATACGTGGCACTCCTATAATTTTTGGAGCCCGACTTCAGTCCAGGCTCTTTTGGTCCACACATCGTTCGTGCTTTCGGGGGACGCACCACGTGCCTCTACCGTTAGTGGGTTAATTGGACGTGAGTTTCTCTTCTAGCTCCCCTCTCCTCTCCTCTCCTCTGCCAGATGATTCTGAATCTCATGCTGCTCCTCTCTACCCGGCGGTGACTGCAAAACAATCACCTCCGGCTACTACACACTCATCATCGGCGATAGATCAAGACAGACAGACCACAACCCAACATAAACGCGGTCAACAAGTTGACTGCGCAAAAAAAAAAAAAAAAAAAGACAAACCACAACAAATGGACGAACAAAAAAACCCTCCTGCAAAACGAACCTCAGGGCCAACAAGGGGATAAGCAAATGGTGAATGGTCTGAAAATATATATGTGTTTGTGTGTGCAACAAAATTGTAGGTCTTGTTTTATTTCTTTTACTGGATTACTTTTTTATGAAGAAAAAATGGAGGACCTTAAGCTGACTCCTATAAACCACCCACCATCATTTAATTCCTCATCTTTAAGCTTCTACCTACAAAGAAGCCAAAAATAAGATATCCTTCTTCTATACACTTTGATTAAAACTAATTGGAATTGAGCCTTCATAACACATTTCTTCTTTGTTCTTATTTCTTCGTCTTATTATCCTTCTTCTTACAAAAATTGTCTAAAAGCTGAATGGAGATTCCTCACAAGATCCTTCACTTTCATGGAGAACTCAGGTTCCATCTACAACAATTAATTAGAAACGGTTCTCTTCTTTTAAAGATTGAACAAAGAACGAGAAATCAAATTACGACTTCGAAAAGTAGAATTTTCAAGATAAAAGCAACACTAATAAATTAATTGATTCGGCTACCACAGCAACTATGGTGATATTGAGAGCTGATTTTCCAAAGGGGATGACGCTGCTGTTGACAATAGTCAGGTGGAGTTTCTCTATCTCGGCCAGTGCCTTCGCAACAACTCCTTTCTGTTTCTCACAATGAACTCTTATGAGCACATCCTTGTCTGACACTCTCGCTTCTATTTCCGAGAGTGCCGCCTCATCATCGGAGCGACCCCCACCCAAGTTATTCTCATCGGAGGAAGAATTGTCTATTGGGTTTCCCTCTTATGTGGAGGATGGCCAAGAAGCTCATGTGGTATTTTTTGAGCCCATGGATGAGGGTATTTTTGTCCAAATGAAAATAGTCAAAGGAAATAACCTTTTAGTGGTGTTGGCTGTAAAAGATTGAAAGAAGAAAGAAAAAGAAGAGAATCCCATGTAAAAACAGAGAAGAGAAAATGAACAAACTTTTTGAATTCTAGCCTGCGCAGTTTTCATTTTGTGCTTCGATCAAAGGCCATTTGTGGTCCAATTGAGCTAAAATTTTGCATGCATGTTCGGACTTAAAGTTCTTAAATCTGAACGGTGGAGATCTGGTTTGGCTCACTGGTTTGTGAGATCTGAGGCCATGAATAGTACCTCTATTTTGGGTGAGATTTCTCCATTATTTTGAGATATTTGTTAGTTTCCAAGAAATGTATTTTCTTGATGATTTACTGATTGTATGCCTCTAGTTTTATCTAGAGAGAACCCTTGTACAATTATTTTCTTGATGGTGGAAGTTTTTGGGTGACTGTGGTTTTTTCCTTTCTACACGGGGAAGGTTTTTCCACATAAATTTGATTGTGTTCTTGTGTGCTTGTTCTTTGGTTTTAAGCTCTACTAAATTGTTTCCTAATAGATTCACACAAAGAGGGAGAAAAATATTATTTCCGCTGTTTTGAAATTTGGTTAGAGTTTGCTTGATTTCGTGATTCTCCCTACAAGTGGTATCAGAGCTTGTGGTTATTGTTACTGAATATCTTGTGTTGATATGGAAGCTAATTTGAGTAGAATGATTACTTTGAATGGTGCAAATTACCATACTTGGAAAGGAAAAATGGAAGATCTCCTTTATGTTAAACAATTTCATTTACCAGTATTTGCCACAAAGAAGCTAGAAAATATGTTTGAGGAACAATAGACCTTGTTACATTGACATATTTGTGGGTATATAAGGCAGTAGGTAGATGATAATGTTTTGAATCATATTAGTGGAGAAACACATGCATGAACACTCTGGAATAAACTTGAAGAGTTGTATGCTCAGAAAATGGGAAATAATAAAATGGTTCTCATCAAGCAGTTGATGGCTTTGTGGTATCGAGATGGAACTCTATTGACAGATCACTTGAATACGTTCCAAGGTATAATTAATCAGCTAGCTGGAATGGGTATCAAGTTTGATGATGAGATTAAGGGGTTGTGTCTATTGGTTACATTTCCAGACTCTTGCGAGACATTCAGAATGTCATTGAGTAACTTAGCTCCTTATGGTATAATCAATATGGATATGGCTAAGAGCAGTATTTTAAATGAAGAAACGAGAAGAAAGTCACATGGGTCTTCTCAACAATAAGAGATTTTGATTACAGAAAGAAGAGGGCGAAGTAAGAGCAAAGATTCCAGGAACAAAGATAAAGAAAGAAGTAAGTCCAACAGGTTTGTTGCAGTTGAGTATCATCATTGCGGAATGAAAGGACACATCAAGAAATATTGTAGACAGTTGAAACGAGAGAACAAGAAGAGGCAAAGAACAAGAGGGTGGTGATAACAAGGAAAATGATATAGTTTCTACCACTTCTACTAAAGACTTTCTTGCTGTTTATGATAGTGATGTTGTCAACGTTGCATGTCATGAGACTAGTTGGGTTATTAGTAGTGGAGCCTCCATTCATGCCACATCTCGAAAGGACTTCTTTACATCCTACACAGCAGGTGACTTTGGTACAGTAAAGATGGGCAATGACGGCTTGGCCAAAGTCGTTGGTATTGGAAATGTGTGCTTGAAGATGAACAATGACATGAAGCTACTTCTTAGAGGGGTAAAGCATATTCCTGACATTTGTTTGAATTTGATCTCTGTAGGTAAACTTGATGATGAAGGATATTGTAACACCTTCAGTAATGGTCAGTGGAAACTTACTAGAGGTGTTATGGTTGTTGCTCATGGAAACAATCATTCTAACTTGTATATACTACAAGCAGGACTCTCACAAGACGCTATCAATACTGTGAAAGATAAGCTTACATCAGAGTTGTGGCATAAGAGACTTACTCACATAAGCGAGAAAGGCTTGACAATATTGGCTAAAAAGAATCTTTTTTCTGGTGTGAATGATCCACATTTGGAAAGGTATACTCATTGCTTGGTAGGGAAGCAGAATATAGTTTCTTTCAGCGGTTCCTCTTCTTCAAGAAAATGCAGTATACTTTTAGTACATTCAGATGTGTGTGGTCCTATGGAGACAAGAACTCTAGGTGGTGCCAGTTATTTTGTGACCTTCATAGATGATTATTCAAGAAAGTTATGGGTGCACACTTTGAAGAGCAAAGATCAAGTGTTAGACGTGTTCAAGCAGTTTCAGGTTCAAGTTGAGCGAAATACTGGGAAAAAATTGCGATGCATCAGAATAGATAATGGGGGAGAGTATTCAGATCCTTTTGATGAGTACTACAGGCATCAAGGCATTCGACATTAAAAGACACTTCCTAAGACTCCTTAGTTGAATGGTTTGGCTGAGAGAATGAACAAGACTCTAGTTGAAAGAGTAAGATGTCTTCTTTCGCAGGCTTAGTTGTCAAGATCTTTCTGGGGTGAGGCTTTGAATACAACTGTACATGTTCTTAATCTCATACCATGTATTCCTCTTCAGTTTGATGTTCCAAACAAAGTTTGGACTGACAAAGATGTTTCTTATGATCATCTGCGTGTTATTGGTTGCAAGGCATTTGTGCACATCCCAAAAGACGAGAGGTCTAAGATTGATGTGAAAACATGACAATGCATCTTTGTTGGTTATGATCTAGATGAATTTGGGTACAGATTATATGATCCAGTTGAGAAAAAACTTGTTAGGAGTCGTGATGTTGTGTTTATAAAAGATTAGACTATACAAGATGTTGAGAAGATAGAAAAAGTAGTCCATCAATACAGTGATAATTTGATTGACTTGGATCCGATTCCTTTATCAGCACAGACGAAAAATACCCAGGATGATCAACAGGGTACTGATGATGTAGATGCTCCAATGCAGGTCAAAACAGATCATCAGACTATTGATCAGTTGCCAGAACCAGAAATTCCACTCAGAAGGTCTACCAGAGATCGACGTCATTCCACATGGTATGATGCAAATGAGTATGCATTATTGACAGATGAGGGAGAGCCTCAATGTCATGCAGAGGCCATGGAAGATGAAAACATGGCACATTGGGTTGGTGTTATGGAAGATGAGATGCAATCTTTGTATGACAATCACACGTTTGAGCTGGTAAAGTTGCCTAAGGGTAAGAGAGCTTTGAAGAACAAGTGGGTTTACAGGGTGACGCAAGAAGAACATACTTTACAACCACGACACAAAGTAGATTGGTTGTCAAGGGATTCAGTCAGAGAAAATGTATTGATTTTGATGAAATTTTCTCTCCTATTGTGAAAATGTATTCCATACGTGTTGTTTTAGGATTAACAGCTAGCCTGGATTTAGAGATTAAGCAACCAGAGGGCTTCGAGGTGAAAGGAAAAGAGAGTTATGTTTTCCGGTTGAAGAAAAGGTTACGATTTGAAACAAGCACCCAGACAACAGTATAAGAAGTTTGAGTTAGTTATGGGGGAGCATGACTATAAGAAGACTACTTCTGATCACTGTGTTTTTGTGCAGAAATTCTCTGATGATGATTTTATTATCTTATTATTTTACGTTGATGACATGTTGATTGTTGGCAGAAATTCTTCAAGGATTGAGAATCTAAAGAAGCAGTTAAGTAAGTCCTTTGCCATGAAGGACTTGGGACCAGCTAAACAAATTCTTCGCATTCGAATTTTTGAGACAGGAAAAAGAAGAAGTTGTACATGTCACAGGAACGGTACATTAACAAGGTACTTGAAAGGTTCCATATGGATAAAGCTAAAGTGGTTTATTCTCCTTTATCTAACCACTTAAGTTAAGATCAGATCAAGGCCCTTCAACAAATAAAGAGAAGGAAGATACGGAAAATGTTCCATATGTATGCAATGGTATGTACAAGGCCAAACATAGCTTATGCAGTTGGAGTTGTTAGCCATTTCCTTTCGAACCCAGGAAGAAAGCATTGGGATGTAGTAAAGTGGATAATGAGATATCTTTGAGGTACTTTCAATTTAACACTTAGTTTTGGCAGTGGTAAACCGGTGTTAGTTGGATACACAGATTCGATATGGCAGGAGATGAGGATTCTCATAAGTCTACTTCAGGTTATCTGATTACTTTATCTGATGGAGCTATTTCGTGGCAATCAAGGTTGCAGAAGTGTATTGCTGTTTCTATAGCAGAGGCATAGTTTATTGCAGCAATAGAAGCTTGTAAAGAATTGTTATGGATGGAGCAGTTCGTGAGAGAGTTTGGTTTCAAGTAACAGAGGTATGTCATGTTCTGTGATAATTAGAGTACTATTCACTTGGCTAAGAACTCAGCATTTCATGCAAGGTCAAAGCATATCGATGTGGGGTATTATTGGATAAGAGATACTCTAAACAACAAATTACTTGAACTTGAGAAAATTCACACAGATGATAATGGCTTTGATATGTTAACAAAATCATTACCAAGAGAAAAAATTGAGGTTTGTCGCTTAGTCGCCGGGATGGCGAATCCCTCCACCTAGTTGGGAAAGGGGGAGATTTGTTGGGTTTCCCTCTTATGTGGAGGATGGCCCAAGAAGCCCATGTGGTATTTTTTGGGCCCATGGATGAGGGTATTTTTGCCCAAATGAAAATAGTCAAAGGAAATAACCTTTTAGTAGTGTTGGCTGCTAAAAGATTGAAAGAAGAAAGAAAAAGAAGAGAATCCCGTGTAAAAACAAAGAAGAGAAAATGAGCAGACTTTTCAAATTCTAGCTTGCGCAGTTTTCATCTTGTGCTTCGATCGAAGGTTGTTTGTGGTCCGATTGAGCTGAAATTTTGCACACATGTTCACGACTTAAAGTATTCAATATGAACGATGGAGATCTAGTTTGGCTCACTAGTTTCTGAAATCTGAGTCCGTGAACAGTACCTTTGTTTTGGGTGAGATTTCTCCATTATCTTGAGATATTTGTTAGTTTCCAAGAAATGTATTTTCTTGATGATTTGCTGATTGTATGCCTCTAGTTTTATCTAGAGAGAACCCTTGTACAATTATTTTCTTGATAGTGAAAGTTTTTGGGTGACCGTGGTTTTTTCCTTCTCACACGGGGAAGGTTTTTCCACATAAATTTGATTGTGTTCTTGTGTGCTTGTTCTTTGGTTTTAAGCTCTACTAAATTGTTTCCTAACAGATTCACACAAAGAGGGAGAAAAATATTATTTCCGCTGTTTTGAAACTTGGTTAGAATTTGCTTGATTTCGTGATTCTCCCTACATTGTCATCATTAGCCAAGATCTGAGATCTCTTGACTAACACCGCATATTCCACTCTTTTCTTGACTGTCTGTTCCTCTAATATCTTCACTCGCTCTTGCAGTTTCTTGAAATACTTGATAGCATCTCCAAGAACAGAAGCCTTGTCCATCTATAACAACCACAAATTATATCATCTTAAAGCAGAATAGACACATAATTTTGGGTCACATAGGATGGGAAGATCATGTTTGCAAATGAGACCGCCTCGTACCCATTAGATTACCATACAACTGTTGAGCTTGATTGATGGGCGAGTTGGGGTTGTCAAAAGAAAAAAAGAATGTTGCCCACTAACGAGGTTAAAGCCACTAACGGGGTTGGAAGAAGAGAGGAGAGGAGAGGAGAAGACTCAAAGAGAGACTCGCGTCCAGGTTAACCCACTAACGGGGTTAAAGCCCTCTACACGTTTCAGAATGTCACACGCTTCGAAGGACACGCGACACGTCCTCTGAATGCGAGAATGATTTACAAACCAAAAGAGCCTGGACTAAAGCTAAGCCGGACTCTAATTTTTTAATGTCATAGAGTTAATTACATTGAAAGTTTGTCTTATATGTGGCAATGCTATAATTTTCAAATATTATAGAGACAATTACTGAAGGGATCGGAAATCCATCACATGGACCCCGAAAGATTGCGGAATAAGGGGGCAAATTTCAAAAATTTCTCTCCCTTCAACTGGGAATCGAATTCCCCATTTAGAAAATCATCTTTTCAAGGATCATTCTTGATCCACAAACTGAACCAGATCTGAACCAAAAGGAGTAGGGAGGGATAATACCTGATACAGAGAAGCAGTATCTCCCAATCGAGGTGTTCACGCCCAAGGAAGGATCCAAAATCTGCTCCCAGTTAAGATGGTGCAGTGTAGGGTAGAGCAGAATCAACAGTGTTCTTCCAAAAGAACTTGACCCTTCGCAAAAATCAACTGGACGGCTTGTGAATACAACTCCCACCAATCTTTTCTCCAAAAGATTGGTATCAAAATCCAATCTTGATTTCTCTCAAGAACTGGAGATCGAACTGCTGTAAGCGGCGACTGCAGGAAGGAGGCGGCAAGAGAGTATTTGCAGGATGCAGAATTCTCTCTTCTGGTAATCTCAGCTCTGAAGACAAGGATGTGTGTCTTGCATTGCATGTCTAAAGGCTGCCGCCCCCTCTTCCTTTTATAGACTTAAAGGGATCAGCTCCTAATCCCATTAGGAGTTGCTAACCCAAATCATATTTGGATTATAAGTCATTTTAAGTGATAAGGGATAACCCTTATCTTATCTGCAGATTAGATCAACCATCTCCTAATTTAATTAGGAGGTTTCCAGATCTAAATCTCATTTAGATCTTGGACTCTCTAAGTGGATAGGGTCTGGGCCCAATCCTATCAGCTGATCCATCTTAGAATTCGCCCCTTAAGTGACTAATCAAATTAGCCAAGTTCAAAATGGGCTTAAGGCCCATTTAAGGTCATGTATTCATTTAGCCTTTCAAAATGCCGCTCAGTTGGGCTTCCTTGTATGGTGTGGGACCCAAACATTGATTTACACATCAGCCACAGGGGTTCAGCCCAACATTTGTTACAAGGCCTGGCCGAATACACTGTTATGGACATTGCACCCCTTGAAACCCATCAAATGGGATCTATGGGCCCAATACTTACCCTAAGTGGTCCCTGGGCCAAGCCACCTTGTAACACCTAGGGACTGTGGGTGGATGCAAGATTAGCCCATCAGGTATTATCCTCAATGGTCTTACACTTAACCTCTCAGCCCATAATGATCATACACTGCCCGACAAGAGAGGACCTCTCCCTCGGCTGCAAGGAACAGTGTTGCACTCTCTGCTTATATGGATCCCAGGAATTAAAACCTTTTGCAAATCATTTCGAAACCATAATTTATATACTTTTATATCTCATATAAAATATATTTTGCAAAACAAATCTCAACGATTGAAATCGGCTGCCGGCAGTCTTGGTTTCCATCAGTGAGAGTGCATCTCCGATCATTACCTTTGTCCGACAAAGGCGCTGATCCTATCACTATGATCACCCACTCAGATGAATTCTCAGACTGTCCCAACATACCTAGGTTTTGACCCCCGCTAAGGATCTCACTGATTGGTACATCAAAGACAGCCTAATCCGACACCTAGTGCAATATCATAATCGAGTCTAGGGGTCGGGTGTAACTTTCCAGTTTTGCCCATTAATCTCTAAGGTCCAGGGCAATACTGGAAATCTGGTCCAGTTCAAAGATTCAATTAATCTTACACTGTATGTGCCTAGGGTCTCACCCCGATAGCTGAGACAAGCCACCCCAACTGACTTGGTGTCACCACAATGTCAGCCTTATTAGGATAGGTCTCCCCAGACCTACCCACTGGCTGTGAACATTCTAAATTAACACGAGTCTCATTAAGTGTCCAATTTAAGGGTATTACATAGAAACATACCAAGGGAACATGAATCAAATATGCACTTTTATTCATTTATAATAAACTCATAAAGTACATCATTTTGATTGAAGCTAAGGGCATACAAAACTGTCTAACAGCTCCCACTTGCACTTAGGTCCAATTAGGTTCTAGCCGGAGTCCCATGCTTTCCATGTGTTTCTCAAACACTTTCTGTGATAGTGGCTTTGTCAATGGGTCTGTTACATTTTCCGCTGACGCTACCTTCTGAATCAGGACGTCTGCTCTACCAACAATCTCCCTTAGTACATGGTACTTCCTCTCGATGTGCTTCGACTTCGAGTGGGCTCGTGGCTCCTTAGCCTGATCAATAGCTTCATTGTTGTCACACAACAATGGGATGGGTGATGTGTTGGATGAAACTACTCCCAACTTGTGAATGAACTTTTTCATCCACATGGCTTCTTTGGCAGCCTCATTTGCGGCAATGTACTCAGCCTCGGTCGTGAAGTCTGCAGTGGACCCCTATTTGCTGCTTTTCCAGCAAACAACACACGATCCTATCGTGAAAACATATCCAGATTTAGACTTTCTATCATCTGGATCCGATTGGAAATCGGCATCTGTATACCCTTGGATCTGTAGTGAGCTACCATCGAATACTAGAAAAAACTCTTTTGTCCTTCGAATGTACTTAAGTATGTTTTTCACAACAGTCCAGTGCTCCTGCCCTGGGTTGGCCTGAAATCTGCTTACTACACTCACTACCTGAGCAATGTCAAGACGAGTGCATAGCATGACATACATGATGCTTCCTACAGCAAAGGCATAGGGAACGCCTTTCATGCCATCAATCTCTTTAGAAGTCTTGGGAGACATCTTCTTGGAGAGAGTGACTCCGTGCCTAAAATGAACATTTCCTTTCTTGGATTTTTCCATGTTGTATCTTTTGACTATTTTGTCAATGTAAGCAGATTGGGATAATCCTATTATCCGCTTCGATCTATCTCTAGAGGCTTCTCCAAGATCTTTCATAGAGAATTGTTGTGAAAGCCATACTTTCACCGTAGTCAACATTCCTACATCATTCTCAATGAGTAGAATGTCATCTACATACAGAACCAAGAAGGTAACCTTATCTCCACTGTACTTCTTGTAAACATAGGGTTCATCCGGATTCTGCTCGAAGTCAAACGATTTGACAGTAGAGTCAAAATGGATATTCCAATTTCTAGAAGCTTGCTTAAGTCCATAAATGGATCTATTGAGTTTACATACCATGTTTTCCTGACCCGCAGCTATGAAACCTTGCGGTTGCTGCATATAGATATCTTCAGTAAGATCTCCATTCAGGAATGCAGTTTTGACATCCATCTGCCAAATCTCATAATCATGGTATGCTGCTATAGCTAGCAGGATCCTAATGGATTTAAGCATGGCCACAGGCAAAAAAGTTTCCTCATAATTGATGCCCTCTTTTTGAGTGTACCCTTTCGCCACCAGACGAGCTTTGAAGGTCTCAACCCTACCATCGGGGCCCTTCTTCCTCTTGTAAATCCATTTGCAACCGATTGCTTTTACCCCAGAGGGCGGATCTACTAGAGTCCAGACTCTATTGGTCTCCATTTAGTCCATCTCTGCTCTCATGGCCTCTACCCACTTCTGGGAATCTATGTCCAACATAGCTTCCACGTAAGTCACGGGATCTTCCTCACTAGTCAAGGTTTCCACCAGGTAACTATCCTGGTCATAACCATAACAGACTGGTGGCCTGGATACCCGAGTGGATCTTCTAGGTTGGTCACTACCTAGAACTTGTGGGACATCTCCCACTGCTCCTGAGCTTTCCTCATCAAGAACAATTTCCTGACGATGGGTGTCCAAGATGTAATCGGTCTCCAAGAATTGGGCATTTCGACTACAGAACACTTTCTGCTCACTTGGGTCATGGAATAGGTAACCTACAGAGCCTTTTGGGTAGCCTACAAATAGGCAACGACTGGTCTTGGATTCAAAATTGTCTGCACTCATTCTTTTAACGTGTGCTGGACAACCCCAAATCTTCAAGTGTTTGACACTTGGTTTCTTTCCGGTCCAAAATTCATATGGAGTGTTCAGAACCGATTTGATTGGAACCCGATTCAACACGTAAATTGCAGTCTCTAATGCGTAACCCCAAAAGGATGTGGGTAACTCTGAGTGTATGAGAAGTGACCGGACCATATCCAATAAGGTCCTATTCCTCCTCTCTGAAACACCATTAAGTTGTGGTGTAGCAGGAGGATCTAATTGTGATACTATCCCATTGTCCTTTAAGTAGTCTCTGAATTCATCAGAGAGATACTCGCCACCTTGATCTGATCGAAGGGCCTTAATTTCTCTCCCTAACTGTTTCTCGACCTCTTGTCTAAACTCTTTGAACTTTTCAAAGGATTCAGACTTGTGTCTCATTAGGTACACGTAACCATATCGTGAGAAATCATCTGTGAAGGTGATGAAATACACGTGTTGATTTCATGTCCTAACACTCAGGGGACCACATACATCAGTATGTGTTAGGTCAAGTGTGCCTGTACATCTTTCAGGCTTACCGTTAAATGGCCGTTTCATCATCTTGTCTTGTAGGCAAGGCTCACAGGTGGGAAGATCTTCTACAGTTAGAAAATCCAAAGGACCATCCTTTACCAACCTTGTGATTCGGTCAACACCGATGTGGCCAATTCGGTAATTCCATAGACACGTGTGATTAATAGTATCACAGGCTCTCTTCTTGGGGATTTCAGCCGACGTAGTTTCGGTAATGTTAGTTTCTAGAGAAGGATGTAGAACATAGAGACTGTTCTCCAGTTCTCTGTATGCGATGAATCTGTTATTTCTTTTAATAGGAATCGTATTACTAAAGAAGATATAATAACCATCTGCACACAGTTTTGAAACATAAATCAAATTTCTCCTTAAATTTTGTATATAAAGACAATTTTTCAGTACAATTATTCATTCTCTAAAAATTAACTCCACGGTTCCTATTGCCGCGACTGCAATAGTTGCAATAGTCCCCAAGTAGAGTGTAACTTCTCCTTCACTCAGCCTTCTGCTTACCTTGAACCCCTGCAGTGAGTTACACGCAAGAGTTGAAGCCCCGGAGTCAATACACCAGGACGCAGAAGCTACCAATAAATTGGTTTCTATAACACAAGATTCGAAATTACCTTTCTTGGATTCTAGGTAGGCAGGACAGTTCCTTTTCCAGTGGCCGGTCTTCTTGCAGAAATGACAGGCATCCGATGCTTTGTCTTTCTTCTGCTTCTTGGGTTTGGCAGCCTTCTTCTGAGGCTTTCTCTTTGCCTTCCTTTTCTTGCCCGATTTGCTAGTTTCAACAAGCATGGCAATGGGCTCATCCTTTTTAATCAATTCTTCAGCTCTTTGCAACATATTGCTGAGCTCTTGCAAGCTGACATTCAGCTTGTTCATGTTGTAGTTCATGATGAATGGATTAAAGGATGGAGGCTGAGAGTTGAGAATAGCATCGATCTGTGTTACCAGATCCAGCTCGGATCCAAGAGCCTCCAGTTCATTGATATAACCCATAATCCGGAGACAATGGTCGTGAACTTGTTGGTTCTTGGACATCTGCGTGGTTATGAACTGTTTCAAGACCTTCTGCCGAGTAGAACGATTCTGCTCTTCGTACATTGTCTTAAGACTATCCAATACGTCCTTGGCAAGTTCGATCTGATCGAACTACTTATGAATTGGATTGTCCAAAGAGGCAATGATATAGTAGCGGGCAAGGGAGTTTTTCTCCTCCCATTCTTGGTATTCTCGTCTACGGGCCTCAGAAGCCCTATCTCCCGGACGATCCGGGGCAGGATTCTTAGCTACCTTATCCAACTTTTTAGAGGTTAAGACCAACATAAGGTTCCTGTACCAATCGGCATAGTTTGGGCCCTTAAGCTTGTTGTCGTCAAGAAGCTTTGCAAATGATCCGTTTTCCATTTTCTGATAAAAGAACAAACATCAGTCCACAACCTAATTTGATTCATGTTTATTTCATAGATATGGATTTTAATCTACGATCCATTTCCATTTATTCATCTCTGAGATTTCCCTCATTTCTCAGTGACGGAGATTACGGGTTGTCTCTGGAAATGTGAGAAATCACATAGGGTGCATGGAGCCAACTGTTTCAGCTGCATAACCCCACCACCTTCCTGTGAAGGATCATATCCACTCATCATATGAGTTTTCCCTTTGGCCTCTGTCAGACAAGGTTCAGAGCCGTTTTCAGGTAAATCTTTCTGTCCAGTGAGTGCCCACCCATCATGTTTGTGAATGCCAAGGTACCGTGAGAGAGTTCCCATTTTCTAGTGAAGCCCCTCCCACATCGGTCTATGACACCCCTATCATCTTATGAAACACTTAGACAGGCCCAACAGCAAATGGATAGCCCATTTTATGGTGCGTTTCCTCATTACTGAAGGACCCATCCTCATGCTAATGATGGAAGGCCTTTAGAGAGTTCATCATATGAGTCTCCCTATCACGTGCACTCATATTAGCTGGAGGGAACAATTAATTACGCCCTAGTTTGATTCAGGTCAAACCAAAGTGGCTCCCACTGACTTTCATAAAGTTAGATTTCGGTGGGCCTTAAATCGGCTAGGGTTCCACACGTAACCTCTTGATGAGGTATGGGACCCACCATTGAGGGAGGTCATCCAATGACCAAAAGGGACACCATGGCAATGATGTGCATTCAGCCATGGTGTGCGCAAGAGCCACTGTCGAATGAGCATGGGCCAAGCACTTATGGCCCATATACGCAGCACATCATACATCCATACATCATGCAAGGATAAATTGATCCAATCAATTAATTATCTATAAGGCCCATTGGAAACCCGTTTTAAATCCATAATATTAACCATTAATATTATCTAGGTATATTGGCTGAATTAGGGTTACCCAGTTTGGCCCATATAGCTTTATCCTTTGAAGTGGGCTTTTAGCAGTTTTAACTATTTAAAACTGGGCCTTTACAGGTTGGGCCGAATTAACCATTTAATTAAATATCAATCCTCAGGCCCATTAGTGGGAAAATTAGGGCTGACTTTCAGCCTTGATTAAACCCTAGATTTGGTCCAAACAGTTTGAACCAATCTTGGTTCGAATGGGTCTAGGGTTTAATCTTTTAATTAAATCTTTAATTCAAGAAAATAATATGAAATTAAATAACTGATAAAAGAAAATCAAGAATCAGTTAATCAGGGCTATTCGCACACTCCATCCTGCAAAACAGAGGTTAGATCATAGATTGCAGTTTCATAAACTGCAAATCGCAGATAGCGAATGTCTTATCTGCGAAATCTCCTTCTTTGCGAAATCTCCCTTTCTGCGCCACCATTTTCGATCCAAAATAAAATTAAATAGAAATTCTATTTCTATTAATAATTACATCAGATCGAATGCCTATACATTGAGTCTACAAATAAAAAAAAATTATTTACAGACCAAATGTAATAAATAAATTCAAGAAACTACAAATCTTGCAGTTCTCCCTACGCAAACCAAGAATTCGATCTCCTCTTGTACGAACAACCCATAAATCAAGAAAATCATATAGAACTATTCTAAATAATAATCAGATTTATATAAAATTAATTTCAGATTATTTGCCCATCAATTTTGGGAACAAATTTCCCAAAACCCATATCTGCGCAACTTGGGTAGAACGCCTTCTCCCTATTTGCGCATGTTCAGATCTAAAACATAATGGTTCAAGATTTGAACCTGACTCTGATACCACTGAAGGGATAGGAAATCCATCACATGGACGCCCAAAGATTGCGGAATAAGGGGGAAAATTTCAAAAATTTTTCTCTCCCTTCAACTGGGAATCAAATTTCCCATTTAGAAAATCATATTTTCAAGGATCATTCTTGAACCACAAACTGAACCAGATCTGAACCAAAAGGAGTAGGGAGGGATAATACCTAATACAGAGAAGCAGTATCTCCCAATGAAGGTGTTCACGCCCAAGGAAGGATCCAAAATCTGCTCTCACTGAAGATGGCGCAGTGTAGGGTGGAGCAGAATCAATAGTGTTCTTCCAAAAGAACTTGACCATTCACAAGAATCAACTGAATGGCTTGTGAATACAACTCCCACCAATCTTTTCTCCAAAAGATTGGTATCAAAATCCAATCTTGATTTCTCCCAAGAACTGGAGATCAAACTACTGTAGGCGGCGGCTACAGGAAGGAGGCGGCAAGAGAGTATTTGCAGGGTGCAAAATTCTCTTTTCTGGTAATCTCAGCTCTGAAGACAAGGACGTGTGTCTTGCATTGCATCTAAAGGTTGCCGCCCTCTCTTCCTTTTATAGACTTAAAGGGATCAGCTCCTAATCCCATTAGGAGTTGCTAACCCAAATCATATTTGGATTAGAAGTCCCTTTAAGTGATAAGGGATAACCCTTATCTTATCTGCAGATTAGATCAACCATCTCCTAATTTAATTAGGAGGTTTCCAGATCTAAATCTCATTTAGATCTTGGACTCTCTAAGTGGGTAGGGTCTGGGCTCAATCCTATCAGCTGATCCATCTTAGAATTCGCCCCTTAAGTGACTAATCAAATTAGCCCAGTTCGAAATGGGCTTAAGGCCCATTTAAGGTTATGTATTCCTTTAGCCTTCCAACTTGCTACCTAGTTGGGCTTCCTTGTATGGCGTGGGACCCAAACATTGATTTACACATCAATCACATGGGTTCAGCCCAACATTTGTTACAAGGCCTGGCTGAATACACTGTTATGGACAGTGCACCCCCTGAAACCCATCAGATGGGCTCTATGGGCCCAATACTTACCCTAAGTGGTCCCTGGGCCAAGTCACCTTGTAGCTCACAGGGACTGTGGGCAGATGCAAGATTAGCCCATTAGGTATTATCCTCAATGGTCTTACACTTAACCTCTCAGCCCATAATGATCATACACTGCCCGACAAGAGAGGACCTCTCCCTCGGCTGCAAGGAACAATGTTGCACTCTCTGCTTATATGGATCCCGGGAATTAAAACCTTTTGCAAATCATTTGGAAACCATAATTTATATACTTTTATATCTCATATAAAATATATTTTGCAAAACAAATCTCAACGATTGAAATCGGCTGCCGGCAGTCTTGGTTTCCATCAGTGAGAGTGCATCTCCGATCATTACCTTTGTCCGACAAAGGCGCTGATCCTATCACTATGATCACCCACTCAGATGAATTCTCAGACTGTCCCAACATACCTAGGTTTTGACCCCCGCTAAGGATCTCACTGATTGGTACATCAAAGACAGCCTAATCCGACACCCAGTGCAGTATCATAATCGAGTCTAGGGTCGGGTTTAAATTTCCAGTTTTGCCCATCAATCTCCAAGGTCCAGGGCAATACTAGCAATCTAGTCCAGTTCAACGATTCAATTAATCTTACACTGTATGTGCCTAGGGTCTCACCCCGGTAGCTAAGACAAGCCACCCCAACTGACTTGGTGGCACCACAGTGTCAGCCTTGTCAGGATAGGTCTCCCCAGACCGACCCACTGGCTGTGAATATTCTAAATTAACACGAGTCTCATTAAGTGTCCAGTTTAAGGGTATTACACAGAAACATACCAAGGGAACATGAATCAAATATGCACTTTTATTCATTTACAATAAACTCATAAAGTACATCATTTTGATTGAAGCTAAGGGCATACAAAACTGTCTAATAATTACATAGTGAGGTAAAGAGAATAAATTTGTCTTATATGTGATACTTTTGAAATTTTCGAATACCTTAAAATTAATTATATGCGGACGTCTGTCTTCTTGTAATTTCTTGAGGTCATTTTCACATGTTTGATGGTTTTTATATGTGGGATACCATTTCTTAGAAGGAGAACACACGACTGTACACCCATTACACATACACACACACACACATACACATACACACAACGGTCCCTCCCATTCAGACACGTGGCACTCCAATTTTTTAGAAAAGAGAACCGCAAAAGTGGTTAATTTCACTTTCAAATAGAATGACTATCTTAGAAGTGATTTATTCAAACACATTCAATCCACTCCCATTCACACATGTGGCACTCCAATTTTTTAGAAAAGAGGATATCAAAAGTAGTTAATTCCACTATGAAATACAACTAGACATGACCCCCTAACAAGTACGGAGCCACTAATATGAATTATTTCAAAAATTTTAATCATTTATATTAAAAATTTAGGTTAGGTTTTTATTTGGTTTTTTGATAGATTTTTATTTGATTTAAGGACTTGCCATATATTTTATCTATAAGAATGAGCCCATATTTTATCTAAGAATGACCCCGTACTAAGTAGAAGACAATTACACCTAGGTACCGTTTGTGTGAAATTCATTATTTATTTAATATATTTAATTTGAGTGTCTTATTTAATTTAAAAAATTAAATCATATTTAATTTGTAATTGATACATATTTAATTTATATTAATTACAGTTTTTATCCAGCAATAGATAGATTGAGAAAGAAACTACTGAAATAGAAAAGAGAAAGAAATTGAATCAGTTTTTGAGTTAATTACCCACTAATGTGTTAAAGCTGTGAGAGTTTTTGCTTTTTTTGGTAATGTGAAATGTTTTGTTGGTGAGTGGAGTTAACCACTTTGACTGTTTTTGAGGAGTGGGTCGACTTTTCTTTGGAGGAACTCACTTTCTGATATGTTTTTTAAGAGTGTTAATGAATGGGTGCCACTTGTCTGAATGGGAGGCTTAAAGAGTGAAAGTATGTTTTAAAGTTAATGTTTGTTGGTGAGTGGAGTTAACTATTTTGAACTCTTTGTGAGGAATGGGTTCAATTTCTCTCTCTTTGTGAGGAGTGGGTTTGATTTCTTTGAAAATAGGAAGAACCCACTTATGACATCCTATTTCTTGAAAAAAGAGAAAGCCACGTATTATTTTTTTTGAAGGCAAAGGCAATGCAGAAACTTGAATACGAAGAATCAGTAACAGTACCAAGCAAGAAAGCCCAAGAAAATGGCGAGGAGGCAGTAATAGTGCGATAAAAAATGCCGCAAAAACCGGCAGAGTTATGCAACTGCCACCAAAAAAGCCACCAAAAAACTACAACTGCAACTGCCACCTACAGACTGCAACCGCCACCAAAAACGACCTTCATACCAAATCGACAAAGGATTTGGGCTTCAAGAAACAGTCAAGGATGGCAACCAAAGTAGCAAATGTGGCCAGCGCCCAACAAGAAAAGATTGAATAGTGCATCCCTTGTACCAAGTTCCCTGCACAACAACAGCAAAGAAAAAACAAAAAACAAGTAAAGGGAAAAATTACAGAGGATGGAAGAAGGAAGGAAAAACGACAGATGATTGTTGCCTTATCACATTCCTTAGCTTTAATATTATTATATTAGTAACTACCTTACAAGTGGTTTATTCAAACACATTCAATCCACTTTGGAGTGATATAAACGTGTCTATTTATAAAAAACACATAAAAGACTTAAAATAAATTTATCAAATAAATAGTAAATACCAATTAAAGTGGGTTTTTATTTACAAATAAGACCTCATTTAGTTCTCCTAAATCATATTAAAAACAACATAAATTAATAGTGATTTTCAAACAAAATAGGTTATAATAGATTGTGAATTACAAAGAAGTAAGACCCATTTAAATTTTTCTAATTAAATAGTAAATTTCAAACTAAATGATACTGTAGTTTCTCCATACTTAGTGTAGGATCATTCTCTAGTTAGATAAGATAGTTATATAATTAGTTAACTAATTATAACTTAATTACTAAAGCTTATTTGATTAGTTAACTAATTAATTAATAACACAATGAATTAGTTAACTAATTAATTAATAACACAATGAATTAGTTAACTAATTAAGTTAATAATGTAATAAAAATCATAGATAAAATAATATGAATTAATAATATTTTAATAATTTTTATTAATATGAGTTTTTATTTAAAAATGAAGTTAGTACAAGTTAATACATGTTTATTAATAATACAACCAAAACGTAAGAAAATTTTAGTTTCAAAATTAAATCTTATAATTTGATATCCTTTTAAATTTCATTTAGAAAACTAAAATGATACTACAAATTTGTTGATAAATTAAAAATTAACAAAATTATTAGTTTTAAACATAATTATTATTAATTTAAAATCATCTAATCCATTTAACAATAACAAAAATGAATACTAAATAAATATTTAGTAAAAGTTAAAACAATTTAATAAAAATAAGAACCAATACAATTGGGAATGTCACAAGCCCAACTTTGATGGGTTGGGTCAGGTTAAGGGTCAACCCATGCCCAATCCTAACTCTTAAACCTCAAGCTCAAGCTTGGCCCAACCAAAGGTTAAGCCTAAGTTTACCTACCCAAGCTCAACCATAGCTTAACCCAACATCTTTCGCTAGGCTTAGGCTTGGGCATGTTGAGCTTTGTAGCCCACTTTCCAAATAGAATAGATTGATAATATGTAGATATGTATATCATAAAATATTGAGAGTGCTTAGATAGGGTTGGGTTGGCTTGTTGAGGCCTCAATCAAGTCCAACTTGAGTTTAGGTTAGAACTAAGGTTTTTTTGACCCAAGCCCATCTTGAAATTTGAAAGCTATAGCCTAGAATATGATGTCGCAATGGACCATTAAGCCATCATAGGATAACGATTGAGTCAATCATAGTTCATCAATTAATCATCAACCCATTATCCACTTTTTTGTCTTTTTTCCTTTTACCTTTTAGGTTGCCATTATTGCTTTTGTCATTTTATCTAACTACTTTTGAGAGCTATTGTAACGACTTCATGCCATGGTTATAAATATTTAGATGCTTTTTTATCCTTTTTTTTTTAAATAGTTTTTTTTTAGAAACCGAAAGGTGGCTATACAAGACCGTGTAGCACGTCCCCATAAATCAGATATATAAATAAAAGCTAAATTCCATGAAAGGTCATTGAGGTTGAGATTTATTGTACCCTGTTGAGAAGAAAATGCTTGATTGGCAAGCCAGTGTGCTTCTTGATTAGTTTCCCAATACATGTGATTGTAGACAAATTCTTCATCTGCACAATTCTTTAATTTTAGACACTCCTCAATGATGTTCCACAGATTCTATGGGGATCGATGAGTTGCTTCAGACAGGATATTACGAGCAATGAATCGCCTTCAATGATGATGGAATGGTTAGAGAAATTTGCTGCCAGGTTGTGGGCCTCCCATATGGTCCTTGCTTCTGCCATGTTAATGGTTGAAGAACCTAAGTGGTAAGCCTTGTAATCTACAATCTCTCCCATAAGTTATGGCAGCAACTGAGCACACCCCATTGTTTAGTCGGGATGCACCGGAATTTATTTTGATAGTATCAACTTTTGGAGGTTGCCAAACAATGTACTTCCACAACTTATGGGAATCAACTCCATTAGGCTTCATACTAGCTTCATAGTGTTCCAAAAAGGATGAGGGAGCTCTATCAATCACCACTTGAATAGGCGTTGACACATTATTCCAAAAAGAACGAGAGAACTCTTTTTGAAAATTTCTTACCAATTTTCAGCCACCATTCCACCATTCCACCATTCCCTTCCTTGTTGAGTTAGTTAACCCACTCTCTATGATCGGTGTTCATCAACATAGCTTAGGGGAATACGAGCCTCAATGCTTGCCAGAGAGAAGAGGTTTGTCACATTTTGGTATCAGAGCAAGTTGAACATTTTCAAGCAGTGATGGTAGAGGTTGATGAAAGATTGAGCAACATTGAAAAATGATAGGAGGAAATGAACAACTGGCTGACAAAGATCATGCAACACCTTAATCAATGGCTTTGCCGAATGGGTTCCAAGATGAGAAAAACTATCAAACCTAACAGGCAAGAACAAGTTTGGATGGTACTAATAAAGGCACTTGTGCTACCCATAGAAGCTTGGTTAGGTTACAGAGGGGGGTGAAGTTGGACCTCCCCAAGTTTAGTGGAGGAAGCCCTGATAGATGGTTGTTGCTTGTACGACAATATGTGGACTTGAATGAGATTTTGGAAGAGCATTGGATTTTAGTCTTCAATTTGGGGTTTGAAGGACCGGTAGTCAAATGGTATGGATTGTTTAAGGAATGCTACCCTCAGCTTTCATGGAAGCAATTTGTAGATGTCTTGAAGAAAGATTCAATGAACTCCAAAGTGCTAACCATTTCGGTATATTGGACAGTCTCACTCAAGCTACCATTATTTGTGATTACCAAAAAGAGTTTCAGCCTAGTCATGAGAAGGTTCTTTTAAAGGAATTTCTAGTAGGTTGTTATATTGTAGGGCTGAAACATAAGATACGTGTTGGAGTTGAGAAATTTGAGCTCAGTCCCTATTTGCTAACATGTGCAGATTTGCAACCTCCCCATAGATTATCTTGGCCATATCATATTAGTTAATGGAGTGGAGGTGGATCTAGAAAAACATTTCCAATATGGTTTAGTGGCCACACTCGTAAAACATTGATGAGATACAACAAAAAAGTTTGTTTATGACACCATTGCTAGACCCCTAACCGATCTATTAAAATAGGGGCCTAGGGATGGAATGATAAAGTTGAGGTGACACTCAATCGATTGAGGACAACAATGACAAAAACTCCAGTCCTAACCTTACCCAACTTTAAAAAGGTGTTCATAGTTGAGTGTGACACAAGTGCCTCTGTAATAGGAGCACTTTTGTCTTAGAATGGGAGACCCCTGGTCTACTTTAGCAAGACCCTCTATGACAAACATCTGACTTGGTCCACCTATGTTGGCACTAGTCATGGCAGTGAAAGATGGCGTCCCTTCCTGCTGAGTTAAAAATTTAGAATACTCAGACTATTAGAGTCTTAGGCACATTTTGTAGCAAAAAATTGATACTCCCACATAGTAAAAATTGCTGAGCAAATTCATAGGCCTTGAGTAAGAGGTTTGTTATTGTCTGGGGAGGAGTTCCTCCATCTCAAAGGAAGTCAGTCATCATGGTAGTCATTGACTGATTAACCAAATATGGGCACTTTGTAGCTTTAGCCCATCCTTATTTATTCATGATGTAGCTCAAGCCTTCCTTGACCACATTTTCAAACTCCATACATTGTCAACTATAAATACTTAGCAATTGGGATGAACCTTTTGGTAGAAGTTGTTCAAATTCCAAGGAACCACATTGAGTATGGGCTCATCTTACCACTCTCAACCACATGGACAAACTAAGGTTCTCAAAAGAACATTAGAAACCTATGTGAGGTGTTTTACAAGCATTCACCGTCACTCATGAGTGAAGTGGTTATCATTAGCCAAATAATGGTACAACACTTTCCACCATGTAACCACTAACACCACTCCATTTGAAGTTGTCTAT
Source organism: Nelumbo lutea (assembly GCF_056320005.1). Taxonomy (NCBI): domain Eukaryota; kingdom Viridiplantae; phylum Streptophyta; class Magnoliopsida; order Proteales; family Nelumbonaceae; genus Nelumbo; species Nelumbo lutea. The sequence continues at coordinate 36,496,393 of NC_142689.1, read as the reverse complement.
TGAATACCATACTCCACCTTACTGATCTACATTTGAAGAACCACAAAAGTAGTGACAGTGGAGCAAAATCTCAAGGAATGAGACTAGGTGATAGCTAAGCTGAAAGAATAACTGAAAATGGCCCACCACAAAATGAAAAGGTATTTTTTTGAAGGTAAGAGTAAAAATTTTATTAAAGAGAAAAAAAAAAAAAGAATATAACTACCAAGCAAAACACCAAAAAACTAGCCACTAACAAAACCTAGACCGAACAAACAAGAAAAAGGAAAAAAAAAAAAAAACTCCTAACAAACCAGGGCTGAAACTTGAAAGCCCATCCACACCATACAAACTTAATCTGCATCTTGATGTGAAAGACAAAGAGAGGCTACAAAGATACACCAAAACCAGAACCTACAAATTACCCCTAACTAACTCTATACATGTCACTATCATCCTAGATCAACACTACGGGAACTACCGGTTAGACATCAGTGTGACTCCCAGAGCTTAACAGTGGTCTAGCACCATCTACCCCAACTTGGCCCACCTCTTGGGCCCAAAACAAATCTGCTTGTCCAAAACTGGTCCCACTTAACAATATGGGCTCCAACAAACTCCTTGCTTTTTCCTGTCTTGTGCCTCAATTCAAAGTTGAATTTGACATCATATTGGGCTCCACATCTCCCTCTTCTTCCTCTGCCTCCAAATGGAACCAACACCAAGGAAATGTTTCTCTTTGATGGCTGTAACAAAGATCGTTGTCTTCTTCTCCCTCCTTTGCCTGAGACCCTGTACCGATGAGAGCGACTTCTACAGACCACACAAGACCTACCTCTTTGAACCGTCCCCTCCCTTTTTTGTTCGCCAGTTCCTTGTGAATGGGGGTCTCATCTTCTTGAATAGCTCTGTCCCCACTTGCCAACAAATACTCCCCTAATGATCTATCCCCAGATTCCATAACCACCCACCTAAAGCCCTTGCTTGACCAAATAGCTAGGGACTCGGGGCTCTTAACCGCAAGTCTCACCACAAATACCTCCTTCTGCACTTCCATCATTAGGGCTTTAGGTATCTCGTGCGGAGCCAAAGCCTACACCAAAAGCTTGACCACTTCTCCTAAGCAATTCCAACAAAACTGCCTAGAGCATTTCCTAGCTCCTTGCCTCTAAACTAGGGGTGGAAATTTTCAACCCAACCCGCTAACCCGCCCAACCCAACCATTAATTGATGGATTGGGTTGTATCCTTTTAATTCTGGGTCATGTCGGGTTGGGTAACCCAATAATGGGAAAGATAATGGTTTGGGTGGGTTGGGTCATGGTTATCCAACGGGTAACCATTAACCTCTTGATATTTTTAACTTTCCTTTCCCCATCTCTTTCAGCTCCATTGGTTTCTCTTTGCAAACATACACTCTCTCAACAGTTTTTTAGGTTTTTCTTCAATGTTCAAAAAAAATTAACCCAGAACCGGAACCACTTTAGCCATCAGTTTCGGTTAGTGGTTTAATCCGGTCTGAATGGATTAGCATGTGATGGTTTAAAAATTTTAAAAAATATATAATAGTGAAAATAAAAAAATAGACCAAATACCATTGTTTGGGTTGAACGAATCAATGCTTTGACTGCCTGAATTAGCAAATTGCTGACCAATTCAACAATTTTTAGCTAAAAAGTGGCTTCCGAGACAAACTACCCAACCGTCTGAAAGCCATGTTTTTCTTTGCAAATACTACTTTTCAAACTGGGTCAAACCATCCAATGGTTTGACAACCCACTCAATTGTGTCGTGCTGGCCTGGCCCGTGGACCTAAAACCCCAGGCCTAGCACGACCTGCATGATCGTGCCAGGCCTGGCATGGTTTGTGGACCATCGTGCCGAGCCGGTCCAAATTTGTGTCAGGGCTACTGTTATTGTTTGCTAGATATCTAAACGATAAGTAACCTTATATACGATGAGAGGTATTTTTCTCAACAGTGGTTTTTCTACAATTTTTTGTAATTTTTCCAGTAGCTATTTATATTGTCTATAATTTCTATTATATTTCTTCACTCTTTATGTTTTTCTATGATTTTTTTTATATCATTCTCAAATTTCTGTTCTTTTTTTTTTCTGCAATTTCTAGTTTTTCTTTGTTTTTTTTTGTAATTTTTGTTATTTTCTTCATTTTCCACGCTTTTCTATATTTTTTATTATATAATTGTGCAATTTCAGTTTTTTTATAATTTTCTGTTTTTTTTTTCAAATTTTTATGTAATTTCTATTCATTGTATGCATTTTTGTGTTTTCGTTTAATTTCTATTTTATTTCCTGTAATTTCTATTATTTTTGTGTAATTTTCATTATTTTATCTAAATGGGTTGGGTTGGGTTGTCTTCAGCTGGGTTTGGATTGAACCCAATCCATTTAATTTTATCTAATTGGGTCATTAATGGGTTGGCGGATTAAATGGGTTGGGTTGATTGTATTTGAATTGGTATATTTTAATTTTCTTTTATTAATTTTTAAAGGAACAAATCGGATCGGATCAGATCTGAAGATCCAACTTCTTGATTGTATTTGAATTCAGATCCTTGCTTATTAGATCCGACCCGATCCATTTGCATCCCTATCGCCATGCTTGTTGTCCATCTGTACAAAGACCTAACCGCAAAGGAGATGATTCTGAAACTCGACCTGCTTCTACCTTTGAATCTAAGATTAATAGACATCAGCCTCCCACTAAAAGCCTGACTTTGACTTACTTTTATTGTTCCACACATTAGCTAACCAATTTTGTAAGATTGAAACCTCCAGGCACCCTTCCTGGAATTCCCCGATTGATTATGCATCTCCACAGCCAATTTTCTTCATCCCTTACTCTCGACCCTTCCACACGGACACGAACTCTTGTCCAAGTAACAAAGAACATTCGTTTCACTATTTTTGGAGAAACCAAGCATCCTTTCAGATCTAAACGAACCTTTGATGTGGGTGACTGGGTGTATCTCTACCTTGAGCCATGCTAGCAAAGTAGCACTACCTCTCGACACTCTCAAAGCTCTCTGCCCACTTCTTCGAGTCTTTTAGATCATTGAAAAAATTGAAACTATGTTGCTTATAAGATCGCTTGTTTGAAGAGTGCTTGCCATTTATACCCAATCTTTCATGTTTATTGGCTTAAGAAGAACTCGGGTACATAAATTACTCTCAATCCAGACATATACCACCTCTCTTGGTAGATGACACACTCAATCGTCAGCGTATTCCAGAAGATCAACACTCTAGTCCAGTTGCTTCCCTTCCAATTGCTTCCTCAGAAGATCAACACTCTATCCCACTCTCCTACTAAAGATAGAGTGGTTACTATAGAGAGAGCTCCTGCTAAAGATAGAGTGGTTACTATAAAAAGAACTACTAAAGATAGAGTAGTTACTATAGAGAGACTAGCTAGATTAAAGAGGAAACTTCCTCTTTAGGAAGTTACTCAGTTGGGCTATTGCCTTGTGTACATGTTTTTGTCTTTGTATTTATCTTCCAAATTTATTTGTCATTGTTTTGTATATAACACCTTTGTACACTTGAATCAATGAGAGAATTTCGACCCATTCTTTTTAGAATTTTTTCTTTCTCTTATCTCTAAGCTTTAACTATCCCTCTATCAGGTTTGTCAATCCTCTCAAGTTTCTTATGTTAGGGAATTAAGATAAGGATGGTGTATGAGTTAAGATAGATTAAGATATACAATATAGAATCTTAGATAGAGTTCTAGATAGAATTTAAGAGTTTGAGTTTAAATAGGATTGATCTCTGTTTTAATCTATAAATAGGATGTAATTATCACATTCATCAATGGATAATCCTAAACCCAAGAAAACCTTTGGTCGGACTCATGTCTTTGGATCCGGTAGTGTGGTTGCTAGGAATGGATGAGAGTTTATGTGATGATAATCTCCTATTTATAGATGCATTAATTCTATCAAGTGAGTGCAGTGACTAGTGTCTTCAAATCGATGCCATGTTAGTGTCTTACTAGCTCGTTCTATTAATATGCCTCCACGAAGAAGATGATATCTTCACGTCAACAGCCCAGCCCAGCCCTACTGATTAATGTTGCGGAAAATCTGTTTTTAGTCTCTTTTCTCTTTGCGAGTTTCTTGTCAATCAAGTCAGTTGAGAAAAAGATGCTTCTTCTCAGAATTTGCAATGAACACTATCCCTTCCCTTATCCATGCATGAATACTACAATTAGAACCTCACGTCGAAGAGAAGCAAGATCGTGGATCGGAAGATGTAGGATATGTGTCAGCTCGTTAAATTTATGGTTTCTAAGCTTACAGCAAGTTGGGTCTGCAAGTTCGATTTTGCTTCACAAGAAAGTAGCTAGTTGAAGTTTTTCATGAAACTCATATATCACTTGGCACTAACAACATTTACTATGAACGGGCGGGGGGGGGGGGGGAATTCACGATTAATTAGATTATTACAGAACTGGAAGTGAATGTTGCAAGGTGGCCAGCAGTCAGCCACAACCACAAGAAAAGCCTTTTCCATTTCAGTTAATGGATTGAGAACCACTAAGGCTATGTTTGGTTTGAAGGAAAATGTAGGGAAAGGAAAGGAAAGGTAGGAAAACCTATACAAGGTTTGTAAAGGTTTCCCTACCTTTCCCCTGAAACCAAATACAGCCTAAGGTTATATTCTTTCCCTTTTTCATTTCTTCTTTTGCATCAAACATCTTTTCTACAAATAGGACATGATCCATTTTGAAGTAGCCACTCATCTATGCAAACCAAATGAAAGAGATGTCTGCAACTAGGGAGTCTTCTTGCACGGTCTCCCTCCTCCAAATCCTAGCAAAAATTTAATAAATAAAATAAATCAGTTTAAACCCTTAACCCTGGATTTTAATAATTAGCAAGAACATATACAATTTTCTTTTTTTTTTTTTTAAGCGACGAGAACAAATTCAATATATACCATAAACTTATAATTAATTCATTTCATATGGATTATAACTATATATAAACAAATGGAAAAAAGATTTTATCTATTGCTCACTAACACATATTTCTACCGAAGAAGGATGAAAAGAGAAGTAAATTAAGCAGAGAATAATAAAGCCTGTTACCTGTAAGCAGATTGTGCAACAAATGTGATCGCGAGGATCCATCGCCATGCAACCAGTTAAATCGAAATTCGGGAGCTTGCTTACTTTGTTCAGCGGCAACCCTTTGCTGTAGTCGATATCAGAAATATCTGATATCTCCATTTCATATGCCTCTAATAGCGTGCTGATCTGAAATTATTTAGTCACAGAATTAGGTTTTTGGTTGGATCAGATGAGAGTATGTAGTGTGTTAATTAATGTCTTTCTACTTACTTGCCACTGATAAGCCTTTAGAATTTCGTGGCTTGCCCATTCAAGGAGGGTCTTCCCTTCAACTACTCCTCTAATAAAGAGATCAACCTGTGCATTGGACCACATACATATCAGATCTAGAGAGAGAGACAAGTTAGTCTGTGATGAGTTTCTATTTCATTCTTGATGTTTATTAGGCATTAATTGTCCTCCTTTGCCTCTGATCAGTTTATACTTCTAAGTTTTAACCGTCAGATTGGTTTTCTCAATGTGCCACTTAGATATTTTTATTGAGAATAACATTCTCTTTGGCATTATTTTATTTTATTTATTATATTTTCACTGAACGACCCGACTAGCAGACCTGTCATATTATGTAAATCAAACAAACCTGGATCATCTGCAGAGAAAAAAAATTTCGCTCCTTGATTTTTTTTCCTCTTTCATACGTACGTTCAAGGAGGGAAAATAAACTCGGGTGCAACAAGAAATATATTAACACCAATTAATTCAAGTATCAAGTCAAATACTAACAGAGAAAACTTCACTGTTGATGAAAGAAGAATGAAGCAACTCAATAGCAACAACTGCGCCAACGACTGCACCCATCACCGCCCCACGGAGGAACCCGGTCTCCGTGAATTGGCCTTTGATTGCACCGGTAACGATTCCTACAAGGCCCCCTCCTGCAACAAAGCAAAAACGACCAGAATCGTAATTTCAGGCGCCGCGCTTAAGGTTTTTAGCTCTCTCTCTCTCTCTTCTCTCTCTTTCTCAAGGAACTGGAATGCACTTCATTGCTATATTGAGTGTACCTAATGCAAAGATGCAAGTAAGTGCAACATAGAAGGCCTTCCTCAGAAGTCTTACAAGAAGATCACAACTTCCAAAACCCATCTCTACCAATCGAATACACTTACTAGGAGAATCCCAGTCTTCCCAGAACGGAATAAAGAAAAAGAAGAAGAAGAGCTAATGTGGGGATGTGTGAGGAATGAAAGCCCAAACGAGCATTTTAGAGATGAATAACATGAAAGCATTTAAGAGAGTAAGACAAGATGAGAACTACTAAATAAACACGGTGACCAAGACTACACATGCACCTAATAAGCTTACGTGTTGATCGAATATTAGAGCGAGGAAAGGGCCTATAGCTAACGGATCCACTTACTTCATACAACTGATCGCCCAGATGCATCGGAACTGTTATAAATAAAGAATAAAGCTCCCAAAACCGGGTGCTGCATGGTGGTTTCTGGTTAGGTTGGCTTGAAGCTAGAAGAGGATTTAATAATAATAATAAAAAAAAGATAAGAGCAAGTGGTCTGCGAAAGAGTTAAGTGTCTCTCAATCTTACCAAAAAATTGAAGGATTTAATATATAGAGCACAAACGGAAATAGAGATGTAGAGTACTGTAAATTGTTCGTTCTATTCCCCTTTATTGCATTGCATATTTGCATTTACTTCTCTGTCAATGTCCATAAATCTGTTAGATGGATGAAACCCAGAAAGCACTTTTCACTGACAACCATGGTTGAATTGATGTGTTCTTAATTTCAATGGAATCCTCAGTGGAGACCTCCAGTTCTAGTGGATGAGGCGCCAAGTCTTTTGGATGAGCATTGAATAACTAAACCTTCCTACAATCGACACTGATCCACTCTTTAATTCTGCTGCATTATTTGGTATACAAATTAAGTTACAGATAATGCAGATGCCAACTGCACTACTAACCCTTCTCAGTATGGAGCCTCTATTCTGCATGTGTATAGGCAATTGGGTAGGACCCTCAATCTCAACAATTTGGCCACTTGAGAAATGAAATATATTGACGTCCTAACTTGGAAATTTTGCATTGTGTGGTGGCCATACAATTTAATTTCTCTTAGTCGGACAGGATAAGAAGCGTATGGTCCAAAAGAATATGTTATTTATGGTTCAAGAGAGTGATTGATTTAATTTCGGAGATGCTTCATATCTCCCTATTTATTTGATTGGTACTCGTAATTTTATCCAATCATTGATTTTGCATATGCAGATCGCCAGATCCCATGGTTTCACGCCTTCCAAGTTACAATTGAAATCTCTGCCAACAAATTAAATTAAAACACATTCCAGCTCCCTAGCTACCAATATGAAGTGACACCGCACATGCATCTCACTGCGAGACTGGGGAGGACCTACCATAAAAGTGGGACCCACCATGTCTCAACTTCTTGTTCTCTGATCTCTATTGTGATTTGAGTTGATTATGGGCTTCAAAATAAAAATAAAAACAGAAAGAAAAATAACCATTTTTCAATCATTGAAAATCTCAGTTTAACATGAGAAAGGTTAAAAGAAAATTTCGACTTTGGGCTGTCGACTGTTAAAAAAAAATACAATATGAATACTTTTTCAAGGTTTTAAAATCGAATCCGACAACGAACCGTTCAGGGTCCAGTTTCTGGGTCGAACGATCCGACAATTCGAACCAAAAAATGGCCCATTCTGACAAAAAAATAAAAAGCCAAAACCGTTGGATGGTTCGAACGGTTTGAACGGCTCAACTGCCTAGGTCAGCAGTTTGTTGACCAAATTAATAGTTTTTGGCCAAAAAGATGGTTCTGGGGTAAAACGGAATCGGTCATCCTGGTTTTCCGGCCTGACCATCTGGTCCGGTCCGGTTTTGAAAACTGTGTGTGTGTGTTTTTTTTTTTTTTTTTGCTTTACTTGTTTTCAAAAATGCCATATCAACAAAAAACAAAATCATGTCTTCTAGCATGTTTTGAGAAGTGAATTAGATGGTTTTGTTTCTGAAAAAAATCATTCCTTGGAACAAAGTAAATATTTCTCTTCAAACATTTGAAAACAAAAATCAACATGTTTCTCTGTTCTTGTTTTCAGAAACAATTAATTTATTTTGAAACCAGATGGTTTTGACTTGTTTTAGGAACATAGCAACAAGAAAAACGATTCACATTGGAGAAGGCTCCCTAAATATGCAACTTTTCACAATAAAGATAAGCAAAAACAATCTGAGCCAACGGCAGTACAAATTAATTTTATGGATTAAGGATATAGAAAAGATGAACATGGAATGAGTGTGGATTGGGTAAGAGAAGTAAAGAGAAACTTTTCTCTTTCTTGATTTTCGAAAGTAGAGAAAAAATATATGTGAGAAATGGGCTGTCTCTTACTTTTGTCATTTATGTCTTTTTTAAGAAAATAAAAATATTAAACTATGGTTTTCAAAACCGGACCGGACCAGAAGACTGGATCAGAAAAACCGGTAACCAGTTGGCCCCTCTGGTCTGGTTATATTAAAAATAAAAAATTAAAAAAAACGTTGAAAAAGTCAGAAAACCGCTGACCCAGGCAGTCAGACTGCTAAATTGTTCGACTTGGGCAACGGTTCGCAGGTTACTTTTTTTATTTTCAATGTTTTAAATAAAAAATAATAATAAAATGCCTTCAATATCCCCAACCCAGAATCGAACTTTAGTCCCTTTAGGGTTAGAACCCCATTTTCATTCTAACCCTTCCCTCCTCTCAACCCTTACACCCGACCGGCCACCTGTGGCGGCCAGCACCTCCGGCATCTGATGGCGATACACACTGACCAACGGTGATTAACGGCGACCGGCAACAACGGGTTTACAGTAGTAAGAGTTATGGCGACTAGCACTTGCAGTGGCGGACGACGAATTTGCAGTGGCTGTCCGACAAATTTGCAGCGGTGGGCAGGGAGAAGCACTTGCAGCAGACATCAGTAATACCACCATTGGGCATTGGCGATTCTGCAAGTTAGAGCAGCACTTGTAGCGACAACTTGCCTACGACTAAGCCCAAGCCCACTATCACACCACCATTACCGGCATTGTCACACCACCATTTCCAAGGAACTGTTTTAGTGAGAAGATCTTGATGTTTTTGGTCAAGAGGAGCTCTGGAAAAGAATGCTGCACTACTCTACACTGGTTGGATGCAATATTGTTTTTGGAACCATGAAATGATAGGTGCATTTCCATCTCTTTAGATTTTTAAGTTTGTTATGAATATTTTTCTTACTGAAAATTTCTGTTGCTCTTAGAAAATAGTGCTGGGCTGGAATAGAATTTGCCTAATTGAGAAGAAATCTAGGAAAACAGTACTGGGTTGGAATAGAATTTTTGTTGCTTGAAATTATAAGGAGTTTCTACAATTCTTTGGGATGAAATCCATACAGTTCCATGATGAACATATGACATGGAATTTTGAAAAGACCGGTCAATGCTATTTGAATTGCCTGATTTCTAGAAGATTTGGAGATTGATTGTGAGTGTTTGGACACTTAGGAGCAGTTTTAAAGAAATTCTCAGAAATTGAAGAAAAGACAGAGTTTTGAAGTTTTTGCTTGGTTGAACCTTAAGGAGCAGCATTTGGCATGGTGCTTAGGTACAAATTAATGTAATTGTTTTTATCAATTAGGTAAAATTAATGTATATTGAAGTCTATTAGATATCAATCTTGGTTGCATAGCAATCTAACATTCTAGAGTGAATGCTCCTATTTCTCCCCTTTTATTTTGATGGCAGAGGAATCTATCCCTGTGAATTTTGATTTTAGGTCAAGGATTTTTGCATTTAAGGATATAACATTCTAGAGTTTTTTTTCTGTATTTTTTGCAATTTTCTGTTTTATTTTTCTGTTTTTCTGTATTTTTTGATTTTGATTTTTATATTTTCTATGTGTTTTATACTGTATTATTTTTTATTTAGATTGTTTTATTTTCTGTATTTTTTTGTTTTTTATTTAATTTTATGCTTTTTTTATTATTTATAAATTTTATTATTTTTAATTTATTTAACATCACAAGTCAAACCATTTGACCCGGACAGTTGAACCGCTTAACCAAAAACCGGTCCCCTGATCGGTTCTGTTTCCAGTTCGTTTCTAAAAACCATGTATTAAAGTGCCTTTTACTATATATTTAGATAATCACACATATATATACACGTGGAACGGTGGAATAAATTTTAATATGTGATAATATTGTTAGAAATTTTTAGTCAATATACATTAGAAAATATTAAGAGTCCAACTACAGAAATTGTGTCTAATCATGCACATCCATGGAAACTAGTAGATCCCAAAAATTATTGATATATAGAATAATGGACCAGTCCCAGACCAGATCCAATTCTAGTTCCAATCCATATCCTTATCATTTACGTGTACTGTTGCACTGCTTGTGTGTGTGAATATAAAACATTTAAATTATATGCCCGGAAGTCCATCCTGCTTCTGAAAAGTCAGGTCTGAGTTTATATTTCAGGCCTGGGGTAGGTGCAGGCTGGGCTAAGATTGGGCTCGAGCCATGCCCCTTATAATATAGGTTTTGTGCCTGCATCATGATCACCGGCCCTACTCTCACGCATATCAATTACAACTTACATACCCAATGGAGCTTGCATTATTGTTACAAATTAATGCCCATTATTCTTATTGACAGTGTCGGGACCCTCTATGGTGCTTTGGACAGCTAGTCAGCTAAAAGGTAGATAATGATTTTCTTCGCCAGATAAATGGTAAGATCTTATTTATGGTTCAACTCCTGACCCATTTAATTGTTATTTTGGTAGAAGTGAGGTTGGATTGGGTTTTGTTTGGGTTGAGCTTCAACCTAATTCATCTAATTCATTAATTCATTAATGATCCAATTATATAAAATTAAATGGTTTGAGTTTAATCCAAATCCGCATTTACTCAATTCAAGTCGCTCAAACCTATTATCTTATATTTATATACTTAAAAATAAAAGCTAATTCCCACTTAACAAACAAGTTGGTTATAGCTTGATGGTAATAGTAATTGTTATTTACACAAGCTTGGTGGTAGAAACTTTACCTGTTGGGGGCCGACAACCTATGTTATTGGGCCCCAACAGCCAAAGTTAACCCTCATTTTTACACAAGTCCTGTCCAAATCTGGGTCGGGTCGATCCAACCCAAAACGTGTGGATTATGTCGGTTCGGGTCGTGCAGAGTCTGGGCCAGACTGGCTCACCCGTGCCTGTTGCGGAATTGGGTTGGGACAACTCGAAGTGGATCCAAAAACGAGTGGTCTGTGTGGCTTTGGGTTGGATTGGATCTGGCCCAAACCGGTTTTGTTCATAATTGTTTGTGATTTAGGGCGCATTGGAACATGCCAAAGCAGGTGGGCCATGTTGCTTCAAGCCAGATCAAACTGGATCTGGGTTGAGCCGGTCTACCCAAAACCATTCCGGAATCGGGTTGGATTAGATAACTCCATACCAAATTGGGTTGGGTTCGGGCTAAGCTGATTGACCCAAACGAATCAAACCGAGGTGATCAATTCTATTCATAATCAGACCGGGCTGAATTGATTCAGACTGGTCTGGACTCGAGTCGGGTTGATTTGGATTTATGTTGATTTGGGTAAAGTGTGTTGATTCGATGAAAACTAATTTTAGTAATTAATTAATGCATTAATTATAAATTATTACATTTAAATTAAGAAAATAAAAAAAAAGGCTAAGGAATTTATAATTGTATCTTTAGTAGTTAACCCAATGGTTATCCACAACCCAACCCAACCCAACCCATTTAAATTGACCCAATGGGTGATCAACCCATTTCCAACCCACCAAGTAAATGGGTAGTTGGGTGGATTAAATACTTGGTGGGTTGGGTGGGTTCAATGGGTCGGGTGAAAAATTGCCTCTCCAAACTACAGCCCAATGCAACTTCTGAAATTACAATCCTTTATAGTCTATTAGTATACCCCCTCCTATAAATAGCATCCTTCTCGTGGATTTGGCATCAATCCATTGCCAGGATTCATCTCCTACATGTACGGTGGGACTAAAAATTCTGAGATGGGCTGAACTCTTGTTTTTTCAACCTTCAACGAGGCCACTAATATCTATCTATCTATCTATCCATCTCTCTCTCTCTCTCTCTCTCTCTCTCTCTCTCTATATATATATATATATATATATATATATATAATTTAATGTTTAACCAAGTTGCACCACTTTTCTCCACTTCCTCCTAAATTGTCTCTAATTCCTTTTTATCTCCTAAATTATCTCCAACTCCTAATTACCTCTTAAATTATCTCTAATTTAGTAGAGAGATTCTTTCCTAAACTATCTCTAATTCCTATTTATCATCTCCCCCACTTTTTATCTATGTCTATCTAAACAAAGCTTCAATTAAAAAAAAACCAAAAACTTCAGAAGCATTTAAATGTTATAAATAAATTATATACTAAATTTAAAATATTCATTCAAAACACAAAAAATTAATAGATTTAATAATATTCATATTATTAATAATTCAATATTTTTATAAAATTCATTATAAAATTATGTAGTAACAATATAAATTATTATTTTATGAATTATTCAATTTAAATGTTATTCAAATAAAAAATTAACATTAAAAAATAAAACATTATTTAAATAGTTTAATAACTAAAAGTCTTAAATAAAAAACATTAAAAATAGCTAAATAATATAACAAAATATTTAATATTATCTAATAACGTTAAAACAAATAAAATTCAAATAATGAAAATTCAAATATATATATATATATATATATATATATATATATATATATTAAAATTGGTCCTTCTATGTCAGCATAGCTCTCCTTTAAGAAAAACTATTTACCTAATTTCTCCATTTTTTATTTTCTTTTGTTTTAAAAGTATAAAACAGTAATCATTCCTTATCTTGATTAGATTAAACAACCAATGAGATGCACTTTCACAAAACCTAAATAATCTCTTCTCCTAAAATTTCTCCTAAACTATCTCCCCCACTTTCTCCAAAATTATCACTAATTCTTATTTATCTCCAAAATTATCTCTAATTTAGTATAGAGTTTCTTTCATAAATTATCTCTAATTCCTATTTATCATCTCCCGTACTTTTTATCTATGTGTATCTAAATAAAGTTTGGATTAAAAAATATAAGAATTATTTAAATATTCTAACAAATCATATAATAATTTAAAATATTTAGTAAAAAGACAAAAAAAATTATATTTTTACAAAATATATCATGAAATTATGTACTAATAATTTAAATTATATTTTTCTGGATTATCAATTTAAATGTTTTTCGAACATTTATTAATATGTTATAGCTTTAAATAAATAAAATTTAAATAACAAAAAAATTTAAATATTTATCATAACTAGATTTTAAATAGTTAAAATAACAGAATTATGTAATAAATTAAAAACAAATTCTTCTAAGTAGAAAAATAATTATAACAGAATATTGAAATTACTAATAATTTAATATATTACAAGATTAATAAGAAATTATGTAATATAGTATAAATTATGATTTTATGTATAATTAAATTCAATAAATAATTAATATTTTAAAATTTAAATATTTTACATATTATTTAAGTATTTAAATAACAAAATATTTAACATAGCTAGATTTTAAATAGTCAAAATAAAGAAATTATGTTCTAAATTAAAAAAAATAAAAAAAGTAGAAAAGAAATTATAGCATAATATTGAAATTAATAATAATTTATATTTTTACATAATATTGTAAATAACTAATTTCACTTATATCAAATAATAATTCAAGAAAATAACTTTCAAAAACATTAATATTTATTTTAAACTCTTAATCTGTACTTATTATATAATTATATATACTAAAATTAATATTTATTTTATTTCAGTAATTATTTAATGTTTTTTGTGATAAATGTATTTTCAATGATTATGTATAAATTTATTTTGTTTTGTTATTTAACAAAAGACTTTAAATAATTATTGGAGATTAAACTACTATTATTGAATTTTTTAAAATTTAATTTATTGTACTTATTGTATTTATTATATTTTTGTTATAACTTATTGATTAATTAATATTTATTAGAAATTAATCTGTTATTGGAGATCATACGATTTATTGACTAAGTTAATATATTTTTAGTAATTATTCTTTTTTTTGTAATTATTGTATTTTTTCATTATCAATATATTTTCAATAATTGTGTGTTTTTGCTATAGATTTTTAATAATTATTGGAGATAAAACTATTAATTTAGCTAAAATTATGAGTGTTCATGAGTTGGTTCGTACCGACCATAAGATATTTGGCCAACAAATTGACATGGTCAGGTTAGGGAGTTGGTTAGCTGAAGCCGACTATCCATTTGTGAAAACCAACCCTCTCAAGTTATATCGATTTGGGTCGGTTTTCACAAAAGGTCAATCGGTTCAAAAGATTTAAACTTAAAAATTTAATTTAATTTTAAAAATTATAGTGCAATTGTAAGTACATAGTGGTCACTTAAACCATCAAAACAGAGGAAGTGTCAAACTAATATTATCGAATGCCTGTAATGAGTCCATAACTAATCGCACATCTAAAATGAGTTCATAACTCATCACACATCTGTGATGAACTCATAGTCGAGACAGGTTATGATAAACTTTGGACCCATGTAAACTTGCGATGAGTTTAAATCCATTGCAGAATTGTGATGGGTTTTGGACGCATGCGGACTTGCGATGAGTTTAAAGTCATCACATAATCGTGATGAGCATAGACTCACCTCAGATCAGAAACAAATAATAGAAACACATGTATCGTTAAATAACACGCGTGGTGGGACAACCTGTGAACCTAATGAAAGTGCACAAGCTAAATAGTGACATCACCCTTGCCATTTCTTTTTAAAAGGTTCATGAAAGGAAGTAGCACATGCGTATTATTGGAATCCTTAGACAAAAGAAAAGTTCATCCTTAAGATATCTCATAAGACACGTGGCAAAATTCTAATAGTGTTCCCTAACAACAGACACCAAAACCAAGATTCCCTTTCCTAATGGGAACCAAACACTTTTGGCTCATTCCTTTCGGGACCATGGGATCTCTCCCTATAAATCGGGGTCTAATTCATAACGAGATAATAGTTCTATCACCTCATTTGCCCTAGCCTTTAGCCTACCTCCTGCACTCAGCTTTCTTTTGTCCTTCAAGGAGACTCCCGTACATATCCTAACCACCTCACTCACAGTAATTATTAGAAAGTAAATTTAAAAATTAGATTTATGAAATGAAACATTTTAGATTAAGAAATATGGAAAATTTCTCACTTTTTCATATTAAAAATTATATTTAAAATATAAAAATATTAATATATATCCATGGTTAGGTCGTTCGATTTTGGTCGGTTACAAATGGCCAAAGTGAAACTAATCCAACTTGGTCAAATTGGGAAATTTTTTAACCAAAGCCAATATAAAATACTAGAAAACCGACCAACTAGGGTCGAGTTGATCAAGTTGGTCGGTTTTATAAGTTTGATGAATAAACCTAACTGAAATAAATTATTGTCATTTTTGCATTATAAAAAATTTATTAAAAGTAGTATATAAAATATGAATAATTATTAATTATTTAAAAAGTTGAAAATATAAAACAATTGTATACTCTTATGTGTTTATATTAGGGTCATTTATTAGAACACACCTTATAGTTTTACATATTTACTTAAATCTACCTTATAGTTTTCATTTTACTAAAATATCCCATATATTTTACAATTTATTTACTTAATCAACCTTTCATTAAGGAGTGTTTGTTTTGTCATTAAGCCCATGATTTTTTATTGCAAAAAATACCCTTAACACTTTTTTTATACAAAAAACGAAATTGGCCAAATGTAGCCAATAGAGTTGTTGTTTGATAATTGTGTCCATTATGTGATGTGCTATGTGAATGTGATTTGTACATGGGCCATAAGTGCTTGGCGTATGAAAAGACTTATGTGGCTCTCTGCGCCCATCATGGTTCTTTTGATTAAATTTATTTAAATGAACATTAGGGTCAATACTGTCATTTTCTACTATCATCTAATGGAAGATTGATTAAATCCGTTGCAAATTATAAGTGGTGTTTTAGTAAAATGCATATTATAGGGTAGATTTTTAGTAAATCAATGAAACTGTAAGGGTATTTTAGTAAATGACCCATTCTATCATTTACGTGTACTGTTGCACTGCTTGTGTGTGTGAATATAAAACATTTAAATTATAGGCCCGGAAGTCCATCCTGCTTCTGAAAAGTCAGGTCTGAGTTTATATTTCAGGCCTGGGGTAGGTGCAGGCTGGGCTAAGATTGGGCTTGAGCCATGCCCCTTATAATATAGGTTTTGTGCCTGCATCATGATCACCGGCCCTACTCTCACGCATATCAATTACAACTTACATATCCAATGGAGCTTGCATTATTGTTACAAATTAATGCCCATTATTCTTATTGACAGTGTCGGGACCCTCTAAGGTGCTTTGGACAGCTAGTCATCTAAAAGGTAGATAATGATTTTCTTCGCCAGATAAATGGTAAGATCTTATTTATGGTTCAACTCCTGACCCATTTAATTGTTATTTTGGAAGAAGTGAGGTTGGATTGGGTTTTGCTTGGGTTGAGCTTCAATAATTCGTTAATTCATTAATGATCCAATTATATAAAATTAAATGGTTTGAGTTTAATCTAAATCAGCATTTACTCAATTCAAGTCGCTCAAACCTATTTTAGTCTTATATATATATATACTTAAAACTAAAAGCTAATTCCCACTTAACAAATAAGTTGGTTATAGCTTGGTGGTAATAGTAATGGTTATTTATAACTCCCACTTAACAAACAGGTTGGTTATAACTTGGTGGTAATAGTAATTGTTATTTATACAAGCTTGGTGGTAAAAACTTTACCTATTGAGGGCCGACAACCTATGTTATTGGGCCTCAATAGCCAAAGTTAACCCTCATTTTTACACAAGTCCTGTCCAAATCTGGGTCGGGTCGACCCAACCCAAAACGTGTGGATTATGTCGATCCGGGTCGTGCAGAGTTTGGGCAAGACTGGCTCACCCGTGCCTGTTGCGGAATCGGGTTGGGACAACTCGAAGTGGATCCAAAAACGAGTGGTCTGTGTGGCTTTGGGTTGGATTGGATCTGGCCCAAACCAGTTTTGTTCATAACTGTTTGTGATTTAGGGCCAAACGAATCAAACCGAGGTGATCAAGTCTATTCATATTCAGACCGGGCTGATTTGATTCAGACTGGTCTGGACTCGAGTCGGGTTGATTTGGATTTATGTCGATTTGGGTAAAGTGTGCTGATTCGATGAAAACTAATTTTAGTAATTAATTAATACATTAATTATAAATTATTACATTTAAATTAAGAAAATAAAAAAAAAGGCTAAGGAATTTATAATTGTATCTTTAGTAGTTAACCCAATGGTTATCCACAACCCAACCCAACCCAACCCAACCCAACCCATTTAAATTGACCCAATGGGTGATCAACCCATTTCCAACCCGCCAAGTAAATGGGCAGTTGGGTGGATTAAATACTTGGTGGGTTGGGTGGGTTCAATGGGTCGGGTGAAAAATTGCCTCCCCAAACTACAGCCCAATGCAACTTCTGAAATTACAATCCTTTATAGTCTATTAGTATACCCCCTCCTATAAATAGCATCCTTCTCGTGGATTTGGCATCAATCCATTATCAGGATTCATCTCCTACATGTACGGTGGGACTAAAAATTCTGAGATGGGCTGAACTCTTGTTTTTTCAACCTTCAACGAGGCCACTAATATCTATCTATCTATCTATCCATCTCTCTCTCTCTCTCTCTCTCTCTCTCTCTCTCTCTCTCTCGCTATAATTT
Organism: Nelumbo lutea; assembly: GCF_056320005.1. NCBI lineage: Eukaryota > Viridiplantae > Streptophyta > Magnoliopsida > Proteales > Nelumbonaceae > Nelumbo > Nelumbo lutea. The sequence goes on along the minus strand of NC_142689.1, from coordinate 36,478,360 downwards.
AATGTCTAACCAAGTTGCACCACTTTTCTCCACTTCCTCCTAAATTGTCTCTAATTCCTTTTTATCTCCTAAATTATCTCCAACTCCTAATTACCTCTTAAATTATCTCTAATTTAGTAGAGAGATTCTTTCCTAAACTATCTCTAATTCCTATTTATCATCTCCCCCACTTTTTATCTATGTCTATCTAAACAAAGCTTCAATTAAAAAAAAAACTAAAAACTTCAGAAGCATTTAAATGTTATAAATAAATTATACACTAAATTTAAAATATTTATTCAAAACACCAAAAATTAATAGATTTAATAATATTCATATTATTAATAATTCAATATTTTTACAAAATTCATTATGAAATTACGTAGTAACAATATAAATTATTATTTTATGAATTATTCAATTTAAATGTTATTCAAATAAAAAATTAACATTAAAAAATAAAACATTATTTAAATATTTTAATAACTAAAAGTCTTAAATAAAAAACATTAAAAATAGCTAAATAATATAACAAAATATTTAATATTATCTAATAACGTTAAAACAAATAAAATTCAAATAATGAAAATTTTAAATAGCTAAATAATATAAAATAGTTAAAATAATGAAATTACCTTATAATTAAAAAAAAATCTTAAAAGTAGAAAAATAATTATAACACAATTCATAATATTAATATTAATAATAATTTAATACTTTACAAAATTAATAACAAATTATGTAATTATAGTCCAATTATAATTTTATGGATTATTAAATTCATAAAATAATTAATATTTTAAAAAATTTAAATAAGAATATTATTCCAATAAATAAATAATATTGTAAATAACTAATTTCACTTACATCAATTAATAATTATAGAAAATAACCATCAACAAAATTATATTTATTAGTAATACTTTTAAAATAATAGTGTATATTCATTTTATATTTATATATACTATAATTAATATTTATTTTATTTTCAGTAATTATTTATTGTTTTTTATAAATATACTTTCAATAACTATTTATACATCTATTTTTATTTTTTATTTAATATAAAATTATCAATAATTGTTGGAGATTAAACAACTATTATTCAACTTTCGAAATTTAATTTATCATATTTATTGTATATTTGTTATAAATTTATTTTCAGTAATTATATAATTTTTATAATTTATAGATTAATACTTATTATAGATTAAACTATTATTTGAGATTACACTATTTATTGACTAATTTAGTATATTTTCAGTATTTATTATATTTTTGTAATCATAGTATTTTTATAATATATCTATGATATTTTCATTATAAACTTATTTTCAACGTTTGTGTATGTTTGCTATAAATTTTCAATAATTATTGGAGATTAAACTATTGTTATTTATTAGATTAGAATATAAATTTAGTTGAAATTATGAGTGTTCAATGATTGGATCAGTTTAGTTGAAGGCTGTTTTGCCAACCAAATCAATCTAGTCAAGTCCATAGTTTATCGCTCGAAACTGATTGACCATTAGCGAAAACCCACCAACTCGAGTTGTATCGATTTGGGTCTATTTTCGGTTTAGTTTGTTTGTTCAAAAGATTTAAACTTAAAAATTAACTTTAAATTTCATAAAGTACAATGATATAAAATATTTTAGACTAACAAAATATTCTATCCTAAGGCATTTCATTTAAACCAATAGGAAAGTATCAATTTGCCCCACTCCCTAATCAATTCCTAAAATTTCTGTCCTACAAATATTCCTATAATTTCTGTCCTAAGGCATTTCATTTAAACCAATAGGAAAGTATCATGTTGCCCCACTCCCTAATCAATTCGTAAAATGCATCCCCCCCAATCTATATCCACTCTCCCTCATTTAAAATATTCATATTAATTAAAAAATAGTTAAATACGGTTAATATTTAATCTCACCCATATTCAATGAGTATTAAATAGTGTTATTACCAAAAGTTAATAAATGCGATTAGTAAGTTACCAAAAATTAAATATTCTTATTAGTACAATTAGTAAATTCCAAAAATTAATAAATATTGTTATTAATTAACTCATTAACAACATTTTATAGAAATTGAAAACTCTTTAACTAATTTCTATAGAATTGAGAATTATATTTAACAATTATCAAAAAGTATAAAATTTTAGTTATTATTATTATTATTATTATTATTATTATTATTATAATTAATAACCAAATACAAATGGTGGAACAAAATATTATAATGTTAGAAAATGGAATAACATTTTCATAAAACCACATTTTCATAAAATAACAATTTTGAAATTAAAAGATATAAAGTATTTGAAAGTTTACTTAAATGCAACAAATAATTATTGAAAATGATTAGAATATTTTGGAAATTTTAGGAAAATTTATTACATTTGATAGATTTTGGAAAACCATTGCAAAATTATGTAATTCTCATTGCAAATTATTGAAAATTATTAAAGATAAATGACTGTGGGAAATGGAAAACTATAATTTGAACAAATAATTACACAAATTATTGAGATAAATTAATATAACATTGGAAAAAGGAAATTATTAGTTAGTTTATATTAGAAATTATAAGATAAATTAGTATAATTTTGTAAGTAAACCACTTAAATTTTCAAATTGAATATTTGGTTGATACTCAATATATCATTTTGATCATTTCTATCATCAAATTGAATATTGGATTGACGGGGACAATGCTTTCAAAACTGGATCAAACTTGATGGTTAAGCTAGAAAAATTGGGAACTAGACACCGTTTCACCTCAAAACCGCTTTTTGTGCAAAAACCGTTTATTTGGTTAGCGAACCGTTGACCTGGGCGGTTGAACCATCAGCCCAGACAATAGTTTTTTGCCTTTTTGTTTTTCTAATTTTTTTTTTGTTAGAGCGGGTCATCCATTCAAATCGAATAGTCAAACCGTTCGACCCTAGAACGGTTTCTTAACCGGTCCAATTTTAAAAACCTTGGATGGGGAGTGGGTGCCTTGCTTTGAGCTTGGCTTGGTGTGCGACATGGGCTGGCCCAAGGCCCGGCTCATGGACCAGCCCAACCCACTACACGGCACGGGCCTATATAGGCTCGAGTAGTGGGCTGTGCCGAATCGACCCCCCAAATTATCTTAGAGGAGGGAGACACGGCTCAGGATGCCTCGTGAGCTAGCACGACATGGCTCACACTTTGTGCAGGCCCCATGCAAGTCGTGTCGTGCCAACCTAGCACGATCCAATTTACACCTCTACTTGAACCCGCCCAATACTAGGGAAGGGGTAGGGAAATTCGAGGATTCACCATCCTTGATGAGGAGTGGAGTGCTTTGCCCCTGAATTCACCTGACATTGAGGAGTGGTTACATTGCCCTGAACCCGTGTGACATTGGGGACGGGGTAAGGATGGGGTAGAGTGTTTTGACCATGGGGCAGGGGAAGGGATGGGGTGCCTTGCCTTGAACCCACCCTATTGTCATTCCTATATATTTGTTAGTTATTAGTGGAAATAATAAAAATATTATTTTTTATAATTATTTTTATTTATTTAAAGTTAATCAAAATTTTATTTAAAAATAATAAAAAGTATTAAAATTACTACAAATTATTAATAAAACTAAATTATTAAAAAAATTTGTTCATATTCAATTAACAATAATTATTTTTTATAAATCAACACTAAATGAAAAATAAAATTATTAAATCTTTCAAAATTTTCCGTGCATCGCATGGATCCCTACTAGTATATATATATATATATATATATATATATATATATATATATATATATATATATATATTAAAATTGGTCCTGCTATGTCAGCATAGCTCTCCTTTAAGAAAAACTATTTACCTAATTTCTCCATTTTTTATTTTCTTTTGTTTTAAAAGTATAAAACAGTAATCATTCCTTATCTTGATTAGATTAAACAACCAATGAGATGCACTTTCACAAAACCTAAATAATCTCTTCTCCTAAAATTTCTCCTAAACTATCTCCCCCACTTTCTCCAAAATTATCACTAATTCTTATTTATCTCCAAAATTATCTCTAATTTAGTATAGAGTTTCTTTCATAAATTATCTCTAATTCCTATTTATCATCTCCCATACTTTTTATCTATGTGTATCTAAATAAAGTTTGGATTAAAAAATATAAGAATTATTTAAATATTCTAACAAATCATATAATAATTTAAAATATTTAGTAAAAAGACAAAAAAAATTTATATTTTTACAAAATATATCATGAAATTATGTACTAATAATTTAAATTATATTTTTCTGGATTATCAATTTAAATGTTTTTCGAACATTTATTAATATGTTATAGCTTTAAAAAAATAAAATTTAAATAACAAAAAAATTTAAATATTTATCATAACTAGATTTTAAATAGTTAAAATAACAGAATTATGTAATAAATTAAAAACAAATTCTTCTAAGTAGAAAAATAATTATAACAGAATATTGAAATTACTAATAATTTAATATATTACAAGATTAATAAGAAATTATGTAATATAGTATAAATTATGATTTTATGTATAATTAAATTCAATAAATAATTAATATTTTAAAATTTAAATATTTTACATATTATTTAAGTATTTAAATAACAAAATATTTAACATAGCTAGATTTTAAATAGTCAAAATAAAGAAATTATGTTCAAAATTAAAAAAAATAAAAAAAGTAGAAAAGAAATTATAGCATAATATTGAAATTAATAATAATTTATATTTTTACATAATATTGTAAATAACTAATTTCACTTATATCAAATAATAATTCAAGAAAATAACTTTCAAAAACATTAGTATTTATTTTAAACTCTTAATCTGTACTTATTATATAATTATATATACTAAAATTAATATTTATTTTATTTCAGTAATTATTTAATGTTTTTTGTGATAAATGTATTTTCAATGATTATGTATAAATTTATTTTGTTTTGTTATTTAACAAAAGACTTTAAATAATTATTGGAGATTAAACTACTATTATTGAATTTTTTAAAATTTAATTTATTGTACTTATTGTATTTATTATATTTTTGTTATAACTTATTGATTAATTAATATTTATTAGAAATTAATCTGTTATTTGAGATCATACGATTTAGTGACTAAGTTAATATATTTTTAGTAATTATTCTTTTTTTTTGTAATTATTGTATTTTTTCATTATCAATATATTTTCAATAATTGTGTGTTTTTGCTATAGATTTTTAATAATTATTGGAGATAAAACTATTAATTTAGCTAAAATTATGAGTGTTCATGAGTTGGTTCGTACCGACCATAAGATATTTGGCCAACAAATTGATATGGTCAGGTTAGGGAGTTGGTTAGCTGAAGCCGACTAACCATTTGTGAAAACCAACCCTCTCAAGTTATATCGGTTTGGGTCGGTTTTCACAAAAGGTCAATCGGTTCAAAAGATTTAAACTTAAAAATTTAATTTAATTTTAAAAATTATAGTGCAATTGTAAGTACATAGTGGTCACTTAAACCATCAAAACAGAGGAAGTGTCAAACTAATATTATCGAATGCCTGTAATGAGTCCATAACTAATCGCACATCTACAATGAGTTCATAACTCATCACACATCTGTGATGAACTCATAGTCGAGACAGGTTATGATAAACTTTGGACCCATGTAAACTTGCGATGAGTTTAAATCCATTGCAGAATTGTGATGGGTTTCGGACGCATGCGGACTTGCGATGAGTTTAAAGTCATCACATAATCGTGATGAGCATAGACTCACCTCAGATCAGAAACAAATAATAGAAACACATGTATCGTTAAATAACACGCGTGGTGGGACAACCTGTGAACCTAATGAAAGTGCACAAGCTAAATAGTGACATCACCCATGCCATTTCTTTTTAAAAGGGTCATGAAAGGAAGTAGCACATGCGTATTATGAGAATCCTCAGACAAAAGAAAAGTTCATCCTTAAGATATCTCATAAGACACGTGGCGAAATTCTAATAGTGTTCCCTAACAATTGACACCAAATCCAAGATTCCCTTTCCTAATGGGAACCAAACACTTTTGTCTCCTTCCTTTCGGGACCATGGGATCTCTCCCTATAAATAGGGGTCTAATTCATAACGAGATAATAGTTCTATCACCTCATTTGCCCTAGCCTTTAGCCTACCTCCTACACTCAACTTTCTTTTGTCCTTCAAGGAGACTCCCGTACATATCCTAACCACCTCACTCACAGCAATTATTGGAAAATAAATTTAAAAATTAGATTTATGAAATGAAACATTTTAGATTAAGAAATATGGAAAATTTCTCACTTTTTCATATTAAAAATTATATTTAAAATATAAAAATATTAATATATATCCATGGTTAGGTCGTTCGATTTTGGTCGGTTACAAATGGGCAAAGTGAAACTAATCCAACTTGGTCAAATTGGGAATTTTTTTAACCAAAGCCAACATAAAATACTAGAAAACCGACCAACTAGGGTCAAGTTGATCAAGTTGGTCGGTTGTATAAGTTTGATGAATAAACCTAACTGAAATAAATTATTGTCATTTTTGTATTATAAAAAATTTACTAAAAGTAGTATATAAAATATAAATAATTATTAATTATTTAAATAGTTGAAAATATAAAACAATTGTATACTCTTATGTGTTTATATTAGGGTCATTTATTAGAACACACCTTATAGTTTTACATATTTACTTAAATCTACCTTATAGTTTTCATTTTACTAAAATATCCCATATATTTTATAATTTATTTACTTAATCAACCTTTCATTAAGGAGTGTTTATTTTGTCATTAAGCCCATGATTTTTTATTCCAAAAAATACCCTTAACACTTTTTTTATACAAAAAACGAAATTGGCCAAATATAGCCAATAGAGTGGTTGTTTGACAATTGTGTCCATTAATGGGTTGATCATGTATTAATTTTATTTGATTTGGGTTTTACAAATTTTTATTTGATTTTGATCAATTATGTATGTGATGTGCTATGTGAATGTGATTTGTACATGAGCCATAAGTGCTTGGCGTATGAAAAGACTTATGTGGCTCTCTGTGCCCATCATGGTTCTTTTAATTAAATTTATTTAAATGAACATTAGGGTTAATACTGTCATTTTCTACTATCATCTAATGGAAGATTGATTAAATCCGTTGCAAATTATAAGTGGTGTTTTAGTAAAATGCATATTATAGAGTAGATTTTTAGTAAATCCATAAAACTGTAAGGGTATTTTAGTAAATGACCCATTCTATTATTTATCTTTTGCTTAATAAATTTCATGCATCACATGGGTCCCTGCTAAGATAATTATTAATAAAACTAAATTTATTTAAAAATATTTGTTCATATTTAATTAACAATAATTATTTTTTATAAATCAACATTAAATGAAAAATAAAATTATTAAATCTTTCAGATTTTCCATGCATCGCATGGGTCCCTGCTAGTATAATATATAAACATGTAATTAGATTGAAGCAGATGAGTCATGTAAGAGAACAAATTAGTTGCCAAAAAATGAGTTGTGCACTATTGAGATTCCTAGGAACATGGCGCCACTGAATATAAATATTGTTAACCATTTCAATTTTAATATCCGCTACCATTGCTTTGACCTCCAGCGCAAAGAATGGAGACCTCCCAGAAAGGTTGTTTATTAACTCCACGCTATCAGAGAAAATCTGAATTGAAACCATTTGAAGTCTCCTAGCCAATCGGATGGATAATAGAGCAGGGTAATATTCAGAAAATAAAGCTGATCTTGTTAAGTCACTGAGAGCAAAACCTGCAACAATGGATCCATGGAGATTAGGGGTGATCATTTCAGCTTGGCCTGAAAAATCTGGGTTTGGGCCTAATTTTTTTGGCTGGGCTTAGCTCAGATATTTTTTAAAATATTTGATAATTGATGTTTTATATATTAAATAGAGATTAATAGAGGTTTGTAGGAGATTAAAGATATTAATCCTACGATTTTAGATCTTACCAAATTCTAATATAGTATTTAATGAAATATATAAATTATTAAAAATAAATTACTAAACCCTAATCTTCTCGGCTCTCTCTCTCACCAATCTTACAAAACCACCGCCGCACCCAATCTCTCTCTCTCTCTCTCTCATCAAAAGATGAATCTTCTAGTGATGAAGACTCAACTGATGAAAATAAATCTGAAATTTAGAGTGGTTGCAAGTTTTGGGTAAAATTGAAACCATTTTCAAAATTGTATTACTTATTTATTTACATTAATTTGAACTATTTGTTCTTAGTTTTCTAATATTTTTTTATTTTACTTTTTATTTGTAGGAATTGAGTGGAAGATGGAGCCCCTTATAGAGATGTTTAAATTTGTTTTATGGATATTACATGACAATGGAGGGTTATTTTTTGATAGATATTATAGGTTATAGGTTGATTTTTTGTTGATAGAAGAATTGTTTTGTTAAAATTATCATTGTTAGCATACTAATGACCAATTGAAACCTTTAAATTACAAGGTATAATTATTTAATTTTTTTTATGTTAGAAGTTTTTATCTTGATATTAAGTTTAAAGTTTTTTACAAGTTACTATAGTCTCCACAACAATAAGTGAAAAAAAAAATACAATTGTTTAATTTTGGAACTGAAATACAATAATTAGGCTGGGAATCTTGGTCTGGCCCGGGCCTAACCTAAACCCCATGTTATGAAGGCAAAGCCCAGCCCAGGCCAGCCCATGATCACTCATAATGGAGATCCACAAAAAAGTCCCATACCCAGCTCTCTCACTATCTTTGAAAGCACTATCAACAAAAGCCACAAGGAGACCTGAGTATCATTTCTCTTGGGGGATAATTGCACTTGAAGACTCTTCCTTTCTTAAACTGAACCGATAGCATTATGGCCCTGTTCGTTTTTCGATCAGTTATTTATTTGGGTAAATACAATTATTTGAGTAAGTTTTTCGTGGGAAACACTTATCAAGGCAAGTTCATTTACTCGTACTCTTTTATTTTCCAAGTAAATAAGGCAATGAGCATTTTAGCCATAAAAATCTCTTATTAAAAGAAACTTTTTTATCCCATAAAAATCCCTAAGAGATGGGTATCACTTATCTCAGGAAAATAAAATTTCCCTAACCCCACATAAATTTTAAAAAAGAACATAAGATTCTTGGTCAATGAGAATTAAAATCCTGTTAACTAACTTTTCCCTCTCTCAAAATCCAAAAAAAATATGACCCTTATGAATAACTATGAAAATGGAAAGTTGATCAGAGCCATGCACAACATTATTACGATGAGTCCATATGCTGAGATAATCAAACAAAAAAAATAGACATCTCATATAATTCCGATGACCGGAATCAATATTTTGCATGGTAACGACCTCCAGCAGCCATCCCCACATGGATTTCCCATGGGTATACCCAATTAGGATACCCAAGCCTGACCCAAACCATGCACAGTTAACAAAATCACACTCAAATAAGGCATGGGAGACATACTCTGAACCTGACCCAACTTGCCAACTTGCCAAAGAATGTTGGGCCATCCCCATAAGGCTCTTGCTTAACTTTTTGCCTCTAGGAAATACTTGGCTTTCAGAAATCATACGCCACACCTGTTTAGATAACAATGCAAGATTGAAGCTGTGTTGGTCCTTGAATTCCAAGCCCCTCCCCTCTCTTACTTTTCAACACATCCTGCCACTTAAGTCTTAACCCAATGGATCTTCTTTCCTTGACCATCATCGCCCACCAGAAATTTCTCTACATCCTTACCATTTCAGAACCAAAGAGGGCACTAATAAGAGATTTAATAAGAATTTCCTTTTTGGCTAAATTTAAGAATTTCTCCTTCCAACCCTCCCTCAACTCTCCGAGAGCCACCTTGTCCAAAATATAATTGAACACCTCCTTTTTTGATTTACCAAGAGTTATAGGAAGGCCGAGGTACACACTGGATTGTTGATTCTCTTAACTTTCAGCACACGAGTCTAAATTGGCTAATGTCCTCTGGAAGCTTGTGGTTTTTGGAATCCAAACAATAAAGGTTTCGACACTCGGCGTCCTTCATAGAAGGCAACTCAACTCTTTTGGATCTACTGAAGTTGAAATTGCATGTTTGTTGAGGATAGAGTTGGATAGAGCTTCTATGAAATTCCTTATTAGGGGTATTCTTTTTTTGGATTTTGAGAGGGGGGAAAGTTGGTCAATAGGATTTTGATTTCTATTCACCGAAAAACCCATTTTCTTTTTTCAGATTTATGTGGAGACCAGGAAATGTTTATTTTCCTAGATAAGTCATACCCATCTCCTAGGAGGGTAATAAATTTCCCACTTGGGGGAAAGTTGCCAATATTTGAATGGGACAAAAAGCCCCTTTTAATAATTGAATTTTATGGCTAAAATTGTCATTTTCTTATTTACATGGGAAATAAAATGACATGGATAAATACACTTACCTGGATAAGTCTTTCCTGTACCCGAGTAAGTGTATTTACTCGAGTAAATAACTTACAGAAAAGCAAAGGGGACCTTAGAGTGGTAGAAGATGTTGGCTATGTGAAAGAACAATGAGGGAACGAGTTAGTATTTATCAAACTCCATTGGTAGGCAATAATTTGGAGGGTGTTTGACATTGCTGATGTGTTTAAACAATTCTCCCTATAAGCATTTTAGCATAACAAATAAAAGTTGTTGATGCCCATTTGTGCAAAATTGTTGCATTTTGTGTAGGGGTGGTTATCAAAAATACCATTTTGTGATATAATAAAAAGTGAAAAAGCAAAATAATACTTTAATTTGTGATTTTTTCAAAAATTAACTTAAATATAGCCTGATTTTTTCAAATATACTTAAAATATATCTAGTGGGCTATTGGACTTAAAAATCCTATTTTACCCTTTTGGGTTATTTCTCAATTCTTGACAAATGGAAGCAATGAGGTTATTTAGGTTGATGCTCTACGTTATGGCATCGCCAAGCTTCTTTTTTATCACAATATTAGGAAGGGTTCCATCTAAATTCTCATTCATCGCCAATCTCTTATCTTACCAAAAAGTTTTCCAGGAACAAATGAGCACACCCAGAAAGAGAACCACCTACTAAGAACCTGAAACCAAGGCCATGTTTGGTTCAATTCTCATTCTTTCTCATTCTTATCCAAGATGAAATTCTGAAATGAAAAAAAAGGTAAAAATAGGCAGAATGAGAAAATATTGCTATGAACCAAACAATTTTTTCTTAAAAATGAATTCTTTTCAGACTGACAAGTGTCCTAGTTCTCCAATAGTCAATGTTTACCAATTGGCATAGATGTTTTGTAAAAGTACTTTCGTAAAAGTGTTTTTATAAAAGTACTTTCGTAAAAAATTCTTTTTATAAAATTACTTTTGTAAAAGTGCTTTTAAAATTACTTTTATAAAAGTGATTTTATAATTGTTTTTGTACTTTCATAAGAGTACTTTCATAAAAATACTTTTATAAAAGTGCTTCCATAAAAGTGCCTTCGTAAAAGTACTTTCATAAAAGTACTTCCGTAAAAATGCTTTTATAAAGTACTTCCGTAAAAGTGCTTTTATAAAAGTAGTTCCATAAAAGTTCCTTCGTAAAAGTATTTTCATAGAAGTGCTTTTGTAAAAGTACTATAAAAGTACTTTTGTAAAAATGCTTTCATAAAAGTACTTCCATAAAAATGCTTTTATAAAAGTATTTTCGTAAAGTGCTTTTATAAAAGTATTTTCGTAAAGTGCTTTTATAAAAGTAAATTTGTAAAAGTGATTTTGTAAATTACTTTTGTAAAAGTACTTTTGTAAAAATGCTTTTATAAAAGTACTTTTGTAAAAGTGTTTTCATAAAACTACTTTTGTAAAAGTGCTTTCGTAAAAGTGTTTTCATAAAAGCACTTTCGTAAAAGTGCTTTAATAATGTACTTTTATAAAGTGCTTACGTAAAAGTGCTTTTGCAAAAGTATTTCTATAAAAGTGCTTTTATAAAAGTACTTTCGTAAAAGTATTTTCGTAAAAATACTTCCATAAAAGTTCTTTCGTAAAAGTGCTTTCATGTAAAAGTACTTTTATAAAAGTGATTTTGTAAAAGTATGTTTTTAAAAGTGCTTTCGCAAAAGTAAACATCTATGGCAACTGTTTTATAGGTAGAGAGTTTCCTCAAAGAATTTAACGAGCAAGATGGGGCATGGTTATTTTTCATGTTGCAGGCTGGTCAATTTTTGTGCTATGGGGTTGATTTTTCATTCTAAAAGGAATGTGGCCCTTAGCAAGTCTTTTGTAACCAAACACTCATGTTATTCATTCTTGCCCATTCTTTCCTAAAATGAGCAAGAATTAAGAGAATGAGCCTTAGAGGAGTGAACCAAACATGGCCCAAGTGGCTGCATCTGGATTAACTTTTATTGCTTCAATGCATTGAAGAAATTTTGTCGGTTGAAAGATGTACACAACATCTTTTGTATAATTTCAACCATGAAATTAATATTTCAATACAGTATATTGAACACCAAAATGGAAATGTGATATAATCATTCTCTCGCCTATTTCTTTTTCTTTTTGCTATTACTAGGTTTTGGGGTAGCTACAAACTCCAAATTGAAGGAGAAATGAGTTTGAGTGATGAAGTGGAAGCCTCACAAAATTGATGTTCATCACTCATATAGAATAAATTAAATGTGCCTTTTTCACCCTCTTATAGACATGGGTAAGGGGAAAGGGGGAGAGAGAGATATGGTATGCCCATCACCCACATAAGTTTAAAGAATTCAGGATATATTCTGAAATTTTGAAAGAAAACAAAGGGTAAAAGAGTGACAAAGTGTCTTTAAATATTTCTAAAAAGGTTAGGTACATTTAAACTAATTTATGAAAACTCCATGTATGTTTAAGTATGTGTTTGGTATAGTTTTTGTTTATTAAATAAATGTTTATACTTGATTTGTCTTTAAAACCGAGAAAAGTACTTGATAAACCGTTTATGGACAACTAAGTGCCATTAGGCACCAGATCAACGAAAGAGTGAATAAACGTTCAACCTTTGGGGTAAGCGTTAAAATAAAGCTCCCCCCAATGGTTGGTGTGCACATAAATCAAAACCCACTTTTGTGAATATCAATGCGTATGGACGAATATAATGGGAAAAATGCTGATTTGTCTATGACATTGCAGCATTTTCATAAATGCCTATCATGAAATGCCCATGGAGGAAAACACACGCTAAAAGCCTATTCATTTGCTCTAAAGTTTGACATTTGAAAGTGCAATAATTATATTAAGAGGCATATTGACATTTGAATGTAGAGAATGTTGTTTTGAATTCTAAAAATATCAAATATCCATTTTGACCCTATATATGAGAGCTTTTGTTTGTCATTTTGGGGGTATCATTGAAAAACAAAAAATTGTATGATTTCACTTTAATAAATAAGAGATAAGAGGAAACAAACACCCAATTTTCTCTTAAAGTTAAAAGATTCCTCTTAAAAGATAAGAGTTAAGAGGAAACAAACAGGCCCAAAGTCTTTTGCCCTAAAAATTTTAATAAAATACCATAACAATTCAATCATGTGCTCGTACAAATGTTGTATAATTGGATGAAGGCGGTGGTAGTATTGCATTGATGATTATGTTAAAAAGAAACCATAGAAAAATGCCATGCAAAATACCATTTTTGGGGGTGTTTGACAATGTGAATGGTTTTGTTTTCGAAAATAGAAAACACATATTTTCAAAACACCTCTTTATTTGTTGACTTGTGCCCTATGATTAGAAGCATTTGTACGCTTGGAGCTGTTGGAGGTAAGAAAAGATTAGGGTAAAAGACTTACACCTCCCTTTAGGTTTCCAATAAAACTTATACTTCCCTTGAGGTTTCAGATAGGACTTAAACCTTCTTTGTTAGAATAAGACACCATTAAGTTGACAAAAACAATAAAAAGACATTTTTATCCTTCATGATATTTTAAATTTTCAAAGAAAACCACCAATGGAAGATATTTGTACCCAAGTATAAGACACTGTAACTAGAAATGGATCCAACACTTCCAGTACTAGTAACTCTAGCAATATCTGTAGCATTGAACTCTAAATAGAAAATTGTTCAGCTGACATGCTCCCCAATCAAGTCGAAGCCCACAACAAGAAATGACAACCCTTGAAACTATTCGGAATTGGAGTCACGGAAACTTGGAGGAAAAACTCTAAGGCGTGTCTTTAGAATGTCATTTCCCCCACTCATTTTTATTAAGTTTGTTGTTGGGTTACAGACAAATTTGTTCCTATAATACAATAGAGCCTTGGGCGAGAATCTGCAACCAGCAAAATTGAAGAGTCTCCAAATAAACCTTCTGTGAGATAGCAGCAAATCGAACTGAGAAAGACAAGAGTGATTTTTGAAAGCTTGTTTTCAATTGCTTCATTCACGCTCCTTATATAATTTCTGAAGAGTCATGGAGAAGAGAAAGGTGATGGTTCAGAAAAGGCTCTTTGAATAGTCACAACTTCAAACCTTGTGACTGTTAAAAGGTAATTAATAGTTAATCATTGTAACTTTGAATAGTGCCTCTTAATCACACCCGATTGAATCGTGACTGTTAAAACATTAACGGTCAACCTCACACCAAAAGTCAAAATCGCTTTATGTGAACCATGCAGGTATAGCAAAGTGTATCTCTAAAGTGTCGCACACACGCGTGCACACGCATGCATGCACGTTGCACGATAGAAAGCCTCCAAACTCTCATCTTATAATTCTAGGTGTAAACAAGCTCCTATTTAAAACTCAAAACATGTTTAGCAAATTTCAATGTGAGACAAATTGAAAACTATTTTCCAAGATGTATGTGCAAGCGTGTTTTTTTTCATAAAATTAACCAATCAGATCCCATTGGATTTAATATCTAATGAAATTAAAATCCAACAGAAAACAAGAGAAATGCACGCCATAAGCTGATAATAGGTTTCTTGTAGATACAGTGAGCAAAAGAAAAGCAAGCATTTATAAGAGGGACCGTGTTAGCTTCCTTTAATTTTTTCAACATAATGTCAAACCAGATTCGGAAGCCCTTCTTTGTATGTGTTTTTGTTTCAGAGTTAGTAATTCCCTCTCATTATGGGTGTCAATTGGACTGGATTTGATCCAATCTGATCCAGTCCAATGTGAGTCCATTATAAACGGAATAGGTCCAATCCAATCCGATGAATGTTTTGGACCAATTAGGACCAGTCCAATTCAATGTCTGGACCTTCCAATCTGTTCAAGTTCATTTTGATTTAGATTGGTTTCAACCCAAACCTGGTCCATTAACACATATATTCTTATCTTATATCAATGGATCAGATATTGGCTTAGTCCAACCCAATCCAATATAAATTTGTGACATACGAACTAGGTCCAATCCAATATAATAAATATTTTGAACCAGATTGGTCCAATCCAATATGTCTTGTTGGTCCATCCAAATTGATTTTAAACTAGACGGAGTCTAATCCAAAACCGGTCCATTGACACCCTTAGTCCTTATCTCTCGACCATTGCTAATAATTGGGTTCTGATGATCTTCAAGTTTTCTTAGTCACAACCCATTCATAAGCACTTTCCAATTGAAGTTTTCCTGAGACCAGGGCATTGAACTTTGTCACGAACATGGTGTTCTCAATGGCACTATGAAAGGAAAAGACTTGGGCGCTAGGAGAATGTTCAGAAAGGACATGTAAATTGGAATTAATATAATAGATCACCCAAATAATCAGTTGAGCCTTAGCTATAAACATTATCCATGGCAATGATGATGCAAAACAATCTAAAGAAGTAGAATAGAAGAATTTGATTGTGAAAGTTTGAGTGTGAAAGAATTCTTCTAAAAGGGTTAGAAGCTTTCTTTCAATCACGTATAAAATTTTGTTTTCCATTGTAGCATATTACTAATGATACATGGAATAAGCGTGTAAACATTGTAAGTAGTTTGGATCTCTTACCCACGCCTCACTACAGATGTGCATTGACAGCATCTCCCTTATTTACATGTTACCATTCAAGGGGATATACTCCCAAGGTACAATTGTAGTGTCACGTGTGTAGGTAGGAATGGCAATGGGGCGAGTTCGGGGTGGGGATTACATTCTCCATCCCTGACCCCGATCCCCAAATCATCCTCCGTCCCTATCCCTGATTCCTGGCGGGAAAGGAATCTCCCCTCCATCTCCGACCCTGATAGGGATGAATTCCCCATCAGAGACCCGAATCCCCGACGGACTAAGAGGTTGAGACAGAGAGGCTGAGACTGAGAGAGAGAGAGAGAGAGAGAGAGAGAGAGAGAGGGAGAGAGAGAGGACCATTGGGAGAGCTGAGGTCGGTGACGAGAGAGAGAGTCCGACAGGTGACGGCGTCACGACGACGGCGATCAGCAACGATAGACGAAGGTTAGAAGGACTGATGACTAAAACTCTTCTTTGAATATCTCTTCTCTATCACTTGATAAGGCACGAAGCTAGGGTTCTGAGTCTTTTGATGCCAACAGCGGCGACAGCAACGATGGTCGGCAAATTAGCGATTCAACGACGAAGAGTCGAAGACAAAGGAAGACGAAGGCATGCATGAAGCTAGGGTTCACTGGTTTAGTTGTTCCAAAGATAGAGTTGAGAGTTCCCGACTTCTCTCTTCTCTCTATCAAGGGTTTTAGTTTAGTGTTTTACACTTTTACTATTTTTTAAGTTTTAATAATTAATATTTTAAAAATGAATAATATTATATATAAAGTTATAATATATATAATATTATATTATACATATATATATATGTATATATATATATATATATATATATATATATATTAATCTGGGCTGGGTCGGGGCAGGGATTGCATTCCCCATCCCCGTCCCTGAACTTGATTGGAGATTCAGGGCGAGTACCCATAAGGGACAGGGGAAATTGCCACCCCTATGTGTAGGTGTGCGTAGAATTCTTGTGGGTAGAAGATCTGAATTCTACTATAAGAGCATAGCATTCATTCATACATAGGGAATATCTTCTATGAATTTACCATAAATGTATGGGAGATCTTCTAGATGTAATGTTAATTTGGATTAGCTAAGCATGATGGCTGTTCAACAGGCTATGGAACCAAAGATAACACTCCATGCCAGTAATGAGTTCACATCTGTGCCCCACAATGGGCGCCCCACAACGTCCCACAACACATCCTTGCTGTGTATTGAAAACATCTCCCGATGATGACATCATCGATTCTGGAACTATCATCGGGAGATATTTCTAATATACAACGGGGATATACTGTGGGACATTGTGGGGTGCCCCACAAGGGGGCACAGATCTGAAATTGCCAGTAATAAATTCATAGGTCCCATTGTGAGAAATATGGGCCTCATATATTTTATTACTGGCATGGAGAGTTATATTTCATTGGTCCACAGACCCTGAACCCTTTCCTTTTTCATGTATAGTTGGATGTCCTGTCTCAGATGTATACCCCATTTTTGTATTTGGGAGATTCCTACTCTTAAGTCTTCATGCATCTAAGATAAACAAAACGTACATTGACCCCTATTTGGTGCAAATTCCACGCCCCACAATTAATGTGCCCCCCTTTGTATATATAGTACTTGCACTTGCGTACTCACTCCACTCCTTAAACCTACATTATTCGCCCTACGGCTACGACAGTATTAAGCATTCGTAACCCCCTTCACCCCTCATTTACAACTTGGGTCGTGTCTAAGGTTCAAAGTAGCGGTACGATACATTTTGTATCGGGTGTAACATATAACCTTTTTTAATAAATAATATAAATAAAAACGTAGATAAATTGAAATTTGACGAAAAAAACTAAAAAATATTAAAAACTTATGGTTTAAAGTACTGATACATGGTTTAATAAATAACCTTTATCAATATAGAGAGATGCATGGATACTTTGAACCCTAGTGGTGTTTGAACCTGTAGGTTGTATTCTTTTAGACTCTACGATTACATATTACAGATGTCAATTCACATTCTGCATTAAGGTATGTGCATGGGGGAATTTCTATTTCCGTCGTTCTATGTGAGCCCTAATCAAGTCCCAACACAGGGTCCAACAATGGTCCCAACAGCCACTGCAGGTTCCAATAGCCTTTTCAATCAACATTAGTAGTCCGAATCACTTTCCACCAAAACAAATTCCAACACCCTGACACCATACATTGCATGTATGATGGGTCCCACTTTTATGATGGGCCCAATTTTATAGTAAGATGCGATGTCAGTGGTCCCATCTCATATATTAAGGATGTATGGTTGCGAAGGCGGTTGGGACCATATATTGTGACAAGATCTGAATTCATTTTATTATTTGTGTCACCTAATGACACTAGTGCAGTTAAAACTACAATAAACCATCAGGTATCGTATTGTGTGCCAAAACATTAATCTTTCCAATTTCCAATGTGATGTTTTATGTACAAATGTTTAGGCTTCCAACACCATTGTGTTTAGTGTGTTAAACACCATGCTTATAAACCCAACACCACCCATCCTCCACATGCATCATTTTTACACCTACAAGTATCTTTATGTAGAGGTGTAAATCGGGCTATGCCACTCGTTGTTCGGCTCGATTTTAGACTGGTCCGACACGATGGCATGTGGGTCATGTCAAGTCCAGCACAATGGTTTGTATTGTACTTGGCCTAGGATTTTAGGTCCACAGAGTCAGACTGATATGAAATAATATATATATATACACACACTAATTTATTTAATTAATATATAAACAATTGTATACATCAAAATTAATATAAAATTAAAATTTTAATTGTTTTCAATTATTTTAAATAAATAGACAAAAATAACTTTAACTCGATCCATGGCCCGACTTAAGCCAAGGCTTGGCCCACGAACCAACCCGGCCCATGACACAGCACGGACCCACACAAACACAAGCTTGGGCTGTGGGCAGTACCGGGCCGACCCCCAAACTATTCACTGGGGAGGGCGGCATGGCCCGTGGGCCTACCTCCATGTTTTATATCATTATTGGGAAAGAGTTGAGAATTTATATTTTAGTCTTTTGCATGATTAAGGGAAACCTTAATAATGCCATGTCAATTAAGAAGGGAAATTTTAGTAGTTATTTAGGCCATGGCAAGTGAAGTTCTAGTAAATATTTAGGGGTTTAAGGGTTTTTAGTTGGTACTGCATGTTTCAGTGTTTTATTTTGCTTATTGGCAGTGCAAAACTTGCATCTCTAAAACCGATGCAAAACTTGCACCACCTTCCTACCACCTCAATTCTCTCTGTATAAAATTTAGATTACATCATCTTTCTTACTATCTCACTTTCAAACAAATAGCCCTCCTATCTCCAATCTCTTGCATATAAGGTGCATGTTACATCATTTTTCTTCCTATTTTACTTTCAATAAACAAATAAGATAAGACAAAGTTAAATCTAAAGCAAAGTCAATCAGAATTTATTCACTTATACTCCTTCCAAACTGAGCCTAAGGGGAGACTATATATTCCAACTTTGTATTGAAGAGTATAATATGGATAATTCAAGGCGATTAGTGACATTTTAACCTTCTTTGGCAGAAGTAACTTGACAAATATAACAAGGTGGGATTTGCAGTTGTTCAATCAAATAGAAGATTTAAGAGAAGAAGATGGCATTTTTATATAATTAATTTGGCAACAAAAATTATCTTTGCAAGAGTAAGTAATTTCAATGTATTTTCTGTTTCTTGTCCTGGCCTATTCACTTGACACTTGCTGATGTTGAATTGGTCATAAGGCACATTCTCCACATTGTGTCATAGTGGGTCCTATCTACACCCTATCAGTAACCCATTAACCCGCTGACTAGGTCTAGCATATTGCACTTGGTCCATATGGGGGCTAAAGCCCATTACAAACATACACATATAAAACATTGTTATTATAAGAGAAGAACAATTATAGAATTCAAATTTTCTATTGAACATAGGAGATATTGTAGGGAAGTCATGAAAATGCAGATTCATTCCTTCTGTTTGTTTTCCTTCCTTAGGACCAGCTAACAACTGTAATTTCTTTGGGTTTCCTTTCTGTCTTTTGCATCAAACATCCGTTCTACAAATAGGGCAAGATGCATGCCGAACTAGCCATCCATCAATGCAAAGCAAATGAAAGAAATGCCTACAATTGGGAAGTTTCCTTGCATTGTCACCTTCCTTGAAATCCTAATAGAAACAACAGAAGAAAGAATATCAATTCACTCAAAGTTTGAGTTGAGGACCTCAACTACCTATAAGCAGGTATAAAAGTAGAGTCCGCTACCTGTAAGCAGATTGTACAAGATCTCTCATCCCATGGGTGTATCATCTTGGTAGTGGTGAAAGTGAACTTAGGGAGCTTGTTGACCAAGTTGGGTGACATCCCTCTAGTGCTATCGATGTCATAAATGTCTGAGATCTCTAAGTAATTTGTCTCGAGGGTGCTAACCTGAAATTTTGTTGTTACATATTAAAGTTAGTTGATTAAATGAGACAAATCGGGGTGGGTAGCACAGTAGCTGTTGGGGTCTTAATATACTTACTTGCCATTGGTAAGCCTTTAGCATTGCAGGGCTCACCCATTCGCGGAAAACCTTTCCATCTAACAAGCTTCCAAATAGAGCAACCTGTGCATCACAGCACATGCACACCAGAATGCCAGATGAGATGAGAGAGAGAGAGACATGTGAAACAACCTAAAGAGTCCATGGCAGATCAGAGGATTGACTGTTAGGTGTTTGACAATTTTTCATTGTGGGAACTTGGGTCCCCTTGCTTGGGACCGAATTTCGACGAAAGGTGGCATATCATGGAGCGCCAAAGAAAGAACCATAAATGCTTCGGAAAATACGAAAGAGCAAAGATCAATGCATGGCAATATACGTGGAAAATGTGGGACCCACTCGCCATGAAGACCACACCAAACCATCTCCGACGCCTACGTCACACATTGAATTAGTGGGACCCACTTGAGATTTCTTTGTCGTTTTTCATCATCCATCAGATCAGATCAGATCAGATCAGATCGGCACAGGAGAGTTATTGGTACCGAAAAAGCTACTTATCCCAAAAAACTAAACACAGCAGCCTGGACTCAGGAGGCCGTAGCGTAGTCCTCAATCCTCATGAACAAGCTGGTCACAGTGCCGACGTAGACAAGAGTACCGTATGGATGACGGAGTCCTACTGTTGGGTGCACTGTTTGGATTGGGCTACGCCATTTCTGATCAAGGCAGCTGAGACTTGGTACAAGCAAAGCCAGACTGTCTAAGGCCATCACGTCTAGTCCCAACTCCATTCAGCATTCACAATAACTCCTTAACTACTTAGTCCCAAGACTGCAAGATTCCTCCTTCTGAGACTGGTGTCCAGCTCAATACTAACTAGCATCAAGTGTCAAAGTCAGGGATGGTTGAAAAGGAGAGGGGAAACTAGTTGGCACTCGCTATATAGGTAATTAATGAACAAGTCTAGGTGAGACCAGTATGAAGATGACTTTTTCACCCAAACAATAAAAAGTTTGACAACGACTCGGCCGGACAATCTGCTGCATCTCCACCATTATATGTTATCAATTTCTACGGTGAGCTGACTCTTTTTTATATGATATATAGACTGTGTTAAACCATTTTGTACTGAGTTTATTGGAGATGTTTTGTTTCGATCGGTTTGTTAGCAGGGATCAGGGAAGGAAACGGAGAGCTGCTGATGGTTTCTCATCGGAAGGCTAAAACATGTTATTTTATGGGAAGCTAATGCAATAGTTTGTTCGACTAACAGAAAAAAGCTTCTACAGTGAGCTATGAGCTATCAACTGACCTTGGATAACAAGTCTGCACCATCGACGAGACAAGATTCAAGCAACTCAACAGCCAGAACTGCACCTGATATTGCACCAATTCCTGCCCCACGAAAGAACCCGGTTTCTGTTGTCTGGCCCTTAACTGCACCTGTAATTGTTCCCACAAGGGCCCCTCCTGCAGTAAAGCAAAGATTCAGAGATAATCCATGATCGGCATGGATAGGAGTCGGTGAGGGAAGACCCCACAAGAAAAAGAAACCGTGATGAAGGTTGATGGATTCAAGGATCAAGGTGGGGAAAAAGAAAGAACTGTACTTACCTAACGCAAAGATGCAAGCGAGTGCAGCGAAAAATGCTTTGCTCATGACTCCTAATAAAACCCTACGTCCAAAATCCACCATTTCTGCAAAACTACTATAAGCAAGAGCCTTTCTAGCTACCACAATAGCACCCTTGAGAGTTGAGGAGGAACTTGGAAGACACAATGGAAGAATGTGTGGGGAACTTGGGTTCAGAAGAGGAGAAGAAGAAAAAGAAGAAGAAGACGACAACACAGAAAAGCTAAGCCTGGGAATGTGTGAAGAGTGGAGGAAAACAAGCATTTAAGAGTGAAAGAGGTGAGAGCTACCAAACAGAGTGAGACACATGCAACGATGCAACTTGTAGAGGGAAAAGGGGGCTACCAAGTTTAAGTAGCTAGCACTACTGCCACCTACTATATATTGCCTTGATGCATGTGAACTGTTTGAAAGATGTCCAAAGCACTCGAAAACCAGGTGCTGCACGGTGGTTCCTGCTTCAGTGGCGCTAAGACTTTGGAGATGGGATTTAATCTTCATGAGTTCACTTGGCTTAAAACATTCAAGTGGCCGGTGAGGTGAATTTAAATAGTACTACAAGAGGCCAAGTGGAGAATATTGCAAGTATCATGTATGGATAATAAATGTGTAGATATTTGTTTTATATATTATGACGAGTCCTACTACTATCATATATATATTGCATTAAATGCGTGAAAGTGCATACTGTGCGAGATGGATGGAACCCAGAATGCACATTGTCACTGTCAATTCGAAGTTTGAGTTGTGTAATTCATTTGAGTCAATCAAATAAGTGCAACTTCGTTCTAACCATTTGATCTAAGAACAAAACGTATTATTTAACTTGTGCCTCCAGTACAGGAAGCCCAGGACGGGTGGCGATGGACCCCTGCATTTGCAATAGGATTTCCATCTCTCCGGCCGGATGCATGAAAGTCGTAAGACAGGGATTTTTACTTTTATGTTTTACCTGGGTGAATTAATTAGTTTTACTTTTACTATTCACCTGACCACATAAATATGTCCTTGACTAAAACAAAACAATTCAATAACCAGGGAGGCTACTGGAGTAAAGCCAATTCTCCACCAAAGCACAGTTCTTCGTGTATTGAGTGGCCACATAAATATCTCCTGAGGAGTCAGGTAGATATAATATATGTCTACGAACCTGTGAAAATGCTGGGAATTACGGTGTACGAACTGTTGATTGTTTTTCTTTGTTAGAAGAATGACTGAGATTCTGAGTGGAGAGTGGAGACTATGTATTTATTTGAAGCCATGTCACAGACTCACAGTCACAGAATGTAGACTACTACAGTATATTTGCATTTGAATAGTAGACATCTTTTTTAACACATACAGGCACACGCAAAAACAATAGTGGAGACTATTTATTCGGACCGGAAGGCAACAGTTTTTTGCAAATGAGTCACGGGGCCAGCATGGGTGTAAACGAATCGAATTGAATAGAATCGAGTAATGTCTGAATTCAAATGTGATTAGAATTTGGAATTAATATTTGAATTCAAATTTAATCAGTTAATTATTTATATAAATATCTTAATTATTATATATATAAATTATATAAAATATTTAAATATTTTATATTTATATATAAGGATTAAATAATCAGTCGAATTCGGATATTTATCGAATTGAATAAGGTTATATCTGAATTCAAATGATTAGATATTCGAATTATTCAAATTTGATTTGATTATGTTGAATCTCGAATTCAAAATCGGATTTTCAAATACCGTTGACACCCGTTGACACCCCTAGTCAGCGATTTTTCAAACTTATCAATTTTTATAGATTTAAAGATGAGGACAAGAGAACCTATCATGATTGAAAGGATATTGCATCATAGGTGGGATCTAGGGCAATACATTTAAAAAAAACAATAACAATTTGTGAGGTAAACAAATTATAAATTTCTCACCAACCATCTCAATAACCTGCTTGGTTGTCAATTCTTAGCCTAAATGATCTGATCATTTGGTTCGATCTGAATCGAATGGCAATGGTAGAATAGATAGGGCTGTTCAGGGCCCGAGAATTGGGACACGGTGTTTCATTCCCGAACCCATTTTTAACTGGGATAAAATCATAGATTGTACATAGTAGGGATGTTCACAAATAAATTTAAACCAACCAAACCGACCAACCCGGCCCGACCAAATCCGATTTGGCCAGTTTTACTTCACCACCGGTCGGTTTCGGCCAAGTTGGAAAGATGGATAAACCAATAATTCGGTTCAGTTTTGGTTTTCAACATGAAAACCAAAACCGAACCGAACCAAACTGAGTTATCTATAAATATATTCTCACTAAAATATTATATATAATATGTATATTTCAGTTTTAAATATATATATTGGTTTTTTCTAAAATGTATATTTCAGTTTTAACTATATTTATAGAAAATATATTCTAAAATATTATATATAATATGTATATTTCCGAATATATATTTAAACTAAAACTGACCTAAATCGACCAGGCCGGTTTTGCTTAATAGAGGGTTGGTTTCGGTTTAATCTTTAGATAACTCGACCAGGTCAGGTCGATTGAAAAAAACTAATAAGCCTACCCAATCCAATCCGTGAACAGCCCTACTACACAGTCTCAGACTCTCAATGAAGGTTGCGTTCAAAATTGTGTTATCTTGTGGATGGACGATTTCGATCCTTTCCACAAGATGAAATGAATGTTCCATTTGCCAGGGCGTGGATCGTGGACCAATCTTGTTCATCTCTCAATTTTTCATCCTTATGGATGACACCTATCCACATTGGTTTTCCCCCACACCATGATACAGTGCTTCTCCATTCTTTGGTTTCCCTAGTTTTTTTATATATTTTAGTAAATTTCATTAGTTTTATCAACTTTTACTAAAATGTAGTAATTTTTGTTATACTAAAATAATATTGGTACAATTTTTTAAATACTTGTACTTTTTTATTATTTGTATTAATCTTTTTTAATTTTGATGAGTTTTATTATTACATAATACATATTTGGTATATTTTACCTTCCAATATTTTCATCTGACTTTTATTTTTTTATAATTATTAATAAATATATATTGATGTTTTACCTCTATTACTCTAATTATTTTGTATTACTTTTGTATTAGTTATATTATATATAAAATATATTAATATTTTATACTTGATCAATTGTATAAATCATCTAACATGTATGTGGAATATATGGAATCAATACACAGTGTGAATTGATCCAAACATCTAGCAAAATGCCACTTTGGGTGTGGATTGTTTCAGTCTAGCCAATTTGTCCACAGTATAGAGCATTTGCAAATAATGGCATGGCGTGGATGGATCTGCACCACCTAAAATCTCATCCACGTTATAAAACATGTCCTAAATAATTGGGATAATAGGGCTTGACACGATAGGCCCAATTATACTGATATATATATATATATATATTATTTTTCATAATAATATATTTATATGATAATAAATCAAGTGTTTAAATTTAACTAAATATATCTTATATATTATCTATCAAATTTTCCCTTACATAAATATAATAAAAATTATAAAAATTGAAAAGCCAGTACATATTATTAATAAATAATGATTTGGGTTTGAACTTGCTCGAAACAAACAAAAATCAGAAGCGATAACAATTAACAAAATCTTAGAAGCAAAATTTGCAAGATGCCAACTAGCTGGTTGGTAAGGTCTCCTATTGGTTGTAGCGAAGACTTGGGATCAAATCCCACCTACACCTGCGTTGGGGGATGGGCTGCCCCCCTACCCCTGTTGTGTATCACTTCAAAAGATATAAAAAAAAGGTAAATCTCTTAAACTACCCCTGAGTTTTGTGAAATTGGCTAAATATATCCCTATTGTTTTCATATTCCATGTGGGTACCCTTATGTTTTCTGACAATTGACTAACTATATCCCTATTGTTCGTGTTCCATCAAAACCCATCTCAATCGGCTCACATGTCGCACTACTTATTGTTACATTTTAAAAAAATTAACATAACTACCCTTTGTGGTCGAAAATGCCCCTTTGGTTTCATCTACCATTGGGCCATGATCGATGATAACTAGGTGGGGTTGAGTTTGGTCCTTGTTTTCAAAGGCCAATGATTGGAGTAGATCTAGTTGAATGAAGGTGGGGTTGAGCTCGGTGAATGACGAGTGCTAATGGATACCGACGACCACTAATAATCTAGCAGAGACGACTACCCCAAAGTTTCCCACCAATGGCCATCACCGGACAAGTAAAACGAGTAAATGATCCGCACCTGTTTGATGAAATGCCCCACCGGTGGCCATCGCATGGTCACCTCATACCTCTAGGCTACCCCCAAGCCCACATAGCCACTCAAGCACCATGACCACTCCCAGCTTGCCTACCACCCCTGCATGCATGCCCAGGCCATCCCCCTATCCCGCCTAGCCAACTACCCAGATAGGCTACCCCAATAGCATGCCTAGCAACCCAACGTGCCCAGGACACCCTAAAGCTCGCCTAGCAATTCTACATGGCCAGGCCACCTCCCAACCCGCCTGGCCACTTCGCCCTTCTAGGCCACCCTGATGTCACGAAGTGACACAATGGGGTGCTTGGCTAGAGGCTTTCTAGATGTTTCTTGAGGCTTCTAGAACCTTGTGAAACAACCCAGAGGGGTTGGGAGCAATATAGACTTCCTCTAGAGTGTTCTTGTATCTTATGGAAAAGGCATCATCTAGTAGAGTATAGAAAGTAGAATGTTTTAGAGGTACTTCTAGATAATGCTAAGTGTACATAGTTCTAGAGAAATCCTTTAAGAAGGTGGAGGTGCCTATAAAAGGGGGCCCCTCCCTCATTTGCATCAAGTAAGGAAGCAGAGAAACAAGAAGCAAATAAGCAATCAAGCATTGTATCCCTCTCTTGAGTAATACAAAGAGTTCTTTGAGTTCTCCATCTCTCTCTCTTTCCTTGTGTGTTTTGTGCCTAATTGCCTAAGTGTGTACCTTAGTATAAAGAACGAATTGGTAAGCTACTTGGTCGGAGGAGCTAGGAGAGTGCTCTAAACAGGGAAGGCTGACTAGTAGAGTGACGGACTGCTGCTAAGTGCCGCACGGAACGCTAGAAGAGACTAGGTCCATGACACCTATCCTACCTGGCCACCCCGCACGACCAGGCCAGCCTCCTAGCCCACCTATCCACCCCGCGTGACTAGGCCAGCCCCCCAGCCCGCTTAGCCACCCTTCCCATGCAGGCCACCCCAGTAGTCCTTCTAGCAAGTAACAATCTCGTGCGTCCAAGCCACTCCCAGCCCGCCTAACCACCCTGCCCATCCGGGCCACCCCCCAACCTGCCTAGTTTCCCCGCCTACCTACATCGATCAAACTAACATGTACATCGAAATGTCCAAACACCTCCGCTAATTTTTCATCAACTAATCGTGTGTTACCTTATTCTAATCGACATGAAGATTTTTTGCCAATGTGGACTTGGAGAGTGTATTATTGTTACTGCTCGGAATGGGAAGGATGAGAACTTAGGGCGCAAGTTTTTTGCTTGTCCTTAACTCCTTATTATTTAAGTTAGATTTCATCTTATGTATACAATTTATTACGTAATTAATCTTGGTATCTTGTATTTAGTCCTTTAATATACGTCCCCAATAGAGGATGCAACTTCTTGTGGGAGACGAAGCAAAGGATTGTCCGTGTGGAATTGGGGTTTGTAGGGTGTTCGCATCGCATCTAAACAGCCTAGGACACGTGGCAAACGGTTTTGGGTTTATGCAAGGTCTCGGGTAAAAACTCTTGACTAAATCCATCATTGTATTGGATTAAGGAAGGTATGTATTGATTCATATTTTAACATTTAGGAGGATGGAGGTTGTGAATTCTTCTCATGAATAGAGTCGATGGAGAGGCATATTGTTCAAAGTAACGTTGGAGTAAACATCAAAGGCAATGGTTCTAGTCCTGGTCTTCTTCGTGCCATATATAATGTCATCTTCCGAAGAGACTTCGTCTGAAGTTGAATAAGTGGTTTGGTCCGAAAAGGAAAGTTTAGATAGAATGTCTAAACTGTGTGATAAGCTATTGGGTCGTATTAAACAATTGCGCATCAGAGGTGTTTAGTTAATTTGTGTTTGAACTCAAGTCAAGGTTCTAAATATCATATGCCTAATAGGTCGGTAGGGGCATATCTAGCAGTGTAGTTATTTTTTTTTTTTTTGTCAAAATCAGTTCAGGGGGCTGGTTTAAGGCTCCACCCCCTGAACTGGTCAGAACCCCGATACATCCTCTGTAGAGGCGTATTGGGGTGTTCCCGATACATATCGATACTTTGAATCTTGACTCAAGTATTATATGTATGAGTAAAAAATTAATAAGGTTTTCAACTAAAATCAAATGATCCATTAATGTTTTCAACCGAAATCGGATGATCAATAATTAAGGTTTTCAACTAAAATCAGCTATCCAAAACGGAATTTGCAAATGGCTTTAGAAGTTGGATCACAGCATGTTATACCAGATCAATCTGTAAATGACTTTAAAAGTTGCAAAGGTATTAAACCATCTGAAATTCATTGATCCATAATAAGGACCTTATTCTATAGGAAAACAATAGTAAGTTAAAAATAAAATTGAGTCCAACCTGATGCATTTAGTTGTTCAAGCATATAGCAGTGAACTCGATACGTCCTATGCTTTAGCTGTAAAAATTTGAATCCAACCTCATGCATTTAGTTGTTCAAACATGTATGCAGACACTAGTTACTCATGAGTCCATTCTAGCATGATATAACCTAGGCCCACTTAAAATGCTATAATCTGATGCATTTATTTGGACTGACTGGAATGGTGTGGGTCAAAACCGATCAGCAACATGTGACCCAATATTTCAACATGATCAACTTCTAAAGCCATATACCCTGATCTATAGTAATTATCGCACCCCCTACCCAGTTCTACAGTTTACGTGGTAAAGTCCATATCAATCCGTAGCAGATTGAACATGATAGTGTTCTGATGCCTGAACAACATATCCAATCATGTACTTGAAGCATTTAAATCCATACAAACCACAAGTAATTAAAGAAGTGAATATGAGTGTGTCAAAATGTTGATATATGCATTCAAGTATATTATATACTATACTGAGTATTGTCAGTTGATGTTTAGCAAAAAAAAAAAAAAAAAAAAGCATAATTTGTCATTTTCTCCCTCATCAGCTATACAAGAAAATGTTATACATGTGATTGGTTACTAGTTGGCTATACAAAAAAAGGATAGCAACAAAAGTCAATGTACTAGGGATAATGTAAATAGTTTGCAATTATCCCATAAAAAGCAGAGGTTGTAAATAGTTCTGTAAGTCTGTAAACTTGTCAAAAAAGTAGTTGAAGTATTGAGAGAGTCATGATTATGAGTCTGAGAGTGTCAGGTCAATTTCCTGGCTACATTGCTCTTCAACCTGCACATACTATACAAATCTCAACACAATGTCTCAAATATATTGTAAAATATAAAAGAAAAACACACACATAGGGAATATCTCACTTATAGGTGGGGCTGGGATTGGATTTCAATTGAGTGGGGCTGCAATGAATTGATTGTACTTAGTGAGGAACTTGAATGGGACGCCTCACTCCATTTTCTCCCATCATCATTTCATTTCCAGTCCTACCCCTAGAGCCACAACAATGGCTTTTAACTTGGTCCTATGAATTTTCTTCCAAGATACCTCTATACCAAACAGTCTTCTTACCTCGATCCTAAGTGCATGAGCTGACATGTTTGGGCCCACACACAAATATTTCTTTATCTTTGTTGACATCCAAGTATTGGTTGCTTCTCTGTTAGTTGTAATCCGAAGACAGGTATGAATGTCTTCAAGTGTCTTCACAAAAAAAGTTGGTCTCCATCATGATTAAGAGATGCCTTTATCCTCCTCCATTTGCATCCCTTAACAGCACAAATTGTAGTGAACCTACTCTTTTCATTCTTCTTTCTAGTAATCTCAATGCCTTCAACCACACAATATTGTCTAAAGTAAAGTTTGAATTCCTTCACATTGGCATACTCCATTCCTACTTGGAATCTTGGATGATCAAAGTTAAACTTATAGACATTCCCCCTTCTCCTCTTTCTCGACTCCCCATCACTTATACTTGCAGGACTCTCATATTCACTGACTGGTTTACAATCAGACAATAGATCATTCACACTGTCATCAACCCCACTACCAATGTCTTCATTGCCATAACCATCATCCTCTAGTTCATCTTTTTAGAGGATTCTATCAAAAGGGGTCTATCAAAAGGGGCCAACTTAGTTCAGAGGAGGTGATTGCAATTACTAAACTTTAAGGGAGGATTTAGCAATATCCTAAAACTCTAGAGGAGGTTTCAGTAATTTACCCTTTTTGTACTATCTCTTAAAATAAAGGCTTTTCTTGAATTGTTTCATAAGAAAATCTGGTATAAGCCTATAGGGTAAATCTCATAGAATCTCTTAAAAATGACATTTTAAGAAGGGAAAACCTATGATACCAAAAAGACATGGTACTCGAAAATCTTTGACAAATCAAAGCACTTTGTGAGTTTCAATTATACCACTTGATTGATCACCTTTTTTGTGATACCAGCTGATTGGTAGTAAGTTTTTCCAATATCATATCTTTCTAGTATCATAATTGAAGCAATGTTTTAAATTTTGATATGATATGCCCAATATAGGTTGTATTATATCATATCTTTTAAAATTCGATACAAGATACGGTGGAAATCGATAGTATCGTCTTTTTTCCACCGTATCGGACCTATATCTAGGGTGTATCAGGGTGCACCGATAGCGTATTGTTGGATACACTACGAAAAAATATGAAAAATACAAAAATAGTAAAAGGGGAAAAAACTTTCTTTCACCCCCCAAATGACTCTAAAACTCCAAATCTCATTCTTAGAGTACTAGATATACAAAACACACATACACACACACACAAGAAAAAAGTGTGAATCATTAATGTTTTTTGAAGATTTTTCAAGTTTTGAAAAAATATGGCAAAAATAACTTTTTTCAATTTTTCATAATATATTGTGATTTCTTGTTTTTCTTGAATGCTTGAAAACATTTAAATTTATGTTGATATATATTTCTTATATTCAAAAAATCACTGTTTTTTTTTTTTTGTTTTATGAGCAGATTTATGGAAATTTTATGAAGAGATTTGAGAAAAATGTATAAAATAACAAAAAAAAACTAAAAATGTAATCTTTTAATCTGCTTATAAAGACTTAATATGCTTTAGATCTATGGATTATCTATCATATCCATAGAGTAATTGAAATTTCTTCTTCAATATTTTTTTTATTTTATTTTAGAATTAAAATTAAATAATGATTAATTATATCTTATGATCTAATCACAATGATTGAATATATTATAAATTATGGATGATCTATCATATCCTAAGAGCAATTGAAATATCTTCTTCAATAATTTTTTTTGAATATATTGTACAATGATTATTTATTTTTTAATTTTATAATTTTTGAAAATAAAAAATAAATAGTATTATTTAAATAATAAATAATCATTAACAATATTTTCACTTAGAAATTGTACCAATGCATGTTTTATGGTTGGATATGATAGTTGGATTTTTCTCATCCCTTACAATTTAAGAATTAAAATTTATAAATTGTAGTTTTGCATAGGGCTTTTTATTGAAATTATAATTAACTATGATGTATTTCTTTATAAAACCGTTAAAATATATTAATTTAATATTTATATACCTCACTGAGGCCTTATATTTAGTATTATTGATGTATTTTTTATTATTTATTAAAGCATCTATAATGTTTTCATGCATATCTTAATTTTTCTCTAGTACACATCCGAATCCAAGACATGTTCCAATATGTCTTTTAAAACTGCTTTTCTGATACACTTAATTAGCATTTTCGATACTTTAAGCATTGATTTAAACCCTTTTAAAAATAATTTTGGAATCCACCTTCGCAAGAATCCCAACTATCCATGGGACATTTTGGATGTAAAATAGGTTTGTTGCATTGATTGTTTCATAGGCACTATTGATGACTTGTTAAGCAACAACAATAATTATTGATATTAATTTGAGGTCTGTTTAACTTTTTGGAAAACAGATGGAATATTTCCTTAGTTAGAGATTAACTTAGATTAGATAGTAATATATTAACAAAACTTATTTCATTTATTTACACAAATTTGAACCAAAAAAAATTTATTTTCACTAATTCATTAATTTAGTTAGATTTAAATTAGTTTAACTATTAAATTGATATATTCTTTCAAGAGTTATTAAATTAAATTAACATATTAAATTATTAAATTAATTACGTTAAATTATAATGTAATTAAACTAATTTAATTGAAATATTATAGTAATTTTATTTACTAATATAACTTAGATACACATAAAGCACAAAAAATACTTAAACATTAACAAAGATAGCCTAATTAATGTAATTTTTTTTATTGGAGATTATAAATTCTTACCCTGAATGGTGGCAAGGGTTCTGATCCCGTGTATGTTCTGCTACAACGAGTCATAAATACTAACAATTGAGCCACCATCAGTTGATGGGTCCCATATGTTAACCAATGACGAATCACTAAAACAATTTTTGCATGACCTGCACCGCTGCACGGTATGGTACTCCCATATGTTAACCAATGACCCATTCCAACACAAATATTGTACATGGCCCCTTTATTCTATTCAGTTTCTTATGAAAAATGATTTCTCAAGTTGTTCTGTTCTGATAAATCTTTAAGAATAATAAAAATCAACTTACTAACCTAATTACTTATTTAATTAATTTAATAATTTTATCTTATTAAATTATTATTAATCAATATCTTATTTAGCATAGTAACTTAATAATTTTTATTAATTTAAATTTCACTTTAACATAATAAAAATAAATGAAAATTTATCTAACAATAACTTATAAAATAAAATTATTAATGATATTAATAAAATTTAAAATCCATTTAATGTTTTTTAAAATAGCATAAATTATTAATAAATTAAAAAAGTTATTAATTTTAAAATAAGTTTATTAACTTGAAGTTGAACTAATAAAAAGCATACAAATTCATCTAACAATACATGACCAAAAATAATATTTAGGTTGGACTTAGATGGACTCTCTCCCAAATCCAAATGTCTCAATGCTTTTTTCTACTCTAATATTATTTCACTTAACAAAGAATATACGTTGCAAAAGATAATTATAAAAATAAAATTAAAATCCATGTAAATTCAATTTAAAAATAGTAAAAAAAATAATACTTTTGTTTGTATTGCATAATTCACAATACAAGGGAATTTGGGGTGTAAATAGAACAGGTAGCATGCAACTTCCATCGACCTAACGATTGCCAAGTGACCAATTCAACCATCTACTAATTTAAATTTATCAAACAATACGTAACCTAAAAATAATTCTTGGAATGGATTTGGTCCTGCTTGGCCCATTTAGTAGTGTTCGGATATAGTCCCAACAATCGGCAACAACCGGTCCTATCATCCATTGCAGCCATGCATTGGGAACATCTCCTTTGTCTTTCATGGCAAGGTGTTCCTAATATACAGCTACAATGGCTGTTGGGACCAGATCTGGACTCCATTTTAAGAATGCCACTAGATTCTTTTTGGAGTTCTGTTTCTATCAGGGCAAGTCGGTGCTCGCACCCTTCAAGCAGCCCCTTGCAACCTTGCATTGGGAATATCTCCCATGAAATAAATCACATAACTACTGAGATATTCCCAACGCAAGACTGTAAAGGCTGTTGGAACGGGCTTTGCTGGGAACATCTCCTTTGTCTTTCATGACAAGGTGTACAGCTACAATGGCTGTCCGGACCAGATCTGGACTCCATTTTAAGAATGCCACCAGATTCTTTTTAGAGTTCTGCTTCTATCAGGGCAAGTAGGTGCTTGCACCCTTCAAGCAGCCCTTGCAACCTTGCATTGAGAATATCTCCAATGAAATAAATCATATAACTACTGAAATATTCCTAACGCAAGGCTGTAAAGGCTGTTGGAACGGGTTTTGTCCTGATTGAAGCCAGATTCCTCTTTTTGCCCTAATTTCTTTTAATAAAGTCTGTGCATCACATGGATTCCGAGTAATATATATATATATATATATATATATATATAATCCATGATACAGGTAATATGTGTGTATAGGTATGTTAAACGTGCACTTTATAAATAAAAATGTATAATTATTTTTTAGATATAATATGTGTATATATAAATATTATTCTATGTTAAATTTATATTTTTTTAATTCAGTTTTTAATTTTTATTAATAAAAAATGCTAAAAATTATGACTTGAGGCCCAAGTCATAAGTCTCGAAAAGTTATTCAAAATAAATCTTGAAAAATTATTCAAAATAAAAAAAATAAAAAATTACCCCAATCCAACATTAATTCAACTAACCAGTTCAACGTATGCAACCATTTACATCCATACTTTGCAAATTGTTGCCCCGCCATTCTGATCCACTGCAAATTGCTCAGGCCTTATTCATCATGGTATTAAAGTTATAGCTCAGTCCATTACAGAGGAACCCAAACAGGCAAACACCATTAAATGGACCTAGCTCAGCAGACAAACTATTGATCTTTTTTTTTAATAGTTTTGCAACTTTCATGGTATTATTTTTTACGATTCAATATGGTCCAATTTTATATTAAAGTTATATCTCAGTCCATTTAATCATACTGATTATTTTTGTGTATAGGGGTGTCATTCAGTCGGGTCGGTTAGAAAATGGAATCTAACCGACATTTTGATTAAACCATTTTTCATGAATCAGCTTATTAAAATCACGCTTTAAAATCAAACCGAATCAAACAAAATTCAGACCAGTTCTATTCATGTTAAATCGGTTTGGATCCTTTTAATATAATATTTTATAATTATATTATATAGAACTTGTTATAAAATTAGCAAAATTAACTAACCGGATTGATTTATTTGACTTGATTTCGGTTCAATAAATAAATGTGAACACCCTAGTAAGAATTCTTGACCTTTCAGTGGTGCAAATTAAGAAATTTCAATACCATTTCAGAAAGTGACGAACATTGAGATATCTGGACAAAAAGTCTCATTTGACGTCTCCAGTCACCTGGGATATGGAAATTCCAAACTGAAGGTCTCTCTTCCCCCCACCGACGGTCATAAAACCCCTCCCCCGAATCCACCAATTAATTATATGTAAGGTTTAAAGTATCGATGCGTATCATGTCGATGATTTTTCGATACGCCTAAACAAAGTATCGATATCAGTCGTGTCGATAATTTGATATTTTGAACCTTGACTATATGGCAAAGTCCGGATAACTTCATTAATAAAGTTTTTCTATTACAAATTGTTAAAACTTCGATTTAATTATATTGGGCGAGGTCCAGTTGTCTGGCCCAATATAAATTAAGGGTTTTTACAGTTTAGGGGTGGACTGCATCCTGACCATGAATTGATGCTAAGTCTAGGGGCAAGATGTGATTTATAGATCTAGAGGCTATTAGCATAATAGGAGGCTGGCTGTAAATCAGATTTTTGAAGGGAATTGCAGTCCAAAATTCCTTATAAAACTATAAGTACTAGCCTAGTGGGATTATATTTCAGGCCTAAGATTCAGATCCAGGACTAAAAGGGTAAAGACTGCCCCAAATAATGGGTAAAAGGCTTGAACCTCCTTTCAACTTTCTCGTAAAGACCGAAGCATCTCTGTTTTCAAATTGGGCTAAGATTTTCTCTTCAAATTGGTCTAAGACTTCCCCTGTAGGGTGATGTCATAACCTTGGGTTAATACTTCATCATTTTAGCTTATAGACTATAGAATTACTAGAGGTCTAAATCGGGCCGGGCCGCCTGTAGCCTGGCATGATTTTGGATCGGTTCAGCCCAGTAGGGCTGTTCACGGGTTGGGTTGGGTCGGTTTACTGCAGTTTTTCCAACTGACCCGACCTGGTCGGGTTACTTGACATAGAAACCGAAACCAACCCAGTGTTAAGCAAAACCGACCTGGTCGGTTTGAGTCGGGTTGGGTCGGTTTTGGTTCTAAGTTCATCCCTATGATAAAATCTTGTTAATTTTAAAAACAGTCATAAATTGAACATCATTTCAATCATCTCCTATGATAAAATTTAAATGAAAAACTAATCACAAAAGTTGTTCATTAATCACTATTCACTAATCCAAAGTTTCTTGCAACCATTCAAAAACTAGGTGGCCTAATGGGCTTTGGAACTTCATGTTTGAACTAGGAACTAAGTCAGTTCAGTTCGGGTCGGTTTCGGTTTTCACACAAGAAAACCAAAACCGACCCAAATCATTGGTTTAGGAATTTGCACAACCCGAAACCGACTTGTACTGATGAAAACCCGGCCGACTCGGGTTGGTCGGTTTGGTCGGGTTGGGCCTTCTTATGAATAGCCCTACGGCCTAGCATGGCACGACAACCCACGGGCCGTGTCAAGCTCAGCACGATGGTCTGTGCCGTGTTGGGCCTAGGGTTTGAAGTCCACAAGCCGGCATAGCACGATATGATCAAGCGGGTTGTGCTGCCCACGGCTTGCATGCCAGCATGGCCCAGCCCGTGGCCAGGCCCGGCACGACCCATATATACTATCTATATATTATATATATACATAATATTTATATATATAATATATAATATATTATATAAATTATAATTATATAATAATATATAGTATACAATATATTAATAAAATAAATATTTTTTTTTCAATTTTATTATATTAATTTATTTAATTATTGTATATATAAGCAATTGTATACATCAAAATTCATATAAAATTAAAATTATAAGTTTTTTTTATTTTTTAAATAAATAGGCAAAAATAACTTTGGCCCGGTCCATGGCCCATAGGCCAGCTCGACCCATGGCATAGCATAGGCCCACATGGTCCTGTGCCATAGGCCAATGCCGGGATGACCCCCAAAATTTTCACCGGAAAAGGCAGCATAGCCCGTGATGACCTGCAAGCCAACACGGCATGGCCCACTTTACACCCCTAAGAATTATTTACAAAAAATTCACAATTTAGATTTAAATATATACACCATGGATTAATCCAGAAGAAGAAAGTAACAGAAAGAAGAAAGAAGATAGAAGTGACCACAACAAAAGGTACAGAATATGAAGAAGAAAAAGTAAAGAACCCACCCAGATAAAACTGATCAAGAAGAAAACTAATAGCACAGATATAGATTAAAAAGTTATAAAACCCCTCTGAAAACACTTCATTTGCAGAGATTATAATAATATCAAGTGATCCAATTTCCCAAGGATCCATGAAAACAATAGCATTGTTAACAAATAACTTCCTTTGCTGCAACAGGTATCCTCTTACCCTTCAATGTTCAGCAATTATTCCTTGTTCGCTGCCCTCTGCAAGGCATCCCTTTGGACCGCTCTATAGCATTGAATCGCAATCAGTCTATTAATATTGAGCGTGTTGAAAGCTCTTTGAAACTCAGAAACAATAGATTGATCAACCATAATATTAAGGACCTGTTTGGTATGTCTTTCCACATAGTCTTTCGGTTATTTATAAGTCGGGCAGATTAATTTTGGGTCTATTTCTGTTTGGTTCATGGAAGATCTAGTTGTCAAAAGCCAGAGTTCCAAAAAGATGCAAGAAGCTCATTTTGGACTGATTTTAAGAAGCTTCAAATGAAGCTTTTCATGCTTTTTACGTTTTATTCTTGCATAGGAAGACACGAAAAAATGCACAGAAAGATATGCATCTGCCAAACTAGCTTTGGACTGCTCAGATCTTCAAGTAAAAGGTCAATGCGTCTTTTGACTGTCAAAGCTATTAAAAGATCTTCTCAGAAAGACTTGCCAAACAAGCCCTAAATAGAGGAAGACAAAAGGAGAGACATGGAGTAGAGCTAGGTATGGCTGTTCATAAGAATGCCCAACCCGACCAAACCGACCAACCCAGACCGACCCAACTCATGTCGGCTGGATTTTCATCAGTACTGGTCAGATTCGGGTTGGGCAAATATATAAACAGATATATCGGGTCGGTTTCAGTTTTCTTATGTGAAAATTGAAACTAACCCGACCCGAACCGAATTAGTAGAATTCGGTAGTTCCTAGTTTGAGTAGTTTCCTACTTAACTATAACTAGTGTTCTACTAGAACTAGAAGGCTCATTAGGCAATTACAATTAGAATAGGCAATCTATCCTAGTTTCTAACTTTCTATAATCTTTTTACACCAAATAGGCAACCCATTAGGCAATTACAATTAGAATTCAATTAGGTGTCCTTTTGTATAGGAGCAAAACCGAAACCGACCCAACCCAACTCAAACCGACCAGGTCGGTTTGACCTATCAGTGGGTTGGTTTCGGTTTCCACCTTAGGTAACCCGATCAGGTCGGATCAGTTGGAAAAACCCCAATAAACTGACCCAACCCGACCCGTGAACACCCCTAGAGGTAGGAATTTTTTAAAGGGGCAGGGGGGTGGGAATTTGACCAATTCCGTTTTTCTCCAAAACTGTTTTTTTCCTCCTAAACTGTTGATTTTGGTCAGTAAACTGCTGAACCGGCTAGTTAACCGTTCGAACCGTTTTAACCGTTTTCCAATTTTTTAAATTTTTTATTTTTTTGTCAGAACGAGTCGGCCGTTCAACCCGAACGGCTGAACCGTTCAAATAGGTAACCGGACCCCTGACCGGTTCAGTCCCCAGTTCATTTTTAAAAACCATGGTTTCATCGGTTTTGTTCAAGGTTCAAAGTATCGATACGATATGCCCTGTATCGAGCATATCGTATCATATCTTTTACAAATGATATGGTCCAAAATGCCCCTATTTCCAGGTGTTTCGGACCCTTTTTTTTTTAATAATAAAAAACTACCCATAATCTTTCAAAAAAAACCAAAGTTTGAAAATATTATTAAAAAAAAAAGTGTTTCAGCCATTTCTAAGTACAGATACAATATGACCGAAACTTGTATCGTATCGATACTTTAAACCTTAGTTCTATTAAATATAACATTATGTTATTCTGGAAGGGGAGGTTTAAGTCCAATAAGAAATTAAAGGGGATGTATAAGTACTTATATTAAACATTAAGGGAGGTTTAAGTCTTTTACCCCCAAATAATACATTTGACCAATGTCACCTGATGCTGCGCAATCCGGTCACTCCTAGTTGCCACTCACGTGGCTCCTGAGAGGTACTTGAAACGAGGAGGAAGAAGAAGAATTCCCGAGGGATTTGCTCGGCAGGAACGCTCTGACGATCAAGTCAGTATTCTGTGTGAGAAGCGAAGGGAAGACGAAGGCTAAGAGTGCAGATTGCGCAAGTGGTTCAAAAGATACCTTGTTCCTTGAGAATAAGCCCCTTATAATAGAATTCCATTGCATCAGGCCCTCTGGCTTCTGATAGGGCAGGTATAACTGCCACTGTCAGTCTGCCACAGCCGTTACAAGCAAGGCTGAGGTGGCATGCGCGGGGACATCGTCGCAGGGTATGTGCCTGTCAGGTGTAAGGCACCTTCTAAAGGTGGTAGGCGCGACGATGTCTGACGATGGACATGGCTGCTGTCCCCAGGTTTGTCGGGTACGGTGATCGGGCAGGAGATCTTTTAGCGATACGCTGAGCTGCCCCTAAGTGCCAAACTACCTATGGCGGGCTATCCCATAGGCGGCGAATTGCCTGTTGCAAGCTATGTCGAGCTGTCTGGCCCGAAGTCCATCAGGAGGAGCTCGGGTATCAAGAAAGGTCAGGGTACCCCGACCTCGAGACACCCCAAAGTGCCTTAACCCCATGGAAGAGATGCAGGCAGGACGGCTTCTGGCGAGTAGTTCATCCGCCCAGTTGCCGAGCTCAACTCGGTGAGACCCTCCCCCCGAGTTGTGGTTATGTCAGTTGCGCTGTCACGCTGAGTCACTGTTTGAGCAAGGTCACGCCCACGTGTACCCGTGCTGCAAGGTCGGGCCAAATCACCCTCCATCAATTGCCCCCCACTCCCTGCGTTGGCGGCGATGACCTAGCGCGGGGAGGTCATGACGCACCGGGTGGATTTGGCGTCGGTATTTATGCCACTTTGTCGCGTGCTCCGTCCAGCTGGACCGGTCTAGTGCCCGATTCGATCGAAAAAAGACTCGAGTCGCATCCAGATCATGCATGGACTTCACGCAACTTGGACTTCGTGGATGTCAAAAATGCACTAAACCGTTTTCGCCTCGATGAACCCGCAGTTGTGGCTATAAATAGGGGGACCCTTGGCCATTTTCTTCGCCACAAAGCTTTCATCGTTAGCGTTTGAGCTCGTGCTAGAGGTCTCTTAGCTCGAGTCTTCCAGTTCGTCCTGTTCTCCTAGTCTGGTTGTGTTCCCTTGGTGAGTCCTCCTGAGTTTCCTTTTCCCTTCTAGTTTGTTTCTTTCCCTTCAGTCCGCTATGTCGTCTAATGTAGACAGCCACATCAACTAGCCCGAGGTGGCTACCTCGGCTCGGGGTGTCTCTTCTGCCGCCCAGCCATCCGATGTACGGGTGGCTTCGGGTCATCTGGCATCCACTTCCCACCGATGTATGGGTGCCAAGTCAGTTGGGACCATTTCTCTTTGCTTCGACGGCTCTCTTCCTATTGACCTGGACATCCTTAGCACCATTTTGGCCATAAAGAAGAGTGCTTCGGGCACTCTCCCCAGGCACAAACGGTCTTACTACATGTCTCTCCACCTGGGGTTCAAGCTTATGCACAGACTCCCGAGTAAAGTCCCGGCCTGGAAGCAGGACTACTTTGTAGTATGAAGCAGCATGGGGTGGCCCTTCCCTATTGACTGGATGGTGGCTGTTCAAGACCCCAATGTCATCTTAGATGGGAAGACCAAGAAGGCACTCCAGATGCTGGCTCAACTTGGGTTAAATTATAAAGACTTCACATCCGAAGAGAAGCTCGTCCAGGCCGGCATGAGCTCGGGTAGGTTTTTCTTTACTTCGACCTGTTGCACGTATGCTTACTTCGGATTGCTAATGTCGTGTCTTACTGCAGGTCCCATGGAGGTGGAGAGAATAGATAACCAGAAACTCTTCCACCAGATGAAGAGAAAGAAACGCGTAGCTAAGAAGGCGCGCATTGAGTCTCCGCAAGCCTTAGTCGAGGCCCAACCTCCGCAGACTTTAGCTCCGGGGCCCGAGATGGTAGCGGAGCCTGTCATCAACTTGGAAGGAGGGGCGGAGCCTCAGGGGCCCGAGGTGGTAGCGGAGCCTACCGTTAGGCCCACCGAAACAATTGCTAAGCCCACTGAACCTGCTACTGAGAGCGTTGCTGAGGCTTGTGCTGCAGGGGCTGTTGCCGGGGCTCATCCTGCCGAAGCTGCCGCCGAGGCCTCTAAGAGTTCCACTTGTGATGTAGAGATGATGACGTCTAGCTCGGAGGGTCAGGGGAGTCCAACTATCCTGAACCCCCAGTGCAGCCTGAAAAAGAGCAAGCTGGCTGCATACCCGGGGGAGGTCAGTGAGTGGGCTGATCTCACTCCTAGTCAGCTCGGTGCCTGAGCTGCCACACATACTATGGTGGTGAGTCTATTTTTTCCCCCTTCTCCTTTTCTTTTTCTATTGGTTTCCCTCTTGACCGGTTTCCCTTTTGCAGGTGAACTCCGCCATTCGCGCCTTGACCCTTCAATCAGATCGGCACCTGAGGTGGGCTCTGGAGGCTGAGAAGTCATCCTACGCAGCCCATACTAAGTTGAGGGCAGCTCGCTATCAGGTCCACCGCCTAGAGAGTGACGCCTCGGCTCAGAAGAGCTCCATCAAGGTGTTAATGGCAGAGAAGGGGGAACTAGCCCGAGACAAAGATAAGCTGAGGACCGAGGTAAACGGGCTTAAGGTCAGTCAAGAGACCTTAGGGCTTGAAGTGAACAGCCTCAAGGCTGAGCGGGATGCCCTGAAGCTCGAGATGCAAGGCCTCAAGGAGGCAAAGGGGAAGCTGGAGCACTAGGTGGAGTACCTCCAAGAAGATATAAGAGAGAAGACTACGATCTTTGAGGGTGCTCTCAAGGAGGCCAAAACTCAAGCCGTCATCGACTATGTCAACTCTTCAAGGTTTGACAATACGATGACCTACCGCAAGGACTTCAAGCTCAGTCGGTGGCTAATCAGGCACCTCTACCCCGACCTGAATACGAGCGCCACCACCACTTCACAGATCACTGGCGACATCGTGCGTCCGTCAAAAGATGATCCAGATTCTGAAGATGAGGGCACCGAAGATGAAGCAGAGAATGTTGACCCAGTTACTGTCCCCGAGGAGGTCCCTAACAGAGGCAACGAGCTTCCGAAGTAGTTTGCTCCCTATATTTGTAAACTTAATCTTCTCCCTTTTTCTTTCTTGTAATCAAGACATCCTTAATGGAATTTATGTAATGAATCTTCTGCAATGAAGAGATTTTTTCTTTTTGTCAAAATTTTGTGCAATTTATTTTTGTCGAAATGGTTATCTCACCCCAAGCTGCTAACCTATCGAGTTGAACTTCCAAAGCAGGTGTTCTTAACGGCCATCGTGGCCCCGAACTGTTTAGTAGGGGTAGCCTTGTGTACCCCGGGGTGAGGGACATAGTAGGGCGCGTGCCCGACCTGTCTGCACCCGAGGTAGGTTGCCGTCTGTTGTCCTTAACGGGTCCAACTCTTTGCATGCCAGGGCGGGCTATTTGTTGTAAGGTTCGTGCCCAAGCCGCCTGCACCTAAGGCGCTGCAAGTACTTAGTTCATGCCGATGGGGCAACTTAGTTTTGTATGCTGCTGAGGTTTTTTCATTAGCTCGGCATTTCAGCCCTTAAGATGGAGGAGTGGCTCGTGGTCCACTCTCAGAGTCTGCCCATTCCATAGAGGCGGCTGGGTCCTGTTGTGTCGAGGTCATATTAGCTTGGTATTCTGGCCCTTAGGCTTTGGGAGTGGCTCATGGCTCACTCAATTCTTACAGATAGTATTGTCTTAGGTTGACAATATTCCATGCCCGAGGTACTTGTTTCCCTTCAAGGGTCTCGAGCTCGTATGTTCCTTCCCCAAGCACTCACTTCACTTGGTAGGGACCTTCCCATTTGGACCCGAGCTTTCCAATGTCGGGCTCAGGTACCATAACTTTATGAAGGACTAGGTCGCCAACGCGGAGGTTCTGCCTCTTGACCCTGGCGTTATAGTACCAAGCTACTCTCTACTGGTAGGCTGCGGTGCTGATGTACGTGAGGTCCCTTACTTCGTCGAGTAGATCGAGGTTGGTATGTAGCTCATCTTCATTTGTCCAATCACTATATATTTCTAATCGTAGCATAGGTACTTCGATCTCTACGGTGATCACTACTTCGGTGCCATAGGTGAGATTGAAGGGTGTTTCTCCCGTGGCGGTCTTCTCCGTGGTCCAGTAGGCCCATAGAACACTGGGTAGTTCATTTGCCCACAATCCTTTAGCTCGGACCAACCATGCCTTTTGTCCGCGGAGGATGGCTCTATTCGTGACTTCTGCCTGACCGTTTGCTTAAGGGTGTGCGACTGAAGTAAAATTCTATCGAATTCCCATGTCTTGGCACCAATCTTGAAATTTGATGTCCTCGAACTGCTTTCTGTTGTCGGAAATCAATACCCGAGGTAATCCGAAGCGGCACACGATGTTCTTCCAAAAGAAGTTTTGAACATTTCAGGATGTGATCGTTACGAGGGGTTCGACTTCTACCCACTTGTTAAAGTAGTCCACTACCACTACTAAGAACTTCCTTCCACCCGTTGTTGGCGGGAATGGCCCGAGTAGATCGATGCCCCATTGTGCAAAGGGCCACAAGCTGGTGAGATACTTGAGGTTGGCAGCGGGTTGGTGGTGAATATTGGCATGTCTCTGTCATTTGTTACATTTTCTAACGAGCTCAATAGCATCTGTCTTCATTGTTGGCCAATAATATCCCTGTCGGAGTGCCTTTTGGGTGAGGGCCCTACTCCCCAAGTGCCCGCCGCACAACCCCTCATGAGTGTTGCGAAGTACGAGCTCGACTTCGGTAGGTCGAAAGCAATGCAGATAGGGGAGTGTATAGGATCTCCTGTATAGTCGTTCATCTATCATGATGTATTTGGTTGCCTGGCACTGCACCCTTCTGGCCACATTGAACGACGGGAGCGACCTCCTCTGCCCCCTCGAGAATGCTAGGCCGAGACAAGTCCTCTATGTACACGATTCTCATGGTGATGTCGCTGGCACTGGCTAGTTTGGATAGGGCATTGGCCTCAACGTTCTCTGACCTTGGGATTTGCCTGATGAAGTGTGATTGAAAGTTGAGTAGGGCCTCCCTGACTTTGGTCAAGTAGGCAATCATGGTTGACCACGAGCTGGGAGTCGCTGC
Organism: Nelumbo lutea; assembly: GCF_056320005.1. NCBI lineage: Eukaryota > Viridiplantae > Streptophyta > Magnoliopsida > Proteales > Nelumbonaceae > Nelumbo > Nelumbo lutea. Next base: position 36,433,769 of record NC_142689.1, on the reverse strand, counting down.
AGATAACGATGTGCTTGACTTTTACTTCTCTAGCTAGAGCTAGTCCAGCTATCAATGCCTCATACTCTACTTCATTGTAAGATGCCGCAAACTCGAAGTGTAGCGTGTACTCCAGTTTCATGCCACTTGGGTCATGCAGAACTATTCCGGCTCCGCTGCCCTGTTGGTTCAAAGAGCCATCTATGTGAAGTATCCAGAGCTCTTCATCCCGGCTCGTGTTTGGCCGAACTAGGAGAGATGCCACACTGGCTACTACCTCATAAGGCTCGGACTCGATCGGCCTGGGAGCTTCAGGCTCACCCGAGATGGGAGCTTCGTGCTCAATCGACCTGGGGAATTCAGAGCTGAATGTGCACTCAGTGATGAAATTTGCTAAAGCTTGGGCCTTAATGGTAGTTCACGGCTTGTATTGGAGGTCGTACTCGCTGAGCTCTACGGCCCACTTCGTCAACCGACCAGAGACCTCAGGCTTAAGTAAGACTTGCCTCAGAGGTTTGTCAGTGAAGATGATAACAGTGTGAGCCTGGAAATACGGGCGGAGCTTCTGAGCTGCAATTACCAGGGCATATGCTAGCTTTTCTATCTCCGAATATCTCATCTCTGCTCCCTGCAATATTTAACTAACATAATAGATGGGTCATTGGACCTGATCTACTTCCTTTATTAGTACCGAACAGACCACTTCATCGCTCGTCGAGAGGTACAGTTCCAAAACAACGCCCTCCTCGGGCAGGGTTAAGATCGGTACACTAGCAAGGTATTTTTTGAGCTTATCAAATGCGAACCGTCAATCTTGGGTCCACTTGAAACCTTTGCTCTTAATTGCCCTAAAGAATGGCAGACATTGGTCCGCTGATTTGGACATGAAGCGGCTCAGGGCAGCTGTGCGGCCATTCAACCTCTGAACCTCCTTCAACTTCCAGGGTGGTCTCATATCTATGATGGCCTTAATCTTATCCGGGTTGGCCTCGATGTCGTGCCAGTTAATGATGTATCCTAGGAACTTGTCCGAGGTCACACCGAATACACACTTGTTTGGGTTCAGTCTCATATTAAACTTACGCAAATTTTCAAAAACAGAATGCAAGTCTTGTATTAATTCATGTGAAAATTGAGTTTTGACGACCATGTCGTCTACATAGCATTCTACTTTTCTGTCGATTAATGGTGCAAATAACTTATTTACAAGTCTTTGAAAGGTTGCCCTTGCGTTTTTCAACCCGAAGGACATAACCTTGTAACAGTACAGACCGAACTCCGTGATGAAGGCAATCTTTTCTTCGTCTGCCGGGTCCATCTTGATTTGGTTATAGCCCGAATAGGCATCCAAGAAACTTAGCAGCTCGTGCCCCGAGGTCATGTCCACCAAGCAGTCAATTCTAGGGAGCGGGAAGCAGTACTTGGGCAGGCCCGATTTAGGTCGGTGTAGTCGACGCACATGTGCCACTTGCCATTGGCCTTTTTCACCAGGACGGGGTTGGGTACCCAGCTCGGGTAATAGACTTCTCGTATGAAGTTAGTTGTGAGGAGCTTCTCGACCTCCTCGTCGACCGCTTTCCACTGCTCCTGGGCTAGGTTGCGTTTCTTCTATCTAATGGGCCTAACTACAGGATCAGTATTCAGCTTGTGAGTTATAAGGTTGGGGTCTATACCAGGCATCTCTACCACGAACCATGCAAATATATCCAAATTTTGAAGTAAGAAATTTACCAGTTTGGATCGTAGAGGTTCCTAGACGGAAGCGCCGATCTGAAGCATCCGAGCTAGGTCTGCTATCGAGATCATAACTGCGACTGCTTCTTCCGTAGGTGTGGCTCATTCTTCGCCTTGCTCCGTAGGCTGCTCCAGTTCGAGGTCATCGGCCACCTTGGTCTTTCCCTTCAAGGCGGCGACATAGCACTAGTGGGACTCGAGCTGGTCGCCCCGCGCTACCCCCACACCAAAGTCTGTAGGGAACTTCATTGCCAAATGGTAAGTGGAGACCACCACCCGTAGGATATGGGTGATCGGCCGAACTATTATGGCATTGTATGAGGAGGGGGTCATGACCACCAGGAAGTCGTGGCTGAGTCTGATTACGCAGGGCCATGTGCCAACTTCCACAGGTACAGTTATTTTCCCAAGGGGCCAGACTTCTTCTCTGCTGAAGCCCACCAAAGGAGTGCTCGCAAGTTTCAAGTCACTTTTCTACAACTGAAGCTGGTCGAATGCAGTTTTGAAGAGGATATCTGCTGAGCTGCCTGAGTCAATGAGTACGCGCCTGACCTTGAAGTCGTTGATCCTCAGCTTTATCACAAGTGCGTCATCATGGGGGTAGTGGACCCCTCGTTCGTCATCTTCTGTGAAGAAAATTTGCTCTTCTGTCCTCGGCCGCTTCGGAGGATTTCGTTCTTCTTGGCGGCTTCACGAATTGACGTCCGAGCTACTGCTGAAGTGCAACCCGCAATGATCAAACCTCCCACTATAACGTGGATGGTGCCCTGGACCGACCTCTCTTCCGGAGGCTACCTCTATGACTGCTCGGTCGGCTTGTTGCTATACTCGGGAGCATCCTTACCGTGCTCCCCTTGCCGACTTGCCTTATTATTATTGTTGTTGTTTTGTACAAAGTTCCTTAAATATCCATGATGGATGAGTTCTTCAATCTCGTCGCAGTGATTTTTACAATTTTCGGTACTATGATTGTGATCTTTGTGAAAGTTACAATATAGATTCTTATTTCTCTCATTGGGATTTCCCCTCAAACGGGGTGGCCATTTCACATACGGAGCATCCTTGATCGCCATCAGGATTTCGGCCCGCTTCGTGTTCAATGGGGTGTAATCAGTTCAGTTCGCTACAAAAGCTCTAAACGACTGACCTAGCTTTGCCTCCCGAGCTGCATCCTTTTTCTTTCAGCTGTCCCCTTGGCTGGAAGGCTCTCCTTCCCTCTTCCTCTTTTTGGGTGCGCTCTCGCCCTTCTGGTTGATCTCCTCTTTGGTGGCTATGAACTTGTCCGCGAGCTTAAGAAATTCAGATATGGTCACTGGTTGGTTGACGACCATGTGCCATTTGAACTTTTTGTGCGTCACGCCTTTCTTAGCTGCTACGAGGCGCACGACGGGGTCCAGACGCGGTATCTGCATGCAAGCATCGTTGAACCGCTTGGCGTAGCCCTAGATGGACTCTCCTTCTCTCTACACTATGTTGAGGAGGCATTCTTCAGTTTGCGGGCACCGCTTACTGGTAACAAAGTGGGATGAGAAAGCCTATGCGAACTGCGCCCAACTTCTTATTTATCCGGGTGCCAGGTTCCGGTACCATGTGCGGGCTACTCCTATGAAAGTGGTGGAGAAGGCCACGCACATGCATGACTCACTTGCTCTTGCTAGGTGCATTTGCGACTGGAAGGCATCTACGTGATCATTTGGGTCAAACGACCCATCGTACTTATCAAGAGGGGGGAGCTTGAAATCTTTAGGCATTGGGACTACCAGGAGCTCGAGAGATAGGGGGATTGGACTAAAAGGATGGGTGCGTTGACCTAGCCCGGGCTTACCTCTTCTTTGCCTCTGAGCTCGGGTAGGTCGTGGGTGGCAGACTGGCGAGCTCAACGGTGGCGTCTCTGCTTCTTGGCGGGCTCGACATTTGTGTTGCTCACTTTTGTACTATCAGGAATGGTGTGTGCAGGAAGCAGCTCAGGCCGCTGGTGATGGCTACAGACAGAGGGCTCCTGCTTGGAGCCTACAGCCAGGATTTCGAATCGGTTTTCCAGGAATGGGGTACCAGGCCTTGAGGGCTGAGGCTACGTGGGCCTAGCGAGCTGAGGTCCTCCCAACCTGACTGCCCGTGGTGAGGTTGGAGCAGTCGATCTTTCTTGTCTGCCACGGGAGGAGGCCTGACTCCTTGGAAGGTTCTGGGGGAACTCTCCTTGGCAAGATGAGTGCTCCTCCTGACGACGAGACCTAGTTCGCTGCGAGACTGGGTGCCAAGGGGGAAGCTGCGATTGTTGAAGCTGAGGTTGAGGTAACTGGGGAAATTGCTATTGATACTGATATTGGGAGATCTGGTGCAACACATGTTGTTGATAGAGCTGAAATTGTTGGAACTGTTGCATTTGGGCCTGCATGGCCCGCATGCATTGCATCAAGTCCTCTAGTTGGTTCGGGCTGGCCACTGGGGGCACGACCGAAGGTTCAGTGAAGGTCGCTCCGACTGTAGCAGGGAGCGGCGCGATGACGGGTGCCACTGCAAGAGGCACATTCAAGCTAGGGATTTCGTCCGTCGAGAGGGGGGCGGTGAACTATCCAATGCAGACAATAGGAAGCTGGGGTTGTTCCCTAGAGTTATCCATCTCCATGCTTCATCCGATGTTGCTAGAAGAAGCCATGAGTGTTAAGTTTCTTGAGAGTAAAGAGACGTGAAAGTTTGGAGAAAAGCTTTTTGAAATGTTTCCCACAGACGGCGCCAAATGATGGTGCGCAATCCAGTCACTCCTAGCTGGCACTTGCATGGCTCCTAAGAGGTACCTGAAACGAGGAGGAAGAAGAAGAATTCCCGGGGGGTTTGCCCGGCGGGAACGCTCTGAAGATCAAGTCAGTATTCTGTGTGAGAAGCGAAGGGAAGACAAAAGCTAAGAGTGCAGATTGCGCAAGTGGTTCAAAAGATACCTTGTTCCTTGAGAATAAGCCCCTTATAACAAAATTCCGTTGCATCAGGCCCTCTAGCTTCTGACAGGGCATGTATAACTGCCACTGTCAGTCTGCCATAGCCGTTATAGGCAAGGCTAGGTGGCACGCACAGGGCCGTTGTCGCAGGGTACGTGCCTGTCAGGTGTAAGGCACCTTCTAAAGGTGGCAGGCACGACGATGTCTAACGAGGGACATGGCTGCTGTCCCCAGGTTTGTCAGGTACGGTGGTTGGGCAGGAGACCTTTCGGCGATACGTCGAGCTGCCCCTAAGTGCCGAACTACCTATGTTGGGCTATCTCATAGGCGGCGAGCTGCCTGTTGCAAGTTATGTCGAGCTGTCTGGCCCGAAGTCCATTGGGAGGAGCTCAGGTATTGAGAAAGGTCAGGGTACCCCAACCTCGGGACACCCCGAAGTGCCTTAACCCTGGGGAGGAGATGCAGGCAGGACGGCTTCTGGCGAGTAGTTTATCCACCCAGTTGCTGAGCTCAACTCGATGAGACCCTCCCCCCGAGTTGCAGTTATGTTAGTTGCGCTGTCACGCTGAGTCACTGTTTGAGCAAGGTCACACCCACGTGTACCCGTGCTGCGAGGCCGGGCCAAATCACCCTCCATCATCACTCACATCGAATGTCAATTCCTTGAACATGGAGAACTCTATTTTTGGACTCTAGTTAGAGCAAGGGGTGTCACATGGTCCTTTTGGATGTTGAAATATTGCAAATAGATAGCTAAATAATGTAATTGTTGGGGCAAAGATTGACCAGCGTATAGTTGGGTACAAAACAGAAGAGTGGACGTCGGACGACAGTTGAAGTGGTAAAACCAAGAAACCATCTATACTACTTTAAAAAGTAGTAAAAGTTTTTGGAATTTTAGTTGGATAAAGTTTTCTCCTTAATATTAATATTTTTAGATTTGAACTTGAAGGCAAAGTTGATATTTCCTTGATTGTTTAAAAGGTAAAATATAAAAACCTTCCCTGAAATTTTTGACAATCACAAAAACCTCCTCTATAGTTTTATTTTAATAAAAACCTCCTCTGAATTTTTGAGAAAGTCAATAAAAACCTCCCTTCTATCATTGTTCTAGACGGAAAAAGTTAGATTGATGCACCAACTTTTTTCCAAATACCCATTCTACCCTTTTATAAATTATTTTACATACGACATTACTGAAATAACTTCATTTGAATTCAACATAAACCTTTTTTAATGATAATTTCAGTAATTTTGCATATAAAATTATTGAAATATACTTTTTTGTTGATTTAAAGTGGAATTATTTCAGTAATTTTGTATGTAAAATAATTTATAAAAGGGTAGAATGAACATTTGGAAAAAGCTGGTGCATCAATCTAATGTTTTTCGTCTGAAATAGTGACGGAAGGGAGGTTTTTGTTGAATTTCTCAAAAGCTCAGGGGAGGTATTTGTTAAAATGAAGCTATAGGGGAGGATTTTATGATTGTCAGAAATTTCAGGGGAGGTTTTTATATTTTAGCATTGTTTTAATTGAGTTACTTAAATGAATTGTAACTGAAATTTCATGGAGTATTTAGTTGAATGTATTTATCTCTCTTTTAGTTAATACTGAACAAAATAATTGTTATTTGGTCATATTTAAAAGTGGTTCAATTGTCACTATTTAATGATTTTAAAATGTGAATTTTGAGTATGGCTCTGCAATTTTGATTATGATTTTTGGGTTAGTTTTTCCATTGGTTTATAAGTAGTTTCTGCCCAATCTAAAGATGTTTGAAAGGGCTTCATTTGAAATATGCATATCAAAAAGTCAATTCTTTTCTAAAAAAATTGTCAAATAGGGTTTATAAATTGATTTATAAGATTATGAACATCCCAATATCAACAAGCAAAGAAAAATACTTGGATGCTCCAATTATTTAAAGCATAACTGATAAGAAGGCTATGAATAACATCACAACTAAAAATAAGAAGAAAATTTAGGGTTGAAAATTGAAAACTCTTTTTAAAGATGAGTGAGTGATCCTTATCAAATAAGTTTTGAATGTGGTTCTTCTATTTACAAGATGCTAACTGGTCAATCAGTAAGGTCTCTTGGTGGTTATAGCGAAGAGACTTGGAATCAAATCCCACCTGCACCTAGGTTGGGGGTTATGGGTTTTGAGAATGGGCCACCCCCCCTTATGTAGCCCCATGTAGCAAAAGAAAAAAGCTAGAAAAAAGAAAAAAATGAAAAATGAAAATATAAATCCTATATTTCAAATGATGTTCAAATGAACATATCCTCAAAAAGATTGATAAAATTCAAAGTCAATTCTTTTGAAGCCCAAGAAAAGGAAAAGGAGCAATTGTAGGACAAGAAAAGGCTTTACAAATTAATGACTTATTTTTGGGAAAAACATTAAAAGGCCCTGGAGTTTTTGGAAAATTTATAAGAAGTATATAAGATGACAAATTGAGCCCTCCATTGTTAACTTCTTGCTAAATTATATAAGAGGACAGAAATGTAATTCTTTTATGCTTCTTAAATAACTAAACAACATGTCCTTTTTTTATGACTCACACCCATTTTTAAATAGACATTTATAAATCATAAAACTTAATGAGTTGTAATTGAAATTGCATGGAGTATTTAGCTAGACAAATTTAACTATTCTAGACACTTGGAGCTACATGTTGATTTGTAGATGAATTACAAATTACTTGGTCTCTCTCTCTCTCTCTCCCTCTCTCTCTCTCTATTATGAAGATATAAATTGTAAATTGAATACCATTTTTCATTTCATTCTATTTTCTCTCATTAAGTCTCATATTTAAGGTTAACTTTCATTCTCTCTCATTGGATCATATGCTTAAAGTATTTTTGTTTCTCATCATTAAATTTCAATAATTAAATTCACGAATAACAATTTTAGTAGTATAAAACTTATATATTCAAAATCACTTGGAAACAAAATAGGTTTTTAGGTATGATAAATAAGAAACTTTTTTATGAATAATAGGAATTGAATACAAAATTTAAAACTGCCTTAGCAATGAAACCACTACCATATTTGTTAAACGATCGATATGGAATACAAAAATTATGAAAAAAGAAAATTAATGTCTATTCTATCACCCTACTGAACACATAAAATAATTCAATGGTTTGATTAACTAGGTTACCATGTTGTTGGCCAAGTCAATAATATTTTATAGATAAGCAATTTGTTGAAATTGAACCTTAAATCCTGGTCAAGTGACCATACAATTATTCTAATCAATCTCTAGGCAAGCAATGGTTCAATTAGCACAATAAATTGAAAAATATTGATATAAGTTATAGTATAAGTCTTTAAGACTTAGCATCCATGGCTACTTCAAGCAACGCCGGACGCAGCATGGAGATGGACATCGCCAGGGAACAACTCTAGGTTCCCGTGGTCTGCATTGGGCAGTTCACTATCCCCCTCTCGGTGGATGGAGTCCCTAGCCTGAATGTGCCACGGGCAGTGACGCCTATGAGTGTTCCCCTTCCCCCCTCTATTGAGACAACCTTTTCTGAACCAACTGTTGTCCCTCTAGCCACCACCCAGAACCAACTCGATGATTTGATGCAATGCATGTGGGCCATGCAAGCCTAGATGTAGCAGCTTCAGCAACACCAACTCTACCAGCAGCAGGTGCTGCATCATGTTTCTCAGTATCACTATTAGCAGCAGTTCTCTCACCTGCCTCAGCCTCAGCCTCAGTTCCCTCCTTGGCACCCGGCCTCACGACAAGCTAGGTCTCGCCGCCAGGATGAACGCCCTTCTCACCCAGAAGAGGCTTCCCAGAACCCCCCTAAGAGCCAGGCCTCCTCCCATGGCAGAAAAGGAAAGACCAATCACTCTGGTCTTGCCGCGGGCAGTCAGGTCGGGAGGATCCCAACTTGCCAGGTCTACATCACCCCAGCAATCGAAGTTTGAAGCTCCGCTTCTGGAGAATCGATTCGAGATCCTGGTTGCGAACTCTAAGCAAAACCCCTCTGTCCGCAGCCATCACCAGCAGCCCGAGTTGCTTCCTGCGCAAACTATCCCTGACAGTATGGAGGTGAGCAGCAACAACGGGGAGCCCGCCAAGAAGCAAAGACGTCGCCGCCAAGCTCGCTGAACCACCACCCACAACCTGCCCGAACTCAGAGGCAGGGATGAGGTAAGCTCAGGTGAAGTAAAAGCTCCCCTCCTCTCTGTTCCATCCCCCTTGTCTCCCGAGCTCCTAGCCATTCCAATGCCCAAGGACTTCAAGCTCCCTCCCTCTCGATAAGTATGACGGGTTGTTCGACCCGAATGATCATGTAGACGCTTTCCAGTCATAGATGCACCTGGCAAGGGCCAGTGAGTCTTGCATGTGCATGGCCTTCTCCACCACTTTCAGAGGAGTGGCCCACACGTGGTATCGGAACCTTGCACCTAGATCGATAAGATGCTGGGCACAGTTAGCACAAGCCTTCACGTCCCACTTCATCACCATCAAGTGGTGTCCTCGAACTGAGGAAAGCCTTCTCAGTATAGTTCAGAGAGAGGGAGAGTCCATTCGGGGCTACATCAAGCGGTTCAACGATGCATGCATGTAGATACCATGCTTAGACCCTGCAGTGCACCTTGCAGTAGCCAAGAAGGGCGTGACGCACAAGGAATTCAAGTGGCACATGGTTGTCAACCAGCCGGCAACCATAACTAAATTCCTCAAGCTCGCAGACAAGTTCATAGCTACGGAAAAGGAGATCAACCAGAAGGGCGAAAGCACGCCCGAAAAGAGAAATAGAGAAGGGGAACCTTCCAGCCAAGGAGATAGACAAAAGAAGAAGGACTTAGCTTGGGGGGCAAAGCCGAGTCAGCAATTCCGAGCCCCTGTAGCGGACCGAACTGACTACACCCTACTGAATTCTAAGTGAGCCGAAATCCTGATGGAAATCAAGGATGCCCCGTATGTGAAGTGGCCACCCCGCCTGAGGGGGAATCCTAATGAAAGGAATAAAAATTTATATTGTAGCTTTCACAGAGACCACGATCATAGTACCGAGAACTGTAAGAATCTCCCCGACAAGATAGAGAATCTCATTTGTCGTAGATATCTAAGGAATTTTGTACAAAATAATAGTAGTAATAATAATAATAATAAAGCAGGTCGGCAAGGGGAGCATGGTAAGGATGTTCCCGAGTCCAGCAGCAGGCCGGTAGAGCAGTCACAGAGGCAGCCCCCGGAAGAGAGGTCAATTCGGGGCACCATCCACATGATAGTTGGAGGCCCAATCGTTGCGGGCTGTACCTCGGCGGCAGCTCAGACATTAGTTCGGAAAGCTGCCAGAGAAGAATAGAATCCTCCGAAGCGGCCGAAGACAGAGGAACCGATCTTCATGGAGGACGATGCGTGGGGTCCACTAACCCCACGACAATGCACTCGTCATAAAAGTAAGGATCAATGATTTCGAGGTCAGGCTTGTCCTCGACTCAGGTAGCTCGGCGGATATCCTCTTCAAAGCCGCATTCGACTAGCTTCAGCTGCAGGGAAGTAACTTGAGGCCCGCGAATACTCCTTTGGTAGACTTTAGCGGAGAAGAAGTCAGACCCCTAGGGAAAATAACAATACCTGTGAAAGTCGGCACATGGCCCAGCGTAGTAAGGCCCAACCACGACTTTTTAGTGGTCGCGACTCCCTCCCCGTACAACGCCATAATAGGCCAGCCGATCACCCATGCCCTACAGGCGGTGGTCTCCACTTATTATTTGGCGATGAAGTTCCCTACAGACTTTGGAGTGGGGGTAGCGCGAGGCGACCAGCTTGAGTCTCGCAAGTGCTATGTTGCCACCCTCAAGGGAAAGACTAAAGTGGCTGACAACCTCAAACTGGAGCAACCTATGGAGCAAGGCGAAGAACGAGCTGCACCCATGGAAGAAACAGTTGCTATTCCAACTTCAGCAGAAGACTCAGCTCGGACACTTCAGATCGGTGTTTCAGTCCAAGAACCCCTACGATTCGAACTAGTAAGTTTCCTACTTCAAAACTTAGATGTTTTTGCATGGTCAGTGGCAGAGATGCCCGGCATAGAGCCTAATCTCATAACTCACAAACTCAATATTGATCCTGTAGTTAGGCCTGTTAGACAGAAGAAACGCAACTTAGCCCCAAAGCAATGGAAAGCAGTCGACGAGGAGGTCGGGAAGCTCCTCGTAGCCGACTTCATAAGAGAAGTTCATTACTTGATCTGGGTAGCCAACCCCGTTCTGGTAAAGAAGGCTAACGGCAAGTGGCACATATGTATCGACTATACCGACCTGAACCAAGCTTGCCCGAAAGATTGCTTCCCATTTCCCAGAATCGACCACCTAGTGGACGCGACCTCGGGGCATGAGTTGCTGAGTTTCTTAGACACCTATTCGGGCTACAACCAGATCAGGATGGACCTGGCGGACGAAGAAAAGACTACCTTCATAACAGAGTTTGGTTTGTATTGTTACAAGGTTATGCCCTTCGGATTGAAAAATGCTGGGGCAACCTTTCAAAGGCTAGTAAATAAACTATTTGAGCCATTAATTGGCAAAAAAAGAGTGTTATATAGACAACATGGTCGTCAAAACGCAATTCTCACATGAATTAATACAAGACTTACATTATGTCTCTCAAATTTTGCGACAATTTAACATGAAGTTAAATCCAAACAAGTGTCTTCGGTGTTACCTCGGGCAAATTCCTAGGGTACATCATCAACCAGTGCGGCATTGAGGCCAACCTGGATAAAATTAAGGCCATCCTAGATATGAGGCCACCCCAAAAATTGAAGGAGGTTCAGAGGTTGAATGCCCGCATAGTCGCCCTGAGCCACTTCATGTCCAAGTCGGCAGACCACTGCTGCCTTTCTTTAAGGCAATTAAGAGCAAAGGGTTTGATTGGACCCAAGACTACCAGTTTGCGTTTGACGAACTCAAGAAATACCTCGCTAGTGTACCAATCTTAACCCGACCCGAAGAGGGCGATGTTTTAGAGCTATACCTCTCGGCAAGTGAAGAAGTGGTCAGCTCGGTACTGATAAAGGAAGTAGATCGGGTCCAACGACCCATCTACTATGTTAGTAAAGTATTGCAGGGAGCAGAGACGAGATACCCAAAGATAGAGAAGCTAGCGTACGCACTGGTCATCGCAGCTCGAAAGCTCCACCCATACTTCCAAGCTCACACTGTTACCGTCCTCACCAACAAACCTCTGAGGCAAGTCTTACTTAAGCCCGAGGTCTCTGGTCGACTGACTAAGTGGGCCGTTGAGCTTAGCGAGTACGACCTCCAATACAAGCCGTGAACTAGGATGAGGAGCCCTGGATCCTTCACGTAGATGGCTCCTCAAACCGGCAGGGTAGCGGAGCTGGAATAGTTCTGGACGACCCAAGTCACACGAGATTACAAAGCTTGTAGTCAAGCATATCGTCATCTGCAATGATTCCCAGCTCGTAGTCAACCAAGTCACATGAGATTACGAAGCTTGCAAACCAACCATGATTGCCTACTTAGCCAAAGTAAGAGAGGCTCTGCTTAACTTCCAGTCACACTTCATTAGGCAAATCCTGAGGTCAGAGAACGCTGAGGCCGATGCTCTATCCCGGTTAGCCAGCACAAGCAATATCATCATGAGAACCATATACATAGAGGACCTGCCTCGGCCTAGCATTCTTGGGGGGCAGAGGAGGTCGCTCCCATCGTTCAAGTAGAGCCGAGCTGGATTGACCCGCTCGTGAGCTTCTTGTTGCACGGGACCCTCCCTGCAGATCGCAATGCAGCCAGAAGGGTAGAGCGCCAGGTGGCCAAATACGTCATAATAGACGGATGGCTGTACCAAAGATCCTACACGCTCCCCTATCTGTGCTGCTTGCGGCCTTCTGAAGTTGAGCTTGTACTCTACGACATTCATGAGGGTCTGTGCGGCGGACACTTGGGGAGCAGGGCCCTTGTGCGGTGGACACTTGCAGACGCTGTCGAGTTCGTCAGAAAGTGTGACAAATGCCAGAAGCACGCCCATATCCACCATCAGCCCGCTGCTGACCTCAATTATCTCACCAGCCCGTGGCCTTTCGCGTAATGGGGCATCGACATACTTGGACTATTCCCGCCAGCGGCAGGCCAGAGGAAGTTCTTAGTAGTAGCAGTGGGTTACTTTACCAAGTGGGTGGAAGCTAAACCTCTCATAACAATCACATCTCAGAACGTCCAAAACTTCTTTTGGAAGAAAATTGTGTGCTGCTTCGGGTTACCTTGGGTACTAGTTTCTGACAATGGCAAATAGTTCGAGGACATCAAATTCCAGAATTGGTGCCAAGACATGGGGATCTAACAGAATTTCACTTCAGTCGCACACCCTCAAACAAACGACCAAGCAGAAGTCACGAACAGAGCCATCCTCCGCAAATTGAAGGCACGCTTGGACCGAGCTAAAGGATTGTGGGCAGACAAACTACCCAGTGTTCTAAGGGCTTACCGAACCACGGATAAAACCGCCACAGGAGAGACTCCCTTCAACCTCACTTATGACACCGAAGCAGTTATCCCGACAGAGATTTTAATACCTACGCTGCGACTGGAAGCATATGATGACAAGACAAATGAAGATGAGCTACGTACCAACCTCGACCTACTCGACAAAGTAAGGGACCTCGCGTACATCAGGACCGCAACTTACCAGCAAAGAGTAGCTCGGTACTATAACACTAGGGTCAAGAAGTGGAACCTCCACGTTGGTGACCTGGTCCTTCGTAAAGTTATGGTACTTGAGCCCGGCGTTGGCAAGCTCGGGCCTAATTGGGAAGGACCTTACCGAGTGAAACGAGTGCTCGGGGAGGGAATGTACGAGCTCAAAACCCTTGAAGGAAAATGAGTACCTCGGGCATGGAATATTGTCAATCTGAGGTAGTATTACCTGTAGCTGCTGAGCAGACCACGGGTCACTCAGAGCCCAAGGACCGAAACGCTGAACTGACATGAACCTTGGTAACACATGAAGATCAGCTGCCCCTTCAGCATGGGTGGATAGACTGTAAGTCACCCCCACCTGGCTTAAGAGCCAAGAAGTCGAGTTGGTAAGAGACCTCGGCGCCGCACACAACTTAACCGCCTCACCTTGGTTGAATGTGCACTGAGCGATACATAGCCCGCCTCGGCATATGCCAAGGGTGAGTATCAACAGAGTAGACAAGTCAGGCACATGCCCTATTGTGTCCACCCGATGTATGAAGTCTACTTGTAAAAAATATATACATATAGTAAACAGTCCAGAGAATAGTAAAAGAAAATTGTACGAAATTCTTTACAAGGATTGAGGAAGAAAAACAAAAGTCGAGCTCGCAGGCTCGGGGTACAGGGACTGAACTACTTCGGAGGCTCATCGCCTTTGCTCGGGACCTCCTCAAGGGCATCAACCAGATTGGTGGCCTCTACATCATCATCGGCGCCTTCATCCTCAGAGTCCGGATCATCTGTTGACTGACGCACCATGTCATCAATGATCGCAAAGTGGTGATGGCACTCGTATCAAGACCGGGGTAGGTGTGCCTGATTAGCCACTGACTGAGCTTGAAGCCCTTACGGTAGGCCTCGGTCATCATGTCGTCAAACTTTGGAGACTTGACATACTCAAGGACAGCCTGATTGCCTCCTTGATGGCATCTTCGAATATCCCGGTCTTCTCTTTGATGTCGTCTCTGAGGTACTCCACCTCGTGCTCCAGCTTCCCCTTTGCTTCCTTGAGCCCCTGCACCTCAAGCTTCAAAGCATCCCGATCTGCCTTGAGGCTGTCCACTTCGAGCCTCAAGGCCTCTTGGCCAACCTTGAACCCGTTCACCTCGGCCCTCAATCTGTCCTTGTCTCAGGCCAGCTCACTCTTCTCCGCCAGCAGTACCTCGATGAAGCTCTTCTGAGCTGAAGCATCACTCTGCAAGCGGTGGATCTGACCACGAGCTGCCCTTAGCTCGGTATAGGCTGTGCGGGATGACCCCTCAGCTGCCAGAGCCCGTCTCAGGTGCCGATTAGATTGAAGGGTCAAGGTGCGCATGGCTGAGTTCACCTACAAAAAGGAGAACAATAAAAAAAAAAAAAAGAAAGAGAATCTTTCATAAGGAACTCACCACCATAGTATGAGTAGGAGCTCGGGCACCAAGATGACTAGGAGTGAGATCAGCCCAGACTATAACCTCCTCCGGGTACGTAGCCTCCTTACTCTTCTAGAGGCTGCACTCGGGGTTCAGAATGCTTGGACTCTCCTCCTGACTCCCCGAGCTGGATACTGCCATCTCTGTTGTGTGGGTGGACTCCTCGGAAACTTCAGCGACGATATCAACAGGACGAACTTCGACTGTAGCCTCTACAGGGCGAGTCTCAGCAGCGGCTTCAGTGGCACCCCCGGCAGCAGCCTTGTTAGGCTTAGGGGTGGGCTCCACCGCCACCTTGGGTCCCTGAGGCACCATGTCTTCCTCCAAGTCGATCACGAGGGGAGCGTCGGGGAGCGTCGGGGAGCTCGGGCTCCGAAGTGGGGACCTGTGGAGGTTGGGCCTCGGTAGGAGTCTGCGGAGACTTGACACGCGCCTTCTTGGCTATGCGTTTCTTCCTCTTCATCTGGTGGAAGAGCCTCTGGCTTTCTATCTTCTTAGCCTCCATGGGACCTGTAGTGAAGCTCGACATTAGTAACTTTGAAGTGGGTATGTGAACGAAAAATCCGAAGTAAAGACAAACCTACCAGGGCTCAAGCCAGCCTGGATGAGCTTCTCCTTGGCTATGAAATCCTTGTAGTTCATCACGAGCTGAGCCCACGACTGTAGTGACTTCTTGGTGTTCCTATCAAGGATAACACCGGGGTCTTGAACGGCCACCCTCTAGTCAGTGGGGAAAGGCCACCTCGTGCTGCTCCGAACTATGAAGTAGTCCCGCTTCCAAGCCGAAAACTTTGCTCGAGAGCTTGTGCATTAATTTAAAACCCGGGCGGGGAGACAGGTAGTAGGCTCGCCTGTGCCCGGGGAGAACGCCTGAAGCGCTCTTCTTTATTGCCATAATGGAACAAAGAATATCTAAGTCTATGGGGAAGGAGCGGTCGAAGCAAAGGGAAATGGTCCCAACCACATTATGTATGGAATTCAGGTGGAGTTGGTCCAAAGTAATGTTGAAGTGCACCAGCACCTCAACGATCAGGGGGTGAAGAGCGAGACGGAGTCTGATGACCAGTTGCTCTCTGAAGATCACGATCTCATCAAGACCGTGCTCCCATGGAAAACCGCTGGTAGGAAGGCTGTAAGAGTACTCCCTAGGAAGGTGAAATCTCTGTATGAGATCCTGAAGTCTCTCCAGAGTCATAGTGGAAGGGCCGAACTGAATTGGCACCCGATCTCGGTGGGAAGTGGATGCCAGATGCCCCGAAGCCACCCGTACCTCGGATAGCTGGGCGGCAGAAGAAGCACCCTGAGTTGAGGTACCCACCTCGGGCTCGTCTATAAGACTATCTACACTAGACGACATAAATGCACAGAAAGAAAAGAAAGTTTAGAAAAGAAAAGGAAGCTCGGGGGCTCACCGTAAAAGACACAACCGAATTGAGGAAATGACTAAGCTAGAAGACCCGAGCTAGGAGCCTCATACGCGAGCTCAATACTGACGTTGAAGACTTTGTGGCGAAGAAAATGGCCAGGGTCCCTCACTATTTATAGCCGCTATATCCAGGCATTGACGGTTGAGATTGAGATGATCCGACGGCTCTCAAAGAAACTGGCTACGGGCTCCTCGAGGCGAAATCAGTTTAGTGCATTTTTTGGCATCCGTGAAGTCCAAATCGCGTGACGTTCGTGCGTAAACCGAACACAACCTGGGTTTCTTTTGATTGAGCCAGGCACCGGACCTGTCTGGCCAGACAAATCGTACGATGGAGTGGTATGAGTATCGAAGCCAAATCCACCCGGTGCATCATGAACTTCCCGCACTGGTTCAACACCGCCAGCACAGGGAGTGGGGGGCAATTGATGGAGGGTGATTTGGCCCGACCTCGTAGCATGGGGACACATGGGTATGGCCTTGCTTAAGCGATGACTCAACGTGACAGCACAGCAAGCGTAACCTAAGCTCAGTGAGGAGGGCTCACCGACTTTAATCCGGTAACTCGGCGGGTTTGGCTACTTGCCGAGAGTCGTCTGCCTTGCGCCTTCTTCCCAAGGATGAAGCGCTCTGAGCTGCCTCTGAGCTCAGGGCCTCCTAACTTTTCCTAATGCCCGAGCTCCTCCTAGTGGCTTCTACATCACTCCCAAAAAAGGAATGCCCCGATCAGCCTCTAGTCACCCTGAGGTAAAGACACTTCGGGTCAGTACCTCTGGTGTAGCTCGCCACAGGCAGCTCGGTGTAGCTCGCCGCAGGCAAATCGCCACTTGCAGGGTAGCTCGGTGCAGGGTAGTTCACAGAAGAGTGGTTCAGCATATCACAGGAAGATCTCCTACCTGACAACTATGCCCGACAAACCTGGAGACTGCGATCACGTCTTTTGTCAGACAGTATCGTGCCTGCCACCTCTGGATGATGTCTTACATCTGACAAGTACGTACCCTACAACGACGGTCCCGCACGTGCGACCTCAGCCCTGGCTGTAATGACTATGGCAGGACGACAATGGCGGTTATACCTGCCATGACAGAAGTAGGTGGGCCTGATTCGAGAGAGTTCTGTTATAAGTGGCCCAATCCCAAAGGGCAGAGGTAATCTTTTGATACTCGCGCTATCTGCACTCTTAGCCTCTTTTACTCTCTTTGCATCTTTCACAGAGCTCTAACTTAAGCATCGGAGTGTTCCCGCCGGGCAAGCCCCCCGGGGATTCCTCACCTTCTCCATCTTAGGTACCATCCAGGAGCCACGCAACTGCTAGCTAGGAGTGACTGGATCGCGCACCATCATATACATTTCATCATTAAATTACTAAGAATTATGGTTCTAATCTAGCAACTTTGAATAGCCTCCTCCATTAACAAGGAATACCTACCAATTCCTCATCAGTTGCCTAACTAGAAAAGAAGGAAAAAGAAACAATTAACAATGATACACCAAGCACTTTTACACTATAACTAGAATTACAAGTAGAAAAGTTTGCATTTAGAACTAAGCCCCATCAAATTTGACCACTTTGTAACAAAAAAAAAATGAAAAATAAAAGAAAGAAGGAAACCAAACCATCAGTTTTTTTGGAATACCTCTGAAATCTATGCTAATGTGACAACACCTTTTTTAGGGAATCATAGTAGAAAACCTCTGTTTTCTTTTCATGAAGATGCACCTTGCCTCTGTTTCTAAGATGTGATCAGGAAGCACTGTCTCATCCACTTGCACATCTAGCCACTTTTATAAGGTTACAAATTGGTCAAGCTAAATAAAGTATTATTATAGTCAACCTACAAAGGGCTTGATGTTGGATTGGACTGGTTTAATTCAATGTCTTATTGAAATGTCAAGCTTGTTCAAATTGATTTTAATTCAGATTGTGTCCAACCCCAACTTGGTCCATGGAAAACCCCACTCATTTTTTGTTAATAGGCTAGGTATTGGTTCAATTCAACCTAATTCAATATAAACCATTATAAATGAACATGTCTAGTCCAATCCAATCTAAATTTTAAAAGCAAATATTTTATAAACAATTATAAAAAAATATAACATGCAAAGCAAAAATGTCCACACTAGATGCATGGCATATGCCCCAATATCTTGAAACAAATCATTTTCTTAATCATATTAGATAAGCACCAACATTTTGCAATCAATAAGTTAATTATAGATCATTTGTCATAACTTACATGTTTGGCTGATGTCAATGGTAAAAGCCACACATATAGGAGAGGTAGCAGTTCCTACAAGATCACATTCTAAAACATAACAATGTAGGACAAAAAACATATAGGAGAGTTAGCATCTACTTCAAGATCCAATTTTTAACTTACTTTATAGTTGGAGCTTCTAACAAGTCTTATAAACAAACTAAAATTTCCACAGTCTCTAGAAGTAATGAAGTATAATACCGGTAGACTATTCTACCCCCAATAGTGAATGTTCCTTGGATGCTATAGTGGATATTGAAATTGCCAAAATATCACATGCCAATCTAGAGAGTTTCAAAAACTTGGAACCATTAATTTTCCAAAATCTAAAAGTATCAAATTCTACACCTCTAGGAAATAGTTTTTCTTCAAGACATAGGTCCAACTCTAACTTTTGAGTCCCTAGAATCCTCATTGGTTGAGATGCAATACTAGAGCCTATAGGCGACTTATACTTTATACCAATACCCACATACTCTAAATATAAGTCATTCAATGCCTCTCTAAGTCTTGTAACATGCTTCTCAACAATCTCTCCATAAATGAGATTGTAGTAATATGTTACAATCTCCATCTTAAACTTATGATCAAAATACAACAATAATCACAAGCACCAAAGAACATTCATCCTAATATTTATCAATTTTTTTTCTTCATTCTATTTGCCATTGAATATACTCATGCTCACTACCTAACCATTGAAGCAACAAAAACTTGATTGTGCAAATATCAGAAAAAATACATTCGATGTTAAAGAAGTAATACTTGAGATATTTTAAGTAGATGTAAAAAATTTTCAAATAATCCCATATCACTACTCTCATCTCCCATTCTTCATTAGATGGTAGAGTCTCATAGAAATGGTTGAGGTCAATTAGTTGATAAAATGCTTCCTTCAACTCTAAAGTTATGTCCAATATGTCATATGTGGAGTTCCATTGTGTTGGACAATTAACAATCCCTATTTTATGTTGTACTTTTGCTTGTTTTTTTGTATTGTCAAATTTTGCTTCATATGTGGTATTATCCTTATATATTTTTTACTTTCTCAAATCTTTTGCATAAATGGTAATATCTTTTTCAACTCATCTTGCACAATAAGGTTTAAGATGTGACTAGTATATCTCACATGAAATAGGCTACCATACAATAGAAGCAAATCCTTAATACAAAATCAATTCTTGAGCTCTCTAACTATAATATCATTGTTAAAGGCATTGTCAACTGTAAAAAAAAAAAAAAAAAAAAAAAAAAAAAAAAAAAAAACTAAAATTATCAATGTTCCAAGTCAATAATCTCTCCATAACAACTTCATGGGGACACTCAATTGACATAAATGCAATAATTTTCTTATTTAACTCCCATCCAATATCTATAAAGTGTGTTTTTAAATAACAATACCCCAAATTTTGTTTTGAAGTCCATATATTAGTGGTTAAGCTAATCCAATAAGACAAACCATCAAAGTATTTTTATAGTTTCTCCTTTTCATCCAAGTAAATATTTATGACATCATTTTTTATTGTATTGGTAGAAATAAACCTAAATTATGGTATTGACAAATATTTAATAAAACTCTTTCTCAACTATGCTAAAAGGATGTCCATGCTTCATTATCATCTTTGTTAAATCCCTATCTTGGTCGAATTTAAAGTTTTCTACAACTTCTTGTTAATTAGTGCTTTTTTTTTTTTTTAATTTAGGACATTTGGATACATTCCCTAATTGGTGGCCCATTCCTTTAGAACTTCCTCCTATATACTATTTCCACATTGTTTGCAAATAGACCTAACCCTTTAGAAACTAAAATCCAATTTTATTTTCTTAAAGTGCTCTCATGCTTTAGACTTAACCCTCTTTCAAGTAGAGCTAGATGCCATAGATGATTCATTGAGGTTTTTAGGATAATTTGCATTTCAAGCACTAGGTTCATCCATCCTTAATGCATTAAGATGGAAAATAAATCAATTTTCACACTAACATGAAATGTAAGAAAAGCTAATGAGATTCATATTGTAACACTTACAGGCAACCTACAGATATGAGATTCATATCCGTTAATATTCCATCAAAACTTGTACACACATGACATATAATTTTTTTTTTAAACCCAATTTTACGCTTACCATCTTCTTCCTTTTAGTAACGACAAACCAAACTAGCTCGATCCTTAACTAGTGATGACGATAGCCCCCTCCACCTTCAGCCCCTCACACACACACACACACACACACCAAGCTCTCTCTCTCTCTCTCTCCCTCCATCCCCTATTTCATCACTGTCAACAGATCCCTCCACCTCCGGTCAAACGAAACAAGTCGTTAAAGACTTTATGTGACAAATAATTGGTAATACCAGTGAATTGTGAATTAAGAAATCCATCAATTTTTCCCTTATATCGACTTGGCTCTTTATTTCTCTTCTTCACACTAAAGAGGAGGCAGAGAGAAGAAGTATAGATTTAGGGTTCTAGGATTGGTTACGGATCCTTCTCCTTGCTTTTTTCCTACTAACCTACGCTTGTTTCCTCTATGTTCGATCTATCAATCGGATGGCAATGGATACTCTTGATTTCAAGAACAAAAAAGGGGAATTGGGTGAAGGCTTACCGGATGTTGTGTTTTCCAAGAGAAAGTGTTGTTTCTGCATACCCTATTTAAGTTTGAACCATTCAAAGATCACTGAATTGGTGTGGTGGAAGAGAATTCGGTTGGTGGAGAGCGAAGATGGATGGTGGATGAAAGCATGGAAGAAGGTAAGGCAATGGTCAGAGATCATGGTGGGGCCTCAATGGAAGACATTCATCTGGCGATTCAACAAGAACAATAGAGGCAGTGAAGGTGGTAGGCTTGGGAGAACAAAGAGGGGAAGGGGGTGGAGAAAGAAGATCATTGCCACTATTGGAAGTTGTAACAATGACTGTAATTTTGATCGATAAAGACCAGATTGAACTTGGGCGACGAAGAGTAGACTCAAGAAGATGAAGAACTAGAGGAGCTTCCAATTTGATTTAAGGGCAAAATGGTAATTTCAGCCCTTATGTCAATATTTTAACGACAATGGTAATTTTCTGAAACAGTGAGATAGCATTAGACAATAGTCAAATAGTAGGGGTATACTTAGTGGCTAAACCATAAGGGTAGTTTAAGAAATTTACCCTTATAAAATCGATAAATAAAGGGTCAATTAATAAAACACCCATATAATTTCATGAATTTACTAAAACCTACCTTATAGTTTGTGTTTTATTAAAACATCCCTTATAGTTTGCAATTAATTTACTTAATCACCCTTCCATTAGATGAAAGTTGAAAATGACAGTATTAACAATAACATCCATTCAAATAAATTTAATAAAAATCAATTCAAAACAAAATTTCCATTTTTTCCCTTAATAAAATTTGGACATCTCAATTTGGTCAATTTTTCTCTCTATACAAAAAGTGCTAAGAGTACTTTTGGAATCCATTCTCTTGAACATTTTCCACTACGGGTATTTTGAAATAAACAACCACTGGTCCATGCCCATAAAAATTTTCTACTTAGTTTAGATGATCATGTTACTATTTTCAAATGGCAAAACAAATATTTATTAGTGAAGTATAAAGGGTGTTATATTAACGTGTAAAATATAAGTCGGTGAAACTATAGGTGTTCTAGTAAATGCCCATCAATAAAAATACCAAAATGCCAAATCGAAGGCTGACAAGCATTGGCCGGGTCGGATGATGGAGGCTCATCGTCGACCTCCATTCTGTGGTGCCGGCGCTACCACCCTCTCTTCTCCTTTCGTTTCAATTCCACTTTTCCCGCCTAATTCTGGGTGTTACCTTTTAAAGAACAACCGCCCAAGAATTTATGGCGCCATCATTCGTTTAGTCGGTGTTGGTGTTGTAGAGACAAGGAGAGAGTAATGAAGGGTCGAAGAGTTTCTGGTGATTTTGAAGCCTCAGGCAGACGAGGTGGGGTTTCTCGGGATTTCTCTAACTTTACTGGATGCAGTGGAGGGAAATACACAAAAGGATTTGAGAGCGGAAGCGACAGTGATGAAGACGAAAAAGATGATGATGATAATAATGAGGAGAGACCAGAGAGATGGGATGTTTTGGGTTTCGGGCAGGCCATGGTAGCTTTAAATTCTCTTTCTATCTCAAATTGTATGGTAGTGAAGTTAGTTTGTTGTTGCAATTTGCCTTTTTATTCGATTTATTTGTAATTATGACGCCTTTTGAATTAGTTAGTTTTAGTTAGCCTCTGTGTTTTATTCTAACGATCAATTGAAAAAAAAAGTCAGTTTTTTTTTTTTTTTTTTTTTTTTTTTTTTTTTTTTTTTATAATTGAGAAAAAAGGAAGAAAAGTCCGTTTTTCCGAATGAAGGAAGAAATTCTATTTTCATATTTAGTTTCATAGATAATAAATTAGTGATGATCAGCAATTTATTATTTTCAGTTCTCTTTTCCAGGCTTTTATAGCTAAGGAGTTCGGTAGTTTCAAATAATTAGGAATGAATAGTAACTTCCTTTTGTTTTTTCGTTTTCATCCTCGGTAGGTAGATTTTTCAGGCATGGTGGATGATGAATTTTTGGAGAGAGTGGAGATAGAAAAGGGGACAAGGAAGCTCGTGAACCATGAAGAGAGGGATAGAGTTCTGCGAGCAATGGATGATGGTTGTAGCTACAAGGCTGCTGCCGGCGGGTCTCTTTCTAACACCTTGGTAGCCTTGGCCAGGCTCGGAGGTCAGCCCCTTGGAGGCCCTGTGTTGAACGTAGCTATGGCGGGCAGTGTAGGAAGTGATCCCTTGGGTGGGTTTTACAGGTTAGACTTCATTTGTTTAATTAATTATCATCATCAGCATCTTCACCATCATCCTTTTTAGCTTCAAACATTTTAAAGTTTGTTTTACGAAACAATGCCCTGATCTCCTCTAATTGTGGAAATAATAAGTTCTCTTCGTCTCCAATGCTGTGGATGTTATTGTTTTTGTCAGTGTTACTGCATTGCTAGAATTACTAGTCGTTTCCTAATAAGTCATAAAGAAACTTAACAAAGTGGGCAGTATTTCTGCAAAAGCAGATTATGTACCTTTCCATAAAAAAGCAGATTATGTGGCTTTGCTTTGTTCTGTCTTTTAAAATTTTTTTTTTTGCTCCTAGTAATTTCTGATTAATTTATTGTATTGGGTGCCTGCTAGTTTACTACACAAGATATTATGGGGAAGAATTTACTCTTGGGTGGCATCTTAGAATTATGTCAAGGATGTTTTACACAATTCATTTTATTTTGCAATCAGTACACTTTTTGTATCTAATTCCATAGGCTAAACTGTATAGGAGGATCATTGCTGCTGCACAGTATCTTATTGTGCAGTGTAATACTATGTTTTTTTTTTTTTGCAAAGTAATGAAATACTTAGCTTTTAATTCACTCCCTATCATTCCCATAGTATTGATTTAGTTGTTGGATGGCTCTGTAAAACAACAGGAATTCAATTAATTTGTGCTAACTTTCTTTTATACCGCATTTTATTTATCATCAAATAACTTGTGATCTTTTCTCAGTCTTTTTCATCAATGGATAGTTGTAACCAACTAAAATTAATCTTTCAAGTATTTGCATGCATATGTTTAAAACTATTGGATACGATACACCTGAAGGCAGTGTTTCAAAAGCAAGAAATGAATCTAAAGTGCAACAGGTTCTTAGAGCTTGAGGTACAAGGCACAAGGCGTGGTGTGTTCTTCAAAAAACTGAGGTGCTGCTTATAAAAAATTAAAAGGAATACCTAATCTAAAAGAACATAAAGGCCATTACCCATTGTCAGTCTCATCTATCTGGGGTCTTGGGAGGGGTAGACTGGATATGGACCTAACCTTTGGTATTTTTTCGCACAAAGTAGTTGCTCAGACTCGAATCCATTTTCTCATTCTTGTCAGCTCGAGACTTTACCATTATAACAAGCAATGGCTCCTTAATATACAAGAACATGCAGATCTAAATTCTTACAAATTCTATTTAAAGAAAATTCTATTTGTTTAATTGGTTAGAGCGCCAATTAATCCATAAGAGAATAAAATATAGAAATGTCTTTGTGGATACATAGAAACAGTTTTCCTTCAAGAGAGTGGGCCTTGTCGCAATAGTTGGGTTGCTCCTTTGTGACCTGGGTGACCAGGGTTCAAATCTTGGAAACAGCCTCTCTGTGTATCTGCAGGGATAAAGCTACATACATCTGTCCCTCCCCAGACCCCACATTAGCAGGAGCCTCATGCACTTGGCTGCTCTTAAATTTTGAAGCTCCATCTTCCGTTTTCATTTATAACCAGAAAAGAGAGAGATTTGATGGTTTTTCCGCATACATGGAAGAGAGGGATGAATGAAAAACACAATGTGCATATAGATGAATACAAAATGTGCACACAAAGAAAAAAGACAGGTTTAAAAGAACAAAAAAAATGCATATAATGTGGTCTAAGTCTTTATAATTCATTTTAGAAAATATTCCAATAATTGGTGGGGTTATTTTATTTTTACATAAAAGAAAATTAATATTGATGGATATGGAAAGACAAGTTTGACTATACATGCCACCAAAAACAAAAAGAAAAAAGAAAGAAAAGAAGAGAAGAGAAACAAGGATAAGAGGGGTGTTTGTGTGAAGAACAAGGCAACTTTGAATTTTATCATTCATGTGCCATGTCAGAGGAACATAAACAAATCGAAAGTTTATCTTTATCACCAATAACTTTCTAGGGGGAAAGATAGAATTTACAACAAAGAAGTTAGTTGAATTTCTATGGGAAGAGGTAGAATTTATAATGTGCTATGTTAAAGAGAAAAGGAAACGATTTATCAAAAAAAAGAAAGAGAATAGGAAAAGAAAAGTGTTGCTTAAAAATTTGTGAAGTATTAGAATCTGACACTTGTGAGAAATTCTTAATATATTTGATATGGAAGAAATAAAGACTAGTTATTTATTCTGTCAATCTGTTTTGATATTTTTTTATCAAAGCTTCATGAGATGATTATACTGTACATTTTCTCAGCAAAATGAGATATTATACTGTAAAGGAAAGGAATTGAAAATCTTTGTTCTGGTGTGACTGCCATTCTCTACTGATATTTAAATGTATTTTCTTATATTTTTTTTCTCAGGGAAAAATTACACCTGGCAAATGTAAATTTTCTATCTGCTCCCATCAAAGATGGAACAACGGGTACAGTCATTGTCCTTACAACTCCAGATGCCCAGCGAACTATGCTTGCATATCAGGTCAGGTCCCTTCTGATCTTCTGATTATTTGAGAGTTTTTATCAAAAACACCTTTATTCATGGGAAAATTTCATTTTGAAATACTGGAAAAGAAAAAATTTTGTAACTGAATGCTTATTCTTATATTTCCAATTATATTAGCTATATCCAAGTTGTTTCCTTTACCCATATAAATATGCATATGCATATACATCGAAAATAATAAAAATAGAATAATTGTATAAATTATATTGATTATTTTTCCTTCCATTTGTTCTATCTGGGATTAGTAATGGTGAAATTTTATTAAAAGGAAATAGACAAAGGAGGTATAATTATCATGTTGCAGAATGATTGACCACATGGATGAAAAACCTCAGACAAGGAAAGAGTTCGACCAAACTGATCAAAAAAAAAAAAAAGAGGAAAGAGTTGGGTCAATACAACTTGCTCCTCTCAACCCTCATCAAAACACTAAATTCCTAAAGGTATGATGCCTCCATGGTGTCCTCTCAATGCCACACCAACTCCTGAAGTCCCTCATTTCCAGGAAGACATTCATTTAAATTGAGTTTGATTTGTTCCCTGGAAAGGGCGGACTACCTCTATACCATTATCTGTTTCTGAACGAAGGAACATGCGATGGGCAACTCATGTGGTTATCAGATCATTAAGTATTATTAATTTCTATAAAAATTTTGAGCATTTCTCATTATAATTGGCTTAAAGTATAGCATGAAACTGTTTGGATCCTCGTAGATATCTTCTCTTTCCAGCCTTATCTTCCTCAATTTTCTTCCTTTTCTTTTCCCCCTTTTTTCACTTTAACATGCTTTCTTCTCATTCGTCTATTTTCTTCTCTAAGAAGACTGTTGAAGTTAAAAATTCTTTAAGGCTTTTCAATGATGCTTTTATTTTATGAAAAAAAAACTTTTACAGTGTGCATTTGGCTGCACCTGTCCGTTTGGTTTTCTAGGTGAATTTTAGGTGACCTTGACATATCGTGTGTTTTTTTATTCTCATAGGGTACATCTTCAACTGTTAGCTATGACTCTTGCTTGGATAGTGTAATCTCCAAAACAAAGATACTCATTGTAGAAGGGTACTTATTAGAATTTCCTCATACAGTCAGAACAATTATAAAAGCATGTCAGAATGCTCACAGGCATGGTGCTCTTGTTGCTGTCACAGCATCTGATGTTTCCTGCATTGAGAGAAACTATGATGATTTCTGGTAAGCCTCTAATCTTATATACTTCTACAACTCTGACCATTTGGTTTCAATACAAGGTGTTTGAACTTATTGTAGGATTTGGTGATTGAAATCCTTTAGGGTCCATTGAACCTATCCAGGATTTCTTGTGTGGGAATGCTCGAAAGGAGGATAGATGAAGAAACTACTAACCCCCTCCATCTGCTCTTTATGTGGTACATGTGCAGAGTGGATGAGGATCTATTGATCTACATGTGGTCATTGTGGTGGGTCATACCAAGGATATCTCAATTATGGTTGTTTTATTCTTGGGCTGTGCCCAAACCATCAAGAATTTCTGTTTGAAATTTACCTTTAAATTAGGATATCTTACTGCTCTGTACTGAAGAGCAGCTTGTGTTGGTGAGTATATGATTGATCAGAGTAATGTTAATGACTCTAGGCTATGTACATTGCTTTAACGCTTTCTAAAGAATTACTACCAACTCTTCTGGTAAAAATTAAAGGCCAGGTCAAATTTGACTAGTGAAACCCATGTTAAGTTTTTTATACTCTTAAGCAGAAACTCCTACTTCCATGCTGAACTAATTGACAACTGGTTCCATTAACTAAACGGAAAGAGGAAAAGGAATAAAAAGGGAAATCTCATGGACTTGTTATAGGTGTTAAATTCCTCATCTAAGTTGTGTACTTAAGCTTTTTGAGTTGAAAGGAAAAAAAGGGAAAAAGTAACATTTTTAATTGTTTACTCACATTTTAAACCATAAAAAATGTTGATCATGAGTTGAAAGATGAAATTTCATTAGACAAAAAGTAATTAGTACAGTGATAGAAGATATTGAGTATGAGAAGGTGATGACCCGTGAGAGACTGAAGAGGTTGTTGATCGTCTTATAAGCACCTGTATCCTTCTCAATAGTTAGATTCTCCCTGGAAACCTACCCATTGTCAAAGGAATCTTATTCACAATCTTCTTATTGGAACAATACATTCTGACTTAACTAATACACCAGTTATTGAATCATAATCTGTTCCTAGGTTTTTCAAAACTTCCTGTCCCTATTAAAACTGGTTTAATTTCTTCTTCTCATGCTACACTTGGCAAATGGCCCATCTCATTCACATGTCAGGCAAAACTAATTTGATGGTCAGAAGCACAAAGTCAGTAATTAAACATTCGTGGATCACTAAACATCACATTCTTTGCTTTTCTTTGTTTACTGTCAATAACAATTCTGCAAATCCATATGATTTTTGTAATATTTCCCATCTGATGGGTGGTCCAATGATTTAAGTTGTTGCTTTGGTGGTTAGTCAGACTCCATATTATTATACCAATGTTGTAACCTTGCATAATTCAGAAATCCATATCATTCATCCTTTGGTGCTTTAATAACATCTATTTTGAAACCTCCACTCAGGGATATTGTAGGGAATCATGCGGACATTGTTTTTGCGAACAGTGACGAAGCAAGGGCTTTCTGTCATTTTTCCTCAAATGAGAGTTCCTTGTCTGCAACGAGGTATCTGAGCCATTTTGTTCCTCTTGTCTCTGTCACTGATGGTCCAAGAGGCTCTTACATTGGTGTAAAAGGTGAATCTGTATATATACCCCCATCTCCATGTGTACCAGTTGACTCATGTGGTGCTGGAGATGCTTATGCATCTGGTATTTTATATGGTATTCTACGTGGTGCATCAGATTTGAAAGGTATGGGCACATTGGCTGCTAGGGTTGCATCTATTATTGTTAGGCAGCAAGGGACACACCTCCAAGTTCAGGATGCAATTGAGTTGGCAGAGTCATTTACATTCCACATTGAGAGCTCTGTCATTCGGTCGGATGTGGGGTCAGACCATATTTCAAGCTTCCAAACTTGTTTCCTCCATTTATGTTGGTCCTAATTCCTTCACTTGTAAAATAACCTTTAATTTTGTACATTTCCTAATGCATTCCTCGACATTCATTTTCTTTCTGAAATTTTATTTTCTCAGAAGTACGTTGAATTTTCTTGTGCATTTCTGCATTCCTGCTGTTTTTCATGTGGAACACCTGTAGTCACTAGGGAATCAACATTGATTTGTGAATATGAGATTTCAATATATTGTCTAGTTTTATAAGATTATTGCTTCAGCATAATCTGAAGCCTAAGGCTGCTAAGAAGCAAATCAAACAGGTTGTTACCTGGAATTTTTTAGGTTGGGGAAGATGAAAGGCTCTACAATCAGCAGGAGACATTACCAGAAAGTGAGATGGTACTTTCAAGTTGTTACCTGGGTACGAAGATCTATACTTGGGTAACCATTCAAAAAGAAGGATCAACATTTGGATAAGGTTGTAACTTGTAAGATCAGATGCACTGAGTTGATCTCATCTTAACCCTGTCAACTTTTGAAGGATCAAATGGAAAGTGCATTGCATTTGGTTATTGATACATTGGGTTTAAAAACCCTTATGACTTGTAGTTTGTTGCTTGAAGTGCATGTAGCCCCAGTATTTATAATGGCTGAGGTTCCTTTTTGTATTTTGTACCCAATATGCTCAGAAGAGAAAAAAAACATGATATGAATCAACTCTTAACAAGGGGTCAAGATGCACAAGCCCCATCCAGGATCCAGCAAGGAGGCTTTCTCTCATGCACCGTCTCACATTTGTTCTATCACGGTTGGCTAGCTCGTGATTTACAATTTTATTTACTATTTCTATTTACATGTACTGTTCCATATGATTCCTAGAAAGAGATAAAATATGTTGAACAAAAGCTTTTCCCATCCATGTTGCATTTGTCTCTCCAGTTCGAATTTTTGTTACCATATCTTTCAAATCTGCAAGAAGCTTTGTTCTGTGATTTCCCCATCTGATCTTCAGCTGAAATGCATGAATCACGCCGAGAGCTCAGCATCATCTGGTCCAAGGCTTGATACATATGTCCTGTGTCTGCAACCAAATGTTCATTTGGAGATATTATTGAGACCCCTGTGGATGCTTTGTTTCTACTTCCTGCAAAAATAAAAAAGTTGGTGCCAGTGCTACAAGGAAAGCATGTAGCATGAATTGAAAGTGCTTATATATCTATGCA
Organism: Nelumbo lutea; assembly: GCF_056320005.1. NCBI lineage: Eukaryota > Viridiplantae > Streptophyta > Magnoliopsida > Proteales > Nelumbonaceae > Nelumbo > Nelumbo lutea. The sequence continues at coordinate 36,403,740 of NC_142689.1, read as the reverse complement.
TGCATGGATGCATGTATGAACACATGTAGAAGTACACTAGTCTTGGATTAATCATTGTCCATACTAGCGAGGACCTATGTGATGCACGAATTTTGTTAAGCGAAAGTTAAATGATAGAAATGCATAAGAGTAGACAATTGTTTTATAATTTAATTTTAAATAATTAATAATTATTTATGTTTTATATATTATTTTTAATTATTTTTTGCAACAAAAAAATAACAATAATTAATTTCATCTAGGGATGTTCATCAAACTGATGAAACTGATGAAATTGACTCAACTTAATTCGAGTTGGTTACTTTATAGTATTTCCAGTTGGCTTTGGTTCAATAATTTTCCAACCCAACCAAGTTAGGTTAGTTCTGGTTTGGTCAGTTGTAAACCAATCAAATTGGACCACTTGATTATTAATATATATTAATATTTTATATTTTAAATATATTTTTTTAATATAGGAAAGTGGGAAAATTCTCATATTTCTTAGTCTAAAATATTTTATATTGTAAACATATTTTTAAATTATTCTTTTAATAATATCATTACATTTTGAAATATAATTTAATTTTTTAAGTTTACATCTTTTGAACCAACCAACCAAATTGAAAATCTGCCCAAACTGGTACCTATGTTTTCAACCTACCATTGACTCAATTGGTTGAACTATTAGAATTGTCACCTAACCTCGATTTTGGATCTAGTTTTATTGAAACCTGCCCTTTGGTAAAAAACTATTAACTTGGTAAAAAACCATTTGACTTAGGGGGTTCAATTGTTGACCTATTCGACCCGGCTACTAGGTTATAGGTTGCATATTTAATGCATGTACAAACCTTTGGAGGCCATAATTTTGAACTCCAATGTTTGATTGAGGTGATATTTTTTTTTTTATTTTTATTTTGGGTAAATTTTTAAGATCTATGTGTCCTAAGGTGCCATGGGTGCCTTGATTCATTATTTTTGTGAAAAACCCTTTTTTTCTCCTCAAATCGTAATTTTTAACATTTTTTTATAAACACAAAATTAAAACTGAATTAAAAATATAAAATAATACATATATTATATGTAAAACATAATTATACACTATTTATTGATAAAATATGTATTTGCACACACACACACAGAGACACATATATATGTATATAAATATATAGAGTGTTTATGTGGAACGAGTTAACTCGTTCGACCAAGACGGTTGAACCGATGACTACAACCCGAATGCAAAATTATGTCGGTCTCCGGGTTGGTTTTTAAAACATTGGTCAATACAACTTGAGTTGGTTGGCTTTCACTAGTGGTTGGTTACTTTCGAGTGACCAATTCCCCAACCTAACAAGACAGTTTGGTTGGCTAAACAACCTACAACCGAACTGATCTGCCTAGTGAATACTCCTAATTTCAGTTAAATTGATAGTCAAATCTTTGACAAATAACAATAGTTTAATCTTCCATAATTATTAAAAGTTTATAGTGAAAATACAATAAATAACTATTAAAGCTTCAATACCTTTAAGTTATTTAATATACTTTCACTATTTTAATAATATTTAAAATTGTATCAATTATTTATATTCTATATTCTTATTATCAAATATTATTAATAAATTATAGTTAATTTTGTGCCTTTGATAAATTTTGAAAGTTATTACATAATTTCATTATTTAATCTATTTTTTTTAAATTATGTTAAGAATATGGTTTAGTATTAATTTTTTGATATTTAAAGTATTTAAATTGGTTACTTACAATATTGTTTAATTATTTAAATAATGCTATTGCATTATTTAAATTTTCAAATATTTATTATTTATTAAATTCAATAATCCATAAAATTATAATTTTTACTATTATTACATAATTTTGTTATTTTAACTATTTAAAATTTAATTATGTTAAGTATTTCAATAATATATAAAATATTTAAGTTTTTGTTATCTAAATTTTATTTCTTTTAAAGTAATTACATAATTTAATTATAATATTTAAATTATGGTTAAAAATTTTAATTAAAACTTTCTTCAGATAGATATAGATGAAAAGTGGGGGAGAAGATAAACAGGAATTAGAGATAGCTAAAGATAATTTAAGAGGAAATAGGGGATAATTAGTTTCCTAATAAAAATGAGAGGAAAAAGGGTGATAAGTCATGCTACCATGTCAACTCCATGGGCTTCTAAAGGCAGTTTTGGACCCCCTCTAGAATTGCTCCATTGGGGTTAATGGAGCAAGGAGAGGCCATTTGACGTGGCATGTTCTACTTTAGTATATATACTAGTAGGGTCCCGTGTGATGCATGGGAAAACCCAAAATCTAATGAATTGGGATTTGCTTCTTATAAAGCTCACCTCACTGCACATCCCACTGTGTGTTGTGAACATCTCCCATGAATAATAACATGTCCCCAATACAAGGTGGGATGTTCCTTTGAGGTCAGTGTGAGGAGCAGATTCAATCTCATATATAATAGGATCATGAAAATTTGTAGAGTTATATTTATCATTATTTTTTAGAAAATTTATGTTATTTTTCTATTAATAGTTTTTTGTTAATTAACACAATTTATGTTTTAATGTTCTGCCATTATTTTTCTACTAATTTTTTGTTTTGATTTTTTTCCTAAGTTTGTGTTGTTATTTTTCTTTTGTTTTCTATATGTTTAATAGAGATATTTACGAAAAAAAATAATAGTATGAGATATGAATAGGGGTGTCAATTGACCGGTTTTGAATTGGATCCAATCCGATCCAAATCTTATTAAATTGGATTTGGACGATTCATTGTAATTATTGGGTTGGGCCAATCCAAAAATAAATTAGTCCATATTCTTATTGGTTTGAATTGGACTTAACCAAATTTCCAATAATCCAATCATGAGACCAAACCCTTGTCCAATTTGAAATTGATTAGAACTGAAATAGCATAAAATTACTTTTATGAAAGCACATTTACGAAAACACTTTTTTAAAAGCAATTTTATGAAAAATACTTTTATAAAATCACTTTTACAAGAATATTTTTACAAAAGTATTTTATAAAAGCAGTTTATAAAAGCATTTTTATGAGAGTAGTTTAATAAAACATCTTTTATAAAAGTACTTTTACACGAAAGCACTTGTATAAAATCACTTTTATAGAAGTACTTTTACGAAAGCACTTTTATGGAAGTATTTTTATAAAAGCACTTTTACGAAAGCACTTTTACAGAAGCAATTTACAAAAGTACTTTTATAAAAGTGATTTTGTGAGATCATTTTTACAAAAGCACTTTTATGAAATCACTTCTAGGAAAGTACTGTTATAAAAGCATCTCTACAAAAGTACTTTTACAAAAACACTTGTACGAAAATACTTTTACAAAAGCACTTCTACAAAAGTACTTTTATGAAAGCACTTTTATAAAAGTGCTTTTTCAATGCCAAAAGGGTATATTTTTATAATTTCCATATTTTCTTCATTTTAATATATATGTATATATTTTAATTTTTTATATGTTCTATGTTTTTTATATAATTTTTTATATTTCATTCGGGTTAGATTGTATCCAATCTAGTCCATTTACATTTTAATGGATTGGATTGGATTTGGACTGGATTGGGTCCAGTCCATTTGTAAGTGGACTCACATTGAGCTGGATCGAGTTGGACCAAATCCAATCCAATTGACACCTCTATATATGAATAGATGTTTCTATTATTTTTAGTGACATTTTCTTGTTATTTGTATTTTTCTTTTGAGAGTAATACTTTTGATTTTTCCTTTTTGCTTTCCTTATTATTTAACAAAAAACATCTGTCAATAATTTTTTGTTATTTTAACTAAAATTATCCATTATTTTTGGTTAATTAATAGATTTTTTCTCATTAGTTTTAGTAATGTATCAATTATTATTATTATTTTAAATTGCATAACTGCCGAACTGGGTCAAATGTACTTGTCCAGACCTGGCCAACCAAACCGGATTGATTAAATCAGTTCAAACCGGTAATTAAATAAAAGGGTTTGGACAATTTTTTGGGTAACCTATGATCCGACCCGCCAGAATCGTCTTCTTGACCCGTATCGATCTCATGTTTTAAACCATTGTGTCATTCTCGGTTTCCTCTTCTTAGCCAATTTCATCCAACTGCTGACTCATATCTTGACTACGGAATCCTCCAAAAACACTGCTGCCAAAGCAGTAGCAACCAATAGAAGGTGAAATGGTCAGGCTGTCATGTGATAATGTTGCTACTTTCAGCAGGGTATAAACAGAGTTTTGAACTGGAAACAGTCTTTACTCTTTAGTAACATAGATATTTGAAATCAACATTTGTTTGTTTTTGTTCTTGAGAGTTAAGACTCAATAAGGTTGAAGAGGCACGTTCATACACATCTCAATCTTGTGAACATAACTACCTGAATGTGGAGGGAAGGGAAATGGGCAAGAAGAGGGAGTGGTATTAGGAGAACAGATTTTCTTTCTAAAAATCCCTTGCTCCATTATTCTATCATGAATTGCCATGATTTTCTCTTGGTGGGAATGGGAGAGGGAGAGGTTTTGGGAAGAAAGGGGTGACGTGGCTTAATGGGATAGATTATAGCCCTATTGCCTTGGCTAATGGAAGGGATGGAAAAGGATAAGGGAGGAAAGAGAGAAAATGAATGAGAGCTGGAAAGGGGTAAGGGAGAAAGAAGAGAAGAGAGAAGAGGGAATGGGAGAAGGAGAAGGATGCTAACTGGGACCTAATTGCTTTATAATATAGTACAGAGTAAGCATAATGTATTTAGAGGGAACTCAAAGACGCATTTGTCATATATCATTCAGGACTTGCATAGGGATTACAAGATAAGCCTATTGGCTGTGATAGAGTTTGAGTGATGGTAAAACACACAATAGATAACAATGAAATATAATCTTTATCAAAGTGGGCTACACGGGTTGCGTGAGTGTTGAGGTATCTTTAACATGCCCCCTCAAGCGTAAACGTGTTTGTCAGGGAGAGCTTGTCACACAAGAATGTAAAGCGCCAAACATGAAGAGCCTTGGTGAAGATGTCAGCCGTCTGATCAATGGTGGTGATAAAAGGGACTTCAAGGAGGCGACATTGAACTTTATCCCAAACAAAATGAAAATTTAGTTCAATATGTTTGATGCGGGAATGATGAATGGGATTAGAGACTAAGTATGTTGCCCTGATGTTGTCACACCACAAGATTGGAGAGGAAGAAGAAGGAAAACCCATTTCTTGAAGGAGTATCTGAATCCAAATGAGCTCAGCTACAAGAATTGCAAGAGACTTATACTCGGCCTCCTTATTTGATCTGGACAGGGTGGAGTGTTTCATTGAAGACCAAGAGATAAGGTTAGGCCCATAGTAAAAACAATATACCCCATGAGAGCGTCGGTCATCTAAGCACCAGACACAATCTAAGTCATTGTAACCATGAAGTTGAGTCGAGCTAGATTGCTGAATGTGCAGGCCCATGGTGTACTGCATGTACTGAGCAACCTTGTTCATTGAGAAGGCCAAGTCTGGACGGGTCACCGTTAGATATTGTAAGGCACCCACAGTGTTGTGGTAGAATGTAGGATCATTAAAGGCTTTAGAAAAGTCAACAGAGAGTTTGGTGTTAGCTGCCATAGGGGTGGTACAAGGCTTAGAATCCACCATTTTGGCACGATGAAGGAGGCCTTAAAGCATATTTGGATTGAGAAAAATGATGCCAACAGAGGTGGGTTGTGACTCAAGTCCAAGAAAAAAATTTAAGGGACCAAGATCCCGTAGGGAAATTTCGGAAGAGAGAACATTAGTGAATTTGTCAGTGAGAGCCGAGTTGGACCAAGTGATGATAATATCATCAACGTAAATAAGTATCAAGGTGACATCACGGGTTGGGTTGTGTGATGAATGAATAGCGAGGCATCCTCTTTAGATTCAATATCATTGGAAATTAAGAAATTATGAAGATGAGTGAACCATGCACGCGGGGCTTATCGTAAGCCATAGAGTGAACGGTGTAATTTACACACATGATTGGGAAAAGACGGATGTTGGAAACACATATAAACTTCTTCACATAAGTGACCATGGAGGAATGCATTGCTGACGTCCAATTGATGGGTGAGCCAAGATCTTGATGTGGCAATGAAAAGAATCAACCGAATGGTGTAAGGTTCAACCACTGGACTAAAGGTGTCTGCAACATCAATTTCCTTTTGTTGATGATAATCCTTTGCAACTAAACACGCTTTATAGCGTTCAATTGTACCATCAGCACGATGCTTAATCTTAAATACGCATCCACAATATTTTTGTCAGGAGGCAGTGCTACAAGAGACCAAGTATGATTTTGAATAAGGGCAGTAAACTCAGTGTTCATGGCATCACGCCATTTAGAATCACTTACTGCATGTGTAAAACATGTGGACTCCGCCTCACTTGTGACAAAGGTTAATGCATATCTTGGATTGGGTTTGAACACCCCAGATTTGGATCTTGTCTGCATTCTATGGATAGATACAAGAGCTGAACCAGAAGTGAGAGGAGCAACTAGGCCTGCTGTAGGGGGCAGCACACTGCCAAACATAATAGCAACTGAAGTGTTGGGTTGTGTAGGAGATGAGCCCAAAGAAGTTTCGTGAGAATGGGCCGGTGGATTCGGAGATGATGCAGTCATGTCAATGGACTGAGGTGTAGCTTGATGCATGGTGCGAGTTGAAAATGAGTCTGTAGTGTGACATGGAAACAGGACAGGTGGCGGGCCCAAGATAAATGGTTCATCCTTATTTTGAATGGGCTGGAGAGGCCTAGCACTGTAAGAGAATGGATTCTCGTCAAAGATCATGTCAATAGAGATGGTGACCAGTAGGCTCATGCAAGTAGCAATATCCCTTATGGCAAGAACTATGGCCAATAAATGTGCAGCAAAGATTGCGGTAATCAAACTTTTCTTTGTTGTAGGGGCGCAAGTTGGGATAGCAATTGAACGCAAATGCTTTGAAGCAATTACAATTCAGGGGATGTCCAAAAGGTATCTCAAAGGGAGACTTGTGGCCAAGTTTAGGAACTAGGAGGCGATTGATTAAATAAGCTGAAGTAGCGAATGTCTCGTGTTAGAAATGTCAAGGAAGGTGTGCGTTATCAACAAGTGTCAAACAAAAAAGGAGAGTGAGATTATGAAATACGGGTGGTACAAAAAATGAGAGTGAGAAAATTCTCTACTCCTAACCTGCAAGAGTGTAAACTGTGCAAGTTGGTGGTTGCATTGCTAGCGATCACCGACTGGGGGCATTTGTTGATACAAAACCAATTAGAATTCACTGGGCCCATTAAGAAGAATTGGCTCATTAGCCCAAGGGAGTTTCACATTTCACGGGCTCAGAAACTCAGATTTTCAATGCATTGCTAGAAAAAAAAAAAATCTGAAGATCAAATCTGTTATTCAATGGACAGATTTACCAAATCTTAGGTGGGTACATGTAGAATCCCATTTAAAAAAGGAATTCACACAAGAGGATCCTTGATGGATCAGTCGAATTTGGAAGTCAAATTTGGCCAAATAAATCAAGAAATGCATGGATCCAAGTCCTCTTTGCCGGAACTGGGGACAAATCCAACCCATTTCCTAATTAACTTCTAATTGGAATTACAAATTGATCACAAGAGGGATTGATTATTTGGCCAAATTTGGAAGTCAAGTCTAGACAAATAAATTAGGAGTTGCATAGGACCAACCCCTTTTTGCCAAGTGGCATGTGTCTTTAGATGGAAGGGGGGCAAATCCAATTCCTTTATTAACAAGTCTTTAAATTAAATCAGAAATTAAAATCTTGTGGGTTCCCCAAATTAAATGCTTGATTCCCAATCAAATATGAATTCGGCTCTCCCATTTCAACCACTACTTTTGTTCATCTCCGACTATTTCCGTTCATCTCCAACTACTTCCTTTGCTTTTGAAAAAGAAGGAAAAGAAATGGGCTGCACTAAGATCAAGGAAGAAAGAAGAAAGACGCAAACTCTTCAATTGCTGAGTACTGAAATTGCTACAACATCAACCCGTGAAGTTCTGATCTTCAAATTCCCATGATCCAAAAGACTTCCATCAATTCTACAATTGAGGATGTTGCTTTCAGCTGCTCACATTCTAATCATTGGTTGAGCTTGAGTAAATCTTCGTTAACACAAGGTTGGGTGCTACTTTCTTCTCATAATTGCAAGTTCTAGTCGCAATTTCGGCTTTCGTTCAAGACAAGAGAATAAGAGGTTTTACTTTTCCAAGAAAAAGAGAGTTTGTATCCCACTTACATTTTTGCAAAAAAATAAAAAGAAAAAAAAAGTCATTGAATTTGTCCGCATTAATTTTGTTCTCCAAATTTTGCACAAAATTTGTGTTTACAAATCCATGTTAGAGAAATGTAGGCAATTTGATGATCTCTCTCTCTCCCTCTCTCTTCCCAGATTATTTCTAATAGGGACTTTAGACAAGTTATAGTGTATGTAAATTTTTTGTTTAATTAAGTGATGCTATGTAAGATTCAATCTAAATGCAATTTATTTGTATTAAGGGAAGGGCTGTTATTTATTTAATTTTTTTTACAAATCATGTGTAGGCATTTTGTACAAATATAATTTATTTGTTATAATTTTTATATTATTAATTGTAACAAATACAAATACGCACAGTAAATATAGGTTCAGAAATATAAAATACTAAGGCTCAATTTGAAATGAGTATAAATATAAATATGTACATTGCAAATAAAGGTTTAGAATACAAATACAAATATGTAGAGCACAAAACCTTATATTTTGTTCTATTTCGTATGTATTTGCACAATACATATTTATATTTGTACTCCTTCCAAATGGAGCCATACTGACGAAACAAGCTGTTGATGTATCCATTGGTATATGTCATATTTCCTGTAATGATCTTGGTAATAAGATCCAATATTTGAGTCTAGAGGGTTTAGTAGATTTCCTAAATGGTAGATTTCAATCATTATACTACTATACGCTTTACTAAATGGTAGGGTGAAATAAATCTCCATAGAACCCCTGCATTTCCTTCTTGAATGTAACCCAAAAAAGCCTCCGTTTGTTATATATTCCTTTAAGGCTGCATTTGGTATTCTTTATTTTAAGGACTTATCTGCTTTTTGTTGTTAAAATACAAGATCAGCTTCCATTGGGGCAAACCTGTTCCCACACCGTTCCAGCAGTCTTTTGTTATCTTGTATTGGGAATATCTTTCCATGAAATAAAGCACATAAATACGGAGATATTCTCAATGCAAGGGTAGTAAAGACTGCTCAAATGGGCTTTGCCCTGATTGAATCGGACTCCTTAAAATACCCCATGAACACTTTTTTCTGAACAAATGACTTAAAATAAGGAATGTCAAATACAACCTAAAAAGGTTTGTTGTTTATGGGCTGTCGCTTTGTTCATCATCAAGTAAATTGAAATTAGAAACTGCAACACCTGTTTATCTTTCAAATTTGATTTTTGGTTTCTTATCATGGGTTTTTTATCTTCAAAGCTCAAGGGCATTTTCAATAACAAAAGGATAAAACTGAGATTTAAAATAATCTATAAGTCAAAAGGAATCACACTGTGACAGAATGCTAATGGTAATTAAGAGAGGACTTAATCAATTGTGAAAAAAACTTTGAGGTACTTTAACTTTAAGGGATTTTGTAGACATTAGGATTAGTTATGCTAATTAAAAAATGAAAGAAGTATTATTTATTTTTAATATAAACTAAAAAAATACTTTGATATTATAATTTTTTTGAAAGCTTTTGATATTATGGTAAGACGAACCAAAAAAATTAACTTGTACCATAGATTTTCCCTAAAGTTATTAAAAGGTATGACACTAAAACTGCGCTGGTGTGAGCAGGAGATACTAAAACTTTGCCAAATATTCATATTCATAGATCATGGTTGGTCTGGTGCTTATGTTAGAATATTCTTAATTCGAAAATTGATATAAACACTCATAATAATCCAGCGATGAATATACGAGTATATGACACTGAATGTATGGGTTATAGCTTACCCCATATAGTTTGGACATTTACAGCCTTACTATCAGTATAACTGATTACGCATATGTTCATTTTACTATATTTTTACTTTTTTGAATCAAAACTCAGGTCCTTGCCAAAATGAAGCAAGGGCAGAATTGATTACCCATTTAAAATACTTGACAAAAGAGTATATATAACTCCACTGTGTAGTACACGTGGCAAATAAAGAAGCCACGTCAAACATCACAAAGTTGTTTCTGTATGGGAAAAAGCAACGTAACAGAAGGCCCACATATTTTCGTCTTTTCTCTGATTCAAAAGCATCATATTAATCGTGTGATGGGTTTCAGAGAGATCCATGCTAATCAGCTAAATGCAATTATGCAAGGTGGGTGGGTGGGGTATTGAGGTAGATCCCAATCTGATGATAACCAAGCTCTTTCTCACATGGGGTACCATCACTAGATCAACAAAATCCAAGGGCCAATCTTCTTTCCTATTTTTTCCACTAGTGACTCGCTCAATGACTTGTGACTTTGGTCGCCACCGCACAGGAGAAACCAACCTCACAAAAGAAAGGAGGAAGCAAACAAAAGGAAGATTTCAGACGAGCACAAGGTCTGTTATGCAAGAGAACTTAGTTCCTCAATTCTTCTTCTTCTTCACAATTCACATATTCTGCTGTCTCCTTCGTCGTCCATGCAGAGCTCCTCCAGGCCAGGATAGCTTATATCCGGCCAACCAACCGTCTCGGATTTGATTCAGGCAATGTCGACGAACATCTCCATCAATCAACGCACACCTGAAGCTTATAATCCGTCATCAGTAACACTTACTCTCGCCATTGTCCTCCTAATCTTCTTCTTCGTCGGGTTCTTCTCCATATACCTCTGCAAGTGCTTCATGGAACACATAGCCAGTACGAGGTCGTCTCTCGGCCGTAACCCATCAGGCAATGCTTTTCCACAGGCGTCTGAGACCAATCACGGCCTTGACCCTTCGATAATCTCTTCGTTTCCCACCTTTGTCTACTCAACTGTGAAAGATCTTCAACAGGATAAGTATGGATTAGAATGTGCCGTCTGCTTATCGGAGTTCGAAGATGATGACACCCTTCGACTCTTGACGGAATGCAATCATGTTTTTCATCCAGAGTGCATCGACCTCTGGCTTGGGAACCACACCACCTGCCCGGTCTGCCGTGTCAATCTTGATCCCTCCCATAAGTCACCGGAAAAATCACCGGACATCACCTCAACGGCATTAGCTGAAATGGAGCAACAACAGGATGTTGATTCAATGGTAGATAGGGAGGGAGAGCAAGGGGAGAGAGGACAAAGCCATGACGATGCAAGTTCTAGAATGAGCCAAAAAATTGATGGCCATGAAACGATGATTGAGAAGTTCTCAAGGTGTCACTCTACGGGGCATTCAATCATACATATTGAAGAGGTGGACGATAGGTTTTCATTGAGATTACCAGAGATTGTGAAGGAACATCTCGCAAGAGGTCACAATTGGACAGGAAGTTGTATTGTATTCGAGGATTTCTCCGCCGATGTTGCAACCGAAAATGGTGGCTTGGCTGAGCAAACGGAATTTTCCCGTCGAGAACTATCTACTACTGTGTAAATTCTACTATTTTCTCTTAGTTAAACAACTACATGAGGCTAACCTTTCAACTCTTGACAAAGAAATTCACCCATTTCCTCTGGTTTTCAATCTATTTGGTCAATTGGCATATATAAGCTCGGTGGAGATAAAAATTAATAAGAAGAAACAACCGAGCAACATGCTTGGATGCCGCGTAAATAAAAAAGATTGATTCCGCACAGATCAAAATTACTAATAAGGTGTGTGCAATTTCTCATGCATGAGAACAGGCTCCTATATCTAGTTAATGCATTTTCACTATTTTCACAATGATTAGTGGTTCTTCTTTGTTTTCTGATTTTATTTTCGAAGAGTTGGACGTACTTTAAATATTACTAGCAGTTACCCGTGTAATGTACGGGCTTTGTTGAGTAAAAGTGAAATAATGGAAATACATAATAGTAAATACATTTTTTTCTATTTTTCATTCTAACACAATGAATTAAAATCATCATAGGCAATGATTATAATGTTTAAATTATATAATTCATAATTTATATGAAAAACAAATGCATTTTAAATACATATGAACTAATTACATTTACTTCTTGAAGATTATTGATAATTAGTACATATTTTCAAAAAGTAATTTTAATTGTTATATTTTTTAATTTTTGGTAATTTATCATATTTATTGGAATTCATCTTAATCCATTTTTGGTAATTTCTTGGATAATTTTTGGTAATTATGACAAAATAATTGGTACTTTATTTTTGGTTGTCTTCTTGGCTAATTTCTATTCATTAAATGTAATTTTCTGCTATTTATAGCATGGTTTTCAAAACCGGACCAAACTAGATGGTCGGACCGGAAAACCGAGAACCGGTCAAGTGATCGATTCTGGTTATCCCCAAAACTGGATTTTCCTTTAAAATCGTTGATTTTGGTTAACAAATTGCTGACCCAACAATTAATTGTTCGAACCATTCGAATGGCTTTGACCGGTTTTCATTTTTTAATTTTTTTGTTAGAACGGGCTGACCATTTGACCTGGTAACCAGACCCCTGGCCGGTTCCATCTCTGAGTCGGTTTTAAAAACCATGATTTATAGCTTGAATTATATTAAATAAATAATTTAAATATAATTACTTTTAATTAAAGTTTAAAATGTAATTATATTACTTACAGTTTCAAATATAATTTAAATAATTGTTGAGTTGGGCCAATTTCAAGTTATTGGGCCAGTTTTTTATCTTTTAATTTTAAGTTGTTAAGTTAGGAAGTTATTGAGCTTTAGGCCCATTAGTTGATTTTTTTAAGTTGTGACTGTTCAGCTGTAGTCGCCCTACTAAGGGCATTCTTATAATATCTCATTATTTTAATTTAAGTATATAATTCAAAGAGGGGTTGATGGCTAGAACTATTCTATTATGGGCAACATCCCACTCTCTTCTCTTCTCCTCTCTTCTTCTCTACTGTTGAAACCTTTCAACTTCTTATACTTTTCTTCACAAGGAATTCATCTAAAACTATCATCAACAACTTCTACTTGGTATCAGAGCAGGCCGAAGGTTCCTTGAGCTGCTTTATCATGCAACCCTAGATGGCCGACTACATGGTGATTTGAGAGGTTGATCGAAGATCTTAGGTAAGGCCAGTTTTTGGATTTTTTGGTGGATCTGTTTTGTCTTGTAGTTGGTCTAGGGTTTCCCATCAAATTCAAGAAGAACTAGAGAAAGGAGGAGAGTCCTATTTTTGTTGGGCTCTTCAATTTTGACCTAGGAAGTGGTGCCCTATTTTTTTAGGGTTCCTTGGAGTTTTCTGAAGAGGGCGGTTCAAGTCCTACAATTTTCGGAGGTCTTTGGAGAGAGCGATTGCCTCTTCTCTCTCTTCTCTTGTCTTACAGAAAGAGAATCTTTTGTGAAAGGATCATTTGGGGTATCAGAAGGGTGTTTGTGGTACCTGAAGGGATTTACTTCATATTCTTTTATCTTAAAGTGACCTAACTCTTTTTTGAGAATTATGGAGGGTATCGGAGTTGAAAACAAACCCAAGAGTGAAATGGGACTAGTAAGAGGAGGTATCAAAGACATTTTCGGGGCCGGGGCCATCACTATAGCTAAGTTAGATGGTTCAAACTACTTAGAATGGTCACAATCTACAAAGATGGCCATCGGCGCTCGTGGGAAGTTAGGGTATATCACTGGTGAAGAAGTGAAACGTGAGACTAATAGCTCCTAGTGGGCACAGGAAAATTTTATGGTGATGACTTGGCTGTGTAATTTGATGCTGCCCCATATAAGTAATTTTTTTTGTGGGAAAATGCAGCTAAGGAAATATGGGATGGGGTTGTAGAAACCTACTCTTAGAGTGAAAATGTTGCTAGGACCTATTAGTTAAGGAATCATATTATTGTTACAACGCAGGGAGATAGACCTATTGCTGTTTACTTTTTTACCCCTTAAAACCCTGTGGCAGGAGATTGACCATCTAGAGACAGTTATTTGGGAAACCACTAAGGATGCAACTGCCTATCGGAAGCTCTTAGAAAAGTATAGGGTATTTAAATTTCTTGTTGGTTTTAATCCTGAATATGATATTGCAAGGCAACATATCCTTTCCATGGGCAGTGTTACTCTTTCTCAGGTATTTGCCTTTGTATCAGGGGAAGAGAATATGAGAAATGTGATGATGAAGAATTTTGGTTTTGAACAATCAACCTTGGTCAGTATTGTGAAACCTAAACAGGGTGGAGACCGAGGTGGTAGTGAAATCAGGAAGGAAGATAAGAAGGATTTGATTTGTGATTACTGAAAGAAGCCTAAACACACAAGAGATACCTGTTGGAAGCTTTATCCTCATCTTGTGTCGAATAGACTTAAAAACAAGAAGGGAAATGCTCACATGGCAGTCATTGATGACATACCTAGCACTCCTACTACAACTACTTTGGAGTCTATTGCAGCTACTACAGTGAGGGCCAAACTTGAGAGATATGGGTAGTTCCTAAATTAGTGAGATACAGTCAGCCCTAATCCAGTAACAGGTGGATAGCTAGGTACAAGTGGTTTTGGTGGAGCACACTCTACTTCCTTTGCTCATATAGGTAGTTCACATGCCACTGCAAACTATATTTCTACTACAAGTAAGGAAGAACCTTCTTGGATTATAGATTTTGGAGCCTTAGAGCACATGACTCGTAGTTCCACTATTTTTTCTTCCTACCAACTCTGTTTTGCAGAGATAGAGTCTCTACAACCGATGGATCTCATGTTCCCATTGCTAGGAAGGGGTCTATCAAGATTACTGATTCCATTTCCCTATCTTTTATCCTTCATTTTTCCAGACTGAGTACTAACTTATTATATGTTAGTAGTTTAACTAAGAACTTGAATTGCTCAATGATTTTTTCTCCTGGTCATTGTGTTTTGTAGGATCTGGATTCAAAGAGGACGATTGTGAGTGGTTGTGAAGTGAATAGAATCTATCTTCTGGATGCGCTTCCTCATCATCAAGGTCATCATGTCAGCAGGGATATTGAGTCAGAGTCTGTGAGTCAGATTATGCTTTGGCATAATCGTTTGGGTCATTTGTCTTTTCCTCTTTGTGTTTCTTATTTCCAAAGCTATTTGAGTTTGTTAATTTGTCTAGTCTAGAGTGTAAAGGTTGTTAGCTTGGAAAACATTGTAGACATTCCTTTATAGCTACTAATAAAAGATGTTCATCTGCTTTTGATGTTATTCACTTTGATGTATGGGGACCATACCATGTTTCTTCTATGGGTGGTTATTGATATTTTCTTTTATTTATGGATGATTTTTCCTGGTACTCTTGGATTTTCTTAATGAGATCTCGTGATGAGGTACCATCCTTGGTTCGACAATTTCATCAGATGGAGCTAACACAGCTTGGGGTACGAGTGAAGGTGTTTAGATCAGACAATGCTAGGGAATATTTTGAAAAGAACATTGCTTTGTATCTGTTAGAGTATAAAGTTATCTATCAGTGTAGTTGTTCTTACAGTCCATAGCAGAATGGTGTTGCAGAGAGGAAGAACAAACACATTGTTGAGATTGCAAGAAGTATGATTATCACATCTACTGTTCCAGTTTGGTTTTGGGGTGATACAATTCTCATAGAAGTCTTCTTGATTAATAGGGTGCCCTTTCGTATACTTGGATTCTATACCCCATTCAGCCTCCTTTTTCCAAAGGGGGAGATGTTCCACATTCCTCTCAGGGTGTTTGGGTGTGTTGCTTTGCACATGCTCTTGGTCCTCACCGCTTGAAGCTCAACCCAAAGGCAAAGAAGTGTGTTTTTCTTGGGTATGCAGAAAATCAGAAAGGGTATTACTGCTATGGTCCAGTCTTTGGGAGTCGGTATGTTACTATGGATGTCACCTATTTTGAGTTTACATCCTTTTTCTCCAAGGATCCTTATCAAGGAGAGCGTTTTGGGGAAATGAGTAAGCAGTCTATTCCTCTTCCAGTTCTAGTTCCTGTGTCCACTCTTGTGTCTGATCCTCATATGTCACCTACCTTACCACCTTCCTTGTGTCATGCTTCTCAGTGTTACTCACGATAGCGACTTCACAGGGAGGTTGATTCCACTATAGAAGAACTTACATCACTTCCTATCGGTTCATTGGAGACTCCAAATTTAGTTGACATGGATTCAGGTATTCCTCTTGATCCCTCAAATGTTTCAGTTCCTATTGATTCTACTAATCCCATTATAGATGACTTGGACCTTCCTATTGCTCTTAGAAAAAGGAAGAGAAAGTGTACTACTCATTGTATTTCACAGTACCTATCATACAATGGATTTTTTCCTATCGTACTTTCCTTTCTTCTCTTGACTCTGTGTCTATACCCAAGGGTGTTAGTGAGGCTCTCTCCAAACCTGAGTGGAAGATAGCTATGTAGGAAGAGATGAAAGCCTTAATCAAGAATTAGACATGGGAAATTATGGATCTACCAAAGGGCAAGGAGATTGTTGAATGCAGATGGGTTTATACAATTAAATATAAGGCAAATGGAAGTATAGACAGGTATAAGGACATATTAGTTGCAAAAGGGTACACCCAAGCCTATGGCATTGATTACTTAGAGACCTTTGCACCAGTTGCAACACATGACTTCTGTTCGGATCCTTCTCTCTCTTGCTACCACATACTCTTGGCCCCTATTTCAACTTGATGTGAAAAATGCTTTTTTGAATAGAGATTTGCAAGAATAAGTGTATATGGATCTTCTTACTGGTTTCTACAATGATGCTGAAAAGGGGAAGGTATGCAGATTGAAAAGGTCACTTTATGGTTTAAAGCAGTCTTCTAGAGCATGGTTTGACAGATTCAAGAAGGCCTTGATTGTTTTTGGCTACACTCAGACTAAATCATCCATACTTTGTTTGTGAAGTGGAGGGGATCCTTAGTGTCAGTCATGATTGTTTATGTGGATGATATTGTTGTCACAAGAAATGACCTAAGTGAGATTGATAGTTTGAAGAAGAATCCACATAGAGAATTTGAAATTAAGGATCTTGGGGAGCAGAGGTACTTCTTGGGCATTGAAGTTGCAAGATCAAAACATGGAACTTTTATTTCGTAGAGGAGGTATGTTCTGGACCTTTTACAAGAAACAGAGAAGCTTGGAACAAAGGTTGATAGTACTCCTATTGATCAAAATCACAAAATTTATGCATCAGAGGGTGAGCTGGTAAAGGACATTGGGAGATATCAGAGACTTGTGGGGTGATTGCTATATTTGTGTATGACAAGACTAGATATCTCCTATGCAGTGAGTGTGGTATGCATGCCCCACGAGTCCGGCATTGGGAGGTTGTTGACAGAATTCTTGGTTATTTGAAGGGACACTCAGGTAGAGGCATATGGTTTGCTAACCATGGACAGTTGACGCTAGAGGCTTATATAGATGTTGATTGGGCATGATGCCTTGATGATAGGAGATCTACTTCAGGATTTTGCACCCTTGTTGGGGGTAATCTAGTCTCATGGAAAAGTAAGAAACAGACAATTGTGGCAAGGTCAAGTGTAGAAGTTGAATACAAAGCCATGGCACATGGAGTTTTAGAACTTCTTTGGATCTTCTCCTTGTTAGGAGAGATTGGTGTTGAGGCAGAAGAACTTATGATGTTGTACTGTGATAATGAGGCAGCAATTAACATTGTTTGCAACCCAGTTCAACATGACAAGACAAAGCACTTTGAAGTGGATAGACATTTCACAAGAGAAAGGGTGACTTTAGGGGAAGTTTGTCTTTCATACATTACTTCTGATTTGCAACTTGCTAATGTTCTCACAAAAGCTATTGTAAGAAACAAGTTGGAGAAAGATCTATGCAAGTTGGGAATGTGTGACATTTACTCCCACCTTGAGGGGGAGTGTTGAGTTGGGCCGATTTCAAGTTATTGGGCCCAATTATTTATCTTTTAATTTTGAGTTGTAAGTTAGGAAGTTATTGGGCTTTAGGCCCATTAATTTTTGTTTTTTAAGTTGTGATTGCTCAGCTACTTAAGTAGCCGCCCTACTAAGGGCATTCTTGTAATCTCTCATTATTTTAATTTAAGTATTGATGAGGGCGGATTTGGCCCTCTAATGACATTGTGACACATGGCATCTTAGAACAACTAGGTGATACTCAGAACCACTTAGGCAACAACTTGCCTTACCCAAGATGGTGGTGTCCTACTTGGCGACCTGGCACAGGTGCCAACCTGGTGGCTTGGCATAGGCGTTGACCTGGCGACCTACGAGATGTGCTCGACGATAAATTCGGCATGCAAATCCCAATACTCTCACGATCCTTGGAAGTTGGCCCACGTATCAAATGATCCAGAGGGTGGTCAACGCGCATGGCGGTTGCCTCAGGGAATCTCGAACCACTTAGATGACTTCTCGAAAATCTCAGATACGGTGCGTGAAACCCACGCCAAACTATGCCTATATAATGGCACAAACCCCAATGGCATAGGGGGCAAGTAAGCATATTCTATCTCTCATACTTTGTGATTTTTAGCTCGTAGTCTACCATGAGAGTACTTAAGCATCAGAGCGACCTTGCTGGGTTAGCCACCCTAGGTCCTTTGACATTGATTCCTTGTAGGTCTCTAAAGAACTACAAAGCTCAACAATCAATCCAGCTTGGCTCAGTTAGTTCGGCACCTAACCTACCCAGCTCGGCTCAGTCAGTTCGGCACTTAACCTACCCAGCTCGGCTCAGTCAATTCGGCACCTAACCTGCCCAACTCGCCTCAGTCAGTTCGGCACCTAACTTGCCCCTAGCTCGGACTAGTCAACTCGACATCCAGGTCCTCATCCAGCAAAAGTTCTCCACTTCGGCCTTTGAGTCATCGACCACTTGGAAGCAAACCAAATGGTGAGGTACTTAGCATGAAAAATTGATACTTCACCAAAAATTGATTCATCAATTGGCATCGTCTATGGGAAACGCTACAAAAAGCTAAGTTCTCATCCTTCGAAAGGCTAAGTCCTCTTCTTCCAAAAAGCTAAGTTCTCACATTTTAGAAACTAAATCTCTCACTTTCTAGTTTCCATTTTTTATGAACTCAAAGACTATGCAGGAAGTTGATGGCCAACAGACTAAGCAGCTTTGCCGACTTTATTTCAACTCGGATAAAGCCTCACCAGTCCTCTTCGCGAGGTACCCTCTACAAGATGAGCTCTTTGTGGCTTCCGGGGGAGTTGGCGGCCAACGAACTGCACGGATGCCCTTGCTGGTTGAGCCTTCCAAGGCTCCCGTGCGAGATGGTGACCTAAAGTCAATAGTGCTGCCCCCGTAGGTCGAGCTCCCAATAGCTTCTTGTAGGAGTGGGTGACAGACGTCACTAACAAGGCTGATGTAGTGCAACCGTAGCTCTAAAGTGTCGAACTAATAAGAGACCTCGGCACCACATAAGACCTAATCGCCGCTTCGGCATGGGAAAAATCAAGGAGAGTGGATTACGAGTCGCTCCTAGAGCCTAAATGCTAAAGTTCTGAACTAATAAAAGACCTTGGCACCACATAAGACTCGGTCGCCTCTTCGGCATGGGCAAAATCAAGGGTAAGGAGAGTATACTGCGAGTCGCTTCCAGAGCCTCAGGGCTAAAGCAGTTCATATTCAACACAAGAAAATAAAGGAAAGACTAGTTCGCTCTCAGCACCATGATGGATGCAAACTTGATTTCTTCACAGCCGACCTCCACCTCGGTTGTAGGCTCCGCATCAAACTCATTGGCTAGGGCTAGCTTGAAGAATGTTGCGTCGAAGTCTACCTTGGTGGAGCGACCTGATAAAGCAGTCACGCAGAACCCCCTCTTAAGGACGACATGATGAGCTTCACTCTTGAGGTACTTAGCCGGATCGCAGAACCTCTCGATGGTCACATCCCTAATAAGGTAGATGTCCTCGGGGTACTTGCTCCACCTCTCCTCGAGCAAATGAGTTTGCTCTCGTGCCCTGAAAATAAAGATGGCGAGGTCCTGCACAAGGCTACAAACACTTGGAATTTTCCGATTTGAGAAGCAAATTGGATCGACGCTTATGAGCTCATCGAATTAACCATTCCAGGCCAAAAGGAGCAATCTACTCCCTTCGCCGAGTTATTTTCATATCGAGAGTGGGGGGAAAATGATGAGGGCGGATTTGGCCCTACAATGTCATTGTGACTAGACCTGTTCATGGGTCGGGCTCGGGCCGGGCTTTTGCTCTTTATTAACATAAACTTTTCAGTTCCGAGCCTGAGCCCGGCCCGACTAACGGGCCTAAAACTTGGGCCCGAGCCCGACCCTCAAAAAAGCCCGAAGTCTAGGCCTGAGCCTGAAGCCCGACTTGGGAGTCTGAGCACCGGTGCTGTCTGAGAGAATGGTGCCTGTTGAGTTCGCCGATTCCTAGGAGTCTAAGAGTGAGAATAGAAACCCAGAAAGTGAGAAAATAGAAGATGACAACACATAATAGTGCCGGCTAGAGAGAGAGAGAGGAGAAAGAGAGCTCACTACTCGAGAGAGAGAGAGAGAGAGAGAGAGAGAGAGAGAGACGATCTAGATCTGGTGGTGCCAGCCGCCGGTGCGGCGGTGCCTGAGTTCGCAGAATGAAAATGATGTGCCTGGGTTCTGGTGGTGTTGGGCCCTGGCTGGAGAGAGAACTGAGAATGAGAAGAAAGAAGATGAAAAAGGTGCCAGCTAGAGAGAGAGAGGGAGAGAGAGAGATCACCGCCAAAGAGAGAGATGACTAGTTCTGGACCTTCTGGTGGAGTCGGTTGTCGGTGACTAAGTTCACAGGTGGGTTGGGTTCACCGGTTCTGAGAGTTGAGAGGGAGAACTGAGAGCCGCTTCTGTGAGAGTGAGAGTGAGAAAGGAGAATGAAAATAAAAATTTTAAGTATTTAGGGTTAGGGTTAGGTAGTTTAGGAAAAGTCGGGCTCGGGCCGGGCTTTTTTAACAAATCCCGAGCCCGGCCCATAAAATAGTCAGGCTCGGGATTTTTGGCGCGAGAACAAGCCCGCGGGCTAAAACACATGCTCAAGCCCGTCTGAGGGCTGGGCTGGGCCGACCCATCGAGCCACCCGGCCCATGAATAGGTCTAATTGTGACACATGGCATCTCGGAACAACTAGGTGACACCCAGAACCACTTAGGCAACAACTTGCCTTAGCCAAGATGATGGTGTCCTAGTTGACGACCTAGCATAGGCGCCGAACTGGCGGCCTGGCATAGGCACCGAACTAGCGGCCTGGCACAGGCACCGACCTAGCGACCTCGCTCAGGCGCCGACCTGGTGACCTGCGAGACGTGCTTGCCGACAAATTCTACATGCATAACCCAACACTCCCATGATCCTTGGAAGTCGACCCACGTACCAAACGATCTAGAGGGTGGTCAACGTGCATGGTGGTTACCTTAGGGAATCTCGGACCACTTAGACGACTTCTCGGAAATCTCGGATGCGGTGCATGAAGCCCACGCCAAACTATGCCTATATAAAGGCACCAACCCCAATGGCATAGGGGGACAAGTCAGCATATTCTAGCTCTCACACTTTGTGATTTTTAGCTCGCAGTCTACCATGAGAGTACTGACTTAAGCATCAGAGCGACCTTGCTGGGTTAGCCACCCCGGGTCCTCTGAAATTGATTCCTTGCAGGTCTCTAAAGAAATGCGAAGCTCAACAATCAATCCAGCTCGACCCTCTGGTCAGCTCGACTCAGTTAGTTTGGCACCTAACCTGCCCAGCTCGGCTCAGTCAGTTCGGCACCTAACGTGCCTAGCTCGGCTTAGTTAGTTCGACACCTAACCTTCCCAACTCGGCTCAGTCAGCTCGACACCTAACCTACCCCTATCTCGGCCTGGTCAGCTCGGCATCCAAGTCCTCATCCAGCAAAAGTTCTCCACTTTGGCCTTTGAGTCATCGACCACTTGGAAGTAGAACAAATGACGAGGTACTTAGCACCAAAAATTGATTCATCAAGTATATAATTCAGAGAGGGGTTGGTGGCCAAAACTATTTTATTCTAGGTGACATCTCACTCTCTTCTCTTCACCTTTCTTCTTCTCTACTGTTGAAACCTTTCAACTTCTTTTACTTTTCTTCACAAGGAATTCATCTAAAACTGTTATCAGCAAATTCTACTATAGCATTGAAAATACAATCTAAATTATAGCTTACATTAATTAACAATTTAAAAACTATTAATTAATGAATTAATAAAAAATATTAAGATTTTTTAATAAATACAATAATTTAATAAACACTATTAATTAATAATACTACAAATCTTGAAAATACTATAAAATATGGTTAATTTTTAAAACTATTATTAATAAAAAAATATTCTTAATAAATAATATTAAGTAATTAAAATGTTATAATTATTAAAAGTACTTCATTAATAAAAAATACTATTAATTAATAAATTCAGTATTTCAATAAATAATTTTAATTAATTAATAATAGTGTAATTTTTAAAAATAATATAATAATTAAAAGTATAGTTAATATTGTTAATGAATAAAATACTGTAATTATTTAATTACTGTTAATCAATAAATACTGTAATTGTTAATACTGTTTTTTAATAATTTATAGTTTCATTATATTAATTAATAAATACATTATTTAATACTATTTTTGAATAAATACTAATAATTATTTAAAAATACTATAATTATTAAAAATATTGTAATTATTATTAACATTGTAAATTTTAAAATATAGTAATTATTATTACTACTCCCTCCCTCCTTTCTCTTCCTCTTAAATGTCTTTTTGAAATGTATTAACAACATATATTAAAATAAGAAGCCTTGGAAAACGCAAAGGTCTTTCTCATAATAGTGTGTAGCTTTATTAATCTAATCAATATAAGCAATGATTAATTTTTTATATTTTTCAAACAAAAGAAAATAGGAAAATACAAAAAATTGATAAAATAGATAAATACTTCTCTCAAAATGCAAAATAGTGTGTAGCTTTATTAATGGTTATATTTTTAATTTTTGGTAATTTATCATATTTTTTGAAAATCATGTTAATCCTCTTTTGGTTATTTTCTTCGATAATTTTTGTTCATTAAATGTAATTTTCTGCTATTTATAGATTAAATTATATTTAAATAAAATTACTTTCAATTACTATTTAAAATTTAATTATATTACTTACAATTTGAAATATAATTAACAATTAATTAACAAATTAAAAAATTTTCGTTAATCAATTAATAAAAAATATTAATATTGTAAAGTATGATAAGTAAATAATATTAATAAATAATACTAGTACTATAAAATACAGTATTTTAATAAACACTATTAATTAATAAATACCATAATTAATAATACTGCAATTATTGAAAATATTATAAAATATGGTTAATTCTTAATATTATAATTATTAAAAATATTGTTAATAAATAAATACATTATTTTTAATATATAATATTGTAATTAGTAAAATTACTATGTTAATTAAAAATATTGTTAATTAATAAATTTAGTATTTTAATAAATAAATTTTGATTATTTAATAATATTGCTATTATTAAAAATACGACATTAATTAAAAGTACATTTAATACGATTAATTAAAAAGTACTTTAGTTATTTATTAAATACATTATTTAATACTGTTTTTGAATAAATACTGATAATTATTTAAAAATACAACTAATGAATAAATACATTATTTAATAAATACGGTTAATACTGTTAATTAATAAAAACGCTATTAATTATTAAAAATACAATAATACTGTTAATTAATAAAAACACTGTTAATTAAAAAACACTGTTAATTATATTTAATACCATAAATTTTAAAATACTATAATAATTGTTAGTACTCCCTCCCTTCCTTTATCTCTCTTAAGTGTCTTTTTAAATATAATAATAACATGCATTAAAATAAAAGGCCTTGGAAAACCCATAGGTTTTTCTCACTAATAGTATGCAACTTTATTATTCTAATCAAGATATAAGCAATGATTACTTTTTATAGTTTTAAAATAAGAAGGAAAAATTTTAAAAATGAAGAAAATAAATAAATAGATTCTCTCAAATAAGAGACATGTCGACTGTCCAATTTTATTACACATAGGTTGCCAAATTAAATTCTCTCAAATAAGAAACTAAATATGTGTTAATAAAAATGTATGATGAGGAAAGACATGGAAGTAAATTAGTTTTATTGCCAAATTATTGGTTCAAAATAGGAGAGCTATGAATTATAATCTATCTATCTATATTTGAGGGTATACGGTGACCCCCAAATGTTCGACACTTCTATAGTTTTAAAGATTTTATATTCGACACGTGTCCGATTGAATCTCCAATGGATCAGAGGCTGTGAGAGAGAGCCTCACGTGTGAAAAAAGTCTCCAATGGACAGACTCTCGAGACGTGTCCGGCTTTGGTCTCGTGTGTTAGAGAGAGAGTCTCGCATTTAACCACCTTGGTCTCCAACGGATCATAGACTATCAGACAGAGTCTCGTGTGAAAAGAGACTCTCCAAGACTCTCGACAGTGTTCAGCTTGGTCTCCAATGGATCAGAGACTATCAGAGAGAGTCTCGCGTGTAAAGAGACTCTCCAATGGACATTAAGAGAGAGTCTTGCTTGGTCTCCAACGCATCAGAGACTGATACTATCAGAGAGAGTCTCGCGTGTAAAGAGACTCACACTCAAATGGACATTTAGAGCGAGTCTCGCTTGGTCTCCAACAGGAGACCGAATCAACCCCCAAAACCTCTCACAGCACATCTTCGCCATGTATTGGAAATGTCTCCCAATATACGTTGTGGGGGTAATTTCGTCGGGGGCTGATTTGAACTCCTTCAACAGATTAGAGGCTGTCAGTGAGAGTCTTGCGTGTAAAAGAGACTCTCGATGGACATTAAGAGAGAGAGTCTCATAATCTTACTCTCTCATATTCTCACACTCTCTCTCTCGCCTCTCTCCCAATCTCGGCCTCTCTTCCTCTCTTTCAAATCTTTTTCTTTTTTTTTTTTGTCTTTTAGCTCTCCCTACATCACCTCTCTCGCACTTTCTCTCTCTCTCTCTCTCTCTCTCTCTCTCTCTCTCCCCCATTTTCAGTTTTTTAGGTTTTTCCCTTCTCTTGCTTCCGACAATTGCAGTAATAGTGGCAGACCTTACCTTCTCTCTCACGATTCTCTCTCTCTCAATGGCGGTGATTGGAAGAGCTTTCCGCCTGCATATGCGATACGTTTTTTAACATGCAATAATGGCGAGGTAAGGACATGCTACTAGCAGTTTCTCAAGCAAGCTTCAAAATCACTGGTATTGCATTAGCATCACCGGCTCCGATCTCTTCGTCATCTTCCAATGCTTCTTCTCGGAAGAAGATGGTTAGTTTCTCATTTTTTACTCTTTATTTTGTCCATATCTTTTGCTTTTTTTTTAATCTCTCTGGAGATTGTTCAACTGATTGAAACTTTTAATTGGCGAGGTTGTGAGAAAACTACGAATTAAGACAGAATTATAAAAACCATAAGAAAGGGATAACTGAAAACAGTAGAACTCAAAGAAAGAGAAGAACTTTTAGTGGGAGAAATTCTTTCTCATAAAAAGACATATACAAGAGGGGCCAAAGGTTACAATATATATACAAGTTTGGGGCAGAAAAATAGTAAGTAAAAGAAAAAATGAAAGTCTAACAATAGTAAGTAAAGGAAAAGGAAAGTCTAACAAGATATTGTACACCTCCCTAATTTAGAGGATATTATTCACTTTCCTAATACTCCCCCTCAAGTTGGAGCATGAAGGTCTGAAATGCCCAACTTGCATAGGAGAAATTGAAATTGTCACTTGCCAAGACCTTTAGTGAACAAATCTGCTAACTGTAAATGTGATGGAAGGTAGCGTGGTAAAATTTTGCCAGAAAGCAGCTTCTCACGTACAAAATGGCAATCTACTTCGATGTGTTTAGTCCTCTCATGGAAAACGGGATTGCTTGCAATGTGTAAAGCTGCATTGTTGTCACAGAAAAGACTAGTGGCTCCTAATTGCGGTGTTAATAATTCACTCAATATTCTCTGCAACCAGACTACTTCATTAGTAGCCATGGCCATGGCTCTATATTCGGCTTCTGCCGAGGATTTAGACACTGTGGGCTATTTCTTGCTCCTCCAAAGAATAGGAGAAAAATCAAGTTGGAAGTACAAACCCGTTACTGATTTTCTGGTCAAAGGGCAACTTGCCCAATCTGCATTGCAGTATCCTCGCAATACCATATCATTCTCACTATTTAGCAATATACCTTGCCCTGGGCATCCCTTGAGATATCTCAGAACGCGCATCAAGTCGTTCCAATGTTCAACTCGGGGTTGCTGGACGAATTGGCTAAGTACATGCACAGCATAAGTAATGTCGGGCCTCGTGATTGTCAGGTACAATAGTTGTCCCACCAATCTTCGGTACTGATTTGGATCAAAATGAAAATCCCCATTGTCGTACCCCAAATGATGATTTTGCTCAATTGGGGTGTCTATGGGTCTGCATCCAATCAGCCCAGTTTCTTTCAAAATGTCCAGAACAAACTTGCATTGATTCAGAAACAACCTAGTAGTGGACCGAGCTACTTCTATTCCAAGGAAATATTTCAAATTTCCTAAGTCCTTTATCTTGAAACAATTGTTGAGATATACCTTGAACTCTGCACATGTTTCTGAACTGTTCCCAACTAGTATAATGTCATCAACATACACCAAGAGACCAAGAAAGATGTTTCCCTTTCTGTATATGAAGAGAGTGCTTTCCGCAGTGGATTGCCTGAAACCATACTCACGCAAGGAAGCTGTCAACTTTGCGAACCAGTTTCTAGAGGCCTGTTTTAGGCCATATAGAGACTTTTGTAGCCTGCATACTGCATTTGGCTTTTTGGAGCTAAAGCTTGGTGGGAGCTTCATGTAAATTTCTTCTTTGAGGTCACCATGCAGAAACACATTGTTTACATCCATTTGATGAAGTTCCCATCCCTTTGCTACTGCCACTGCTAAAAAGACACGAACAGATACATGCTTTGTTACTAGAGCGAAAGTCTCTGTATAATCCTCTCCCCATCTTTGAGTGAAGCCTTGTACAACCAACATTGCCTTGAAAGGTTCAACGCTTCCATCCGATTTGTACTTAATTTTGTAGACCCATTTGCATCCGACCACTTTCTTCCCTGGAGGTAAACTCACAATTTCCCATGTTTTGTTTTCTTCCAGGGCCTTAACTTCTTTGTCCAATGCCTCAATCCATCGTTCATCTTTGACTGCTTGTGTATAACTGGTTGGCTCATCATGAGAATCGATGGCCGCTAAGAAAGCTTTATGAGTTGGACTAAATTTACTATAGCAAATGTAGTGTGTTAGAGAATGGGCCTTACCTGCGGCCGCCTTTCAGATTGAGTTCACGTTGGATGGTGGTAGCAATGCGTCACACACATAGTCTCTTAAATATCCAAGGCATTTTCTTTCTCGTTGAGGTCGCTCATGTTGCCGAACAGATTGCTCATTTTTGTTTCTTTGTGGTGTGCTCACTACAACTTGGTCAGGCACACTTGTTCCTTGATGTTCTTCCAAATTTGTTATCTCATCAGTTGTGTGGACGGCTTCCTCATTTGTACCTATATGCTATTCGTCATTAGCCCCAAGATTCCTCTTATCCCTAAATGGCTCGTTTTCATCTTCCACAATCACATGCTCCCCCTCATTTGGAAGTCGTTCTCCTCTAAGTGCCTCATTGTTGTTGAAAGGAAAGATTTCCTCATAGAAATGTACATTTCAGGATGTAAAGATATCTCCCTTCTTCAAATTATACATTTTTCATCATTTCTTTCCATATGAGAAACCAACAAAAACACACTTCTCGGCACGTTCTCCAAACTTATCCTTTCCAATGCCTTGCCTTTTGGCATACGCAAGGCACCCAAAAACTTTAATGTGAGAGTAATTGGGTGTTTTTCCAAACAATACTTCAAAATGGTGTGCGGCCTCCTAGTACACTGCTTGGAGTGTAGTTAATTAGATGAATTGCTGCCATAACACACTCCCCCCAAAACTTCAAAGGTAAATTGGCTTGAAAGCGTAAAGCTCTTGCCACATTGAGGATGTGTTGGTGCTTCCTTTCCATTCTCCCGTTTTGTTGCGGTGTCCCAACATTGGAGGTTTGATGAATGATTCCTTGGTTGAGGAAAAATTCGTTGAGAGTCCCTAAGAATTCTGTTCCATTGTCACTACGAACTATCTTGATATTGACCCCAAATTATTTCC
This sequence comes from Nelumbo lutea, assembly GCF_056320005.1. Taxonomy (NCBI): domain Eukaryota; kingdom Viridiplantae; phylum Streptophyta; class Magnoliopsida; order Proteales; family Nelumbonaceae; genus Nelumbo; species Nelumbo lutea. The sequence continues at coordinate 36,375,345 of NC_142689.1, read as the reverse complement.
TAACCATAATACAAAAGGACATGAAGACTTTTTGAGTTTTGATTTATCATGCAAAAGATATACCCACGTAGTACGTGTAAAATCGTCCACGTTGGTTAAGAAATAATGGGCTCCTGAGAGAGATGGAGTATGATACCGTCCCCATAAGTCACAATGTACCAATTCAAATGCACGTGAAGCTTTATTGTTGCTTAAAGGAAATGGAATTCGTGTCTGTTTCGCACGATGGCATATATCACGGTACTCAACATAATTACTATTACGGTCAAAACCACATACTCCAGATTAGTACGATAAGTTTTTCTCAGAAAGATGTCCTACACGCTTGTGCCACAATTCCTCTGTATTCTTCTTGGTGGCCATTGCATGAGCACTATGTGTGTTTCACAAATAGTACAGGCCATCCTTGAGATCACCCAGTCCAATCAGTGTCCGCCGGGTGGGGTCTTGTATTACACAAACATTCAAATAGTAATTAATAGCACAACCCATATCTTCACTTAACTTTCTTGAAGATATCAAATTACATTTAAAATATGAAACATAAAGAACATCATTCAATGATATGTCTGTTAATCATGATGTCCCCTATTTTATTCACTTTCAAAGAATCTCCATTTGGAATGACGACTCTTTCATCCCTTCCAGCCTCTCGAACATTCTCAAAGGCTTTAAGATTACTAGAAATGTGGTGTGACGCACTACTATCAATAATCCAATTTGATAAGCAAACCAAGGAAAAATTCTTACCAAACAGTGCATCATGGATCATGTTTTCTGAATCACCTGTACCCAAAAGAGACGTTAAACGATCAAGTTGGGCTTGCGTGAGGGACGACATCTATACAGTGTTGTTTGATGCTCCCACTTCTTTAGTGACGACACCTGCTCGGCCTTGGATGGCATTGGCCGTAGCTCCTTTGCCTCCGCGATTTCCATTGCCTTGTCCTCGACCACGACCTGCTTTACCTCCATTTCGATTCTTCCAGTGTTCCGGGTACTTGATGATTTCAAAACAACGGGATTTGTCATGTCCAGGTCTCTTGCAGTGAGTACAAACTACGAGTAGATCAGCAGAGTCTCGCCCTTCTCTTGTTTGACCTCTTTGATCTAATTTACCTTGGCTTGCAAAGGCAGTAGCTTGTATCCTTGGATCTTCACACTGCCCTGCCTTCAATTGTAATTCTTCTCTTGATATCATGGCAAAGCAGCGAGTGAGTGAAGGTAGTGGGTCCATGCTTATAATGTTTGATCTAACGGTACCATATCGATCATCAAGGCCCATTAAAAATTTATAGACCTTTTCATTCTCTCTTTCTTCCAATATATTGATCAACGTTTTGCACATCGATCCGCATACACAAGTGTCGGTTTTAATATACTGATCTAACTGATCCCATATTCTTTTCAGTTTAGCATAGTAATCTGTGACACTTAGAGTCCCTTGCCTGAATTCATTTAATTCTCCCTTTAATTGGTATATTCGGGGACCATGTCCTTGATGATATCTTTGTTGGAGTTCAATCCACAACTCTCTAGCATCATCAAAGGAGATTATAGTGTTTTGTATGCTTTTGTCGACACAATTAAAAATCCATGAAACAACCATAGCATTGCATTTATCCCAAGTATTTTTGTCAATGTCATCCGCCTTAGCTCTCTCTAGAGTCCCATAAATGAAACTCAATTTGTTTTTAGATTTTAGAGCTCTTTGAAAGGCTTTTTCCCAAATATGATAGTTTTCTCCATTAAGAATGATTTGACTTAGAAGCATACCTGGACTATCAGACGAGCTTAGATAATACATAGACGTGGGATCACTGATTGATGGAATCTTGAAAGAGGTGGATGAGCTACTGCCATTCATTGCTTTAGATATGAGGTTACTCGAAGTACGGCTGGATTGAAGAAGTGGTTCGGCACACACCGGACCTGGCTGTTACGAGTCACACGACTCCTCTTCTTCGATGGGCACACACCCTCTGAACGGATCAGTGGTGAAACTCACCACGACTCTGATACCATGAGAAAACTACGAAGAGAATAATAATTAAGACAGAATTATAAAAATTATAAGAAAGGGATAACTGAAAACAATAGAACTCGGAGAAAGAGAAGAACTTTTAGTGGGAGAAATTCTTTCTCATAAAAAAAACATATACGAGAGGGGCCAAAGATTATATATATACAAGTTTGAGGCAAAACAAATAGTAAGTAAAAGAAAAAAGAAAGTCTAACAATAGTAAAGGAAAAGTAAAGTCTAACAATATATCGTACACCTCCCTAATTCAGAGGATATTATTCACTTTCCTAATAGGTTGTCTTCCGTTGTGGCGACCGAGGGTGAGAGAGAGTAGCGTGACTCGTTCAGGTCCAAGGGGGATTTCTTGATGCCCCTGTTTTGAGAACTTCTCACTTTTCTTCCATAAAGTGAACTTCTATACCTAAGTGAGTTTTTATTATTGTGAACTTCATTACCTGCATCATCTTTTCTATACAGGTAAGTGCTTGGTTCATTAAATCCCCTGTTTCTCACGGTTTTGAACAGAGTTCGAGTTCATCGACTCTGTTCTCCTTGAACATGGGGACTAGTTGTGCGTGATTCAAAGGACGATACACACTCCTTATGGTTGTTTTGAAGATTTTAGAGAGAGAGAGAGAGAGAGAGGAGATGCACTCCACTACTCAACTCCTCTTACCTGCTGTGATTAGCGACCCATGTATATATATCATTCTTCATTTATTTTTTTATTTTTTTATTTTTTATGTCAATTAATATTATTTTTTCATTCCTTTGTGTATCTATTGCACAAAAAATATCATCAAATGGGGAAAACCAGCCTATTTTAGCCACTCAACGAGCTCTGCTATGGTACTGTTGTCGCTCTGTTGAGCGAATGACCTGTTCTTTTTCCGGGTCAAGAAGGTGACCCTAAACGGGTCATGTATGGCCCATTTAAATCTTATGACGATTGATGAGGGTCAACCTGGACCCAGTAATTAACTTCCATTTGTTTGTTGGGCCCAATAATTTAATGACGAAGCTCAACCCAATAACTCAAATTTGTTAGTTGGGCCTAAAATTTAATGATTTTAATTTAATGACGAGTGTTCGCCCAAAAACCCACAATCCAATAACTTAATTAGATTTCGTTTAAAACAATTTCACTTAACTTGCATGGTCAACCAACTACTGAGTTAACGTAAATTAATTAAATTAGAGATTTTCTTAACTTAGATACTGTACTAATTTATAATAAATTTAATAAAGTTAGATTAATAAGTAAATCCCATAAGTTAATTAATTAATTATCTCAGATTGTCAATTATTTAAATTAGATTTGAACTAACTAATAAAGTTAGCATAAATTACTTAAACTAGATCGGTTAGTTATCTAATTACCTTATAATTATTTTATAATTTTATTAACAAAACAACAATTACTAATTTTAAAATTATTTTTAAATCCATTTAAAAATAAAATAATAATTAATACCTTTATAAAATTTAATTTATAATTAAATATTATATGTTATTAATAGTTAATTTATAATTATTTGTAACTATCAAATTTAATTATTAATGTATATTAAATTTGTTAAATCCATTTACAATTGTTAATTTAGAATTAAATATCAATAATTTAAAACCCATTTAAATTTGATCATATTTAATTTTTTAAAGTTGTAAAATTATTTTTAAAATTTTATTAATACAACAACAATGGTTTGTTTTATAATTAAATGTAAAGTCATTTAAAATTAACAAAAAATACAAAATAATAAAAAAAAAAGTTAATTGGGATGACTTGATCTGAGATGGGGAGTGAAGTTCCCACCGCAACCCCACCTTGAAATATCAAAATTTGAAAACAGTTCTATATAATGACAAATGCCATTATAAATATTGGATAAGTATCAAATTTTCATGTCATATTGGTTATTTTTATGTTAGTTAAGTGTTAAATCAATTTATATTAATGATTTTTTTTCCTTTCTTGTAAGTAAATCTTTTATCCTAAAGCAAGCTTTTAATTAAAAAAATTGAGGATTTTTCTCCTCGATAGACATAAACTCATTTTTATGTCTATTGCTATTCATAATTAGTAGTAATTAATTAATAAATTTTCTAGACAAAACTTTGATATAAATGAAGACAATCTACTTAATGTAAATTATATAAACCACCCCTGTAGCTTGACCAACCGCCCCTCTAATTTGACCTATTTAAGTAACTTAAGTAGATTATTTATATGCTTATTTAGTTAATTAATAATAAGTTGCTAATATATTTATTTTGGATTTTTTTTCAGCTGTTGTTGGTTTAAATTAACTATTATTTTTTTCAATTATTTCTTATTTCCTTCCATCATAATATTTGATAGTAGAGTTTCCATGCATTGCACGATATTCAAAACCCAAAAAAAAAAATAATAATTCGTAAATTTGATTTACATTGGCTTAACTCAATCAAGAATGTCATAGGGTTCATTTTAATTATCTTACTAGATTTTCCATATTGTTTCCTTTATGATATCTATATCTTGATATATCAATTGGCAAGCAGCATGTTCAAAGTATTTCTTGTCATCCTGCATTGGCCGATAATTAATAACCATCTATGCCTTTTGTTTTTTTTTTTTAATTATTAAAAAAATGTTGCATGGTATTATTATCGAGCCATTTCCAACTTTATTGGTATTTTAAACTTTAAAGGGCTCTCTCTTGTATCCATTCTTAAACAAGTATGAATAAATTGAGTTATTTATCCCAAAGACTGAGGTAGCATAGAATTAGTGTAAGGTGCTGAAGTTCGATTTTTAATTGAAAATTATATTAAAATTTTCTTTCATTTTTAATCTCCCAATTATTCAATAAAGAATTATTCAAAATTGTTTCCTTGCCTTCCCCACGGGCCCTTTCTGCTAGTATCATGTAATCGAGTTAGAAACGACAATTCACAGCTCTACTACTTTACTTTAATCGATTAGACCTGTTGCTACAGACTCTATAGCTCTAGTTTGGGATAGGGTCTACCCTGGGCCAGACCCAACCATTGATACAGTATTCTCATCTAATCATAGTGTCGTTATTTTCATCCTTCTTTCTGGTTGTTAATCTCAGTTTGATCGCTTCCATGAGAAAACCTGCATAGAAACTTAACATGAATTTTAGAAGAGAATTTCGACAATAATTAATGCATATCGGTTTTGGATTCTAGCTATAAGTATTTATAGATGGTGAAATACAATAATATCAGTGGTACAAGAAACTAATAGAAGAAACCACAGAAATGAAATACAAGTACATACTAAAGAGAACATTGTCATGAGCAAAATAAATATAACCATACACAATATTGTTGTAGAGTATTAGGTAATAAATACATACGAATGTAATAAACACATCTGCTCGACGACGGATTTCAGTCGGAATATATTGGTTCTAGATATAAATCCCAGATTCAAACGAAACAACAAAACAGTTTTTTAAGAAAGAATTCGGACATAGAAGTAGGTGGCTGTGCAGTTGGAGTTGGTGGCACACCAACAATCTCAGACTCATTTGCCCCATTATTTTCTGTATTTTCACATATTTCTAAGAATTTCTTGAATGCATCTTCTGCGTAACTGGCAGCCTCTACGACCTTCATGTTCTCTACTAGCTTCTGTGGGTAGATATCCTTGCTATGATCCCCATTAAGTGTAGCTGCCAGCTGCACCAACTCCTCTTGAAGTTCACTTAGATTTGCCTCTTCACTTGCATCAGCGGATCGCAGTTTTACAGTTGGTTCCGGTAGGGTAACTGCAATCCACCTCAGTAGTTGTTAATTGTTATAATCTAACAGCAGAGAAAGAGAGAGAGAGAGAGAGAGAGAGAGAAAGAGAGAGAGAGAGTATTCAACGATCACCTGGGCAATTTGTTCTTGGGCTCTCCCTTGTCAAGACAATGTCAAATGTGCCAGCCCATGCATCACGCTTTGTTAGAAATTCTTTCAGGTTGAATATCTTCTTCACTGTTGCCGGAATGGAAGAATGCTCAAACTCCGACGAAGGATGTGGACCTGAAGGTCTATGCAGCACTGTAATCATATAAAAAGTTAATAAACAGCTAAGATCATTATTTCTTCTGATACAAACCACTGATACAGTACTGTATTCCAACTGTATCTACCTGTTCCTCGTTCAATCCATGGGGAAATCATGATGGTGGGCACCCGAATACCAAGGCGATCAAACTTAAAGTTGAAAGGTTCAGGACTGACGATGTCATCTGGGCTTGGAACTCCAGTAGGAGTTGGGACATGATCATAGAAGCCACCGTGCTCATCATATGTGATGATGAATAAGATTTCATTCCACTGTGGGCTTGCTCTAAGTGCTTCGTATAATTGCTTCACCAAGTTTTGTCCCTCGGAAACATCATGTGGGGGGTGATCATCATTCGCTGGCTGCAATTTTGTTTCGAAATATCGTGGTTCGATCACCACGTAGTTAGGCAGCTTCCCCTCCTTACAATGCCTCTTGAATTCTAGATCATATAGGTGGAAATTCTTCATGTATTTTATTTTTCTAAGGTTCCTGTCAACGGTAGAGTGAAAATTTAATTTGTTATTAGACCATAAAATAAGACATGCATCCTAGATACTCTATTTCTTTTAGAAGGTGCAAAATTAGATTCATTGCTCAACTGGGTAATGGTATCAACATGGATTCATTTCAATTAATACACAGAGGAAGTTGAAAATGAAAAATTCAAACCAGAATCCACCAAAGAAATGATTGAATTGAATGATTAAATTTTAATTTTAATGCTTAGGGTTTGCTAACATTGAAGTAGCAAAAGTTAATCACTTATCCCTGTCTTTTAGATTAAGTTCTGATTCAAATTCGGAAAAAAAAATTAGCATTTATACCCTTAAACAAATGAACTTTCTATCTTAAATTTTAGAATCCAACAACATTTTGAAAATTTTAAGGTAATGTTATATCAAAACCGATGTTCATCTACTTATTTTTCATTGTTTTATATCTCAAAAGATTCATGTTTCAGGTATACATATCATTAAAGACTTTGACAACATTTAAGATATCACCATGCATGTTAATTTATGGGTTAGGCAGGCTTACACCTGTCGGCTATAGCGGGGCTCAGGTTTACATGGGCCAGGATGGGCCAAGTTTTGGGCTTATGTTATTATATAAATTAGATTTATTTATTTATATGCGGGTGTGCAAGGGTAGAGATATAATTTAAGTCAATACATTCCTCATTAAGCGTCCATTTGGTTTTTAGTCTGAATCGAAATTCAAATCCTTTGGAATTGGAATGAGAATAAGAATCATCTGGAATGGGATTTCATTTCCAAGGGAGAGGGAGATGGCCATTCCCTCAAATGGGAGAATACCATTCCATCAGGAATGAGAAAGAAATTCTAATTCGGCCCAACCAAGCAATTAAAATAGGAATGACCCATTCTGTATCCAATTTCAGACCCCTATTCCCGTGAATTAAACCAAACGGGACTTAACTAAATACAATGACATCCAAATGTAGTTGCGCTAATGCGTTTTCAATTGAGAAACAGAACGCAGATGATCTGGTTTAAAAATTCTCCCTGTTAGTACAGTTTTTGGTGAAGGGAATGGGCAACCAAGAAGACTCCTTCCGAAGGCATGCAGCCAATAAGTTCTAAGTTGGGGATTTGGTTTTCCCTTTGTCATCGGCGATTCGGCCAGAAGTATGGTAGTGATAACGTGTAATAAAATCCAAACTCAGACAGTCAGGCTAGCGCTACCCCAGTACCCCACTACCAGAGCTACCAAACACAGTTCCCCAGTCATGAATAAAGTGAGTTTCATACACGTCATGTTTGTATTAGATCATTCAGAGTTCGACTCCACGTAATGCACAGCTGCCTGCTGGTATTAATTATGATGGTCTGGACCCGCTGTCAACAATGAGTGTACAGCGGGTTATCTGACCCAATTATGAGTAAATTATTCATTTTTCAATGACCCATTTATATAAATATATATCGGTCCGTTCAGTTAACCGTGATTTTTTTTGTAGTTAACTGAAAATTAAACTGATTCTTTGATTTTTCAAAAATTCAAACTAAAACTGAATCGACCGATTCGATTAATTACATTTTACGATTCGGTTTTTTTATTTTTTATGGACACCCCTAGTTTCAAATGGTGTGATGCTCAATACAATATGAGTTGGAGTAATTCGATCCCAATCCAAAGTATGTGGCAATTTATATGGTATGGTATCTGAAAAATTTTTACCACTCAGATACCCTACGTGAATTTGAATGTATACTGCTAGCATGGTCCAAAGTGTGGATACTTGTAATATGCAAAAAACCATACTCCTTTTTTTAATTTGTTTGATAATTATATTCACAAATAGATAAATATAAATGTTTAAAAACCTATTGAAAGGTCCTCTCAGTAGTTTTGGTGAGCCCGAAAAATGAAAAGTCCTGATTGTTTAGAAGATAAAATCATACACACCAGGCTGGGAAATTTAGATGGTACTTTTTCTCAAGTATAGACAGAGACTGTTTAGGTTGAAATACCAACCAAGGAAATCAAACACAAATTTTGTGAAAATCAAAAGGTGATTTTGAAAAGTGAATTGAATGAGCATACACAGTTCGTTTCAGAGAGCAGAGAAAACTGAGGCCTTACCTGTAGAAAAGCGTAGATGGAAGGGAGGCATAATATATTCCAAACGAGAGCCCTGCCTCGTCCAGAGACTCGAATATTGTCTTCTGTGGGAACCCTTCGATCAGTTTCTTAGTATCATTGCTGACAAAACCATGCGACGTTGCAGAGTGAACGAACATCCGGTTCGGCTGTGTTGAAGTCGGAAGCGACGCGAACCACCTGTCACAAACGGCAAACTCTGAAACTAACTCCTTATAAACCGCTACTGCTTCTGGTCTAAACCCATTCATCACTGTCTGGGACATCCCTTTCTGTATACTCTCTGCCTGCTGAGCAAAACCATCCATCCTTGGAACCATATTAGACGAAGATGAGTGTCCCCATGCGACTCCAAACACCTGCTCGTATATTGCCTGAAACGAGTGACCCGGGTCGGCGTCAACGTACTCCGACCGATTCCCGAAGTAAACCCGGCTCGAGTTGGCGTCTGTTGTGGTTACCAAGTTGTACTCTTTCCCTGTAACGCCATCTATCTCGGGGTTGATGGCCTTCATCCATCCAAACATGTGATCAAACGAGCGGTTCTCTTGGACTAAAATCACCACAGTTTTGATAGGACATGGTTTGGAACTCTGGGAAGTCATGGCTGTTAGTGGATCTGGGTTTTCTGATATTTTCTGCAATCCTTGGAGGCGGTTTAATTTGTTGCAGAAAGAGCTAATAAGAGATGAAGATGGAAAGAGAAGGGAGGAGGGGGGACGCCTTCGTTTTGGTGGGGAAATTTCCTAGCTTTTAATGGCTTTGGACATGGGGGATATATAGGAATACTCAGCTCGTTTGCTTAGGTGGTGGTTGGTTGGTTAAATATTAACTACAAGGAATAATGGGAATGTGAAGCAATATTGGATATATGGATGGTTTCCAGTTTTAGATGATGTCAACAATCCATTACTTGGAAAGCCGGGTCTTCACTCGGGTCACTCTATAGCCCAGTAAAAGGAATCTGCCTACAGCGGTCAGTGGGTCGGTTCGCCCGACTGCCCTACCCGAGCTGAACCGATTATGTAGGTTCTGGTCCCATGATTTTCTCCTGATTAATAATTGGGTAATTTCTAGTTTTTATTTGTTTCGAACCAATTACGACCCAAACTGATTATTTTATTAAATGTATAATGCTTTTTCATTTTATTGTATTTTATGTTTGAAATGGTAAATTTGATAAATAATATATATGATAATATTAATTAAATGTTTAATTTACTAATATATATATATATATATATATAATTTAGTATTTTATAATTATCATTTTTCTTAAAATTATATTATCAAAATTTACATTTTAAGTTATTATTTAAATGTAAAAGTCAATTAATATTGTGTTCTACATGAAAAATGGGCTGTACTTGTTCAATTATGTTAATTGCTGGTATGCCCCATGTGAACTAATGACAACTGGCCAACTTGGGAAACAAATAATTCAAAACAACTGTAAATTAAGCCCAAAATAGATTTTTTTTTCTTCTCCATTTCTATACTTTTTGACCCATAATTGTGTGTTACTTGTGTTGCTGCTTGAATAAAGAATTTGGTGGTCTAGATTTAGTCTAGTCTACTAACATTTAAAGGCATAAACAAGATGAGACTGCATGTGGAATTAATAGTCTCAAGTGTCTACATCTTTTAAAAAAAATACTTATCAGATATCTTGATTTCGAAATCAGCTGTAATTCACAATAAGGCCCATTGGTTTTTATGTAAAACTTATACGGGTATATGCGCTCATCTGAATAAGTGCATATTTACCCATGTTCTTATTTGTCCAAGTAACTTTCTCCTATTTTCATTTTTATCCTTGTACCTTTTTTGTTTTTTGCACCTATTTAACGGGCATTTTTGTCTCATTAAATTTTAGCATCTTTTTTTTGGTGCATCAAATCATTTTTAAGAAAAAGGCATGTGGGCCTATATTTGATCTCACTAATAGGCCTTTAATACTCATTTTGGTAGGATTTTTAACAACTAGTTTGTTAGTAGGTTTCTAATGACTAGTTTTTCAAACATTTAGTTTTACATCTAATGTTTCAAAAGTTAGTATTTGTTTTCTATACAAAGACTCCTCGAGGCATCAAGTTCTTTATTTTTTCTGTATGAAGCTTAGAGTTTTCTTTTAATATCTGACAGAGTTCTCTCTTAAAAGAGTGAGTGAATCCTCTCATTTTTGGGTGATTGAATCCCCAACCTTGCTGCTACTTTGTAATACACTTTACATTAATGAAGTTCTATCCAATTTTCTTCTTTTTTTTTTTGTTTCTTCTTTTTCTTTCTTCATACTTGAGCTACAACCATTGGTTAGAGTGGGTTGAATTAAAGCTTGTAACTTCATTTCTTTACTCTTTTCTCTCATCCAAAAGATATTGCAATTTTAGAAAATAGATCAAATGGCATACCAATTTTGGTAGAAAACCTTCATGTAACTTGGTCATGCCCTATATCATTAAAAATCTCCTTAAGTCTTTTTTTTTTTTTCTAATTGAACAAATGGTTTGTCAATTAGAGCTTTTGACAAAATGTTATAAGCAATGAAAGAATAATAAACAGACTTGTCTGCTACAGCCTAATTCTTTAAGGAATGAGGTAATAAGGTCCCAATTCAAAATATTTATCTTCAAGATGAAATCAATGAGCTTAAGAAAATAATTCAAGTGACATACCAATTTTGGTAGAGAAATCCTCATCAATTTGGATTATGTCATATATCATTAGAAATCTCTTTAAGTCTTTTTAATTTTCAAGCTCAACAAATGTTTCGTCAATCAGAGTTTTCTATAGAAAGTTGTAGTTATGAAAGTACAATCAATGGAGTTGTCTGCTACAATTGAAATATTCAAAAAACAAGGTAATATAGTCCTAACTCAAGATATCCATCTTTGTGATGAAAGCTATAGCTATGAAAGTACAATCAATGGAGCTATTTGCTACAATTGAATTTTTCAAGAAATGAGGTAATATGATCCTAACTCAAGATATCCATCTTTGTGAGGTAATGTGATCCCAAACAAGCTCCAACAAGCAACTATGTTCATTCAACTTTGTTTATAGAGGAAATCTTGGAAGACTGCAATGGCAATCTTGTTGATTGGAATAGTCCCATAATTTTTTATGGAGTTTTCCATAATCCATGATAAATTTCAAAGAAAAAGAAACACCACTATGTTAAAGGTTTTTTAAACACATCTTCTTTGTTCAAGAGTATGAGGATCCTTTTCTACAACCATTTTCTTAATGTTTAGAATGGTTGTTGAATAAAGAATTAGCTTGATTTGAAGCATAAGAAGCATGTTCCAATAGTCATGAGGCATATTGAAGAAACCGTAATCCAAATTTGAGGTTTACACGTTTAATTGCAATTGCCTATCAAAGGGCCAATAATAAAGAAAAGCAGTAGAGGCTTAGTTGTATATCATTCTTTTGAAGTTTTTAATACTTGAGGATGAGTTCTTTTCAAGAAGGGGAGATTAATGCAATATAAAATTATGTTTTAAAAAGCATCAAATCATTTTCATAGAATAAGAAAAGTAGGCCTATATTTGAACTTTTTAATGAGGTTTTAAAAGTATCAAATAGCTAGTTTGTTAGTGAGTTTCTAATGACAACTTTGTAAAATTATCAGTTTTACACTTAATGCTTTAATAACTAGTTTTTGATTTCTACATAAAGCCTCGTAAGCTCAAGTTAGAGGTATCATATTATTTCCTTTGTGTTGTAAAGCTTAGAGAGTTTTTTTTTTTTTTTTTTGAGAGTTGATATATAGAGTCTCCTCTTGGGTGAGTGAGTCTTCTACCTTGTTGTTTCATTGTAGTTTAACTTATATTAACAAAGTTTTATTCAATTCCTTCTTCCGTTTAATGCAGCTCAAATATGGAGAAAGAAAAATGATTTTTCTTAAAAGAAAAAGAGAAAGAAGAAAGTTGGACTCAATCATCCAAGAGAGGACTCTCTCAACTCTCAAGAGAAAGCTTTTTAAGTTTTACAAAACAAAATGCCTCTGGCTTATCTTTAGAAGGCTTAATGTAAAATGCAAAAATTAATTGTTTAAACATTAAATGTAAAACTAGCTATTGGAGCATTTAATAAAACTAGTTGTTAGAAATCCACTAATTAAAATGACTATTAAAAGCACATTAGTGAGTTCAAATGTCGGTCTACTTGTCTTATTTTTTGAAAATGATTTGATACTTCTCAGAGCATAATTTTAAACTATGGTAATCTCACCCTTTTGAATAGAACGTGTCCTTAAGTTTTAACAAAATCTAAAGAATGATTTATCATCATGCCTCCACTGCATTTCTTTGTTATTGACCCTTTGATAGGCAATTGATGGTGTAAACATCCAATTTGGATTATGGCTACTTCATTATGCCTCATGACTATTTGGACATGCTTCTTGTGCTTTAAATTTTCTAATTATTTCTTCAATAACCATTCTAAACATTGAGAAAATGGCTACCAAAAAAGATCCTCGTACTTTTAAATAAAGAAGATGCATTCAAAACCTTCAACATAGAAAGTGGTGTTTCTTTTGCTTTGAAACTCATCATGGATGATGGAAGAATTCTTATAAGCTATAGGCTCAACTAAATTTTTGAAAGATATTCCGATCAATATGTTCTTGCTCAATAGACACCATTGATGAGAATTGCCACATAAGATTGTCGTTGCAGTCTTTCATAGTTTTCTCTATTAACAAAGTTGGACCAATATATTACTTGTTGAAGTTTATTTGGGAAGTGCTCTTAAGATTTCCTCCATCTTGCATTCAAGGGTTTTATAGGATTTCTTAAGCTCATTGATTTCATCATGAAGATGGATATTTTGAGTTGGAACTTTATTACCTCATTTTTTGAAGAATTTGATTGTAGTATATAGCTTCATCAATCATTGTTTCATTGCCTATAACTTTATGTAGAAAACTTTAATTGAAAAATTGTTTGTTGGTTTAGAAAATAAACTTAATTAAAGTGATTTAAAAAGATATATGACATGATCCAATTTAATGAAGATTTCATTACCAAAATTGGGTTATCATTTGCCCTATTTTCTAGAATTACAACATTATTTTTGGATGAAGAAAGAGAGTTAAGCAATGACGTTACAAGCTCTAACTCAACTAAACTCTAATACCTATTGTTGCAGTTTAAGTATGAAGAAAGAAAAAGAAAAAAACTTACTAAAAAGAAATAAAAAGGTAAGCAAAAAGTAGATGAAACTTTATTAATATGAGATACATTACAATGAGACAACAAGGTTAAGGACTTACTCATATATGAGAGAGGACTCACTTAAGTCTCAAAAGAAAGCACTAAGCTTTACAAAAAAAGGCAAGAACTTGATGCCTCTCTCCACTGTTTTGAAAACAACATTGGCTGGGTGGTTGAACCGTTCAAACCAAGAATCAACATGGCTTTAGGTCTAGTTTTGGATTGGACCACTTTATTGAAAAAATATTGAATTTGTTAAAGAACTGTTGCCTTGGGAAAAGAACAATATGAAAAGATTAGAGTGTCGTGTCTTTGTGTTTCAGATGAATCCTTCAAATTTAACTCATCTCTACCTCCATTTAAACTCATCACTGCTTATCTTCCCCTTCCCTTGTTTTCTTATTTTATTCTTCCCACAGTTCTATTTATTTTTATATCATACTTTTGTTTCTCTATTTTGAATTTTCCCTAGCATTGCAATTTGATACTGTTTTTTTTTTCTTTTTTTTTTTTTCAAGTTTATGGTTTGGTGATGGTGTTTCTTTGTAGCTAAAATGCCCTTTTCCAATCATGTGGATGGTGTTGCTTTGTTGATTTACATTTATCATGATGATTTTAGAGGATTATTTTCTTAAGTTCATAAGCTTTTGCTTATTTTTCACCCTATTTAGATCTCACTACGGGAAATTTTTCTCTTTCTCTCACTCTCTCTTTCTCTCTGTCAAAAGTTTAAGGTTGATATTGTCCAAGGTTCTCTAAATCCTGTTCCCTAAATTCATTTGATATATTGATTAAATCTACTACTTTTCTTTGTACAAATTGTTGTTTTTGATTGCTGAATCTTTTTTGTGCATCGCATATGGCATCAAACAATGTTGGAATTAATGGGCACATGTCACATGTGGAATCTTTTAATATATACATTTTAAAAATCTCCTTTTGTGCCCAATATAAGATACAAACAATAGTAAAAGGAAGGGTATTTTAGGTCCAATAAAAGTTCAGAAATCTTGTTAAAATGTTCACTCTTATGGTAATTTGCTTATATATATACTAATAAGTGTGCACATGCTTTGCATGTGAAAATTCTAGATAATGATAATGATAGTAATAATGCATACAAAAATTTTTAAAAATATATATTTTTTATTTCTTATTTTATATATATATATATTATTTTTTATTATGAATCGAATGCATATTGCAAAATCTAAATCTGATTACATAAACACCTCATCCAAATATGTGATAATCAAATCGAGTTTTGAAGAATCTAGTATCATTGACAAGCCTACCTGCTTGGCCAGATTCTTCTTTTTGTATTGTTTTATCTTTTTGGTGTGTCTTTTTTTTTTTGTTCATTTATTAAAGAAATGTAAGATTTAAATAGTGGAATATGAATAAGGTGAAGAATACTAGTTCAATTTACAATTTAAACCTCACAATTAAATAGGGACTAAATTCAAGAATGAGTATTTTATTCAAATGGAAGTTCCACATTCTTATTCATATTTTTAATAGTAGTGTAAATATTGAATTATAGATGTGTTCACACTTACTTTTTGTTTAATATGATAATAATATAATATTATACATGTGCCTTAATGTTTATTTGCAAAATTTATGTATTTTTATATTTTATTAAATTTTATTATTTATTTATGACATTAAATGTTAACACATTTGACCCAAAAGTTGAACTATTGGTTTTTGCCAAATAGTATAATAATTTCATTTTTGGCCAGTTCTAAATTATGTATTTCATTTTCATTATCCATAAAAATAATTATTGTTTATTAAAACTATTTTTTTCATTTGATTAACAAAAATATCATAAATGTGCGTAATTTTTCTACATTTTTGTAATTTTCTTTCTTTCTTTATTTTTCTAAAAATTTTATTACCTAACTATGACTTCATAGGTTGATCAGATGGTGATTTTCTTAACCACCACTTGGATAAAGAATGGTTTTGCTTTTGAGTTAATTTTAAAATATATGGATTTGTATTGTTAAAAATATTGACATAGATCTAATTAATAGCATTTATTAGTGAAAAATAACATAAATATAGGATTTAATAAGAGAAAATAGGAGTTAATACCATAATTATAAGAATTAATAATAGGTGATTAAATTGGGGGGGGGGGCATTACAAGAAAAATGGTCTAAATAGATGAATATGGGCATTTTATTAGCCATTAAAGCTGACACTAAAGCTGTAATAAAATGACTTTTATATCATTTCTCAAACAAAGAAATAAAAGGTAATTTTAGTTGAAAAAAACTTTTACTCTGCATCTACACTTTTATATATAGTATATATATAATTGGGCCGGGCTGAAAATGGTTGAACAATGTTAGAATTAATGGGTCATATGGAACATGTGGAATCTTTAATATATATGTTTTAATATTCTACTTTTTTTCCCTATTTAATATATAATCAATAATAAAGGGAAGGGTATTATATATATATATATATATATATATATATATATATATAGAGAGAGAGAGAGAGAGAGAGAGAGAGAGAGAGAGAGAGAGAGAGAGAGGGGATGGGACCAGGCTGAAAATGGTCACCCCTTCCTAGCTGATATGGATGAGTCTAGATGCGTTGCACTTAATAGTTGTGTAAAGGGCCAATTAGTTGTTTAAACAATAATAACGTCCTACCACAGCCATAAGTGTATAGCCCCATAACCACTCTAATCTCCTTCTCATGCATGGATGATGTGAGGTGTTGTTATTGATTTAATAGCACCTATTCCTACCCAACAAGGGTTGTCAATGGACTTGAAAGTATGAAAATCGATTTGTCATTTGATCTTATTATCTTGAATTTGGATTATCCATTATATAATTGGGTTGGATTCAGATTTTTAACCTTCATCCAGTTATAATTGGATCAGGCCAATGATTCATTAGCTAAGATTGTCATTGAGCTTTCCTCCAATTATGACAGTGTGGGTTCAACCCTAATGTAGGCTCTCTCGTGGTATAGTTAACGGACCTTGCCCACCCCCTAATCCTTATATAATGTTTAATATATAATGAAAATGATTAATAATTGTAATGGGTGCTGATTTAAATTCATTTGATTTGATTAAAATATACAATTATTTATATCCTAAATTCAACATTTCACATATATATATATATAAATTTATTATACATATAAGTTAATAAGTAATTAAAATTTTAATTTCTTTATTTATTTTAAATAAATATAATAGGCAGACCCGAATTAATTCCAAATACGACCACAATCCGATCCGAGATCCCTAGACTTGATTAGATTCAAATTATAATTTTCACTAATTAGAATGGATTCCAACTCCAATTCGAAACCAAAATCCAACTCTCAACATATGCTGTTCGATGCCCTCTGTGTCTCATTGGCTAGGAAGCCAAATCACAAGTAAGCACACCACTGTCGCAGATCCGGACTCATGTATATGTAGTTACGGGGTGTTAAACTAGAAATAGGGGTGTTAATTGGACTGGATTTGGTCCAATCCAATCCAGTCCAATGGGAACCCATTACAAATGGATCATGTTCAATTCAATCTAATAAATATTTTGAACTATTTTGGTTCGGTCCAATTCATTGTCTGGACCATCCAATTTGTTCAAATTTATTTTAGTTTAGATTGGTTTCAACCCAAATCCGATCCATTGGCACCTACATTCTTATCTTATATCA
Organism: Nelumbo lutea; assembly: GCF_056320005.1. Lineage (NCBI taxonomy): Eukaryota > Viridiplantae > Streptophyta > Magnoliopsida > Proteales > Nelumbonaceae > Nelumbo > Nelumbo lutea. The sequence goes on along the minus strand of NC_142689.1, from coordinate 36,357,701 downwards.
ATGGACGAGATATTGGATTAACTCAACCCAATCCAATATTAATTTATTATGGATGGACCAGGTCCAATCCAATCTAATAAATATTTTGGACTGGATTGGTCCAATCCAATATATCTTGTTAGTCTGTCCAATCCGTCAAACCTAATTTCTTCCTATACAAGTTCAAACCCAAACCTATCTTAGCCCATGCTATTCAACCAACCAAATCTTATCTGTCAAATTTATGTTTAATTTTTTTTATTTATAAATAAAAGTATTATATTAACTAAACGAAAAACTTACGAAGTTTTTGTATATCAGGAAAATCAGGTGGCATATGATCAAAAAATACAAACGCTCGAGTGATAGAGATAGATTAACTGATCTAGTCTAGGAATATAGACAAAAGTATAAGATTGCACTTCTGGCTTCCGAAAAAACAGTACGTAGAGATTGCCAAGAGGGAGAATGATGATCTGAAGAGCATTAATAACTGTTTGGGAATCTAAACAAAAAGAATCCCTTGCCATCCATTACAACGTTGAAATTTACCTGGGCAACTAGAAAATCCAAAGAATTAAATAAGTTTTAAATCAGTTCATCCATTAGGTTTTTTTTTCTTTTTTTTTTTTGGCAAAAAAGGAACCATTACAAACATCACGGGTACATTAGGAGCCCCCTTTTACAATGATCCAAAAAACAAGCTTGTAAGGACACAGGAGGATTGGTCTTGCTAATAAGAGTGTTTTTAAGCCTAGCCTGTTTTGCAAGGTCATGGGCCAGCATAACTACCAACCTATTTACATACGATAACTTAATATCAACAAAAAATGATAAAAGGTTGAAGATGTGATCATATAAGGCTTGAACTTCCCATGTTATGCTTTTATCAGTTCCTTTTAGCTTTAACAACACATCCTTAGCATCTGATAGCGGAAAACCATTTTTGTAGCTCATAATACAAAAAAACTTACGCAGACCTCTTGTGATTGCCCAGAGCTCAGCTGCTGATGATGATCCTGCCATGCAAGGTTGCCCTTTTGCAAGGAGAAGAGGAAGTCCGTGTGAGAACATAAAGAGTCCAGTTGATGCACTGTGTGTGATAGTGTTCCCTGATCCATCCACCATGATGATCGGAAGCTCTGAAAGTAGGACATCTTGCAGATCCCATTTGTTATTTGGATGAGGAGGTGAGCATAGAGGCTCAAATACTTTGAAAGTATTATAGTTACTAGCTTTCCACAAAATTGTTAGAGGATCTGGTTTCCCATTATTGAAGATAATTTCATTTCTTGCATCCCAAAGACTTCTGAGAATTGCAAAAATTTTTGTGAGGTAGGTATACTTTAGAGTTTTATCCTTGATATGGTTATTGTACTGCACCACCACTCCAACAAGTCACTTTGACCCGAGTTTAGAAAGGCCTCCAACATGAGCCCAACTTGGGCTTGCATCTAGGCAGCCCGAGCTAGTGGACATTCCAGTAGAAGATGGTTTTGGGTTTCAAGGGATGACTTACAAAAAGTGCACCAGATGTCATCTTTTCTTATGCAAATCTAGATGGTAGTTTTTGTTCGAATTATCTTATGAAGAAATTTCCACATGAAAATCTGGTATCTATGCGAGCATGGGGTTGCCCATATTCTAGACCATCTAGTTGCATTTCCCTGATTTGGAGCGTGCATTGGATAAGAGTATGGTAGGCTGAGTTCACCGAGAAATCCCCATTCTTGGAGTTTTTCCAAAGCAACCTGTCACTTTGTGGAGAAGGCCTGAGAGGGATACTAAGAATGGCTTCTACACAGCTGTCATCAAACAGATGATAAAGGTGGTCAGCATCCCAAGTAAGGTTGTCGGTGATTAGATCACAAACCTTTAATTGAGAAGGTCCTCTGTCTGTAGTCCTTCAAGTAGGGGTGTTATTTTCTAACTAGGGGATCTAGGGGCCCATAAAAGTAGAGATTTTTTTCCCATCCCCTAGCTCCGAGTAGAAGTGAGAATTCAGCTCATTTTTTATTTTGATGATACATTTCCACCACCACGAGTATGAAGCTTTTGCTTTCAAGTCAAAGAAACACTAACCCTTCACATACTTGCCTTCTATTTGTTGAGCCCAGAGACTGTCACTGTGGATTAGGAGTTTCCATACATATTTCAGAAGGAGAGCTTGGCTCATAAGGAAGAATCTCCTTATCCCTAGTCCACGAAGGGCTTTGGGTGAACAAATGGTGCTCCATTTCAAATTGCAGCTGCTAGCTTTGCTCGTTCTGCCAGAACACCAGAGTTCTTTTGCAGCCTATCTAATCTCTTGTAGAGACCAACTGGTAGAGAGCTTGTTTGCATTGAATACAAGGGGATACTTTGTGTGACTACTTTGATAAGAGTGGTGCGTCCAGCTTGAGAGAGAGTTTTTGCTTGCCAGAGTTCTATCCTTGTGATATATTTTCTGCAAGGTGCTTATGTGTATTCATCTTTTCCCCTTCTCTATCTGCCAGTCAGGTCCCTAAGTATCTGATACTATAATTGATGATTTTTCATTCTCAAAGTTTTGCTCAATAGCTTTTGATGTATTCTATGAGTATTCATGCTAAACAAAACTCCTGATTTAGCAAAGTTGATATGTTGCCCTGAGATTTGTTCAAACATCCGGAGGGTGGCTTTGGTGTTGAGGAAAGACTCTGGATCTGCCTTACAGAAAATGAAGCAATCATCGGCAAGTAAAAGATGAGTGATTAGATCAGCATCCTTTGCAAGCTTGATTTCTTTGAATCTTGTAGAAATTTCTTCTCTATACAACAAAGCCGAAAGAGTTTGGATACCAATAATGAAGAGGTAGGGTGAGAGGGGATCACCCTACCTCAAACCTATTTTAGTGGTGAATAAGTCAAAAGAAGACTTATTGAGTTTTATAGAAAATGAAGGGGCAGAGATGCATTTCCAAATTATCTCACACCAACTAATCAGAAATCCCATTCTTTTCATGGATTCTATGAGAAATCTCCAACCCATTCTATCAAAGCTTTGGCCATATCAATTTTGAGAGCAGCCCATTTCCCGTTCCCTTTTTAGGTTCTTAATTTGTGGATTATTTCTTTTGCAAGGATAATATTGTCTATGATACTTTTGCCCTTGATGAAGGCAGTTTGATTTTGTTGGATTAGGGAAGGGAGTAAAGGTTTTAATCTGTTGGATAGGACTTTAGCTAAGATTTTATAGAGAACATTACTTAAGCTAATAGGCCTGAAATGTTTAGCCTTCTCCACACCTCTCCTTTTTGGAACAAAGACAAGGTTGGTGTGATTTAATTGCTTGAGGAGTCCCTTGGTGTGGAAAAAACTTTGGATCATAGAGGTGATGTCATCACCTACAAGATCTCAGTAGTGTTAGAAGAAGAAAGCAGTGAATCCATTTGGGCCCGAGGCCTTGTAAGGGTGCACCTGGAAGAGAGCTTGCTTAATCTCTTCTTTTTGAAGGGGGATGAGAAGACTTTGTCTCTCTTTAGGTGAGATTTTAATAAACTGTAGATCATTTAGGAGTGAGGGGTCAAAAGTTTCCTTGAGGTTTGAGCTGCTTAAGAAATGGCTTTTAAGGAGGTTTGTTATGATAAAAGGATTAGCCGTCCAGTTGTTTTGGTTGTCTTTCAAACAGTCAGTTGAGAGCGATTTCCTTTTGAAATTTGTTTGGTGATGAAAGAACTTAGTATTCTTCTCACCTTTTGAAAGCCATAATTCATTGGATTTTAGTCTCAAAAATTGCTCTTCTATAAGTAGCCATTTGTTGTACTAGGCTTCCAGGTCAGCTATACTGGAGAGGTCACATTTGCCAATTGGATCAAATTGAGCTGAGAGAATTTTCTCTTCCAGTTCCGCAGTTGTTTTGTTGACGTTGCCATAAGTATTCTTATTCCAAGATTTGAGCTAGCTTTTTCAGAGATTTCAGTCTGCTTGCAATTGAGAAAGCTCTAGATCTGCTAATCAGAGCATTCTAGTTATTAGAGACAATTTTATCAGTCTTTGTGGTGAACCCACATGGGTAGGAAGTGAAATTGTCTTTTCCCCACAATTGGATCAGGATTAGTATTAAGCATGATTGGGGAGTGATCTGAATTAATAACTAGAAGGATAGACAATTTTACTTCAGGATACCAATTGAGCCATTCCAAGCTATCTAGCCCTCGGTCAAGTCATTCACGCACTCCTCTTCTACCCAATTACTTATTAGACCAAGTGTAGTAAGGTCCTGAATGCCCCAGGTCTAAGAGAGCAAAGAAATCAATTAGGTTCTTGAGGTGGTGAGATAACCTCGCTCGATGACTGGGCCCCACATAGTCTTCAATGTGAACTAAGTCATTGAGGTACCCAAGGAGGATCCATGCATGGTGCACCTCTGAGATAGGACTTTGAGGTGATGATACTCTTCCACAGAGCTGCCCTATCACTACGACTTAGGCTTCCATAGAGGAGGAGAGTAGTCCAACTAACAGTCACGGTACTGGCTTGCACTGACAACTCTATGTATCTTTTTGTGGCATCAGTGACTACTATAATATCAAGATTATCTTTCCAAATACAGAGAAGGCCACCACTTAAACCAATAGAGCCTACAGATTTAAAGTTGTATTAGCCAAGAGTTTTTGAATATTTCGAAGCTTCATCAACAATCATTTTTGTTTAAGAGGGGAATAGTATATTTGGGTTTAGAGTTTGGCACCATCTTTTGATAGTTCTGTGTAACTCCTTACTTTTACCCCCCCACACATTCAATGCAAAGATTTTCATATTGGTGATAACCAAACCAAGAACACAAACCAAGTAATCCGAAGCAAAGAAATGCAGATATATTAAACTGAATATGTTGAATAACAAGGAATAAAGAAAACTGAATACCTAAAATACAAAAGTTGTTATTGAGGCAACCTTTTGCTACTATTCTATTGAGAGACCATCCCATGTTTCGATCCAAGAGGAATCCTCAAGATTGGAGAGAGAGTCCAAATCCTTCAACAGATAGTCTAAGTTTTGGTTTTGCATACTCAAGTGCTCTGGGGTGACTGGGACGTGATTAGCTGAGCTGGAGTTGCTGAGGGATTGGCCACTTGAAATGGTAGGGAGAGAGTTTTTCACTACATGGATCCAACTTCTTAGAAAGTCCGCAGATTGCTTTGGGGTTCTCAAAGAGCTAAAAGGAGCCTCGAAACTCGAACAACCCTTGTTCCCTTTCAGAGAACTATCTAACAAGGATTGAGAGCCTAGGTAGTCCTTTAGAGTTGATTCATAATGAAAAAGTTTGCCTCTCCTTTTAGTTCTTGTAGAGGGATTAGTTATACCGAATTCACCCATAGCAGTCAAGTAGATTTGCATGTGCTGGTCCTCGATCTTCGCTAACTGGATTGAGTGGGCTTCCTTGTCGATAGAAATTATACCATGCTTTACTTTTTTCCGAGTTACATTGTAGCTCGACTTAGGCCATTCCCCCTTCGACGATTTACTAGGTTCACCAGGACTAGCCTTCGACCAACTATCCTTGCCTTTGTTGGAGTTCCTTCCCGCTGGTAGGGACCCATCGGACATGTGTTGCCCCTTTTCAAGGAGCTCATCTTCAGAATCTTCTTCCAAAATTTGATCTTTTCGAATAATTTGGAGTTGTTTACAGAGGGTTGAGGGCTCCTGGGTCTTCTTGTATAATGGGTAGCCAAGATGTTTCTCTGGTTTGTGCTCCGCCACAACCACTCTCTTGGTTTGTCAAGCTTCCTTTCCACTAACTCCTTGAGTAGATCTGGCAGCGGTGTGGATTTTGGGACCAACTTGCACTTCTCCCATGAATGACCCACTAACCTGCAGTACGTGTAAAGCTTTATTAAACTTTCATAAGCAAATCTTACCCAAACAGGGTTATAGTTGTTGTTAGAAAGAAACCCCAAGACAAGGGTCTCCTGAGATCAATATCTACATGCATGCGAACCATGCAGCCCCTGGTTGGCTTACTTGGTTCCACTACAACATTGTCTTCCAGAACTTTCTTAGCAGCACTTAAGAAGAGCTTGTAGTGATGGTCTGAGATGTAGTTGCATGGTATATTTTGTATTTGCAGCAAGATTTTTTGGTGCCAAAGCTTAACCTTCTCCCCAGCACGACCATTCTGCCAAGTAGCTACAAGCATCCAACTGTCTCTAATAGACCACGGACCACGATTAAGGACATGTAGAAGGTCCTCCTCATTTCTAAAGATAAAAAACCATCCACCACTGTCGTCATGACCGACGTCAACTTAGTTGCTTGGATTCCAAACAGTCCTAATAAATTCTTGGATATTCTCTGCCGAAAATTTAATCTGAGGGAAGATCCAAACTTTTATGGTTTTACCCACCACTTCCGTGGATTCTTTAACTAGTTCCACATTTATTTCAACATGAGAACCTACTATGGTGGTGCACTGTGCCAATTCTTTTCTTAACTCGGAAATTTGTTGATCTATAGGAGGTGAGGTCTGCTGGTTTAGTGGTTGTTCTGTTACTTGCGAAGCTTCAGCCATCAGGGATGAGGGATGGTCTCTGACGAACACAACAACAACATATTGCGTAATTAATGGAGGGACATTAAAGGGGAAGCAACAACAGCTAGTGCGAAAGGGAGAAAGCTAACCAAACTGGAACTAAGAAGTTGAGAAGCATTATCAATTAAGAAAAATAAGGTTTATATTCAAAGGAATATATATTAACCCCATATTTGGTAAGACTTGCACTTAAACAAGTAGGAGGTGAACTTGAAATGGATAGGAGAGAAGAGTAAATAGATTGGGCATTTGTTAGTAGTTGTTGAATAGTCATCTCATGATTATGGAAAATAAATTCAGTTGTAACCTGCCAAACGTAATAGAAATCATTACCAATCCCGTTCAAAACTTTAAAACAATAAATTGCAGAGGTTATAAGAGAAAATACATCTATGAGTGCCAAAAAAGGGTTCATTTGGGCTGGAAATGGAATCGCCACCCATCATTTATGGAAGTGGAGGTGATAGGACCTCCGAGAATCGCATTAGAAAAACCGTTTTGGATTAATGGTGACTCCAAAACCCGAGGCACCGACTTACCAGTCCGGGTAAGACTCGGATGGGAGAGGGAAGGGGTTAGGCACCCCTCTCCTAGGTCCAATAGGTGGGGCCCACATGGTAATCCCAAACAAGCACAATAACAATTACTTAATCAAATGAAAGCATGCTAGCAACAAACGGGCAAATCAACAAATCTAAACTACCAATTTTTATCTTTACCTTTTATTGTTATTTTATTTTTATTATTTATTACCTTTTTCCCTTTTTTATTTATTTATATTGTTTATTTATCATTTTTATTATCATTATTGTTTTATCTACTTTTCATGTTATCATTTTTTATTATTTTTATTTTTATTTAATTCTCCAATTATTTATTCCATAATTTTTTCTTAATTATATTTTTATTTTTATTTATTTTTATTATCTTTTATTTCCTTATAGAATCCAATTTGATATCATTTGTTTTATGGAAGTTATATATATATATATATATATATATATATATATATATTTCATAATAATAATTTTTTATATTTTCATTTATTGTTATTATTATTATTATTATTATATTTTTGAATCTTTTATATCTTTTATGTTCTTCTTTTTACTTTTCTCTTTTTTCTCTCTTTTTCTAATTTTAATTAATTTTTTTATTTCATTTTCATTAATAGCACCTTGTTCCACCCCCCCCCCCCCCCAATATATCCTACCTATCAACCTAAATATCCAAATCTGTAACCGGCCTCCATCCTCATTCTCCCAATTTGCAAAGAGGTGAACCAATACTATTCTATCAACTCCTCTGATTCCCCCTTCCCCTTTTCTTTTCTTATACAATTACTTTATTTGTTCACCTTGTTCCTACCGTATATGCTAATGAGAATATCATATCTCTCATCATACCATTCATAACACAAGCTACAAACCATTTTAATTCAAACCTAAATTACTGAGATCTAACTAACCACATAGCATGGAAAGATCAACATTAGATCATATAACTACAGTCTTAAACACAGTCAAAGAGAGGAGGATTGATGGCAATATATGAATAATCTACCTCAGAAACTAATAAGAGACCTAGAAGAAGGATAACAAAATGAAATAGATCCTGTAGCTTCAATAGTCTAATCTCTAAAAACAAACAAAGTAAATTTGAAAACAAAGCTAATGAATAACCATATTATTAATAGCATTCAAACATGAGGAAAACTGATCTCAAAGAAAAAAAAGAAAAACCATAGCAATGTTAACTCGGATCTAGTATACAACATTCATGAAACAGAGCAATTTAACCTTATCAAGCTCTTCATTCATCAAACAAGTCAACTCGACCTTATCAAACACTATATTCATCAAACAGAGCAAATCGACCTTGTCAAGATCTTCATTCACTAAATAAGTCAACTTAACTTTATCGCACCCCATCATTCATCAAACATAGCAACTCAACCCTATCAAGCTATTTGTATTATCAAACAAAGTGACTCGAAAAGTTGTTCGGCTTTCGTTGACCTCTTTCATGTCTTATATCAGTAATCCAAACATAATAATTCATCAAGTGGAAATATTCTTGGGTCCCTTAAGATTTTTTAGGTTTTAAAATTTTTTTCCCAGCATTCATGTATGCTTTATCTCATTCCCCATGGATGCACCATTCCATAGAGACTAGACAGGTGTACAAAAATAAACTTGGATTTTCAATTAATGCTACCTTTGAGAGAATGATTCTCAAAGTCCCTGGCAAAAATCCTCCCGTGCTTCTCTTTGTCTTTGTAGTTCCTTAGGTCGCTACTTTATAACAAAGAGGGGTGGTTGTTAGCACCCATTTTTTTCTCGATCCCCTCTGTAACCCACTTTTCACACTCCAAATGCACGATTGGACCTTACCAACATTTTTAGAATATGACAAAACCCTAGTTTAACTCAGATAGCCTCAAGTCTACCGTCAAATCCACAAAATTCCCTTTCGACGATCCCGATTGTGCCACACCACTACACCTGTTACCCGATCAAACTCCATCACATGAAGCAAAGTTGCTTTTCATCTAATCACACCAAATTTCAACCTTAAATCCCTTGATTTCTCTATTTATCCATCAAAGATTCTATTTCGATGAACTTGACATTGCGATAATTCTCAAACTAAAAACCTACGATCCACACATCCCCAACATGATCAAACCCTCCCAACAGCCTCATAATTCAAATCCATTCACCCTATAACCCAACCAAGAACAATACCAGATAGGCCCAGGCCAAGACCACTTTAGCTTAGAGCCCATTTCCAACCTAAGCCCATAGTAACCTAGAAGCTTACCTAGGCCCAAACCCATATCCCCTTAGTCTATAACTAAAGCCTAAGCTCGAACCCATAGCATCCTAGAAGGCAAACCTAGGCCAAATCCAAATAGGCTTATGCCCAAGCCCATTTATCCTTATTGTCGAAAGCCTTGACCCAAACCCATGGCCATCTAGAAGCCTAACCTAGGACAAAGCCAAATAGGCTTAGGCCCAAGCCCATTTTCCTCTAAGCATTCAACTCAGCCTAGGCTCAAACCCATTGCAACCTAGAAACCTACCTTAGGATCAAGCCCATCTACAACCCAAGCCCAATTCATCCTAGGCCACATAGACCAAGCACAAGCCAAATATCAAGCCCACTCTCAAGCCTAATTTAGCTAAGGCCATATTGGCCATGTGCAGCAATAACCCAAGTCCATTCTAACCCATTCCCACTTCAGCCTAGGCTATACAGGCCAAGCAAAATCCAATATAAGCCCATTTTATCCCAGGCCCAATTTGGCCAAGGCCATATTGGCCATGTTTGGCCTAAGGCCTTACTTATTTCAGCTTAGAGCAAACCTAGCCTAAGCCCATTTCAGCTTATAACTATGCCTAACCTAGGTCCAATACTAAATAGGCCTAGGCCCAAGTCCATTTCATCTTAGAATCAAGTTAAACCCAAGGCCAAATATGCTGAGGCCCAAGCCCATTTTCCTCTAGTATCCAACTAAGCCTAGGTTCAAACCCATTCAACCTAGAAGATTACATAGGCCCAGCCTACTACAACCCAGGCTACATAGGCTACGAACAAGCCAACACTTAAGGCCATTTTCAAGCCTAATCTAGCCTAGGCTACATAGGTGAAGAACAAGCCAAAACTAAAGCACATTTTCAAGCCCAAACCCAAGCCTAGTTCAGCCTAGGCCATATGGGCCAAGGAAAACCTAGTCCAAGCGTAATTCAACTAAGGCCACATAGGCCAAGAAAAACTCAGTCCAAACCCACTCTAGCCCAAGCCTGATTCAACTAAGGCAATGTAGGCCAGATAAGACCCTATTCAAGCCCATTTTATCCCAAGACCATTTCAGCTTAGAATTAAGCCTTACCCAAATCCAATACCAAATTGGCCTAGGCCTAAGTCCACTTCAGCTTAGAGCCCCAATGCCAAATAAGCTTAGGCCCAAGCCTTATCCCAAGCCTATAGCCACCTTTCATAGCCATTAAGTGATTCCCAATATCAATTTGGATGTTCACACCAAGGTTTTGGCAAAGGACTAGGTTAGGGGTTTAATAGAAAACCATGCTCCCTAGATGAATGGTCTACCTTTGGGTCAACGACAATTTGAAAACCATGCACCCTAAGATGGAAGCATGAAAGTGAAACAAACTGCTCAAAATCTCCTTTCTTCCTCCTTTGTTGTTTGGAGATAGCATACTTCATGCCTTCTTTTTCTTCCTTTGTTGTTTGTAGGTCAATGTAAAATTTCTCCCTCCAAAGTCTGACAAACTAAGGTAAGGTAAACGTTTTGGATGAACATGAGTTCAACCTTGAAAGTCTGTGGCTGATTCTCTTGGTATTTATAATAATTCTATGTCCATGATAAAGGGATAAATACAACAATTTGAAAATTTAAAAGGAGGTTAAAACAAAATATACCTATCAAAGAAACTGATGTGGCTATCTATGAGAATTTGGACTCTGATGCGTGAAACGGGGGGTGTACACACAATGAGCTTGGAAAGAAATTTAAGAAACCGTGGTAAAGCAATGGGCTTTGTGAAAACGTTAGCTATCTACTCAGAGGTGGGAGTGAACTATACAAAGAGTGTGTTGTTAGCAACCTTTTCCCGCACAAAATGAATGTCAAGTTTGATGTGCTTAGTACGGGAGTAATGAAGTGGATTGGAGGCAAAGTGTTTAGCTCCCAGGTTTTCACACCAAATAACAGGAGTGGTGGACAATGAAAAACCAAGTTTAAGCAATAACATACGAAACCAAGTAACTTCAGTAGCAGTGGAGGCAAGGCTTCGATATCCTAATCCCGTGTTGGATCAGGAAATGGTGCTTTGTTTCTTAGAGCTCCAAGAGACAAAGTTGGAACCAAGAAAAACACAATGATCCCCTTGAGAGTAGTTCACCCAATCTGCATCAGAGAAAGCAATGATGGAGGTGGACTTCATTGGTTGAGAAAAAGGCCATAGTCGATGGTACATTTGAGGTACTGTAAGACACGTTTAGTAGCTGACTAGTGTTCAAATGTGGGAGCTTTGAGAAATTAACAGAGCTTATTAACAGAAAAAGCTATGTCATGTCGTGTAAGGGTGACGTATTGCAGTGCACCCATGACATTACGAAAGAGGGAAGGATCTTATAGAAGATGACCAGAGTCAACAACCAATTTAGTAGAAGCAGGCATAGGAGTAGGCATGGGTTTTGCGTTCATGTAAATGAGTGCATGTCAAGAGATGTTGCACATATTTGTGCTGAGATAAATGAAGTCCAGTGATAGTACGGTGCACCTCAAGACCAATGAAATAATGGGCCTCACCAAGATCCTTTAAAGCAAATTGAGAGGACAATTAAGCAGTGAGAGAGAAGAAAGCAATGACCTCTGAGAGCCAATTACTAAGATGTCGTCTACATAGATGAGTAAGATAAGAATGTCACCCCTATCATGCTTAAAGAAAAGACAAGTGTCAGCTCGAGACTCATGAAAACCCAAGGATAGTAGATAGTGATGTAGTCGTGTGAACCATGTATGAGGAGCTTGCTTTAACCCATACAACGGTTGGCTCAATTTGCAAACATAAGAGGGATGGCGAGGGTAAATATAACCCACTAACTGTTTGATACAAATTTTCTCATATAAAATGTCATTGAGAAAAGCATTATTGACATCAAGTTGATGAATGGGCCAATGATAAGAGAGAGAATAGTCTTTATAGTAGTGGATTTAACTATTAGACTAAATGTCTCATCATAATCTAGGCCCGCTTCTTGAGTGTACCCTTTTGCAACAAGATGGGCTTTGAAGCGCTCAATAGACCCGTCAGGTTTGTGCTTGATCTTGTAAACCCATTGATTGCAATAAGATTCTTATTTGAGTGTGGTGGAACCAAAGTCCAAGTATTGTTATTGAGGAGGACTTTGAATTCGTCGGCCATGGCAAGAACCCATATAGGGTTTTTAGAAGCCTGGGTAAAACACATGAGTTCTGTCTCACAAAGTGGGCTGAGGCTGATTGTGTGGGCATACCAAGGATTGGGCTGAAATACCCCTTTCTTGGCACATGTTACTATGGGATGAGTTGATGCATGGACTATGGATGGTAATATAAGCATATTAGTAGTAGAAGAAGGCTCAGTGAAAATGGGTGATGAAGATAGTAGAGGTGCTGATGAATCGGGATACTAATTCAAGTCCCTATGTAAACCAATAGAGGTTGTATAGGCTGTACCAACAAGCTTCTGCGGAGTAATCTTTTCTACGTTTTTTATTGTTTCTAGAGGCCTAACAAGTAACAGAGTAAACACTATATTGTAGCAACAGAATTCTTTGCCCGTGGTTGTAAATTGATTTACTTGCAATGGGTTTGTCACGTCCCATAATTCGTTGTTTAAACTAACCTACTGCAACGGTACCTAAACCAAACCGAAGCTAATATTTGATAAAATACTTAGGACCGTGGCTACTTGGGGGTTAACGCGCACTCCCCAAAATTCTTGGCATGCGTTCCCTCCATTCTCTCTCTTTTAACCCAATGACCTATTTCTAACCCTCATTCATTTCCCCACTATTGTTTTCTCTCTTCCTTTCTCCTTCTCTCTCCTGTTCTCTCCCCCTTTCTTCTACCTATATTTCTTTTCCTCTATCATTCTCTATTTTCTCCTTTATTTTTCCTCTCTTTATCTCTCTCTCACTTTCTTTCGACTATGGATTTGCAAATAAAAGGTGTGCATACCTTTATTTCAATAGAGCCTCATTTCAATAAACATTTCAGAGTCAGACTGAAAAATAGAAAAAGAGAAAGAAAAAGAGAGAGAGACAATACAGCCGAATGGTGGGTGTGACACCTTGTGTTAATCGACACCTTAAAAGTTATATTTATATTAAAAGGTAAAAGGACAAATCTGCCCTTAATATACAAAAGAAAAAGAATAAATAATATTTATACAACAAGGGAAAAGAAGAAGTATAAAATTACCCCTACAGCTAGTTTCCTAGTTCTCTACACTCCCCCTCAAACTGATGCCTAGGAATAAGCATCAGTTTGCTCATGATAAATAGATGTCAAGCTTGAATCATTGCTTTAGTTAACAAGTTTGCTAGTTGGAGTCCGGAGTAGACATGAGGAAGAGATATGATACCCCCAAGAAGAAGATCGCGGATGAAATGACAATCAACTTGTATGTGTTTGGTGCGCTTGTAGAAGATGGGGTTGGAAGCAATTTTAATTGCACTAATATTGTTTGCATACAGAGGGACAAATGATGTTGGCCCATTAAGTGTTTCAAATAGAAGAGCCCGAAACCATATGATCTCACTACACACGGAAGACATAGCCTTATATTCAACTTTAGTAGAAGATTTGGACACAGTAGCTTGCTTCTTGCACTTCATGAGATAAAAGAATTGCCTAAGAAAACACACCAGCCAGTAGTGGATCATCGGGTGTCAGGGCATCCAACCTAATCAGCATTTGCATAGGGTATGAGTTTAATAGGGGATGGGGAGAAAAAAAATATACCATGTGATAGGGTACCTAGCACATATCTAATGATCTGATGAACTGTAGATAAATGAGGTTGTCTTGGAGAAGACACAAACTGGCTTACTATCTAAATTGCATAAGATATATCTGGATGAGCCATGATGAGATAGATCAAGCTGCCCACTAGTTGATGATAAGGGTAGGATCTTCAAGAGGAGAACCATCATCTTTGCTGAGTTTCAGATTCAGTTCTAGTGGAGTGTCCACAATCTTTGAATCACTAATATTTTCCAGTTTAATAAGATCAATCGCATACTTTTGTTGATTAACAAAGTAGTATCGAGAGTTTCTGCTCACTTCAAGGCCTAATAAGTATGTCAAAGGCCCCAAGTCCTTCATCTTAAAGGACTTACTAAGTAATTGTTGTAGCCTAACAATTCCTTCTATGTCATCCCTTGTAATGTGTATATCATCCACATAAAGGAGTAATATCGTTACTCCTTGCTTCTACCTTAGGGTGAATAAGGAGAAATCAGAAAAAATCTAGATAAAGCCAACATCAGTGATGACAGATTTGAACTTCTCAAACCAGGCCCTAGGAGCTTGATTCAGGCCATAAAGTTACTTCTTCAAATGACAAACAAGTTGCAGATCTGTACAATATCCCAGAGGAGGCTTCATGTAGATTATCTTTCAACTCCCCATGGAGAAAATCATTCTTGACATCCATCTGATGAATTGTCTATTGTTTGATTGTAGACACAACCATCAAAAGTCGTATAGTGGTCATCTTAGCTACAAGACCAAAGGTCTCCTCATAGTTTATCCCATATTCCTGTTTGTAGCCTTGTACAACAAGCCCAGCTTTGTATCTGTCTAGGCTTCCATTAGATTTTAGTTTCATAGAATATACCCATCGACTTCCTATGAGAGATGTCTCAAGTGGAGCTTTGACTAGGTCCCAAGTATCATTCTCAAGAAGAGCTCGAATCTGAAAATCCATTGCATCTTTCTAGTGTGGATAAGATCTGGGAATGTCTATGGTAGATAAAATGAAAGAAAATGAGCTATGGTTTGGTGAATAACCATAACGGTTAGGTGGATGAGAAATTCTAGAGGAACGACATAAAGTATGAGCAATGGGTTTAGAAGGAAGGTCTTCAACACTTACTGAGGCAGCTAGAGTGATCGAACCAACAACTAGAGGTAGAGCAAAGGTGGGGATGGAGATTGAAGAAGGCAGTTGCTTCCAAAAGTTGGTCTAAAGTTGTTGCGAAGGTGACAATGGAGTATCCGAGGTATTTGTAGAATCAAAACTGTGCAACAAGGAAATAAAAGGAGCTGGAAATTTCACAATATGTTCAAAAAATGACACACTTTCAAGAAAAAATATATTATGAGAAATTCGAAGACGACGAACCAAAGGGTCATAGCAAAGATACCCTTTATGTTTAGAGTTGTACCCCATAAAAGCACACAAAGCTGCTTGTGTAGTTAACTTTGTGCGCTCATGGGGAGGAAGGTGAACAAAACAAGCACATCCAAATACTCTGAGCATAGATAGGTCTAGGGATTGAAATGGAGATGAGTTATTCAAAACTGATGACGGAAGACAATTTATGAGATACACAACAGTGCTGGCCGCCTTCACCCAAAACCAAGAGGGTAAGTGGGAATCCTGTAGAAGAGTTCTGACTACACTCAAGACATGCCCATTTTTCCTTTCTACAACCCCGTTTTGTTGTGGGTGCCTAGACAGGACTTTTGGGTTTGAATTCCATGTTATTTTAAATAGTTTTGGAAATCCCCATCAGTATACTCTCTCCCTGAATCCGGTCCTAGCACACAAAATTGGGCATCAAATTGAATGGTAACATAAGTGTGAAAGAAATGTTGAAATATGGTGTACACTTCAAATTTCTTTCAAAGAAAATAAGCCCAAGTGAAATGAGTGCAGTCATCAATAAAGGCTACAAAATATTTAAAACTCATCCATAAAACAACTGGAGACAACCAAACATCACTCTGTATTAAATAAAAAGGTTGTTGCATGTTCAGAATGAAAAGGAAAAGGCAAAATATGTCTCTTACATAAGCCACAAGTAATGCAATCTTTATTCACATTCTTAAAAGAAACATTAGAAACAGGTAAACAACCAGAAAAAAACAATTAGTCAAGTTTCTTAGAGAAAGGAAGGCCCGATCGTTTATGCCACAACTGCCAATCTTTATTACAATTAACATATTCAAAACTAGAAGTAGTAAAAATCAAACATGAAGTAGAAGTAGGCACAATTTTATTCTTCTCAAATTCTAGAGCAAAGGGTCTTCCTAGTCTACGCTCATTCCCCTTCACCTTGTTAGCTTGCCAGTCCTGTATCAAACAACCATTAGAAGTAAATGAGACATTGTTACTGATGTAACCGTTTCTGGTCACGTACCAACTTTTTTTTTATTTTTTTAGCTAAGTACCTTGTCATTTGACATGCTCCCAAGAGAGGATGGTGGAGCTCCCTAGTGGTGAACTACCTGGGGGAGTGCTATGCCGAGCTGCCCGAGCTATGCTGAGCTAGGGACAGCTATGCCGAGCTCCCTGATGGCTATCTAGGGGAGAGCTATGCCGAGCTGCATGAGCTATGCCGAGCTCCCTGATGGCTAACTGCCTGGGGGAGAGCTATGCTGAGCTCCCTGGTGGTGAGCTACCTTGGTGGACTCGTCATTTGACCTACTCCTAGGCGGCCTGTAACTCAGAGGATGGTGGAGCTCCCTGGTGTAGCGCAACCCAACTGCCCTCTGCGTGAGGTGATCTCCTCTCCTTTGTAGGCGACGGGAGCTGAGGGACCTGCGAGAACTCCATCTTTTCCTCCTCTTTGTAGGCGGCGGGAGCTGAGGAACCTGCGAGAACTCCATCTTTCCTCTTCTTTGTAAGCGACGAGAGCTTGAGGAACTTGTGAGAAATGACCCAGGGGGTCTGGGGGTATTTACCCGCTGGGGACTCTCTGATGCCTAAGTTAGCACTATGATTATAGAGAACTTAAAGATGATATTAGAGGAATGAGAGAGCTAGAGAATAGGGATTACCTCCATTTTTTCATTCTCTCCCCTTGCCTTTGGGGGTTGGAGTCCTTATATAGCGATGTCCTAACAAATCAGGCAAGACGGCGATTGCAGGCAGCTGTTGCAGAGTATGGCTCTGCCAGGCAAGGCGACGCTTGGCGAGAGACGTGGGTGCAGGTCTCCAGATCTGTTAGGTATGGTGGTCAGGCAGGAGATCTTCTTATGATACTCCAAACTGTTCTTCTATACCGAGCTACCCTACAAGTGGCGAGCTGCTTGGGGTAGTTATGCCAAACTCCTTGGGCTATGCCGAGCTGCTTGTGGCGAGCTCTACCGAGCTGCTTGTGGCGAGCTCTGCCGAGCTGCCTGGCTCCTTGGTGGCGAGCTCCTTGGAGAGTTGCCTAGCTCCTTGGCGAGCTCTTTGGTGAGCTACCGAGCTCCTTGGCGAGCTCCTTGGTGAGCTACCGAGTTCCTTGGAGGAAGCCTTCATGCACGTTGACCAACTTCTGGAACGTGGGTCGGCCTCCACGGATCATGGGGTATGCATGTCGAGTTTATCGGTGGGCACATCTTATGGGTTCCTAGGTCGGCCAGGTCGGGTCATGTGCCAAGCTGATCTAGGTCGACTAGGTCGGCCAGGTTGGATCATGTGTCGGGATGATCCAGGTTGACTAGGTCGGCCAGGTCGGATCCTGTGCCGAGCTAATCTAGGTCAGCTAGGTCGGCTAGGGCGGATCATGTGCCAAGCTGATCCAGGTCGGCCAGGTCGCGCAAGCCGCGTGTAGGCTGCACGCCAGGCAGTGTGCAGCCCGTGTGCCATGCAGCGCGCGGGCCATGCCAGGTCAGATCATGTAATAGGCTGATCCAGGTCGGACAGGTCACGCAGGCTGTGCAGCCACGCTAGGCAGCGCACAGGCCGCGCCAAGCAGTGCGCAGGCCGCCTGTAGGCCACGCGTAAGCCACGCGTAGGCCGCGCCAGGTCGGTGCCCGGGTGGGACACCAACTTGGTAAGTTGTTGCCTGGGTGTCACCTAGTTTTCACGAGGTGCCATGTGTCACAATTTCACTGGAGGGCCAAATCTACCCTCATCATTTGCCCCCCACTCCCGAGCTAAGAGTAACTCAGTGAAGGGACTATTCTTCTTTTGGCCTGTAAATCGATGAGCTAGTAAGTGCAGATCCAATTCCTTAGGCCTTGGGAGCCATCTGTATGTGGCGAGCTACCTACAAGTAGCGAGTTGCCTATAAGGTGAGGAGGTCTTCGCCAATTCAGTGGTGCAGCCCTTAGGCTCTGGGGGCAACTTATATTTCACTTTTGCTAATTTTGCCCATTCTGAGGAAGCAATTGGGTATTTAGCAATAATGTGGCCCATAGGCTTTGGGAGCGACTTGTAGTTTACTCTTCTTGACTTTGCCCATGCCGAAGAGGCGACTGGGTCTTAAGCAGTAATGTGGCTCATAGGCTTTGCCTGTGAGGTGTCGGGCTGACCAGGTGCCGAGCTGACTAGGTGCTGAGCTACCTGTGAGGTGCCGAGCTGACCAGGTGCCGAGCTATCTGAGGTGTCGGGCTAACCGGGTGTCGAGCTACCTGAGGTGTCGGGCTGACCAGGTGCCGAGCTACCTGTGATTGCGCTCAGCCTCGTAATGCCGATCACCCCCTCCTACAAGAAGCTACTAGGAGCTCGACCTTCGGGGGCAGCACTACTAACTTTACGTCACCAACTCACATGGGAGCCTTGGAAGGCTCGACCAACAAGGGTGCCTATGTAGTCCGTTGGCCACCAATTCCAGCGGAAGCCATGAAGAGCTCATCTTTGTAGAAGGGACCTTGTGGAGAGCACTGATGAGGTTTTATCTGAATTGAAAGTATGGTTGGTAGAGCTACTTAGTCTATTAGCTCCCTGCATAGTCTTTGAGTTCATAAAAAATGTAAATTATAAAGCGATAGCTTCAATTTCTGAAAAGTGAGGACTTAGCTTTCTGGGAGAAGAGGACCTAGCTTTCATAGGATAAGAACTTAGCTTTGATAAGATGAGAACTTAGATGTTGTAGGATGAGAACTTAGCTTTTTGTAGCGTGTTCCCACAGATGGTGCCAATTGATGTAACCGTTTCTGGTCACATACCAATTTTTTTTATTTTTTTGGCTAAGTACCTTGTCAATAGACATGCTCCCAAGAGAGGATGGTGGAGCTCCCTGGTGGTGAACTGCCTGGGGGAGAGCTATGCCGAACTTCTCGAGCTTTGCCGAGTTGGGGAGAGCTATGCCGAGCTCCCTGATAGCTGTCTGGGGGAGAGTTATGCCGAACTGCCCGAGCTATGGTGGGCTGGGGAGAGCTATGCTGAGCTACCCAAGCTATGCCGAGCTCCTTGATGGCTAACTACCTAGGGGAGAGCTATGCTAAGCTCCCTGGTGGTGAGCTACCTTGGTGGATTCATCATTTGACCTGCTCCTAGGCGGCCTATAACTCAGAGGATGGTGGAGCTCCCTGGTGTAGCGCAACCCCACTGCCCTTTGCATGAGGTGATCTCCTCTCCTTTGTAGGTAGCAGGAGCAGAGGGACCAACGAGAACTCCATCTTTTCCTCCTCTTTGTAGGTGGCGAGAGCTGAGGAACCTGCGAGAACTCCATCTTTCCACCTCTTTGTAGGTGGTAGGAGCTTGAGGAATCTGTGAGAACTGAACCAGGGGGCCTGGGGATATTTACCCGATGGGGACTCTCCGATGGCTAAGTTAGCACTCTATTGTAGAGAGCTTGAAGATGATATTAGAGGAATGAGAGAGCTAGAGCAGGGATTACCTCCATTTTTTCATTCTCTCCCCTTGCCTTTGGGGGTTGGAGTCTTTATATAGCGGTGTCTTGTCAAATCAGGCATGACCGCCTTTGTCAAGACAGGCATAACCGCCTCTGTCTCTCTGCCGCAGTCATCGCTGTCAAAGCTGAGGCAACAGGTGCAGGCAGCTGTTGCAGAGTACGGCTCTACCAGGCAAGGGGTCGCCTGGCGAGAGACGTGGGCGTAGGCCTCTAGATCTGTCAGGTATGGTTGTCAGGCAGGAGATCTTCCTGCAATACGCCAAACTGCACTTCTTTACTGAGCTACCCTACAAGTGGCGAGCTGCCCGGGGGAGCTATGCCAAGCTCCTAGGGCTATGCCGAATATCTTGTGGCGAGCTCTGCCGAGCTGCCTGGCTCCTTGATGGTGAGCACCTTGGCGAGCTCCTTAGAGAGCTGCCTAGCTCCTTGGCGAGCTCTTTGGTAAGCTACCGAGCTCCTTGGCAAGCTCCTTGGTGAGCTACCGAGCTCCATGGCGAGATCCTTGGTGAGCTAGCGAGCTCCATGGAGGTAACCACCATGCACGTTGACCAACTTCCGAATCATGGGCTGGCCTCCACGGGTTGTGGGGTATGCATGTCAAGTTTATCGGTGGGCATGTCTTATGGGTTGCCAGGTCTGCTAGGTCGGGTCGTGTGCCAGGCTGGTCCAGGTCGGCTAGGTTGGCCAGGTCAGATCTTGTGTCGGGCAGATCCAGGTCAACTAGGTCGGCCAGGTCGGATCATATGTCGGGTTGATCCAGGTTGGCTAGGTCGACCAAGGCGGATCATGTGCCAAGCTGATCCAGGTCGGCCAGGTCGCACAGGCTGCGTGCAGGCTGCGCGCCAGGTAGTGTGCAGGCCACGCGCTTGGCAACGTGCAGGCCATGTGCAGGCTGCTCGCCAGGGTAGTGCCCGGGTGTGACACCAACTTGGTAAGTTGCTGCCTGGGTGTCTCCTAGTTGTCACGAGGTGCGACATGTCACAATTTCACTAGAGGGCCAAATCTGCCCTCATCATTTGCCGCCCACTCCCGAGATGAGAGTAACTCAATGAAGGGAGTATTCTTCTTTTGGCCTGTAAGTCGATGAGCTTGTAAATGCCGATCCAATTCCTTAGTCCTTGGGAGTCGTTTGTATGTGGCGAGCTGCCTACAAGTAGCGAGCTGCCTATAAGGTGAGGAGGTATTCGCCAATTCAGTCGTGTAGCCCATAGGCTCTAGGGGCAACTTATATTTCACTTTTGCTAATTTTGCCAATGCTGAGGAAACAACTAAGTATTTAGCAATAATGTGGCCTGTAGGCTTTGGGAGTGACTTGTAGTCCACTTTTCTTGACTTTGCCCATGTCGAAGAGGCGATTTGGTCTTAAGTAGTAATGTGGCTCGTAGGCTTTGCCTCTGAGATGTCGAGCTACCTGTGAGGTATCGGGCTGACCAGGTGCCGAGCTGACTAGGTGTTGAGCTGCCTGTGAGGTGTCGGGCTGACTAGGCACCGAGCTGACTAGGTGCCGAGCTACCTAAGGTGTCGTGCTGACCAGGTGCTGAGCTACCTGTGATTGCGCTGAATCAGCCTCATAATGCCGGTCACCCTCTCCTACAAGAAGCTACTAGGAGCTCGACCTTCGGGGGTAGTACTACTAACTTTAGGTCACCAACTCACATTAGAGCCTTGGAAGGCTCGACCAACAAGGGTGCCTATGTAGTCCATTGGCCACCAACTCCTGCGGAAGCCACGAAGAGCTCATCTTTGTAGAAGGGACCTTGTGGAGAGGACTGATGAGGTTTTATCTGAATTGAAAGTATGGTTGGTAGAGCTACTTAGTCAGTTAGCTCCCTGCATAGTCTTTCAGTTCATAAAAAATGTAAACTATAAAGCGAAAGCTTCAATTTCTAAAATGTGAGGACTTAGTTTTCTAGGAGAAGAGGACCTAGCTTTCGTAGGATAAGAACTTAGCTTTGGTAAGATGAGAACTTAGCTTTTGTAGGATGAGAACTTAGCTTTTTGTAGCGTGTTCCCATAGATGGCGCCAATTGATGTAACCGTTTCTGGTCATGTACCAATTTTTTTATTTTGTTGGCTAAGTACCTTGTCATTAAACCTGCTCCCAAGAGAGGATGGTGGAGCTCCCTGGTGGTGAACTACCTAGGGGAGAGCTATGTCGAGCTGCTTGAGCTATGCCGAGTTGGGGGGAGCTATGCTGAGCTCCCTGATAGCTGTCTAGGGGAGAGCTATGCTGAGCTAGGGAGAGCTATACTGAGTTGCCCGAGCTATGCTGAGCTCCCTGATGGCTAACTGCCTGGGGGAGAGCTATGCTAAGCTCCCTGGTCGTGAGCTACCTTGGTGGACTCGTCATTTGACCTGCTCCTAGGCGGCCTATAACTCAGAGGATGGTGAAGCTCCCTGGTGTAGCGCAACCCCACTGCCCTTTGCATGAGGTGATCTCCTCTCCTTTGTAGGTAGCAGGAGCAGAGGGACCTGCGAGAACTTAATCTTTTCCTCCTCTTTGTAGGCAGCGGGAGCTGAGGAACTTGCGAGAACTCCATCTTTCCACCTTTTTGTAGGTGGCGGGATTTTGAGGAACCTGTGAGAACTGAACCAGGGGGCCCGAGGATATTTACCCAACGGGGACTCTCCGATGGCTAAGTTAGCACTCTGATTGTAGAGAGCTTGAAGATGATATTAGAGGAATGAGAGAGCTAGAGAGCAGGGATTACCTCCATTTTTTCATTTTCTCCCCTTGCCTTTGGGGTTTGGAGTCATTATATAGTGATGTCCTTTCAAATCAGGCGTGACCACCTCTATCAAGTTAGGCATAACCGCCTCTGTCTCTCTACCGTAGTTGTCGCTGTCAAAGCTGAGGCAGCGGGTGTAGGCAGCTGTTGCAGAGTACTGCTCTTCCAGGCAAGGCACCGCCTGGCGAGAGACGTGGGCATAGGTCTCCAGATCTATCAGGTATGGTTGTCAGGTAGGAGATCTTCCTACGATACGCCAAACTGCTCTTTTGTACCGAGCTACCCTATAAGTAGCAAGCTGCCCAAGGGAGCTATGCCGAGCTCCTTGGGCTATGCCGAGCTGCTTGTGGCGAGCTCTACTGAGCTGCCTGGCTCCATGGTGGTCCTTGGCGAGCTCCTTAGAGAGCTGCCTAGCTCCTTGGCGAGCTCTTTGGTGAGCTACCGAGCTCCTTGGCAAGCTTCTTGGTGAGCTACCGAGCTCCATGGCGAGCTCCTTGGTGAGCTACCGAGATCCTTGGAGGTAACCGCCGTGCATGTTGACCAACTTCCAGAACGTGGGCTGGCCTCCATGGATCGTGGGGTATGCATGTGCCAGGTTGATCCAGGTCGGCTAGGTCGGCCTGGTCGGATCATGTGTCGGGCTGATCCAGGTTAGCTAGGTCAGCCAGGTCGGATCATATGCCGAGTTGATCCAGGTCAGCTAGGTCGGCCAGGGCGGATCATGTGCCAAGCTGATCCAGGTCGAGCAGGTCGCGCAAGCCACATGCAGGCCATGCGCCAGGCAGTTTACAGGCCGCATGCAGGCCGTGCGATTGGCAGCGCGCAGGCCGCTATTAGGACGGTGCCCAGGTGTGACACCAACTGGAGGGCCAAATCTGCGCACATCATTTGCCACCCACTCTCGTACCTAGAGTAACTCGGTGAAGGGAGTATTCTTCTTTTGGCCTGTAAGTCGACGAGCTAGTAAGTGCCGATCTAATTCCTTAGGCCTTGGGAGTCGTTTGTATGTGGCGAGCTGCCTACAAGTAGCGAGCTACCTATAAGGTGAGGAGGTATCCGCCAATTCATGGTGTATTCCTTAGGCTCTGGGGGCAACTTATATTTCACTTTTGCTAATTTTGCCCATGCTGAGGAAGCAACTATGTATTTAGCAATAATGTGGCCCGTAGGCTTTGGGAGCAAATTGTAGTCCACTCTTCTTGACTTTGCCCATGCCGAAGAGGCGACTGGGTCTTAAGCAGTAATGTGGCTCGTACGCTTTGCTTGTGAGATGCCGAGATACCTGTGAGGTGTCGGGCTAACCAGGTGCCGAGCTGACTAGGTTCTGAGCTGCCTGTGAGGTGTCGGGCTGACCAGGTGCCGAGCTACCTGTGAGCTACCGAGCTGACCAGGTGACGGGCTGACCGGGTGCCAAGCTACCTGTGATTGCGCTGAATCAGCCTCGTAATGTCAGTCACCCACTCCTACAAGAAGCTACTAGGAGCTCGACCTTCGAGGGCAGCACTACTAACTTTAGGTCACTAACTCACATGGGAGCCTTGGAAGGCTCGACCAATAAGGGTTCCTATGTAGTCCGTTGGCCACCAACTTCCACGGAAGGCACGAAAAGTTCATCTTTGTAGAAGGGACCTTGCGGAGAGGATTGATGAGGTTTTATCTGAATTGAAAGTAAGGTTGGTAGAGCTACTTAGTCTGTTAGTTCCCTGCATAGTCTTTGAGTTCATAAAAAATGTAAACTATAAAGCGGTAGTTTCAATTTCTAAAAATTGAGGACTTAGCTTTCTGGGAGAAGAGGACTTAGCTTTCGTTGGATGAGAACTTAGCTTGGGTAAGATGAGAACTTAGCTTTTTGTAGCGTGTTCCCACAGACAACGCCAATTGGTGTAACCGTTTCTGGTCACATACCAATTCTTTTTATTTTTTTGGCTAAGTACCTTGTCATTAAACCTATTCCCAGGAGAGGATGGTGGAGCTCCCTAGTGGTGAACTGCTTGGGGGAGAGCTATGCCGAGCTGCTCGAGCTATGCCGAGTTGGGGAGAGCTATGCCGAGCTCCCTGATAGCTGTCTGGGGGAGAGCTATGCTGAACCGCCCGAGCTATGCTGAGCTGGGGAGAGCTATGCCAAGCTGCCTGAGCTATGCCGAGCTCCCTGATGGCTAACTGCCTGGGGGAGAGCTATGCTAAGCTCCCTGGTGGTGAGCTACCTTGGTGGACTCATCATTTGACCTGCTCCTAGGTGGCCTGTAACTCAGAGGATGGTGGAGCTCCCTGGTGTAGCGCAACCCCACTACCCACTTAATGAGGTGATCTCCTCTCCTTTGTAGGCGGCAGGAGTAGAGGGACCTACGAGAACTCCATCTTTTCCTCCTCTCTGTAGGCAGCGTGAGCGGAGGAACCTGCAAGAACTCCATCTTTCCACCTCTTTGTAGGTGGCGGGAGCTTGAGGAACCTATGAGAACTTCCCACCACTCCCATTAAGCCATATCACCCAACTCCTAAAAATATTCTTATAATCTCTCTCCTAAGGTATCTCATTTAAATCAATAGGAAAGTATCATGTTGCCTCACTCCCTAATCAATTCATAAAATGCATCCCCTCCAATCTATATCCACTCTTCCTCATTTAAAATATTCACATTAATTAATAAATAGTTAAACAACGTTAATATTTAATCCCAAAATTAATGAATATAGTTAGTAACTTACCAAAAATTAAATATTCTTATTAGTACGGTTAGTAAATTACCAAAAATTAATAAATATTATTATTAATTAACTCATTAACAACATTTTATAGAAATTGAAAACTCTTTAACTAATTTCTATAAAATTGAGAATTATATGTAACAATTATCAAAAAGTATAAAATTTTAGTTATTGTTATTATTATAATTAATAACCAAATACAAATGGGTGAACAAAATATTATAATGTTAAAAAATGAAATTATTAATTAATTTATATTGAGAAATTAAAGATAAATTAGTATAATTTGTTAATAAGCTACCAAATAAAAAATATATTTAATAACAATTTAAAAAAAAATCAATAAATCCCCATAGTTACACAAATTTAATAAATTTTTCAAAAATTTTCATAAAATTGCATTTTTGTAAAAAAAAAACATTTTTGAAATTAAAAGATATAAAATATTTGAAAGTTTATTTAAAATGCGTTAAATAATTATTAAGAATTATTAAAATATTTTGGAAATTTTAGGAAAATTTATTACATTTGATAGATTTTGGAATACCATTGAAAATTTATGTAATTTTCATTGCAAATTATTGAAAATTATTAAAGATAAATGACTATGGGAAATGAAAAACTATAATTTGAACAAATAATTACACAAATTATTAAGATAAATTAGTATAATATTGGAAAAATGAATTATTGGTTAGTTTATATTATAAATATAAGATAAATTAGTATAATTCTATAAGTAAAACACTTTAAAAAAATACATTATTTAATAAAAATTTAATTAAATTTGAATAAATTTTCAAAATCATACAAGTACAATAAATTTTCCAAAACTTTCATTATATTACATTTTTTAATATTAAAGACAATTTAGTGTACTTTTAGAAATTTACCATGTGGTTGATACTCAATATATCATTTTGATCATTTCTATCATCAAATTGAATATTGGGTTGACGGGGACAGTGTTTTCAAAACTGGATCAGACCAGATGATTAGACCGAAAAATGGGAACCGAACATTGTTTCACCTCAAAACCGCTTTTTGTCCAAAAACCTTTTATTTGGTTAGCGAACCGCTGGCCTGAGTGGTAGAACTGTCAACCCGGACAATAGTTTTTGGCCATTTTTTGTTTTTCTAATTTTTTTTTGTTAGAGCGGGTCATCCGTTTGGACTGAACAGTCAAACTATTCAACCCTAGAACGGTTCCCTATCCGATCCAATTTTAAAAACCTTGGACGGAGAGTGGGTGCCTTGCCTTGAGCTTGGCTTGGTGTGTGGCATGGCCTGGCCCATGGACCAACCCGACCCATGGCACAGGCATGTGTAGGCTCGAGCCGTGGGCTGTGCCGAATCGACCCCCCAAATTATCCTAGAGGAGGTAGGCACGGTCCAGGATATCTCATGGGCCAGTACGGCATGACACACTTTGTGCGAGCCACATGTGGGTCGTGTCATGCCAACCCAGCACGACCCAAGTTACACATCTACTTGAACCCGCCCAATACTGGGGACGGGACAGGGAAATTCGAAGATTCTCTATCCTTGATGAGGAGTGGGGTGCCTTTGCCCTGAACTTGCTCGACATTGAGGAGTGGTTACCTTGCCCTAAACCCGCGTGACACTAGGGACGGGGTAGAGTGTCTTGACTATGGGACAGGGAAAGGGATTGGGTGCCCTACCCTAAACCCACCCTGTTGTCATTCCTATATAATTTTTAATCATTAGTGGAATTAATAAATATGCTAGCTTTTATAATTATTTTTATTTATTTAAAATTAATCAAAATTCCAATTAAAAATAATAAAAAAATAACAATTATTAAAATTACTATAAATTATTAATAAAAATAAATTTATTAAAAGTATTTGTTCATATTCAATTAAAAATAATTATTTTTTATAAATCAACATTAAATGAAAAATAAAATTATTAAATCTTTCAGATTTTCCCGTGCATCACACGGGTCCTTCTAGTTTACCATGATGGATAAACTTTAAACTAATCACGTGTTTCTTAAATGATGGTATAAGGTTCATCAAAAGAGTTATTAGAAGGTATTCTATGAAGATTCACTATTGTGATTTGTTTTCCATATTCTATTGTCGTCTTCCGGAGGCACAATTGAGCCCTATAAAGGTGCACCAAGATGTGTTTGGAAGGTCAATCCAGATGAAACCAGAATAAATAATGGAAAATCAAAAGATATGAAAATGAAACAGATTTTCATATTTTGAGCCAATGCATGTCCTTACAATGTTCATGGCTGAGAAAGTGTAGGAATTAGCTGAACAATTATGCTCTGATGTTTTAGGAATTTTTCATTTACCCTTATAATTTCCTTAATATATATTTTGTTCATTTACTTCAATAATCGTATGAATGTATTGATCTAAACAGATGAAGATTATATGTTTGCATATTTTGGATATGATCCATGGGGTATCATTCCATGATTTTTTGGATAATTTATAAGATCAGAAGAGCTTGTTAGTAACTAAACAAAGCTTTAAAAATATACAATCATGTCTAGAACCAGATAGTGGCTAGAAAAAAAAAGCTCTCAAATGGAAAAACCCAAACCAATTGGGCCTAAAAATAGCCAATAAGATCTCTCTTAAATACTATTAAAAATTCTTTTCTCTGGAGACCTGGATTTTTTAATGTATTTTATCAAAGTTTAGTTTCACAACTTGAGGGCGAGGTGTCCTACTTGGTGGGTCCATCCCTAGATAATGTCATCTATATAAAAGTCTAGTGCTTGGACTTTAGGTAACTCTAATGGTGATGATATCCATCGGCCCTTGGTCAACTATTGTTTCTACGACAATATTATAACATTTGTTTCCATCCTTTTTTTATATTTTCATTATACTAATATTACAGTTAAGTAATATACATATATAAAGCCAAAGGAGTGTCTTAATCATGTATAGAGAATAGCAATTAGTTAATTTAGAGTAAAGCATACAGACCAATTGGGTTGGGAGATGGTTAGACTGAAAACTACAGGCCTGGGCAGGGATTTAAATAGTTTCATGTCCAA
The DNA here is from genome assembly GCF_056320005.1 of Nelumbo lutea. NCBI lineage: Eukaryota > Viridiplantae > Streptophyta > Magnoliopsida > Proteales > Nelumbonaceae > Nelumbo > Nelumbo lutea. The sequence goes on along the minus strand of NC_142689.1, from coordinate 36,329,318 downwards.
TCTCACCAACCCAATTATATAACTATACAAAAAAATAAAGGTGCCTAGCTATTTACAGTCAAGTTTATCATGTTTTCATCACACATACAAAATAAGCAACTTATTAGTAATATTATCAATTATGTAATTTATTGACATGAATTGAGGTTGACCTAACCTGAGCTTATACGTGACTTTTAGTGTAGATGGAGTTTGGAGATGATAGTAGCAATACTGGGTCGGCAGTATATCCCTCAAGGAAGAACTGGTGGAGTTTCTTCAAGGATCAAAACTAACCTTCTCATTGGGCTTGAATGGTTTGATACTAGAATTAAGCTACCAAGTGGTGATTACTTGGTTGTGCTCTATTTCAGACCCCCTGGTCCTCTAGATTATTGATAAGCAAAGGTTTGCCAATGTTGAGGTAGCCAACATTTCTAAGTTTTCAATCATATTTATGGAATTGAATTGGTTTCTCTTGGGGTCCATTGATTTTGCTTTCATTCTGTAATTGCAGATTCATGAAGGCTTATATATTGCAAGCTTCAAGGTAGAATTTCATTATGCCAAAATCTTTTTATTAAGCAAAGATGCACATATGAGCAGGGATATCACTTAGTCATGTTGGGTTGGGTTTAGGACCAACCCAACTTGGGCATTGGATTCGGGCCTAGCCCAACCTAAGGTCAAAGCCTAAGTTTTCTAATCCAATCTCAATCCATAGTTTAAAAATACAAGCCTAATTGGGTCTGCTTATATATTGTATACTTATTTTCTTATTGAATTTTTATTTTATTATCAAAAGAAAACTTCTGCTATGGCATAATATGAAAATCTGTGAAAATTTCAACTTCTATGTATCTGGGAAAATTTCTGAGCTAAAGACTACTATTGGTTTTGGGCTGATGCATCATCAAGAAAATTTGTTAAAGATTATCAGCTATGAATACAAACGGTGGAGCTTTTTGGTCAGTCCAAACTTATTCTATTAAATGGAGTCTCTTGCTTCTTAAGGGTTATAATGTGGGAATTTCTTCCATGAAATTTTCTTCTTCCCATCTATATCATTTTTTTCCATTAAGCTAAAAGAAATAGAAAGCTAATAGTGGTATTTATTAGTTGAATTCATGTTTAATACTTTTATTTTTCTTTTTGCTACAAATCAGGTATTCTTCCTTTAGATGTTCAATACTTCTCTAGTTCAACATATACCTTAATAAATCATCTATAAGTCAAAATATTTTACTAAACCCTTAATATATCATTCTTTGTTTTATGCAGATTCAGGATGCCTTACAGTAGTAGCATTTGACAGCAACTCAGAAGTTGGATCCATATTCTAGGACTTGAATATGAAGGTATCTACACTAACATATTTCCAAACAAATAAATTTATTTATGCTTTTCAAGAGATTGTTGATGCATATGGGTAAGTTTGAGTCTTTCTCTACCATTAATAATGCATATGTAAATTCCATCTTTTAGGAGGTGATATGGGCTTCATACATTTAGAGAATCATTAGATTATTCTACACTAACTCGAATCAGGTTCTTAGAAAAGGATTTAACCGAGAACACAACTTAATGGTGTGCTAATTGGGACTAGCCAAACACAACTTTTGCATTAAATCCATAAGTTGAGACACCACCTAATCAATTAGAGCTCTTCTGAATAGGGGATTTCACACTTTGATACCATCATGTGATGATACCCAATTAAAAGAGTCAAATTTAGAATAGTTCTTGGGTAGGGTTAGGACCTTGGAAGCCTTTTATGGGCCTCCTTGATGCATTTGATTTTAGTTAGGTTTAGGGAAGGAGCTATTAGTAGCATAACAATAAAAAGCAAACTATTACAAATAACAAAATGGGATCGAGTAACTGTTGTATAGATCCATAGGACATACTTGGAAACAAAGACAAATGGAATATGAAGAATTCAGTCCCTTCTTATCTGATTTTATGACATCTTGGATAATTATCACGTTCTTGGTGGAACTCTATCACACATTATAGATTCTTAACTAAAATAATGACATCATGAACAAATTATTACGTGTTCCTATAGTTGAAGATTTTTCTTTTATTTTCACAGGGATCAAAAGCTTGGAGATTTTATATTTGGTGTACCTATTACTTTGGCAGCTGTAGAAAAGTTTGTTCCATTGAGAAAACTAAGAAAGTTTCCATGTAGATTTCATTCTTCATTAGCAATTTTGTTTATCTATGTGAAGTAGAAAAAGAAATACATTTATATATAGCCTATGGAATATTGTTTATCTGGAATGGAGGAATTGATATTTAGTAGTACTGTCTAGGAAGTCGGGGTTATTTATTGCCTATTGGTTAGAGCTAATTTTTAATTGATTTTTTTTCTTTGATGTATAACTATTTCATTCATCATTCTCAAAAGAAAAGTTATCTGATTAACATTTTAGAAGAAAATTGAGCTATATTGACGATATTGTTTTTGTAGTAATATTTCCCAAGAATTGGTTTATTTAATTTTCTTTGAATAATATGGTCCCAGTGACAACAAAGGTGGCGTTGCTCCCATGACCACCACCTACAAAACTAAACGTGTAGATATGTCTTCCTTTTTTTTATTCGGATTTCCTATTTGTATGGAATTTATAATTTTTTGGTATTTTTTGAGGTTTGACAGTTCGTGGATAGTTGTTTCCTTCTTTACAGCCTTTCATTATACAGAAGCTTCAATGTATTATAGTTTATCCAACCCATGGAAGCTTAAGAACCCACCTATGCCTCTTGTAACCTAGAACCTCTACAAACTAACCTATTTTCAGCCAAGTCCTAAACTTCTTGAAACCTACATCAACAAGTCCACTGTTATCCAAGTCCTAAACTCCAAATTTAAACCAACCAGTCCACTCACCTAAGTTTTTTGTACATCTTGAAACCTAATCAGACCAAGTCCACTACTCTTGCCCAGGTCCCAGACCTGCTGAAAGCCTAAATCAACCAGCCCATTCAACTAAATCCTAAACCTTTTGAAGCCTAAAGCATCCAGCAACTCTTACCCAAGTATGCTGTTAGAACTTCACATGAGTTGGTATGATTGAGGAAATGAGAAGCATGATTACTCTTGCAGTTCGGATCTCACATCGTTTGGATTAATTCAATGGTAAGTTATAATGCATATAGAACTTTTATATTAATTAATTAATATGCTTAGTTATGGAAATCAAAACTTATTTAGTTTTTTTTTTTTTTTGTTGGTTTTGACAGGTGAAGGTTTTCGATCCAAAGAAAAGGTCTTGGGAGTGCAACATACATGTATGATGTATATAAGTAGTTTTTCAGATACAAAGATGGAGATATTTTACTATATATTTATTTTCTTTTGTATTTTTTTAACCATCTAATGAAAACACTTGATGTTGACTATTGAACCAAAATTAAATATGAATATTTTGTATTTAATAAAAGATGATCTTTATTTGAAAATCGTTATATCATTTCAAATATATTATTTGTACATTGTTTCTTTGTATAGGTGAAAGCTATTTCTACGATTTCAATGGTTTATTTCCAAAATAATCATCACTAAAAGGCACAAAATAGAAATACTTTTGAGCATAATAAGCTTTTAGCAATTGCATAGTAAAACCGTTGCTATAAAAGCCATATAGCCACGTTTGTCTATTCCAATCATTGCCATAACAGTCAAAATAGCAACAGTTTTTGTTCCAAACGTTGCTAAAAATACGATGAAATTACTGCCAAAAAAACTGTGGCACTATAAAAACATTTAGCAACGGTTTTTATTTGAAACCATTGCTTTTGTTGATTAATCAATTGCTCCATAGGATTTTTAACTACGGTTTATACTGTGGCTATATAAACCTACAGCAATGGTGCATATTGTACAGTTGCAATTGCTTTCGCAATTAGCAACGGTCAAATCAGTGGTTATATCTATATTTTAGGTCACGGTGTACATAATCCGTTGCTAAAATCTTTAGCCACGGAAATATCCCCTACGAACAAAAAAACCGTGGCCAACTGTTGCAAAAGGTTTTTGGCAACGGTTTTTTCTGTTGCTAGATACCATTTTTCTTGTAGTTTTTCATCAATTTATCCAAGTAACTTGTGCCCCTTCAATGCTGAAACAGTTTGAAGTGTTCACAAAAGATAATTGTGACTGTCAAGCCGCACAGCAATAAGATTCATAAAACTAGAGAGTGAAACAACAATTGTTGGGGCCGGCTGATGAAGACGACTCAATTTGAGTCTCAGTACTGCTAGAGTTTTCTAAAAGAGAGGGATATATCCGGTGCTCTGATGCCATAAACGGTTATGGATGAATATGAATTCAGCCTTGAAAGTCTACGTACTGATTCTCTTTGTATTTATAATAATTTTATGTACATGATAAAGGGATAAATACAACAATTTGAAAATTTAAAAAGAGGCTACAACAGAATATATTTATCATATATATATATATATATATAATATATAATATGTGGCAATCTTATGAGAATCTGGACTTTGATGTGTGAGTTGCGTGAGGTCCTTATCTCTAAAAAAGGGCACATGAACATTGAACATACATGTTTTATTTGAACAAAACAATTTTGGGATAAACCAAGGGCCCAGTGAACTAAGCACCATGAAGTGGACTGGTCTTGTGTAGTTAATTAGTTCATGCTGCCTAAGGAAAAATAATGTATGTGTCAATGTTGACTAAAATATTATTTCTCGTTTATTATTATTATCATCATCATTTTTTTCCTGCGACTAATTAGATTTAAGCATAATAGAACGATGAAATCAAGGGAGAGAGAGTCAACTCAATCTGAGATAACCCACCTTATCCCAACTATATGGTTGGCTACATGAATTGTGTTTCACCAATCCATTCTACTTAAAGCTATATCCACAATAATTTAATACTTATATGCTTGACAGAGTGGAATTTTATTGAGAGACCATAGCAAAAACAGAGTGAATCCAAATTTTTCTTAAGAGATTACCCAAACACACAAACGCTTGATGAAGAAACGGCACTGATATCAAACACAACTTTGTTCTTTCTACAATCAATTGATTGTATGTCAAGGAAGGAAGTTTGTACATGACAAGGTGATTTCTAATAGAACCCACTCAGTCTAGCTGTAGATTCTAATAAATACAGAGAATTAATGGAAGGTATTCCATGAATTGAACACTTCTTTAGTTATTGGAAGCAAAACAAGCAAACATTTTGTGGACGAAAGACTTTGACTTGGGAGGTGGTTGTTCGACTACTGGAGTTGAATTCTTCGAAGGCGGTAGTGAAGGTAACACAATAATCTCAGATTCATCAGCCCCATTCTTCTCGGCATTCTCACATCCTTCTAAGAATTTCTTGAAGGCGTCTTCGCAGTAACTGACGGCATCTTTAACCGTCATCTTCTCGACAAGCTTGTTTGGATAAATGTCCTTTCTATGGTCCCCTTTCAGTGCAGCTGCCAACTGCACCAACTCCACTTGAAACTCACTTAGCTTTGCTCCTTCATTTGCATCACCTGATCGCAATTTCCGGGGCTGTGGCAGAGTCACTGCATATTGCATGCATTTTGTTAGATAATATCAACCTATTCAAGGACATCACCTAATAGATTAAGCTTTTAGGTTGAATGGTTCTTTGAGATAGTCAGAACCACTCCTCGTTATCTCATTATAGTTAATTAAGTTTTAACACAAAATACGGGTGGGCCTATGCTTGTTCACACTTCAAGCCCAATGGTCTTTTGTGTGAGGGGGCGTGTTAGAGAACAACCTATTCAAGGACTTCACCTAAGAGTCTGGATTTCCTGCCCACATTTATTGCAGCCATACATGGAGAACACCTCATTCTCTGCAATAGTATATGCAGGGGGAGATGTTTCTAATTCACCGGGGGGGGGGATAGTGTATTGTGGGTAGGTGTGGGCAGGAGATCCAGTTTCCTCACCTAACAGCTTAAGCTTTTAGGTTGAAGTCCTTGCATAGGTTGATATTCTCTAACACATTTAGTTTAGGATTACTTGGGAAAAAAAGCATTAATGTGTTTCTACATTATGTAGTATGGATGTAAGTAGATCATCAGTGGAATAAGTTCACCTGGGCAGTCTGTTCTTGGACTCTCCCTCGTCAATACAGTCTCAAAAGTTCCAGCCCATGCATCACGCTTTGTCAGAAACTCTTTCAGATTGAAAATCTTCTTCACTGTTGCTGGAATGGAAGAGTGTTCGAACTCTGAAGAAGGATATGGTCCTGAAGGTCTGTGCAACACTGCAATTACATCGCCAAGAGATCAGTTAATTGTGTTTTAAATACAACTAATAATCCATGCATTTGCTTCAAATTTAAGCAAAGTTTCTCTTATATACCACCTGTTCCTCGCTCAATCCATGGAGAAATGAAGATGGCAGGCACCCGAACGCCGAGGCGATCAAACTTAAAGTAAAATGGCCCAGGACTTGCAATGTCATCTGGGCTTGGGACTCCAGTAGGAGTTGGGACATGGTCATAGAATCCGCCATGCTCGTCGTATGTGATTATGAATAAGATTTCATTCCACTGTGGACTTGCTCTCAGTGCCTCATAAACCTCCTTCACAAATTTCTGTCCCTCTGATACATCGTGTGAGGGATGATCATCATTCCCTGGCAACAATTTTAAATCAAAATATCGTTGTTCTACCACCACATAGTTGGGCAACTTCCCCTCTTTGCAGTGACTCTTGAAATTCAGATCAAACTGGTGGAAATTCTTTATGTACTTCAGTTTTCTAAGGTTCCTGTCAAGTGTCAACTATGAACTAATTAATATTTGATTACTAAAACACAAAATAAGAAATTGAGTTAAAATCTCATTTGAGCCATAGCTACGATTCGTGTCAAGGCATCTAAGAAATTGAAATTGAACAAAAATGCTTTCCATTACCCCACTGGGGAAATGAATTATAACTCATCGTTTGGAAATTTCTTAATTTTTCTTATACATAGAATTAATTCTTTTAATTTTTATTTGTTAATTTTATTTCATTCTGAGGATGCTTCCATCCTAGTGGAATTCCTATTTCATCCTCACAGTCATTGCATTCGTGCATTGAGAATATATGCCCATGAATAGAAACATAGCAGTACAGAGATGTTCCAAATGCAGGGCTGCACATATCTGTGAATGTGGATTTCAATTTCCATAGATATGAAATAAGTTTAAGGCCATGTTTGGTTAACTCTCATACTCATTCTTACCCAAGATGATGTTCTAATTAAAATGGACAAGATGGGTAAAAATGGGTAGAATGAGAAAATATTGCTATGAACCAAACACTTTTTTCCTAAAAAATAAATTATTTTCAAATCGCAAGTGCCCTATGTTGCTAATTTTTATTCGAAAAGAATAAAAAAAACTATTTTAGTGTTCATAAAACACTGGCCTAGGTCTCCAAAGTCGTTAGCATAGATGTTTACTAGTGGATGGCCGACAGTCAATGCCCGTTGGCATAACTTTCTATGGCAGTCCACCAATAAATATTTATGGTGATAGTTTTATAGACCTATACTGGCAGTTTATGATTACTGGCATAAACTTCTTTTAAAGAATGAAAATAAACAACATGAGACATGATTATTTTTCATGCTGCAAGATACCTCAACTTTTATACTATGGGCTGATTTTCATTCGAAAAGGAATGACACCCATGGAAAGAATTTTGTAACAAGTAAGAATTAAAATAATGAAGCTCAGAGCAGCCAACCAAATATGGCTTTTAATCAAAGCATCATTTTAAGCAATTAGACAAAAGTCTGGATCTAGTCCCACACCCTATCTACCCACAAGACACTACAACAACATATTGAGATCCGATCTTCTATCCACAAGCCTATTCACAAGACTCTACAGCTGTACATTGGGAACGAGTCGAAATCTGATACACACAAGCCTGCCAGATGTTCTTGATGTCCATCTGTTGTGTCTCGTGGGTATGTGTGGTTTGAATCTTCACCAATAACAAATCTAACTTCATTAAGAACATTTCGCATGAAAAACAACATATCAAGTACATAAGAAATATTCCCAATGAGTGGTTGTTGTTTCTTGTGTGTAGTGTGTGGGTAGTAGATACGAGCTCATTAGATAATTGGACTTAGTATTCTTAAGAGAATCTCTTAAATTCTTAAAGCAATGGCAAAACATGGATTGTGGTCTGGAGCACTATTGCTATTTTTATCTGCTTTTGGTTGTCATCACTAATCTTAGCAATTAGGCACATGGCTAAGAATTTCAGGATGAAAAAAAAAAACCCATTTTGTTTGTAATTTGTTGTATGATTTGCAAATTTATGTATATATATAAATATTGATATATCTAAATCAAAACAATTAATAAATAATAAAACAGAAAAGAATATATTTTGACACCCTAGATATCCACTTTTTAATAAATAAAGTTAACACACTTCTATATTTTCTAGAAGAAATTTCAGGTTTCCACTTGCTTGAATTTGGACATATGGCTTGCCCCTTTGCTAACACGCAATCTCTTTTAGACTTCCTACTTTGTTCAACTCTCAAGGAATCCTTGGGTGGTTTATATCTATCTACATACCACAGGAACCTTCACATGATGAGACTTCGCCAAACCATTGGGAATTAGGTAAACTAGATTCCATTCTATTGTATATAACAAACAAACCAACGAACAAAGAGGAAGATAAATATTGAAAGAGAGGAAGCTTCCATGAGCGAAGTGAAGGGACCCATGATGCATTAAAATCCAAAAGGTGATCAAACTGGTGAAAGAAGCTAAGCTCAGAGGCCAAACAGATTAAAATGGAAAGTAGGCTCTCACCTGTAGAAAAGAGTAGAAGGAGGATACTGATAATATATCCCGAAAGAGAACCCAGCCTCATCCAGTGACTCAAATATCGTCTTCTGTGGGGAACCTTCGATCAGCCTCTTCGTGTCATTGCTGATTAAACCATGCGAAGTTGCAGAATGCACAAAAAGCCTGTTTGGCTGTGTTGAAGAGGGGACTGAAGCGAACCAGTGGTCACACACAGCAAACTGCGAAACCAGTTCCCTGTAAACTGGTACGGCTTCGGGTCTAAAACCATTCATGACTGTGTCCGACATACCCTTCTGTGTGCTCTCTGCATTCTGACCAAACCCATTCATCTTCACAGCCTGCTCACCCGAAGAAGACTGTCCCCAAGGTATGCCAAAGACCTGTTCGTAAATGTCCTGGAACGAGTGACCTGGGTCAGGGTCTACGTACTCAGACTGGTCCCCAAAGTAAACCTTCTTTGAATTGGGATCGGTCGTGGAGAGTGAGTTATAGAATTCGTCTCCTGATGAAACGCCATTAATTTCTGGGTTAAGGATCTTCATCCATCCCAGAATATGATCCAAGGAACGGTTTTCTTGGACCAAAACCACCACGGTTTTGATGGGACAGGGCCTGGTGGCTTCGGAAGGCATGGTTTGGCTTCTATTTCGTTGGGTTTAGGCTTCTTGTTGTTGAATGGTGGGAAATGGATGAAGATGAAGAGTAGCTTGAGCAGTATTTAAAGACGTTTTTGTGACGCAGAAAACGAAGCGTAGAAGGGAAGTAAGAAGAGAAGAGAGATGAGAAGAGTTTTGTAAGTTAAGAGTCTCGTTTTTAGGCAATTTCTTTTACTTGTTTGGTTGGGCACATAACAGAGGATGTAGGGATATAGTTTGGCAGATTTCGTTCAGTTAAGAGAGAATATATGGAAGAATCTGACGATCTCAGCCACCCAATCTGATTCTAATTAACCAGAACAGGATGGAAACGAATTGCCACATCTAACAGTTTCACCGTTTTGATCATTTCATGTGCTTAGGTTAGGTCAATTCATTGAGATTATTACGTAAGGATCATATATACAATGAAAACAAAAGAAGAAAAAAGGTTTTTATACTTGTTTGGATGGCTTATGGGATTTTGGAAAATGATTATTTATAAGTTATATATAAGCTAATTAAAGCCACCTGGAAAATCATATAATAACCAATATATAGGGAGAGCAGAGAGCTAAATCTCTCTGTCTCTCTCTCTCTCTCTTTCAATGGTGAAGAAGGGGGGGAGAAGAGGGCGCTAGAGCTACGTTAGCTTGGGGATGGCACCATGATAGTCAGCGAAAATAATAGAATAATCCAGTTGGAGCAATATATAAGACGTGACTCATTTAATTTTGACCCCTCCAACGAATCTGTCTTTTGATGATTTCCTCATGTAAGCTCATGCCACGTTGGCTGCGTGTAAATTTAATGCATCAAACTTGCTTGTGTCATGTTCGCTATTAGATATTATACTTTGTGATATAAGCATGGCATATGCTTATATGCTCTTTCAATTATCCCCTAGCATTAATTCTTTATATTGCAGATACTGTGTTTGTCACTATCAATGAATAGTGCCGCCCATAGATGAATATATAACTCTGCCTCTCCCTGTCTCCCTGTCAAGTAATATCTCTTCTTCATCTATGACTTGATAGTTTCACTTTTGGCCTGTCTAGAAAAAATGAAAACCTAAAAATAACAAAATGACTTCGGAGATAAGCATCTGTGATTGCTTAGTTTACAGGTTTCACTTCTAATGACATCAGAAGAAACTTTAGATTTCTCATCTATTCATCCCCATCTCTGAATAGAATTCTTGGGTTGCAGAGTATAGTGCAAAATCCACTTTGATTTAACCCTCAAGTTTGATGGCAATTCTCTAGGCAACCCACGCCCAGCTGGAATTGGAGAAATTTTCTCTTCTCTGATGGGCAATATTACTTGGGTTTACCGATGACCAATAACGGAGGCCATCCACTAAAGCAGAACTCTCACAGCTCTCAGAGCTTTAAAATTAGCCCAGCGGCTCGGATGCTATCATTTTCATGTGGTTGGTAACTAATAAATTAAAACCATACATTGGCTGTGTCGTGAGAGGGAAGGACTGTGGATCTTGAATCACTTGCTTTCGGAGGCAAGGAACTTTGCTAGACAGCTCCATGTGAGTTTTAATTAGATTTCACGAGACTATAAAGAAAATAAGAAGACACAGTAGAGAAAGCTCAAGATGAATGGGTAAACGGTTTGATAATGGTTTGATCGAACCTTGAATTATTTATAGATGAAAAGATTGAGTACAACTGTTAAAGTTTGAGTTTGTGTACAACACTCAAGCTTAAGAGGTTAGTTTAAGTTACAACAAAACTCCTTCAGATAGAGTTTATCAGGACCATGCAGTGAATTTTATCATGAAGTTCATCGCAAGTCTCTAACACGCCCCCTCAAGTGAAATGTCTAGGAAGGACATGAAGCTTGGATCGAAGAGAAGTAAATCGAGTTCTGCTGAGTGGTTTAGTTAGTATGTCTGACACTTGATCATTTGAGGAAATAAATTGAACAAAAAAGGACCGCTTGAGAACAAGATCTCATAAGAAGTGAAAATCAAATTCAACATGTCTAGTACGAGCATGAAAGACTAAGTACGCAGCAAGATATGTGGCGCCAATGTTGTCACACCAAACCATAGGAATGCATGTAGGAAGTTGTCTTAGATCAAGCAATAAGAAGTGTATCCAAAGAAGCTCGGTTGCAGCATTGGCACAAGCTCGAAATTCTGACTCCGTGCTGGAGCGAGCAATAGTGGCTTGCTTCTTGGAGCTCCAAGCAACTAGATTGCAGCCCAGATAAATGAGATAGCCCCCAGTAGAACGTTTGTCATCAGGACAGCTAGCCCAATCAGCATCGAAGAAAGCTTGAAGGGTTAGCAAAGCCGATGTGGAATAAAAATGCAAATCATGATGAGCAGTATGCTTAAGATATCGAAGTATCCGCTTGACAACAATCTAGGGTTCTATCGTTTGGAGAGTGGAGAAACTAACACACCTTGTTCATAGAGAAAGAAATGTCGGGCCTTGTGATGGTAACATATTGAAGAGTGCCAACAATGGTTCGATACTCAGAAGGATCAGGCAGAGGATCACCAATAAATCTGGAGAGCTTAGTAGTGATAGCCATAGGAGAAGTGAGAGGTTTAGCTTCAGCCAAGTTGGTGCGATATAAAAGGTCCAAGATGTACCATTGTTGAGTAAGGATGGTGCCATTAGACTGAGGTGTAATCTCCATGCCAAGGAAGTATCAAGCTGGACCAAGATCCTTTAAGGAGAAAGCATGGCCCAATGTGGTAATCAGATCATCAAGAGTAGAGGAGGAGGAACTAGTGAGAAGAATGTCATCGACATAGACCAACATATATAGAGTGACTAAATCCTTGTGATAAATAAACAATGAAGGATCAGCTGCTGATATATGAAAGCCAAGCTGAACAAGATGAGTATTGAGGCGAGAGTACCATGAACGTGGGGCTTGTCGAAGGCCTTAGAGAGCCTTGTTATGTTTGTAAACATACAAGGGGGAATCCAGATTTTCAAAACCCTTAGGTTGACGAACATAGATCTCCTCTGATACATAACCATTGAGGAAGGCATTATCAAAGTCCAATTGCCAAAGTGGCCAATCAAAAGAAACGACGAGAGCAAGAATGGTGCAAATGGTGATTGGTTTAACCATCGGACTAAAGGTGTCAGTGAAGTCAACGCCTAGAACCTAGTTGAACCCTTGTGCAACAAGACGAGATTTGTAATGATTAACAGAACCATCAACCCATCGTTTTACTCTATAAAACCATTTGGTGACTATGACATTCATGTGTGATTGATGTGGGACGAGCATCCAAGTTTGGTTATTTACAAGAGTGTTGACTTCACGAGTAGCTTCGCACCAAGCGAGATCATTATATGCCTTAGAGAAACAGGATGGTTCAGTAGCAGTATTTGATAGTTCGGCTAGGAGAGCTCTAGGAATGGGATAACGAGATGCACCGTTGGATTGTAAGGGAAGAGAATTGGTTTGAGATCAAGTAAGCATATGGTGTTAACGGGTAGTCAGTGCGGTGGCATCAAGTAAATCTTATATTAGACGAGTGCCATACGGTGGCGGAGGAGAAGGCGATGACGTCAAAGTAGTTGATGGAGGGGCCGGCGATGGTGTCGGGGACGAAGAAAAAGGAGCCGATAATGGTGCTAGAGAAGGTGGATCCGATGGATCAGTTGGTCATGCTTCCTACGAAGATGAGCTCAAAGACACATGAATAGTCACACCAGTATAATTTAGTGAACCAACCGGTGGAGAGGGGGTTATGCCGAGGAAGAAGCTCTCATCGAACACCACATGGTGAGCAATATATAACCATCAAAAGGAAGGATGGAAGCACTTATATCCTTTGTAGGAGTCACTGTAGCTGACGAATATGCATCGAAGAGATCTGTAAGAAAATTTGTTGTGGTTGTATGGCCGGAGAAGAGGGTAGCAAGAGCTGCCAAATGTGCGAAGTAAATTATATTCAAGTGTCTTACCAAACAGGATGGTGAAGGAAGAAGCTCCTTTTAACAACGATGTAGGAAGCTGATTAATCAAGTAGATGGTAGTGGAGGTAGCACCGTCCCAAAAGGAATACAAGAGATTGGAGGAAGCCAGTAGAGATAAGGTAGACTCGATTATGTGTCTATGTTTTTGTTTAGCAACACCGTTCTATTCATGAGTGTGAGGACAAGCAAGTCGATGAATGATATTGTGAGCAGCCAGACACATGTCGATACTCTCCTCCCTAATCAGATTGTAAACATTTAATTTTTCTTTCAAACAAAACCTCTACATGACTCTTAAATTTAAGAAAAATCTCATAAACATCGGATTTATTTCGCATCAAGAACAACCAACTTACTATAATCATCAACAAAAATTACATAATATTTGTAACCATTATTTGACTGAACCGGGGCAGGACCCCAAACATCTGAATTAATTAATTCTAAGGGACTACTAGACTCACTATTTGAAGAAGGAAGGTGTAACCTATGACTTTTACCTAACTGACATGCCTCACAGACAAAAGAAACATTGATGGTTGAGAATGGTAACCCAAACTTGGATATGACTTGCCTTATGATGCGAATGGCAGGATGTCCTAACCTTTGATGCCAACCATTTATTGTAGTGCATTCACTGACAAAAGCAACTGGAGAAGTGTTCTTGATGCCGAGACTACTCGGGAAGCAATAAAGCCCGTCTCTACTAGGTCCTCAAAGTATTGTTCTCCCCATATAATCCTTCAAAAAAAATAATCACGATGGAATTCAAAATAGATATCATTATCGTGAGTGAACTTGCTAACAGATAACAATTTTTTTGAAATAGTAGGTACATGCATTAAATCATTCAATTGAAAAGAATGAGAGTTATGAGAGGCAATAGAAGAACTGATGTGAGCAATTGGCAGACCTATTATGTTGCCTAATTTGACTTGATTCGAACCACCATATTCATACCAATTTTGCAAATTTTCAACACTGGGTGACATGTGATGTGTGATAGCAGAGTAAATTCTTCAGTTTGTACATTGTTAAAGTTGAGATCATACCGTCTACGACATTTCAGTGCTCCATGCCCAAGGGTGTTGCAAACTTGACAAATAATAGTGGAACAACCACGACCTCTGCCTCCATTATCATTGAAATGACTACCGTCCCGACCGCGGGTGCTCTATGTCCAAGGTTGCAGGTGCAGTATCCAGAGATTGGATATGATGTTGTTCCAACCAAGCTTCATGATTGAGTAGAATGCCTCAGACATCATCGATGCCTAGTTGGTCCATATCGGGCTGATTGGCGATAGTGGTAACAACTATTCAAATTCTGGACCTAGTCCGGCTAATACATAAAGTATAAGTTCTGTAGTGTTAACAGGATTGGATACAGCAGATAAATTATTAGAAAGACATTTGGCTCGATTAATGTATTCAATAATAGAGAGAGTACCATTCTTATGACTCTGCAGTTGTCTGGGCATCTGAAGTATGCGAGAACGGGAATGTGTAGAAAAACATTTTGCAAATGCAGTCCATACCTCATTAGAAGAACAAAGGCCTACTACTTGAGAGAAAATTCCCTTCGTGAGTGTGGAGATAATCCAACTAAGAACAAGTTGGTCTTGCTGAAACCACTCGACAAAGGCAAGATTTGGTATGATATTGTTAGGTTGATCCAGATCAACAATTTCTCTTGGAGGAGCATTGATCGTTCCATCAACAATACCCATGACCTTGTGAGTATAGAAGACTGGAAGTAGTTGCGCTTTCCATAACAAATAGTTTTCTCCTGTTAGTTTGATCAGGAGATAGTGTGACAAAGTCGAAATTGAAGAAGAGCCCGTACCACAGGATTGAGAAGTATTGGACTGAGAGCTTTGTGCCAAATTTTGAACTGAGCTTGTGTCACCATTGGAAGCCATGGAGTCGTGGCTCTGATACCAACATAAAGAAATAAGAAGACATAGTAGAGAGAGCTCAAGATGAATGGGTAACCGGTTCAATAATGATTTGATCGAACCTTGAACTATATATAGATGAAAAGATTGAGTACAACTGTTAGAGTTTGAGTTTGTGTACAACACTCAAAGTTAAGAGATTAGTTTATGTTACAACAAAACTCCATTAGATAAAGTTTATTAAGATAAGGATGAGGAAGCAATTTATCAAGATAAGGACAAGGAAGCGAATAGACCTTAAGTAATCATGAAGTTCATCACAAGTCTGTAATAAGCAGAGACACTGCCCTGAATCATTTAACACCTTGTTATCTTTTCCCAAGAAAGAAAAAAAAAAGAAAAAAAATGGTAATTTTGTGAGTTCATTTAGTACAAAACTACTTCACTGTAAAAAACCATTGAATAAATGTTTGACCTGGTTAGTGTGGTTACAGGTTAGAAATAACGTTCTTTTTTCCTAATTCTAATATTTCATTTTCAGCATTAGTAAAAAAATGTTTCTTATTTTTCACATTATTTTTTTAATTTAAAGAATACATATTACTATAGATGTGCCTATATTTTCTACAAAATTTCTATGTTTTTACAGCTTATTGTATTTCTATCTATTTTTTAAATTTTATTATTTATATATTGATATAATGGATTGACCCACTTGAACTAAATGGTTGAACAATTCACTCACAACCTAGATAGAAAAATCATTATGCTTTTGGGTCAATTTTAATTTTTTATTTTATTTCCATCATTAGTAAAAACAACTCTTATTTTTCATACGTATTTTTTGTTAATATGATGAATGAATAATACTAAAGATGTGTCCAATTCTTTTCTACAAAATATCTATACTCTTTTTTTTGTACTTTTGTGTTTCTAACTTTTTTAAATATTTATTTTAAAATTTGTATTTCATTTACATCATTGCTAAAATTAATTTTTTTCTATCACACTTTATTTTTTATTTAATATGTTTTTTTGGTAAATGATCTAATATGATTAATATATAATATTAGAGGTGCCTAAATTTTTCTATTTTTATTTTTCATAATTCTTTGTATTTTTCTATTTATAGACATTTATTATTTAACTATGACATCATGGATTAACCCTTTTGACTTGAATGGATTAACCCTTCTAGGTTGGTTTTAGATTTTGTATTTCTATTTCCATCAATAATAAAAATACCTCTTATTTGTCATATTTGTTTTTGTTTAATATAATAAATAAATAATGTTAAAGATATACTTAAAATTCTCTCTTGTTTTTGCTCTCGACATTGTGAATTGGATCCATCTACACACCTTCCGAAAGCCTCAGAAGGACCCCATGGACACAAAGACGATGGGGCTAACTCTCACAAAACTATTCAGCCAGCTTTTTGCCAAGAAAGAGATGGGTATTGTGATGGTCAGTCTTGATGGTAAGCTCAAGCTTGGCTAAATTGTCACAACAATTCCTATCATTGGATTCAATGTGGAGAGAGTGGAATACAAGAACATTAATTATAGATTCATTATTTGCGATGTTAATTGGTGGCCAAGATAAGATCCGTCCATTGTGGACTTACTATTTCCAAAACACTCAAGGTCTTATTTTTGTGGTGGATATAGCGAGGGATGAGTACATAGGATACTGAATGAGAATGAATTGCGAGATGTTGTCTTGTTTGTATTTGCGAAGGTTCATTTTGGAAAGATTGCAAATATTTGTATTTTGTTTTATTTTGTATGTATTTGTACTCTATCCAAACTGAGTCTAAGGTTATGTTTGGTTGCAGTACAATTTTATTTACATTAATACAAATGCTTGGGAGTACAAATGAAAAGAATGCAAAGTTTGATTTAATTTTGTTTTGAGGTTTACTTTATTCTACTTTCAGGTCTTATTTTACTTAATTTGTACGGCAATCAAACAAAATAAGATAAATTTTCAAATAAAAATAAATCATAATTTAAACTACCCAGATTTTGCATCAGTGCAAATAAATTCAAAATGCAATCAAACACAACCTAAAGAACAAAATCTTCCCAATGCAATGAATGCTATTGAGATTACTGATAAGCTTGGTCTTTACTTTCTCCGTCAATGCCACTGGTACATCTAGAACACTTGTGCAACCTCTGGAGAGGACCTTTATGAGGGGCTGGACTACTGGCTTTCCAACAACATTGCCAACAAGGACTAAAGAATAGAGGATTGTTGATGGATGGGTGGGGCTATTCTAGATTTAGGCATAAATATTATCTAGTTCTATGTTTTCCGTTTTCCTTCTAAGATAAGTAGTCATGTGGTTGTAGTAATGGCTTAAGATGGAAAATCTATTTTTTCTGTAGGAGTTGTATAAATGTTGTAATAGGTGGATGGATGATTGGACAAAAAAGATTTGTTTAAAATTTTATACAATTTCTCTTTATTTTTTTCTTTTTTATCTATATTCTATTTTTTAGTATATAATTATGGCATCATGGGTTCACTTGTTTGACCTAAATAATTAGATTGTTTATCTGCCACTTAATATCCGGTTCTTTTATCCATTACAAATATAGGATTTTATATTATTAAAATTACTAGCTTAGTCAACAAGCAAATGACCTAATTGTGAACTGTTGACTTATTTGACCATGTAAATGAGCCATTTATAAGACATTAATTTTATGTTTTCTTTTGTACTTTAGCCATTTTCCATCATTAATAACAATTATTTTCAATTTTTTACACATTTTTGTTTTATGTATATGCTCAGATATTCTATAAGTTTTATAATATATTCATTTTAGCATATAATTTATGACATCACAATTTGGGTTTGTTTAACTAAAAGAGAATTGTAATTCCAATTGATTTTTAAAATATTGGTTTTTTATGGATGTTTTTTACTCTTATGGTCAAGTTGACTTGTCAAATTGGTCGACTTATCACCTTGACCAAGATTTTTGGTCTATTAACCATTAAACAGCTTGCTTGTAGAAAACCATTGACTTGAACTACAAAATGTTGACCTAACCAATTAAGCATTAAACCATTTAATCTTTTTAGTATGTCACAAATTTAGCATTAATTCTCATTTTTCCTATTTTTTTATTCCATTTTCATTATTAATTCAAACAATTTTTATTTACTATGGATATTGTTTTAGTATGATGATTATACAAATCTTCATTTTATCGATTATATATTATTAGAGATGTGTACATAACTTTCATTACAAAATTTCTATATTTCTTACAACTTATTATATTTCTATTTGTTTTCTAAATTTTTATTATTTAATAGTAAGATAAATGCATCAAACAAGTGAACATGATGCAACTCCATCATATCAATTAATGATGAACATGGCAATTTTCACTTGGTGAATTTGCTCTACAAAATAACTGTGATCGTCATCATTGTATTGATATTCATTTTTGTTGCATTATTATCATTTTTATCATTACAACTAGTACTATTATGGCAATTTGAAATGATGATCATAATGATGGTGGTAGTAATGATACTTTCAGAATTCTTATTAAAACATATATAATAAAGACAAATAATTGAAGCATAATGTATGATGGGGAGTAATTTGACACGACCTGGTAAATAAAAGTCACATGAATGCAATATGCATGTAGGATGACAATTCAACAAGGGGAACCTAGTCAATGCTATGCGGGAATCAGCGTAAAGTTGCTTTAGCATAAAGTCACATCGGCAACAATTCACCTCGACTGCTAATCGAGTTCGGGGCCCAAGAACAAGAGTGACACGTAATAAATCCTAGTAGCTTCCCAGCAAACTTCGGATATTGCGGGATCATACCGCATAACGGCAAGCCTTATCTTCTCTCCATCCAAATCAGGCGGCAATAATGAAGTTCATTGATTGATACGTTACTCCCTGACTAAAGCGGGAACGGATCTCACTCATTCAGGCCGTAGATCTCATAACTGTTCCGAGAAACCTGCAATAACTCAGCTATATAAAGGCGTCGACCCCTCCATGGATCGACTTAGATGATTTTCAATCTTTTTCGATTTTGATTTTTTTCATCTTTATGCTATTTTTTCTCTTCAACGTCTTCTATCGACATGGCTTCTGAGTGGTCTAATTTGAACATGTCTATTGCTATGACTTTTCCAGTAGTCTGACTTGCATTGTTTCTATTGTCTATCTGTGTGATAAAGGAGTATATCTTTCCTTTTAGACCTTGTAAATTTATCATAAAATGATTTTTAAAACTATAATGCATATAAAGAAAATGTATGTGATATTTCTTGAAGTACTTTTTGTGCCTTGATGAATTCAGATACAATGCATCCAATGTTGGTTTTTGCGGGCTCAAATAATGTCACAGTGGTTTTTCCAATGTCATCCAATATATTTAACTTTAACATGTTTCCATTTCATGTAGAATGTATTATCATTAGCAAAGAATAAGTAAAAAATTTTCAATGAAATTTTTAATTTGTGCTATAGTTTACTTTTCAAAGTAAGTGGATTTTTTATTCTTGTATTTATTACAATATGTTCCTGTTATTGTGATATCTATTTTCTTATTACAATCATTGCAAACATTATACTATTGTTCGTCTATATTGATTATGCCTGTGATGATTGCCTTAATTGAGCAATAATTTTTCTGCATAATATATTATGACAATATATAAGAATGATAGTAATAATATAATTTGTTAAGATTTAAAAATTTAGTAGTTATATAATGTTATATTTACTTGAAAGGTTTGACTCTCTATCAAGCCTTTTATTTTAAGTTCCTCCAATTAATTTGTCAAGTTTGATTTAACATTTGGTAGTATATCATTTTCAAAATCAAATGACTTTTTGAACTTATAAATTGAAATATTTGTAATTAATATGAAGTTGTATAAATGTTTAATTATAACAAAAGTATATACACTTCATTCATGGCTTCTGCTTCTGGAATTGGTGGATTAATTTGAATTGTTGAGATTACCATTGTGGAAATCGAATCACCTGCATTGTTATTAAGTTTTATTAGGGGGTGTAGAAAAGTTATTTAAATTTGCATAAAAAAATTAAAAATTTATTACCTCCATATTTGTTGCAATTAAGCATGTAAACGCTACCACTAGCTTTTGGTGAAGTTCTTGTAATAAGAATCCATCTTGTTCTTTAGCATACTCTCCCCATAATGTCAAAAGAAATGAGTTGCACTATAAAAAAAATGTTAAGTAATTAGTATTGAAATGATGAATTATAATTTTTTATATATAGATGATTGAGCATACTGAGGTGTTGATATAGTAATATCTCTCTTTATGGAATGTTCTTTATATTGAAATTTATGCAATCTGTCAACATCAATAACAACTATAAGTACATCTGTAAAAAAAATGAGGTTTGTTAATGTCTTTACTTTATTGTTAATATTTGAAAGGATTTAAAAATATAGTTATGGTAATGCTATTACTTATCAAAAAGGTCTTTACTTTTGATGTATCTAGTAAATTCATTAAGATTGATGAAATTGTATTTAAATTTGGTAGAGTTGATTGCAATTGTTGCTTCTATGATTGTTGTTAAATTAGTAATATAGCATTAGAAAAGAGATGTTTTGATAGGCCAGATATCAAAATTGCAAAGGATGCTTATTTGACACATGATCAAGTTATTAAGCTTACCTTTTCGGGACTGACAATGCTATTTCTAGTTTTGAGGGCAGTTGCATTTGGGTCATTTTTATGGGGTGCAAAAAGCTATGTATAATCTAAAGAATAGTCTATCACTTTCTGAATACGATTAAGTTATAAATATTTGTGCATATAATTAAAAACAATGTGGATTTTAGGCTTCAGATATGTAAATGAGTATATATGATGGTGAAATCTTTTTTACCTTTGGTTCTATATTGAAATATGAAATGTATAACTATCATATGTACTGATACCAATTATCAACTATCAATCTCTTCCAAGTAGTTCTTTAGCTAAACAAGGGGGTTTTAAGAAATCTAAATTTTGGGCTCAACTATAAGATGAATTGTATCTTACGCTGCATGATACCCCTTTAGAACAATACCCATGCACAATGTGTTGAGAGAACACAACATGAAAGAAAGAAGAACAATAACTGAAGATAATATTTATACTTTATATAAAAATAACATGAACAACCTTGTACATAGAAATCTATTATAAACTATCTTAAAACATAAATAACCTTGTTAATGAAACTTAAAACATGACACTAAAAACAAACACCCTTACTATGATTCACTTTAACATCATCCATAAACTAAACACAAGATAAACTAAATTCCCCCTATAACATATTCACCGTCTTCCTCTGGTTCTTCATCATCAGTGCATTCATTTCTCACAACTCCGGTCTCATTAAGATTATTTTTTAGTTTTAGTAGCTCTATTTTCAAATCATCAATGTACATTTCCAATTTTGAGCATTTTTGTTTATAGTAGTGTAAGTCTTCATAAGTATTCTACTATTTTTTTGACCGCCTTCCTAGCTACATCTTGTTCTATCTCCTTTTTAGAAATAAATCTCTTTCCATAGAATTTTCAATTATCGGCTCCGATTGTGATAAGAATGGAAGCCTTGAAATCCTTCCCATGTGGAGCATAGCTTATTAGGTACATTCTTGAAGTAAATACTCATCTCATTAAGAGTTGTCACCAGTGTGTTAAATGAAATATCAAAAATAAATTGATACATTAACTGTAATTTCATTATGGTTGAGAGGAAAGAAACAATATATAACTACAATCAATAGAGAGGAAACAAAATGTTATACTTCAAGATCATTCTGAAAAAATAAATAAAAATTTAACAAAAAGCATAAAAAAAACAAAATGATTAAATAAAAAACAATAAAACTTAACAAGAGCAGTCCTAATTTCAAGAAAATGGGTGACAATATAATTTCTACATCCGATCACTTGAAGTTGTGAATTTAGACATTGGTTTCAAACCAACATATAAAATGAATAAATCACATCACATCAATTTTCAATGGGTTGAAACCAGCATTTTTCAATTCAGCCATCGATTAAATCTAGCATTTTTCAATGAACCCACACCAAAATTGAAAAAAGAAGATTACCTGGGATTGCTCTTATCTTTGAATAATGAGTCCTCTTGTTGTTCTCCTCTTTGAATATTCATTGCTCCAATTGCTTTCTTGGACTTGTACGTAGCCGAAGAGAATATGAACCTCCATTTATAGATTTTCAAATGTAATTGAAAGACTTTCTTCCACAATCGTGACCCGAGAAAGCAACCAACTAAATCAAAACGTGGATGATGTTGTGGACTTTGTGGGAGAGAGGGCATTATTTCAAGAGTTTGTTCCTACAGAAGTGGATTACATCCAAAGAAAGTCGAAGGTTGTGAGACATTAACCCGTCTAAAAGGAAGAAGTGGATACAACATTATGCGAGAGAAAGTTGAATGTTGTGGGAGACAGGACTTTCGGTTTCTATTGAGAAGTGCAGCAGAGACCTTGTTTCTTTGTTTCTACTGAGAAGTCCCATCAGACACCTTACGCCTTGTTTCTCGGTTTCTAAGGAGTAGTGGATTACCTCTGGGCTCTGATAGGGAAGAAACTGGTCTTTGTCTCTCCATTTGGGATACAATGACATAAAATGACAAATATACCTTCAATATTGCTCAATGAATGCTAGACAAACGAGGGTAGAATTAGACCAATGAAAAGTCCAGAAAAGAGATAAATTCATGCTTTTATTAGTAGTATAGATATATAGGGCGAAAAAAATTCAACAAGCCAAAAAGAAAAGAACTATTGAGACCTCGCACCTTGCCTAACTTCATCTTGTTTGTCAGATATGGCTATATGTACCATTGTATAGGAATTTCATAATAAGGCTCACCTCTATGGTAATGTAGAGAAGAAAATGTAGTAGTATGTATGAGAGGGGAAGCGAAGATGGAGGAGGTCTCTCCAAATTTGGAGGTGGTTCTATCATATTTGGCTGATTTTGGGAGTGTTAAAAACCCCATGGAAAGTTACCATATTCTAGTATGTATCCTTGGTTATAGCAAGCAATTCCCACCGATAGATGAATGATAGTGTAGATTATGAAATTAGGCCAGAAATTTCCCATATTCCTCATGTAGGGCTCTTTAGATGTTGTTGATTCCATGGAGATGAACTTCCCACCTTGGCATCTTGGAATCCCGACACAAATTGTTGTACTTGTAAATGGGATTTTGTGAATTATTACCATGCCATTGAATTCCTCATTTACAATAATTAGTTTCCATATATAGTTGTATCTTGACATCCATAGGTGACCTCTTATACCTCCAAACCATGGTCTTTACTAAAATCACCAATGTCACTAGATTTGTTCTTCCATCCATCACAAATCTTCATATTTTGTTCATTTGTTTTCTTTTATTTATATGCCATTTCAGATCCTACTCATGATGCTACATTACCATGATCATCAGCACTCATAATGATGCTGAACATTCTTCTCATTGGAGAAAATTTTATTATTCATCAAACCATTAGGGGTGAAGCTTCATTACTATCATGCATCATTCTGCATTGTTTATTTAACTATTTGCATTTTGAAAATTTAAAGAAGAATGAAGGGTAAATAGTCTTTTCCATCTTTCCATTAATGGTTACTGATGATTGTCATTTGTCTTAAAACTTTGGGGTACTTTAAAGGATTTTTTTAAATAATAGGGGTAAGATTAGTCAATTTCTTAAAACTTAGGGGTAGTTTAGAACATTGTTTTTTATTAGTGTTTTTTAGTCTTAAGGTCAAATCGACTTGTCATATTGACTGACTTATAATCATGACTAAAATTTTGGATCTATTTACCACTAAACTACTTGTTTATAGACAACCATTCACTTAGTCAATAAAATATGACCTGACTAATTAAGCGTTAAACCATTTAATTGATTTAGTGGGTAATAGGTTTGACATTAATTCTCAATTTTCCTAATTTATTTATTCCATTTCCATCATTAATACAAATAATTTTTATTTATCACATATATTTTTCAATATGCTGAACATAAAATATTAAAGTTGTGCTCATAACTTTTATACAAAATTTTTTGTATTTCTTACAATTTAGTATAATTTGCTTTTTAATTTTTTATTATTTAATAGTAAAATATATGCATCTAACATATTCGCTTCTTCTAACTAGATCTATTGGTGGTCTTCTATGCACTTGACCAAACCATCTTAGTACTCTAAACTCTCTCTCTCTCTCTCTCTCTCTCTCTCATTTTATCACCTATTGGAGATACTCCCAAGTTTCTATAAATGATTTCCTTCCTAATCCTATCATTTCTAGCTTTTTCACTTATCCATCTTTGCACTCACATTTTTCCACTCATTTTTTTGACATGTTTCTTGACCACAATACACTCTGCTCCATACAACATAACTGGCTTTACAACTATTTTACATAAATTTCCTCTTAATCTAAGTGGTATTTACCTATCACACAAAAGTTCAAATGCACCACTCCATTTTGCCCAACTTGTTCTAATTCTTTGGGTGACATCCTCCTTAATTTCACAACCTACATTAGCTAATTCCATTCTAAGGAATTGTAGACCTTAGAAATGTTAAGTTTGCTAGCCATTAACCAACCCCCAGATCTCTTAACTTTTATATGATGAATTAATTCCTAGGTAATAATAACATTATCCTGAGGGAATGTGAAGCAAGGCTTTGAGATCCATGGAGTTCGTGCAGGCAGGTCAGTGGAGGAGATCCTTGAAGATAGAAGCAAAATATCTCATGTTCGAAGAGATGAGAATCAAGGGGAAGGTAAACCTGAAGGTAAGGGAAGTGAAAATGGTACAATATTGCTGGAAGGATTAGAAGTGATCGAGTGGCTAAGAGAGCTCATAGTTGGAGACTGTTCAAAAGGTAAGCAGATAAACTGGCAGGATTTTAGTACATTAGAAGGGAGAAGATATGTTGTTGAATGTAAGAGGAATAGAAAAGGTTTATTCATAGCTTTGGCTGAATTTTTTGGTAAGGGATGAAGGCAACTGGTGTGTCTACCAGCAGGAAAATAGAACCAAGATTGGGGGAAAGTTGACTGGTTGCTCAAAGAGTAGCAAATGATAAAAAATCCTCCATAAGGGAGGAGAAGGCATATCTCAGCAACTACAAGGTAGAACAACGGCCAGTGGTCATGGCAAAAACAAAAGGCCAATGCAGAATGGTGGGAGGTCTAGAGAGAGAGGAGTGGGATAGTAAGTTTGTGATACAAGCCAAGGAAAAGGTTAATGATTAAAAGAGGGTAGCTGATTTACTAGCAACCAGGTTAAAGCTGAAGAGTGTCTTCATAGTAACCCCCTTCGGTAGTTGTAAAGCCATCCTAGATCCAATAGAGAACGATTTGGAAATATCAACTATCAATGTTTAGGCGGATTTCAGATCATTCACAGTCTTTAAATGGAATCCAAGATCCAACTCCAAGGATTTTTTTGTCAAAGATGATGTGGTGGTGCGTGTAATAGGCTTGCCATTTCATCTATTAAAACAAGAAATAGCAGAGTCTATAGCGGTATTTGAAGGGATAGGAAATCCATCAAATGGACGCCCAAGATTGCGGAATAAAGGGGGGCGAATTTCAAAAATTTTTTCTTTCCCTTCAACTGGGAATCGAATTCCCTATTTAGAAAATCATATTTTCAATGATCATTCTTGAACCATAAACTGAACCAGATCTGAATCAAAAGGAGGAGAGAGAGATAATACCTGATACAGAGAAATAATATCTCTCAACGGAGGTGTTCACACCCAAGGTAGAAACCAAAATCTACTCCCACTGAAGATGGCGCAGTGCAAGGTGGAGCAGAATCAGCAGTGTCCTTCCTAAGAATTTGATTCTTCCCAAGAATCACCTGGACGGCTTGTGAATACAACTCCTACCAATCTTTTCTCCAAAAGATTGGAATCAAGATCTGATATTGATTTCTCCCAAGCAATGGAGATCGAACTGCTATAGGTGGCGGCTGCAGGAAGGAGGCGGCTAGAGAGAATTTGCAGGGTGCAGAATTCTCTCATCTGTGATCTCAGCTCTAAAGACAAGACTGTTGCTGGTGATTGTGTGTCTAAAGGCTGCCGCCCCCTCTTCCTTTTATAGACTTAAAGGGATCAACTCCTAATACCATTAGGAGTTGCTAACCCAAATCATATCTGGATTAGAAGTCCCTTTAAGATAAGGGATAAAACTTATCTTATCTGCAGATTAGATCAGCCAGTTCCTAATCTAATTAGGAAGTTTCCAAATCTAAATCTCATTTAGATCTTGGTCTCTCTGAGTGGATAGGGTGTGGGCCCAATCCTATCAGCTGATCTTATCTCAGAATTCGCCCCTTAAAGACTAATCAAATTAGCCCAGTTCGAAATGGGCTTAAGGCCCATTTAGGGTTATGTATTCATTAAACCTTCCAACCTGCTGCCTAGTTGGGCTTTCTTGTATGGCGTGGGACCCAAACATTGATCTACACACCAGCCACATGGGTTCAGCCCAGCCTTTGTTACAAGGCCTGTCCGAATACACTGTTATGGACAGTGCACCCCCTAAAACCCATCAAATGGGCTCTATGGGCCCAACACTTACCCTAAGTGGTCCCTGGGCCAAGCCACCTTGTAATACCCAGGGACTGTGGGCAGATGCAAGATTAGCCCATCAGGTATTATCCTCAATGGCCTTACACTCAACCTCTCAGCCCATAATGATCATACACTGCCCGACAAGAGAGGACCTCTCCCTCGGCTGCAAGGAACAGTGTTGCACTCTCTCAAGTATGGATCCCGGGAATTAAAACCTTTTGCAAACATTTCAAAACCATAATATATATACTTTTATATCTCATATAAAATATATTTTGCAAAACAAATCTCAACGATTGAAATCGGCTGCCGGCAGTCTTGGTTTCCATCAGTGAGAGTGCATCCCCGATCATTACCCTTGTCCAACAAAGGGGCTGATCCTGTCACTATGATCACCCACTCAGATGAATTCTCAGACTGTCCCAATATACTCAAGTTTTGACCCCCGCTAAGGATCTCACTGATTGGTATATCGAAGACAGTCTAATCCGACACCTAGTGCAGTATCATAATCGAGTCTAGGGGTCGGGTGTAACTTTCCAGTTTTGCCCATCAATCTCTAAGGTCCAAGGCAATACTGGTAATCTGGTCCAGTTCAAAGATTCAAATAATCCCACACTGTATGTGCTTAGGGTCTCACCCCGGTAGCTGAGACAAGCCACCCCAACCGACTTGGTGACACCACAGTGTCAGCCTTGTTAGAATAGGTCTCCCCAGACCGACCCACTGGCTGTGAACATTCGAAACTAACATGAGTCTCATTAAGTGTCCAGTTTAAGGGTATTACACAGAAACATACCAAGGGAACATGAATCAAATATGCACTTTTATTCATTTACAATAAACTCATAAAGTACATCATTTTGATTGAAGCTAAGGGCATACAAAACTATCTAACAGCTCCCACTTGCACTTAGGTCAAATCAGGTACTAGCCGGAGTCCCATGCTTTCCATGTGTTTCTCAAACACTTTCTGTGAAAGTGGCTTAGACAATGGGTCTACCATATTCTCCGCTGATGCTGCCTCTTACTGTCATCCTCCCGTAGGTCCAGTGTTGTCATACAACAGTGGAATGGGTGACGTGCTGAATTCCAAATTCTGGAATGAACACCTTCATTCAAAAGGCAACCTCACTTACGAAAATGCACTCGGCTTGGGTTGTGGACTATTAATTTGCAACTTAGGACCCCTATTTGCTGACACTCAGGAAACAACACACGATCCTATCATGAAAATATACCCAGATGTAGACTTTCTATCATCTGGATCCGACTGGAAATCGACATCTGTATACCCTTGGATCTGTAGTGAGCTACCATCGAATACTAGACAAAACTCTTTTGTCCTTCGAAGGTACTTAAGTATGTTTTTCACAGCAGTCCAATGCTCCTGCCCTGGGTTGGCCTGAAATCTGCTTACTACACTCACTGCCTGAGCAATGTCAGGGCGAGTGCACATCATGGCATACATGATGCTCCCTACGATAGAGGCATAGGGAACGTCCTTCATGCCATCAATCTCCTCAGAAGTCTTGGGAGACATCTTCTTGGAGAGAGTGACTCCGTGCCTGAAAGGAACATTTCCTTTCTTGGAGTTTTCCATGCTGTATCTTTTGACTATTTTGTCAATGTAGGCAGATTGGGATAATCCTATTATCCGCTTTGATCTTTCTTGGAGTTTTCCTGTAAACACAGGGTTCATCCGGATTCTACTCGAAGTCAAACGATTTGACGGCAGAGTCAAAACGGATGTTCCAACTTCTAGAAGCTTGCTTAAGTCCATAAATGGATCTATTAAGTTTACATACCATGGCTGCTGCATATAGATATCTTCAGTAAGATCTCCATTCAGGAATGCAGTTTTGACATCCATTTGCCAAATCTCATAATCATGGTATGCTGCTACAGCTAGCAGGATCCTAATGGATTTAAGCATGGCCACAGGCGAAAAGGTTTCCTCATAATCGATGCCCTCTTTCTAAGTGTACCCTTTCGTCACCAGACGAGCTTTGAAGGTCTCAACCCTACCATCGGGGCCCTTCTTCCTCTTGTAAATCCATTTGCAACCAATTACTTTTACCCCGGAGGGCGGATCTACTAGAGTCTATACTCCATTGGTCTCCATTGAGTCCACCTCTACTCTCATGGCCTCCACCCACTTCTGTGAATCTATGTCCAACATAGCTTCCGCGTAAGTCACGGGATCCTCCTCACTAGTCAAGGTTTCTACCAGGTAACTATCCTGGTCATAACCATAACGGACTGGTGGCCTGGATACCCGAGTGGATCTTCTAGGTTGGTCACTACCTGGAACTTGTGGGACATCTCCCACTGCTCCTGAGCTCTCCTCATCAAGAACAATTTCTTGACGATGGGTGTCCAGGATATAAACGGTCTCCAAGAACTGGGCATTTCGACTGCAGAACACTTTCTACTCACTTGGGTCATAGAAAATGTAGCCTACAGAGCCTTTTGGGTAGCCTACAAATAGGCAACGGCTGGTCTTGGATTCCAACTTGTCCGCACTCGTTCTTTTAACGTGTGCTGGACAACCCCAAATCTTCAAGTGTCTGACACTTGGTTTCTTTCTGGTCCAAAGTTCATATGGAGTATTCAGAACCGATTTGGTTGGAACCCGATTCAGCACGTAGATCGTAGTCTCTAATGCGTAACCCCAAAAGGATGTGGGTAACTCTGAGTGTATGAGAAGTGATCGGACCATATCCAATAAGGTCCTATTCCTCCTCTCTGAAATACCGTTAAGTTGTGGTGTAGCAGGATGAGCTAATTGTGATACTATCCCATTGCCCTTTAAGTAGTCCCTGAACTCGTCAGAGAGATACTTGCCACCTCGATCTGATCGAAGGGCTTTAATTTCTCTCCCCAACTGTTTCTCGACCTCTTGTCTAAACTCTTTGAACTTTTCAAAGGATTCAGACTTGTGTCTCATTAGGTACATGTAACCATATCGTGAGAAATCATCTATGAAGGTGATGAAATACACGTGTTGATTTCGTGTCCTAACACTCAGGGGACCACATACATCAGTATGTAGTAGGTCAAGTGTGCCTGTACATCTTTCAGGCTTACCGTTAAATGGCCGCTTCGTCATCTTGCCTTGCAGGCAAGGCTCACAGGTGAGAAGATCTTCTACAGTTAGAAAATCCAAAGGACCATCCTTTACCAACCTTGTGATTCGGTCAACACCGATGTGGCCAAGTCGGTAGTGCCACAGACACGTGGGATTAACTGTATCACGGGCTCTTTTCTTGGGGATTTCAGCCGACGTAGTTTCGGTTATGTTAGTTTCTAGAGAATGATGTAGAACATAGAGACCGTTCTCCAGTTCCCCGTATGCGATGAATCTGCTATTTCTTTTAATAATAATCGTATTACTAAAGAAGACAGAATAACCATCTGCACACAGTTTTGAAACAGAAATCAAATTTCTTCTTAAGTTTTGTACATAAAGACAATCTTTGAGTACAATTTTTCCTTCTCTAAAAATTAACTCCACGGTTCCTATTGCTGCGGCTGCAACAGTTGCAGTAGTCCCCAAATAGAGAGTGACTTCTCCTTCACTCAGCCTTCTGCTTACTATGAACCCCTGCAGTGAGTTACACGCATGAGTTGAAGCCCCGGAGTCAATACACCAGGATGCAGAAGCTATCAATAAATTGGTTTCTATAACACAAGTTTCGAAATTACCTTTCTTGGATTCCAGGTAGGTAGGACAATTCCGTTTCCAGTGGTCGGTCTTCTTGCAGAAGTGACATGCATCTGATGCTTTGTCTTTCTTCTGCCTTTTGCCCTTGGTGGCTTTCTTCTGAGGCTTCTTTGCCTTCCTCTTTCTCTTGCCCGTTTTGCTAGCTTCAACAAGCATAACTACAGGCTCATCCTTTTTAATCAGTTCTTCAGCTCTTTGCAACATATTGCTGAGCTCTTGCAAGCTGACATTCAGCTTGTTCATGTTATAGTTCATGATGAACGGATTAAAGGAATGAGGCAAAGAATTAAGGATAGCGTCTATCTGGGTTGCGAGGTCTAGTCCAGATCCAAGAGCCTCTAGTTCGTTGATGTAACCCATCATCCGAAGACAATGGTCGTGAACTTGTTGGCCCTTGGACATTTGAGTGGTCATGAACTGCTTCAAGACCTTTTGCCGAGTAGAACAATTCTACTCTTCATACATCGTCCTCAGGCTGTCCAATATGTCCTTGGCAAATTCTATCTGATCGAACTGCCTCTGTATCAGGTTGTCCAAGGAAGCAATGATATAACACTAAGCTAGGGAGTTTTTCTCCTCTCATTCCTGATAGTCTCTCCTTCGGGCCTCAGAAGCCCTGTCTCCCGGATGCTCCAGAGCAGGATTCTTTGCCACTTTGTCTAGCTTTTTTGAAACTAGGACCAGCATAAGGTTCATGTACCAGTCGGTGTAGTTTGGGCCCTTAAGCTTGTTGTCATCAAGAAGCTTTGCAAAAGATCCGTTTGCCATTTTCTGATTAAAGAGAAAACATCAGTCCACAACCTAATTTGATTCATGTTCATTTCATAGATATGGATTTTAATCTACGATCCACTTCCATTTATTCATCTCTGAGATTTCCCTCATTTCTCAGTGACGGAGACTACGGGTTGTCTCTGGAAATGTGGGAAATCACATAGGGTGCATGGAGCCAATTGTTTCAGCTGCATAACCCCACCACCTTTCTATGAAGGATCATATCCACTCATCATATGAGTTTCCCTTTGGCCTCTATCAGACAAGGTTCAGAACTGTTTTCAGGTAAACCTTTCTATCCAGTGAGTGCTTACCCATCATATTCGTGAACGCCAAGGTACCGTGAGAGAGTTCCCATTTTCTGGTGAAGCCCCTCCCATATCGGTCTATGACGCCTCTATCATCTTATGAAACATTCAGACAAGCCCAACAACAAATGGATAACCCATTTTCTGGTGTGTTTCCTCATTACTGAAGGACCCATCCTCATGCTAATGATGGAAGGCCTTTAGAGAGTTCATCATATGAATCTCCCTATCACATGCACTCATATTAGCTAAAGGGAATAAAATTACGCCCTAGTTTGATTTAGGTCAAACCAAAGTGGCTCCCACTGACTTTCATAAAGCCAGATTTCGGTGGTCCTTAAATCGGCTAGGGTTCCGCACGTGACCTCTTGATGACCAAAAAGGGACACCATGGCAATGATGTGCATTCAGCCATGATGTGCGCAAGCGCCAGCGCAAGCGCCACTGCCGAATGAGCATGGGCCAAGTACTTATGGCCCATGTACGCAGCACATCACACATCCATACATCTCATGCAGGGATAAATTGATCCAATCAATTAATTATCTGTAAGGCTCGTTGGAAGCCCGTTAAAATTCCATAATATTAACCATTAATATTATCTAGGTATATGGGCTGAATCAGGGTTACCCAGTTCGGCCCATATAGCTTTATCCTTTAAAATGGGCTTTTGTAGTTTTAACTATTTAAAATTGGGCCTTTACAGGCTGGGCCGAATTAACCATTTAATTAAATATCAATCCTTAGGCCCATTAGTGGGAAAATTAGGCCTGACTTTCAGCCTTGATTAAACCCTAGAATTGGTCCAAACAGTTTGAACCAATCTTGGTTCGAATGGGTCTAGGGTTTGATTTTTAATTAAATCCTTAATTCAATTAAATAATCTGAAATTAAATAACTGATAAAAGAAAAACATAAATCAGTTAATCAGGGTTGTTCGCACACTCCAACCTACAAAACAGAGGTTAGATCACAGATTGCAGTTTCTCAAACTGCAAATCGCAGATAGTGAATCTCCCATCTACGAAATCTCCTTCTCTGCGCCGCCATCTTCGATCCAAAATTAGAAATAAATAGAAATCTTATTTCTATTAATTATTACATCAGATTGAATGCCTATACATTGAGTCTAAAAAATAAAAAAAAAATATTTACAGACCAAATGTAATAAATAAATTCAATAAACTGCAAATCTTGCAGTTCTCCCTGCGCAAACCAAGATTTCGATCTCCTCTCGTACGAACAACCCATAAATCAAGAAAATTATAAAGAACTATTCTAAATAATAATCAGATTTATTTAAAAATAATTTCAGATTATTTGCCCATCTGTTTTGGGAACAAATTTCCCAAAACCCATATCTGCGCAAATTGGGTAGACCGCCTTCTCCCTATTTGCGCAGGTTCAGATTAGAAACAGAATGGTTCAAGATTTGAACCATGGCTCTGATACCACTGAAGGGATAGGAAATCCATCAATGGACGCCCAAGATTGCGGAATAAAGGGGGGCGAATTTCAAAAAATTTTTCTTTCCCTTCAATTGGGAATCGAATTCCCTATTTAGAAAATCATATTTTCAATGATCATTCTTGAACCATAAACTGAACCAGATCTGAACCAAAAGGAAGAGAGAGAGAGATAATACCTGATACAAAGAAATAATATCTCTTAACGGAGGTGTTCACGCCCAAGGTAGAAACCAAAATCTGCTCCCACTGAACATGGCGTAGTGCAAGGTGGAGCAGAATCAGCAGTGTCCTTCCTAAGAATTTGATTCTTCCCAAGAATCACCTGGACAGCTTGTGAATACAACTCCTACCAATCTTTTCTCCAAAAGATTGGAATCAAAATCTGATATTGATTTCTCCCAAGCAATGGAGATCGAACTGCTATAGGCGGCGGCTGCAGGAAGGAGGCGGCTAGAGAATTTGCAGGGTGCAGAATTCTCTCCTTTGTGATCTCAGCTCTGAAGACAAGATTGTTGCTGGTGATTGTGTGTCTAAAGGCTGCCGCCCCCTCTTCCTTTTATAGACTTAAAGGGATCAGCTCCTAATACCATTAGGAGTTGCTAACCCAAATCATATCTGGATTAGAAGTCCCTTTAAGATAAGGGATATATCTGTAGATTAGATCAGCCAGTTCCTAATCTAATTAGGAAGTTTCCAAATCTAAATCTCATTTAGATCTTGGTCTCTCTGAGTGGATAGGGTGTGGGCCCAATCCTATCAGCTGATCTTATCTCAGAATTCGCCCCTTAAAAACTAATCAAATTAGCCCAGTTCGAAATGGGCTTAAGGCCCATTTAGGGTTATGTATTCATTAAACCTTCCAAACTGCTGCCTAGTTGGGCTTTCTTGTATGGCGTGGGACCCAAACATTGATCTACACATCAGCCACATGGGTTCAGCCCAGCCTTTGTTACAAGGCCTGTCCGAATACACTGTTATGGACAGTGTACCCCCCGAAACCCATCAGATGGGCTCTATAGGCCCAACACTTACCCTAAGTGGTCCCTGGGCCAAACCACCTTGTAACACCCAGGGACTGTGGGCAGATGCAAGATTAGCCCATCAGGTATTATCCTCAATGGCCTTACACTCAACCTCTCAGCCTATAATGATCATACACTGCCCGACAAGAGAGGACCTCTCCCTCGGCTGCAAGGAACAGTGTTGCACTCTCTTAAGTATGGATCCCAGGAATTAAAAACTTTTGCAAACATTTCGAAACCATAATATATATATACTTTTATATCTCATATAAAATATATTTTGCAAAACAAATCTCAACGATTGAAATCGGTTGCCGGCAGTCTTGGTTTCCATCGGTGAGAGTGCATCCCCGATCATTACCTTTGTCCGACAAAGGGGCTGATCCTGTCACTATGATCACCCACTCAGATGAATTCTTAGACTGTCCCAATATACCCAGGTTTTGACCCCCGCTAAGGATCTCACTGATTGGTATATCAAAGACAGCCTAATTCGACACCTAGTGCAGTATCATAATCGAGTCTAGGGGTCGGGTGTAACTTTCCAGTTTTGCCCATCAATCTCCAAGGTCCATGGCAATGCTGGAAATCTGATCCAGTTCAAAGATTCAATTAATCCCACACTATATGTGCCTAGGGTCTCACCCCGGTAGCTGAGACAAGCCACCCCAACCGACTTGGTGGCACCACAGTGTCAGCCTTGTCAGGATAGATCTCCCCAGACCGACCCACTGGCTATGAACATTCTAAACTAGCACGAGTCTCATTAAGTGTCTAGTTTAAGGGTATTACACAGAAACATACCAAGGGAACATGAATCAAATATGCACTTTTATTCATTTACAATAAACTCATAAAGTACATCATTTTGATTGAAGCTAAGGGCATACAAAACTGTCTCACAGTATTGTGTGGAGGAATCTTGAAATGAGCTTTTTGGGGTGATCTTGACTCAGTAGCAATCCTACTAAGTGGTGTGAAGCAAGAAGACATTCCACGAAAGATAGAGGTACGAACAAAGGGGAGCTTTTGTCTCTGTGTTGTTAGCTTCCTCCATTGAAGCAAGGTTGTGGAAGGAGGTTCGTATGGTAGGAGGGGAGAAGGAGGAAGAAGAAGCATTACGTAGACTTGTGAGATTGGTTAATTCAAATGGGAAGGAATGTTTCACTAAAAAGGGCCAACAAGTTATGGGAAGCCAAAAAGCTTTGGGGCAGTTAGAAGGTCAAACCTGGAGAAAGAAAGATAAGGATATGACAAATGGCAGATCCTTTGCGTAGGTGGTGTCAGGGGAAACAGACAAAAACTTACCAGTGGCGAAAGGGAGAGGGTTGAACCAACAACCTCAGACAGGGAAGGTTGCTGGCTCGACCATTAAAATAGGGGGCGTGACTTTTTAAGGGGTCACGTGGGACGAAAAGACTTAGAAAATGGGCCCAATCGAGTGGATCCCTTTTGTGGTGGTCCGGAGAAGTTAACTCAAGTAAAGGTTTTAAAGTTGGGTTCCTATAGTCTTGAGCCCAAGGCCCATTACAAGATAGATGGGCCGAGGGACACTTTAAGTAAACACGCGACTGGGAGGAGGGATGAGCTGATAGATGAGACTAAGCGTCTATCTTCTTCTACCCCGAATCCCTCCTTTCGATCGAACAGATTAGGCGCAAAATCTCAAGACTCTCAGTCTCGAGGCTCTCTATAGTGGGTTCCATCCAACCTGGCGAACCGTCTTTCACCAGATAGGCACAACCCGAGATACCTGAAGCCTAGTGATTTGAACATAACAGGGTTTGAAGATTGGTTGTGTGAACAAAACAGCAGTGACGATTCTGATAGAGACAAAACGTTAAGTTTGGGAAGTTTGTCTTCGAAAAGCAACAATGAGTTACTTGAAATAGAAAGTTTGCATACAGAGTTGTTGTTTTTAGAGGAAGAGACTAAAGAGGTAGGTGGCGGGAAGACTAGAAATGGTGAAGAAAATGGTACTAAAGTTGTGAAAACTCCTCCTCCCTTCGTCGAGGGAGCTGACCCTGAGTCTAATGAATTACAGGATGTTGGTGGAGAGGGACAAGAATCGGCCGTGAGGATGGATGTGGGTATTCCAGTGTCGGAAACACAGAGAAAGGTTTTCCAAGTGGGTAGGTCATCAGAAGTGATTCTTTTACTATGTCTACTTCACAACCTTGTCCAAAAAGGGGAAAGGCCTTAAAACCATTTGCCGCCTATCAACACTTCAATTCTGGTGATTCTAGTCCTACCCCCGTCCTACCAGGTATGGGTGTCAATTCTTTTATAGGTACTGACTTGTTTGCTATGCCTGTAACAGATATCCCAGCTTCCCATCCAGGAGGTTCTTATGCAAGAGAGAGGGTGATAGTGGAAGAAGGAGAGAGGGTGTTGGAAGGTAGTAAGGGGGAGGCAGACAGAATTTGGGAGCTGATTTGTAAAATGATGAAAGAAAAAAAGAAGGAAGGACTCTTAGAAAGATGTTGTAGCCAAAATAAGTGTGAGCAGGGTAAAACTCTTCCTCAAGCATTGGCTAGAAAGGATGGAGAAAAGAAAAATGATGATTGTTGTATTAGGAAGGGGGGGGAGGAATAAATAAGAAAAAAAGATCTAAAGTGGAAAGGCTAATTTCAGACATTAAGGGAGATTTAGAATTCAGTGGTAGAGAGGATAGGAGGAAGGGCCTAAAATGAGGAGACTATGGCCTTTTCATGGGTTTTTTGCTATTTTGTCTCGATGAAAATTATTAGCTAGAATGTAAGAGGGTTAGGGAGTGCAAGAAAGAGAAAGGTGATCAAAGACCTACTCCAAAGGGAAAAACTAGATATTGTGATGTTACAAGAATCCAAAATGATGGAATTAGATGGGAGATGGGTGAGGACTTTTTGGAGATCTAGAGGTTTAGGTTGGAGCTTGTCTCCTTCTTGGGGAGCCTCGAGGGGGATCGTAACACTATGGAGGGAGGATGTAGTGGAAGTAGTGGAAGAATTGATAGGCAGATTCTCAGTTTCCATTAAGTGTAAGAATGTAGAAAATGGGTGTGTATGGGTCTTAACCAATGTTTATGGCCCTAATTCTTATAGAGAGAGATGAATGAGATGTGGGAGGAACTATATGCAATCAAGGGGATATGGGATGGTCCTTGGTGCCTGGGCGGGGATTTTAATGTCATTAGATTCTCTGATGAAACCAGTAATCCCCAACAAGTAATTTCAACAAGCATGAGGAAATTTAATAGTTTTATTGAAGAATGTGAACTGAAGGAAATACCTCTACTGCAAGCCAGTTACACTTAGTCCAACCTTCATGAAACCCCTTTGTGTTTGAAGCTGAACATGTTCTTATTTAACCTTGCCTGGGAGAATAGTTTGGAAAACTTGGTTGTTAGAGCGTTACCCAAGGGCACCTCCGATCACTGTGCTATCCAAATAGGTACTGCTTCATTTTCTATAGGACCCAAACATTTTAGATTCGAAAATATGTGGCTCACCCATCCAGATTTTGTGAAAAAAGTGAAGGAATGGTGGGATGAGGAGGAAAGGGGGGTAAGATGGAAGGGGATCAAGTTCCATAAGAAATTAAAAAGGCTGAGAGCCAAAATAAAAGAGTGGAATAGAGATCAGTTTGGTAGAATTAAGGAGCAAAAACTGTGCCTAATTTCTCGCATAGAGAACTTGGATGTAAAGGAATCTCAAAATGGACTAACCAAAGAGGACAGAGTGTTAAGGAGACAATTGAAAAAGGATTTGGAAGAGGTGTTATTGAGGGAAGAAATCAGTTGCAGACAAAAATCTAAACACAAGTGAATTAAGGAAGGCGATGGAAACACTAGATTCTTTTATGATTTGGCAAATGGGAGACGAAGAAAGAATCTTGTGACCAAGCTAGAGATAGGAGAGGAGGTAATTACCAACTAGGATGACATAGCCAAAAAATTTGTGGACCACTTCAAATCGATTTATAGAAGACCTTTGAGTGAGAGAGCAATCATGGAAATGGTGGATTGGCCAAGAATTGATGACGGAGTGGCAAGGTGGCTGGAAAGAGATTTCGAGGAAGAAGATATTAAGAAAACTGTCTTCCTAATGGATAGATCCAAGGCTCCGGGTCCAGATGGCTTTACTATGGGCTTTTATCAAGACTGGTGGGAGGTGGTGAAAGATGATTTAGTTGAAGTCTTTTAGGAATTTGCAAACAATCACACTATAATCCCTGGAATTAATGCCACCTTTTTGGCCCTGATACATAAGAAGATTGATGCCAACCACCCAAAAGATTTTAGGCCTATTAGTTTGGTGACAAGCATATATAAAATTCTGGCTAAAGTGCTCTAATTGAAGATCAAAATAGTCCTCCCTTCTATCATTAGTGAAACATAGGGGGCTTTCATTCAAGGGCAACAAATAACAGATCAGATCTTAATTGCGAATGAGTGTGTGGAGGAAATGAAAAGGTCTAGTAAGAGAGGATTCATTTGTAAATTGGATCTTGAAAAGGTCTATGATTTGGTGGACTGGAAGTTTCTATTAGAGGTTATGCAAAATTGTGGGTTTGGGGACAAGTGGGGTAATTGGATTTTTGGGTGTATCAGTACTTATCACTACTCTATTCTGGTAAATGGTATGGTGAAGAACTTTTTTCTAGCTTGCAGGGGTGTCAGGCAAGGAGATTCACTCTCACCCTTCCTTTTTACCTTAATAACTGATGTGATTAGTAGGATCATTACTAAGGCTGGCAGCGAAGATGCCATTAGGGGTTGGAGAATAGGGAGACACCAAGTTTCCATTACTCACCTTCAGTTTGCAGATGACCTAATGATCTTTTGTGAATGAGGTCTTAGCGAAAAGGTAGCAAACCTAAAGAAGCTAATAAAAGGTTCTGAAAGTATCTCTAATTTGCGAATAAATCTGGAAAAGAGTTGCATACCGGGTATAAATTTGGAGGTAGGGGAGGTCGAGACTGTTGAGGAGTGTCTTGAGTGTTCCACCTCTACTTGGCCTATGTCATATTTAGGGCTTCCTTTAGGGGCAAATCCTAGGGAGAATAGATTTTGGACCCTAGTGATAGAAAAGTTTGAGAAGAGATTAGCCTCATGGAAGAGGAATTATATCGCTTTAGGGGGGAGAATTACCCTAATAAGATCTACCTTAGCTAACTTACCTACCTATTATTTGTCTGCTTTTAAGATACCAATTAGGGAGGTTAGGAAACTGAAAAAGTTGATGAGGGATTTCTTATGAGAGCCGGGACAAGAAAAAAATGATCACTTGGTTAATTGAGAAATTGTGTGCAGAAGTAAAGAAGGGGGTTTGGGACTTGGGAGGGTAACTAGAAAAAATCAAACTCTGTTAGGGAAATGGTTATGGCAATGGCCTTTGAAAAGAGAGAAATTGTGGCATGAGGTGGTGGGAAGCATTCATGGGAGGTCAGAGAATGGATGGGATGTTGATGTATCAAGGCAAGCTAACCTAGCATCACCTTGGAAGGCTATTCACAACACCCTTTCCTAAATTTTATCAGGTATGAAGTTTGTTCTGACAACTCTGCCCATTTTTGGGAGGATATTTGGGTAGGAGACACACTGTTAAAGGATTTGTTCCCTTCGCTATTTTCTACTTCTTTGTACAAAAAAGAGGTGGTCTCAAAATTTATCTCACCTTTGGGAACACCCTTAGGTCCTACTTGGGATTTTGGATTTCGTAGAGGACTTAGGGATGATGAAATTGATTCTCTTTTTGCTTTGCTTGGTAGTCTTAATCAGGTTTGTTTGGATCCCTTCAAGCCAGATAAGAGGGTTTGGACTCCTAGACCCAATGGAACCTTCACTTGTGCTTCTTTCTTCAAGTCCATCTCTCAACTTTCTACTCACCAGCCCTTTCCGTCAAAAGAAATTTGGTATAGGCCAGTTCCCCCAAAAATTATGGCATTTTGTTGGGAAGTATTCTATGGGAAAGTAAACACTTTAGATAACCTACAAAAGAGAAGACCTTTCCTCTGTATTTCTCCTAATTGGTGTATCCTCTGTAAAGCTCACGGTGAGAATTGTTACCATCTATTAATATCTTGTCACTTTTCTGCACACCTTTGGGCTTGGCTACTTTCATTGTTTGGGGATAGTTGGAGTTTACCAGTAGAAGTTCACATGCTCTTCAACCATTCTACCTTTTATTGGCCTACAAAAATAGGGAGAATTATGTGGAGATGTGCTTGTACTGCCTTGATTTGGACTCTTTGGGAAGAAATAAATATTAGAATCTTTCAAGAAAAGGAAAGGAGCAACTAGGATTTGAAAGACTGTGTTAAATAGGGCAATACATTGGTTGAAAACCTTGGAAATCTTTCATCAGCTCTCCTTTAATGACCTTTGGAGAAGTTGGTCAGCAGTAGCGAGGTGTTCATCTCTAAAGGACAAATCAATTACAAGCTAGTGTCCTCCATCCGAAGGCTCACTAAAGTTGAACTTTGATGGAAGTAGCATTGGTAATCCAGGTTTATTCGGAATGGGGGGTGCTTTGAGA
Source organism: Nelumbo lutea (assembly GCF_056320005.1). NCBI lineage: Eukaryota > Viridiplantae > Streptophyta > Magnoliopsida > Proteales > Nelumbonaceae > Nelumbo > Nelumbo lutea. The sequence goes on along the minus strand of NC_142689.1, from coordinate 36,288,505 downwards.
AATGCGAAGGGAGAGATTTTGTTGCTTTACTCAGGTCCCTTGGGATTTGGGAACTCCATCAGGGCAAAACTTTTAACTGGTGTACAAGGGGTGCAATTTGCAAACCAGTTGGGGGTACAACAACTAATAATCGAGGGGGATTCCAAAGTGGTGGTGGGTTGGTTGAAAAATTCTGAAGAGGCTATGTGGCGATAAAATAATGAAATAAAGAAATTTAATTGGTTGACAAGGAATATGTTGGTCACTGTACAATGGGTGGGGAGATTAACAAATACTTTGTCAGATATATTAGCTAAGCAAGAGGTAAATAGGGAAGAATTATTTTGGGCTCAGTTGTGATTCTTGTTTTTTTTCCTAGTTTACTTGTAAGATTCAAGGAGGGGCTGCAGCTCATGCCTCTCGTTGGGATGATGTATGAACTCACTCTAAATTTGCTTCTGAATCAATAAATTTATTATTATTCATCAAAAATTAATAACATTATCCTATGATTGCCTACCCAAAACAAAAACACCTTAGAAAGGGGAGATACACTTATATATGAAGAAGGAATTTTAATCTATTTTCCAAAAGTTCAATAACTATCTTATACAACACATTGCAAAGGCTAATAGGCCTAAAAAGTTCGATGACAAACTCAAAAATGCCTTACCTCATTATGCCCCAAAATTCTTGATACAAAAACAATAAGATACCATCTGGACCAAGAGCTTTTAGTGATCCTGAGGACATAACAACATCTTGAACTTCCTCCCTAATAGGAAGGGTAGTTAGCATCTCATTATCGGACATATAAATGATAGCCAAACAATCTAAGAATACATACAAAACTAGCTCTCTTCTAGATTAAAATTACACCTTGAAAGAGTTAACAAAAATCCAAGCTATATTGGAGTGATCCTTAGTCCAAACCCCTTGTTATTCTTTGACCCAAAAAAATTGATTGCTCTGTCTCCTAAAATTAACAAAATTATGAAAAAACCTGATGTTTCGATCCCCTTCTCTAATCCAATTTTACTCTTTGGAATCTAATTCCAGTAATCTCTACTTACTAACCCAATCCAATCAGGCCTCAATGTCTCCCACACTTGATCTTCTCCGTTTCTTTAGCTCTTTTTTATCATCATATCCCATTTGGCACCAATTCTAAATCTAGCATAGCTTGGAAAACTAACATCCCATCCATAATAATTTTCACACATTTTCCTCCAAAATCCAACTACCGAAAAATCTAAAAGGGACTGGTTTGGAAAATTGGGAACCATTTGTTATTAATCTTAATGATTTATGATCAGATCCAGATCTTTGACCCACTAAACCTTGGACAGAAAAAAGATACTCAGAAAATTGATAGACACTACTAAAATTCTATATGGGCATTTGCACATTCTACCTAAAACTTTTAGATCATTTGTCCGAAGTAAAGTCACCCCCTTGCAAAGATTTATTTCTTACAATTGCAAATGATTAATATTTTTTTTTTTTTTTTTTGCAAAAGCAGAATTTCGGCCATAGTCAATAATAGTCAAATTATCTTCAATGTCTAGACAAAGGTCATACTTAAAGCCCCTAGAAAAACATACGGTAAATCACATAGATTTGAATCAAGCAAAACATTTTGAAATTCCAACTAGAAATAAACCTTTTTCCTTTTATTTTTCAACATACAAACATGCCACAAGCCAGCTTTCCTGATTAGGGGGAAATATTTAATTTTTACTAGGATATACTTGTGAATTAGAACAACATCCACCAAAATGTTGTCTTTCTAATCAAATGCTTAGACTCCTCCATAATCCATCTAATGCCGCGTTTGTTTTAGGTGTAAAATCGAAATAGGGTAAATTTTTACGTCCTGGTTCAATTTTGCAAATGTTTGAATAGAGTGTATATATTTACACCATAAATCGATTTAAAACTCTATTTTGAAATATCTTTACACTGATAATTGATATAAAAAATACATCGAATTATCGATGTAAAACTTACCCTTTCTAACATCAAAGTAAAATTCTTCTCACTCTATCTCAATTGCCGGCACCACTCTCAGATCTCTCTCTCACTTGGGTGGTGGCAAGGTTGGCCTTCGCGGCGGCAACCTTGGCCACATCAACAATGGAAGTTTTCAGGCTTCTTTTTAGCATACAAGATGAAGTAAGTGACAACAACCACTAAATTGTCAAAGAGAAGTGTAAAGTGCACCGTTGGTCAGCCACGCCTCTTGCTTGCTACTTGAACGACCTCTTAGACGCCTCTGCCCCGGCAGCCTTCACGCCCTCCTGTGTCATCCTGTATGCCTCCACCATTTTTTCTGGTTCTTCATTCCACTTCTCTCTCTCTCTCTCTCATTTGGTGTTGTAGTAGAACAAGCAAACTGTGAAAGAGAAGCGTGGAGGAAAGAGCCAGTGAGCAATGATGCGTCTGCTACAAGCTATAGTTGGTAGCAGGCTCAGGTAAGGCTAAAGCTACAGGTTGCAGCAGGCTATAGCTACAAGCTATATTTACACTGACGTGATAAATAATAATAATAATATAATAAATAATAATAATAATTTAACAAATATTGAAAAATAAACTAACATATTAATAAAAAAACACGAATACCAATGAGAATTTAAAAAGGTAAAATAGGAAAATTTAAATTATTCAAAAAATATTAAAATATGAACAAAAAAATTTCATGAAAAAATACAATGTGAATTTAACATCACCAAATGATATTTACTAAGAAAGCTTCACCATTACACTTAATAAATAAAAAATGCAATCACAAGTTTTCAAAAAATAATTCATTCATTTAACCAATTATTAATCACAATAACATATACAAAACATAATAATATTCATATAAAAATAAAAAAAATGCAATCACAAATCAAAAATACATGTAAACATTTAACTAAATATTAATCACAACAAAATATAAAAAACATCACAACTATACATATCAAAAATAAAAAAATGCAATCACAATTCGTTTAACTAATTATTCATACAAAAAATCAAGAAAAAAAAATCTGTAACCCACATATTTCAGCATATGTTTTGCATCATTAACAAAAAAAGTGCAAAAAAAAATCTATTCATGCATAGGAATCACACATAGACAATGCAAAATAAAACAAGCAAGTATTTCGATTTCTCACTTGATGAATAATCTGAAAAAACGAATCTAGACAAATATTCACCCAAAAAAACAAGAAAATAACACCAAACATGGAGGGGAGGAGTTTGGGCGAACTCACCTTCATTAGTCGGTGGCTGAATGGTTGGGTGTCACCAGTAAACTTGCCCAATCATAAATCTACAAACAAAGAGAAGAATGCCTTTTCCGGCGTTAAAAAACTGAAGAAAAATGCTTCAAATCGAATGAAATAAGCAAAAAAGAAAAAAGAAACAAAGGGAAAAACGGTAGGTTTACTGGCCGTATTTTCGCACTGTCGATCGTCACCAGTGGACCTGCAATTGGAATCATTGCCCTCTGCTTGTTAGGTTCGAATAAGAGGAGAGGGAAGAAAACCCTCACGTAGGGGCAAACTGGGTATTAAATAAATTATTTAGGGACAAAATCGTCCCATACGTTTTAAAATAGCACTTCTCCAAGAAGTACTCAAGTAGTGTTTGAGAACACTTAAAAGAAGTACTTATTTAAACAAGTACTTATTTTAAAACATGGGACCACACATTAAGTGATTTTTAAGTACTTATGGGTGTTTGATAAAAAAGAGGGTAAGAAGTACTTATTATTAAAAAAAATACTTAAAAAAGTGACATGGATGTGGCTTTTTTTTCAGCACTTTTTGAAGAAGTCCTTCTTCATTCGAATGGGACAAACCTGTCCCTGTTTTTTTCTTTAATGACAACTACCCCCACTCGAGTTTATCATCTTCTTCTTCCATTCAAAACCCTACAATAACAGGCAACGACGACATTTAGTTGCAGGTCCATCAGCGAATTTGGGTGCTAAATCCATTTTTTTTGTGGAAAATTGCTTGCTTAGCACTTGTTATCTTTGATTGCACAAATATCCTCCATACCCAATCTCTACTGAGATCTTTGGGTTGATGCCACATACGGACAATGACTTCCTCACAATTTTGTGTCATGATCAAGTTGGAGGACTGCAGCTAGTGAAATATGGGAGATGATGGATCACTATAAAACCCAATCCGGAAGCTATAGTTATCAATATTGGCAACTTATTTGAGGTACTCCAATTCGCTTTCATTATTGTAATACTGAATATCATACAATCCCAGTTGTTGAACCCAGATGTTCTTGCGATGCAGGCATGGAGCAATGGTCTTTATAAGAGTGTCCAATACCGAGTCATGGCAAATAGACAAGTGGAACGATTCTCTATAGCGTATTTCTTTTGTCCATCTTACGATTTCATGATAAAAAGTTGTAGAGAGCCTTCAGTTTATAGAAAGTTTAGCTTTAGAGAATATTGATAGCAGGGTCAAGAGGACGTTTGGATAGTAGGATACAAGGTTGGACTTTCCAGGTTTCTCCTTCGAAGCTAGTGCACTTCAACAAGAGCGGAAATGAAAGCAACGGAATCCTCCCAGGCATGAAATTGGAGGCAAACCAGATACTAAGATATCAAATGGACTAACTAGGGATAGAGCTAGAAGACAATGGAAGAAGGACAGGGATTCAAGAGAGACTTGGGAGGCGGAAATGGGAATTTGAGAATTTTGTGAAGGTTGTTAATCAAAGGAGTCTTTCTATTGTCCAATCTACAGTTTCGGTGGTTCCGGCAGTTCTGGTGAAGAAAATGAGAGGGAGAGGGAGAGACCTGAGTAATCTACAATGGAGGGTAAAATTGTCATTTGTGCCAATATAAGCACTTATGGGGAAAGTAGCTTACCAAACATCCCCACCCCAATAAATGTTTAAAAAATAATAAATGATTTGAAAAGTGGGTTACCAAACAGCCTTAAGTGGTTAAATAAGTACTTATTTACTTAATTATCAAACAAAGCTTCAAAAAAAGCCAAAGGTCACTTTTTCTATAAGTACTTCTTTTAAAAAAAAGTACTTCTTTATGACTTTTTTACCAAACACACATAAATACTTTTTTATCAATTAATGTGTGGTCCTTGCACTTAAAAGAAGTACTTTCTTACTTTTTAGAAGTGAAATCAAATACGGCCTAATTTTTTTAAGTGCCAAATAGTTAAACTGCTAGTTTTCCCTCACAGAGTAGATTGTGGCTTTAGGGCGTGTATTTACGCCCTCAGTTCTTCTCTTGATTCTTTTGCCAATCAGTTCTTGTCAGGAGTCTTTATATCCTTCCATCCATCGATCCTCCTCAAATGTTCTTCAATCCCCACAAACAACTAAAAGAAGAGTAAGATCTTTATCAGCTCTTTTCTTTCCTTAAATCCTGAGTAAATGCTGATTTTTCATTTCTCATTGTTCTTCGTTTTCTGCTTAGGTTCTGATGGAATGGATTCCGGTCACGTATCATTTTTCTTTGGCTAAGTACCTCGTCAGCTCGTCTACTCCCAAGTGGCCTGTGACTTAGGGGCTGAAGTGGAGCTCCCTAGCGTAGCGCAACCTAGCTGCTCCCTGTTGGAGATGATCTGGCTACCTGCAGCGACGGGAACTGAACTGGCTACTCCCTGTTGGTGATGATTTGCTCATCTTTGTAGGCGGCAGGAGCTGAGGGACCTGCGAGAACTGAATCAGAGAACCCAGGGGTGTTTACCCGGCGAGGTCACTCCGATGGATAAGTCAGCACTTAGTAGCGAGCTGAAAATGATATTAGAGAATGGGAGAGCTAGAGAGCAGGGGTTACCATCTCCTTTTTTGCATACCTTCACCCCTGGGGTGTGAGGTCTTTATACATTGGAGTCCTCGTGGGTTAGGTGAAGCAGTTCTTGGATTCCCGTTGTGATGGGACATGCTTTCATGTTAGGTGGGGATAAAGCCATCAACTGGTAAGGTTGCCCATTTTCGCCTGACTCGGGGAGTGGGTGAGCTAATATAGCCGTTATGAGTCACAATCCCATAAAATGTGGGGTACGGTGGTCAGCTACTCGGGGTTGTCAGGTTGGCGCATGGCCCAGGCCGCCAGCTCGCGCTAGGGCCAAGTCGCACCAAGGCCAGGCTGCTAGCTCGTGCCAAGGCCAGGCCGGCAGGTCGCGCCTGGGCCAGGCCGCCGCAAGGGCCAGGCTGCCAGTTCGTGCCAAGGCCAGGTCATGCCAGGGCCAGGCTGCCAGCTTGTGCCAAGGCCAGGTCGCGCCAGGGTCAGGCCACCAAGTCGTGCCTACGCCAGGCCACGCCTGTGCCAAGCCGCGCCTGTGCCGGGCCACGCCTGTGCCGGGCCACGCCTGTGCCGGGCTGCGCCTGTGCCAGGCCGTGCATGTGCCGGGCTACGCCTAGGGGGACACCATCAACTTAGCAAAGGCAAGTTGTTGCCAAAGTGGTCCGAGTGTCACCTAGTTGTTCTGAGGCGTCAGGCTACATGAGGGTGAGCTGCCTAGTGGTGAGCTACCTGTGGCGAACTGCCTGTGGCAAGCTGCCTATGGCGAGTTATCTGTGGCGAGCTGCTTGTGGCAAGCTGCCTGGTTGTCAAGATGCTGCACTTAATTGGCATGAGGTGCCAAGTGTCACAATGTTACTGGAGGGCCAAATCCGCCCTCATCAGATTCATAGTAACATGATGGGATCTTCCGTGCTTGATATTTCTGCACTCTCTCAACGGTAATGCGTCAACTCTTTTTCTGTCTTTCAGGTTCTGATGCTAATGCGTCCCTCAATTTGTTTCAGGTGCCGTGGTGGTAAATTCTTTGAAGCTTTTTTGTGATTCTTCAATCTATTGTTTGCCCGAGTTAGTTTCCAATGCCAACCGGAAAGAATAAGATTTCTCTTTAAATGATCGATATATAAGCTGTAAGTAGCTGTCAAAATTTCCCCCTTTGTCTAATAGATGAACTTGTCCAATACCATTTAAAAGGGGAACATCTTGAAACGAATACTTGGAAGATATAATCTTCCTTTCTGGAAATTGTGTTTGCATCGTTGATTAATTCTCAAAGCATATTACGGGGATATTGTTCTTTTCCAAAGGCTGTTTCTATAACCAGGTTGGTTGGCCAAGTCATATGGTGCTACATGGCTAAACCTATCAAACGTGATAATATGTTAACTAATTAATGGGATTAGTTAGTTTAAAGGTTTAAACAGAAATTTCATCGGGTTGTCCCCTGATCAGTTAGTATTAGTTTCAGATAAATTGCTATTGCTTCATTCTTTCTGGAGATGAACTGCAATTTTACCTTTTCATTCTTGAGAGTAAAGATGGCTTAACTTTTATAAATATTCAAGTCCAAGTCCTTACTGTAGAAATAAAGTAGAAATTGAGATTCTTTCATGCTGTTTAGTAATGTTATATGATTTTCATGCATAAACAGCATATGCTATTTATGCAGAAAAATATTTTCATAGTACAAACAAACAAACAAAGAGAAACTTCAATTTCAACCATCGTTGGCCTGATCACAACCAAACATTTAGCTTATAGGGCCTCAGGTTTTTTTATTTATGCAAGCATTTGATTGCTGCATTCTGTTTTGGAATCAAGGGATAATTTTTGATAGATAACAATAACGCATTTTATTAATATAAGCAGGAGTAATGTACACATATAGCAACCCACGGGGTGAGATGAGCTTATCTCATCCAGAAAAGAAAGAAGTAAATACAAATGAGCCAGAAACGAAAACAGATAGCAACCCACTTTTCTAGGCGAGATAAGCTTACCTCACCCAGAAAAAGAAAGAAAATAATTACAGTTGAGCCCAGAACAGCTGCTCCCTGTTTATCCCTTGCTGGACCAAAGTATCAGCCAAGCCATTTGCCGATCTAGGTACCCACTGATAGCATATCACCATCTTCCTTGTTAACCATTTTATTTGTTTTAACACATCTCTGTGTTAGGATTGAATTGGGAGTCTCCGGGATTAGGAGACTCCGCTGAGTTAGGATCGAATTAGGAGTAGGAGTCTCCGTTTTGAGTTTGAATTCCTATAAACTTAGGAGATTTGATGGCTGTGTATGGCTGTGTATATATTATTCGAATCTTTAATAAATGAAAACAAGAAAAAGAAGAAACCAGAAAAGCTTGTTTTTACATGGTATCAGAGCCACGGCACTCTGGAGATCAGCGGTGGCAGCAACGATTGTTTGGCGCCGGCAAAGGACCAGTGATCAGCGGCAACACTCCTTCGGTGATCAGCAGCAACACTCTCGTTTCATCGAGGTCGCTTGCAGCCGTGGTTTCTGAAGTATCACTGTTCATCGTCTCCTTCGGTGAACAGCGGCGGCACTTCGGACCAGTGATTAGTGGCGACACTCCTTCTGGTCCGCTGAACTGCATTTTCCTCCGAGGGAAGCAGTTGATGTATGGTCCACTGAATTGCGTTTTTCTCCGAAGGTAGACTGAATCCCTGTAGGAGAGCCAGATTGGAACCCCTAAAATCTCCACCGACGTTCATGGGCTGATTGAACGATTAGAGGGCTGCCAAGGAAGACAAAAACGACCCTCCACTTGGGTAGTTCACGGAAGACGGGTTTGGTACCAACTGAGGCATCGGAGAAGAAATCATTGAGTCTGCATCTTTGGTCCTCAGATTAGAATTACTACCGATGGTGGTCATGACAGTTGAAGTGGAGGTCGTCGTGGAGCTGAATTGTTGCTGCTGTGATGATTGCTGGGTTACCGATGGGGAGTTGACTCTGTAGATTATCGGCTGGAGAAACTCCCTATACCAAACAAAATTATTTTCGTCTTCTTCAGAAATTTTACCTTTCTCGTGAAGAAGAAAGAGAAAGGTTTATCTTCTTTCCATGGCGGGAGAAAAAAGGTTTTCATTCTCTATTCCTGACGAACAGAGAAAAAGGCTTTTGCGGGACAAAAAGTTTGGATTTTCACCTCACCAAGTAAGAGTAGAGAACTCGGGGGTTCATTCTTGATCAGAACGTCTTGATCTTTAACAGGTTTCCGGCGAGTCAAAGTTCTGCGGCAGGTATTAGGGAGATCCGGAGATCGGTTCTCAGTTTTTGTGGCGATTTTGCTGCCTATTGTGGGCTTTTATACACAATAGTCGGCATGACTAAAAACAGAGAAAAATGAGTAGGGGCAGGAGGAAAAGGTCGTGGCGGCCAAGTCAAGGCCAATTGATCCAGCCAATACTGGGTTAAATGGATTGAGTAGTGAGCAGTGGAACATGTTGCTCAACCTTTTGAACACACAGAAAGAGGGGAGTCAACAACTAAGTGGTAAGCAAAAATTTTCAGAATGGATAATAGACACGGGGGCCTCTCACCATATGACAAGAAGCCTCCAATCGATGAGAGACATAAAGAATGTCATTCCGTGCTCTGTCGGGCTACCAAACGGGAAAGCGACAATAGTAGAGAAAGAAGACACAGTTGCATTAGATGATCATCTGAAACTGACTAGTGTTTAATATGTGCCTAGTTTGAATTGCAACTTACTTTCTGTATCGCAATTGATTGAGGAATCAAATTGTATTGTCCAGTTCACTAATAAACTCTGTGTGATACAGGACCGCACTATGAGGATGTTGATTGGAGCGGGTGAGCAATGAGAGGGACTCTATTATTTTCGAAGCATTGCATCAACAAGAGCAATGAAGACTATAGAGAGCAGGACATGTGATATTTGGCATCAAAGGTTAGGGCACTCTTCTTATAGAATTGTTAAGTTGCTGCCTTTTATTAGTACTAAAAATAATAATGATGACAGTATTAAGGGTTGTGATGCATTCTTCCGAGCTAAACAATGTCGAGAAGAGTTTGTTTCTAGTAATAATAAAGCATCCGATATTTTTGAGTTAATTCATTGTGATTTGTGGGGACCTTATAGAACTATAGCTTCTTGTGGTGCTCATTATTTGTTGACCATAGTAGACGGTTTTTCTAGAGGCGTCTAGATTTATCTTCTGGTTGATAAGACGGAAGTGGGACGAGTTCTTTGAAATTTTTTACTATGGTTCAAAGGCAATTTAACAAACCTATAAAGGTGATCCGTACTGATAATGGAACTGAGTTTGTATGCTTGGCTAGTTATTTTGCTGAAAGTGGTATTATTCATCAAACCACTTGTGTCGGGACCTCTCAAAAAAATGGGAGGGTTGAACGCAAGCACCACCACATACTCAATGTTGCCCGAGCTTTGCGCTTCCAAGCCAGGTTGCCTATTGATTTTTGGGGGGAATGCATCCTGACTGCATGTTATTTGATCAACCGGACACCGTCCATTCTGTTAAAGGGAAAGACTCCCTATGAAATGTTATTTGGGCGACCTCCTTCTTATGATAATGTGCGAGTCTTTGGTTGCTTAGCATATGCGCACAATCATGGTCATGGAGGGGATAAATTTATCAGTCAAAGCAGACGGTGTGTTTTTGTCGGGTATCCTTTTGGGAAGAAAGGATGGAGCTTGTATGATTTAGAGTCCGGCATGTTCTTTGCTTCCAGAGATGTTACTTTCTTTGAGCATGAATTCCCGTATGCACACAAAGAGGATGCACAGCCGAACAAAGCACAAGATTGTGGAATAAGTGGGACAGATGAGGTGTTGGTACCATCCACTTATTCACCTGGATTAGCAAATGGCGAGATGGAGACGAACCAGCGAGGTGAACTCGCAGAAGAAGGAATCAATGTAGAAGAAGGAACTCACATAGACCCGAATGCCAATACTAGTGAACCCATGCATTCTTCTGATGTCACCACAGAAAATGCAAGCGAAGACAATCCTGACATCAGGGGGGTGGTGTTGAGAAGTAGTAGCACTTTGATTCTCATTTGGGGCATGGGCATCGACAGAAACAGCAATCCACAAGGTTAAGAGACTATGTGCTTCACACCACACAGTGCTTGAGTCCCTCTCCGCATCCCTTTGCAATCTCACTCGGCCAATCACATCCTGCAGGTAGTCCTTATCCCATAGATAACTATGTGAATTGTAACAGTTTTTCTTGTCAACATCGTGTTTTCTTGGCAGCTATTACTGCAGGAATTGAACCTACTTCTTTTGCTGAGGCCGTAAAGGATGAAAAATGGAGGGATGAAATGCAGAAAGATATACAAACACTTGAGAATAATCAGACATAGACCGTAGAGCATTTGCCATCCGGAAAATGAGCCATATGATGCAAGTGGGTATATCGAATCAAGTACAACGCTGATGGGACAGTGGAAAGATACAAAGCCCGTCTCCTGATTTTTGGGAACAAGCGGGTTGAGGGAATTGATTATAATGAAACTTTTGCCCCAGTTGCAAAAATGGTTACTGTCTGTACCTTTATTGCAGTCGTAGTGGCTAGAAATTGGGAGCTTCATCAAATAGACATACATAACGCATTCTTACATGGTGACCTTCATGAGGAGGAATACATGAGAATGCCTCTTGGTTTTCAGTTAGATAAACCAGGTATGGTGTGTTAGTTGCGAAAGTCTCTATATGGCTTGAAACAAGCTCCAAGATGTTGGTTTGCTAAATTAACCGCAACCTTGAAAAAATATGGGTTTCAGCAATCAGGTTCAGATTACTCCCTATTCACCTTTCGTCGAGACAGGGTACATGTGCTTGTCTTCGTGTATGTAGACGACATTATTGTGTCAGGTAATGATCATATGGCAATTCAAGTCTTCAAGAAATATTTAAGTGACTGCTTCCATATGAAAGACTTGGGACCATTGAAATATTTTTTGGGCATTGAAGTTGCCCGAAACTCAACAAGAATTTTTTTGTCTTAACGAAAGTATGCTCTAGATATTATCATTGAAGTTGGATTACTTGGTGCAAAACCTGCTCCTTTTCCTATGAGCAGAATCACAATCTGGCCTTGACAGATGGGCCTCTCTTATCTGATATTGAACGGTATAGGCGCTTAGTGGGTAGGCTTATTTATCTCTTAGCAACTTGACCTGAGTTGTCTTATTATGTGCATGTTCTGTCCCAATTCATGCAGCAATCGCAAGAAAGACATTGGGAGGCTGCATTGTGAGTGGTGCACTATTTGAAAGGAAATCCTGGTCAAGGAATTCTCTTGCGTTCAGATTGTGACTTGCAGTTATATGCATGGTGTGATTCTGACTGAGCGAGCTGTCCTTTGTCCTGGAAAACTAATAAACAACACACTGTGGCTCGTTCTTCAGCGGAAGTAGAGTATCGGTCTATGGCCACGGCCACGACCACGTGTGAGTTAAAATGGCTGAAGGGATTGCTATTGGCTCTTGGAGTGACGCATTCGAACCCAATGCGAATATATTGTGATAGTCAGGCAGCCTTGCATATTGCAGCAAACCCAGTGTTTCATGAGCGTACGAAACATATTGAAGTTTATTGCCATTTTGTTCATGATGAGATTCAAAATGGTTGCATTCGTCCTGCTTATGTGTCGACTACCGTTCAGCTGACTAGCATTTTTACAAAGGCACTAGGTCGCTGAGAATTTGAGTATTTTCTCCGCAAGTTGGGCATTCACAATCTGCATGCTCCAACTTGAGGGAGGGTGTTAGGATTGAATTGGGAGTCTCCGGGATTAGGAGACTGCGCTGAATTAGGATCGAATTAGGAGTAGGAGTCTCCGTTTTGAGTTTGAATTCCTGTAAACTTAAGAGATTCGATGGCTATGTATATATATCTGAATCTTCAATGAATGAAAACAAGAAAAAGAAGAAACCAGAAAAGCTCTGTTTTTACAATCTCTATTGCTCCAAACTGCTGTCTTCTCATCTCTGAGCCACCCTAACACTACTTGAGGTTCACCTTCAACAACTCTTCTTTCTAAATTCATCACTTTTGGTTTTTGAATCCCACAATGAACAGCCATTAATTCAGCCTTTGTAGATTCATGCAATGGTTATTTATGACAAATGATATAAGACTGAATATTGCTTTCTGAGATCCTTGAAATAGCATGAAAATCTTATCAAACAAGAATGATGTGAAACTATTGTTTGTAGAAATCAGAGGGTGTATGTGGCTACACTGGTTATGGGTTTCTGTTGGGTTATTGCCCAACACAGGAGCTCTCTTTGAGGGAAGCTAAATCTTCCTGAGAGGGGAGAAGGGAAAAAGAGTGATTATAAGGGTAATTCGATATGCCTTTCATTAGTAATCCATGGATATATATAGAGAGGGCTAATACATATCTTAATGGACTGTCAGAATAACAACCAAAGCATTCCAAAAGTAAAACTGTCTCTGATTCGCACAACTAATTTTGAGGACCGTTAGGCTGTCGTGGCTTGTGGATGTAAACCTTTTCGATGGGAGGCCTCATTCTGGGTTCAGGATTAGGCCCAGCCGTTGTAGGTTCACTGGCTGGCTCGACCCGGCTAGGAGAGTGGGGAATCCTAACAGTGCTTCCCCCCTTTAGATTGACCTTGCCCTCAAGGTCTAGGTGTGGAAATTGTTGTTGGAGCTGGGAATATGGTTCCCAAGTAGCATCTTCAACTGGTAAGTGGGTCCACTGAACTTTTGCTTCCTGAATTATCTTGCCACTATTCTTGACCCATCTAAAGCCTGTGATCCATAGGGGTTGTATTGGCAGCTAGCCTTCTGTGAACTCTGGCAAGGAGGAGCTGGAAATTTCTTGGTTCCCCAGGCTTTTCATCAGTAGTGAGACATGAAAGACTGGATGGATTCTTGATTTTGAGGGTAATCCCAACTGATAGGCTATTGACCCCACTTTCTCTAGAATGGGGAATAGACCATACTATCTTGGGGCCAATTATAGCCAGGCCCGTTCGGACAAAGTAGACTGCTTGCAGGGTCTAAGCTTCAGATAAACAACATCCCCTACCTGAAATTCAACTGTTCGATGCTTCCTGTCATTAGAAGTGTTTCATTTGCTGCTGAGCTTGCTGCAAGTTATATTTGAGGAGATTTCAAAATTTCATCACACGCCATCAACTGTTCTTCAACCGCTGCCACAGTTGTTGTTCCTTTCTCATAAGGTAAGATAGCAAGAGGTTCTCTCCCATACAGAGCCTTAAAAGGAGTCATCCTTGTAAGGGTGGGAGAGAGCATAAAAATGGCTGTATTTAGTGAGGCGGTCTACCATCACCATGATAACAGTTTTTCTAGATGAGGGGGTAGTCTAGAAATGAAATCCATGCTTACTTCTTCCCATACCTGTTGTGGGATAGGTAAGGGTTGAAGGAGACCGGCTGGGGTAGTAGTCTGGTATTTCTGTCGCTGGCAAGTGACACAAGTGGCAACAAAGTCCTGAACTCTTTTCTTCATACCCTTCCAAAAGAAATGTGCAGTAAGCCTGTGATAATTCCCGACTCCGGAGTACTCTGGAATGACCACCCATGGGAGAGTTGTGAAACAACTGTAAAAGCTTAGGGATGTAAAACAATGTTGAGCTGATCACTGAATACCCTGGTCCATTGGAGGGATCCTGCGACCACTTCTCATGGATCTTGGTAAGTTCCGGGTCCTTCAGGGCTTCTTCTTTAATCTGGCTCATGTGGGCTGCGAAGAGGTGAAGCTTAAAAGCTCACTGGACCTAGAAAGTGCATTAGCCACCATATTAGTTGGACTTGGTTTGTACTCTATAGCATAATCGAAGCCCAGTAATTTAGACACCCATTTCTGCTGCTCACAGTTGAGTACGGGCTGCTCAATCAAATATTTTAGACTTCTCTAGTCTGTTCTTATTATGAACCTACGGCCCAATAGATAGTGCCTCCATTTTTGGATCGCCATGACAAGGGCCATGATCTCCTTTTTCGTAGGTGGACTTAAGTTGGGCCTTGGCTGAAAGGGCCTTGCTGAAAAAGGCTATTGGATGGCCTTCCTACATTAGAACAGCCCCAACTCCTACTCCGGAGGCATCGCACCCCACTACAAAATCTTTGGAGAAGTCAGGTAGGGCTAATGCGGGGGGTGATGTTACTGCGGTTTTGAGTGTCTCAAATGCAGTTTGTTCCTCCGGCCCCCATTCAAAAGCATCTTTCTTTAAAAGTTGGGTTAATGGAGCCGCAATACTCCCATAATTTCTGATAAACCTTGGATAGTAACCAATCAGCCCTAGGAACCCACGAAGGCTTTTGGCAGAAGTGGGTCAGGCCTTGCTTCAAGGTGTAAGATATGCCAAACAATTGGGGTTACACTAAATTGAGATAGAGGGAGACTCTAAATTGTTGATTGAGTGGCTGCAATCTAGTAAGTTGGGAGCCTGGATTTATAGACAGTCCATAAGGGAAGTCCTCAACATAACAAGGGAGATTAGTGCATGCTTCAAATGGACAAAGAGATCAGCTAATGGCTTAGCTGACACGTTGGCTAAACAAGTGATTGTGAAGGAGAGAATGTTCTGGGCAGTTTTGTAAGAAAGATTACTGGGGGCTCAACACCTACTTAGGGGTTGACAGCTGTACTTAAATCTGAAAAGTTATTCTTAAGTTATATTAATGTAGTTGCTTGCTCCACTGAAACCACATGGCCTAGGTGCTGAACCTGATTCTAGCCGAATGTACACTTGCTTGCCTTAGCATATAGCTTATGTCTTCGCAGGAGCTCCAATGTTGTTAAATGGGTCAGGTGGGAAGTCCAATTTAGGTTGTACACCAGTATATCATCAAAGAACACCAATATGAACCTCCTTCAGCATGGCCTAAAAACTTCATTCATGATGGCCTGAAATGTAGAGGGAGTGTTAGTGAGCCCAAAGGGCATTATGAGGAATTCGTAGTGTCCCTCATGAGTGTGAAAAGCAGTCTTAGGTACGTCTTTGGGATACACTCTAATCTGATGGTACCTAGACCTAAGATCCAGCTTAGAAAATATCGTGGGTATGGGGAATTTATCTTTAATGGTTATACTGTTCAATGCTCTATAATCAACATAGAAGTGCCAACCACCGTCCTTTTTCTTCACCAAGAGAAGATGGGACAAAGAAGGGCTAGTGCTGGCCTGTATCAACCCTTTAGACATCAGTTCTTCAACAATCCTCTCAATTTACAGTTTTTGAAAATGAGGATACCTATAAGGTCGAGTATTTGTGGGAGCAGCTCCCGGTATAATGGGAATTTTGTGGTCTTGGGACCAGGTTGGGGGTAGTAACCCAGGGAGCTCAAGGGAACACATCTTCGTTTTGCTTCAAGATTTGCTTAAGCTCTCTGGCTTGAGAGTCATTCAACTGAAAATCTGGCCCATGGCCCAAGACTTATCCAGAAGGATCCCATCCCAATTGTAAGAAGAATGGTTGATTCTCCTTAAGTAGAGAGTTTAGCCTGATAGCTTGTGGTGGATTGGGTTTGACCCCTCTCAAGTGGCATGGGCTCCCGTTCAATTCGTCCATGATCATTTGGGCTTAGTTGTACACCTACATCACTGAGCCCAGCTATTTGAGCCACTGAACCCCCAAAACAATGTCAGCTCCCTTGAACTCCAAGATAGGTCTAGATGAAACTTGTAGCCCTGAATGTCAATGGTCAATCCTTCACACATTCCCCGACATATCAGTCAGTTCTCGTCCGCAGCTTATACTGAAAATATGGTTAATGTTTTATCGCCAACCCTAGTTGTTTCGTTCGGGTCAGGTTAATAAAATTAAGGGTACTCCCACTATTTGTCAAAATGGAGACCCTCCGGTCCAAAAGCCGTCCGTCCACTCTCATGATATTGGATGAATCCCATTAAAGCATGTAAGGAAATTTCATGGGCTTCCTCAAGAGGGAACTCACCTTCATCGTCGCCACCAGCACTTGGTCCTGAGTCCCGACATTTCTTCCTCCTGTTCATCACACAGAAGCAGAAAAGCTTGTTGGGATTTACAGTGGTGACCAAGGGTGAACTTGTCATTGCAGTTGTAGCACAACCCTTTCTCTCGTGTCACCTGCATCCCTGCCCAGGTCAGTCGTTTAAAGGGAACGACTGGTTGAGAGGGAGCTCCGCCTGTGCGTGGTGCCGATGTCTCTCCTCTCGCAGGTGGGCTTTTGAGAAGGGGACCCAGAGGTTTGGCAGTCTTCTTCAACCGACTCAGCCTCTCTTCTTGGAGCCGAGCCATCCCTACTGCTGTGATTACCGTCATCGGTTGTTGGGCCTTCACTTCGATCCTGATGTCCTCCTTCAGTCCGCCTACAAAGCAACCCACCAAAGCCTTCTCCGTCCACCCATAGACTCTATTCGCCAGATGTTCAAACTCCATCTGGTATTCACAGACTGAACCGACCTGCTTAAGCTTGGACAGGTCCTCGTTGAAGTCTTCGAATCCCGTAGGTCCAAATCTGATATAGAGTGCATCCATGAAGTCTTGCCAAGTGAGTTGAGGGTGGTTCCTTCGGTACCATTGAAACCAGAGGATAGTCTCACCTTCAAGATGGAAGGAGGCGATATTTACCCTCTGATGCCCTGGTGTTTCATGATACTCGAAGTACCTCTCCGCCTTGTAGATCCAAGGTATTGGGTCTTCTCCGGCGTAGGTAGGAAAATCCAACTTCGCGTAGCATCCATTAAATCCCCCACCTCTCTTTACACTACTCTGGCTTGAATCCTCTGCTTCACTATCTCTCCCTGTCACCATCGTTGCCTTCTCTTGCTGTAGAACCAGGGCTGACAGAGTTTCTCTAATTTCTTTAATTTCTACTGAAACCTTGTGAACGTCAACTTCTATTAGATCGACCCTTTCATCTACAATGGATGCTCTGGTGTATGTCATCTTGCCTGGGCTCTGATACCAACTGTTGGGTTACTGCCCAACACAGGAGCTCTCTTCAAGGGAAGCTCAATCCTCCTGAGAGGGGAGAAAGGAAAAAGAGTGATTATAAGGGTAATTCGATATGCCTTTCATTAGTAATCCATGGAAATATATAGAGAGGGCTAAGACATATCTTAACGGACTGTCAGAATAACAGCCAGAATATTCTAAAAGTAAAACTGCCTCTGATTCGCATAACTAATTTCTAGGACCGTTAGGCTGTCATGGCTTGCGGATGTAAACCATTTCGATGGGAGGCCTAATTCTGGGTTCAGCATTAGGCCCAGCCATTGTAGGTTTATTGGCTGGCTCGACCCGGCTAGGAGGGGAGTGGGGAATCCTAACAGTTTTCTTTGTATCACTCTTCAAATCATGTAGCTTTTCACTGTAAGTTCTTTGAACAACATTTAAGATTTCCAAGTGTCTTGATAACAATGAAAACCATCTCTCTTTGATTTCCAAGTGTCTTCGACCCTATGAGCTGTATAAATCTAAGCATCTTAGTTAGGGAAAATACTTGATGATGCCCTAATTTATATATTGATATGAGAGGGTGTAACTCATTTTGGGTCATTAGGAGTGCATATTAACCTGAGGAGGTTATTCAAAGATCTTGTCATTTCTTTTGAGAATCAGGTGTAAGTTATATATCTTAGTAGTTAAAAAATTAAAATTAACATGTAAGTATAAGTGTATATTTGTTCTCAACTTGTAAAATAGGTACATCTTTATTTAATTATTTATTTTGTCACATAATGATGCCTAGTTGTTGCTTAGGTTCGACTTGCTCTGGTGGGTCAGAAGCCTAGGTATTTCCTTGCTGCCTTAATTATTATCCTCCAAATTGAGGAACTACACTTAAGTTGGATGACCATCTCCAGCCAGAACCCAAAATAGACAGTATAATTGTCCCTTATGAATCTCTTCACGATCCTCAATTCTCTTCATCAAAACTAAAAATTTTCTTCATGGAGGTGCACACCACTTCCTGATGACAGGAGATTATCTCAGCAAGGAGGAATTGGCCTAATCCCAAATTCTGATGACTGTATCAGATAGAACACTTATGAAATTTTCATTTACATTATCCTGCTCTATTAACTTTAATTTATTTAGTAATAGCTTGCACAGATTGGATTCTTTACAGTTTCTTCATTCTAAAGTCCAGATTTCTCATATGCACCAACTGATGTCAATACTTAACATCTCGATAACTTTTGTCTTTCCGCATTTGGTTATACTATTATCATTGCAACTTTGGATAGGAGAAGGGAGTTGACATAAGACCACTGTAGTTGTAAGAGTGACAGATATAGTTTTAATAAGAATTTAGTACTTGTTTTTAATGGTTCTGACATAAACATTTGGATTTTATCTATTAAGAATTGTCTAGCTATTGGACCTCATGAAGACCTTGATTGAAGAAATAGTGCACCTCCAGTTTTTGTTCACTGGAGGAGGCCATTTTCTAGTGCAGTTACTGGTTCTGGAACCATGGTTTGCTGATTCTAGAACCAGGAAGAAAATGAAAATATCCTTAAGAGCACTGGTTGCATTTGTGAACCAAGCGAAACATGAATACAACCATGAAAAGAAAACCCTTTGAATGCTATCTATTAAGAATGTCTAGATGATGGACCACATGGAGACCTTGATTGAAGAAATGGTGCAACTCCAGTTTTTGCTCACAGAAGAAGGCCATTTTCTAGTGCAGTTCTGAGGAAAGGATTCTTGAACTGTTACATAAATATGGTAACAATGGTTATGCATAGGCAAGGTGTTGAATGTTAAACATACAGAAAAGTTTTGAAGCGTCTGATGCAATATGTAACCCATCTACAGGAATAATTCAAAAAGGGGTAGAGCACTTTGATTCAAAGAATACTTTTGGATCCGTGGTAGAGCACTTTGATTCATGATTTACTTCTTGGAAGCCAAATTACCATCAAAAGGGGTGAAGCTAACATTTCTAACAAGTACTTTATTCAACTTCCTAATCTTCTATATGTGTTTTTTCTTTTTTGGGCAAATTATTGATTCCCCTACCTCCCAAATTTGTCACTATTTGTAACAGTGACAAGGTGGAGGAATCTGACACAATTCAAGGGGGTAGGTGGGTAATAAGTGGGGGTTTTGTAAGATAAAATAAATAAATAAATAAATAAAAATTTGTGAGATGGAATAGACTATAATTTTCACTTTTTTTCCTACAGCTGCTGGGGTTGCAATAAGACTGTAGCTGTCACAGCATTGCCTATGCAACTAAGCACTTTGTGTAAACACTTTGACTTACAGCAACAAGGCACCTGCTTAGGCAATAAGGGGTCCACCTAGGTGACAAAAATGACAAGGTGGGCACCATAGTTGTCAAGGCAACGAGGCGCCCTTTGAGGCTCGTCTCGCCTAATCGCCTAACAGTTTTCTACTTCCTACCATAAAATACTTTTTTATTCATTCTTTTTTGAGATTATAATTATAAAATAGACATTATTAAACTAAAATAATCATGTTATGTGTTTATATACTAATTTCTTTTTATTATTTACTTATTTATTAGGGTTTAGTCAACACAAACATTGCTAAATGCTATACTGAACCCTCAAAGACTTAAAAACCTGAACCAATAAGTAAGGAAAAACTAAAAATTTTATCTAATCAGCACATTTTCCTCTTCCATATATTCTTCTTCTACTTCTTCTTCTTCTACTAATACTACTACCAATACTTTTTATTTTCTTCTTTTCCTATAACAAAAATAAGGGTTCAGCCCCTATATTTTTTGAATTTTATTTTCCTTCTTCCTTTTCTTCTCATGAATATGTTGGTTTTCTATACTTTAATATGAAATTTATACTTTTCTTATGAAAATCATGAATAATTATTAAAGAAATATGGTTATGTTACCTAGGGAACTACCCTAGGAAATTTAAACCATGGTGGGCACCTTATTATAGTAAAATTTATATTGGTACATCTAATTAATATGTTTATTAATTCATTCTTTATTTATTGTATATATCATTTATACTTTGTTTTAAAGTTTTACTATCGAAATTTAAACCATCAAAGGGTTTTGAAAAAGATAACAAGCAAGAAAGAATAGAAGTATGAAAAAGTTTCTTTTTCTTCTGTTTTTCTATTCTCTCTCTCTCTCTCTCATTAAATAAAAAGCGGCTCCATCCTTGTTCTTTTTCTGTTCTACTTTCTACATCAAATTTTTATGGTATAAAATTTTAGCCTTCTTTAGTTGCTAATTGATATGAAATTGTTCTGTTAAATACTTATTAAATTAGTACTATTTTCAAATTATTGAAATTAATATATACTTAAATGATTTTTATCATTTAGATATGATGATTTCTCACGCTTGAGAGGAAATGGAATGTTCTAAATTAAGAGATTTGCTATTTTTTAATTAATATGCATGTTGAATGGTATATAAAACTAGGAAACTAGTTTTAAACAAGTGTGCAAGGGTGCAAGTCGGGTGGGCTGGGTCGGGTATTTAAACAAAGGTGCAAGGGAAACTAGTTTTAATCAAGCGTAGATGTCATAGTGTCATCTAAAATCACCTAGACACCTTGGATACTATGAGTAGGACTTGGTATTTAAACAAGGGTGCAAGTCGGGTGGGCTGGGTCGGGTTTAAGCTCAACCCTGGCCCAACCCTAAGAATTTGACCTAAGGATTGAGCCCAAGGTCAAGCCCGAACTGTCCAAACCAAAGCCTAGCCCACACTAAAACTTGATGTACTTGGGCCCGAGGTAGGTTTGAGTTGGTTAATCAGCCCACACTAAAAATTGATACACATGTTTGAGTATATGTAGAGTTTATTAAAAAAATCATGCATATATGCATATATGCATGTATGCATGCAAATATATGTCTGTATATGCATATATAGGTGTATATAACTGGGCCAGGATTGGGCTACCTAAGGGGTTATACCTGACCTAATTTGAAAAATTAAAAGCCCAAACTTTTAGGCCCAGGTCCAGCCCCAGGACTGAAAATCCAAGCCCACCCATGTAAAATTGCCAGCTGGGTTGGGTTCGCCCAAGTTGCACCCCTGGTACTTCAACCTAAAGATGGAGACCCAGGTTGAGACAGATGCAAAAGATGACTATGACACTTACGGAAAAATGGTTTTAGCATTTTAGTAAGCAAGCCTGAATGCATGTGAGGGTTAATAGAAGAAAAGTGTGGAACCAGAAATGTCGATTGGGATCCAGGCAACACCAATGACAGTTATGGTTGTTCAGTTTGCAAGGGAATAAATGTTTCTCTGAAGCTTTTCTTAAAAGGGTAAGATTCAAGGTTGGTAAGGGAAACACAGTTCATTCAGATGGACCAGTGGTGTATGACAAGGCATTAATGGAGTATTCCCCTCTTTGTTCCTAATAGCTCAAAACAGGGAAGCCCTTGTAGTTGGCCACTATGAACTTACATGGTTTCTATAATTCGGGCTGCCTCTTTTAGAAGAAATATAAACGTCTAGGAAGTAGATCTGGCTATCTCCTATAGCTGTTTCAACACAGATTTGAAGACAATTGTTCATGGAAGTGGGATAAGTCTGAAATTTTCAGTCAAATCTTTCTTCAACTAGCTTAATGTTCCGGTAAAGGCATGTTTCCCACAGAAGGCCATCTTGTCCTCTCATATCCCCTCTAAAATCTCATTCATGGCGTGGACAGTGGCGCTAGGCAAGTGTCTAACGAGAATAAGTCAATCATTGTAGGGACTAGTCAAAAAAAAAGTTGATCACTATAGGGTTGACATGCCATCAACAGAAGGTGTTCCTCTGCAATAAAGGGTGGGAGATGGCACACTGCTTGTTTATTAACTGACCTTCCAGCTTGGCTGTGTTTGCATGTCTTTCTGAGCTGGTTGATTATAAATGGTGCATTCTGAGGACAGTGATAGAACTAATACCTAAGTGGAAACTGAAGGGCCTGAATAAAGGAGGAAGAATCTTATGGAGCATCTCACCACTGATGATTAATTAGACTATGTTGGGACAGAAATCTCAGAATCTTTGAGAATAAAACATCATCAACAGAGCATGTAAGCCAGAAGGCTATAGCTATTGTTCATTATTCATGGCTAGCAATGCATAAGACCTTCGGCAACATCCCCTTCCCCTACCAGTCATTTTGATTATGAGAATCATTATGTTTAGAGCTAAACTGTAGGGGAGATTGAAAACCAATGTATAATTGATATACTCCTTATTTAGTATAAGATATAATTCTCTGTGTCCAATTGAAATAGTGGCATTTCTTTCTTAGGAAGACATTAGGATGAAGATCATATCCCCTTACCTGCAGGCCAATGTGCTCACCGGATTGATTAATTTGTATCCAGATTGTTTCAAAAATATTGTGCAGATAATATAGACCTTGATTAGCGCATTTAAAATTGGTCTCTTATAGGGATTAACTTTCAGACGTCTTTGATTTCATGATATCAATAAGAAGATTCAGTCTTAGAAACCAACAAGCTCTAATGGAGATCATGCAATAACTCATCATCTTGTCCCTTATCATTATGCTATTTTTAACCATTTTATATCTCTTTCACAACAGTTATATTGGTCTATGTATAGTTGTAAGTTGTGACGGTACCATCCCTTGTCTCTCTTTATTGTACAAGTGATAAATATATGTCAAATGTGCTGGTACTTGGACAAACTATCGCTGTGATTGTTGGAAGCAATTGTATTAAAAAAAATACAGTACAGCTGCACATTGGGAGCATCTCAATAGCCATACATGGGGGACATGTTCCAAATGCACTGTTGTAGTATCTTGTAGCTAGATACGTGTGGGTAGCAGATTTGATCTCGATCTGAATCTGGTTTTGGATCTGTTATGGTGTCATCCACAATGCTCTACCCATGCCTACCCACAACACAGTACAGCCGCACATTGGGAATTGGAAACATCTCGGTAGTCATACATGGGGAGATGCATCAGCTGTAGTATATTGTGTGCGTAGTGTATTTGTGAATAGCAGATTTCCTAAATTCCAATACGATGTATCTATAAATAGTTATTGATAAATGTAAACATTTTATAGTGTAAACTTTATATTGGCAAAGGGTTTGAATATGATACCGGAAAAACTTATAACCCTAGTCGTGGTATTTCTCAATTTATTTAGAGTCAAACTCTTTGATCTTGGTCCAGTGGTAGGGGTGTTCATGAAAAATCGAATCGAATCGAGAAAACTAAATCAGAAAATGTGGTTAACCGAACTGATACACCCACTGTAGAGACATATCGGAAGGGTCCCGGAACGACATGTATCGGCCAATACATAACAATAGTTTCAACCTTGAGCCGAACTGTTGACACCCCTAGTCAATAGAAAATGCTTGGATATTATCCCGAAAGTTGTTTTCCTTTTGCATGATATTTTTGAAGTAGCAGCTGATGACGGTGTATTTTTTGTTTGTGCTAACAAACTGTAATGACGATGTGTTAAAATGCCCGAACTGGTTACTTCGTTAGTTGTGTCTGATCTCTGTGGGCCTTCTTATGTCCTTCATGTGATTTGGTTTCTCAAACTTATAATCAATCAACCGGTATAATAGATATGGCCGGTTGGGTGGTATTTATCAAAATTCAAGCGGGTGCTTTGGTTGGTCAAACCTCTTCTCCTACCATGTCTTTCCGGTCCTGTTGGGAAAGACAATGTCAAGGTGTAATTTGGCTTGGGTTAGAGTTGAAAATTCACTGCCTTGAAAAAAAGGTTGAAATATGCACTTACTGTAATGTATCAAAGTTTCGAAATCAACGGCAAAAAAATACTCCAAAACCAAAAGTACCATAATTTGTCCTTATCATAAAATAATACCAGAATCAGTTAACTATCCAGTATCCACCATT
The DNA here is from genome assembly GCF_056320005.1 of Nelumbo lutea. Classification (NCBI taxonomy): domain Eukaryota; kingdom Viridiplantae; phylum Streptophyta; class Magnoliopsida; order Proteales; family Nelumbonaceae; genus Nelumbo; species Nelumbo lutea. The sequence goes on along the minus strand of NC_142689.1, from coordinate 36,263,856 downwards.
CTCTAAGTCCAAGAAAAAAAAATCATTTCAGCGAAGAGAAGACAAAAAGTTGGTCTAACCTTAACCCAATATGAACATTTCCCAATCCGAGGTAAGAACTTGGTTTAGGCAAGGTTTAAAATATTGATACACTGGATATGCCGGTAGTGGTGTATTGGGCGATATTAATATATTTTTTTTTCAAAACCGGTTCAGGAGGACGGTTTAAGGCTCGTCCACTCCCTGAACTGGTCAAACCCCCGATACACTCACTGTAGGGGCGTATCAGAGAGGTTCCAGAATGATACGTATCGACCGGTACGTGTCAATACTTTAAACCTTGGATTTAAGACTAAATTCTTGAATTAGGATCGGATTCAACCCAAACTAACTTGGCCTGACTTGCACTCCTACTATATATGGGTTGATCCCAAGTCTCCTCTACAAGCAATAGGAAACCTTATCAACCAGCCAGTTGGTAACGAAACTCATTACTCCTTCGGAATGGATGGATCCATTAGTTGTCTACGCAGACACTTTAGCTAAGAAGAGGAGTCCAAGGTACTGTTTTCATTCCCCCAACATGGCATGTGAATGACTTGATTTTAACTCTAAACTCTCTTAGCTTATCCTACTCTGTAACCAATTAAAATATATCACGTTGCATACAATCAAAAGTGCCTGTGTTGGGTTTTGTATGGATTTGCCTCCACTCTAACCTGATATGATTTAATAATATGTAATTTTCAAACCTGTCATTATCTTATAAGATTCAATCCGATGCCAACCCAATCAAGGTTTACCCTAAGGTTCAAAAAATCGTTATGTATCGGATATGTATCAATCCCTTCCTGATATGCCCCTAGAGGGGTTGTATTGGGTCAGGGCCTGGTTCAAAGGGTAGTCGGCACTTAAATCGACCCCTCTGGACTGGTATTGAAAAAATAAATAAATAAAACTTAAAAAAAGGGCTGATACTTGCCAATATGCCCTAACGGTGTATCGCCCTGTATCGATGATACTTTGAACCTTGGTTTACTCATGAATTTTTTAACCCACCGACAATGTTTAAAGGATCAATACAGTACTCTCGATACAAGGCATATTATATTCCTATCTATGGCCATAGATAGGGGATTCACCACAATTGGATATGTATCCTATGAGTCATGTGTATCAGCACATAATATACCTTGGTACCAAGTTGTATTGTGTGGTATCAATGGATATAATCTCATATGCAGGGATACAAAAGGATATGAGTGCCTACTTTACAAAACTGAAATAGAATTATAAAAAATGAAATAAATAATTATAATTATAATTATAAAACTAAAATAAATTATTTAAGATTTAATTTTCCCTAAAATTTAATAAAAACACAAATTATAAAAATAATTTTTATCTACCTTAAATGATTATAAATGAAAACATATTTATTATTTGAAAAGAATGGATTTATTATTTACATAAAAATAATAAATAAATAAATAAAATTTCCCAAAAATTAATAAAACTGAAAACTATAATTATAAAATTTGAAATATAGTGATAATTATTGTATGATGTATACATGTTATAGAGTCCCGATATTATTAATTGTAATGTTTCTCTTCATATAAACTATTAAAATGTGAATTTCACATGGGTTTATACCTTGTTTATAGATAATTCAACCTTAGATTTAGTGCAAGATTTTTTCTTACTATTGTAGATATATCTTTTAAAACGTAAAAAAGTGGTTCCTTCTCTCATAGCTTTTTGTAATATGGTCTAGAGCAATTCAGTCAAAATGTTAAGCAAATAAAATCGGACAGTAGTTTTGAATTTTTATTTGGGCCTTCGCAATAGTACTTTGCTTCTACTGGGATTCTACATCTCACCACTTGCATAGAATCCCCTCGTTGTTGAATGCAAACACTGCCCCCGACTTCAGTAGGACAAGCATTACAGTTTTAAGCATCACTTCCCCATTCAGTTTTGTAGGAAGTTCTTACTCACTGTAGCCTATATCATCAATTTACTTCCCACTTCCTTACTTGATTGTTTCCGATATGAAGTATTGTTTAAAAAACCACACTCTTATTACCACCTAAAAGTTTTTAATTGCTTATAATATCCCATGACAAATTTGCTAATCGTGTTTCTAGATGCGTTTTTCTTGGATACCCTTATTGCAAGAAGGGTTATTGTGTGTTTGACCTCACCACCATACACTTATTACTGACATGTGATGTTGTCTTCTATGAAACACAACACAATTCCCCTTTGGCACTGATCCTATCAGTGCCATTTGATATTCAAAATTCCCTTGAGCCCATTAACACTAATGAACCACCTGTCACAATCATAATTGATTCACATGAACAGATGGTTACAAGGCCCACTTCCTTCACTAATGACAAGGGTGTTTGGTTCTGTTTATGTTTATTCATCAAATGTTTTGTACTTGTGTGACTATAAAACCGAGAAATACATTTAATGAAGGCGTTAATGATACATAGGCGCTATTAGGTACCACATCAGCAAAATGTTAATAAATGCCTACCTGTTTCAGGAAGCTCCAAAATGAAACTTCCTGAAACGGAAGAGACGCACAGAAGCCAAAGTTTGTTTTACAAACTTTGATGCGCACAAATGCAATTAACAAGGCATTTGCTGATGGGGTGCCTATATAGTACTGTCAATAAACATAAAAGGAACCAAACCCATCATCTACTCATAATCTAAGCGCTCCTATCATTTCTATTTTAGCTTGGCCTCATCATACCTCTCAGTTGCCTGACCAACTCCATGATCGTGTTTATTAGTTACCTCATTCTTTAGACCTCACCACCATTAACAACGTCTCTACCAAACACGATTGATGGTAAAAGGCTACACCCTAGGGAAAGGACTTGACTTCCATGGTACATTTACTCCAGTTGCAAAACTATAAATCATGCAGTGTCCTTTGTCAATTGCTGCTATAAGAAATAATGCTTTCTTACATGGCAACTTTTATGAGGAGGTCTGTATGTCCAAGACTTCTTGGGTTTGTAAAGGAAGGAGAAAGATGAGTTCGTTGGTGATGCCATTATTGCTAGAAATGACTCATCTAAGATTGCCTACCTCAAACAGTACCTCGATGATCAGTCTGGGAATTTAGGCTTTGAAATCAACCGTTCTGATTTAGATATTTTCTTATGTAAACAAAAAAAAAAATAGAACTTAAGGAGATTCTTCAAGATACCAACATGATCGCAAACCTAGTCCTACTCCCATGGAAACCCAGCACCATTTCACTGATACTAATAACCCAAAGTCTCTGATCCAGCTTGCTTCCACTGTTTAGTGGGCCATCTTGTCTATTTCACAATTACGAGACCGGACATATATTATGTTGTCAACTACCTCAGCCAATTCATGCATGATCCAAGATAGAAGCATCTTGAAGCAGCCTTACGGGTTATTCATTATCTCAAAGGCACTCCTATACATAGTATCTTCTTGTCATCTCGATCTGCACTGACTCTACATGGTTTCTGTGACTTCAATTGGATGAGTTGCCCATTGACCCAACACTCAACGACTGGATATATCACCATGTTAGGTGAATCACCTCTCTCCTTGAAGACAAAAAAGCAACAAATTATATCTCAATCGTCTATGGGACCCAAGTATTGCATATTGCTGCAAACCCTATTTTTCATGAGCACACTAAACACACAAAAATTGACTACCGCTTCATTCATGAACATATTCAAAAAGGGAAGATTTAGACATTCCACTTGCTAAGTCACTCTCAACCAACAGATCTTCTCACCAAAGCTCTTGCTCAGGACAAATTTACCCATTTTCTATCCAAACTGGGCATCACTATGTTACATGCTCCTGTTGGATTTTAATCTCATAAGAGATTAAATCCAATGGGTTTGATTGGTCAATTACATGAGAAATTGCACATGCACACTTGGTTGAAAAATCAGTTTTTTTCTTACAGAAAAAAAAACCCAATTTTGAACTTGTCCCACATTGTATAATTACAATGTTTGTTTTCAGTATTTCAATAGGAGCTGATTTACACTCCTTAGAATTAGTAGAGGAGAGTATGGGGATTCGATACCGTGCAACGCGTGTGCGCACGTGTGTGTGGCGCAATGAGGCGCTTTAGAGGCGCACTTTGCTCGCACTCCGTGCGCACCCGCGTGGCTCGTGATGGGCGGCTCTGGTTTTGGTGCGTTGATGACCGTTGATCACCGTTGATGAGATCAACGGTCACGATTCGATCGGGTGTGATCAAGAGGTACAATTCAAAGTTAACTGTCACTAACTGTTAACAACTTTTTAAACAGTCACAATATTTGAAATTGTGATTATTCAAGGTGCCTTCTCTAAACCAGCACCTACATTTTCCTCATACCTCTTCACAAATTATTTAAGGAGCACGAATCAAACTCCAAAACACACAACTTCAAAATTCACTATCTCTCTCTCTCTCAGTCCAGTCTACTACAGTCTCACAGAAGGTTTCTTTGGAGACTCTTCAACTTTGTTGGTTGCATATTTTCACCCAAGGCTCTGTTGTATCCTGGGAATGAATTTGCCTATAACCCAACAGCAAACTCAGTAAAACTGAGTGGGGGCAAATAACGTTCTAAAGACAGTGTCTTCAGACACGCCTCAAAGCTTCTCCTCCAAAGTTACAATGACCCCATATTCCCTAACAAATTTAGAACGTTATTTTGCAATGGAGGCGGAAGCAAGCATGATTTCGATCAAGATGATGAACCAAGATCTTGTTCGACTAGACCAGTTCGATGGAGCAAATTTCAGCTGATGGCAAGACAAGATGATCTTCTTTCTGACCACACTAAAACTATACTATCTGTTGGACCCGAATCTGCAGCCACTTCCTGAACCCACTGATAAAAACTTAGAGAAACAAAAGAAGGAAAGAGCAAAACGAGAAGATGACTCACTTCTATGCCGATGACACATACTGAATGCTTTATCCGACCGGCTCTATAACTTCTACAAGGTACTTACATCTCCAAAAGAAATTTAGAGAGCCCTGGAATTCAAATACAAGGTGCAAGAAGCAAGTACGAGTAAGTATCTTATTGCAGAATACTTTGACTTCACCATGAACAACCATAAATCCATATTGGAGCAAGTTCATGAACTACAGGTGATAGTCAACAAAATTCGATCCCTTAACATCATCCTTCTTGAATCTTTCCAAGTGGGAGCAATCATTGCCAAGCTTCCACCCTCTTGGAAGGATTACAGGAAGAAGCTTCTACACAAGGCTGAAGAACTTACATTGGAGCAAATTCAACAACACCTTTGTATTGAAGAAGAGTCTCGAATTAAAGATAGTAGGGATAAGACCTTGACCGATATGCTGAACTCTAAGGTCAATTTTGTGGAAAATAGATCGAAGAAGACTAACACTGCATTATAAGTAAAGAAGAATGATGGAAATTTCAAGAATAGCAACAATAAGAAAGGATCCTGCTATGTTTGTGGAAAGAATGGACATTATGCCCGAGTTTACCGACATCGGAAAGGCAGAACCAAGTTTGCAAACATAGTAGAAGACAATCTCGTGGCCATGATTACAGAAGTTAATATGGCAGAATCGTCTCCTGGATGGTGGTTTGATTCAGGCGCCATAGTCCATATTTGCAAGGACAAGTCATTGTTCAAGACATATGAAGAGACCAAGAGGTATAGATGGGAAACCAAACATGTGCCAAAGTTGTTGGAAGAGGCAGCGTAGAGTTGAACTTCACCTCCGGAAAGACATTGACTCTCTTGAATGTTCTCCATGTTCCTGACATTAGAAAGAACTTGGTCCCAGTAAATCTTGTTTATAAGAGGGAATTCAAAGTTGGCTTTGAATCCAACAAACTAATCCTATCCAAGAATGGGATGTTTATTGGAAATGGATATGATTGTAATGGTATGTTAAAATTAAGTATTAATGAAGGAAAAGTTTCTGCTTATATTGTTGATTCTTTCTCTTTATGGCATGATAGATTAGCACACTTGAATTTTAAATTCATAAAGAACATGAGCAAACTAGGTATAATTGCTTACAGTAATGAATCAACTGAAAAATGTGAAATATGTGTAAAATCTAAAATGGTTAAGAAACATTTCCCTAGTGTTGAGAGAAATTCTCAACTTCTAGAACTAATCTATTCTAACATCCGTGAACTCAATGGTGTATTAACTAGATGAGGTAAGAGATACTTCATAACATTTATAGATGACTTTTCTAGGTACACCTATGTTTACCTTATGAGAACTAAGGATGAAGCCTTTGACATGTTTAAACTATATAAGACTGAAGTTGAAAATCAACTAGAAAAGAAAATTAAAATCCTTAGAAGTAATAGGGGTGCTGAATACTTTAAAAATTAGTTTAATTCTTTCTGTGAAGAATTTGAAATAATACATCAGTGTTCTACTCCCTATACCCCTCAGTAGAATGGCTTGGCTGAAAGGAAAAATATAACACTTATAGAAATGATAAACTGCATGATGTTAAAAGCTAATGCACCCTTAAACCTGTGAGGAGAAGCACTCATAACAGTCTGTCATTTACATAATAGAATTGTTTCTAAAGTTAATAACAAATGCCCATATGAATTATGGACAGGAAAAAAGCCTAATTTAGCATATCTAAAAGTGTGGGGGTGCTTAGCATATTATAGAGTTCTAGATCTTAAAAGAACCAAATTATGACTCAGAGCTAAGAAAAGTATGTTTGTTGGACATGCAGAACATAGCAATGCCTATAGACTTCTAGACTTAGTCTAATATAATAATTGAAACTAGAGATGTTGAATTATTTGAAAATAAACTATATTCTGAACCTATAGAAAATGAATCTACAGAAAATGAAAGAGAAACTCATATTTCAATACCTGTTGATAATAATGAGACTGAAAGAAAAAAATGACACAATTGTAACACCTACAATAGGACTTAAAAGAAGTCAAAGACAAAGAACAGAGAAACACTTAGGTTCAGATTTTATCTCTACTCAGTCAATTGTATTTTTGGTTGAGGCTGATAGAGAGAATATTTTAAATAAGATACCTATTGTCCTAAACATTGAAAATGATCCAAAAACCTATAGTGAGGCAATGACTTCTAGAGATGCTGTCTTTTGGAAGGAAGCCATAAATGATGAAATTGATTCAATAATGTCTTTAACACATGGGTACTAGTAGACATGCCTCTAGGATCAAAACCAATAAGATGTAAATGTGTGTTTAGAAGAAAATACAATATTGATGGAACTATATAAACTTTTAAGGCTAGATTGGTAGCCAAACGATTTAGTCAAAAGGAATGGTTTGATTACTTTGACACCTATGCACCAGTGGCTAGAACAACTTCCATTAAAACACTCATATCATTAGCATCCATTTATCATTTATCTATTCACCAAATGGATGTTAAAACCGCTTTCTTAAATGGTGATTTAAATGAAGAGGTTTATATGAAACAACCAGAAGGATTTGTTCTTGGAAATGAGAAGAAAGTTTGTAAACTAGTTAAATCACTATACGGATTAAAACAAGCACCTAAACAGTGGCATGAGAAATTTGATTCTTGCATCCTAACTTTTGGTTTTAAACATAATAGTGCTGATAGATGCATCTACTCAAAATTCACTGAAAATTATGGAGTAATTGTGTGTCTTTATGTTGATGATATGCTTATTGTGGGTACAAATATGATTGCCATAAATGAAACTAAAAACTACTTATTCTCTGTCTTCAAGATGAAAAATTTAGGAGAAATAGATACCATCTTGGGAATAAAAGTTAAAAAGCATAGTAGGGGCTATGCATTAAGCTAATCACATTATATTGAGAAAGTACTTGAGAAATTTAAGCATTTAGGGTTTAAAGAATATAGCACGCCATATGATTCTAGTATAAAGCTAGTAGAAAATATTGGTAGAGCAATTGCACAATTTGAGTATGCTAGTATAGTAGGGAGCTTGATGTATGCTATGCTTTGTACCAGACCTAATATTGCATTTGTAGTAAGTAACTCAGTCGGTTTACAAGTAATCCCAGTGCAGAGCATTGGAAGGCAATTGGGAGAGTTTTTGGGTATCTCAAGAGAACCTTGGAACTTGGCTTGTCTTATTGTGATTATCCAGCTGTACTAGAAGGGTACACTGATGCAAGTTGGATTACCAGTAATGGAGATAACAAGTCCACATCTGGATTGATCTTTGTCCTTGGTGGGGGTGCGATCTCTTAGGCATCCAAGAGACAAACTTGTATATCTCACTCGACCATGGAATCCGAATTCATAGGCTTAGCGGCTGTTGGAAAAGAGGCTGAATGGATTAGAAATTTATTATTGGATATAAAACTTTGGCCTAGTCCTATGCCTCCAATTTTCATTTACTCTGATAGTGAGATAACTTTGTCAAGGGCCTACAGTGGTACCTACAATGGTAAATCTAGACATATAAATCTGAGACATGAATTTGTTAGGCAACTGATTCAAGATGGAATCATCACTATAACCTATGTGAGATCAAGTAAAAACTTGGTTGATCCTCTTACCAAGCGTTTAGCCAGAGAATTGGTAAGAATGACAACCAAAGAGATGGGATTAAAACCTTTTACTTAGTCACCTGTAATGATAACCCAACCTGTATAGAAAAGCCATCAGTATTGGGTTTAATGGGTAACAGCAAGTTACAGCAATATAACTGTTAGCGTTGACATTGAGAAATTTCCCATCACAACATTAACAGTGTTGTCTATTATGATGAGAGGTTGAGATAAATTCTTAATGAAGTTCTGAAATGTGTCAAATAATAAAGCACATAGTGGAACTTCACCTATGTGAACATTGAAGTGGTGCCGCTTCTCATGAGGGTTTGGGTTTGCTCTCGGGATTGTTCATGAAACCAGGAAAGAAGCACATGGCCATAACAGTGCTGAGCAAAATTTGAAACTCTTGTAGAGACTGAACGTTTTTATGTGTATAAGTGTCTCTGGTCTGTCTTGAGAGTAGTTGGTTTAAGGTCTTACCACCAATAACTTTGACAAGGCTCTAAGATAACTATACTAACAAGAGGTTTAAGTTGATAAACACCTTTTGTATGCATAACTGTGTCATAGTAGTTTGGATTGAGAGAGAACTATGTAATTGATCAATCAATGTGGGGGATTGTTGGATTTTAATTTCATAAGAGATTAAATCCAATGGGTTTGATTGGTCAATTACATGAGAAATTGCACCTGCACACTTGGTTGAAAAATCAGTTTCTCTTAAAAAAAAAAAAAAAAAAAAAAAAAAACCCAATTTTGAACTTGTCCCACATTGGATAATTATAAGGTTTGTTTTCAGTATTTCAATAGGAGCTGATTTACACTCCTTAGAATTAGTAGAGGAGAGTATGGGGATTCGATACTGCGCACCGCGTGTGCACGCGTGTGTGTGGCGCAATGAGGCGCTTTAGAGGCACACTTTGCTCGCACTCCGTGCGCACCCGTGTGGCTTGCGATGGGCGGCTCTGGTTTTGGTGCGTTGATGACCGTTGATCATCGTTGATGAGATCAACGGTCACGATTCGATCGGGTGTGATCAAGAGGCACAATTCAAAGTTAATAGTCACCAACTGTTAACAACTTTTTAAACAGTCACAATATTTGAAATTGTGACTGTTCAAGGTGCCTTCTCTAAATCAGCACCTACTTTTTCTTCATACCTCTTCACAAATTATTTAAGGAGCATGAATCAGACTCCAAAACACACAATTTCGAAATTCACTATCTCTCTCTCTCAGTCCGGTCTGCTACAGTCTTCAGAAGGTTTCTTTGGAGACTCTTCAACTTTGTTGGTTGCATATTTTCACCCAAGGCTCTGTTGTATCCTGGGAACGAATTTGCCTGTAACCCAACAGCAAACCCAGTAAAACTGAGTAGGGGCAAATAACGTTCTAAAGATAGTGTCTTCAGACGCGCCCCAGAGCTTCTCCTCCAAAGTTACAGTGGCCCCATCTTCCCCAACAACTCTAACTTGAAGCATTAGAGAACAATATTAACCATAACTACCAAAGATTCTAGAATGAACCTTCTTGAGCATGCATTTACCCACGTGGGCCTATTTGTAATAATCTATAAATACCTGCCTTACCAAACTAATTAAAATAATTCATTCTCTTGCCTTTGTTTTGTTATTTGACACCATTCTTACATTTTGTGACATAAAACATAGGGTCCATTTGGTTCGTAGTCGGAATCGGAATCGAAATCCTTTGGAACTGGAATCGGAATGGTCCATTCCCATAATCTATTTGGTTCAGACAAAAATGAAAATAAGAATTAAAATCAGTAGAAATGGGATTTCATTCCTAAGGGAGGGGCAGGGAATGGCCATTCCCTCAAATGGGGGAATGCTATTTCAGCAAGAATGGGAATGAGATTTTGATTCTGCCCATTCCGATTCCGATTCCAGACCCCTATTCCCACAAACCAAACGTGACGATAGTTGATTGGTCTGTTGTACTCATTTTGTGACGTAAAATGTGGTTGAATGTACCATAATTTCCATGATGTTAGAATTTGGAAATGACTGGAGAAAATGTGTATTTGTAATTCTTTGGAACTTTTTTCTAATAAAACAATTATTGTCAATGGCAGAATAATGAAATAAATTCAATTTGATTGTGAATCAAGATGACTAACAAGTTGAAAACCTATGAGGCTCAAACTAATGAAATTAGTGTTCCCCACTTATTTGAATTCTAAATAGATAAGGTGATGTTGGCATTGATGTTGATTTCCTGAAAATCACTGCCATGTTGGAGCCACTGGCATTGCTAAAGAAAATAGTGAACTCGAGGAGAAATATTTTTAATGCGCCAAAAGGCTACTCATGGAATCTGTGCGAATGCCATTGAACTGTTTGAGGATTGTTGAGTGTTAGAAATTCTCATGAAGGCGAAGCCATCATTATTTAACAAGAGAGGAATGTTTCAGGGGAAGCCATCAAAATTCTCATGAAGGCGATAAGAAATCCATCCACTAGACTCTGCATTAATGAAGTGTACAACTCTAATTCCCTGAATGCCCTATGAAATTAACCGTTCTGTCTAGGGGTGAGTGATCATGGGCCAGGCCCGAGCCGAGCTTAACACTAATGATAAGGGCTTTAAGTTGGGCCCATACCCAGTCTGGCCCATACCCCGGGCCTAGATTACAATCCCAAGCCTAACCCTACACGGGCCTGAGCCAGGCTTACAGGCTTTTCGGGCCTAATGTGTGATTATTTTGGGCCCATGGCATCAAACAATAAAAATCTAATTATATCAAAATTTCAAATTAAATAGCATGTAAATGTAAGACATACAAAAAATATTGCATAAGCCAAAGTTAAATTGGGCTTGCTAGGCTTTAGGCCTATCGCACAAAAATTAAGGCATAAGCCTCATTTAATTGATAGGCTTGATTTGGCTTGAGTTACCTATCATTTTATAGATAAAGTTAAGACCTTCATTCCCATTCTTGAGAAATGTGGGATTTGGAACAACAATAAATAGTAAGTGCAACTATTGACTATTTTCCCAAGTCCCACATTGATTGAAAGCTTTACCTTAATATATATAAGGCCTTATTTAGGAGGACAATTCTTATACTTGAATTGGCATATGTGTTAATATGTTTCAATTCATAAATATTTGTTTATATATTAAAATAAAACTTAAAATTTTCATATTTATATTTTACATAAAATAATAAACATTTAATATAAAATAAAATATGCTTGTTTATATAAAAATATGTATGTTTGTATGTGTGTATATGTATATAAGTATGTATATCCATATTGAGCTTGAAATATTAGGCTAAGCTCCGTTTGGAATTTTCTGGATTTGATGCGGGCCCAGACCCTAGCCAAGCCAAGAACGATAACCCCTAGTTGTGCATCGAGAGTAACTTCAACTGGTAACCAAGTGTCATACACAGCATCCATAGACCAACCATTACCAATAAACCATAGACAACCTCGACGAAAAATATCCCTGCTTTAAAGCATACCCTTCCAAATATGAGTGCAACGAGATGCTGAAAGTTTTATGCCTATTCAATGGTCCAAGTATGAGGGAAAAGATGATAAATTATTTCTTGATGGGAAGTATATTATCAAGGGTGATTTACTAAGACACCCTTATAGTTTGGCACATTCATTAAGACCTACCCTTCAGTTTACATTTTACTAAGACTCTCCTGTACTTTGCAGCCACTTAATCAACTTTCCATTATGAACTGTTTGTGATATATCTGAAAATGCTCATGTGACCTTAAAATGGTTGATTATTCCAAAAGTACCCCTAATAAGGGCATGTTGCTAATTATTAAGCATTTTATGGTAAAATGGATGATGTGGCAATGCCCATAGTTGCAAGAAAAACAGAACTTTGCAACCTCATTCCCTAGTTCTTTTTTTCTTCTCTACTCTCACACAACTCTGTAGCTGTCTTTGCAATCTCACTCCTTGGTTGCTCTCTTCTTATCCTTAATTATCGCCTAAAGTTTCAATTCATCAGTTTCTTTCTTATCCAAAGTATGTCTCTACTTCTATGGTCAAGAGACTTCACCTCTTGTTCTTCTTTTCTTCCCAATAGCCTCTCATCACTAGATAGCTTTCTCCTAACAACCTTCCTTGCTGTAGAATGCACAATTATTGTCTAAATTTAATGATAAACCAAACACAAACAAGGAAATCTTAGTGAGTTTAGTTTTACTTCTACCTTGAGGGAGTGTCTGCGTTTTAGGGATGCAAATGAATCGGACCAGATTCAAATCAGAATATATTTGAATCCAATCCGACATTGTTCATGTCAGATCCGATCCGATCTGATCCGATCGGATCTGATAAGACTCGACCGAATCCTATCGGATCTTTGAATCTTCGGATCTGATTTGATCTGACTTGTTTTCTTCAAAAACTAATAAATTATTAAAAGAAAAAATAAAATATATCAATTTTAATAAAGAAAAAATAAAAAAAAATACTAATATTTTTAATTATTTACATCATATATATACATATTTTTTATAAAAAAATAAATAATATAAAAAATTTATAAAAATATAATATAAATAATATATTTATAAATAAATAAATAACACACACACACACACACACACATATATATATATATATATATATATATGTATTATATACATATTTATATTTATAAATGTATAACACATTGGATCGGATAGGGATGATCCGAATCATGATCCGAACCAACCAAACAAGATCAAATCGGATCATGATCTGGTCCATTTGCATCCCTACTGCGTTTGTTTCTGAAAATTTGAAGGATTTATTAAAAAAGAAGACCCGAAATGGTTCTTGCAAGCTTTGAATGAAAGCATGGTTCTAAGAAGTGGTTATATAGTATCATCCCATAAGAAGTGATCTTTGTGCTCTTCCCTATTGCTGAAACCATAGATCAAAATGTAGCTAAGTTGCTTCAATGAACCAAAACCTCTTACTGGATTAGCATCTGCCACTTCCTTTAATTACATTTAACTTAATTCCAATTTGGAACTTAAATATTGGAGGTTTTATCATTAAAAGAAGATGTCAAGTTGCAATTTATGACTCAAATTATTATTCATAAAGAAAAAAGAAAATATTATTTTTGTTATTTTTGTGGTGATACCCATCAGTTCTAACTGTTCAATTGATTGTCCATTACTTCTTGATTGGATTTTCATAATTAACCAACATTGTTAAACATTGATGCATTTTATTTCCATCTTAAAAAGCACTAGAAACAAAGAGTCGATCAAACAGGTTCTTCTTTCTTCTTTAAAGATCTGGCAGAGACTATAACTTACACTATGTGTTATAGATATTCCTTGCAAATTTCTAAGCAATGCCAAAATTAATATAATTAATTGTAAGCATAAAAGTAAAAAAGGAAAAGAGAAAAAAAAAAAGCTTTTTTTTTCTTTTGAACCTTAAGGCGGTGTTCGGTTTGAAGGAAAAGGTAGGGAAAGGAAGGGAAAGGCAGGGAAGTATACAATTCCCTGCCTTTCCCTTCATTTCCCCACCTTTTCTTTCAAACCAAACATAGCCTAATAGATCAAGTGCAGAACTCCCAACCTTCTCTATTTATCATCACTGTTCCTTGTCTTAATAGCTTGAATCATGCTACTGGAGAACTGGAGAACTTGGTTGGACTTGCTTAATCCCATGAGGGTGTTTTCCTCAATTCAATAGACCTAAAGAACGCTTTGAATTTGCAACCAGAGAGCAGAATCTATGGTTTCATTCTCGCCTCTTGTTCCTGCATTTCTCTTGTAGTAAAGAAGGAAAATCTGGATAAGGAAAACACAGTGAAAAAGGGAGCTATCTAAAGGAGGGGAAGCCATGGATCTTACTTGTCTTGCAGAAACTAGCTAGAGGCTACTTCTAAAAAAAAATGAAAGGAGAGAAGAAGGGTAAAGAGATGAATAAAAAAAAAAGGAAGATAGGAAAGACCTAAAGAGTTGACAGTTTGTTTCGATAATATGGATCAATGGATGTCAATATGGTTTTTAAAATGGGACTTGACCGGATGGTCAGACTGGAAAAACCGGGAACTAATCAGGTAACTGGTTCTGTTTCACCCTAAAACCGTTTTTTGGCCAAAAACTATTAATTTGGTCAGTGATCCGTTAATTGAATGGTCAGACCATTTGACCCAATAACCGGTTCCTAGAACGGTTTTATGTACAGTCCAGTTTTATAAACCTTGGATGTCATCCAAGATCAAAAATATAATTTTATATTTTCATTTAACAAAGTGTTTATTCAAGTAAATTAATTACAAATTAAAGGGGGTCTTTTAATAAAATATAAAATTAGAGAGGTATTTTAATAAATTACCCTATGATCAACTGTTGAGAAACGAGAGGACTAATTTTTTTCGTACAATGGGTAATTAACGAGAAACAGCTTATTTCAGTGCACTAGATATTTTACTAATAATAAAAAATTGTCCTTATACTGTGACCCAGATAAGAGAGAGATATTTTGACAGAGCCGTGTAGCGACATGGATATAGCGTTGAGAGGCAAGATAAAGTTGTCTGTTCCCAGCAATACATTACGTCTTACCTTGAGTACATATTGTTAGATTTTAGACGATACTTGGTTTGTCGTTCATGGTGGCCGTTGCTTGGGACACAGTACTCACACTACTACTACTACTGGTACTAATCAGTAGCTCAGGGCTTCTGATGAGTTCTGCATCATCTCTCCACGTGACACATTGATAGCCATTGGCTATTGGAGGAATATATAAAAACTGTTGTTGTTCACAACAGTGACCATTCATCGAACATGTAGTGGAGAGTGGCAGAGGGCTGCTTAACTGCTTTGGTGGGAAGAGGATTGCATTGTGTTTTTCTTTTAGCCAATGGGTCCGGCTCCCATCTGTCATGGGGTAAAACCTTGGCCCTGTACAGCCTATGCATGCATTAGTTTAGTACTTATGGTTTCTTGCCCATGGTTTAAGTTATCATATATGTGATATGTTGATATGGTAATTGTCCATTCTTCTCTCCTAATTTTTTTTTCTTTTTTAAGATTGATTTTTACAGTTTTACCAACCCTGAGGTTGACTCGTTTTTGCGTCCGGGTTGTGGGTCATCAGTTCAACCGTTTTGATCAAATGGGTCAGATCATGCCATATCAGTAATACATATATAGTTATTTGTAAACATGTATTTTATCAATAAATAATATATAATTATGTTCTACATTTAATATATGTGTTATTTTATATTTAATTTATGTTTTTTTAATTTTGTTTTAAATTTTTTATTTATAAAAATATTAAAAATTATAATTCAAGGCCAAAAAAAGGGGAATTGGGATCTGCTACTCACAAAGTGCGTCTCACATCGACCTCACAGCTACATCCCACCTTGTATTGGGAACATCTCCCCATGAATAATAAATACAAGTATGGGAGATGTTCCCGATGTGCGGTCAGGACATGCTGTGAGGCGCATTGTGTGATGAGTAGATGTAGACTAAAAAAATGGTTTCTTTGGCGAAGATGGCAGGGTAGCGCCTTGCAACCCATGGATCTCAAAAAAGTTATCCAAATAAAAAAAGTGAAAATTCCACTCTAGTACCCTGAACTTTGGGGGTAGTGTCAAGTTAGTACCTGAACTTTCGAACATGTCACTGTAGTACCTAAACTTTCAAAAAGTGTCAAGTTAGTCCATGTCGTTAACCGATCGTCAATTATCTGTTGGAAATGCCAAAACTACCCTTCAAAAAGAGACACTGTTCATTGTCTTCTACCTTGAGACCGAACCGGTTGAGGTGTTTGAGATTCTAGATTAATGAAGCCGTTGTCTTCTACCTTTATATTTGAAACACATTCTTGTCTAGTTATTTCTTTGCTTTCAATTATTGCTGCCCTCTATCATATTTCATGTTTTTTCTCTCTTTTTCTTTGAAGATAACTAGTTCAATCTCAAGGTAGAAGACAATAAACAGTGTTTTCTTTTGAAGGGTAGTTTTGACATTTTCAATAGATAACTAACGATCGGTTAACAGTAGAGACCAACTTGACACTTTTTGAAAGTTTAGGTATTGCAATGACATGTTTGAAAGTTCGGGTACTAACTTGACACTACATCTAAACTTCAGGGTACTAAAATGGAATTTTTCCTAGAAAAAGGCACTTCAATCAAACATTGGAGTGCAAAATTATGGCCTCTTGAAGTTTATATATACATTTAGAGTGCAACTCGTGATTCAGTTACCGGGTTGAATAGGTCAATGGTCCTACCGTCTAGGTTAGATGGTTTTTGACCAAGTCAACGGTTTTTGATTGTCTATTGGGTTTTACTAAAACTAGACTTGGAATCTTGATCGAGTGACTGTCTGAACAACTTAACCGAACGGGTCAACAATGGGTCGAAAACATTGGATTTTGATTCAATGACAAATATACCTATTCATGGACTGGGCTTTGAGTTTGACTTTACACTATATTGGTTTTGGGCTTTAGGCCAGGTCCATTCATATTTTGACAAAACCCAAGCTTGAGCCCAACCTATAAACAAGTCTAATGACAAGTGATAACTGACAATTAGGCCTCTCTCTCTCTCAAAACTAGCCAACGACCCAATAGCTGAAATGCTCTCTCACTAGACTTCGAATGACCATTTCAGCTATTGGGTCGTTTGCTAGTTTTGGACTTTGAGCCTATTTGGGAGAATTGAACCGAATATTCAGTTAAAATGGTTTCAGCTGCTTTGAAACATTCTAGTCAAATTATTTAAATTTTAAAGAGGTTAAAGTGGACAGCTCTTCAAATGACTGACTGACAATTAAATTTGGCTCTTTGGATTTTTTACCAAACATAGCTTTTATAAGCTGTCCGTGTGGAACCCACTCCCGAAAGCCATATGCCAAGTCCCCCAAATGGGCACTTAATTCTGTACAGAACTTTTTGGCTTTTAGCCACGTTACTCAGCATTCTGGAATCTGGAGAAAATATATGAAAAATTAGCTTCATAACAGCACAGGAATTGCAGCGTTCCACGTTTTCAAAACATGTCTTGCATTCCGTGTTTTTCTCCTAACATTTCTTGCCGGCATTGTGGATGGACCCCACTTCATAATACCTCAAAAGTCATGCCTAATTCGTTTTATTAAGGCTTAAAACATATTTCATTCATTCAATAAATTCATGCAACTACATAGGTTTGCCAAGGACAATCAGATTCCAAATACAATTTCCCAATAAGAATAAAATATAGAAATGAATATAGAACAGAAGAACTTCTGCAATCAAACAAAGGTGAAAAGTCACCAACAGAAGTGGAAAAGCACAATTCCAATCCACCATAAACAACAAGAGAGAAGACAAGAGAGGTTCCCAAAAGAGATTGCAAAGAGTCAGTAATATCATGGTTGGGGTATCCACAAAAGATGACAGAGCCCCAAACATTACAACCAGGACCAGATATTGTAACTGCCTTCCATAATGGCATTCGCCGGAGAATTGTGAATGGAACTGATCATGAATTATTTTTGCCGGAGAACTGCAATCGGACTTAACCACGGATAGGAAAATGAAAAGCAACACCTACTGGTATGGAAAGCCCAATACAGGATCCAAGAGCAAGTGACCCCCCTTGTCAAAACACCTACAAAAAGAAAAAAAAAAAACAAACAAGAAAGAAAAGAGATGATAAAGGAAAAGGGGAGTCCCCCCAAGAGAGAGATTGATAGAACCTCGAGCAACGCAAGAGAGAAACTCTCTCTAAATAGAGAGAGAGAGAGACTGGTTGTGCAACTTGTAGAGAATATTGTCGCATCATGAGCTAAGCTTTATCCATTACCCCAATGGAGAACTCTCAGCCCCACATTTTAGCATTTCTTAGTCCCTCATGAAGCCACCTCATCACCCCCTTCTCCCTCTCTCATAATGACATCTCATCATGCCTGGCCTACCCCTCTTTCCTCTATGTTTCTCCCTTTAGATATTCTTTCCTAAAACTATTCCTAAAATATCTTTCTACCAAAATCTAATCTGATCTAGCCAAGTGGCACCACTATCCCCCACTTTCTCCTAAATTATCTATAATTACTATTTATCTCCTAAATTATCTATAATTTAGTAGAGTTTCTCCCCTAAATATCTCTAATTCCTGTTTATCCTCTCCCCCACTTTTCATCCATATCTATGAAAAAGAGAATTTGAATTAAAAAATTTAAGAATTAATAATATTCATATCATTAATAATTTTATACTTTTATGAAATTCATAATGAAATTGTGTACTAATAATATAAATTATAATTTTATGAATTATTCAATTTAAATATTATTCAAATAATAAAATTTTAAAATTTTAAAATTTTTACTTAAAAATTTCAGTAACTAAATATTATAAATAACAAAATATTAAAAATATATACAAAAATAACTAATATTATATAATAATTTTAAAATAAATGAAATTAAAAATAATGAAAAATTATAAATAACGAAATTATGTTATAAATTTTAAATAACTAAATTTTAAGTAGTTCAAATAACTAAATTATGTAACTAAATTTTAAATACTTAAAATAACTAAATTTTCAATAGTTAAAATAATGAAATTATGTGAGAAACTTAAAAGTTTTATTAAAAGTAGAAAATCATTATAATAGATTTTGTAATAGTTGAATTAATAATAATTTTATATTTTACAAAATTAATAATAAAATTATGTAAATAATAGTATAACTTATAATTTTGTGGGTTATGGAATTCAATAAATAAGTAATATCGAAATAACTAAATAGTGATATTATTTAAATAGATTAATAATATTGTAAATAACTAATTTTAAATATTTTAGATATGAAAAAGTTAATAACTAAATCATATTTTAAATATTATTTAAAAACAAATAAAATATATTAGATAAAGAAATTATGTAAAATCCCTAATTTTACTAAAAAACACAAAAATAATTATAGTAGATTTAATAATATTTGAAAATATAAATAATTTAAAATTTTTAATTATTATTGAAATAATGAAAAATATATTAAATAATTTAGAGTTATTGAATCTTTCAAATAACAAAAATAGGTAATAACTTTCAAAAAAAATTTAATAGGTATTAAAAAATAGAATAATAATTGCAATTATTAATGTACTAATAATAAAAACATTATTTAAATTATATCAATTAATAGTTGTAGAAAATAACTTTCAAAAAATTGAGATTTATGAATAAAAATTTAAAATCTTAATCTATATTTATTATATATTTATATATACTAAAATTTTATATCTAATTGTAATCGTAGTAATTATTTATTGTATTTTTGTGATAAATATATTTTCAATATTTATGTATAAATCTATTTTTTTTGTTATTTAATAGAAAATTTTCAATCTATCTATCCATGGATAGATGGATAGATAAATAGATATATACTAAAGTAGAAACATGCCACGTCATGGCTTGAGCTTTCTCCCTTACCCCAACCAAGAACTCTCAAACTCTTCATTTTATCCTTTCTTGCTCCCTCATGAAGCCACCTCATCACTCCCTTCCCCCTCTCTCATAATAAATTATTTAATTAATTAACATTATTAGCAATAAATTGTTTAACAATATTTATTAATTAATTTATATATTTATATATACTAACACCTCATCACTCCCGATATGATACTTTGAACCTTGCTTATAACACTCACTTATCACGTCACCAATTTCTTTTCTTTATCCAATGGTTACTTTTACAATAGTGTGCTATCTGCTTTTAACCAAAATGATCAATATGGTAGAACAAGATAATTTTGTTATTTTCCATTATTTATTTGTCGATATTGGATTTTAATCTCATTGGATATTAAATCCAAGGGGTGTTTGGTTGATTAATTACATAGTAGAGCATACCTAGAAATGCACTTCGGAAAACGGTTTTAATGTTCTTACTAAAACTATTTCTTTTGTTTTTCTGTTTTTGAGTATTATCCCACATTAGAATATTATAACTTGTCTTGGGCTTTTTAAGTAAGAGTTTGATTACACTCCTTAAAAGTATAGAGATTTGTTACCACACAATGTGCATGTATGCATGTGCCCATGCTGACTTAATATATGAGCCCAACTATAGAAGGCAATTTGGCCCATATAGCAATCTATATAGAATGGGATTATCTTGCTTTAATCTAATTTGGATCGGGTTTTGCAAGCATGGACCAAATTGGTCCAAGTAATGCCCATGCTAGCCAAAGGGAGAAGAGAAGAGAGCAAGAAGGTAGAGAGAAAGAGTGAATCGTCCCTCCCCTCTTAGTCCCTTATATGGAGCACTCTCCTAATCCTATTAGAAGCTAATCCAAATTTGATTTGGATCAGGATTTATCTTTAATTAGGGTGCCATTTGGCAAGTTTTTTTAGAATGATCTTCTAGCAACCCAGATGGCCAAAAGATGTATTGAGCTTTTGGGGTCTTGTCTTTAAAGAAAAAGACTATTTGGTAAGTGACTTGGTCTACCAGGCTTTTAAAAATGTGTTTAGATGTTATATAGCACATAGAAAGACCAGAAAGCTTCATTTGAAGCTTCCCGAAATTTGGTGTTTTTGGTTTTTTGGGTTTTTTGCACATGCATCTTCTCATCTTTTCGGCTTTTGGGAAAATACCGATTTTCATCCTTTTGAGCTTGCTGAAGCCTATGAGCCATCATGAAAAGATTTGCCAAACGTCGTCGAGATAAGCATTATCTTCTTAAGAGAATGAGTGCTCCATACCCAGATCCATTACCATTTTTTATCCAAATCACATGGCAACTTAAGTTGTCAAGTTAAATTATCATGTGACTACTTAACTAATTACATTAGTAGTGGGCCTTATGCATATTTTCTTTAATGACTTACTAACTTAGGCATTGCAAGGCCACATAGGCCTAATTATTGTATGGTATGGAACCCATAAAGGTTTACCACAAACCCACATGGGTTCAACCCTTCTTTGAAAATAGATTGGCTGAATTCATTGCACAAGGGCAATGAACTCCTAAACCAAACATGTTGGGATCAATTTAGGTCCAATACTTATGTCTAAGTAATCCTTGTGTTTAGCCACCCTATGAAGCCCCAGGATAATGAACTCATGTGAGATTAAGCCCATTAGGTATTTCAGCCCTACAATGATCTCTTGCGCTTAACTTTTCAGCCCACGATCATCAAAACATTGTTCATAGGGAAGGACATCTTCCCAGACTGCAAATGCAATGTCACATTCTCTAGTTGGATGGACTATGGGATTAAAACCTTTTGTAAACATTTTTTTTGAAAATAATAATATAATATATAATTATATTTTGCAAATTAGATTTCAAATACAATTGAAATCCATTGTCGGTAGTTTACCACCAGAGAGTATAAACCTTGATATTTGTTTTTGGTAACAAAGGGGCCGGTCCTATCACTATAATCACCCAATTAGATAAATTCTCCAATTGCTCCAACATGCCCAACTATTCGACCCTTGATGGATATCATTGATTGGCATATCAAAAGCAACACAATCTAAGACTTAATGTATTATCATAATCAAGTCTCGGTTAAGTGCAACTTTTCAATTTTGCCCATCTATCTCCAAGGTCTAGGGCATAACTAAAAATTGGTCAATGTTTAGTGTTTATCCAAACACAAACTAATTGCGCTTGGGGTTTAACCCTAGAAACTGAGACAAACTGTTCCACCAATTCGGTAGCACACTAGTGTTAACATTGTTAAGATAAATTCCCCAAGCTTATCCAATGGATATAAACATTTTAAACTATTACAAGTCTTATAAGTATCCATCTTAAAGAGTAATTCACATAAACACACCAATTAAACATAAAAGAATAATGTACTTATGTTTTTCATATGTTTATGTATGTCAATTTGATTGGATCGGATAGCATAAACTATGTAACAATATGGTAAGAAGGTATTGACATGAATGTACTTAAAATTTTAAATTATATAACCATGGTTTTTAAAAATGAACCAATGACCGAACCGATCAGGGGTCCGGTTACTGGTTCTAGGGCTGTTCATAAGAAGGCCCAACCCGACCAAACTGATCAACTCGGACCGACCCAACCCGAGTCGACCGGGTTTTCATCAGCATCGGTCGGTTTCGAGTTGTACAAATTCATAAACCAATGGTTAGGGTCGGTTTCGGTTTTCTTGTGTGAAAACCGAAACCGACCCGAACTGAGCCGATTTATTTCCTACTTAACTATTTAAATTTAATCTATTTAAATATATATTTTGATTTTAATTTAAATATATTTTATATTTAAAATTGTTAAATAAAGATATTTCAGTTTTACATAAAAACTCAAATATTTGTCAACCCAAACTTGCACCACACAGGCACATAGGCCATGGGGGGCATGGATGAACTTAGAGTCGAAACCGACCCAAACCGACCCAAACCGACCAAGTCGGTTTTGCTTAACACTAGGTTGGTTTCGGTTTCCATCTCAAGTAACCCGTCCAGGTCGGCTCGGTTGGAAAAACCTCAGTAAACCAATCCAACCTGACCCGTGAACAGCCCTAACTAGTTCGAACGGTCCGATCGTTTGACCCGACTGAATGGCCGATCCATTCTGACAAAAAAATTAAAAATTTAATAAAAATTAAAAAATTTGAAAAATGATCAAAACCGTTCGAACGATTAACTGATCAGTTCAACGTTAACCAAAATCAATAGTTTTGGAGGAAAACGAAACCAATCAAGTGACCAATTCCCAATTTTTCCTGTCTAACTATCCGGTCCTGTCCGGTTTTGAAAACCATGCATATAACTACCTCTATGAAAAAGTTTGAACAAATATGGTTATAAATTATTATCATGAGCGGAGGATGGCCAATCTTCCTTAAAAGGATCTTTGGTAACTCAACTTTGAGTGGGTTATGTTGTAACTCACTCAAAAGAGCTCATGAACGCGCGTCCTCTACAGGAAGAAAGCTATTTATCTTGAAAGACACTTCACATTCCACGGAATCGTCATTGTAGCCTTTGTTATTATCAATAGGGTTAGGGAATGAAGCGGCCCACTTGGCTGCGTACATTGGTTTTCAGGCCCCAGGAATGTTGATTTCTTGCCCTCTTCCGTGCTGTCTGATGTGATTTCTAGAGACAATAATGCTTGTGGAAGTGGTTCTGAGAGGCAACCTACCTGAGTCAGGTCTTGTCATCTAATCAGCCGATGAATTTTGTAGTTTTCTTTTTTATTTTTTTTTTGACTGTTTTTCTCTTTTCTTTAATGGATTTCTCTTAATTTGCTCTTATTAAATTAAAGCGAAACTTTAATTTGTAAGCATTCTTTAATCAATCAACATAAGATGGTAATTTTAAACTAATCAAAATTGATATTTGCACCACAATGCCATAAAGTTAAACAATATTAAGTGGTGGTTCAATCAAATATCAATTATCGACCAAGATCGTTACAGTTTTCTAACGTGACCGAGACCATATATGGGCGAAAAATATATAAGTAGCGAGCCACGAAGCAAGCTCGGGTGACATCGGTGGGTGAAAGCTGGTCCAGCAATCAGCTGGGTTCAAGCCCAAGCATACGATCAGGTAAGTGAGAAAAGCCAGCCCCAAGAAAAAATTTCAAGCGTTAATTATTAAAAAGCATGGTTTTTAAAAATGAACCGGTGACTGAACCGGTTAGAGGTTCGGTTACCAATTCGAATTGTCCGACTGACAAAAAAATTAAAAAATTTAAAAAATTTAAAAAATTGAAAAATGGTCAAAACCGTTCTAGTGGTTCGAATGATTAATCGGCCGATTCAAAGGTTTATTGACCAAAATCTACGGTTTTGGAGGAAAATAGAACCGATCAGATGATCGATTTCTGGTTTTTTTGGTCCGACCGTCTGGTCTGGTCCGATTTTAAAAATAGTGTTAAAAAGAAAAACAAGAGACAAAGAAGACAAGTTTATACAGAATTAATACATATGTGCAATTGGGTCCGGGTCAGCCAAATGCCAATCGGAAAAAGAGTTGAAGGTCAGATTAGGGATAGGATTGAAGTTGATGAAGGAAGATTTGGCCCGACCTCGTAATTACGCAACACGTGGCAAAGGCAACAGCTCGGCACAACAACGCACCCAAGGCGCGAGCACCAAAGGGAGGAACCAACGGTCCGAACTCCCTACCAGCGGTCCAAACTCCCTACCAACGGTCCAAACTCGCTACCAGTAGTTCAAACTCCCTACCAGGAGCCCGAACTCCCTACAAGGAGCCCGAACTCTCCCTTAGGCCCCGAACCAAACACAAAGGGCAATAACCCGAACTGGCCTGCCCCATGACAGCTCAGGACACACCTCTATCCGAACTCAAGACTTCACCTCGCTCACCACGCCTGATACTGAGGAAGTTCATATCCAGGGGCGGCGTACCTGATTGACTCGGGATCTAACGCTTGACAGCCGCACTTCAAATGGCCACCTGCCATCGCCACCTGCCACCGCCATCTCTAGTTACAAAGACGGCTCTGACAAGGAGCAATGGCGGTTCTGTCCCAACAGAAGGGATGACACCCGGACTGTCAAAGCACAGAAGTAATCATAACTGACCTAACAGAAGCCTCGGAGTGAGTGTGCGAAGTGGTTATAAAAGGCTCCCTACCCCCCAAGAACAAGGTATGTGAACTTTGCGCCATCTGGTTTTATCTTGCCTTTGAGAGAATACTAACTTGAGCTTCGGAGCAATCTCACCGGGTTCCCCCCGAAGTTCCCTCATCTTCTCCATTTCAGGTTTCCTGTAGCTCCGTTCAGAGGCAAGGCCATTGACAGCTAGGACTGGCCGGATTACGCACCATCAATTGGCGTTGTCTGTGGGAACGCTTCTAAAAGTCTCCCTCTAAAACTCTCATAACCTCCTCTTCTTCCAAAAAACTCCAAGACCCATGGCTTCTTCTAGCATTGCCGGACGTGGCACAGAAGCGAACACCACCAGGGAACGACTCCAAGTCCCCGTGGTGTGCATCGGACAGTTCACCATCCCCCTTCCAGTGGATGGGATCCCCAACTTGAATGCGCCACAAGCAGTGGCACCCCTAAACCTTCCTGCCCTGAACATCCCTCTTCCACTCCCTATCGAAACAACTTTTGTTGAACTAACTACTATCCCCCTGGCGACCCGCCAGAACCAGTTCGACGACCTGATCCAATGCATGTGGGCAATGCAAGCCCAAATGCAACAGTTCTAGCAGCATCAACTCCAGCAGCACCAAGTACTATGCCATCTCTCTCAACATCACTATCAGCAGCAATTCCCTCATCTACCCCTGAACCAGTCACTACTTCCACCTCGACACCCTGCTTCGAAGCCGGTTAAGGCCTCCCCTCAGGGTGGACGCCCTCACTGAGGAGAAGCCTCCCAACTCCAGAACCCCCCTAAGAACCCTCCAAAGAGGTCGAAGACAAAAGAACCGATCTTTTTCACGGAAGATGACGCGCAAGGTGTCCACTACCCCCACGATGACGCGCTTGTCATAAAACTAATGATCAGGGACTTCGAAGTCAAGCGCGTACTTGTGAATTCAGGTAGTTCGGCGGACATCCTCTTCAAGTCAGCATTTGACTAGCTACAGTTGCAGAGAAGCGAGCTGAAGCCCGTAAACACTCCTCTGGTGGGCTTCAGCGGAGAGGAAGTCAGGCCCCTTGAGAAGATAACAGTACTTGTGGAAGTCGGCACATGGCCTTGCACGATCAAACTCAACCACGATTTCCTGGTGGTCGCGACCCCCTCCCCATACAATGCCATAATAGGATGGCCAATTACGCATATTCTGCGGGCAGTGGTCTCCACCTACTATTTGGCAATGAAGTTCCCCATAGACTTCGGTGTAGGAGTAGCGCGGGGCGAGCAGCTTGAGTCCCACAAGTGTTATGTTGCCGCCCTAAAGGGAAAAACCAAGGTAGCCAACGACCTCGAGCTGGAGCGGCCTACGGAGCAGGGCGAGGAACGAGCTTCACCCACAAAGGAAACGATCGCGATCCCGACCTCGGCTACGGATTCGGCTCGAATGCTACAGATCGGTGCTTCCATCAAGGAGCCTCTACGAACCAAACTAGTGAGTTTCTTACTTCAAATTTTAGATATTTTTGCATGGTCTGCGGCCGATATGCCCGGTATTGACCCTGGCCTTATAACTCACAAACTTAGTACTGACCCTGTAGTTAGACCCATTAGTTAGAAGAAATGCAACTTAGCCCCAAAACGCTGGAGGGCGGTCGACGAGGAGGTCAAAAAGCTCATCGCAACAGACTTCATAAGGGAAGTCCATTACCCGAGCTGGGTAGCCAACTCGGTACTGGTGAAAAAGGCAAATGACAAGTGGCGCATGTGCGTCGGCTACACCGACCTAAACCGATCTTGCCCAAAAGATTGCTTCCCCCTCCCCAGAATTGACCGCCTAGTGGACGCGACCTCGGGACATGAGTTGCTAAGCTTCTTGGATGCCTACTCAGGATACAACCAAATTAGGATGGACTAGTCTAATGAGGAAAAAACCAGCTTCATAACCGAGTTCAGCCTGTACTGCTACAAGGTCATGCCCTTTGGACTGAAGAATGTTGGGGCGACCTTCCAAAGACTTGTAAATAAGCTGTTTCGGCCATTAATTGGTGCATAAATAGAATGTTATGTAGATGACATGGTCATCAAGATGCAGTTCTCACAGGAATTAATACAAGACTTAGATTCTATCTTCCAAATTCTGCATCAATTTAGCATGAAACTGAACCCCAACAAATGTGTCTTCGGTGTCACCTCGGGTAAGTTCCTAGGGTACATTGTCAATCGACGCGGTATTGAGGCCAACCCGGACAAGATAAAGGCCATCCTAGATATGAGACCACCTCGAAAAGTAAAAGAAGTTCAGAGGCTAAACGACTGCATAGCCGCTCTGAGCCGCTTCATGTCCAAATCAGCAGACCGTTGTCTGCCTTTCTTTAAGGCAATCAAAGGCAAAAGGTTCGAATGGACCCGAGACTGCCAGCTAGCGTTCGACGAACTAAAGAGCTACCTTGCTACTGTGCCAACCTTAGCCAGGCCCGAGGAGGGCGAGGTCTTAGAACTGTACATCTTGGCAAGCTACGGGGTGGTCAGTTCGGTACTAATAAAAGAAGTAGATCGGGTCCAACGGCCTGTCTATTATGTTAGTAAAATTCTGTAGGGAGCAGAGACGAGATACCCACATATAGAAAAGTTAGCATACGCACTGGTAATTGCAGCTCGGAAACTCTGACCATATTTCCAGACTCACACCGTCATCGTCTTGACTAGCAAACCCCCGAGGCAAGTCTTACTCAAGTCCGAGGTTTCTGGTTGGCTGACGAAGTGGGCCATCGAGCTCAGCGAGTATGACCTCCAATATAAACCACGAACTATCATTAAGGCCCAAGCCTTAACTGATTTTATCGCCGAGTGCACGTTCAGCCTCGAAGCCCATGGGTCGATTGAGCTTGAGATCCCCAGTTCGGGTGAACCCGGAGCTCCCAAACCAATAGAGTCTGAATCCCGTAAAGTAGCAGCCAGTGTAGCATCTCTCCTGGTTAGGCCAAACGAAAACTAGGATGAGGAGCCCTGGATCCTTCACGTAGATGGCTCCTCGAACCAGCAGGGCAGGGAGGCTGGAATAGTCCTATGCGGCCCAGGTGGTACGAAATTGGAATACGCACTACGCTTTGAGTTCGCAGCATCCAACAATGAGGCGGAGTACAAGGGACTGATAGCCGGGCTGAACCTAGCGCAAAAGGTAAGAGCAAAGCACATAGTTATCTGTAGTGATTCCCAGCTCGTGGTCAACCAGGTTACAGGCGAATACGAAGCACGTGAGTTCTCTATGATCGCATACTTGGCAAAAGTAAAGGAGGCTCTACTCAATTTCCAGTCACACTTCATTAGGCAAATCCCGAGGTCAGAGAACACTAAGGCCGAAGCCCTATCCCGGTTAGCCAGCACGAGTAACAACCCCATGAGAACCGTGTACATAGAGGACTTACCTCGGCCTAGCATTCTCGGTGGGGCAGAGGAGGTCGCTCCCGTCCTTGAAGCAGAGCCGAGCTGGGTCGACTCACGAGCTTCTTGCTAGATGGAACCCTCCCTGCGGACCACAATGCAGCTAAGAGGGTGCAGCGCCAGGCAGCCAAATACATCATAGTAAACGAACGATTGTACCAACGGTCCTACACACTCCCCTACCTGCGTTGCTTGCAACCTACCGAAGCCGAGCTCGTACTTTGTGACACTCATGAAAGTCTATGCGGCGGACACCTAGGGGGTAGAGCCCTCACCCAAAAGGCACTTCGACAAGGATACTACTGGCCAACGATGAAGGCAAAAGCTGTCGACCTCGTCAGAAAATGCGATAAGTGTCAGAAGCATGCCAATATCCACCATCAGCCTGCTGCCGACCTCAAGTACCTCACCAGTCCATGGCCCTTTGCATAATGGGGCATCGACCTCTTGGGGCCATTCCCGCCACCAACAGGTGGGAGAAAGTTCCTAGTGGTGGCAGTAGATTACTTCACAAAGTGGATAGAAGCTGAACCTCTGGCAACAGTTACAGCCCGAAACATACAAAACTTCTTTTGGAAGAACATAGTATGTCATTTCGGGCTACCTCGGGTGCTGATCTCCGACAACGGCAAGCAGTTCGAGGATATCAAGTTCCAAGAATGGTGCCAAAATATGGGAATTCATCAGAACTTCACATCGGTCGCACACCCGTAGGCAAACGGTCAGACAAAAGTAATGAACAGAGCCATCCTCCACGGACTGAAAGCACGACTAGACCGAGCTAAAGGATTGTGGGTGGATGAGTTATCGAGTGTTCTATGGGCTCACCAAACTACAAAAAAAGCCGCCATGGGAGAGACCCTCTTTAACCTCACCTATGGCACTAAAGCGGTAATCCTAACGGAAATCGAAATACTTACACTACGACTAGAATCATATGACGATCAGACAAACGAAGACGAGTTACGCACTAACCTCGACCTACTAGATGAGGTAAGAGACCTCGCGCACATCCGGACAGCGGCCTACCAGCAAAAAGTAGCTCAGTACTACAATGCCAAAGTAAAGAAGCGGAGCTTCCGCATCGGTAACCTGGTTCTCCATAAGATCGTGGTGCCCGAACCCGGCGTGGGCAAACTTGGACCAAATTGGGAAGGGCCCTACAGAGTAAAGAGAGCGCTCGAGGGGGCATACGAGCTCGAATCTTTAGAGGGCAAACAAGTACCCTGAGCATGGAACATCGTCAACTTAAGGTAATACTACCTATAGACTGCCAAGCGAAGTGGACGAAATCGCTACCAAAGCCCAAGGGCTAGGATGCCAAGCTAACGAAGGAACCTCGGCATAGGCAAGCAAAGAAAAGTGTCAGCCAAAGGCTTAGGCAAAGCGGAGAATTGAAGTATTAAACATCAAAACAGGTCGTGCGAGTGTAGTAACCCAGGCAAGAAACAGATCGGGCATATGATCAGTTCGGAAAATTTGGTCAATTCGGGAGAAAGAACAACCAACACTTAACCAAAAGAAAAGTCATTCCATTTCAAAATAAGGGAGTGTACATTTCGAAAAAAAAAATTCATTTCACAGGCCCGGAGCTACTTCTTCATTATTAGAAGCCACTTCAACAATACCCGAAGGTCCTGCCTTGCCCTTGGAATCTAGGTCATTATCAGCAGCGTTGGCCATCTCTTGAGTTATGCGCGAAGTGGACATGGCATTGATATCGAGCTCGGGGTACGTGTTCCGGATCATCCACCGACTCAGTTTAAAACCCCTTCTGTACGAGTCCACCATCAGGTCATCAAAGTGTGGCGAGGCGATGTACTCATCGATGACCTTCTTCTTGGCATCTTTGATGCCTTGAGAAAAGATCTGCGTCCTCTCCCTAATATCCTCCTGAAGGTATTCAACCTGATGCTACAGATCCAGCCTCAAGTCTGCCATGTGCTTCACAACAACCCCCATGGCCTCGGCATCTCTCTAAGACCTCATCTGCCTGGCCATAGCAGCGCGAACAGCCGCCTCAGCAGCACAAGCAGCCGCCTCAGTAGCTTGGGAAGTCGCCTCGGTAGCACGGAAAACCTCTTTAGTAGTTCGTGCCTGCCTCGAGCTCCTCTCCACCTGGGCCGCCAAGGCATGGATAGAAGAGTTCACCTACCAAAAGGAAAGAACAAGTGAGTAAGAGAACGACAGCAAGAGTGATAAAAGCAAAGAAGCCCGATAAGAAATCTGACTCACCACCATAGCATGAGTGGCAGCACGACAGGCTACTTGGTTCAAAGGAAGATCAGTCCACACCGCGACCTCCTCAGGGGAGGTGGCTTCCCTACTCTTCTAAAGAGCGTAGTTCGGCGACAACACGCTCCTGAATTCCCCTTGGGCTCCCGAGCCTGAGAGCCCAACTCGCGTATAAGCGGACCCAGAGTAAGCGGGAGCACTAGAGTAGGCGGGAGCCCCCGTGTGAGTAGTCTCGGCATAAAGAGCCCCTGCCGCTTCTTGCATTGGAAGAACCACCTGGACTCCCTGGGTGGATCCTCTGATGGGTAGTCTGGTATCTGAGGCTCCGCATCTTGGGGCAGCTCGGCATGAGTTCACTTGGCGACTCACTTCCTCCTCTTCATGCCTTGAAACAGGTGCCCACCGCGAGTCCTTTCTGAGTCCTTCACACCTGTAAAATAGAGTTCGACATCAGAAAAAATGAAAGAACAAAGCAAGACAAGAAACCTCTAAGCAAGGAACCTACCCGAACTCAAGCTGGCCGCAATGTGCTTGGCCTCCGTTAGATACTGATGGCATTTTAGCCCTAGCTGTGCCCATTGCCAGAGGCCCTTCACTGTCTCTTTATCAAGCGTAACACCGGAGTCAGGGGCGACCATCCCCCACCCAATCTGAAACGGCCACCCTAGTACACTTCGCACCCCGAAGTAGTCTCGCTTCCACGTCGGGACCTTGTTGGGAAGTTCATGTAAGAGCTTAAAACCCGGGCGAGGAGACAGGTAATACGCCCGCCTACGCTCGGGAAGGGGACCCGCTTGTTTCTTAAGCATTAAAATAGAAGAAAATATCTCCAAGTCTAAAGGAAAGCCTTGTTTGCAAAATAGGGAGATTGTCCCCACCAAGTTACGAATGGAGTTCGGGTGAAGCTGGCCAACAGTAATGCCAAAGTGATTCTTGACCTCGACGAGAAGGGGTGGAAAGGCAGTCGCAGCCCCACAGCGAGCTGCTCCCGGAATATCACGATCTCTTCAGGACCGTGTTCCCAAGGAAAGCTACCCGAATGTATGAAGTATGCGTACTCCCCAGGCAAGTTGTAATAGGTAATAAGGGATTGGAGACCCTTAGGCGTCATGGTCGAGGGACCAAACCTGTCTAAAATCTGACATCGACGAGAGGTAGACGTCAAACTGCCCGAGGCGGCTCGGCCTACGGGTTCAAACTCTTCCTCAAGTTCTACCTCAGGTTCGCTAAGGCCGTCGGGGGATGCAACTCGGTTCATAGAACCTGCATCAGACCCACTTGAAGAACCGTCTAAGCTATCCGAGCTAGACATCGAGGAGAAAAGATGAATTCCAGGAAAGTACTCACCCGGAAAAAGGTTTGAACAGACTACGGGAACTGGAACACGAGCAAAAAACCTTGAAGGCAAACTAAAAGCCTGGACGCGAGCTGAAACTCGGACGCGAGCTCAAGAAGCAAAGCGCAGAAGTGACAAAGCGATTGGGATCCCCCACTATTTATACCCACAATAACCAAGAACCAACAGTGCAGATCAAAGCCAATCCGATGGCCCACAGTCGTGTTGACCGCATGTCCCCTGAGACCGAGATGTGATTGGTGCACGTCTTTCTGAAATTGACAAAACACCGGTGAACGTCTTTCTGAAACTGACAGAACGACAACATACGTCTTTCTGAGACTGACAGAATGCCAGTGCACGTCTCCTCGCATTACAAACGGCAGCGACACATTTTTTCAAATTCGAAAAGACCCGCTGTCACGTCTCCTAATGGCATGCTTTTTTGAAATTTGAAATAAGCGCACACCGCCACGTCTGTCAGCATTTGTAGGCAGGTTGGCACGTTTTTCGCCTTTTGGGCGCTCTAGAAACCCAAAGAACCATGACAACGCACCTCGCGCTATCGAAATTCGAAGTACGGGACAAATCCACCTGCCACCTCGCGAACTCCCCGCGCCAGGGCAAGACCCTTAGCACAAGGAGTGGGGGGCAATTGATGAAGGAAGATTTGGCCCGACCTCGTAATTACGCAACACGTGGCAAAAGCAACAGCTCGACACAACAGTGCACCCAAGGCGCGAGCACCAAAGGGAGGAACCAACGGTCCAAACTCCCTACCAGTGGTCTGAACTCCCTACCAGCAGTCCGAACTCCCTACTAGGAGCCCGAACTCCCTACAAGGAGCCCGAACTCTCCCTTAGGCCCCGAACCAAACTGGCCTGCCCCATGACAGTTCGGAACACACCTCTATCCGAACTCAAGACTTCACCTCGCTCACCACTCCAGCACTTCGTGTCCAGGATGCCGAACTGAACAGTCGTACCATGCCTGACACCGAGGAAGTTCGTATCCATGGGCGGTGCACCTGACTGACTTGGGATCTGATGCTTGATAGCCGCACTTCAAATGGCTACCTGCCACGGCCACTTGCCACCGCCATCTTCAATTATAGAGACGGCTCCGACAAGGAGTAGTGGTGGTTCTGTCCCAGCAGAAGGGATGACACCCAGACTGGCAAAGCACAGAAGTAATCATACTCGACCTGACAGAAGCCTCGGAGTAAGTGCGTGAAGTGGTTATAAAAGGCTCCCTTCCCCCCAAGAACAAGGTATGTGAATTTTGCGCCATCTTGTTTTATCTTGCCTTTGAGAGAAAAATAACTTGAGCTTCGGAGTAATCTCACCGGGTTCCCCCCGGAGTTCCCTCATCTTCTCCGTTTCAGGTTCCTTGTAGCTCCGTTCAGAGGCAAAGCTGTTGACAGCTAGGACCGACCGGATTGCGCACCATCAGAAGTGTTGGGTAGTATGACCCAATTCAAACAACCGAGTTCGCACTGCCTAACTTGTACCCTTATCCCTAATATAAGAAGCAAAGAAATTTTTAGACCTTACTCCACCCAATTTGGTAGAGGTGTAATCTGGCCATGCTGCCCATGGCCCGACACAACAGATTGTGCGCACGACACCACTGAGAGGGTCATGCCAATATTATATATATATACTAATTATATAATATATTAATATGTATAATTTTATTTTCAATTTTATGAAATTATTTTATATATAAACAATGTTGTATATATCAAAATTCATATAAAATAAAATTTAAAGATTATTTTTATTTTTTGCCTATTTTTTAATTTATGTTAAAATTTTCATTATTTTTTTTAATTTTTAAAAGAATATGACTTGACTGAGTTTGTGGCCCGGCCTAACCCAAAGCTCGGCCCATGGCACGGTACGGACCCGTGCAAACTAACTCCCCAAAATATCCTAAGGAAGAGAAACATGGTCCAACTTGGCTTGTGGGCCAGCACAGAATGGTCCGCACCTTGCATGGGCCTCATGCAGACTGGGCCGTGCCATGACGGTCCAATATTGCCTGATTTACACTTCTACAACCCGACCTGACTTGCCCCTCTCTATCTGATGGTCCAAAAGGCAATGGGACCATGAGACAAGTCCATGGTATGGTCCCCAAACATATATGGAAGTGCATGATATGTTCTAATGGGCATACATGATACATGCATCTACCCATATTTATCATCAAACTCGAGAAATACAATGTATGTACATATGCTAGGCCGATGTTGCAGTTACAATGGGGAAGGAGGTAGTATAGTACCCAACAAAGTAACAGCCAAAGAAAGCTATCTATTATCCCAACAGGGTGGAGAGTGGCTATTAAATAGTAGGGAAAAGGATGAGTAGAGGAAGGAACTTGGGCTTGAATGTGGATGATTGCTATGATGTAGTTTTCGAGGGGAAGCTGGTTGGTCACATGGATTCGCCTGCAGGAGGGTCTGACAGCTCGGACCATGGACCAAATTCGACCACCTCACCAGTCACCCTTCTTACAGCCGTCCTTATCAACCCATAAAGAAATCACTCTCAATGTTCATAACCGGTTCAACCTTTTTGATCGTTTGTTTATAGTTCAACAATTTCCCAAGCCCCCAGATAGAATTTCCACTTTTCTTTTTAGTTTTTAGCCCATCGGGAATATCACTGTTTACACAACAAGATAAATGCAATTTTCTGGGTTGGGGTGGTGAGATGCTGCGTTATGATGTGTTTGAATTTTCACTGGATGCAGCCAGAGCCAGTGATGCTTTTATTCTTATTTACTAATTTCTTCTATCAATCATGGTGACTTGACACCGATCATGTTGTTGTTGCAGTTTTCATAGAAGCATGAAATGATGTAGACTGTAGTAGATTAGAGATTGATAACTAGTTAATTGGGTCGGGATCAGATGTAACTAATATTGTAATGGGTTGGCCTCAATTCATGAGCGATGTTGAAGCTTTGATCTCTCTCTCTCTCAATGAAATTGTATTCTGATATTCTCTCTACCTAATTACTTATTTTAATTCTGGTTATGTATTGGATGGGTAAGGGTTGTTTTTGTTGGGACATGGGTAATAAAGTTTCTGTGCTTGAAAACATGAATGAATGACTAAACCAACACACCGCTAATTAATAAGGATGCAGAGAATGTAATCAAATCAAACAGTTGGATTCATCTAACTGGTATGACCCTTGGGTAGAGATAGTAATGTGTGGAGATGGTTGTCTAACTGTTATTGGATAAAATCAACTTCTATGAATTGCAGATACATGGTATATTTTCTCTTTTAATTATTTATATTTGTGAGAATCCAGGGTACGTGGGACAGTGATTTCTTGCCAGCCCAAGAAATGATTTAATTGTGAAGAGTAGCTTTTACCAGCTTGTTTTCTTGTTTTTATGCATATTTCTATATAGATTTTGGGTCCCCACCTTCAAGTCCAGAGACTGTCTCAGTGTTGACAGGATCTATGAAATTGGGAAACCAAAACCCAAAAGGGTGATGGGAACCTCTTCTTTTTTTTTTTCCTCACTTTTTGAAGCAGAAAAGCACAACTCCTTTTACTGGCTCTCTCACGTGCACCCTCTATCATCTCTCTCTCTCTCTCTCTCTCTCATCCTACCCTAACACTCTGACCTTTCTCTCCTCTTCTCACTTCTCATCAATCTTCATATCTCCTCATCACTCCCCACTTCATTCATACCTCTCTCTTCGTTACCCATAAAAAGTTGGTTTTCTACTAAATTTCTGTAGTCTCTTTCAAGATCATTAGTCAAGAGAGAGTTATTTGAAGTGTGTGATTAATTAGTAGAGTGAGTGAGAGCTATTTGAAGGCAATGGCACTAGAGGCACTTTCATCCAATGATCTCTCCAACTTCATCACCTATGACGCCTTATGTTCTGCTCAGCACTACAGCCATGCTCCTCCTTTAGATACAAGTTCGGTCGAGGACAAAATCATCTGTGACGGGGTCAATAAGAGCCTGCATTTCGGTCGTTTCCGACCACCGGAACTCCACCCCACTTCCGAGGAGTCTTCTCCCATGATGCGCCGGAACCTCCTGGCATTAGAAACCGCCGACGGAAGGCCGAATTCAGCCACAACTACACAGGGCCGAAAGAAGAGAAGAAGAAGGCCGAAGGTTTGCAAGAATAAAGAAGAAGCAGAGACACAAAGGATGACACACATCGCTGTTGAACGAAACCGCCGGAAACAGATGAACGAGCACCTTGCTGTTCTACGCTCTTTGATGCCAGAGTCCTACATACAAAGGGTATCGCATCCTTAGTCCTTCTCATATTCTCTCTCTCTCCGTTGAATTATGTTCTCCGGTATATATTCTAGTTTCATTTTATTAATACTCTCTCTTTTTCTTTTCTACCAAGTTTAATTTTCATCTGATGACCACCTAATCCTAATCTTGTCTGTCCTTTGAGTTTTGAGCCTATGAGAGGCTTATCCTGTACATGAATGGATGAAAATCAAATTATAATACATCCCTTTCCATTTTCAGGTTAATATTAATAATTAAAAATGTGAAATGTTTCATGCAGTCATGACATTGTGTGATGAGTTTTTCCATTTTATATTGAACGAGTGCATGCATGATGGTTGTTGGGGCAGCAGTTCAGGAGTCTTGGTAAGAAGAGAAAGTATTGGAGAAACGGAATTCAGAAATTGAGCTTTGGATTTGGAATCCCAACCTGGAAGTTTGGGCCTTTTTTGATTGTTGCTCATGATCAGTAGCTAGCTAGACTGAAAATGTGTACCAATTACTTTGTGGGTTTGTGTCCTCATTTTCAAGTGATCCAACATAATTACATGACGGTATTGTATATATATAATGTAGCAGTTGATTAGACTATAAAATCATATATGTTACAGTTTATTATATTTAATAATAACTGGTACGTCAAGCTTGGAATATATATGCATTACAACTACAGAACTAGGTAGTAGAATTAGTAAAATATATATATACTTCAGTCCTTCAGTCGTGGTCAAGTATATCTACTCAATCTCTTCAGTGGGTTATTTTTTTAATGTGTTTCACTTACTCATTTATGTACCTTGTGCTGACTGACTGCTTCTGAACTAATGAGAAAGGGGACTGATGAAAATTTTCTTTTCAGTTCCTTTACCATTTCTTTAATCAGCTTTACATTTGATTTGATACAGTCTTATTGAAATAAGACATCGCAGAAGTCCATAAATAAATAGTATATAGGGTTAACAGGTTTTTTTAACAAATTAAAAGGGTCATTAATTAGGGAACTTTTTTATAATGATCAGTATCAAGACCGTAAACTCTGAGAAGAAGAAAGGAATCTCTTAGCTTATTGTAAATTGGGTTTTGGTGTAGGGTGACCAAGCTTCCATAGTGGGTGGCGCTATAGAGTTTGTGAAGGAGCTTGAGCAACTCCTACAGTTCCTTGAAGTCCAAAAGCGCCTACTGCAACAAAAAGGACCCCTGAAAAGCAGCAGCAGCAACAACAGCAGCAACTTTTTCCCACCTCCCTTCTCGCAGTTCTTCACCTACCCTCAGTACTCTTGGTGCCAAGCGCCAAGAGAGTACCCACAAGAGAACAGATCGTCTGTCGCGGATATCGAGGTTACATTGATTGAGACCCACGCCAACCTCCGAGTCCTCACGCAGCGCAGACCCAGGCAGCTCTTAAAAATGGTCCTCGGGTTCCAGACTCTCCGCCTCACTATCCTTCACCTCAATGTCTCCACCTTAGATTCCTTTGTTCTCTATTCCTTCAGCGTCAAGGTATGTATATATATGATGAATGTGCTTGATGATGTCTGCATTTGTTCATGTATTTGCAGAATTTATGTCTATATATATTCACCATCTGGAGATGTCATAGAGACTTGATCAGAGCAATTTGCAATAGTTTGGGTTTTAGTGTAGGAAATTTCCAAACACAGAGAGGAACCAGAGTACCATTGAAGTGGTTGAGGCTTATAGCATCCACCAAAAGATAGAAAAATTAGCCTGGATAGGTAGGAGTAAGAGATTAGAGAGAGGATTCATTAATTAAATACCCAATCTGAATTGGGAATGTTAGAGAATAAAACTTATCCGGGGACTTCACCTAATGGCTTAAGCTTTTAGGTTGATCAGTTCTTTGAGATGGTATTAGAGTTCGTGTTTGTTCACACTTTTGCGTGAGGAATTGGGCATGTTAAAAGAATAGAAACCTATTCAGAGACCTCACCTAATATTGATTAAGTATTTATGTTGAAGGTGTTAGATAATAAACTAGGATGGAATCAAGGAATAGAAATAGTGAGAGAGAGAGGGAAAGAACTAATGGCCTCAGTAGTGACTAGTGAGTAGTAACAGATCCAAAGAAGGAGCTCTTGTCAGTTTATACGTGTGGTAGTTTACCAGTCTCCATCATCCTCGTAGAAAAAGAAGGTGACAGGGTAGATGATGTTGATACATCAAAAGAGATGTTTCAACCTCTTTTACAACATTTTTCATCTTCTGGTAGTGATCCTCCTTTGTGGCAACACCCTAAATTTGGATGGGTTTGGCTTTTGGGCGCCTAGAATTCTGATTAATGAACATTCTCATTGCAGGTGGAGGAAGGATGCCACCTGACATCAGTAGACGACATAGCCAGCGCTGTGCACCACATGCTCAGAATGATTAACGACGAAGCTGCTCTAGCCTGCTGAGAGAGAGAGAGAGAGAGAGAGAGCGCAAAATTAAACACACCACGATACGTACCCTTGGAACTGAAGCATAATCACGAAAATGCCTCCCCTTTTCTTGTTCAAAATTCCCCAGAAGTTGACCAAGTGTTGAATTAATTACTAGTTTTCATTCGTCTTGTATGTAGCAAAGCGATCGATGGTCATATATATATAGTTGTGTTTGATTGTTAATAACTCTTTTTCTACTATTTAAGATCGAAATTACACGAATGAGCAACTAGACTAAGTCGACAGCAAATTAAAGATCAATTACCAGGGCAAACTCTAGTGCTGAAATTTAATTTTCTATATTCCTCACACCCGTTAGATTCAATGTTTTAATTTTCTTGTAAATAAGCATAGGAAGATCCCAAATTGCTATTTGAAACAATTAATTGTAATCGAGAAATAATATGTAATTATGTTATTGATTTTAAGAACATTGATGATGACATTGAGACAAGAATAAAAGAAGTCATCATTCGCAGAAGGTTACTTTTCTTGCAGTAAATGAGAAAAAGAAGAATTTGAGTACTGCAAGATAATTAGAAGCTATTAATGGAGAGGAAGAGGATAAACCTGGTGTTTTTCTTAACTTAGAAGGAATTAATGTAATTTTTTTTTTACAATTAGAAATTAAAGCTGAATAGTGAGAACTGTATGAAAGTATTGCAATAAGATGTGAATGGTAGAGGACCAGACCAACCTATTCGCCGGCATCTGACTTGAAAATTAGAGAGTAAGACCATTTTCCTACAATTAGCACTCAGTTTATAGAAGATGTTTGTTTTTCATAGCCTTTCTTGCAAGCAGCCATGCACCATGGAAAATCTATTTCCAAGAAATGATTTGTTTTCCTTGTTTATCTACAATCTAAACAGAGCATCTTTGCCTTATTCCAAACTGTTGCTGTTAAGGATGGGGCCAAGGGCAACAAGATAACTTCACTTCTGGCCAAGGCTAATGAGTCCAACCTAAGAGTAAGAGGAGAGCATACGTCAGAGGCCCTAGGTGTTATTCCAGGGGTGAAGACTCCAACGGTCAAGTTAGCCAAGTGCTTAAGAGGGGTCAGATCAGGGTTGAGACGAGGACTTGGACTTAGACAATATCACTTGAGAGCAGGAAAGCTAGAGAGCAAGAATAAACAAGATGGATTTACCTTAAGCTAGGCACCCCTTTTTATGCTTGACCTTGCCATGGAGTGGTTAGGGGCAATTAGACTTGAATGGCTAGAATCTAATCCCGATGCCACATGGCACAATCCAGGGCCTTTCTATATGCACCTATATTACTTGCCCCCCACTCTTGAGGCCGTAGTGGTCGAGGTCGACTGGTGTATTGAACGAAGAAATTCGCTTCAGCTGAAGAGAGTATTACAATGCTTCTAGGATGGCGCATTGGGAAAAAGCCTTAGCTTGGTTGAAGAGAGCGTTATACAGAGGCGTGGAGGCATCGGCCACAGCTTGCTGAGAGCTCTACTTGTTCATCTTGTGGCAACTGTTTCCTTGTTGACTTTGCCTCTTTAGAGAATCAAAGTGGGTCGAGAGTGCAAGACCATACCTGACACGGGTGTGAGGCATCCACGCCCGTCGGTCATGCCCTAAATGGGTGTCATCGTGGATCTATGCGCGGGAGGGGCATCGGTGTCAATCGAGCATGGCCATGTGCAAGACGAGTGATGGGTCGCCCGGTTTGGGTCGCTCTTGACTTGGAGTCAACGGGCAGATCGACTAATCTCTTCGGCGTCGCTTTGCATTCCTGAGGTCGATGCCACATGGCAAGCGTCGGTTCGGGCTATTAGGTCGGCAGCTTTGCGGTCATTGGTTGAGGCAACTCCATACCATTTGCTTGCTTCTTCTTGTATTTCAACAAATCTCAGCCACTAACCAGCCAATCCCTTAGTCTTCTTACTCAAACTCAGCTCTTTAGGTAAAGGACTTCTCTTGGAACCATGTCATACTCAGGTTTTGGTCCTGAGTGTTACGATCTTCCTAACTTAACTAACACCAATGCTCCTTTTTCCACCTCGTCTAGTAATGAGGATATTGGCAGTGAATCGACAACTCCCTCGGGCACCTAGAGTCCAGGTACTGAGGGAGATAATCACCCCTGGAGGTGTCGAGTGCGACCGGCGGGGCAGGTAGTCTCCCAATGAAAGTATTGTCTTTACGAGGCCAAGGGAAGACATCATAGGGAATGCCTTAGCACATCCTAAAGTGGTTGAGTCGAAGGAAGCTACGGATCCGACTCCTGAGGAACTAGCCGAGACTGAAGGCCGAGGTGTGACGTTGATGTGTTATCCGCCCTTTGACTTGGTCAATGAGCTAAGTAAGGAGCAAGTGAAGGCTCTTACTAAGGTGTACCATATTCCCAGGGGTTATAGGATTAGAATCCCTAGCGTCAATGATAGGTTATGGTGGCCAGTCCAGGGGGAGGAGTGTTTGCCCGAGCACTACCTCTACTTTGGCCTCCAATTCCCTATTTCTCTGCTTTTCTCCGAGTTCCTTAACTATTACAATATCTCCCTAAGTCAATTAGCTTCGAACGTCATTAGGACCATTATAGTCGTGCTGGTGATGGCCTGCCTCCGAGGTGTGTACGTTACTGTGAACATCTTTCGAGGTATGTTCTCCATGAGAAAGCATCCAGTTGGGGTAGGCTTGTGGTACTTCTAGGGCCGATGGGGAAGAGTAGTGGACAACCCGTTATTATTTGTCCACAACTAGAAAAGTATTTCTTCGTGTCTTGTCCAGAGGTATGGCCCTTCTGATCTGACTGAGGGAGGCCAGATATCTTGGCCAAGAAGATAAGGCCATATAATTATGATGAGGAGTCGGACGTGATTACCCGGATTCAGTTTACGGGGACAATTCGCACCTAGCTCTTGGTAGCGGAGGGAGCTTTGGTGTGGGCTGGTCTCAGCCCCGCCCGCCTCGATATGGGCACTCTTGTCGTTGGCTATTTTCATTGTCTTCCTTCTTCATTTTGTCACTGTTGTAACATGTTTCATGTTGTACTTTAGAGATGGATGGTGGCATCAAGGAGCACATCGTGCAGATGGCGTAGTCCACCAAGAGAGACTTGGGTGAGTGGCCATCGAAAAGGCCCGCCCCAAAGGAATCGCCTCGGAAAAAGGCTCCTGCTGAGATCGAGAGAAGAAGGGAGGCTACACCCAAGAGACCTGTTGAGGTCCCCGAACTTCCAAGGGGGAAGCGGTTGGTGGTGAAAGACCACCAAGCCGAGGGCATTGCTAGGGGTTCTCGGTAGTCCAAGCCCTACTCTTCTAACCTCTACGACATGTCATTAGCGGCTCGTAAAATCTTCCACCCTAGCTAGAGTGTCTGGGAGGGCAACACCCATAGCACCCTGGGGGTCAACCGAGCCCTAGTGACCAGGATACTCCCGGTAGGGGATAGGTAGTCCTAAACCCAAGTGACCATCCAGGTGGCAAAGGACACCTTGTTGGATCGGCTGGCTGAGGTAAAGCTTCTTCTCTTTATACTTAGTCAATTTGTTCTTTGCTTTGCTTTTTCAACTAACGATCGCTTGTTCTTTGCAAACGTCTTCCACTACTGTCGGCCTATGCAACAAAGTGGAGGCCCTTCTTCAACAACTTAGAACCTCCCAAGAGGAGATCGACCAACTGAAGCATCAGATGGTCGAGGTACAGACCCCCACTGAGAGGTATTTGTTATGGCGGCTCATGAGGAGCACGACCATCAGAATGAGCTGGAGACCGAAGTCTCGGTGAAGAGGGAGCAACTAAGGGTTGCTCGAGCTTCCTTGAACGAGTTCAAGAAGAAGCTCAAGGAGGCCGAGAGGAAAGAATAGGAAGCCTCAACTCGAGCCGTCGAGGAATGGAAGACCACCGAGGCCTATAAGGATGAGATGGCCAAATTCGGTGTCACTTCATACTTGGAGGGCATCAAAGACACAAAGGCCAAAGTGCTAGCACTTCAGCCAGATTTTGACGCCAGCCTATTGAGGATCCCATCTATGAATGACCTGGCAACCGAGGCGGTGGGCCAACCGAGGTGGTGTAGCCATCCAAAGGCTATGTTGGCCATATGCAACTTGAGCTAGCTAGCAAGCACATGGAAACTTTTTTTTCTATCCTCCCAGTACAGCTCTAAGTTCTTTTTGCTTGTTGATTTTTTGTAAGGAAACTGGCCTCCCCCACCCGAGGTTGATTTTTTGTAAAGCATAGTGCAAAGGATTTAATGAAATGAATTAATGAAAATAGTCTAAGTTTTCAGTAAACTTTGTGCCTTGCCTTCTCTCTTCTCTCTACCTTTTTTCTTTTTTTTTGTTTTTTCTTTCTTGTTGTGCCAGGGGCTGATGCCCCCCTTCAATAGGACACAAGTTGCAAAAAAAGTTGCCATCTTTTACTTAGATACTTGCTTAGGACTTCAGGTTAAGGAAGTTAGGCTAAGGCCGAGCTTTGCCACCGAGGACTCGGGGCCTCTTTCTTTAGCGAGAAGGAAAGGGAGGTGATTGCCTTACCCCGCCTGCCTTAGCCTTCCTTAGGGACTTAGCAAATGGACTCACACACAGTCGAGGTCTAATAACTGGTGCCTAGCCGAGGTCACGGAGTGCCTTTGCCTTAGTGAAGTAGTGTTGCTCATTTTAGCATGTTTGTTTGCCTTAGTTTGTATTAGGTAGTGGACCGGTGTCGTGGGCCGATACTGTGGTGAGGTGTCAAAAGTTCTTTGCCTTAGCTAAAAGCCGAGTAGGCCTACAACTCTTCAAGAGTTGTGTGCCTTGGTCGTCATCCAGTTTGAGCATATAGCCTTGGTGAAGGTTGTGTGCTACAACTAATTGTGTGGCTAAGGGGTCTTGGCAATCAGATGGAGTAAAAACGTTTACACTAAAGATTTGAGACGAGGTGGGAGGAACTTTGCACATTTCATTGATAAAGCTTTCATAAATGAGATTACATCATTGGTAGTACATTTAGAGGTTCTTGAATTTCCATGTACGAGGTACCAGTCTTCCACTCAAGTACTCCACCTACCTGATTCTATAGGGTCCTCCCCAGTTAGGGCCAAGTTTTCCAATGCCAAGCTTGAGCACCATGACTTTTCTAAGGACAAGGTCATCTTCTTGAAAGTGGCGCTCTCTCACTTGGGAGTTGTAGTATTTGGCAACCCTTTTTTGATAGGCCACAGCCCTAACCTAAGCCTACTATCAGACGCCTTCCAACAAATACAATATGTTTCTCAACTCCTCATCATTCTCGGCCTCATTGTATGTCTCGGTCCAAAGTATTGGCTGGTTGACCTCTGTTGGGATGACGACCTCAGTCCCATATGTTAAGTTGAATGGGGTCTCACTCGCAGGGAACCGAGGTGTCGTTTGATAGGCCTAAAGGATATTGTATAGCTCATCAGCCCAAAGACCCTTGGCCCTATCCAACCTTGTCTTCAATCCCTCCAAGATCGTTCTATTGGTAACCTCGACTAGGCCGTTGGTTTAGGGGTAGCTAACTGAGGTGTATTGTTGCTTTATTCCAAGGCTTGCACACCATTCTATAAACTTTGCATCATCAAACTATTTTTCATTGTCAGTCACAAGCATGTGGGGGATGCTAAAGTGGCAGATGATGTTCTTCCAGAAGAAGTTTTGGATCATTCCCTACTTAGCT
Organism: Nelumbo lutea; assembly: GCF_056320005.1. Classification (NCBI taxonomy): domain Eukaryota; kingdom Viridiplantae; phylum Streptophyta; class Magnoliopsida; order Proteales; family Nelumbonaceae; genus Nelumbo; species Nelumbo lutea. The sequence goes on along the minus strand of NC_142689.1, from coordinate 36,219,327 downwards.
AAGGTACTTCTAAGGGACAAGAGGGTTGTAGTTGGCTAATGGGAGATGTTGGAGTGTCTTGGGGAAGGGTCCAAGGAGATCCATTCCCTACTTAGCAAAGGGCCATGGACTACTAAGGGACAAAAGGGTTGTATTTGGCTAATGGGAGATGTTGGAGTGTCTCTAGAACCGGTCACACTTCTGCACTAGCTTGATGACGTCCTTCTATATGTCCGACCAAAAACACCCTTGCCTTAGTTCTTTTTATGCTAAGGCTCTACTTCCAAGGTGGTTGTTGTAAACGCCTTCGTTGATCTCTCGCAACACATACTCGCCCTCCTCTCGGCGGAGGCATCGGAGGTAGGGTAAGGTAAAAGATCTTCTGTATAGTTTCCCTTCGAGTAGAGAGTAGTGGGCTACTTGTCGTTGGACTCTCCTTGCTTCATTCTTGTTAGAGGGGAGTTGCTCATGCTATAGATAGGTGATGATGGGTTCCATCCAACAAGACTTGGCTTGGATGGGACACACCTACTTCTCTTCTATGCTAGGTCATGCAAGTTTCTCAACATGTACAATGTAGTCGAGGGCTGATCCTGAGTTACTTGCCAGTTTAGATAGGGCGTCGACTTTCATGTTCTTAGCACAAGGGACTTGCTGTAGGGCGAGGTGCTGGAAGTGATTAGCTAGCTCCCAGACTTTAGCCAAGTACTTGGCCATATTTGGCTCTTTGGCTTCATACTCCCATTCACTTGGTTCAACACCAACTAAGAGTCATTGGAGACCTCATTGTGCTTAGCTCCGAGGTCCTTGGCGAGTTGTAGTTCGATGAGTAGGACCTCATACTCGACTTCATTGTTGGAGGCTGGGGAGCCAAATCGTAGTGCATATTCCACCTCATTGTCATCCAAGGTGAGAAGTATGAGGCCTGCTCTTCTTCCCTTGGCATTGGAAGATCCATTCACGAATAGTCTCTAGGTGAGCCGAGGTCTCTCATCCTCTACGAGAGCCTGGCTAAGGGCTTTGTTGAATGTGCACTCCACCAAGAAATCTGCCATGACTTGTGCTTTGATTGCGGGCCTCGACTAGTAGTGCAATTAAAATGCAAACAACTCAATGGCTAATTTGGTCAACCAACCTGAGGTCTTTGGCTTGGAGAGTATAGACTTGAGAGGTTGGCTGGTCAATATTGTGATAATATGAGCCTAGAAGTAGGGCCTGAGTTTCTTGGTTGAGACCACCGATGCAAATGCTAGCTTATCCACCTCCGGGTATTTGGTCTCGGCACCATCGAGGACCTTACTAACATAGTAGATTGGCATCTGCACTCCTTCATCTTCTCGTACCATAATAGAACTGACAGCCTCATCCCTGGCCGAGAGGTATAAGAGCAAGGTTTCTCCCAAGAGGGGGGCCGAATGAGCAGAGGGGGCGAGGTGAGGTAGGACTTCAATTCTTTAAAGGCTTTCTACTATTTAAAAGTCTTTCAGCTTCTTCATGGCTTGGAATAAGGGTATGCAGCGGTCGGCTGAGTTCGACATGAATCGTCTAAGGGCAGGCACTAGGCTAGTGAGCCTTTTTGTCTCCTTGATGGACCGGGGTGGCTCCATGTCAAGTATAACTTGTATTTTCTCTGGGTTGGTCTCTGTGCCCCGTTGAGTAGCCACGAAGCACAAGAACTTTCTTGAGGTGACGCCAAAGGCATACTTTCTAGGGTTCAACTTCATTGAGGTGATGGAGTTAGTGAAGGTGTCCATCCGGGTGGACGAGGGGTTCTGACTAGTGGAGGCATCACCTATCGATTTGGTCTTGAATGGCGCTGATCTATGCTTATAGGTCGCGAAGGCGTCGGTCAATGGAGGCCTGGGCCTCGTCCTGGCTCTTTCTAACATGGAGTGGGTCAGCCCAGTTCCCTAAATTCTCGGACGCCGGCATGTCTTGGGCTTTTCAAGCTCAGCAGTGGTTGAGGATATCATGGAGGTCCAACGCTGGTGGGGAAGAGGTGTGGAATCGGCCTCCAGCACTCGGAGGAGGACTATAGTGACCAGAGCGCCCGCCTTCATCCTGGTTGCTCTTTACACGGTGGTGGTTGTGGTCCCGATGATTGTCGTGGGACCCAATTGGATCATCTACCCTTTGACTGGGGAGCCAAGAAGACGGAGGTTTGCTCACCTATCGGCTATTGCTATTGGACGTTGAGGGGTTGGCCTTGCTAAGGTCGAGGGGGTGCTGGATTAGTGACACATAAGTGGAGCACCCACTATACTGCCCCTGGCTCTCAATGGGGTGGCCACCCTAGGGGCGGACTCCTGTCAAGTGCCTCACCTCGTCCAGTCTTTGGGCTAGGTTGTCTAGCCTGTCAAGGACCAGATTAAATTGGTCTACAGTGACCACACTTTGATTGTTATCCTGTTTGTCAGCCATTTCGGAAGCTTAATTTTTGCTATTAATCATTCTCACAAATGGTGCCAATTGTTGCTTTTAAGGATGGGGCTAAGGGCAACAAGGTAACTTCGCTTCTGGCCGAGGACGATAAGTCCAACTTGAGAGTAAGAGGAGAACACACATCAAAGGCCCCGAGTATTATCCCAGGGGTGGAGACTCCAATGGTCAAATTAGTCAAGTGCTTGAGAGGGGTTGGAAGAGGCTTGAGATGAAGACTTAGACGATGTCACTCGAGAGCAAGAAAGCTAGAGAGCAAGAATAAACAAGATGAATTTACCTTAAGCTGGGCACCCCCTTTTATACTTGACATTGCCATGGAGTGGTTAGGGGTAGTTAGAGTTGAATGGATAGAATCTCATCCGGCTGATGCCACTTGGTGCAATTCGAGGCCTTGCCATATATGCTTATATCACAAATAAATAAATAAAAGGAACTGGAGCTTGAATGTGGAAATGTTCTTTTTTTTTTAATTTTTGAAGCTTAACTATACACAAACTTCTCTTTGTACCAATTATGGTTGTAACTTCTCTTCACTATAGTGGTATTGATCTTGATCCAATACCCTCAAACAAGGAGAGAAGAGAAAAAGGGCAAAAAGAGGAAAACAATTTCAATTAAATATAATTGATAATCTCTGGTTTATAAATTTGAAAATTATGTTACTAGCTTCCTCTACAATTAAAATGCATCAATCACCTGCAAAACTAACTAGAGTCCTTAACAATATCAATATTGATAATTACATGGTTTATGTTCCACAAGAAGCTAAACCAAAGACTAACCAAAAAGTGGCTACTTAACCCAAAGTAGCCAGTTAAACTGCTATTGAATCAAGACAGTAATGAAAATGGTTTTCCAATTGGACAATAGGCTGCGTTAGTTTCAAGAAACTAGGTCCCATTTTAGAATGAAAACTATGTTTTCTCTTTTTACATCATAACAAACTACAAAGTATGGAAAACAAAGTTCTCTCTCTGTGAGAGCAGCAGAAATCATAGCTAGAACATTTTAGTTTGAAAAATATTATATCCATTTGGTGGAGAAACAAATGCAGGGTCCATAGTTTGTCCAGCTTTTAGGATGATCCGGCCGGGTTCAAATCCTAAACCATATAACTAATTTGACTGCATCCTTTGCAGTTTTAAACAGTATCGTTACATACTAGAACATTGGGTTCTCATTTTATTCATCTTTCTGCACTGATGAACAACAGTTTATAGGATTTTATTGAGTCAGCAGGTTGCAGAATGTCCAAACTGTACGAATCTGGATACAGGGTAGGTCGAATAGCCGTACTCATATTCAGCCATAACTTGAATGTTGATTGTTGAATTGAATCCAATGGATTTCTCCTAACTTGAACCTGGATGCTTGCTACCCAGGTCGAAGACCAGTAATCATAAGCTGGAGAGAGAGAGAGAGTAGGTAGTTGGGTCAGAATTCAGAAATTTTCAACCTGAACCAAACTAGAATCGAAGACCAACCAAACCAAATAAGGAAAGAAAGAACTCCCATCAGAATTCAGGTCGGATAATGATTTGCCATTCTTCATCTGACACGGTACAATAATGGCTCAATGCCATCATATGGATCTACCCTCTACCCAAGAGATTGTGAGCTTCTGGCCTAAAATATGCATGATTGGATTTTTCCTACGCTTATGACAGGTGTGGATATTACATGAAACGAAATCTTTTCTTTTCTTTTCTTTTCTTTTTATCTCTACAGTTAGAAACAAAGCATTTGAACTAATAGATTCTTAATTCTCCCACACTCGCTCCAAACAAGGAAAACCAGAACAGAGGTCATGTCATCTCTAGTAGAGAAACCAGCAACCAAACAGCTTATTAATCAAACTTAATCCTGATAAATTGCACATCTGACATCTATTATTGATCTATTTGATGTGGGAGTGGGACCATTGAATGTTGGGTCTCTCATTACGCGTTGTACTTGGTCATGACTACAGATTGACTTTACGGATTACAACGTACATTGAGGAGCCCTTATCACATCATGAGCCTGAGCCTTGTTGGAAAGATAAGAACTCATACATTAACGGTCAGAGGAAGTCAAATTAGTGGTGGCCCACTAATTCAACGGTTGCAAGGTGCATGATGAAGGAGACGTTAAGAGTTTATGTTGGACATGACCTGTCTCTGCAGGTCATAGGCACCATAAAATGATAAGGAACAAATGGGTCCGGCCCATATGACTACTAGTGAAGGAGGGTCTGTCATTTTCCAAAGACCCACTGCATCGTCTCCGACTCCGTTTCGCATTTTTTTTTTATTTTAAGAAAAATAAATAATAATAATAATAATTTTTTTTTTTTGGGTTTTTTATATGTTTGAGGAAAAACAGTGAGAATTTCTGATAATAAATGCATTTCCCATTTTAGTGATTCCCAACATTAAAATTTGTCTTTTTGCCAAGTTAACTGCCCATTGGTTTATGATTTATGGCTGTATTGTATGGAAGGATATAGGATAGCTGGCAAGATTCAATGTATTAGCATGGTAGGCTATGAAAGGACAATTTTAAGAAACCTATAAGATATATATAAGATGTGATGGCATGGTATGGATACAAATGGATGTGCAATGGATCGAATTCGAATTTAATTATCTATATTATTCGAATTTGAATTTAATTAGAAAATTTGATGTTTAAATTTGATTAAACATTTGAATATTTAATTTGACCCGAATTCAATTGATTAATTATTTAACGTAATTAGTAAATATATAAGTTTTTTATATAATTTTGTTATATATAAATTATATAAAAAATTTAAATATTTTATATATTTTATATATTACATGTACGAATTAGATAATTAGTCAAATTCGGATATTTATGAAATCAAATCAAATTATATCCAAAATTTGATTTGATTATGTCAAATCTTAAATTTAAAGTCGAATTTTCAAATACTGTTAACACCCCTATTATCAATAACACTAAAGTAATGATACACTCATGTCAACTTTTGAGGTATACACGCATATTGTGGTTTTTCTTCAATTTTCAACATCTTTTAAGTATATATTGATAATTCATACTTCATATAAATATATTAGAATGTGCTTTTAATGTTTTTGTACCTTATATTGCAATTTGTGGCTTATTTTTATTGTCATTGATGCATTTGTGGGATTTGTGTACAAGTTTATGTAACCACATTTATAGTTTTTTTAGGTGTGTTCCCATGAGTATTTTGACTTGTCTTATAAATACTCTTTGTTAAACCATTACTTTGAACCATTGGTTTTAAGGTCCAAATAGATAAAGATAGAAAATACAATTTAATAGTTTATATGAAATAAATCATACATAGAAACAAGCATGCCAAGTACAAAGCTATTATATGTTTATATAAGATCCATTCTTATAACTTATGTTTAATATTGGAATATTCTTTGTTGCATATGAAAAAAGCAATGTATATAGTCTTTTTATATTTTAATTAAATAATTTTTTTTTCTGAGGCCTACTCTCTTCATCTTTTAGGCTCTGTTTGTTTTTCAGTAACTTATTTATCCGGTACATAAACCAATGATTATTTTAGCTATAAAAATCCATTATTAAAATAAACATTTTTATCTCATCCAAGTGTTGACAACTTTCCCTCATGTGGAAAAATTATTTACCAATCCCCATAAGTAAAACCCAAGAACTGATCCCTACATAAATCTGAAAATAGGAGATGAGTTTCTTGCCTCTCAAAATCCAAAAACAAACTACATAATGGGGTCATGTACTATGGCCATTGTGTTAATGCTTTTAGATCCAAGAGAACTTGTCATCATTCATCACAGGCCCTTGTCGTACATTTACCACAAAAAGGGGCCAATCAGAAGGTGGTTTACTGTTTGGTTAAGCCTTTTCCCAAAAACCAATTTCTCATATCACACCTTGGAAATTGAAAAGGTGCGGTATGAGAAAATGTTCTTTTTCATGTTTTTTCATTTTTCTAGTAACAGAATATTGATGTGGCGTTGAAAACCGCCCCTCACAGTTCTCAGAAAAAAAAACGACATACAACACCCTTCTCAGAAAACCTTATTATTTGGAATAGTACCAAATGATGACAATATTGACACTGATTATCAAGATGATGTGATGTTTTGCAGTTACAGTTTCTTTATGATTACCTATCACGTCCTTTAAATTAAATTGATTCCAATTCAATTTGGATGAAACTTTGTTAGGAAATATTTGAAGAAGCAAATAATGACGTACTAAAACCTTGTTGTCAAAGATAGAAATCTATTGTACTGTCACTTATAAAATAGTTGAACCTTGAAAAACAAAAATAAAAATAAAAGGGAGAATGACTGTTTAGTACACCCTAAGAATTATTATTCTTGTTCGGAATTGATGTTAATACATGGGTGTATTGATAGTTTAGAGTGAGGGCATTTGTTATTTTATGGAATTCAGAATTCTATAGTATAATATATTTTTACAAAAATAAAATTGATATATAATATATCCACTCAGGTGATGTGTTGTTAACTTTTTTATTCTTTCTTTAATATCAAAAGATATGTTGTGGTTGGATGAAGCTGAAATTGCATCAGAACTGAGAATTATCCAATCAAATTAGTTGTATGAAATGGATCAACGTTTTCCAATATCGGAATTTGGGGAAAATTAAAAGAAAAAGAAGAGTTTGGCCCAGTTGGTGGGTTGGGTCCTGATTCGATCCACCATTCCATATCAAGAAGAGGAAATAAAGTGTGATTGCACCATAAATCTAAAGATCGCATATAATGATGTGAAATGGGGCAGATTAATCGGGTAACCCGCTAGGCTCCATACTGGTTTCAGTGCTTACAAGACCGTGTTTACACCGTTTGTACAATCTTTTACAGAAATAAATTGGGAATATCTCTGTATCTCTCTCTCTCTATATATTTATTTTTATGGAAAGATATTTTTAATGAAATATTAGGAATGGCAACAGGACGGGGAGCCTCTCTCCATCCCCGTTCCCGTGAAAATCCTCATCCTTGTCCCTGCTAACGGGGACAAAGTTATCCTCATCCACGTCCCTATGGGGATCTCCATTCTCTGTGATTTTTTATAATATTATAAATTTTTTTGTTTTTATTTTATTTAAAAATAAATAAAAATAAAATAATTAAAATTTACAATACTATAAGAAAATATTCAAACATATTCAACCATATTTTTAAATATATTAATATATAAATGTATATGTACATATTTACACACACACAGATATATATATATATATATATATATATATATATATATATATATATATATATATATATATATATATATATATATATATTAGTGGGGATCCCACAGGGTGAGGATTGCGGCCCCCGCGGGGCAGGGAGTGCTCTCCCTGTCCCTGCCTCGTCTCCACTAACGGGGATGAAAATTTCTCCATCTCTGTCCCCGTAGGAGGAAAATCATCCCCATCCTCACCCCATTCGGGATAGATCCCCATGAGAATCAGGGAAATAGGAAAAATTGCCATCCCTAAGAAAAACTACAAGGGACTGTGCATACGTGTGAACATGATCTTGTGAAGACCATATCCAATTTCGCTAAGCTCGTATTGGGATGGGTTAATGCGTGGTAAGTTTTGAGTTAGATTATATCTTTTGGTAGTAAAATAAAATTTATTAAAAAAAAAGAAATGAAAAGAAAAATATACAAGAGCGTCAAGGTGGGACACCTCCACCGCACCAAAATAAACCAAATCCCTCCAATACAAAATCAGTCCTTCCCAGCCAAAAACACAGAAACCATAAAGAGGTCCAACAAGCAAAAAGATAAGGCCCGGCCCATGAATACCAGGCTAGTTTCATAATAAACAGAGTTTCTAGTGGCAATGTTGTAAGACTTAGACCGGATTAAAAACCAGAGTGTTGAACCGGTCACGGTTTTATCAATTAATCAGATGGTTAGCCTGTTCAACTCATTAAAAACGTTTATTTAACAGGGAACCGGATTTCCTACCAGTTCCTGGTTTCCGAGGCAATCTGATCCGAGTCTTACAATACTGTTTTTTAAATGAGTTAGAACATAGCTAGGGTACATGCTAATTACAATACAAGGTCCAGAAAATGATTCTAATATTTTCTAGGGCTGCAGGTGGTATCTAATTTTGAATCGAATATGGATTATTTTTTTGGTATTCATAACTTTTTCTTGACCCCTTTTCTTCCAAAGTGCTAGTTGTGGAATTAGATTCCACGTTAATATTGAAACAAACCAGCTAATACACCAATGAATCAGCCCTCAATCGATTCAATTAAACATATATATCGTATTTAATAATAATGGTTATAATTTTACTAAATCGTGATAAGTTAAAAGTTTCACAAGAGTAAATTAATTTTAATTTATTCACGCAATATTAAGATCATTTTTAATTCATTTTATCTTTTTCCATTTATTTAATATCAAATTACAATTAGAATCCAATGTAATTCGGAAGGATAAAACCAGATTCAAATTGGAAGATAAATAAATCAAAATTGGTTTACCTATATCCAATTTGATTTGATCCATTTGCAGGCATGATCTGTTTGATTTTTTTTTTTTTTTTTTCCTTCTCATTAGAGACTTATATACAACGAATCATATCTTATATTGACAACCCAGAGGAGTGAATGTTAGCGATGGATATTAATTGTCTTCGAGTTTTGGGAAAGGAGAATCTCCCAGGTGCCAGTACGACCATCATCAGGTGGGTTGGAGTTTAGTACGGAAAATCAATTTGGTTAAACGATATTCTGTTCAGGACACTAGGACAGTTTTGGGTGGGCCATAAGTCCAGCTGTCCAGAGTGGAAGGTCGATTGGGCATGATTCATACCCAGAATTACCCAATCGGACCATTCCAAAGGTTTTGGGCTGGGCTTGAGGTGAGGCCTTCAGACTTTGAACTACCACTAATGATGCAAAGTTGGTATCAGCATCCTTTATAAATATTCATTGAAGAATTGAACCTCCAGGAAAATTAAATTTGTTATTTACTAAATGGGAAATTAGCAAATAACAAGTACTAATTATTTGATTGACCCTAGAAGCAGAAGAACTTGACGATGGACGTCTGTGATCATAAGAGGGGCTGATTCCAACCTAGTATATCTGCCCACATGGGATGAACAGACAATGAGTTGTTATGTATCATTTTAACATTGTTGTGTGTTAAATTAAAATTTTAATGAAAGATGTTATATAGTTAATTTATTTTTTATTGTTTCATGCTTTAAAAGAAATACTTTTACATTATAATTACCAAAGATTATAGCTGTTATGTATCATTTTAACATTGTTTCATGGTGCAACTTAATGCGCTATAGATTGTGCCAAAGAAAGGTATGAACAATCCAAACTCTATCTCTTCTAATTTTATTTTACAAGTGAATTTGGACCTTAGCCCATCAAATCAGTGCTCATGGATCTAGATTTTCTTTTCCCCTATTTTTGGTAAAACTCATGGATCTTGATGAAGTTCTGTAATTTGCTTGGTACAAAGCAAGAGGTTGCCTCCATTTATATAGGCCCGGCGGGGCAAGCTATTGTGGAAGTTAATTTAAAAAGTGGATGGTCTTAGTCTTTAGAAATGGTGACCGGTTGATGATTTAGTAGCTTTGATGGTCACTCTGCATCTCTTCGAATATGAGGGTGTGGGATCAAACACATGTAACTTCAGGCTCTCCATGGGAAGGCCCATGGATCTCACATGCACCTTTCTTTGTCTTCAACCCTTAATCCCCTTATATAATGTGAGTTATGTAATAATAAAAAATAAATAAAAGGAAGGAAAAAGAAATGTAGCTGGATTTGTTATGGTATGGACAAGACAATGAGGCTTATAGCTGCAGTTGACTCTTGAGATGTGCAATTGTAGTGTCTTGGTCTTGCCGTCTTGTAGGTAGGTATAAATCAGATATAATCGTTTATAGTGTGTTGACAAGACATGAAATTCTCTAAACAATTTATTTGAATTATAGGTTGATGCTATTAAAAAATGTAGAGAGGGTAGTTGAGAAACTTTCGAGGTGACATGGTTGAGGGTCCACATGTGAATACAGAAACACGTTAGAGGCCCCAAGGGTGAGGATTCTGACGGTTAAGTTAGCCGAGGTATTCGAAATCCCAAGTGCCAAGGTAAAACAAGAGCAAGAGAAAAGAAAGAATCAGAGAAGGTAAGAGAGTTGATTACCTGTGGCTCTAGGCAAGGTCTCATTACTGATTGTGTTATGGGCTCTTTGTAACGGCTTCGCACGTCAGGGTGCAAAGTAGGCGAATGCCATAAGATGGTAACCACATCACTAAGGCAGCGAAAGGGAAGCCAGTCTCCACCAAGGGGACAAAGAAGAAAAATTCCAACATGGAAGCTGGCCAATAGAAGAAGAAGGTCGTCGCAAGAAAGAGGTCTGTACTCTGTAGGAAAGACTGCAATAAGAGTCAGGCCTCAAAAGAAGTAGGGAACCAGGATCATCCTCGACACCAACAATGCTATAGGCGAAGGTGAAGGATCGTTAGCCACCACACGCACCCCAATGCACATCATGTCACGACCTTCCTTCCACTCCTCCCTTGGGTTCGACCAAAGCCCAGGATAACGAGCCTCTTGTGAATCAGTTGTTATACTATCCCACCTGGTCAGTGAAAGAAGGGGACTCCATTCTCAACAAGAAGGTGACTTGGGAGCTAGTTGAGAGTTGTGCCATACTCGGAGATAGAATCTCATTACCTCATTAGCCTCTAAGACGAGCACTCCCCTGATTAACAGAGAATTAGAGAAGGGTGTCGAGGTAAGAGTAAATCTATCTTTTACTTTTAGTTTCACTTCATGTTAGCTCAATGATTGGCATGCTCCCCTTTACAGATCGTCATGTCTATGGTCACTCTCTATGATCGGGTTTGGTCCTCAAAAGAGGTATTGAAGAAAACAAAGGTTGTAGTAAGCCAACCATCTAAAGAGTTAGACTAAACGAAGGCCCGCCAACTGGATCTATAGGAAGAGGTCTACCGGCTAAAGGAACAATTGGCCAAGGCCAAAGAGGAGTTTCGTTGCTCCCAAACTACTTACAAGAGTTGGGAGTTTAGGGCCTTCAAGGCTAAGGTCGAACTCACTGCGGCCAAGGAGCAGCTAGAGCAATAGAAGAAGAGCATGGGGTAGGTGGAGGAGGAGCTCGTTGATGCCAAGGCTATAGTTGTGGTCGAATACCAAGTGTTTGAGTAGTACGAGAATGACTTGGCTAACTATGCCAACAAGTCACATGTTGAAGGGTTCTGCCTCTACCAAGAACAAGTCTTCGCCATTGCTTCGGGCTTTGATGCCAACAAGCTCGACATTTACACCAATGCCAAGCACAATGACCAAGGGCAAATCGAGATCGTGGTGGAAGATTGATCAGTTTTATGGTGTTTTTAATGAGTACATGTTTTATGTTAGTTGTTAGATAGGAGGTGGGGACCACAGTAGTTATGTGAGTCCAAAATTTATTATATTCTTGTGTCTTATATATGCTGTTTTATGTCTTGCCACCCTATAAGGGCATAGTTGTTTTTTGTACTGCTCTATTATTTTTAATATAAATAATAAGTGAAGGGGGCAACCAGATTATTGCTCTCATTTCTTTTCAACTTCTCTTCTTTTCCTTCTCTCTTCAAGAAACTCCTTTTATTTCATATTTTTTTAATTCAGCAAGCTTTCTACTTGGTATCAGAGCAGCGGCTAGGGTTTCTAGAAACATTCTCATGCAGCCCTAAATCAGTCGACTTCATGAAGTAATAAAGGGTTGATCGATCTACTGTAGATTGCCCAATTCTTGGATTTTTTGGTGAGATCTATTTATCAGGAAGGTGATCTACTGTTCGGCATCAAAATCAAGAAGAACTAGAGTACAGAGAAGAGTCCAAGAAAAGTTTGACTCTTTGTTTTTTATCTAATCTTGGGCGGCCAGGTATTGTTAGCTTTCTTTTGATTTTCTGAAGAGTGTGGTTTGGTTTTTGGATTTTTCTGAGCCTCCTGGAGTGATCGATTCACTCTTCTTTCTATTGGGAGGCGTGAGGAGGAGAGAGATTTCTCTCCAGCTAAGGTTTTCTTCTTTCAGAAGGGTTTGTTTCTATGTGTGATATTAAATTATTTTTGAAAGGTTTTCAATCTATTTTTTCTTACTGTTGAACTATTTGAAGTAAGATGAAGAGTTGGAATACCGATATGAAATCTACTAGTACTGTGGAACTAGGTGTTGGAGGTAGTAGTGATATTTTTTGGGTATGGGATCATTGTTACAGTAAAAATTGATTGTACAAATTATTTGGAGTGGGCACAGTCAGTTAAGATGGCTACTGGTGCCCGTGGAAAATTATGGTATCTCACTGGGGAGGAGAAGAAACCTGATACAAACCCTTCCCCTTGGGTGCAAGAGAATTACATGGTAATGTCCTGGCTGTGTAATTCTATGTTACCTCATATTGCAAAAAATTTCCTATGTGCTAATACCGCTAAGGAGATTTGTGATGGAGTGACTAAAACCTACTCTCATAAACAAAACGAAGCCAGAGATTATCAGTTAAGGAATCAGGTGATAAGTATGAAACAGGGAGAAAACCTCTTGTTGTGTATTTCTCCATGTTGAAAGCCCTATGGCAGGAAATAGATCACTTATTAAAAACTGGAAAACTAAACAAAAGTGCATATTCCATGGTACTGTTGTTTGGACATAAGAGAATGAGGCTAACACCACTTCCCTTCATATTTGAGGACTCATTTGCATGTAAAGTCCAAATAAGTTGGACTTTTTTTTTTTGTTCTAGAGTGCTAATACTACTAAAGGTGCACTTGATAATGAAGTTTGCTAATGCTTGATCTTTGATGGCAAGCCTCGGCCTATATATGATATTAAACTCTTTAATTCAATAGCCTACTTCGTCAACTGACCCAAGGTCTAAAGCTTCTATAGGATCAACCTTAAGGGTTAGTTGGTCAAGACAACTATAGTACGGGCTTCTCCATATTGATGTATGTTGTTTTGGCATCATGAATGACCTTATTGAAATAACACACTAACTTCTGCCCATTACATCTTAAACCAAAATCAAGCTGATCACTTCTTCACTTGTTGATAAATATAGGTGCAATTCCTCTCCTACATTCTATTTACTCATTAATGGTGGGGAAGCCAAATATGTCTCCACTTCTTTAAGCCTTCTAACACTCTTCTATCCACTGAAAATCCTTTAACTTCTTAATTGCCCGAAAAAATAGTAAGCATTGGATCATTGATTGGGACATGAACTTACTAAGGGATATTATTTGACCCATAAGCTTTTGTACTTCTTTAACTAACCTTGGAGGTTCATTGTCAAGGATAGCTTGGATCATCTTAGGGTTAGACTTATGCCTCGTTGGTTATCATAAAGACGAGGAACTTACCTGAGGTCACTCTAGTGGTACATTTAGTCAAGTTCAACTTCATCAAGTATCTTTATAGGATGCTAGAGACCTCACCAAGTTAATAATGTAGTGATTGGCTCGGAGGGTCTTCACAACCATGTCATCTGTATGTTTCAACATTGTATGATCCTTGAAAATCTTATTGACAAGTATCTATTAAGTGGCTTAAATATTCTTCAACCTAAACGACATCACCTTGTAGTAGTATATGTTGGTTTCTATGGTGGATGTTGTCTTCTCCTCATCCTCTAGGTGCATCTTGATTTAATTATAGCTAGAGAAGGCACCCATGAAACTGATGAGTTCATACCCCAAAGTGGCATTGACAAGGTAGTCAATCTATGGTAAGGGAAAGCCGTCTTTAAGGCAAACTTTATTCAAGTCTATAAAGTCAATGTAGATCCACCACTTTCCATTAGCCTTCCTTATTATAACCATATTAACTAGCTAGTCAGGTTGATGTACCTCTCTAATGAAGTCAATTATGAGAAATTTGTCCACTTCCTCACCAATCACTTCCCATTGCACCATTGCGAAGTTCCTCTTCTTCTATCAAATAAACTTATAGTTCGGATCCACGCTTAGCCATGAGTAATGACCGAAGAGTCAATTCTAAGCATATTAGCACTAGACCAAGAAAATATGTCATTGTTGGCTTTTAGGAAACTTGCTGGTTTAGAATATCTAACCTCTAGTAGAAGGGAGCCAATCAATACAGTCTTCTCGAGCTTAGCCTTATTTAGGGGCACAACAATGAGGTCCTCTACATGTTAGCCTCAGTTGGTCGGTACTCATAGAAGAATTACCCCATCCCAATATTAAAGTAGTAAAAAAAAAGATATATGTCATATATAGTCCTAACTAAGTTGGATGAATCCAATCTTAAATACTTGTGCCAGCATTCCTTTCTTGAGAACAAAATGAAGCTTAGAAGGTAGTACATCATTCAACTTGGTATGCATTTTTGGTAGACAAACTCTATAAGAGATCATTCACCCTACCAATCCTGAGATGCCTAAGATCCAATGGAGACTATGTTCTCAGAGAGATACATGAAGGCCTCTATGATAATCATAGACAACATTATTTTCTGGCCTATAATAAAAGAAGATGCAGTTTGGATTGTCCAAAAGTGTAATTGATGTCAGAGGCACACCAATATACCATATCATCCTACAATGGGGGATGGATATCTTGGGGACATTTCCCCAACCTCAAGTAGGTTGAATCCAAACCTTTGATGCAGATAACAACTAAAAGCATTCAGAACTTTTTCTAGAAGAGCATCATCTACCACTTTGGTATTCCTTATACTTTAGTAACAACTATTATCAATTCAATGACCCAAAGTTTATGAAGTTTTTTCTACAAACCTCAAAATGAAGTAACAGTTCACCTTTGTTGGCTACCCATAAACCAATGGCCAAACTAAGATGACCAATAGAACCATATTACACGACCTAAGGACCAAAAATGATCGATCTAAAGGCTTATGGGTTGAAGAGCTCACCAATATACTTTGGGCCTACCAGACTACACCTTGGACTGCCACTGGTGAAACAACCTTCAACCTTGCCTTTGACACCAATGCCATCATTCGAGTAGAGATTGGACAACAAACTTTGAGAATTGATGCTTATAATGAAGTGAAGAATAATGTCGATCTTAGAGGCAATTTGTATTTAGTAGAGGAAGTATAAGAATAGGCCCAAATCATAGTAGTGGCCTACTAGTAGTGGATTGCTTAGTACTATAATTCTCAAGTTCAAGCAAGTTAGTTTCGAGAATGAGGCCTTGTTTCAACAAAGCTATTATCTCTAAACCCAGTTTAAGAAAGTTTGCATCCAACTAAGAATGACCTTATAGGGTATCCAAGGCGTTGGGCCTTGGGATATATTGACTACAGTACCTTAGCACGAAGTTTATACCTCATACTTTGAACTCTAAAATCCTCAGAATGTATTACCACTAACGTATATCGATGTAACCCCATGATATCAATGAAAGTCCCCTTCCTAGTAGGTCATTCATCTCTAACCAAGCACTTGTTGGCCTTAACTTCCTTTGTATTTATGTATTCAGCTCATGATAGAAATTCTACCACATTCCGAGGTGGTTTCTTTACAAGGAGAATCTAAAGGCCAATGACATTAGATTGTTATTAGCAGCTGCAACAGCAATAACATAGTCAAGGTCTTTGACCTCTAAGTCCCAGGTTTTGAAGCATTGAATATAGCCTTAGAGAGGTTTACCTGGTTCCCATTTAATTTTCATTAGTGTGGCCAAGGTCTTTTGGCTATGCCTACTACTTATAGAATGAGAGAGGAAGAGGTCTATAAAATAGTCCCATGAGATGATAGACTAAGAGGGAGACCTAAGAACCACATTTAGGCAACCTTTTTGAGTGTGGCCTAGAAGGCTTGGCATATCATAGTTTCAAAGAATACGTGGAATAGCATGATGGCACAGAAACTCTCGATGTAGTCCTCTAGGTCGGCAGTACCATCATAAGTCTCTAGATTAGGAGTCTTGAAGTTTGGGGAAAGAGGCTCCAAAATGATCTCAAAGACAAAAGCTTTCATCCTACCTGCAAAGCTGTAGTGACTAGAGGAGGCATACCTTGTTCTCCTTTACTTCTTTGATCTTGGTGTGAATAGTTCTAAGTTCTGTTGATATGTCATCAAGTCTCTAGTCAAGATCCCTTTATGGGAAATTGGTAGCGGGTGTCTCCTTAACCCACATGAGATCTGGGTCATTTTGGGAATGTCCCCTCTTTGGGAACGATTATTGTTGAGGTACTTGAGAAATTGATGGCCAATGTAGTCTAATGTCGTTTCACTAGTGTACACAACACGTTCTCTATTGCCACCCGCACTTCTCTCTTGTCTGTAGGCACGATGACTAATGTAGTAGCTAGTGTACATGTGGGAGAATTGTTGGTTTGCTAAGAAATTATTGCTTTCAACCTCAGAGTTTAGTTCATCCTTGGTTCAGATTTTGAGGAACTGACTCATAGAGGATTGATTGGCCTTCTATCATGACATGGCCATGCTTCATCAACAAGAAGGGCCACCCGCTCCATTAATTGCTGGAATTGTTTCTAGGTGACATGGTTTAGAGGTGTAGGAGGGGCAAGTAATTCCTTGTCCTCTAGTTGTCTTGTTGATTGGCCATAAAAATTAAGAATGAGACTTCATATGTTTTTTGTTTCCACAGATAGTGACAAGTGATGCCACCAAAGAATGTAGCAAGGGCAGTTTGGGAACTTCCAATGTGATCTAGCTGAGGGTCCCACCTATTAACACAAAATGACATTATAGGTCCCTAGGTGTGGTGCCAAAAGCAAGGACCTCGACGGTTATGTTAGCCGATGTGATTGAAAGCTAAGGTGCTAAGGTGAGACAAGAGCAAGAGCAAAACTGAGAATCAAAGAGTGTAAGATGGTTACCTGTGATTCCTAGATCTTATTTACAAGCAAGGTCCTACTACCGATCGTGTTATGGGTTCTTTGTAGCAACCCTCTACACATTAGGATGCAATGAACGCCAAAGACATTAAGATGCTAATTATATAGTTGAGTGTTACTCTAGCTTTAATGAACTGGAGAGATCAACCAAGGTTGCAATGTCTTGAGAGCAATTTGCCATTAAGGTTAGGGGTAAATATTTAGGGATGCCCATTGAGGCTTGTGAAGTAACGAGGCTGCCCCCTAGGGACACCACATGTCCATCAGGAATTGAGTAAATAATTACAGTCATATCGCATGTGAAAATGAACTTGGGAAACAAATCTGGTAAGTTTCAAAGTTCAAGTTGTTTGCCTATGTGAGTCACCATCATCATCTAAGCCTTACCCTGAATGTAAGGGTTACGTTACATAAATCCTATTTTACCATCCAATTATGTTCGATGTCATATATGTTCTATTTACCAATGTGAATGGTTTTGGTTTTTTAAAACAAAAACAATTATCACATTGACAGATTCCCCTTAATTCACCTAATGAGTAAGAATTCATGGAATAGATTGTTGACCAACTTGTTACTACTACCCATGTTAATAATAGCCATTTACAAAGTTGGGGCTTGAAATGGATAAGATGGAACCAAATATATATAGATCAAATTTCAATCAAATGATATTCAAATTTGTATCAAATCTTGTTTGTTGGATTCCAATTTAACTCATACCACATTTTGATATGGCATGAGATGAATAATAGTGTTGTTATGATAACTAAAAAACTAATAACCAACCAACTGGTATCATAAAAGTAATAATCAATCAATTGGTATTCATTAAGATTTAGGGGTTGGGATTGATCCAAGTTCTATAGAAAACATACATTTTTTATATCATAAATGAACCAAAAATGATCAATATTATATATTATGAGTAAAAATGTTTTAAAAATAAATTTTGGAAGACCTAAACCCATGATTCTTAGCAAAAATACAACATTTAAACCAACTTCATTTATAAATGCATATTAATCTATTCTACAATCTACATACATTCTATATAAAATATTGTGGGGTTTGGTCCAAATTGATCGACTTAGCTATGGTACATTCATATTTCATCCATCTGTAAATAGATCAAATTCAA
Organism: Nelumbo lutea; assembly: GCF_056320005.1. Taxonomy (NCBI): domain Eukaryota; kingdom Viridiplantae; phylum Streptophyta; class Magnoliopsida; order Proteales; family Nelumbonaceae; genus Nelumbo; species Nelumbo lutea. The sequence continues at coordinate 36,200,833 of NC_142689.1, read as the reverse complement.
ATAATGGATTTTGAATCAAATTTGTATAAATTGATATTTGTTGAAATTGTGATTTATTTTTCAACCATTTGATTAGGTTATAGTTTAGCAATGGATATGTAATCCCTCTTTTAGTTTAAGGTGAGTTTTACATATAGAAGATTTCTTTCATATGCAGGGAAAAAAAGAGAGAAGTTTGTTATTTTCTCTTGTTGGAGGGAAAAAAAAAGAGAATGAGAGAAAGAGTATGCTCTTAGTGTAAGAGTAGGTTTTTCCTCTTGTTTTGTTCTTCGAAATAAAAGAAGAACAGGAGAGGTCTAATGATGTAAGTCCTTAATATTCTTGATGGTGCTTGTTTCTATTTGTCTTTATTTGGATTACTTTATTTCTGTTGCTATTAAATTCTCTTGATTTTCATTTTTTTAATACTTTATAGTTTTGTCTTATAAGTGTTTGTTGTGAGTCCCAACAAAGTAGTATTAGAGCATCCAAGTTGGTGTTTACAAGATGTTTTGTGAAATTACTTAAGAGATAATGACAACAAAATGTATACAAGTTTTCAAAATTCTAGATTTATAGGTTTAATGACAAAGGCAGATTTACCCTATGGAAAAGGAGGGTAAAAGACATTTTAGTTCAACAAAAATTGGTTAGAGAACTAAAGGAAAATGATGGAAAGTCAAGTGACAAGAAGGATGTTGATTGGAAGAACATTAAGTTAAAGTGTGTTAATATGATTCAGTTGTTCCTTGCTAATAATGTTATATTAAAACGTTATGGATGAAAGATAATTGTATAGGCTGAAGATTTAAGAAAAATCTAGAGAAACTTTATTTAAGGAAATTCTTCACCATAAAGTCATATTTAAAGTGACAATTGTACAAGCTGAAGTGGTTTGCACTCTAGGTAGTGTGTAGGGTGTAAGTCGGGTTGGCCCGAGATAACAGTTTATACTGTTTTAGGCTCGGTCTTCGGTTTGGGCCCATTACAAGCTGAAGTGGTTTGCACTCTAGGTAGTGCGTAGGGTGTAAGTCGGGTTGGCCCGAGATAACAGTTTACACTATTCCGGGCTCGGGCTTCGGGTTGGGCCCATTGAAATTCTGACAAAGTTCCAACCCTAACCCGGAAAAGTTGCACCCCTAGTAGTGTGGCATATGTCCTAAAGGTGTGTAGTAATTTATAATCATTTAGTTAGTTAGACTCCAAATGTTATATCTTTGTTCCATGTGGAGTCATGAAAGCTACATGCGATAGTATGGTGCTGATGAAGAAGAAAAATGTAAGGACTTTTATCATCTAGTTGGGAGTACAATGTTTTCTAGGACATTAAAAAGTTGCTAAAAACGGGATATGTAAGGTAGTGTGGACACATAGAGGGCCTCTTTCATAAATGGGGCAAAGACAAATTCTATATATTTCTAGAGTATAGATTAGGAAATTCCTAATCAGATTAGGAGTTTGTCTCTTTAAGACTATAAATAAGAGAGCAGGGCAGACATGCAAAATACACAACTGACATTACAGCAGTCTGTAAAGTTCTTCCCTGTTCTTGCCGCCCCTACCCAGTTCGATCTCCATTTGTGGGAGTGATCAAGAATTGTTCTTGATATTGCTTCTTGGTAGAAGAAGCAATCTGAAGTCGTGCTCACTAGCCCTCTACCCCGTTCTTGCTGAAGAGTCGTCATACTGATTCTACTTCACCTCTCACTGTGCCATTTTCAGTGGAAGCAGTTTTTGGTTTTCTCCTTGAGCGTGAACACCTTCATTGGGAGTTACTGTTACTCCGTATTAGGCATATCCATCTCCTCCCTTTTGGTTTTAGATCTAGTCCGGTTTGGTTCAAGATTGATCATTGAAAATGCAATTTTCTAAAATAGGGAATACGATTCCCAGATGGGAAAGAGAGAAATTTTTGAAATTTCGCCCAACCTTCTTTTGGGATTCAGCCATCCATATGATGGATCTCTCATCCCTTCACATTTATCATCTTCCCTTCCTTCTCTTATTCGTTCGAGCCAAGAATACTATGAACATAATGCTCACCAACGTGCTAAACGCGGCCGCTAGGGGTCTGTTTTACTATCTCTTTGGGTTCACCTTTGTCTTTGGTTCTCCTTCCAACGGCTTCATCGGCCATCACTTCTTGGGCATGAAGGCGTTCCCGATAGAGCTGTTCCATTACAGTAACTTCCTATATCAATGGGCTTTTTCCATCGCTGTTGTAGGGATCACCAGTGGCTCTATAGCGGATAGAAACCTAGTTCGTCGTTTACTTCATTTACTTTGCCGGACTGCAGTGACCACAACCTTGGCCGGTTGCATGGCTGCACTGACCACTCTATTCGGGAAAAGGTTGATTTCAAAACACTGGAACATTACCGATGTGTGCAATGGATTGCTTGGTGGGTTTGCGGCAATCACCTCTGGTTGCTCAATGGTGGAGCCATGGGCTGCTATCGTCTACGGTTTTATTGCCTCCTAGGTCTTGATTGGATGCAACAAGCTTGCTAAGAAGTTCAAATATGATGACCCACTGGAGGCTGCGCAATTGCACGGTGGTTGTGGATGTTGGGGTCTTATATTCACGGGCTTGTTTACAAGGGGCATATATGTGCAGGAGGTATACCAGGCCATAGAGAGGCCATATGGGCTGTTCATGGGAGGAGGTGGAAAGCTCTTAGCTGCTCAAATTATCCAGATTTTGATGATAGGTGGGTGGGTGAGTGTCACCATGGGTCATCTGTTTTATGTGTTAAATAAGATGAATTTGCTGAGGATGAGATGGCCAGAATGAGTCCTCTGTTTTATACGATGATGAAGATGAACGGTCACAGAAGCAGGGAGGTTTAATAATGAGAAGAACAGAACCAGCTAATAGCACTGCCGCTGCTAATCGAAGTCCATCACAGGTTGTGTGGCCATCTGCCACTCTTGGAGCAAATCCCAACCTCCAGAACCTTCGTCGTAACGGTGGGTGAGTGCCACCATGGGTCCTCTGTTTTATGTGTTAAATAAGATGAATTTGCTGAGGATATCAGCTGAGGATGAGATGGCTGGAATGGATATGACCCGGCATGGTGGTTTTGCATATGTATACCATGATGAAGATGAAGAGTCGCTGAAGTAGGGAGGTTTAATGATGAGAATAATAGAACCAGCTAATGGCACTCCCGCTTCTAATTGAAGTCCATCACAAGTGTGATCATCTGCCACTCTTGGTGCAAATCCCAACCTCCAGAACCTTCATCGTAACAGCTATAGTGCTCTTGGAATGCCCAAAACCTATCATGTTGCAATTTCATGGTGGCGGAAGTTGCCTATCCGACTGCATTTGAGGACGGGTTGAAAGTTTTGAACTGGTTAGGGAAGCAAGCAAATGAAGAGAGAGAGAGAGAGATCGGGATCTGAAGAAAGCAATAACAGAGAGAGAGATCAGGATTGAATTAAATGGGTTCAATCCCAACGCTGCTAAGGGGAAGGACAAGAAGAGAGATTGGGGGAGAGAGAGGAGAGAGAGGGAGAGAGAGAAATATGAAGGAGAAGGATAGTATTGCAAGGTCGAGGAAGATGAACAGCATTTTCTCTTTCTAATTATTACAAGGGTAGTAGTATGGGGATTAAAAATATTATAACGGCCTTTTTGAACGGAAGGCTAATGGAAGGGGATTTTTGTCTCACAGTCATAATACAGGGGGGTCTTTGTCACAGACCCATAGTACCGGGGGTCTTTGTAATTTATCCTTTAATAAAACACAAAGTATTAGGTAGGTTTTAGTGAACGCATGAAACTATGGGGAGAGGTGTTATAGTATTAATTAAAAATTATTGATTGCAATTAGTCTTTTATCCCACTCCCATGCTATGCGTCGCGGATATGGAGCTTCAAAACTGTCTAGGGTGTTCTTTGCCGAACAGCCAAACTTACCCTATTCCTTTGCTAGACAATTCTACCTAAGAGGATTAAGGTGAAAGGTTAAGTGTTTCAGGCGAGAGAAAGAGAGAGAGGGTAACACGGAAGCAATTGCACCCGAACTCTATTTCGTTACAAGCTCATCACAATGGGAGAGACTGAAATTACAACCAAAAAAACATATTTCAAAAACATCAATGGACTCTCCGTTATCATTTAAAGAGGAGAATTCCAACACTCCAAGTAGAAAAGCTACACCATACACTTACTTGACGTAAGATTTTCACACCAAGGCCATCTCCTCCCTTCTAATTTGGATGTCTCGAGACATTCGCTATGATTCTACTGAACAAAAGAAACTGTAATTTCAATATGATTTCTTCTTCTTTGATACATGAAAATAATCTTCACAAGGGAATAATGGAATTCCTTCCTCTTCCATGCCGTGTCAACATGAATCTCCCACTAGAAAATGATCTCTTCATAGCTACAGGACTCATAACACAATGTAAGACCCTGTTTCTATTGCTAGAAGACTTGCCAAGAGATCCCCCACCTTGCTTCGATGATCCTGCCCCTACTTGAATCTGGTGATCTTCCTCTTGAGAGTCTACATCTTCACGTATGCTCAATATATCAGCGATTGACAGGCGACCTTGACATGAAGAATCCATGGAAACAGATCGCCTAATTTGTTGAACCTCAATTATAATGTTCCTCTGCTCGGCATCCCCTAGATCACTTAAAGCCCGCAAAGGGATCTTCGGAGCAGATTGGCCTGTCTGTCTCGTCTCCTCTCCACGACTCCTTTCTGCATCTCCTATGGCAATCACTATATCATTTTCCTGTAACCTTTCTACCGAAGATCCAGTCGACTCTGGACGAGTTTCTGGCACTGGAGGCAGTGATTGAAGCGGTGATAGATTAGGAGGAGGAGAAGCAACATGTGCACGACACAAAGGGCAGTTTGAGTGAGATTTTAGCCAGGTGTCAATGCAAGAAACATGGAAAGCATGGCTGCACTTGGGTAATAGCCTGAGGCTCTCATCTTCTTGAAATTCACTCAGACAAACAGAGCAATCCGTTCCTTCAATCAGCCCATCTCCCCTTTTGTACTTGCATAATGTGATGGACTTGATTAAGGACTCCTCCAATCCCCTGGTCGAGACTTGCCACTCTTCATAGTTCAAATTGGGAGTGGGATCATCGTCGAAATCTGCACTTGGTTCATGATTTTCTATTCTTCTGACTGAATCCGAATTCCCACAGTACTTAGAGATGAGGGTATAATAGGATACAAGTAGGAAAGCGCTTGCCAAAATTCCAATGATGGCGATCACCAAAGGGGACAAGTTTGGGCTGGAGGCTTGTTCTTCCGAGAACCCAAAGGGAGGGGGGGGAGGGTAGACGATGTAGCACCACTGTGGGCAATAGATGGTACAAAACCCTTGAGAGCAGTCCTTGCTGCTTTCATATGGTATCCAAGTCTGTGGATTTTCCAGATACTCCATCCCCATTAATTCCTTATGGGAGTCTCTTTTCTTCACCAAGCTAGCAACCTACTAATCTATTGGACAGAACTAAATCATGATGAGGTGAAGAACATCACTGGGACCAAATTTACTGGTTTGATAAAACAAACCTACACTAAAAGCTTTACACAGTCCTTGACACATTTTCAAGTTCAAACTCCTAGGAGGTTTTGATGACAGAAGTATTTGAACCTGTAAGCTGTACTTCAATCGAGCTTCAGATCATGAATTCAGACATATATGAGCCGATTTTTAAATGGTTTTGGACAACAAGAGGATTTGGGAAGGACAAGCAGAGTGGGAGTTTGGAGAGAGAGAGAGAGAGAGAGAGGGAGAAGGCTCAGTTATCATGAAAATCTCTTGGTAAAACCAGCAATCTGGGTGGAAAAGCATTACCAACCAAGGGCCTTGGATGGAAAGCAAAGCAAAGGCCAAAAACAGAGAGATGGGTGTTGATGGGTCTTCTTTTTTTCTTACTTTTACTCTGTTTCTTTTTCTTTCTTTTTCTTTCTTTTTCTTTCCTTACTGGAGACGATGCTTTGTTGACTTAAGATGATGGTTAGTTGAGTATTCATCAAAAGTAATCAATGCTGAATTATTGTCCAAGATAGTTGTAGGTGAGAGAAGTATTATATGGCATGAGATATCAGGTAGGACATAAATAACCTTACAAGCAAAAGTGTCAAAATTTAATTTTTATTACAAATATGTTCTTGAGGAATAATTAAGCTTTGACTGTGTGGAGTTGAGAATATTTGTGCTGAAGTGATAAACTTGAATCCCATATCCACTGCTCCATTTCTATCATGTAAGGAGAACCATTTTGCTTTTATGCATGACAGTACAGTAAGAAAAAGTAGACAGTTGGTATACTGAAATTAAAATAGAAGGAAAGAGATGGAGATAGAGAACACAGTACAAGGAATGTTATCTGATTATAACTCGAGTAATACATGATGTTTCATGTACTTATTGAACACTTCAGCGTTGGATAGAGTACGGCTGCTAGTTAGGCTGAGAGGTTGGCCACCATGATCCAGATCAAGCACAGATCAGCCTTTTTTATTCAAACAGAAGGATCAGTTCGGGAAATAAGGGACTGAACCAACTTGGGCTGATCCAACAATTGATTCAGTACGTAATTAACCATGTTTTTAAGTCTTATTAAAGGGTCATATTTGTCTTAATCTCTCATGGTTAATTGTGTCATTAAAGAAAAGATGGAACTATATTACTTAATTTTACGATCTCTCTCTCTCTCTCTCTCTCTCTCTCTTGTGTGTGTGTGTGTGTGACTCTCTCTGACTCTGACCATCCACCTCTGAGCTTATGGCTCCCGCTCCCTCCTCTCAAGTCTCAAGCACTTCTCATTTGAAAGCCACGCCAGTGCAACCACCTAAATTCATATATTATTGGGTCCATTTGATGCCAATTCCTTCAACTACCTGAAAACACTCGTTCCGGGTTCTGGGTTTAATAGTTCCTTTTCTTTGAGAAATATTCCCAGAACACCCATGACATGGAATGGATTGGGCAATCTTGTATATGCTGTATAGAAAACCCAAATGCTTTAATTGACCTCTGCAAGTTGGTATTGGCTTTTTCTTGTACTGAACATGGCGAACGATGCCCATGGGCCATGGAGTCGTGTCAGCTTTTAGTCTGCAACTGGTTAAAGCAAAAGCAGATGTCCACTAATTCATGGATTAAGATGACTATTAACTAAATACTATGTGTTGATTCGTTCTGTTTTCTTTTCAATGGAATCATGGATTATAACCAATTTGCCATTGGGGATTTTGGTGGCAACTCTTGACTCCCACCTGTGAACCCTGACCCTCCAATTATATGTCTTGTTTCGTCAACCCGTTCTATTTAAAGCCATATCCACAGAGTGTTAATCAAAATCAAGTTTAAATTTGGAACAGGCATTTCTTAGTATTCAGAGAACAAAATTTGCACATGCAATTAAAGATCAAATATATTATAATTGGACGGGCTATACATGGAGAAATTATAACCAGAGGGAAAGTTGGCCCTTTTTCTTGTTCAATGTTCAAACATTTCAGCTACTTTCCCGTTTGATGATATCCTTATACATTCTGATTACCCTTTTGGGAATTCTATTATTCTGGGCATTTCTACAATTACAGAACGCAATTGAAGAATATCAGCTTAAATATCACTAGGATTTCCAAGGGAGAATAAGATAGAACGAGACTGTAACAGTAGTAGTAGTAGTCAGGTTGGATGTGAGCCTGTTCTTTTCAGTTTAGACCAGATAATCCTTGAACCAGATTCAGATTCATCAGAAAATGCCACCCCAACTAAGAGTTTTATTATCCATTTAATAACAAGCTTGAATTAATTATAACCCAACCACAAAAGACACCCAAATTAATTCACAAATTTGTCTATATATGAAAAAGGCAGAAACTTAGATAATGTAATATTAATAGATGGGATGGGTAGTTGGGAGTTGGCCGATTTTATTTCTTTTGCAAAACCAATAAAGCTAACAATGATGGTTATTGGTTAGGAGGCTTAGTGTTTTCAGTTATCTCATTTATGGGTTAGTGGGGCATAGCAACCAGAGGTCCAGAACCACGCTCTGCCTCCCCGACTTCACCGACAGCAGTATCCCGAGTCCTGACTATTAAAAGGAAATAGGTTGGAAAAACAGGGATAACTAAACTAGAGAAGGCCAAAGGTTGAGGGTAGAGATAAAAAAAAGGCAAAGTGTTTTGGCATAGAAAGACTGAAAAAGGAAGCCAAGTGCCCCATGTTTCAGCAACGCAGCGTTCACAGGAGACCAGCTTCCATATGGGTCTGTGCCAATTGGACGAGTTCTGCTTGGGTCAGGGTAATTCCCTTTCCAACAGTATTTACAGTCTTGCATTGGAACAAAATTCGTATTTGTGATTTATTTCATAAAGAGATATTCCGATGTAAGGTTGCAAGAGGCTGTTGGCACAGTGTGGCCATGGGCTTGTCCTACCGAAGCCGATCTCCAATTGGACCACCTCCTCCGAGGACCAAGGAGGTACTCTACTAGGTCCTTACAGCAATAAAATTATACAACTGATGGTAGAGGGCAAATAATACACAGGAGATGTTGAAACAGTGGGCTATGGAATATGGATGCTATAGTGACTGAAAAAAGGTCCAGATTAAGAGTCCAGTTTGGTCTTCATGTGTGTAAATTATAAAAACCCCCTTGTACTATTAGTGATAAATAGTTCTGAACTTTTATTTGTGACAAATACCTCCCTTATACAAAAGAGAGCTGATTGTAAACATGATTGAAGAATTGAATTGATCTCTTATGATTTTACTTTAAACTTTAGACCTTGACCACAGCAAACAGAAATTATAGTGTGCCATTCGAATTTTCACAACCATTTCCAACTCACCGGTTCACCCCCACTCCCCTTGTTGGGGCATCACATGCGAAAAATAAGTGGACGATACCATTTATTAAACACTGAACACCTTCCACCAATCAAGATTTTGTATTAATAAAGATATTTCAAAAGAGGGTCAGATTTGGGGTAGCTCTCTGCTCATTTCAGTCCTACCAAGCCAAAACGTTCAATAGCCCACTTAGATAGGGCTACGCAATTGGGGTATTTCATTCCCATTCCATCTCCGAATCCATAACCCCCTCAACCCAGGTGCAGACGGGGTAGGATCTCAAGTCTTCCCTACAATAGGAGACCTAATCAATCACTTGGTTAATACTATGTTTTTTCAGATTTATATAACGATTAGAGAAAGTTTATTTTCCTAGGTAAATGATACCCCATCTCCTAGTGGGTAAATAATTTTCCCACCTAGGGGAAAGTTGCCAAAACTTGAATAGAACAAAAATGCCCTTTTTAATAATGGATTTTTATGATTAAAATAGTCATTGCCTTATTTGCATGAGAAATAAAAAAACATGGGTAAATGCATTCAGCTGGGTAAGTGTTTCCCATGAAAAACTTATCTAGGTAACTACATTTACTCGGGTAAATAACTTACTGAAAAGCAAACGGGGCCTTAGTAAGTTTAGACTATCTAGAAGGGATAATTAGGGTTGACGATTGTGCTATTCTTTCTGTTTGTTAATATAATATTTATCTTTCAAAAAAAAAAAGGACTTGGTGCAAGGAAGAATTTTTATTTTTAGACTATTATAGTAATGACTATAATTTACTTTGTAGGTGATTGGCATCGGTTGCTGGGAACATTGCAGAGTTTTTTATGAGAAAAATAGTGATTATTTTTTCTTCGAAACCAGTGTTGCCTTAAGGCATTTTTTGATAAAACAGCATTGGTTTTGTTTGGTACCACTGCTCAGTGCTGACATCAACATTGATCTATATTATCCAATGTCCAAGATGGTGTTACATTAATGCCATGTCATTGCATCGTGGGTAACAATGCATAATTTTCCTAGAAAACATTGAATTTGGTGTTGCTCCAAACAATACTTTCTCGATTTGACAACACTTTCTTGATTTTGAAGGTACGGTCTGAAGTAATGTTTTTTCTAGAAAACTGTACCAAACAAAGAGGGTGTTGTTTGAAGCACAATTTTCTCTAATGTAATGCTTATGTGACACCATTTTCTAAGAAACGACAATGATACCAAACAATGCCTTTGTTGACATCAATTTGCCCCCTCTATTCACTAATCAAGCAATTTTGTTTGCTGAATGTTTGCGCATTTTCGTTTGGTAATTCTTTTCAGGTTTGGCGTTTAAAATATCTATTTTTTAGGCATTAGGCTCATTTGGTATTGCATCTAAAATATAATCTAAAATGTTTTTTCAGATTGAAATTGAGACACAGGGTGCCGGTTAATGCCCTAAAATGTATTTTAGACATGGACTAAAATTAAAAATACCCCTATTTTATTTGATTATTCTCTCTCCACGTATTCCCGCCACGGCCATTGCAGCAGTTCTGTATAATACTTTTGTTTTGTGTTGCTTCAAATCCAATAGCCAAAATCCCCTCTCGGACGGGAAGAATGTCTTTGAAATCTCTCTCTCTCTCGGACGGGAAGAATGCATATTCGCCGCTAGAGAACATTCACTCGGTACATTGAAAAACAAAAAAAGAAAGTATTCTCTCCCGCCCAAACGAAAATCCCACTTCCCTCGTCATCCCTCAATCTGCATCAGCGAAAACCCCCTTGAACTTTTCTCTTTCACGATTTTAGTTTCCAACCGTCTCTCCCTAATCTCTTGCCTCTCCTTCCTTCGGCATCTGAAAAGAATTGAATTGAACCAAAATCTGGTGAGGTAAGTCACCGATTTCTTTGCCTTTTCCTCTCCCCCTTTCATCTTCTCTCTTTCTTTCATAGTCGAGACTTCTCTTTGCTCCTTCTCTCACAGTCTTCTCGCACAGTGACATCCAATAGGCGACGGCACCTGCAACGACATATCTCTCTGATCTGATCCCCAAGGGATAGCAGCCCTTCACCGATTTGTCTCCTTTTCATCTATTCCAACTTCACAGTTTGCTTGTTCGTTATTCACTGTCGGTGGTTGAAAGCTTAGAGTGCAGTAACAAGTGGGAAGCCTCGGATGTCCAATTAGATTACCAGGTTTGACTCTGATGTTCAATTGGTTCTTTAATGATAAATTTTTTAAAGACTGATCATTTCAAAAATATTTTGTAATTTTCGATACTTAAGTGCTTTTTCTTTATTTATTTATTTTTAATTTCTATTCAACAGGTTTCTCTATAATGCAAGAATGGATTTTTTTTTTTTTTTGGATCAAAATGAACTTCATTAGATAGGAAAAGATGAAACCCTAGGACAATATGGGATATCTGGAAAAACCAAATGAGATATCCAAGAGGAAGTTCTTAGAAATTGATTAACAAAAAAATGAAAAAAAGAGAGTTTGATATCTCGGGCATTTGGGAATTAAGGGTTTGTTTGGGCTTCTAAGTTTCCTTTTGTTGAGGGTTTTAACAAAAGAACAAAAGTAGGGGTCTTGGGTAACAACACCACTAGGACTAATATTGAACTAGTTCAGGGGAACACTAGCTTCTATTGGTATGTTGAACTTTCTTTAAATTTCATTTAAGCACTTTGGGATTAAAGTTGCTGATAAGAAAAAAAAAAACATCAATAATAAAAGAAAAAAAGCAAAGAAATACTCAGAATTTATGGTTTTGATGTTGAGTGATGTATGAGACTTATTTAGAGATACAAGAAATATATAGTTGGAAACAGTCATAGTGTTGTTAAAACTTGAAGAAAGAAATGATTGTAAATCAATGTTTTGAGTTTGTGAAAGATTACCTAGAAATTTTAGAAACATTTAGCTTGAATTTAAATTGCCACTGAAAAATCATATTTAGTCTAAGAACACCGATCAACAAAAAATGTTGGGGGATCTCAACTGTCATTTGAAGCAACGGATCCCACTCTGTCTTTGCTCCAGTTCCCCTTTTTCATTAGGACAGCACAGAGCGATCTGTACCAGCTGATGGGTTAATAAAATCTAGCTAGAAACCCTTTAAAATTTGGTAAATGACCAACCCATTATCTAGGATTTGTTTTCTGATTAGCTAACTAAGAAACACAACAAAGTAGTTCAAATAGACTTCTAATCATCACAGAATGGAAGGCAATACAGCTGATGGGGCTTCATCTATCTTTATTATTCATCAAACAGAAGGAGAAACTTTGAGTCAATTAGCATGTATAAATGGTTAGACTTACCAAGGAATAAAAAAGAAAGAGAAAGAAGGAAAGAAAAAGGTGAAATTTTTTTCTATCCTTCAACACAAGGTTTAGGGTTGGAATGGTGACAATGTGTGGGGCCATTCACATCAACATCATCCGTTAGGAGGATAGTGATTTACAATGCACATGGGTGCAGCCCATGAAGTATGAATGTGTGGACCAATGGTCTAATATAAGTATATATGTATATATATTATCTGTTTTTAGATGTTTCTTTTTCTATTTTTGTTTTTAAAAATAATTTGATTTAAAACTAAAAACTTTTTTATTTGTTTTTGAAACCAACAAGAAAAACAATTCGCATTGTATGAACCCCCTTAGTGACCATTACTCATTCAAAGTTTTATTTTATCCATTTTTTCCAATTTTAAATTTAAATATATGAATATTGATAATCCACTCTCAGTCCAATGTCTTTAACTAACCACGGATGGTGGGGCTTTGTCCTAAAATTTGATTGCATGATAGAGAATGAATCACCATTATCTGAATTTGAAGTACCCTTTGACTGATTTTGTTGTAGTGGCAACAACGGTGGCAATAGAATCGAGGATGATGCGCGATGCAACGCGGAATGATGAGATTTCGCTACTTAGGTCCTACTTCCGGAGGAATTTATGACGCCACTGTGACGTGCCTTATCCCCGGAAAGAAGCGGCAATTTACACGTTTTCCGGCAGCGGCGGGCCCATGAGAGCGTTGGTGGAGGGAAGGGCAGAAGAGCCATTTTGGTATGCCAAGTCATTGCGGGAAGAGTATGTAAGCGACTTGGACTCGAATCGGTTTTGGAAGGTCAAATTGGGTTGGACTTGGTTAGTGGGGAAAGTGGTGAACTGCTTGTATTTGACTCAAGGGCATTATTGCCTTGTTTTCTAATGATCTATAAATTATATCGAAGTAACCAAGATCAAAGAAAAAAAAATGTTTCTGCATTTATCAATTCTTTTTTTTTTTCCTTTGTTTTTTTTTTTGCTTGTAAGAAGAATTTTGAGTTGATAAATGTTTCAACATTTGTTATTCTGTTTTTCTTTTTCAACTTTCTCTATTTCTTTCTCTCTCTTACTTGTCTTCCCGCCACTACAACTCTCAACAGCAACAATTCTCTCTCTCTCTCTCTTTTTCTCTCTCTCCTGTCTTTCTACCATCGCATATTTAATGGTTTTAAGATATTAATTTGATAATTATTAAATTTTTTTATTGCTTTATGGTCTTTATACTATTTTCATTATTCTTTTAACTCATAATAATTTATTTTTAATTTATAAATTGAAATTTATTTTCAATTTTATGTAAATCATTTTTTTATGAAATAATCCAAATTGAATTCAAAATGATCAAATAGTCTATTTTAAAGATAAAATAGTAAAATCAATGAATTTCAGATATGAAGGTTTGATCCAACACAAACAACCTTCTTTATTTAGAGCCTCTAAAAAATCAAAAAACAACTCTCTTTTCACAATAACATTTAAGGGAAATGTTTGCAATAGCTGTAATGTTTCGTGTACAAGATGTGACCAGCCTTTTGTAGGCAGCCTGACATTAATTAATCTTTAATTTAGGTAAGGACTATCAATGAGGTTGTGGGATAGGACCACATTATTAGTACAAACTACAAGATATTTATACAAGCTAGATACAACCGGATAATAATAAATCCACATAATAAATGAAATTGGTAACTTGACTAAAGTGACATTGGATAAATCCAAAGTCTGAAGAGCTAAAAAGGTTTTGAAAAGTCTCTAAAAGGATTCAGCTGAAAATTTGCTTTTTTGCTTTTGTAGACATTTGAATATAGTGGAATTGTTCAGAAATTTGAATGCTGTAACGTCTGAAAATTGTGCATTCTACAAATTTACCTCTCAAATTGTCATTTGAATTATTAAATAAAAAATAACGAAAACTATCAAATTTTTATAATATTATAAAATTTATAAAATAATAAAAATATGAGATAAGATTATCAATGTTTATAAAAAGATTAAAATTTTCAAAATAAAATTTATTTAAAATATTATAAAATAATATTTATTATTTTTAATTTGTCCTCAAAACATCAATATTTGCCTTCAAATATTAATAATATTAAGTAATTTTAATATTAATGTTCAATTTAAAATAATATTTATAAAATGTTAATAATATTAATATTATAAAAAATAAAATTGAAGAAAGTAGAGGTTGTCTTCAACCTCTGCCACCATGGTAAGAATTCCGTCTTTCTGCCCTATTGCCCCATCTCTCTCTCTCTCTCTCTCTCCTTTCTTCCATCCTTTCATGATTGTGCCCTCTTTCTCTTCCTCTGTTGCCGGTGAATATGATTGCGGTTGCTATCATGGTTTTCAAAACTGGATCGGACTGGACAGCCGGATCGAAAAAATTGGAAACGGGTCAGATGATTGGTTTCGTTTTTTCTCCAAAATTGGATTTTTTCCAAAAACCATTGATTTTAGTAAGTAAATCGTTGACCTGGGCAGTTAACTGTTCCAATCATTCAAATGGTTTTGACCGTTTTTTTTTTTTTAAGTTTTTTTTTTTATTTTTTTGTCAGAATGGGCCGACGTTCGACCTTATAACCGGACCCCTGACCTGTTCAGTCTCCGGGCCGGTTTGAAAAACCATGGTTGCTAATGCCCTCTCTCAACCTATGCTGCTGATGAACATGACTGCAGTCACTGTGCCCTCTCTCTCCTACTCTGTTGCCAGCGAGCACAATCACACCCTCTTTCTCCTCTGTTGTGGGTGAACACGATTGCGGTCACTGCTCTCTCTCTCTCAACCTCTATTGCCGGTGAACACGACTGTCATCCCTCTCCTCCGTTGCCGGTGAGGACAACCTCACTCTCTTTCTCCTCTATTGCCGGTGAGCATGACACCGCACCCTCTTTGTCCTCTTTTGTTGCCCGTGAGCATGTTATCATCCACACGTTTTGGGCTTTTGGCACCACCTTTCTATTATTGGTTCTCCATCACCATTGGCATCGGTTGGAAACAAAGGGGCATCGGTGGAAAACAAGTTTCATCCGCCACCTCCGAATGCGCTCAGAGGTAGTTCAACCTCTTAAGTTTTCGGAACTGTTTTCAGCTTTCGGAGGGTATGTTCGGAGGTGCAACCGAATGACCACCGGCCGCTTAAAAGGCAATATTTCAAGTGTTCGAAGGTCTTTTCGATGATAGCAAACGCCACCTAAATCTGGAGTCTCATCTCTAACTCTGAGTTACCCGGTTATTAAAGTAAATGCAATATCCCAAGGTGATTATTGAGGGAGATTCTAAGCTAGCTATTAATTTGTCTAAGAATGTGAATGTGGATTTGCCATGGAACCTGAAGACAAGGGTTGTGGCTACTGCTAACGTCATGTTTATTGAGTAGCAAATTAGGCAAGAGATGCAGCGTTGAACAACATGGTGGCATGGTGCTTAATGATTTCAATCTTCCTCGATCGCTTGCTTTTATTTGTGTAGCACCTTTAAACAAATTGCAGTATCCCAAACTAATGGGAATAAAAAGGAAGTTTTTGTTCGTAGCTGATGAGCTACTACAAATGTTGTCAGACTTGGACCGGACTATATTATTAAATCAAAGTTTTAAACATCGGATTGGATATTAAGCTGTTCTGGCCACCGGTTTTTGTGTCAAATGGCCTGACTGCCCAGTTCGAGCGGATGGCCCATTGTGACTTAAAAAATAAAAAATATATATAAAACTAAATCAAATAAAAAATGACCAAAAACCATCTCCTGGATAAACAGTTCGACCGATGGGTCAGCCAATCACTGACCAAATCAACGGTTTTAGGCTTAGGTGCGGTTTTAGGGTGAAACGGAACCAATTCCTGGGTCAACCCAGCCGATCATCCGATCTGGTCCGGTTTTCAAAACCATGGGTTGAATCGCCCTTTCCTGACCCTGCTTAATTGAGTCTTCACGCTCTGAACAAGCTAACCGTCCGACTGGTTAATCGGTAAAACCGCGACCCAGTCAGTGGCAGTGGCAGAAAACCAGCAAGCATTTCAGTTTCCGTCTGATCCGAATCTGAACTATAAAAACCCCTTTTTCTTATATAAATAGTCACGGGAATCTTGTCTTTATGGCCTAGAACTCAGTAGCCAGTACGTGCCTATCACTTCACATCACTAAACTATGAATCTCCATTCTGTAGTCAATAAATTAGCATTATCTCCTTGATATTACTTACATAGTTACATTGTCATTTTAACTTCTAATTATCTGATTTTGTGCCTCTAATAACCAAGAAGATTCTCCAGTGAATTGCTTTCTAAACCACCATCATTTCCATGCTCACTCCCATTTTGATGCAGGAAAAGACACCTACCAACTTCCTTTATTACAACCTTACCTATCCCACAGGACCAATTCAGGGTCAGTGAGGTGCCAGGTGCTCCTTTCTCTGTGGCAAGATTCTGCCTATTTTTCACTGGTTGTTTAGGCATTGAGAGCTTCACATTTCCAATCTTTAAACTTCATTATACTCAGATGTGAACCTCCAGTTTGTGGGCGAAGAAGCCAACTCTGCCGCCCACTGTGAAGTCAAAGCTAGCTCAGTTGCTCTTTTGTTTCCTTTGCTCCTTGCACTGTCCCTGGCCTCGCAGATATCCTTCTTAGGGACAGCAAGTCTGGGCCTCAATTTTGATCATTAATACAGGCCGTTTCACCTCCACCCCCCAACATAAAAAAAAACTTTGATACAATAACAGAGTAACAGAGGAATATAATTAAGGAATTAGTGTAATTGAGAGGCTACTTTGAAGGAGCCAAACCTCCAAATAGGATTACACTCAGATTTCTTCTATGACTTCTCATAAGAGAACTGAACTTTTTAAATACAATGCCTTTAACTACATTTTGATAAAGGACACCCCTAACTCAACTACCATAGGTCTCGAACTAAAGAATCGATCTACTCAACTAAATTCAATCATGACCTTCTAATTTGACTTCACTAATCAACAACATAAAAGTAATTCAACAATCGGACTGAATCTATGGTTACATGGCATAACTACCAGACAGTAACAAATAGAGTAATTTCTATTTTTATAAGCACACCACCTACTGGCCCATTTGTCAGTGGGGCTGGAGCACGGTGAGAATATCCACATCTACTGATTATATGCTCCTCAGGCATAGATAATATTTACAAAATAATGATGACAGCAAAAAAGCAAAACATATATCCAAGATTATAGGTCAACAGAATGTTAAGATGATAACAAGTCAACAACAAATGTATTCTAGGAAAAGAAAATATTTTGCTTGATTTGATACAAAGTGACAAGTATATTCATCTTTATGAAATTGAATGTACTCTTAAAATGTAACAATTGTATGAAAGATATTAACTTTTCCAGAAATGGTAATTTCTAATCTACAGTACATGCAGAGAATGAAGACAAAAATGTAACAGAGAAAATGTACAGACATGTAGAATGCCTCCAATAAGTACTCTACATGGATGAGGTAAGAAAAACAAAAAATTCTCAGATACATTCACCCTCTTACTGTTAAAACCCGCAAACAACATGATAATGACCATGTCTTTCCATCTATGACTCTTCCGGTTGTTCTTCAGCAGCATCTGCCTCTTCCTGTTTCCTTCCAGATTCATCAACATTCTTTTGACTAAATTTCAAACGGAGAGGTCTCCCCAATAATTCCTGCCCCAGGAGGATTGAAAATATCAATACATTTTTACCTTTGTGATGTAACGTTAAATTAGAAAATTGATGGTTGAAAGTAGAAACAACTAAAAACCTGAAATATATCCAATAAACCAAGTAAACAGACTATTTTCAGCAATTTTTGTTATTATACCAAGGTACATGGTGAACATGGTGAACCGGTTCATTATTCTTATGTCAAGCAAGAATACAAAATATTTTGCCGTCTTCCTAGATTTTCTCCTTCACATTACAGCATTATCAAATCTTCCTACATGGGCGCATGACTTTAGCAACACTTTTTACTTCCTTTCAGAAGGTTACAATATACATACCTGGTCAGAGAAAAAGGAAGAAGACAGAGTTTGGCATACACCCTTACAGCCTCTTAGATTTCAAATGTACCTTCTATGGAGATTAAATCAGTTCAAGAACGTTGACTATTTTAGGTGCATTTCAATCTCTGTGTCCAAGGTTGAACCAAAAATTATGTAGCTTTCCAATTACAGCCTGTTATGGACGCATTCCTTGGGAAGACATACCATCGTCGCCGGCAGCAGCAGGAACCTGACCCACTGCCAGCAGCAGTAATGATTCAGTGATTCTCAGTCTACCCAGTTCGGCAGCAGCAGTCTCATCCAGATTAGATTAGCTTATCTTGCTTGTTCTTATCTTATTCTATTGCTCTTATCTTATCTTGTTAGTAAGTTATCAGATTAGGATTAGCTTATCTTATCCTTAGCAAGATAGATCTGGAAGTCTCCCTATTCAACAAGGAGACTCTCTCAGATTAGGACTCTTGTAATCTCCTATTTAAGGAGACACCCTTATTGAATGAAATCATCAAATTATTCAGTCAACGAGTGAGTTAGGAGAGTTGGTGATCTCTTGGACAAATCACCAAAGGCACCAAGATAGGTTCATCACGAACAGAAAGGAACAAGGGAAAACAGGAGGTTTTCTCCATGGACTGACCCGTGACAAGATCCTATTCTCGAGCCCTCAACAACTTGGTATCAGAGCAAGGCGTCATGGGAGATCTAGAACAGCTACCATCCAGGGTCCACGACCTCGAGCACCAACTCGTGGAGACCAGCTCCGAAGTTCGTGAGATCAAAGGCGAAGTGAGGGAACTGCGACATCTGATGGAGATGTTCCTTTCTAGCAGGGAAAGGCACTCTTAAGGAGGGACAGCCGCTAACGACCGTCGACCCGATCTGCTGGAGTCTTCCGGCAAACAGCAGTCCGTTAGCCATGGAGCAGCCGTCGTCCCCAAGTACAGCAGGCTAGAGTTCCCATCGTACAATGGCAACAGAGACCCCCTAGGCTGGCTGTATCGCTGCGAGCAGTTCTTCCGGAATCAACAGACAGATGACCGGGATAAGGTAAGCCTAGCCACCTTTCATTTAATAGAAGAAGCACAACTTTGGTTTTATCAGTTAGAGCAAGAAGAACCCGGGCTCAGTTGGCCCCAGTTTAAATCCTATTGCCTCCTTCGGTTTGGACCCCCACTGACCAGCAACCCACTGGGCGAGCTAATTAACCTTAAACAGACCGGAACAGTTGCTGAATATCAGCGACAGTTCCAAACCCTCCTTGCAAGGGCATCCTCTGTGCGACCCGACCAGCAAGTGGATATGTTCACGGCAGGGCTAGCAGAACCCCTGTGAGTGGATGTCGAGATGCAGAATCCCCCAAATTTGGTCACAGCCATGAACTTAGCCCGCGCATTTGAGCGCAAGCTGCAGCTCAGCCACGGAATTTTTAATGTGGGTCGTCCACCGAACTCGTGGGTGCCCCCAAGATCAGCAGCAACGACCCCCTCTTCTGCTACAAGCCGGGAACTGAAACTTCACATGACCACCACCTCTAGAGCAGTGACAAGTACAGGCAGTAACATGGCCACTCCTCCCATCAAGCGTTTGACCAGAGCAGAAATGGAAGAACGTCGAGCGAGAGGTCAATGTTTCAACTGTGATGACCTCTACTCGGCAGGACATAGATGCAAGAGGCTTTTTTGCCTTCTCATCGATGAGCAAGAGGAGGAAGGGGATCCCGCCAGATTCGAGCCAGAGATCTCTCCCCATCGATCAGCCGGTGCGCATTCTCGTCGATTCAGGGAGCACACACAACTTCATAAGTGAACAGGCCGCCCTGCAGTTAAAACTACCAATGGAACTCCGGCCACGACTACAGGTAGCCGTCGCAAATGGTGAGAAAGTTCACAGTCCAGGGATTTGTAAGGACGTCCCGATACAGGTCAATTCTGAACTAATTCTTGTTGATTTATTTGTACTCTCATTGGATGGGTTCGATATTGTTCTTGGGGTCAAGTGGTTAATCACCCTAGGGCTGATTTTATGGGACTTCAGTGCACTCACAATGACATTTCACCTAAATGGGAAACAAGTTTCATGGCACGGTTGCAGGGTTAAAGAAAAGAGACCACAGGTCCATACTCTTCAGACAGAACCGGCAGCTATGGAAAAACTCCTCACCGAGTTTTCAGATTTATTCCAGCAACCCAAGGGACTCCCTCCTCCCCGAGCTTGCGACCATCGCATCCCTTTAGTCGCAGGGTCAGCGCCAGTCGTTGTTCGGCCTTATCGCTAACCTCGCCTACAGAAGGATGAGATAGAAAGACAGTGTACAGTGACGCTGCAACAAGGAATCATACGCAAAAGTCACTCCCCCTTCTCTTCGCTGGTTCTATTGGTGGCAAAGTAGGATAGAACGTGGAGGTTCTGTGTTGACTATAGAGAACTCAATGACCGGACGATCAAGGATAAGTTCCCTATTCCCATTGTGGACGAACTGCTGGACGAATTGCATGGTGTGCAGTATTTCTCTAAGTTGGACCTCAGATCAGGGTATTTTCAGGTTCGCATGGCTCCTGATGACGTGAAGAAGACTGCCTTCCGCACCCACCATGGCCACTTCGAATTTTTTGGTCATGCCATTCGGTCTCTCCAATGCCCCATCCACATTTCAGTCATTAATGAACAAGGTATTTAAGCTCCATCTGCGCAAATTTGTTTTAGTTTTCTTTGACGATATCCTCGTTTACAGCAAATCATGGGTAGAGCATGTGCATCATCTGCGATCAGTTTTCGAGCTCCTGCGCCAATACAAATTATTCCTCAAAAGGTCCAAGTGTTCTTTCGGGGAGCGACAGGTTCTTTATCTCGGCCACGTCATCCATGGGCAGGGTGTGACAGTTGATGGTTCCAAGATTCAGGCTATCAAAGAATGGCCCAAACCTCAATCAGCCAAGGCCTTGCGCAGATTCCTCAGATTAACGGGTTACTACCGCAAATTTGTTCAGAACTATGGATTGTTGGCAGCACCGTTAACCAATCTGTTCAAGAAAAATTCCTTCCGCTGAGACGACACAGCAAAGGAAGCTTTTCTGGCGCTAAGGACTGCCCTGTCCTCCACACCAGTCCTGTAGTTACCTAATTTTGCCCTTGAGTTTACTGTCGAGTGCGATGCTTCCGGAGTAGGTATCGGCACCGACTGGCCGATCGGCATCTAAAGCTTCCAGCCTATGAGCGTGAACTGATCGGCCTCGCTCGAGCCGTCCAGCACTAGAGACCATATTTGTGGGGGCGGTCGTTCGTCGTTAAAACTGATCATTACAGCCACAAATACCTGTTAGAGCAACGTCTCACCACTGCCCCTCAGCAGCATTGGGTTAGCAAACTGCTCGGGTTCGACTTCCGAGTGGAGTACAAGGCGGGATCCTCTAATCACGCAGCTGATGCTTTATCTAGGCGAGATGAAGACGCGATGACTCTGTTTGGCATTTCCCAACCCCGGATCTCTCTGTTTGACAACATTAAGAAGGCAGCACCACAATCTCCGGAATGGTCACCCTTGGTCCAAAAGATCCAGTCAGGCACTGCCGACCCCAATTAGTCGCTTCAAGACGGGTTGGTACTATATAAGGGACGGTTCCATCTTCCGTCCGACTCCCCGTTGATTTCCACCATCATCACCAGCATCCATAACTCCACCCATGAAGGCGTTCAGAAAACGCTACACCGCATCCGGACTGATTTCCATTGGCGGGGTATGAAAACTTCTATTCGAGATTTTGTCCAGAAATGCTCCACATGCCAACAACATAAATGGGAAAACCTACACCCAGCAGGCCTCCTTCAGCCCCTTTCCATTCCGTCACAGATTTGGGCCGACATCTCCATGGACTTCATTGAAGGACTACCCAAGGTAGGTGGCAAATCAGTTCTCTAAGTGGTAGTCGATCGTTTCTCTAAATACGCCCACTTCATTCCTCCATCACACTTGTACAGTGCCACTTCAGTTGCCCTCATCTTCTTTACACATTTTTCGCTTACATGGGTTACCAGAATCCATTATCAGCGATAGGGACCCAATTTTCACCAATGCCTTCTGGAAGGAGTTATTCCAGCTGCACGGCACCACCCTGTCCTACTCTTCAGCTTACCGGCCGCAGACCAACGGTCAAACAGAGGTGGTCAACCGCACCATCGAAATGTACCTCCGTTGTTTCATCGGCGATCAACTGCGACGGTGGGTGGATTGGCTCCCTTGGGCCGAGTACTGTTACAACACAGCCTACCATTCTTCCCTCGGCATGATTCCCTTTCGCGTTGTTTATGGCCGGGACCCTCCTCGCTTGCTGTCCTACGAGCCTGGTTCTACTCGTTTGGATGCAATTGATCACTCCTTACAAGAACGCGACGCCCTCCTAGCCGACGTCCACCTTCGCTTACAGCAGGCCCAACTCCGCATGAAGCTCACCTATGACAAGCACCACCAGGAACTGTCGTTCGATCCAGGACAATTTGTTTGGTTAAAGCTCCAGCCCTACCGGCAACGCTCCTTGCGCCACAGGGCTGCCCTGAAGCTGTCCCCTAAGTTCTATGGGCCCTTCGAGGTTCTACGATGGATTGGCAGTGTGGCCTACCAGTTGGAACTGCCAACGACCAGCTGGATTCATGATGTCTTCCACATCTCCTTACTGAACCCATTTACAGGTGATCCTCCAGACCAAGTTCCCCCCCTACCACCCCTGAAAGATGGCAAACTGGTCCCCCCAACCTAAAGCTCTCCTTCGCTCTCGTTTCAATTGAGGAGTTCTTGAAGTCTTGGTGGAATGGTGTAACTTACCATCGGCCGAAGCCACATGGATCCAATTGATAGAGTTCCAAGCCACGTACCTGGAATTCAAGCTTGAGGACAAACTCTTAGTCCAGGAGGGGAGTAATGTTATGGACGCACTCCTTGGGAAGACATACCATCGCCGCTGGCAGCAGCAGGAACCTGACCCACCGCCAGCAGCAGTAATGATTCAGTGATTCTCAGTCTACCCAGTTCGGCAGCAGCAATCTTGTCCAGATTAGATTATCTTATCTTGCTTGTTCTTATCTTATTCTATTGCTCTTATCTTATCTTGTTAGTAAGTTATCAGATTAGGATTAGCTTATCTTGTCCTTAGCAAGATAGACTGGAAGTCTCCCTATTCAACAAGGACACTCCCTTAGATTAGGACTCTTGTAATCTCCTATTTAAGGAGACACCCTTATTGAATGAAATCATCAAATTATTCAGTCAACAAGTGAGTTAGGAGAGTTGGTGATCTCTTGGACAAATCACCAAAGGCGCCAAGATAGGTTCATCACGAACAGGAAGGAACAAGGGAAAACAGGAGGTTTTCTCCGTGGACCGACCCGTGACGAGATCCTATTCTTGGGCCCTCAACACAGCCCCTTGACCCTTTTATAATAGATGGCTAGAAAACAAGTTGTTTCTCAAAATTCCCACCTCATATGTGTGACAACTTTGCTTCTTCCACATATTCCAGCAAATTTCAAATGAATCTTTGCCGGAACCCTTATAATGTATGGGAGAAAGGTATGGATTGTGCTAGCAAATATGGATTATGATTTTCATATTAAGAATTTGAGTCGGCCTCTTCTCTCCATTCATGGAATGATATCTTGAAAGTTTATCCTTCTTTCAATTATTAAGACATGATATCTTGAAAGTTTTGGTTTAAGAAATGGTGGAGGTACCAACATCTAAGACCTTCCCCTTGCTTATACCAATTAACTAACTCCAAATCAACTGTGGTATGTCCTTATTATTCTCATCAGTCAGCTTTTTCTTGAGATCTCAATCTCGTATAGGAACTTTAACGAAGCTGGAAGCAGATATTCAATAAGTCACTAATTTCCTTGAGATTGTTGGTGAAGTATTACTTTCTCCAACTGGACCAGAATGATTCCCCAGTTCTGCAAGTAGTTTTGTCTCAACTATTTCTTTCAGGTTCCTCCGAGGTAACCTGTCATTGTTCCTCCACCTCAGAAGGAAGACCTGGGTGCAAGGTTCAAAGTATTGATAACCTGATATGCATGTTAATGCGCATTTTTTATTTCTTTTGGGTTAGTCAAATACCATTATTTTCCTTCTTTTATCTTTTTGTTTTCATGTTTTCACAGAGAGGTTATAATTCTATTATTAAACATTAAAAAAAAAATCCCAAAAGCCTGAAAACAAAATTTTGTGGACCTGCCTATACAATATGATATGCCCAACATGGGGAATATCATATTGAAATTTTAAACCTTGCCTGGGTGCACAATGCTTGAGCTATGGAGAACACTTTATGTGAGAGAACTCGAAAGGTAACACAAACACTTATGATATTGTCCAACAAATAGGGACTCAAATACATCTACCCTCATTTTCGCTTACTTTACCTACAAGAATGTCAATCCATAATCCATCTCTTTCTTCTTACCTCAATAACCAGGCAATTTGTTCCTTCTTTCTTGATAAGTACAGAATCATTAGGTCAGCCCATTGAGTGTATCCAATTTGCTTTCCCAATAGAATTATTGGGAAGGAGGGAAACAAGGAAGACTAGTTTGGAAGATGGTTCCTTATGCAATGGGGATTTAGAAGGGAAGTTTCTCTCCACTATCCACCAATTATTAGAGAAGGGTCTTATCCTATTTGACCTTCTGAGTACCAATGCCAGGGGAACTAATCAAGGATCAAAATATCAATACACCCAATACCAAATGTTGGGTATTGTTGCGTATCGATATGACTGATACTACATATATATATATATATATATATATATACATAAGAATTAGAAGGATGCCTTCTCTCAAGAACCATTCCACCTAAAAGCTTAAGTTGTTAGGTAGGTCTCTGAATAGGCTTTTATTCTCTAACACCTTCTATCATCCAAAAGTTCTAAAAGTTTTGAAATATATATGTATCTGTGTATCCATGCTTATCCAGGTGATCCAATATGGATATGATACACCCAAAATGGGGCATATCGTATTGATATGTTGTCCTTGAAACTAATGTAAGTGAAATAAGAAGAGACATGGGTATCTATTGTTCACTTCCACCTATGTAAGGCAGACTCCTTTAATGGTGACGTTGAGACCTCTTTGAAATCAAGTTGAATTCATCGAAATTCTTAGTGTAGTCCTGAGGCAGGAACTTTGAGGCTTGTTTATGAAAGATGGCAGCATTCTATATATGTTCAATGGCCCAGCATCTGATTCTAATTTTAACAAGTTTTTGTCCTTATTAAAGACTGTAATATAGACAAAGAAATAGGTTTTGGTTCTCTAATGGTGGAGGCTACATAAGGAATGTAATCTAATGGGCCAAGGGGAAGGTAGTGTGATCATTGAAGCTTGTTCATCGTGTAAGGGATGGTGTGGCTGATGATTTCATGAAAAGAAGGATGGAGAGAGGAGATGCATAAAGGTAGCTTTCCTTTGTAAAGTGCTCCTCCTTGGCCAGTTTCTAATGGTAAATGTTGTAAACTACATACCCACGATCAATATGATCTAATTACTGCTTATGAAAAGAGTAAGAATAATATAACACAAACTCGTAGCAATATAAAAAAAGCTAGATGGCAAACATATTGAAAGGATAAGAGCTACTTTTATGTACATGTAGAGGCTTGTAAAATCATCTACTTCGGGACATGGCAGTTGTTTTTTGTTTGTGAAAAGAAAACCATTTACAATGGTGAGAGCTCACTAAAACAAATTAAAGTAGTAAATATGTGCACCTAGAAGAATAGGCAACACAAGAATTATCTTATAACGACCCAAATATCCATTCTGTATCCAGCTAAATTGGCAAAGACATGCCTAGCAAACAATATGAGTGTAGAATGAAAAGAAAAAAGCAGGAAAAAAAAGTTTCAGCCAAGGGTTCTGAAAATGGGAATACCTTTCCATCCAAAGAAGAAATAGCAGATTCTGCTTCCTCCCTTGTCGCAAAAGAAACAAATCCATATCCAGCAGATCTACCTGACGGGCTGTCGAAGACCACCCTAGCTGAAACTGGGGTGAAACCAGCAGAAAAGAATTCTCTGAGATGGCTGGATCTCACTTTCCATGCAAGATTGGACACATAAATTTTATGGCGCGTCTCTCCAACAGGGGCACCTTCAGGGCGAGGACGAGAAGGTTTGTTCAATCTCTTGGCAAATTCCACCCTGATAATTCTTCCCGACAACTCCTGCAGCAGGAAAATTTCAGCTACGATGGAGAAAAGTTTTGGAGAATCACAGAGAAAGAACAATTGTATTTACTTCAACAAGTAAAAGAAAAGAAGGAACAAAACAAACCATCTTCACCGCAATTCAAGTACCAGTCTACCAGACAGCCAAAAGTCAGTAAGAAATTGAGAAAATTTTCCAATCGTAGTATGGTTAATAAGTCTTTACCATCATGTACCAGCACTACCAGAAGCAATTCAACAAATACCCATTGTTTGAAACTCTAATTGGACAGACACATTTAAGATCATAGTTGTCAAGGCGACGCCTAGGCGACAAGGCACCCTTGGAGGCTCGTCTCGCCTAATCGCCAAGCAGTTTTCTATAGCGTGTTATAAAAAACTTTTATATTCTTAATTTTTAGGTTATAATTATAAAACTGACATTTTTAAACTAAAATATTCATTTTGTGTGTTTATACACTAATTTCTTTTTATTATTTTCTTACTTGTTAGGGTTTAATCAATACAAACAATGCTAAATGCTATATTGAACCCTCAAAGACTTCAAAACCTGAAAAAATAAGGAAGAACATAAAATGTTGTCCAATCAACACATTTTCTTCTTTTTCTTTAATAATTTTGTGTGTTTATATACTAATTTCTTCTTCTTCTTCTTCTTCCACATTTTCTTTTCTTCTTTTCCTATAACAGAAATAGAGGTTCAGCCCTATATTTTTGGATTTTCTTTTCTTTCTTCTATTTCTTTTCGTGAATATGTTGGAATATGTTGGTTTTCTATACTTTAACATAAAGTTTATACTTTTCTTATGAAAATTATGGATATTTATTAAGGAAATATGATTATGGAACATAGAGAACTACCCTAGGATACATGTTTTTACTTAAAAAAAATCCATCGCCCCCTTAGGCGACTAGGCAACAAGGCGCCCCCTGTTGCCTAGCCTCCCCTTGGCTCCTTGAAAACTATGTTTCAGTTAAAATTTCCCGGAAAGAGGAGAAAACTTATGATAATCATTCCACCACTTGTAGCTTCTTGTTTGATTGCCTTCACTTAAAGTCCCAGTTCAAGAAGGATCATCTAAGAAATAAGTAAATATCGAAAATAAAGGAAGTATATAACACTTAAAATTTATTCGTTCCTAACAATCCCTTCATTCAATCTCATTTTCAAGAAACACTTAAGAAAAAGAAAGAAATAATGAATTTATTCCAAATCAGTGAGGTCGCTTACATATGAATCGAATTTGTCCACAACAGCACGAGCCTCTTCTCCGGAGGACATTGTGACAAAGGCAAATCCTCTGTTTCTCCCATCCTTTTGCTTAATAATCTAGAACAGGACAAGAAAAAACCACAACTTGCCTCAGGTAATTAAAACCAAAAGCTCTGAAGAAGTAAAAAAGAGCCGGAGAAAAACCTCGACATCATTCACAGTCCCACATTCACCAAAGAGGTTCTTAATATCAGCAACAGAGAAACGCCATGGCAGGTTCAGAACGAAGAGCTTTTTCCTGTGTTCGTCTTGGGTTTCCTCTGGTTTTTCTTCTACTGCGACCTCCTGAACCGTAGAGTATAGTTGGAAACCGATTTTTCTGGTGGAAACATTCGAAAGAAGCGGGAGAGAGGAAGAGTGGAAGTTGGGAGAAAAGCCAGGAGCAGAAAGGGAAATTTCAAATTTATTGAACGCTGAAGGTCTCGGGGACGAAAGAAACCTGGAAGAAGAAAAGGTTGAGAACATAGAAGCCGCTGCATGCAATGCCAATGTTGCCATTAGTGACCAAACAAAGCTAGAAGCAGCAGCTGCTGCTGCTCTATGTGGAAGGTAAGCTTCGTAGAAGACCAACCATGCCCTTGACCTTGATAATGATATATCAGTACGATCAACCTTCTAGGTAAGATGAGGTAATGGGTGTAAATAGTCATTTCAACTCCATGCCACCGTGGATGCTCAGAGTTCTGGATAATGTTTGTTGAGACTTGAGATGAAATGATTATATGGTCGATTATTCATTTATTTGTGTGGGCTGGGCTTGTCGATGGAGACCTTTCTCTATTTATGTGTTATAGAGAATGGGCTTGGCCACTGAGCCCATTAATTCCAGGCCTATACTATCTACGAAAATATTATGTTTCAAGCGTATCTGTCCAATCCAATATATGATTGGGCTGGGAATTTACTGGGCCGCTGGGTTGCTGTTGCTTCAATCCATTGTTTAACATACCAGGTACCATTTGCTTGACTGATGGGTGTGATCAAATCCAGATTTTAGAGATATTTGATTTGGTGGGTGTGATGATCCATCTTCTAGGGGATTGATTTGGGCCAATCTTATTTTTTTGATAAGCTCAACTCAACACATCCCAGTAAAAGGACAAAAACAATAGGGGTGCCCATGGTTCGGTGGTAATTTTTGCAAATCAAACCGGTACTACAGGTTAACCAGTCCATCGATTTCAGTTTTTGGCCGGTTAAGTTTTTTGATTTTTTATATTTATAATATATAATATATAAATATATGTATAATATTATATTATAAATAATAAATGGTATATAATATATTATAAATATTATAAAAATATATAATATATAATATATTTATAAATAGATTATTATAAATATAATATATGTATATATTTATATATAATATATAGAAAATATGTGACATATATTAAAAAAAACATATAAATATGTAGATTAACCAAAAACCTAACCGGTCCTTTGGTTTTTCAAAAATACCAAACTGAAACTGAACCGATCGATTCGGTTAACCGCATTTTCCAATTCGATTTCCTCAATTTGTTTCGATTTTTTGGTTTTTTGGTTTTTTATAGACACCCCTGAAAAACAAACAATGTTGAGGGGTTCTTCTGTCTTTTTACATATGGACTTTTTGACTAATAAATAATAGTCTTGGACATAATTTTTCCCTTTGAGAAAGTGGTTATAGAGAGAGAGAGAGATTTGACATTAATTTAAAGCAAACTTTTAAAGTTAAGCCTATGCAAATTAGCTTTGGCATCTTTCTTTTTATGGATCCAAGGCAAGGAACAACAACAACACAGAAAAGCCTGATGGCTGGTGGTTTGGAAAGCAAAGTAGCACGCTCTCATGTCTTTTTTATTTCCCCACATCTATGATCTATATCTGGTGCAATCTATATTCCACAATAGAGGGTCAAGAATTTCTTCCTCTCATCCTCTGTGTTGAATTGAATCAGCTTCACCAAAATGGCCATGAGCAACAATGTTATTGGATCCATCAACTTGGTCGCCATGCTCCTCTCAATCCCAATTATCGGTGCCGGTATCTGGCTTGCAACAGAAACTGACAACTCTTGCGTTAAGATTCTTCAATGGCCGGTCATCATTCTGGGCATCTTGATCTTGGTTGTAGCTGCTGCAGGATTCATAGGAGGCTTCTGGCGCATCCCGTGGCTTCTTTTCTTCTATCTCATCTTCATGCTCGTTCTGATAATACTACTGGCGACTCTAGTCATATTCATCTTCTCGGTTACCGCAAGGGGCTCTGGTCACCTTGCTCCTAACAGGGCTTACTTAGAATATCATCTGGATGACTATTCAGGATGGTTGCGTCGAAGGGTGCAAAGTTCTTACAAGTGGAATCGGATCAAGAATTGCCTTAGCTCAACAAGCATATGTGCAGGGCTGAACCAGAGTTTCCATCTTGCTCAGGATTTCTTCAATGCACCCATTAGCCCAATACAGGTAATTAATTGCATATATGCTTTTTTTATTTCTTTTCTTTTCTAGATGTTCTTGTATGTTAAGAATTAAGATTACGTGTTTATCTTTGATTCATATGTAGAGAACCAAAGTATTCTTTCATTTCTAAGTAAACCTTAGGTTGCGTTTGTTTGCGATACAAAGATCTAACAGGAGTATTTATGTACCCCAATTGGGGTTTGTGAGCATTTACTTGTCATACAAAAGTGAATCAATTAAGAGGGGAAAAGTGCTTTTTCTGATGCAAAAGTGCATTCTTCTATCTATTAGATCGATGGATACAAATTTGTACTCTTTGGATTCGATGTAAATACAACAAGTATGAACCCATTTTGCATTCATGAACCCAAGAGGTGTGTTTATATACAGTACACATTTACATTTGTATTGCAAGCAAACGCAGCCTTATTGTCTAATGTCTTGTGATAGCGAGGGAACAAACCATGCAAAGCAGTATGCTTAGATTCTTCAGCATGTGGACACTTATTCTTTTTTATTTCTAATCAGTAAACCTCTCTTCTTTCTATTCTTTTGTTCAGTCGGGATGCTGCAAACCACCGACGGCATGTGGATACACATTCGTGAATCCTACGTATTGGATTAGCCCCATAAACACGGTGGCTGATATGGATTGCCTGCAGTGGAGCAACGATCAAACAAAGCTTTGCTATGCCTGTGATTCATGCAAAGCAGGACTACTGGAAAATCTGAAGAAGGAATGGAGAAGAGCAGACATCATTCTACTCATCACTCTTATTGCCTTAATATCGGTATACGTGATAGGGTTTTGTGCCTTCAGGAATGCCAAAACAGAACAACTGTTTCGCAAATATAAGCAAGGTTATACCTAGTTAATTAATTCAAATAGAATCTCTACTTTACGTAGTTACATGGATTCTCACTGAGGTTTTGTGTGGATGACTGTTTGGTTATCTATATATTCAATGATGTATTAGAGGTTCTTTTGTCTTTGTATTTCGTATTTTATTTGTAGGGTGCGGTGTTTGATGTGCTTTGTTCCTTAACTGAATTGAATTCAATATTTGGCCTTCAAACATGCATATAGTCTTGATTCACGATTATGGGGTATTCCAGAAGGTTATATATATTCTGATATCTCTAGAATTATATATGCGGAAGGAATAGTACCAATGGTTCACGAAGTGGTGCACCAAAAAGGCAAAAAGTAAAAGTACTTTGCTTTACATCAACTTAGCAGCTAGCAAGTATTCTTAAAAGGCATTTTCTTTCGGGTTTCAATGGTTAATTACTAAGCATTTTTCTTTGCGTATAGTTAATTGTTGAAATCTCTCCTGAACTTTGTTACTATTGCTAAAACCTTTTTTTGAAGTTTGGTAATTGCAATTACTTCCATAAAATTTTTGACCGTTGCTAAAATCTCCTGTGAAGTTTGGTACTTGCAATACAGTTGCAAGTATAACCTTTCTATTAAAATCCTCTAATAAAAAGCACAAAAATGTCCGAAATACCCATATAATTATCATTAAAGCTGATTTCTATAAAAAAAAAAAAAGAATACAAACTTTATGCATAATACGAAAAAAAAAAATCATTTAAAGTTACAGCTTTACCTTTGAACCATTGATATAAAGGGCAAACTTGGAGCTAAACTGCTCAACATCTCATATTCTTAATATATTTTAAGGGAATTATGCATCACATTTGAACAATGTTGTTCCTTCTTCATCCCGTGGGAGTTTATATTAGTCTAATTATCTTGGGTAAATTTCTGCTCGGACGTAAGAGATATGAATATTAATCAATGCTTTCATGAGATAGATTTTAAAAATAGAAGGACCTAATGTGGGCTTTGGGCTATGAATAGAATAATACATAGAGAAAATATAATGAGACCGGATCTACTACCCACATATTAATAGGGTGCAGGCCGGGTACGGGTATATGATTTGAAGAACTTACACTGCCCATGCACACAAGATGCTACCCACATAGCTTTCAACATGATCTATAACCACACATCTCCAACATGTCCAACCACAATGGTGAGTTCAGATCTGGTAAAAACATTTGGTGAGCACAAGTACACAATCAGTGTGGTACCTGTCCTAGAATTGTGCCTACTAACACATCCATGAGATGATTGGCATAACCAGACATTAGGGATGTAAGCAGTATCTATTTATCCAAATTCGAATTTTATCCATTAATAATTCGATTAAATATGGATTCGCTCCTATCCATTTGATACAATCCGATTCGGTTCAATTTAAATCTATATGCTCACCTATACTTAAAATTTATATTGTATTTGTTTGTAAAGTTGGTTTGAATGTAGTGATTTTACTATATTATCATATGTTCAAGTTTCATAAATAATATTTTTTATTCTTTTTATTCATGAATACAATATTAATGTCATTTTAGTTCATATTATTAATAAGGATAATTACTTACATATACGTTCAGATTTAAGGAAACTAATATATATACCCTATAGTTTCAAAACCTCCTTATATATATATATATATATATATATATATATATATATATATATATATATATATATATATATAGCTCCACTAAGGTTCAAAATATTGATATGCCCAATACGCCGGTATGGGCGTATCGGGCAAATTGATACAGCTTTTGATGTCTTTTTTTTTTATTTTTTCTACAATCGGTTCAAGGGGCCGGTTTAGGGTTCCTCCACCCCCTGAACCGGTCAGACCCCCGATACACCCATTGTAGGGGCGTATTAGAGGGGTCCCGAAAGATATGTATCGGCCAATACGGGCCGATACGTGTCGATACTTTGAACCTTGAGCTCCACACAACACAAATAGGTCATCTATTAAGAAAATTTTTAGGGTTGTTTCATGTGCCCATTATTTTTTTCACAATCCCACTTTTACCCTCATTTTTTTCTCTCTTCCTCTCTATTTTCTTCCCATGCAATTCTTTTCCTCACTGGTCATTGTTCTCTCTCTCTCTCTCTCCTCCTTTTTCTCTCTTTCTCTTATGTTTTCCATTGGTTCAAACATCTACAAGTGAAAAAGAAAATGATGAGATATCAATTTTGATTTACTTTTACAAGGGGTAAGGTTCAAACTATCAAAAAGGCAATTTTAAGAGACATATTGAGATAAGTTTTGGATATGCATGTGTATCAAAAAAAAAGTTAAAGTAAATATGGATATGCATGAAAATATTATAAATACTTCAATAAATCACAAAAATACATCAATAACACAAAATATAAGTCTTCAATGAGGTATTCATACATTAAATTAATATATTTTAATTGGTCTTATGAAGAAATATGTCATAGTCAATTATAATTTTCATTAAAAAACTTATGCTTAATTATCCTATCTAACCATAAAACATGCATTGGCACAACTTCTAAGTGAAAATACAATTAATAATTATTTATTATTTAAATAACTACTATCTATATTTTAATTACAAAAATAAAAAATAAATAAGCATTGTAAAATATATTAAAAAAACACTATTGAAGAAGAAATTTCAATTGCTCTCTAGACATGATAGATCATCCATAGATCTACAATATATTTAATCCTTATGATTAGATTAGAAAAAATATTATTAATTATTATTTATTTTTAATTTTAAAAATATAAAAATAAAAAAAAATATTAAAGAAGAAAATATATTGAACATACATAGTCTTTATGGGCAAATCACAAGAAAATATAAATAATAAATATTTATCAATTAATTCCAAAGTTACAAAAAAATATAAAAATATTGTACAAGAAATTTCAATTGATCTATGGATATTATTATTATTATTATTATTATTATTATTATTATTATTATTATTATTATTTTACAAATTTAACACTGTATGAATGATGTTTAGAGTTTTAGAATCATTTGGGTGTGAAAGTAGACTTATTTTAATGAAAATACCTTTATTTTTTTTCATTTTTCGCCTATATATTTTTCGTAGCATATCGATAATATGCCCAATATGCCATCAATATAGCATTGATATATCCAATACATGGATGATACAAGTAAGGTACGATATATCC
The DNA here is from genome assembly GCF_056320005.1 of Nelumbo lutea. Taxonomy (NCBI): domain Eukaryota; kingdom Viridiplantae; phylum Streptophyta; class Magnoliopsida; order Proteales; family Nelumbonaceae; genus Nelumbo; species Nelumbo lutea. The sequence goes on along the minus strand of NC_142689.1, from coordinate 36,166,637 downwards.
CGTACATATCTCTCTAGTGGCAGTCGTTTAAAACTGCCGCTAATAAATAAACCGCAAATTATGATTCTTTTTCCCTCTTCCTCCTTCATTTTCCCATTCTCTTCCTGCCCTCTTTTTCTTTGGTACTCTCTCTCTCACAGTCGACCTCTCCTCACCAGATAGGTAGTCTTCCTCTCTTTATTTCTTTCTCTCTTGCGCTCTCTCTCTTTCTCTACTGTCCATGACCAGTGGAGTTTGTCTCCAATTTCTATCAGGCAGCACCAATCAGCAACTTCAACGTCAGTGATTGAATCATTCTCTTCACAGCAGCATTGAACCAATGCTTCGAAAGCTACATTAGAGGTTGGTTCATTCTTGAATCTCCTTTTGTTGTTAATTTTTTAGTTCTGCAAAAGGCACATGCTAGGGCATGTTTAAAATTTAAGCATGGTACCTGCCAAGGCATAATAAGTTTCACAGTCCTGTTGCATGGTTTGTATAAAGTTTAGACTTATCACTTATCTGAGCTAAGAAGCTGAAACATTGCAGCAGAAAGGTATCAATTGGGTTAGAGCTATAAACTCTTAGTTATTTGTAAAGTAGAGCAATACCTTTAATTATGAAGATGTGGAAACCAAATTTCAAATTCTAGAATCCTGATTCACCTTAAAATGGTGAAAGCAGAGAATGACAAGAAAGGGAAAGAAAATGGAAATTGAGGTGAGAATGGTTATTTATGTGATGAGATATGTGGCCAATTGGGAACTCCTTAATTTAGACATGATGAAATGAATTGTAAAAGTAAAACTACTAAAAGAAAGGAGAATGAAAAACTGTATGTTTTGCTTGTATCTTCTTGCTATCTATTTCTCTGAAATGATGAGTTTAATTTAGACAACCAATAGTATTGAATAGATGGGAGCTTTATATGTTAAAAGCATCCCAAGGTACCAAGTTGGGTAAAATGAGGACTCTAATAAGCGGCTTTAAGCAATTCTTCATCGTTCCATGTATCACGGAAGGTCTCATAATTGACAAAAGATCTGTTACAGCTGATATGCAAATCTGTTTCCTCCATTCTTCTATATGTGTGAAGTCACAGTTATCACCCAAGGCCAGGACCCCAGAAAGCTGGGACCAACACTGGGTAGTATTTTCTGATGTTGGCTACTGCTCTCCTGGGTCTTGGTCTTGGGAGGAGTGGACCAGGTAAGGACCTAGCCTTTGATTTCTGTTTTATTTTTTTTCTCATACTTGAAGCAGCTCTCAGGCTTGTCAACCCAAGCAATGGCCCCCTAAGCTGCAACTCTGTGCATAATTCATTCACTATAGTATATACTAAACAAGTTCATTGTGAAAATTAAACCATACTGATCAGGTTGCTTGTTCCATGAGGATTGATACCGCAGAAGATCATATATAGCTAGAACTGTCATTAATGAATGTACCATAATGGGGGTTATTGGTTGATGAATCTGACCTCAGATGCAGAGAGAAGACTGTTGGCCGTAGTAGCTTAATATCAAAGCTGTGGATAACCAAATTAGTTAATGCTTGACTGATCCTTGTAGCTCTAAATTTGCTTCGTATTAGATTGTGAAAATACTTTCCATTGTATTTAGGTCAACTAGTCATTAGTTGACTAATTACTAACCTACCTAGTTGATTCTTAATTGTCCTAAGCAATGGGGGTTGGTTAGTTGGCTAAACTACCTAGTCAATTGACTAGTTGCTTATTGCTTGACACTTTGATAACATTAATTTGCACTCTGCACTCTGCAAATATATGGGACCCATGACATCGATCTGACACTAATGGACAAAGCAGTCAGGCATCATACCACGTCTGCACTCTGCACTATCGTGAAATTCACTGACAAACCATACATGACACATGGTAGCATGCATCGTAAAATAATTATCAGAAACCTGCAAAATATGTAGTGGGCTATTGCCGAAGCTTGCAGCTTAAACGGGTGGCCAGGTGGGAACAGGCCCACTGCCGAGCCCAGTAAGGCCCTGACCCTTAAGAACACTGTCCCTTTTAAACATCTTTCTTGGTCCAAGATGTAGATCCGACATGAGAAAGGATTGTGTTATAACTGTGACGAAAAATTTGGCCCGGGTAATAGGTGCAAATCTCATTAGTTCTTTTTACTTCACATGGGCGAGCCAGAAGGTGATCTAGTGGAGGCCGATGCTATTGGAGACGGAGAGGGGCAGGAGGAAGGGGACACTGACAGTGGGGTGCCGGAGATATCATTGCAGGGTCACTAGGAGGCTCAGAGGTAGGACCATATCAATTCAGTCCATGAGCTTGCTCGCCAACTAGGTATGACAGTCCTATATACCTTGTGATGGCATTTGTAAAGATGAAAGAATATACATACAGGGCCTTACTGTCACCTTGGATCTGCACCCCTTGCACTTCAGTGGGGCAGACCTGGTTCTTGGTATCCAATGGTTGCGCCAGTTAGGTCCAGCATTGTGTGATTGGAGCACCATGACAATGGATTTCTATATGGGGTAAACTCTGCGGTGGCCCAACCCATTTTGCTCCAATTGGACCCACAAGATATGAGAGCCCTTGAAGGGGTTCTAGACCAGTATGCCATAGTCTTTGGTGAACCCATTCAGCTGCCCCCAGCTGAAGCCGGCATCACCGAATTCCCCTGTTGCCCGAAAGTAACCCAACCAATGTATGCCCCTACCGCTACCCCCATTACTAGAAAACTGAAATAGAAAAGATGGTAGGGGAACTTCTGGAAAAAGGGCTGATCCGACCAAGTACCAGCCCATGTTCTTCCACGGTACTTTTGGTAAAGAAAAAGGAAACCACATTATCATGTTAATCTCCCAATTAAGAGAAGTTGTATAAAAGAAAAGGAACCTATAACATGATAATAACATGGGGAAACTACATACAAAACTCCATTTATCAGAGCATAAATAATTTTCAATCTCTCTCTCTAACAATTCTGTGTTATGGGTTGGAATTGCTAAGGTTGCAATGAAGAGTTATTCATCAACTGTGTAAACTAATTCAAGCATTCAAGAAGGCCTACATTCGTGGGGAACAAATGCTCTGTTGAAGAGGTGGCTGATGTGTAACCTGAAAAAATATGCAGCCCAATAACAGAAAAAAAAAATATGTAACCCATAACCGACAATATATATATATATATATATATACAACCCATAACCAGAAAAATATGCAACCACAAAAACATCTTCATAAGTAAGAAATCCATCCACCAAGAGCTCTCACCTCAGAAGAGACAAATCGTCAACTCTTCCGGAACGGATTCAGTCTAATAGTCAAGCATGAATACCTCTGGACTCTCTTCTTGAAGACAGTAAATTTCGATATGGTCCAATGAAGACTTTTCCAACCGCTCTTCCATATAAAATTACACTTATAGATTTGCAATGAAACGTTACAAATGAAGCCGATGACGTCCATGATAAAATGGAACGATTGCTCTCTTTCGAAATTTTTGGTTTTGCGAGAACTCAGGAATGTTGTCTCCGCAAGAACGCAAGATCCCTGCATCCAAGCAAACTAAAATAAAATCAAACTCTTCAACGGTTGAACAAATGCTATCTTTTGAGTGATCGCAAACCTTCTCTTCAACGGTTGCAAGAATTGAATGATTGCTCTCATTGAATGCCTTAAATCTGCAAAATCTTCCACTTCGGTTACAACAAAATGATTACGAATATTTGATTTTAATAAAGTAAAAAAATTTTCAGTTTTGCAAGAATGCAGGAACCTGGAAGATGTGAAAAAGACATCTTTGCCCTCTATGTTTTTGCCATTCAAAGTTTAAAATGGGGGTATTCTTAAGCCAGTGAAAATTTCAGAAATCACTATGCCTCATTCGTACTTTTATAGATAGTATAGATAATGTAATTAAGTAAATCAAATGGTGGGGCATTTTAAAATGGTTTGGAGTGATTCCATTGCAATAATGAAGTACTTATATAATATGTGTAAAGAAAAGAAATAGAAATGACGACACTAATTTAGGATTTAAGGAATTAAATGAAATTACTACTACTTTGGTATCATTAATGAACCCACATTTCTAATGGGCATTTATTTTTTTTCTCGAATATGCATTGAAATTCTACAGCATTAAAAGACGGAATATACATAGTTGCATTTCTTGTGATGAATGATAAGTTGATACTCACCTTGTCTACATAAACTTCAAGGTATTGAAAACACAAAGAATATCAAAAAGGCAATTTAGGCAATTTTAACAATCAATATAATTTTTGGATGACTATAAATAAGTTATATATGCATAAAAAAAAAACACTTTAACGGTCTATATAAAGTAAGATTTTAGGACAAATTTGATAACAGTTGACTGATGGATGAACTAAAATATTAATTATAATTTCAAACATGCATCCATATAATTTATGTCAATATTTATAAATATATAAGTTTTAATAATCAGTTCTAACACTTATTGACAAACATTTTCCATGAAGAAAAAATTAATTTAAAGCTAAGAATCCATTGCATATAATTATGATAACCAATTAGAATATGTAGTGAGGGTGGGCCTTGGTACAATGGTTGGGTTGCTTCTTTGTTACTTAGGTCACAAGGGTTCAAATCATGGAAACAGCCTCTTCATGTGCCGGGGTAAGACTGGGTAAGACTATATACATCTGTCCCTCCCCAGACCCTGCATTAGTGGGAACCTTGTGCGCTAGGCTGAATAGTGGTGGACCTTCTTAATTGCTTATAGTTTTTAAAGTTGCCTTAAACATAGGAGTTAATGTAAGAGAGAAAAATTACATAAATTATAAATGAGAGAAGATGTAGACATCCATCTTAAAAAAATGTAATGTATATACACATCCACAGTATTAGTTTGTATCGGTTGAGAATGGATTTTGGCCTCACAACACTTGGTAGCCATGTATTGGGAATATTTCAATACTTGTATGTTTTCATTCATGGGATTGCTATATTTTGAACCTTACAGCCCATATAGACTAATACATTGCTGTATTTTGAACCTTGTGTCTACGCCTAATTATCTCATGGTCAAGGCTTGTTTTTTGTTCATATCAATATGGATGATGAATAGAATAACATGTGTACTTAGTAAACAAGGGATACCTGCCATCGTTTGCTGACTTGTAGGCCCCGTTTGTTTTTGGGATTTTGAAGAGGGCGAGGGGGAATTAGTCAATAGAATTGTGGTTCCCGTTGACTATTTATCCATCTTCTTATTTCAGAAACACCAATGGCAAAATTGACTTTCTCAAGTATCACTTATGCCCTTTTCAGACTTGGATAAGTTGAGTTTTGTGAGTAAATGGTAAATGAAAAATATTAAAATGATAAAAAATGCCCCTACAAGATACATTTATACTGACAAATTAAACAAAGAATAAGTACGCTTATCCAAGAAAAGTAGGTTCCCAAAAAATGAACATGACCGTGACATGAAGAGAGTTGTTGCATCCCAACGAACATAGTATGATTACAAATGTACGGTTAAGGCTGTCAAGAAGATTTGGAATGAATATAAATACAAGTATGACAAAATTATATTTTGTATTATTTTATATCTATTTTTACCTTACATTTTCCAAATATGGCCTAAAACTCAAAAAATAGTCTTCATATCTATTCAACATCCAATTCAATTACAATGGATTTGGATTTAATGTATCGAAATTCCGATCAAACTTAGAACTAAAATTTTGGTAATTGGGTCATATTCGGATGCAGCTGAATTTATTGCAGAAAAACCTAAGAAAACATGTCTAAATGGCACCTAAATTAAAAGTAAAAGTGAAGATAAAGAGAAATAAACACAAAAAACATATAGATTTACATGGTTCAACTTATAGTTTACATCTATGGGTGAATGAAGGAGGAACAGAAATCCACTATGAAATTATCAACGGAGAAGAAATATAGAATTGTGCCCTCACAGAAAAAACCCTAAGCCCCAAATATACCTAATGTCTCACTCATCTCTTATAAGACAAATACTCTATTTACAAGAGAGAAAATCCTTGAAATACATAACTCTTCACATTCGGTTCGGACCTACAAGATGAATATGAATCGGGTCCATACCGTTGCTAGGGCATCCACCACAAACCATTATAAAATTTTGCCTACTGACATTTCTCAAATTAAATCAGAGCAGGTTCACCGCTACAAATAATTCAATTCAAGGCACAAACATAACAAAATCAAATCCCAATAATTCCAACTTGGCAAATTGATTATAGACAAATATGCAATTATACAACATTGAGGATCTCCTCAAATTGTAACAAACAATAATGATCTGAATGAAAATGAAATTGTCAAGGTGTGGGGACATTCCATTCAACCTACAATTAACCAAATTGCACCAACCATGGTTTTCAAAACCAGACCGAGCCAGACGGTCAGATCGGAAAAACCGGTAACCAGTCAGTCCCTAGGTCCGATTTTACTAAACATCGGAAATTGTTAAAAAACGTTGAAGAAATCAAAAAACCACTGACCCGGGTGGTTAAACCGTTAAACTGTTCGACCAGGCAGTGGTTCGCGGGTTAGTATTTTTTATTTTCAATGTTTTAAATAAAAAGAAAAAATAAAATAAAATACCTTTTATATCCCCAATCCAGTTTGAATCTCTTACTCTCTTTAGCGCTTGCAGCGGCGACTTGCAGCGGCGAACGGCGAACGTCAAACGGCAAACGGTAAACAAAAAATAAAATACCTCACCCTCCCCAGCACTTGTAGCGGCGAACGGCGAGCTTGCGACGGCACTCGACACTAGGCATTCACGACCAAGCCCACTGTCGCCGTTCGCGATCATCTCGATCATCTCTATCCCGAATCCATCTCCGGCCGCTCCTCCCTCGTCTCCGCCTCCATCCAGCACCTCCGATTACGATGACACTTATGAAGACGACGTTCATGTCGTTGCTCACTCTATGTCCGAGGCCGTGCAAGCTTCCATGCTCGCAATTTCGGATCTCAAGTCCATCGCCGATTGCATGACTTCCTCGAGCTACAGTAAAAAGATCAAAGGTCTCTAGCATCTTGGAATCGAGCAGCTCACCTCCTCTCGCATCCAAAAGATGGATTGGGAATTTGGGATTTCTTAGACCTTAAGACAAAAACCTGGCTCAACGCTGCCAAGGTTGCAGTCAAGACTCTTTTTAAAGGGAAGAGACGAGAGAGTTATTTGATATTTTTTATTACATATAAATATGTTTTGTTTTTTATTTATTTATGACATTACGGATTGAACCATTTGACTCATACGGTTGAACTTTCAAACCGGAAAACGATTCCCTGGCCGATTCGTTTTCTGGGTCGGTTTTAAAAACCATAGCGCCAACTATTTGTTGAATGAATCTCAATTCTTTAGCTCGGTGTTTTTGGTATCCTCCTAAGCGGGTCGGGGTATTGGACCGGGCTACGATTAAAGCCGACCAGATCAGGTCTGAGTTAGTATATGGCATGTGGAAACAAATCATTTGGTTCATTTATTTAATGGCATTCCAACACAGAAGACAGAAGTCGGGATACCTATGCTCACATCAATCATCAAATTTAGAATGTCAGTAAAAATAGAAACTATCTAATTATTCCAACTTCTGATTCACACGTAGAGGTAGATCCATTTAATTTAACTTGAAGAGTAGTAAATGGTTAAAGGAGAAAAAGAAAACCAGATCACTTTATTTTAAATTCCTTTACTTTTCACTTTCCACCTTAATGCATGAATTCAACGTGCTAAATGGGCACAACGATGATTTTGATTTCAGTAAGTTTCAGGAAATAGAAACAATCATCACAGCGTTCTTGTTGATTGTTATTATTATGAAATTGGTAGATGGGTTTCGAAAAGTGTCAAAAGTTTATTTTAAAGTCAGGGGTGAATATTGTTTCCCTAGCTTAGTTTGAGAATCGAGATTTGTTAAATTCAAATCAATTTCTGTCCAGAAATTTTAAGTGTTATAATGTTACCTTCAATTCTATTTTGGTTAGGGGAATCTAGAGTTTTAACCAATCAAAACCCTACCATGAATTTGGATAGTTACCACCTGATTGATTCTCACTTTCACAATACCGATTGATTGGTTAAGATTATTATTATTATTATTATTATTTTTATATTATAGTAGAATCCTTTTGATTAACATCCTTTTTTTATAATAACTTTTTGTGTTAAGGCTGTATTTGGTTTGAAGGAAAAGATAGGGAAAGTTAACTTTGTCTTTGAAAACATTCATTCTGTGTTCCTCTTGGGCCATGTTCTTTTTTTTGTTTGATTTACACACCCACTTTTTCTGGGTAAATTGTTATTTTTTTCATCTCTTTCCAATTTTACCCTTTGGACATGGATTTGAAAACCATGTCATAAAGTCTTAAATGCCCCTAAAATTTTTGGAAATAAGCCATGCTGCCTCTTCTTTTAAACCCAATTTGAGCCTAATTCAAGTTTTTCCTCTAAAACGATAGAAGAAAACACCATCTGCCATTATTTTGGGCTCAAATTTTGGGCATTTAAGTCTGCTGTCATAATTTTTGGTTTTCTTTATGAAAACCAAACTAGTTATGGTTATTTAATGAACCATTGAATTTTCACAAATAACAAATAGCAGAGGAGAGTTTAAAATGTCAATGCTTATAAGATCATGTCAATCCTTTGACCTTCAAAATCACAGTTACAAAATGAAATGTGAGTCCAAATTACTTCCAATAAGCAGCATATACCAAAATTACATGGTTGGGGCTTTTCAAGTACAACCAGATATACAATTCTCTATTAAAGAAGAATAACAGAGAATGGGAAAAAACAGAACAGGGGAAAATTAGTTGGATGTCATTGGGGAAGAAGGAATAAAAATTCTCCATGGATCATAGTGAAGACACATATGGAACACCTCAGCACATTGCCTGGCTTCACTTGGCACAGCTGATTCATATATTAAGATGCCTTCTTCAACAACAGGTCAACGATCAACTCATCCAAAATCTTGAACCGACCAACTCCTGGTTGGCAGCAGAACCACGACTAGCTAGCTGCTGAATGCGAGAAGAGAACTCTCCATCCTACCACGAATTTTAGCCATTAGAGCTCAAGCCATGGAACAAAATACAGCATATACAATCAAGGAAAATATGTTTTCTACACAAATGTCTGGAACAATGAAACATGGGAATTCTACAGGCTCAGTTTGGAAGGAATACAATCTTGTTCTTATTCACACAGGAAATTTCTAGATAAATGACTTACAATCAAAAAGTTGGGTAAAAATTAAATGGCAAAAAATGATAGACCTCGATGAGATGGGCCAAAGTACAACACCAGTTCATGAGAGCTCCTTCTGATTGTTTCCAGAATCAATGGAGGTCCATCATTTTTTAATATGCTTTATATGTCATGTGGATATTATAGTCATACTTGTTTGTAAATTTTGAGGATTCCTCACCCTCCTTACAATACTACAATACTTTTTTTCCGTTTACTAAAAAATGTCAACCAGTAATGCAGCAAAAGCTCTAGTCTGTTCTTAACATAGAGGGAAGGAGGTTCATCCTTAATCCATCTCCAGATTTTATATATTAGAGGCCCACCTAAGTATATGCAAAATTGAGAATAAATAAGAGCAAAAGACCCAATAGGGTAGAAAGAAGAAAATCAAGAAATTAAAACAAGTTAACAAGTCTACAACAACAAACACAATAACTTTTTTCTTGTTGAATCTTTGTATGAGGCCTCAAGTTCTCACCACCGGTTTGAGTTTTAAGGGGAAGGAGTACTTCATAAATCATTTCCTAGCATTTGAATTATCAAGAACATGAACGATTATGATAGAAAGTAAATCCTTTACACAGAATCCATTACAACATCCATGTAACTACTGAGAAACAGTACCGTTGTCAAAGACTATAACAACTGCTAAAACCGGAACTACTTTTCTCCCTTCCAGAGGGTGGGCCTTGGTGCAATGGTTGGGTTACTCCATTGCAACCTGGGTGACCAGGGTTCAAATCATGGAAACAGCCTCTCTATATGTGCAGGGTAAGGCTGCATACACCTGTCCCTCCCCAGACCCTGTGTTGGCGAAAGCCTCGTACACTGGGTTGCCCTTTTTAGAAAGCAAAAATATGCTAAAATCTATCACCAAAATACAGTATACAAGACAATAATGTTTGATAAGAATAATGTACAGTATACAAGACAGTAATATTTGATAAGAATAAAGTGAAAATTTTATCAGGCTGAATAGTTTGTATCAGCCAAGCACTGAGAACATGTTACAAAGTAAGACTACAAACTGTAGAATGGTCCCAACAAAAGAACAAATGTTCTTCCTTATAATTTATTTATTCAAGCTGACATCAAATCCAGAACTAACCAACTCTGCAAAACAGGATTTATGTAGTTAGTTGGAGTAAGGCATTGTTGAGTCGAACTGGCCCTAAAATTGGGTAACGTTTTAAAGGTCTAGTATTGTTACCCAATACTTGGCAGTTCTCACTCATTATCCAGATTCCAGATTGTATTTTCTTATAAACAACTCTCCTTAACTTTACTAAGTTTCCAACACTAGAAGCTGTCTGATGAACCAAGAAAACTTTTGAATCCTTTGATCATGAAAATGTTGGTACCTTAATCCAGCATTTTAACAAAATTCAGGAATTATGAACTGGGCTTATCTTTTGTGCCTTTATAAATCCTACAAGATTGATTAATTGATTTCTACCTACACAAATATGATATATCCTATAAAAACAGAACTCTGTACATGTTCGCCTACAGCTGCACATACAAATATGAATGTATCTACAAGTTCAAATATGCACTGAACATGGATGAAGTTCTTAACACTACCCTCAGGGAATTGAATACCCAGACCAGATGTAGAAAGTTGAGTAGAAACCTCTAGTTCTCTGCTGGTACCCAAAAGAAATAATGCCTTCAGTTCAAACCCCAGTAATTACTAAAGGAGTTCAACACAAATTAATTATTAATATATTGCGTAATATGATTATAATTAAAGAAAGAAGAAACATATATATGATACCTGGAGTTTGCTCTTCTGTAGAAACCAGCATTGATGCAAGTGCCTCCACCCAACACCCGAGCCCTTTCATTAGTGACTCCATTGGTGGAGATGAAAGCCTGAGATGCGGAGGCGGGTGAGGCGTCTGCCAGAGAGATGTGGAAGTTCTGCAAGTAGGAGACGTTGTGATTGGAAAATGATGCACCCCCTCTCTCTAGCAAGATTTTGATAATCTATTTACATCGGCACACCAACTAAACCAACAGCGCGCATCAAGATGATGGAGTGGAAGAGGAGAAACGTGATTTTTGGAGAAGCAGAATGGAGGAGGAGAAACACAGAGCCGAAAGGTGAGAGGAGAAAATCGGAATGGAGGAGAAGAAATGCAAAGCCAAGAGGTGAGATGAGAAAATTGGAATGGAGGAGAAGAAATGCAGAGCCGAGAGGTGAGAGGAGAAACACAGAGCCGAGATATGGGAAAGAAGTCGAAGACTCTTACCTTGTGGGGGCAATTTTGAGATTTTACGTTTTATTTGTTTACCCTCCCCTTGGGAAACCAATTTACCTGAGTGTCACAAAGGTATCATTTATCCGAGGATCTGATACCCGATAAAATAAAACTTAATGTAGGTCCTACATGAATTTAAAATTTGAACACACGTGATGATGCACAATCCGGTCGGTCCTAGCTACGGGTCACCTTGCCTTTGACAGAGCTGGAGATGCCTGAAATAAGGAAGAAACTAGAGATTTCCGGGGAGGAACCCAATAGGAACACTCCGAAGCTCAAGTTAAAACTCTTGAGGAGGCAAGAAAAACAATGGATTTCAAGACCAGAGAGTACAAAAATCACATACCTCCTTCTTTGGGAGAAGGGGGCCTTTTATAATCACCCTGGTACACTCACTCGCATACCTCTGCCAGATCGGGTATCATCACCTCCGCCAGATCGGGTATAATCACCCTAGTACACTCACTCCCAACGGCGTCTGCTTTCATTGTTGGCCAATAGTACCCCTGTCGTAGTGCTTTCTGGGCGACGGCCCTGCCCCTAGGTGTCTGCCACATAGGCCTTCATGAATGTCATGTAGTACGATCTCGGCTTCAGGAGGCCGCAAGCAGCGCAGGTAGGGAAGCATGTAGGATCTTCGGTACAGCCATCTGTCTATCATGACGTACTTGGCTGCCTGGCGATCTACCCTCCTGGCGGCGTTGCGGTCTGCGGGGAGGGTTCCGTGTAGTAGGAAGCTCACGAGTGGATCAATCCAGCTCGGTCTGCTTGGGCGACAGGAGCGACCTCCTATGCCCCCCGGAGAATGCTAGGCCGAGGTAAGTCCTCTATGTACACAGTTCTCATGGTGTTGTCACTAGTGCTGGCTAGCCGGGACAGGGCGTCGGCCTCAGCGTTCTCTGACCTCGGGATTTGCTTGATGAAGTGTGACTGGAAGCTAAGCAGAACCTCTTTTACCTTTGCCAAGTAAGCGATAATAGTTGGCTCGCGGGCTTCGTATTCCCCTGTAACTTGGTTGACCACAAGCTGGGAATCGTTGCAGGTAACTATGTGTTTTGCCTTTACCTCTTGTAGCAGGGCTAGCCCTGCTATCAACACCTCGTATTCTGCCTCATTGTTGGATGCCGCAAACTCGAAGCGTAGCGCGTACTCCAGTTTCATGCCACTCGGACCATGGAGAACTACACCGGCTCCGCTGCCCTACTGATTTGAGGAGCCATCTACGTGAAGGATCCAGGGCTCTTCATCCCAGCTCACGCTCGGCCTAACTAGGAGAGATACCAAACTGGGTGCAACCTTACGGGGCTCGGACTCAACCGGCCTGGGAGCACCGAGCTCACCCGAACTGGGAGCTTTGTGCTCAACCGGGCTGAGGACCTCGGAGTTGAATGTGCATTCTGCAACAAAATCCACCAAGGCTTGGGCTTTGATAGCAGTTCGTGGCTTGTACAGAAGGTCGTACTCACTAAGTTCGATGGCCCACTTCGTCAATCGACTAGAGACCTCAGGCCTGAGTAATACTTGCCTCAAGGGTTTGTCGGTGAGGACGATGATGGTATGGGCTTGGACATACGGACGGAGTTTGCGAGCCGCAATGACCAGCGCATAGGCTAGCTTTTCTATCTCTGGATATCTCATTTCTGCTCCTTGCATTATTTTACTAACATAGTAGATGGGTTGTTGGACCCGATCTGTTTTCTTTACCAGTACTGAACTGACCACTGCCGAGAGGTACAGTTCTAAAACATCGCCCTCTTCGGGCTGGGTTAAAACTGGGATACTGGAAAGGTATCTTTTGAGTTCGTCAAATGCGAGCTGGCATTCCGGGTTCCACTCAAACCCTTTGCTTTTCATTGCCTTGAAGAAGGGCAAGCAACGGTCTGCTGATTTAGACATAAAATGACTCAGAGCGGCTATTCTGTCGTTTAATCTCTAAATCTCTTTTACTTTTCGGGGTGGTCTCATATCTAGGATGGATTTTATCTTGTCTAGGTTGGCCTCAACACCACGCCAGTTGACGATGTACCCTAGGAGTTTACCAGAGGTGACACCGAAGACACACTTGTTTGGGTTTAGTTTCATGCTAAATTGACACATAATTTGAAAGACGGAATGCAAGTCTTGTATTAATTCATGCGAAAACGGTGTCTTGACGACCATGTCTTCTACATAGTACTCTATCTTTGTGCCAATTAAGGATTGAAACAGCTTATTCACAAGCCTTTGAAAGGTTGCCCCATCATTTTTTAGTCCGAAGGGCATAACCTTGTAGTAGTACAGGCCGAACTCGGTTATGAAGGCGGTTTTTTTCTCGTCGGACGGGTCCATCCTGATTTGGTTGTAGCCCGAGTAGGCATCCAGGAAGCTTAGCAACTCGTGTCCCAAGGTCACATCCACTAGGCAGTCAATCCTGGGGAGGGGAAAGCAATCTTTTGGGCAAGCTCAGTTTAGGTCGGTGTAGTTGATGCACATGCACCACTTGTCGTTTGTGTTTTTTACCAGAATGGGGTTGGCTACCTAGCTCGGGTAATGAACTTACCTTATGAAGTCTGCTGCGAGGAGCTTCTCGACCTCCTCATCGACCGCCCTCCAGCTTTCTGGGGCTAAGTTGCGTTTCTTCTATCTAATGGGTCTAACTATAGGGTCAATACTGAGCTTGTGAGTTATGAGCTTAGGGTCTATGCCGGGCATTTCCGCCGCAGACCAAGCGAAAACATCTAAGTTATTGAGTAATAAGTGTACCAGTTCGAATGGCAAGGGTTCCTCCAGGGATGCTCCGACCTGAAGTGATTTGGCGGGGTCTTCTACCGAGACAGAGATAGGAATAGTTTCCTCCGTTGGTGCAGCTCACTCCTCGTTCTATTCCACCGGTCGCTCCAGTTTGAGGTCGCCAGTTACCTTGGCTTTTCCCTTGAGGGCAGCGACGTAGCACTTGTGGGACTCGAACTGGTCGCCCCGTACTACCCCAATGCTGAAGTCCATTGGGAACTTTATGGCCAAATATTAAGTAGACACCACGACCTTTAAAGCATGGGTGATTGGCCGACCTACTATGGCATTGTAGGGGGAGGGGGTCGCAACCACCAAAAAATCGTGACTAAGTCTTACCGTACTAGGCCACGTGCCGACTTCCATGGATACTGTGACCTTTCTCAGGGGTCTGACTTCTTCTCCATTGAAGCCGACCAACGGGGTGTTCGTAGGTTTCAAGTCATTCTCTCGGAACTGGAGTTTGTCGAAGGCTGCTTTAAAAAGAATGTCTGTCGAACTGCCGGAGTCAACGAGTATGCATCGGACTTTGAAGTCGTTGATCTTTACCTTTATGACAAGTGCATCATCGTGGGGGTAGTGGACTCGCGTGCATCGTCTTTGGTGAAGAATATGGGGTCTTCCATCCTAGGCCACTTTGGGGAATTTTGTTCTTCTCTGGCGGCCTCCCAGGTTGATTCCCGAGTTGCTGCTGAGGTGCATCCTGCTACGATCCATCCTCCAATGATCACGTGGATTGTTCCCCGAACTGGTCTTTCCTCCGGGGGCTGCTTCTGCGGTTCGGTTGGTCGACTGCTGGACTCGGGAGCATCTCTGTTGTGCTCTCCCTACCGACCTGTCTTATTACTATTATTGTTATTATTATTATGCTGTACAAAATTTCTTAGGTACCCGCGACAGATAAGTTCTTCTATCTTGTCGCGGAGATTATTACAATGTCCGGTGCTATGGCCGTGGTCTCTATGAAAACTGAAGTACAAGTTTTTATTCCTCTCGTTCGGGTTTCCCTTCAGACGAGGTGGCCATTTCGCGTACGGGGCGTCTTTGATCGTCATTAAGATCTCGGCCCACTTTGCATTTAAGGGCGTGTGGTCCGTCCGACCTGCTAAGGGAGCTCGAAACGGTTAGCTTGGCTTCATCCCCCGAGGTGGGTCTTTCTTTCTCCTGTCATCTGGGTTGGAGGGCTCGCCTTCCCTCTTCCTTTTTTCGATCCCGCTTTCAGTCCTTTGATTGATCTCCTCCTCTGTTCTTATGAATTTTTCCACAAGCTTGAGGAATTCAGCTACGGTCGCAGTCTGGTTGACTACCATGTGCCACTTGAACTCATTGTGTGTCACACCCCTCTTGGCTGTCGTGGGATGTACCGCGGTGTCTAGGCACGATATCTGTAAGCACGCGCCATTGAACCATTTGATATAGCCTCGGATGGATTCACCTTCCCTCTGGACTATCCCGAGGAGACTCTCCTCGGTTCGGGGACATTGCTTGCTAGTAACAAAGTGTGCGGTGAAGACTTGCACAAACTGGGTCCAGCTCCTTATTGACCCGGGGGCCAGGTTCCTGTACCAGGTGTGGGCAACTCCTCTGAAGGTGGTGGTGAAGGCCACGCACATGCAAGACTCGCTGGCCCTTGCCAGGTGCATCTGGGACTAGAAAGCATCGACATGGTCACTGGAGTCAAAGGACCCATCATATTTGTCTAGTGGGGGGAGTTTGAAGTCCTTGGGCATGGGAACAACGAGGAGTTCTGATGACAGGGGGGAAGGGATTGAAAGAATAGGAGCAACCTTTACCTCATCCGAGCTTTCTTCTTCTTTACCTCGGAGCTCGGGCAAGACGCGGGTGGTAGTTCGACGACTTTGTTGGCACCTCCGCTGATGCTTGGAAGGCCTGGTATTGGCACTGTTGGCCTCGGTGTTGCCAAGCTCAATGGGTCTGAACTGCTGGTGGTAGTCCATAGCTAGGACGCCGAATTGGTTCTCTGCGAGTGGGAGACCAAACTTAGAGTGCCAAGGTGCCAACTTGATTGGCTGGGAGGTTCCTGATCTACCGACGAAATGCGAGGCAGGGGTAGTTAGTCTTTCCCTCCTGCTCAGGGATGAGGCCTGGCTTCTGGAGGGGTTCTACAGTTGAGAAGCTTCCCCTCAGCGAAGGCGCCCGCCCTGAGGAGAGGGCTTGACCGGCTTGATAGCAGGGTGCCGAGGTGGGAGCTGTGGTTGGTTTAGAGGTAGTTGGGGGAACTGCTGTTGGTAGTGATACTGAGAAATGTGGTGTAGTACTTGCTACTGATGGAGTTGATGTTGCTGGAACTGTTGCATTTGGGCTTGCATGGCCCGCATGCATTGCATCAAGTCATCAAGCTGATTCTGGCTGGTCGCCATAGGGACAACGGTTGGTTTGACGAAGGTTGTCTCGATAGGGAGGGGAAGGGGAACACTCATAGGGGCCACCATGCTTGACGCATTGAGACTAGGGATTCCATCCGTCGAGAAGGGGACGGTGAATTGTCCGATGCATATAGTGGTGGCTGAAGGTGTTCCCCTACAGCATTCAAGTCGGCGTTGTGCCTATTGCTGCTGGAGGAAGCCATGGAAGCTAAGGTTTCTTTGAGAGAGAGAGAATTAAACGTTAGGGGAGGCTTTTTGAAGTCTTCCCACAGACGACACTAAATGATGATGCGCAATCCGATCAGTCATAGCTACCAGTCACCTTGCCTTTGACAGAGCTGGAGATGCCCGAAACAAGGAAGAAACTAGAGATTTACGGGGAGGAATCCAGTAGGCCACTCCGAAACTCAAGTTATTACTCTTGAGGAGGCAAGGAAAACAATGGGTTTCAAGACTAGAGAGCACAAAAATCACATACCTCCTTCTTTGGGGGAAGGGAGCCTTTTATAATCACCCTGGTACACTCACTCCCATACCTCTACCAGATTGGGTATCATCACCTCTGCCAAATCGGGTGTCATCACCTCTGCCAAATGCCAGTTCGACTATCATAACCTCTGCCAGGTGCCAGTTCGGGTGTCATAACCATCACTGTCTTCCTTGTCAGGGCCATCTCTGCCATGCCTGAGATGGTGGTGGCAGGTGGTCGTTGGAGGGCGACTGTCATGTGTCGGACCCCTAATCAGTCAAGTGCACTGCCTCTGTGTACGGGCTTCCTTGGCGTCAAGTACGGTTTTTCAGTCAGGCGACTTGGAGCCGAAGTGGTGTGCGAGGTGAAGTCTTGAGTTCAAATAGAAGTGTGGCCCAAACTGCCCTGAGGTGGGTTAGCTCGGGTTTTTGCCCTTCGCGCTCCTTGTAAGGCTCAGAGCCTCTAAGGGAGAGCTCGGGTTCTTCCCTGGGGAGCTCGGGTCATGGGTTCCTTTTTTGGGGGAGCTCGGGGCTCCTTTTCTTGGAGCTCGGGTTGTGGGCCCGCTGCCATGCTGAGCTGGCGCTCCTGCCAGGTCACTCTCGGTTGCTTCCACCTATCGCACGACCAAGGGGTCGGGCCAAACCTCCCTCCATCAACAAGTAAATTAGCCCATTGACTAAACTTTCCCCCTTCCACTTTAGGAAAAACAAACATGGCCTTAGCCTTACTTTAACAGAGAATTGAGGATGGCAATTTTGCCATCCTAGTGGGGTATCTGTACCGTATTAGGCTAAATCCTACCCTTTTTAATCTGCATAGTGTTGGAAAGCATATAAATTTTATGTACTAAGTGTTGAATTTAATAATATTTTGAACTTGATGTAAAGGATAATTGATATTTTATGTGTTTTATACATGTTTTACAAAACACTTCTGAACTTGCCCCATTGCAAAGGCTTTGAATTTTGACCATTGAACATGTAAGGCCATAGTGATATTTTATTTAGTTTAACTAGATAAGATGTCTGTTCATTGTGGAACCAATCATAATATTCCACAATAGTAATAAATTCATGGGCCCGTGCAGATTTCATGTATTTTATTACCGTCAATGGAAAATTATCATCGGTTCCACATCGTACTGAACATTCCGCTAATCCTTCTTCCGTGATATTGGGTTAGTCAATTCCAACTTTATAAACCAGATATAACCGAGCCTTGTTAGACTTAGCGCCCGTTTGGTGCATCCATTTGGGAAGATCTTTTGGTAGTTTTGACAATCAAAAGATGCATTGAGCTTTTGTATGAAGATCTGAGTAGCGTGAAGCACGTTTGGAAAATGCATGTCTTTCCGCGCGAGAATAAAACGCAGAAGATGCAAGAAGCTTCATTTGGAGCTTCCCAAAATCAACCCAAAATAGACTTTTTGAGTCTTTTTGGCATTCCGTCTTTTAACAACTAAATCTTTCATATGCCAAATGGAAATAGACTAAAAATTGATTTTTTCTGGCTTGTAAACAACTAAAAGACCACACGAAAAGATATGCCAAACGTGACAGCTTGTGTATACGAAAGATATTGTTCTTCCCTTTTTTCCTTGCATTCGTTCTTTACACTGAATAAGTATATATATACAGCCCTATTCTATCTTTCCTTGTTGTACACAAACTACCCCTAAGGTAAGAATTATCCCTTGGATTAAGGGATGACTAACTACGGTCATGATAAGAATTGTCCCTTGAATTAAGGGATATTCTTCTAGTTTGACATCTCACACCAATACTCCCCCTCACGTTGGCGCGTACAAATCTTGGATGCCCAACTTGCCAAGTGAGCTGTAGAAGTTTTTACTGGATACAATTTTTGTAAGTATATCTACTAGTTGGTCTTCAGACTTGACAAAAGGAAATCAAATGATCTTATCTTCGATATTTTGTTTGATGAAATTCCGGTCCACCTCCACATGCTTTGTTCGATCATGTTGGACAGGATTATGAGAGATATCTATGGCAGCCTTGTTATCACAGAATAGGTCCATCTCAGAGGTTGGGGAGAAACCGATTTCCATCATTAATCTTCTAAGCTAGAGAAGCTCGCAAAGACCTTTAGCCATTCCCCAAAACTCAACTTCAGCACTTGATAAGGCCACCATCTTTTGTTTTCTGCTTCTCCATGTAACAAGATTCCCACCGACAAATGTAAAGTACCCCGAGGTGGATTTTCTATCCAAGATATTTCTAGCCCAATCTGCGTCTATATTGCCTTCAATCTTTAGATGATTATTCTTTGAGAACATTAGTCATGATCTAGCAATATACCTTGCCTTGATCTAAGGTGTATTTCTGTTGAGACAGAAATATACCTTGCCTTGATCTAGCAACTTCAATTCCTAGAAAATATTTGAGCCTTCCCAAGTTCTTCATTTCAAACTCAGTTGCCAATTGCTTTTAAAGTGTTGTCATTTCTCCTGAATCATTTTTTGTGATAATCATGTCATCCACATATATTGTTAAGGTTGTTACCTTCCCTTGTCGGTGCTTTAGAAATAGTGTATGGTCTGAGTTGCTTTGTTGAAACCCATATTTCTTCATTGCAAGACTAAACCGCCCAAACCATACCCACGATGATTGTTTTAGTCCATATAGGGCTCGCTGTAGTTTACACACAACTTTGGTCTTGGAATTCGCTGTGTAACCAGGTGGGATGTCCATGTATACCTCCTCTTCAAGATCACCATGGAGGAAAGTGTTCTTTACATCGAACTGGTGCAGTGGCCAATCAAGGTTTGCTGCAAGAGATAATAAAACTCTTAACCATATTCAATTTGGTCATTGGTGAGAATGTCTCTTGATAATCTATGCCATGTGTCTGGGTATAATATTTCGCGACCAGCCTCACTTTGTATCTCTCGATCGACCCATCCACCTTGTATTTAATGGAAAATACCCACTTACACCTTACAAGTCTTTTCCCTTCGAGCAAGGTGACAAGAGTCCATGTTTTGTTCTTCAATAGTGCCTTCATTTCTTCCTGTATGGCCTGAGTTCATTTCGGGTTTGTCGAAGCTTCTTGAACACTGGTGGGAATATGATTTTAAGATAATTCTCGCACAAATGTTTTGAAAGGTTTGGAGAGTTTCTTTGTTGATACATAATTGGCAATTGGATACTTTGACCTCCGATTCTCAATATCTGGAGAATATCTATTTGGCGGTTTGCCACGATTATGCCTGAAAGGTAAAGTGTAACCAACAGAAGTATTCATATCATTAGAGCTTGAAGGTGTAGTAGAAGATTTTACCTCAGGAGTGTTCTCATTTGCTTCAGGAATATTCTCAGGAGATGGGTCTTCAGGTACTGTGGAGGTTGGGGTCTCTATTTCTGCTGGAAGTGGCGATGTAGATGTTTCTGGTGTTGTAGATGCTCTCTTGAAACTATATCAGTTGTAAAAGGTTCCTCATTCACCACCATTTCTGGTCTGGAGTGTTTCGTATTATCCACCATTTTTGTTGAAGCACTATTATTCAGCCAGTCGGGTAGAAACCAATTTTGTTCTTCAGTCTGACTCTCCCCCTGAAGAGAAGAATTGGATTCGGAAGGAGAGTAGAATGTTTCAGATTCCAAAAAAGTGACATCCATGGTAACATAGGTGTGTTGGGTGGCTAGATCATAACATCAGTATCCTTTCTGATGTAATGCATACCCTAAAAATAAGCATCGAATTTCACGTGGATCAAGTTTTATGTGTTGACTTTTATGCAGATGTACAAATGCCACACAACCAAAAACTCGATGTGGAATCATCAACACGGTTGGTAGAGAGACATGTGATGAAAGAACTTGTAATAGTGTCTTAGAATGTAAGACTCGTGATGGAATTTGGTTAAGGAGGTGCACAGCAGTAGCAACAGCATTAGCCCAATGTCGGTTAGGTACATGTGCTCAAAGTAACAAAGCACAAGCAGTTTCGAGTATGTGCCGATTCTTTCTCTCAGCAATGCCATTTTGCTGCGAAGTCTGTGGATATGAAGTCTCATGAAGTAGTCCATGAATCCGGAAATAATCTTGAAACCGTCGATTCATATATTCCCCACCGTTATTAGACCTGAGAACCTAAATTTTAGCTGAGAACTGAGTCTTCACCATCATATGAAAAGATTGAAATACAGTCAACACTTCATCTTTATGTTTCAGCAAATATAACCATGTCATGCGAGTGCAGTTATCAACAAAGATTACAAACCAACGAAACCCAGGCACCATAGTTACCAAGGATGGCCCCCACACATCCGAGTGAATTAAAGCAAATGGAACTTTACTTTTATTCATACTTAAAGGATAGATAGTTCTATGACTCTTCGCTAAGATGCAAGTGCTACATTGAAAATCACGAGGCTACATATCTGTAAATAAATATGGAAATAAATGTTTCATGTAACCAAATAAAGGATGTCCCAACCGGCGATGCCAGATCCAAATCTATTGCTTTTTGGTGTTACCTTGATGATGTGCATGATGTGCTTGACCCATACTAAGATCATCCATGTAGTAGAGCCCCCCCCCCCCCTCCTAGTACCACACCCAATTATCTCCTTGGTGAGAATATCCTGAAGAAGACAAAAAGTAGGATAGATGAGCACAACACAATTTAGATCAGTGGAAATTTGGCTAACATATAGTAATTTATGGGAGAGAGAGGGAACAAGCAAAGTGTTATTTAAGGATATTGCAGGTGACAAGGTCACAGTGCCTGCTCCTATGACTGGAGATACAACCCCATTGGCATTAGCAATTGTAGTCCGTCTTGGTGGTGAAGTTTTTGAAAAATCAGTAGCATCATAGGTCATGTGGTCAATAGCCCCCGAGTCAAGTATCCATGCATTGCTATCAACAGTGTTATGGGAAAGATTGTTCCTGAGTCTGAGAGGAGTACGTCTCCTTGTTACCTGAGGCTGTTACCATCGCAGCCTTACCACCAGTATTAGCCTTGTCTTGACATTTTCGAGCTTGGAGTTCATGCCACCAGTCGGTGTAGCCATGTAGTTTGAAGCAATTCTCCCGGGTATGTTTCGAGTTACCACAATGAGAACACTTAGTTCCATCAGAAGATGTTCATGATTTAGAGGACATACCAGATATTCCGTTGCTCAAAGAAAGAGAGCCCGTTGAGGATGAAGTAGGTTGTCCAGTTTTAACACTTTTGGAGGCCAAAACAGATCCTGGAGTTTCAGTATTATTACCGGTGATCATGACCTTTTGCCGAATAGCTTCCCTACGAACCTGTGCGTATGCTTATTCAACAGTGGGAAACGGATGCATTTAGAGTACATCTGCTCGAATCTTGTCAAGTCTGTCATCAAGGCCATCCAAGAAAATATATACTCTCTCTTCTTGAAGAATATTATTATAACGTTGAATATCTGCAACACACTCCATTGGATTTGGACAATGAAAATCAATTTCACGCCACAAACCTTGGAGATCATTATAATATTTTTCAAGAGATCCTCCAGACTGTCACAAGCGGGTCACATGGCGTCGGAGATCGTATACTTGCGAGGTATTACTGCCATCAAAGTAAGTAGTAGTAACAGAATCCCACACCATCTTTGATGAAAGGAATCGAATAAAGTTACTGATTAAGGATATGTCCATGGAGTTAATTAACCAGCCCTTGACAATAGCGTTGTTCGTGCGCCATCTCCAAAAGGTTGGGTCAGTTTGAGGAGGATGGGGAAGCTCGCCATTAATATATCCCAATTTGTCTTTGCCGAAGATATACATCTCAACAACTTAGGACCAAAGAGCATAGTTGGTGCCATCCACCTTGATGCCAATCGGAGCCGCGTGAGTCTCTGTAGTTGAGATCGGTCTGTGCAGGATTTCAACCATTCTGGTAGTCAATTCGGTGAGGGTAGGGTTGGATCGTTGTTCCCCAAAAGGATCTGATGTTTCTAAATCGGACATGGTTGTATCTGCTGAAAGGCGTCCTTGCTAATGGCGTCTCAGTGTCCAACAGACCCTGAGGTCATAGATTGGCTGGCCAAGCTTAAAGGTGCAGTATATGATGTGGAGGTCGTGGTGGATGATTTCGCTACAAAAACATCAGAACAAAGGTACGCAATAATCTTGCAAGAATAAAGGAGAAGAAGAGAGGACACTCACTCCTGCGTAGCTGCATCTGATGTTACTGGAAGGAATGAAGAGAAAGAGTATATAATAAAATTGTTGAAGATGCCACGACCCAAGAGGCCACCCAGGATAATGGAGAGAGGCTTCCCTTTTGGGTAATTTTCAAACCTCGTCTTCAGCATATACTCGATGTTATTCGGATTGGCTGTAATTGTGTTTTTGAGCAAATGGACATGGATGGTCTTGCTAGGAGACTTCTTGAGGAGATGGGTATACCGGTTGCAGAGATTGTCGAATTCAATCGACCAACTCGCAGTGAGATAACTTAATCATCCATCGTCTAGCAAGGAAAAGCAGTGGCGTCTGATGCAGTTTTCGTAATGAAGAAGCTTCTGAAGAGCACTGGGAAAGCGGCTTGGATTACAGGAACGACGTTTCTGATCTTGGTGGTTCCTATTAGGATCGAGAGCAGCAGATGAATGAGCTCGAAATGCAAAAGACAAGGTAGACGAATTGGTCACAGATCGATATGCTCTGATACCATAATAGCTTGTATATACAAAAGATATTGTTCTTCCCTTTTTTTCTTGCATTCGTTATTTACACTAATGAGTATATATATATCCAACTCTATTCAATCTTTCCTTGTGGTATACAAACTATCCCGGTAAGAATTATCCTTTGGATTAAGGAATGACTAACTACAGTCATGATAAGAATTGTCCCTTGAATTAAGGGATATTCTTCTAGTTTGACAGCTCACGCAATAAAACGGACCCTTAAAAGAGGCTGAAGTAATCACACTATTCCGCATGTTAGTGGGTGGGACAAAATCTGAACATTTGATGGAAATGGAGTCACGTGGCACAACTGATTAGGAGTCCCTTAACCTAGGATATTCTAGAGGCAGAGAGAGAGAGGGAAAGAGAGAGAGAACAAGTAGCCAAGTAGAAGTCTCTACAGTCTACACCCCTGGAATAGTGTTCGGTGTTGGCAAATTGCTATGGTGGGCCACGAGTGAAAGAGGTCTTATGTGGCGTATCATCACTCCATGAAAGCCATGGTGGCCATGAAAGAGGCGGGCATTATCAGATAAAGGGCTAATAGCTATGTGACATCATGGCTTAGGCAAATCCAATTAAGAGTGGGACCCCACTCAATTGACCCCCCTCTTATCTCAAGTAACAAGTGGAGGATGAGGAGGAAGGAACAACTTGCGGTAATTAAAGTAGAAAAGCTTGGAAATGATTTGAGTTGAGACACTGAAAAGCAGGTGAGATGGCCTTGAACAAGGAACCAAATTAAGCCGGCAACTTAAGATGCTCAGTTCTCACATATTCACCCACTTGCTGAGTAAGTATATCCGATAACTGATGTGCTCCCACCATCACCACCACTAATAAAAAGGAATTAAGCGACTAATTTATTCTTTTTCTTTTTGTGTGACCCGTGAGAGAGACTGAGAGAGAAGACTGAAGACTGAAGATTGGGAATTTATTAATTTCTTAGTCTTTGATGCACAAGGCATACGTGAAGGATAAAAAAAAAGAGTTGAGGACGGCTGAAAACCGAAAACACGAACGAAGCAGAATTGTCGTTCGTTCCATTTTTTTATTTTTTATTTTTTGAGGAAACTATTGGAACCACGCTAACGATGACGACATATCTCGGCCTCTCGGGTCCTGCTTGTCTCTATCTCTTTAGCAAAGTACGCTTTACCTGGAATACCAGTAACTTAAACGGTACCAGCCATGTTTCATAAATCATACATTCGAGTTTCCACGTGTCTAGATATAAACTCCCAGAAAAAGCAAGCCACGTGGCACGTTCTGAGGGCTTCGTGAGATTATGGGCTCATCAGAACCATCAAATCCATGGGCTTCGCAATAAGGCTTCCATCCTCGGTGCACTGCATCTCCTACAATTCAATTACCCATTGGAAGCTTATCCTTTTCCATCGGACGGTCAGAATCGTCAGTCGATTCAATGCATAATATAATATTGCTTAGCATGAAAGCATAACCACTAAAAAACACGCGCAAACGCCAAATGATCAAAGTCATAAAGTGGGGCGGGTCCACTTTCCGCAACTTGAGTAATGCCCTGACTCCTAACGACCGTCCAATGTCCAAACGCTCAATAGTACCCAAAACAGGAGATACCAACCCACTTCCTTACACGAGAAAAAAGCATTACACGCCGATGAATCGTCGCCGATGGCGGCTGGGCGAGTTCGGTTCGGAGAATTCGGACACCTCAACTTTTCTCTCGTCGAAGAAAACATTCCACGTGGAACAGCGGATACCCTCCGGTTTTTAACTTTTTCTTGCAAGTCGGCGGCCCCGCTGGACCCACGTTTCACCGTGGCCCGCCTTTCTGCTGCCACAGCAAAAATACAGTAACACTTCACAGAGAAAAGGAATGATACAATGTAACAGCAAAGACACAGATGAACGTGAATCTCGTTTATTCCATATTTTCATTCCATTTATAGACAAATCTATCATTGCGTAGTCATCCCTAGTCACAAAATATATTTACATTTAATCCACTATCAAAACTTAGGTATATATATTTTCCTTTTAGGTACCTGTAGATCAACCTAATTACTTTTAACTCCTTACATCCCTTTTTATTTTCTCTAATTTTCCAACTTTTTCAGTTTTTCTATTGTAGACTGTTTCTATATACAACAGAGAGAGAGAGAGAGTCTTCACATCAGGTCCCAACACCGGCTTCCTTAGTGCTGTTGGGCTCCCACAGAGTTAAGAGAAAGTGTGAAAGCCTAAAAGAGGGGTGCTACATTTTAGTATTTATAATTTACTGCGTATTCCTGGATATTTCAGTAATTAACTGATACTATCCTACTAATACTGTGTACTGACTAGTAATTCTAATATTCTATGATAAGTCCTCCGAAAGGGGCTCTGTGGGGAATTCCCTTTCTCCGCCTCGCAGTTCTGTAATTTGCGACCGTTGGTGGAGGTGTGGGAGGGGTGAAGCTCCGGACTTTGGACTTCTGGTGATCATGGCTGCTGCTACTGTACGAGTCTTCTGAGTCCGAGGCTGTCGCCGGCGATCGCTTCTTCTTCTGGAAGCTCTTGGAAGTTCCGACAATCTGGAAACCAATATGCAAACTATGCCAATTTAATTTTACATTTAATGGTTTAATCGAACAATGGGCGACAATAGGAAATTCTGATTCCTCGACTATTAAATAGATATCTCCCGGAATTTAATTGAAAGAAATGGTGTATTGTGGTGTTTACCTTGCAGCCAAGAGAACAGAATCGGAAGGCATCAAGGAGGCTCCGCTCGCAGACCTCGCAGGTGTTAGTTACCCCTTTGCCCGGCCTGGGCTGAGGACGTTCGTTCAAGAACACAACTCGGGCGCTGTTGATAATGTAGGTCTGAACACCGCTAATGTCCAAGACCTTCTGAATCTCAGAAACCCTAATCACGTCGTGGTAAGACGACCTTCGAATCTATAAAGAAGAACCGAGAAACCAGAGCACCCTCATCAAAAGCTAGCAATTTTATGGTGGGAGATAACAACGAAGACCCAATGAAGGTAAAATATTTAGGACATATATACGAAGAGAAGACAGAACTCCATCGAGATTACAACTCATAGATTCTATAAGTGACGAGATGTACCTGAATCGCTCTGTGGTCCTTGTGATAAGCCAGGCAAAGAGAACAGAGAGCCCCATTCATGCAATCCAAGCAATACATATTGCATTCACTCTTGTGGGAATCAGCATGGAGCTTGCATTGAACAAAGAAAGGAGTTTGGAGGAGAGGGCGCAACCATTGTGGCCACACGTTATCATCGTCTTCTGGACCTCCAGCTCCCTGATTCCATTGAAGAAGCAGAGCAAGTCAAGCAAACTACTAAACAAATCAACTGAAAAACCAAAGCAACAGCAATGACACTTCGACGTCATTAGTAGAAGAACAGGTATAATGATCATGTGCTTACCATGATTCTTCTGTTCTTGGGTTTGATTTCTTTGACCGTGGATTCTTGATTATCGAACGCCAGTTTGGAGATGCGGAATTGCAGATGCTCTGTTCAGTCTAAGATTTCAGAGAGAGAGAGAGGTGAGGAGAGCTGGAGAGGAAACTAGGAGAGAGATGGACAGATTGGTGTGAGGTCTCAAGGATTAGAGCGGGGAGAAGTGGTGGGAAGGGTTCTTGTAATGGTGGTAGATGGCGTCGGATGGTTTTGGTTTGGGGTCGTTCTTATCCGCTTAAAGTCATCACCCGAACCTAACTCCGAACCCAAACCTCAGATACGTTGATTGCAAGCAACCGACCTCTATGTTTCTTTCTTCCTACTTTCTTTTCTTAATCCTACCTCCTTATCGAATTATTAAATAATTACCGTCTTACGTTTTATTTTGGAATGAAAATTCAACCAAACCAAAAATTAACAGGAATATGAACCTACACTATAAGAGTGGGGCCCAGTATCTCTAAACTAAACAAAATGACCAAAATGACATCAATTCTTAATTTTTTTCGTTTGCGAGTAATTCAACCGATTAATACGGTCTCGGTCTGTTAGTAAACCATACCTGTAATTATGGTGGAGAGACAGCCTGATGAATCACAACCATTCAAATCAAACGAGGGCCCACACCAATAAAATCTGACACTGTTTGCTAAATTCAACATCATTAGATTGGACGGCTGCGGTTCATCTGTTGACTTGTTCACTACATAGAGATAGAGGTCATCTGTGTCACCGTCCTCTAACGTAACGCCCATGACCATTAAATGCTAGTTAAAACGACCCAATTTTATGTGACTGAGAGAATCTTTGAGCCCAAACCATGAAACCAGCCAAAAACAACGCCTTGGAATTTCCCGAACCAAGCCGGGTATGTGCAGCACACTGTTCTCTCCTATTTCCTGCATATGCCAACTTTTTTAGCGGCTATTGGTGTTATAAATACGACGTGTATAGAAAGTATAAAGTCTTGTTTGCTTTACACATTAAAGTTGAAATTCTTGACAAGTTTCTGCATTGACTCTCAGCTCACCATGAGAAATTTTAATGAAATAATTTCCTAACAACAATATTTATTTTATTGTAACGTGACCAAGAAAAAATAATTGCAGGTGTTTCTGGAATTTGGATCAATGATCAAGAAGAAATCAATGGTCCAAAGTTTCAGATTGAAAGCTATATATATTTTCTTGTATTTGAATCCAATGAGGCCTAAGGAATGTGTTTAAGCCGACCAAGAAGGATTGAATATGTATGGGTTTGGAATTACCAAATTTGATGGACAATTATTACTGAGTAAGCTAGCAGTAGATGGTTTTTGCCCAAGTTAGCTCACAGAATTTAGCTAAAGATGGATCTCTGATAATTTTTCATTTCCATATTTGAATTAAAAGTAAGGCTCCTTTGATTCGTGGGAATAAAAGTTTAGAATCCGAATTGAAATGAATTATTCTAATTACAATTGCTTGGTTGGACAGAATCAGAATTCTATTCTGATTTTTGGAGGAATGACATAAAACATTCTAATTCCAAATTATTTCAATTCCAACTGCAAACCAAACGAACCCCAACATAGATTACACCGGTCTTTAAACTGATTTTCCAATACAACAAAACACTGAGAAATTTGCTTGAATAGATATGATGGCTTTGATATTACTCAGAAAGGTAACTTGAAGCAACCCATGTGCCTGTTGACCCACCCTAATATATACATTAATTGATAAAAGAAAATATACGAAAAGAAAAGAAAGATTTCTTTTCAGTTGTTTTGTGGAGTGGGTTATTCAATGTTCACTCAACCTGGACCAACAAGGAGACATCAATTGACAAAGCAGGGATTCAACTAGGGTTTTTTATCACAGTAAAGACTAAAGAGGATCAAGATAATCCGATACTGGATTAGAAGGATGAGATGATAATGGCAATTTAGGATGTCGTCTATCGTTTTATTGTTAAAAAATTAAAATACCTGATACAGGCCTCATAGCATCCTTTATTTCCAGATAACGACTTCTAAGAGTTCTACATTTTTCACATGGAGCCAAAACAGATCAGTGTTTCCTAAGGTTTTCTGAGGAGCTGAACCTGCCGATAGAATCCAAAAATAAAGGGACAGGATTTGAGCTGAGTCCTGTTGAATATTTGGTTATTCGAGTTTGGTTTGTTGAAATTGTTAGACTTGAGCTCAAGCTTAATTCAAAGCTTGCAAGTTCAAACTGTTCTAATATCAATGAAAAATAATCTTTTTAACATAATTTTTAGAATAGATTAACTTTTTCTTTTTAAATATCAAATAGGAGCAAAAACACTGTTGATCTCCTTCTTCCTCCAAACCACCAAACAAATTTTCTCACCTCTCTCTCTCTCTCACAATTTCTATCTATCTATCTATCTCTTCTTCTTCTTCTTCTTCTTCTTCTCTGCATCTGAGTTGTTCCAAACTCAAAGCAGAACTACTATAATTTATTATTTTAAAGCAATTAGAAGAATACATGAAACATCATACCAGGTACACAAATTGACAGTTTGGTTCCAGCTAATAAGCCTGTTAGAGGTATTTGAAGCAATTTTGAATGCCATTAAAGCCTGCAAATCAGGACCGGGGGAGATTTGTTAGATGGTTTGAAGGAGGAATAAGGAGATGAATAGTATTTCTGCCCCTATTTGATATTTTTTAAAAAAAGTTAACCTATTTTAATAATTATGTTAAAAAGATTATTCTTATTGATATTAGAACCCAAAAATTGTTCTTATCGGCTATAGTCCCTTTTTTTAAATAAAAATCATACATGTAATTTTTTTTTATTTTATATATATAATTTATTTATTATATATATTTTTATATGCATGTGTATATGTATGTATATAATAACAATTTATTTATTTATTATACTAGGTTCATAAGCTTCACGAGCCGAATTTTACTAAGATCAAGCTCGACTCAACATTCAGTTTAAACTGAGATGAACCAAGCATGAATAACTTGTAAAAAGCTCGGTTCATTGCCACCCCTAAGAGTTTTTAGTAGCATTTATTGAAATAGGGACGTTTTCAATTGAAAGTTTGAAACCCTTAAATTTGTGGGCCATTTCTTCAATGAACAATAAGATTGGCGGTCGAAGGTATTCATTCATTAATCGAATGATTTGTCCGGTAAGATCAGGATCAAGAGGTGGTTTGAGTCTTGATTAATTGGATGGAATGTTTTAGCAAGCTGATGATCGGCGAATAATAAATATGCTATTTAATTCAGCACTCACTGCACTTTCCATACATGGGCAAACACTCACTAACGACATATATAGAGTGTGACACCTCCTTTTGTATATGTGATCTTATTGCTTTTGAGTTTTGATACTTCCTTTTACCAAGATGCTTGTAAATAAAATTGTTGCAGTTGATTGAATGAATTTTAATTTAAGGCTAGGTTTGGGCACGATGCAAATGAAGTGTAAATCTCTGTTCAGGGTAAATTTGCATTGATTTAGTTTTGCTTGTGTTTGACAATATTGCATTTACGCATTGACAAATGATAGATTAATGCATATTTATATTGTAATAAGATGTAAAAGTACATCAATAAAAAAGAAATAAATTTACATTCAGTAGGCTTTTGATAAAAAAAAAAAAAAAACATATGCTTTATTGGAGTTCATGTTTGCATCCATTACAGCTAAAAGTCTGTTTGATAAGAAGGTAAATTTGTCAGTGCAAAACTAACCCAATTTTACAATTTTTATGAACCGTTTTATACTATATATTTGCATTCACACTAATTTGCATCGTTTCCAAACGCAGCCTAAGGCTCAGTTTGGAGAGTGCAAATACTAAACAAATATTAGGTTTAGGCCCTTTTTGTTTTTCAAGAACCTACTTTCCTAGGTACCAATGTTCTTTTTAATTTAATTTATATGGGTAAATGAATCTTGTGGGCTTTTTTATCATTTTAATTTCTTTTTTTATTTACCTTCTACATGGGAAACTCAACTTATAACCGTATGGTTTTGAAAACTAGATTGAGTAGTCAAACCGGAAAACCTAGGAATCGGCCAGGTAACTAGTTTTGTTTCACCCTAAAATCACTTTTTGGACAAAAACCATTGATTTGGTTAGTGACCCACTGACCCAAGTGGCCAAACTATTGAGCCAGACAATGATTTTTGGCTGTTTTGCATTTTTCTTTTTTAAGTCAGAATGGGTCATCCATTTGAACCGATCAACAATCAGACCGTTCAACCGGGGAACCAGTTCCCAAAACAGTTCCATGTCATGTCTGGACTAGTTTTAAAAACCTTAACTTACCAAGATGGGTATCACTTACCATAAATCTCACATTTTTCTAAAATAAGAATATAGATAAATTGGTCAATATAAACCGCAGTCCCACCCTTCCACCCACTCCAAACCCCCCACCCCCAAACTTTTACCTAAAACCATGATTACTTGGTGGAGGGCCTGGAGGCTAGGTTAAATAAAACATAATAAAGTATGTTCTTGGCCCTTCCAAAATTTGAACTAAAATTGTAAAGGATCATTCTCTAAAATTCCTACAACTCTCAAAATTAATATATATATATATATATATTTTTTTTTTTTCAAAAAATCTATAATAATTCCAAACCAATCCTATTCATTTTTCTCCTTATCTTATCTTCTTATTTAACTTGGCCCTGCAAAAGAAAATTCCTGAGTCTGCCACTGCTTGCATATATAGATGTATATTTACTCTTCTTAAACTGATAAAAATAAAAAGAATGTACAATATAAATTTCCATTTCTTGCAATGAATACAAAATGCATATTACAGCGATTGGCATTTGAGGTGGGTCCTCCCATCTGTGAGCCTCTCTGTTCAGGTGTTCCAAATATGTGCCTAATTAAGATCCATCTTTATCCATTACGAATGGAGCAATTTTTATTTTTTGTTTGAAGTACCGACTGTAATCGGTGGGTAGTAAGTAAGGTTTGTCATCATCCATCTTCAATCTATTATTTTATTTTCTTAAATATTTTTAAACCCAATGAGTTAAGCATGCGCTCGTTGATATACACATGGACACAGGAGATTGAAATAATTTTTAATTAATAATTAACAACATTTTAGACTAATAGTAGAAAAACAAAAGGAAATAAATAACAACATTTTGGGTGGGGTATGACATGAAGGGATTGCATGGTCAATGCATAATGACGTAATGATGGATGGTGATAACACGGATGCTTAATCTCATGATCGGACGGTCAACGGTTAATTCTAATAAGAATTATTAGAATTAACGGTTAATTCTAATAATTAACCGTTAATTCACCTACAGTGTAAATATATATAAAATAATAGAAAATATAAGGTTTTGCATTCTATTTATATTTTTTCTAAATTATTCTAATAAGAATAAAATTTATAAATGGATAAAAGAGAATATAAAGAACTTTTGCAATCAAATAAAGGTGAAATAAATCACTAACATAAGTAAGTCAGTACATTTTCAATCCATCACAAACGGAGTGAGAAAATAGCAAGAGAGTTCCCAAACAAAATTGCAAAGTATCTATAATAGTATGGTTGGAGTAGTTTCACATAAGACAGTAAAACCCTAAATATTATAACTGCCACCAGAGATTGAAACTGCCATTCATAATTGCATCCGCTAAAAAACTGCGAATGGAAGTAACCGTTAATTGCATTTACCCGAGAATTGCAAACGAAAAAACCATGGACGAAAAAATGCAAAGCAGCAGCCAATATTATCAATCTCTCCATACAGGATCCAAGAGAAAGCAACCCCCTTGTGAAAACCCCTACAGAAAGAAAACAAAAACACAAAGAAGAGATGGTAAAATAAAAGAAAAAAAAGAACATAAGGGAGGAAGAACAGATGAGAAGAAGAAAGAAGAATGAAAAGAGTAGAGGAGGAAAGAAAGGAACAAATAAAGAAAAAAAAAAACGAAAAAAAGGAAGAAGAGAGTAATGGAAAGGGGACTCCCCAAAGGGAGCCACCCGAAAAGAAATCTCTAGGGTGGAAAACGAACAACGAACTGAGAGATTGAGAAAAAAACCTCCAGAGGAAATTTCTCTTGAAACAGAGAGAGAGGAAAAATCTTGCATTATCCACACTTAGGGTTCAATAGAGTTGAATTTATATTTATATCTTGGTTTGGTTTGATAAAAATATATTTTTATAATTTATATATATATATATATATATATATTTAATTAAATCAAGTTCATGAATTTTCAAGCTGAACTTTATATTCGTCAAGCTTGAGTTTAAACAATTAATCTAATTATGTCAAAACTCAAATACAAGCCTGAACTATTCAATTAGAGCTTGATGGTTTGACATATTGAGGCATATGAATTTATGACTGTGGAGAGAGAAAAGGAGAGAGTTGTTGCAAACTAATATGTATATATGTACTTTTTATTTTTTATGTAAGGTTTGTGTGATGTACGGAATTTGTTGTAAACTGATGTTTAAAACACATGATGACTGAAAATATAAAAAATAGAGACGACGGATCACAATAGAACGAAGGAGGTTTAAGTAATATGATGCATGGGATTTGTAAATTAGATTAATGAAGTAAATTAAGTAAATAAGCAATTGCAAGTTAATTAAGCTAATTGAGTGAATTCACCAATTAAGGTCCGTTTGATTCGTTGTTAGAATTAAAATCGGAATCGAAATGGTCTGTTTAGTTTAGACAACTGGGAATTTAATTTAAAATTAGTAGAAATGGAATTTCATTGCAGGGAAGAACAATGAATGACCATTTCCTCAAATTGAAGAATGTCATTCCAATAAAAACGGGAATAAGATTTCGATTCCGCCCAACCAAACGATTGGAATTGAAATAGCCTATTCCGATCTACGAAGCAAATGGACTCTTAATTAAGTAATTTAAGTATGAATATTTGTATTTTTCGGCAATCAAGAATATGTGAACAAGCAAAATCAATCTGATACGTACACCATGTTCGAAACAAGTAAGCGCATAGGAGCGACAAGCGTAGCTGGTAGCCCCCCTTCGTCTTGACACTTCAGCAACCACGTGTAAAATTTCCACATATTAACATTTGCCTCGAAAAGAAAAAAGAAAAAAAAAAAGAGCTGGTTAAAATTTTGGTTTTGATAATCCGTTACTGGTACGGAACTGGAGTGGATGAGTGATTGGGTTTGGTCAAAGCCAGAGTTGAACGCCGCCGTGACGACATATGAAGAAGGACCGTTGAAATGGTCTCCGACTCGGAATCTCATTCTCGCCGCCCCAGTCAATACTCGCTACTCGCCCACAAACATGAAACGCCATGAATGGATGATCTATTTCTTACGTCACTTCTTGTACTTCCTTCCACGTTGGACCCACACCTTCGGGATAATGGACCCGCACAAAGAAGTACGTAGTGCGTATTCTGTGGCTATAGTCGTCGAGACCGGATCTACTACTCCTCACAGGGCGCTTCACACGTTCCATAGTCGTTCTTTTGACTCTTTTCCATTCTACAATTTCCCTTTGTTTTTGTCCTTACCCTCTTGCCTCTCTGCTCCTTCGTCTTTTGTAATTCGCGAGATCTTGGTCTGGTCCTTACCCCTTTTGTCGGCCTTGCTACGTTTTCTTCTCTCTTCTCTCCTTTTTCTGGGATGGAGATTACGAAGAAATGACAAGAGGGACCTTAATTAGAGTAGTTATCAACACTCCTTTGAATATAATTATTAATCAGAAAAAAATAATAAAATAATGTGGATAATGACGGAGGGCACCATCTGTGTCAGGAACAGTAAAGTAAAATCTTGCCCAGGCCAGCTTTAATAATATAGACTCTGATGCGGCACGATTCAGGCATTCCTAGCTGCCTATTGACTGGCTCCTTGCTGGAAACGGGTAACACCTAAGAAGATGGAAGAAAAATGATTCCCGAGAATTTACCCGGTAGGAATACTCCATTGTTTAAGTCAGAACGTAGGGGAAAGAGAAAAGAAGTGTGCGAAAGCTAAGAGTGTAGGTCGCGCTTTATCACAGTGCTCGAGAGATTAGCTCGCGAGCAAAGATGTATTCAGTTAAAGTATGAGAGTGCGAAAGTATTCAAAAGTCTAAAGATCATTTTCCCTTCTACCTCAAGGGCTTTTATAGGGGCGTTATAGTCAGACCGGGCATAACCGCCACTGAGCCCCTACCACAGCTGTTACCTGCCAGGGCTGCACAGGTGGCCGTTGCAACGTACTCCTTGCTCGGATGGGTGACACGTCTCCAAAGGGCAGGCACGCCTCTGCCTGCTGAGAGATGTGGGTACAGACTGTCGAAAGGATAGGGACTGTGTCGTTGATCAAGGGACGTGGTGCAGTTTGATTGGTACGGTCCGTCAAATAGAAGCTTCCTGAGAAACGCTCGCGCTGCTCACTTGCGAGCTACTTTGTAGCGAGCTTAGGAATACTTCAGGGTTACCCTTATTAGAATCAGTCTCTGGAATGAATTGTCTGCTTAGGGGCTTGAGCGAGCTAGTTTCCCTAGCTCGCAAGCTAAAGTAGCCTCGGAATATCCCCTTCGGGGTAGCTTGGAGAACTCGAAGCTCGTGTTGTAGCGAGCTCCCTCTTCAACGAGCTATGATATAGAGAACTGCTTTATAGGCTCGTTACTTAGCCGTTACTAGGCTATGATGCGGAGCTGTTGCTCGCATTGAGTCAGGTTCACGTGTCATCGTTTCGTGGGTCGGGCCAAATCATCCTCCATCAATTGCCCCCCACTCCTTGGGATGAGAGTGTTGCCTTAACGCATGTAGTTCACGAAGTATGATGGACTGATTTGACCGAAATTCAAACTTGATTGACTACTCACATTAAATGTGTTCACGGGAATCAGGAGATTTTCTAACTTTTCGAATTCTGAAAATGTGCTGTAGTGGCTCTTGACTCCGGATGTCGTGCAGCCATCATTACCTCAATCATGGGAGACGTGCAACCAATCGCTTTTCGATTTTCAGAAGGCGTGCGGTCAGTACACCTGCAAACTGTCGGATCTGCCTTAATCTGGGTCATTGAATCGGAGGCGTGGAAGCTATAAATAGAAGGGCCCTCTGGGTCTCATTTTCCCTCACGCCATCTTGTTGTTTTTGGATTCTGAGATCGTGCATCTGTCAAGTCTACTCGAGTTCCTCAGTTCACTTCGTCCCGTCCCTTTCGGTGAGTCTTGATTACTATCAGTCATGTCTGGGTACCCGTACTACACTTGTCATCGGGGCGGTGACCAGGATGATGATGCTCCCTTGAGCTGGGGGGGAGCTTGGGAATAGGCCCTGGGGGCCCGAGAGACCTCCAGTGATAGAGCCTCCACTTCCTTGGGAAGGGAGCCCGATACTTTCGGCCCTTCCTCCATGACAGAGGGGAGACTTAAGTCTCTAATTAGCTATTTCCACCTTCCCAGGGACCTCATCTACTATCTTCCCACTGGTAACTTTCCGTGGGAGCATGGTCCCAATGAGATAGTCATCTACCAGGAGTAGCTCGAGGCTGGCCTATGTCTCCCCCTGCATCCCTTGATAGTGGAGGTGCTAAACCACGTTAACGTCACCATCGATCAGCTTCATCCCAATGCCATTCGGAACATGGTTGGGACTATATCCTTGTGTTGTGAATACTGTCTTCCCTTGAACCTCGACATTTTTTCTACTATCTTTTGTATAAAGAATGCCATTCCCGGGGCTCCACCGGAGAGGCGTCTCTACTACTTCTCTCCCCGCTGTGGCTATAAGCTCTTATACGAGCTTCCCAATAAAATTCTCGCCTGGAAGCGGGATTATTTTTTGGTCCGCAACCTTGAGGGGTGACCCTTCCCTACTTCTTGGAGGGGTGCCATCCATGACTCCGGGGTCGAGCTAGACCCCGACACTCAAAAAATGATGTTGTCCTGGGCATCAGTTGGCTTCCTCTGTTTGGATTACTTGATCAAGGAGAAGCTCATGCAGGCCGGCCTGAGCCCGGGTAGGTTGCCTCTTTAGGTCGCGTAGCACCTTGTCACAATGTTGTATATATACGTGTACTTTGTTCTTACTGAACTTGACACTTTATGGTTTCTTCTTGGCAGCCATCATGTCTGGTGTTGATTCGCACCACCTTCTGTCAAGCAACCAGAGGCGCAAAGTAAAGAGGTCGCGCCCCGACCAGACTCCTCCTCCGGGGGTACTGAGTTCGGGTCTGCCAAGCCGGGCTTCACCTCTCCGCCGCCCGAAGTTCCGCCGCCTTCACCTGAAGGGGGTGCCGACAAGGTCTACCTCGAGGAGGGCGAACTTCCGCAGCAAGAGGTAGTCCCCCCGGGTCCCTCTCGGTCGTTTCCCTATCCATGGCTCCCAGTGGGGAATTGGGAGGGCGTAAACGACTTCATAGTGGCTCACAAGAGGAGTCAGAGAGTGATCTACAATGAGGAGGTCACTAAGTGGGGAGCAATGGAGCCTGGGGATCTTGCCGCACTCGCTGCTTCTCACTATATGGTGGTAAGTGGTCCTTCTATCTTTCTTTGTCCTCCTTTCCTTTTTTGTTGTATTTTGACTCTTGTCTCTCGTTGTCAGGTAAACACCGTCATACACACCATGGCCCTCCAGACGCACGTCCACTCCTGCAACGCTCATAACCAGAAGGTCAACATTCAGAAGCTTCAGGGCGAGCTCGACCAGACTCTAGGCGAGCTCCTTCACACTCACAAGGAGAGCGAGTCCCAAGAGCTGCTCGTCCGAGACCAGGAGGCGCAAATTGCTAGGCTTTCTAAAGAGAGTGTGCGTTACAGGGAGGAGTCATCAAGGGTGGCAGCGGAGAGGGAGCTCCTTCGCCAATAGGTTTAGGATTTGGAGTCCACTCTGTTGGATCGAACTCGGAATTTTGACAACATGGTGGAAGCCGAGCAAGAGAAGGCGGTCTGGGACTTCAAAGATTCCCAAGAATATCATGACCTCTAGGTAGAATATGGCTCGAGTTCGTACCGCTCTGGGTTTAAGCTCTGGTGGTTGGTCCAAAAGAAATTCTCCGGGCTCAACTTCGATGGCATCACCATGAAAGGTCTGTCTTCCAAGACGCAGACCAGGCGGAGGAAGAGGAGCCTGACTTTCCGGAGGACGAGGAAGAGGAGGTGGATCCCTGAGGCTTCGGTGGTGTTTGTCTAGACTTCTGGTGGCTCCCGGGTGCCATAAACCCGGTCTTGAAAAAATCTTTTGCTGGGCGGTTGTGCCCTCTCACCTTCTGTCAGACTTTCTCGAGCTATTTAGCTCAGTTATTGATTTGTCTTTTGCTATTTTTCTTTCGTGTATTTTTTTTTGAAGCAGTGATGAATTTTCCTTTTTGCCACAATGTTCTCATCATTTCAAGTAACTTAAAGCTACTTACTCGAAGTAGGATCCTTCAGCAATTGTTGTTTCGAGCCGTCTTTTGACATTTTAAGGCATCCCTATGGTGCCACGCATGCCCGAGCTACTTGTTTATTGTGTCGAGATCGTGTTAGCCCGGCATTTTGGCCCTTAGGCTTTGAGAGTGACTCGTGGTCTACTTAGTAGTTCGCCCGTGCCATAGAGGCGACTGGGTCTTATTGCACCGAGATCATGTTAGCTTGGCATTTTGGCCCTTAGGCTTTGAGAGTGACTCGTGGTCTACCTAGTCATTACAGGTAATATTGTCTTAAGTTGACAATATTCCATCCCCGAGGTACTTGTTTCCCTTCGAGGGTCTCGAGCTCGTATGTTCCTTCTCCGAGAACTCGTTTAACTCGGTAAGGCCCTTCCCAATTTGGTCCGAGCTTGCCAACGCCAAGTTTGGGTACCATAACTTTCCGAAGGACTAGGTCGCCAACGCGGAAGTTCCGCTTCTTGACCCTGGAATTGTAGTATCGGACTACTCTTTGTTGGTAAGCTACAGTTCTGATATATGCGAGGTCCCTTACTTCGTCGAGCAGGTCGAGGTTGGTACGTAGCTCGTCTTCATTTGCCTTGTCATCGTATGTTTCCAGTCGAAACGAGGGAATCTCAATCTCGACTGGGATGACTGCTTCGGTGCCATGGGTGAGGTTGAAGGGAGTTTCTCCCGTGGCAGTCTTTTCTGTAGTTCAGTAGGCCCATAAAACGCTGGGTAGTTCGTCTGCCCATTGTCCTTTAGCTCGATCTAGGCGTGCTTTCAGTCCACGAAGGATAGCTCTGTTTGTAACCTCTGCTTGTCCGTTTGCTTAAGGGTGTGCAACCGAAGTGAAATTCTATCGTATTCCCATATCTTGACACCAGTTCTAGAATTTTACATCTTTGAACTGCTTGCCGTTGTTAGAGATTAACACTCGAGGTAAACCAAAGCGGCACACTATGTTCTTCCAAAAAGAAGTTCTAGACGTTTCGGGTTGTAATCGTTAAAAGGGGTTCAGCTTCTACCCACTTAGTGAAATAATCTACCGCTACCACTAAGACCTCTGGCCTGTCACTGGTGGGAACGACCCAAGTTTGTCGATACCCCATTGTGTGAAAGGCCACGAGCTGGTGAGGTATTTGAGGTCAGTAGTGGGCTGATGATGGATGTTGGCGTACTTTTGGCATTTGTCACACTTTTTGACGAACTCAACAGCGTCCGCTTTGATCGTTGCCCAGTAGTACCCCTGTCGTAGTGCTTTTTGGGCAAGGGCCTTGCCCCCCAAGTGTCCGTCGCACAAGCCTTCATGAGTGTCGCGGAGTACAAGATCGGCTTCGGAAGGTCGCAGGCAGCACAAGTAGGGGAGCATATAGGATCTTCAGTACAACCGTCCATCTATTATGACGTATTTGGCCGCCTGACGCTCTACCCTTCTGACGGCATTGCAGTCTGCGGGGAGGGTCCCATGTAGCGGGAAGCTCGCGAGCGGGTTAGTCTAGCTCGACTCTGCCTGAACGATGGGAGCGACCTCCTCTACCCCCCGAGAATGCTAGGCCGAGACAGGTCCTCTATGTACACGGTCCTCATGGTGATGTCACTGGTGCTGGCTAACCGGGACAGAGCATCGGCCTCAGCGTTCTCCAACCTCGGGATTTTTCCTGATGAAGTGTGACTGGAAGTTGAGTAGAGCCTCTCTTACTTTCGCTAAGTAGGCAATATGGTTGGTTCGCGAGCTTCGTAATCTTCTGTGACTTGGTTGACTACGAGCTTGGAATCGCTGCAGGTGACGATATGCTTGGCTTTTACTTCTCTGGGTAAAGCTAACCCGGCTATCAATGCTTTGTACTCTGCTTCATTGTTGGATGCTGCGAACTCGAAGCATAGTGCGTACTCCAGTTTTGTGCCACTTGGGCCGTGTAGGACAATTCTGGCTCCGCTGCCCTACTGGTTTGAGGAGCCATCTACGTGAAGGATCCAGGGCTCCTCATCCCAGTTTGCACTTGGCCTAACTAGGAGAGATGCCATACTGGCTGCTACCTCATGGGGCTCAGACTCGGCTGGCCTGGGAGTTTTGGGCTCGCCTGAACTGAGGTCTTCATGCTCAACCGGCCTGGGGACTTTGGAGTTGAAAGTGCACTCTGCAATGAAATCTGCTAAGGCTTGGGCCTTAATAGCAGTTCGCGGCTTGAATTGGAGGTTATACTCACTGAGCTCAATGACCCACTTTGTTAGTCGACCAGAGACCTCAGGCTTAAGTAAGACTTGCCTTAGAGGTTTGTTGGTGAGGACGATAGCAGTATGAGCTTGGAAGTACGGGCGGAGCTTTTGAGCTATGATGACCAGTGCGTAGGCTAGCTTCTCTATCTTTGGGTATCTCGTCTCTACTCCCTGTAATACTTTACTAACATAGTAGATGGATCGTTGGACACGGTCTACTTCCTTTATCAGTACCGAGCTGATCACTTCGTCACTTATCGAGAGGTACAGCTCTAAAACATCGCCCTCCTCGGATTGGGCTCAGGGCGGCTATGCGACCATTCAACCTCTGAACCTCCTTCAATTTCTGGGGTGATCTCATATCTAGAATAGCCTTAATTTTATCCGGATTGGCCTCAGTGCCACGCTGGTTGACAATGTACCCTAGGAATTTGCCCGAGGTAACATCGAAGGCACACTTGTTTGGATTTAACTTCGTATTAAATTGTCACGGAATTTGAAAGACAAAATGTAAGTCTTGTATTAATTCATGTGAGAATTGGGTTTTGATGACCATGTCATCTACATAGTACTCTATTTTTCTGCCAACTAATGGCTCAAATAGTTTATTTACAAGCCTTTGAAAGGTTGCCCCAGCATTTTTCAATACAAAGGGCATAACCTTGTAATAATACAGACCAAACTCTGTTATAAAGGTAGTCTTTTCTTCGTTCGCCAGGTCCATCCTGATCTGGTTATAGCCTGAATAGGCATCTAAGAAACTCAGCAACTCGTGCCCCAAAGTCGCATCCACTAAGCGGTCGATTCTAGGAAGGGGGAAGTAGTCTTTTGGGCAAGCTCGGTTCAGGTCGGTATAGTCGACGCACATGCACCACTTGCCGTTAGTCTTTTTTACTAGAACGGGGTTGGCTACCCAGCTCGGGTAATGGACTTCTCTTATGAAGTCAGCTGCAAGGAGCTTCCCGACCTCCTCGTCAATTACTTTCCATCGCTTTGGGGCTAGGTTGCGTTTCTTCTGTCTAACAGGCCTAACTACAGG
This sequence comes from Nelumbo lutea, assembly GCF_056320005.1. Lineage (NCBI taxonomy): Eukaryota > Viridiplantae > Streptophyta > Magnoliopsida > Proteales > Nelumbonaceae > Nelumbo > Nelumbo lutea. The sequence goes on along the minus strand of NC_142689.1, from coordinate 36,124,690 downwards.
ATCAGTATTGAGTTTGTGAGTTATGAGATTAGGGTTTATGCCGGGCATCTCTACTGCAAACCATGCAAAAACATCTAAATTTTGAAATAGGAAACTTACTAGTTCGGATCGCAAGGGCTCCTGGACTGAAACTCCGATCTTAAGTGTTCGAGCTGGGTCTTCCGCTAAAGCTGGAATAGCAACTGTTTCTTCCGTGGGTGCAACTTGTTTTTCGCCTTCCTCCGTAGGTCATTCCAGTTCGAGATTGTCAGCCACCTTGGTCTTTCACTTGAGGGCAGCGGCATAGCACTTGCGAGACTCAAGTTGCTCGCCCCGCGCTACCCCCACTCCAAAGTCTATAGGGAACTTCATTGCCAAATAATAAGTGGAAACCACTGCCCGTAGGGCATGGGTGATCGGCCGGCCTATTATGGCATTGTACGGGGAGGGGGTCGTGACCACTAAGAAGTCATGGTTGAGCCTTACTACGCTGGGCCATGTGCCAACTTCCACAGGTACTGTTATTTTCCCCAAGGGCCTCACTTCTTCTCCGCTAAAGCCTACCAAGGGAGTATTCGCGGGCCTTAAGTCACTTCTCTGCAGCTGAAGCTGGTCGAACACGGCTTTGAAGAGGATATCCATCGAGCTACCTGAGTCAACGAGGACTCGCCTGACCTCGAAATCATTGATCCTTAATTTTATGACAAGCGCATCGTCGTGAGGGTAGTGGACCCCACGCGCATCGTCCTCCATGAAGAAGATCGGTTCCTCTGTCTTCGACTGCTTTGAAGGATTCTGTTCTTCTCTAGCAGCTTCACGAACTGATGTTCGAGCTGCCATCGAGGTACAACCCGCAACGATCGAGCCTCCAACTATCATGTGGATGGTGCCCCGAACTGCCCTCTCTTTCGGGGGCTGCCTCTGTGACTGCTTTGTCGGCTTGTTGCTAGACTCGGGAACATCCTTACCGTGCTCCCCTTGCCGACCTGCTTTATTATTATTATTATTATTATTATTATTATTATTATTATTATTATTATTATTATTATTATTATTATTACTTTGTACAAAATTCCTTAGATATCCGCGATGAATGAGTTCCTTTATCTCCTCGCGGACATTCTTATAGTTCTTGGTACTATGACCGTGGTCTCTGTGAAAGCTGCAATATAAATTTTTATTCCTTTCATTAGGATTCCCCCTCAGGCGGGGTGGCCACTTCATGTATGGGGCATCCTTGATTGCCATTAGGATTTTGGCCCGCTTAGCATTCAGTGGGGTGTAGTCCGTTCGGTCCGCTATAGGGGCTCGGAATGGCTGACTCAGCTTTGCCCCCCAAACTAAGTCCTTCTTCTTTCGGCTGTCTCCTTGGCTGGAAGGTTCCCCTTCTCTCTTTTTCTTTTCGGGCGCGCTTTCGCCCTTTTGGTTGATCTCCTCTTCTATGGCTATGAACCTGTCTACAAGCTTGAGGAATTCAGTTATGGTCGCCAGTTGGTTGACAACCATGTGCCACTTGAATTCCTTGTGCGTCACGCCCTTCTTGGCTGCTGTTAGGCGCACTGCGGGGTCTAGGCGTGGTATCTGCATGCATGCATGCATCATTGAACCGCTTGATGTAGCTTCAGATGGACTCTCCCTCTCTCTGAACTATATTGAGAAGGCTTTCCTCAGTTCGCGGACACCGCTTACTGGTGACGAAGTGGGACGTGAAGGCTTGCACGAACTGTGTCCAACTTCTTATCGATTCGGGTGCAAGGTTCCGATACCATGTGTGGGCCACTCCTTTGAAAGTGGTGGAGAAGGCCACGCACATGCAAGACTCACTGGCCCTTGCCAGGTGCATCTGTGACTGGAAAGCGTCTACATGATCATTCGGGTCAAACAACCTGTCATACTTATCGAGAGGGGGGAGCTTGAAGTCCTTGGGCATTGGAACGACTAGGAGCTCGGGAGACAGGGGGATGGGACAGAAAGGAGATGAGCTTTTACTTTGCCCGAGCTTACCTCTTCTCTGCCTCTGAGCTCGGGCAGGTTGTAGGTGGCAGTTCGATGAGCTCGGCGGTGGTGTCTTTGCTTCTTGGCGGGCTCCGCGTTGGTGCTGCTCGCCTCCGTACTATCAGGGATAGTTTTCGCAGGAAGCGACTCGGATTGCTGGTGATGGCTACGGACGGAGGGGTCCTGCTTAGAGTCTGCAGTCAGGATCTCGAACCGGTTCTCTAGAAGTGGGGCTTTGAACTTCGATTGCTGGGGTGACGTAGGCCTGACAAGTTGGGATCCTCTTGACATGACTGCCCGCAGCGAAACCGGAGTGGTTGGTCTTTCTTTCCTGCAGCGGGAAGAGGCTTGGCTCTTAGGGGGGTTCTGGGAAGCCTCTTCTTGGCGAGAAGGGCGCTCATTCTGGCGATGAGGCCTAGTTTGTTGCGAGGCCGGGTGCCGAGGAGGGAGTTGAGGCTGAGGTAGCTGAGGAAACTGCTGCTAATAGTCATATTGAGAGACTTGGTGCAGCACCTACTGCTGGTAGAGCTGGAATTGCTGAAACTGCTGCATCTGGGCTTGCATGGCCCGCATGGACTGCGCCAGGTTGTCGAGTTGGCTCTGGCTTGTTGTTGAAGGGACGATGGAAGGCTCAGTGAAGGTTGTCCCAACTGAAAATGGTAGGGGGACACTCAAGGGTGCCGTTACTTGCGTTCAGGTTGGGGACCCCATCCGCGAAGAGGGGAATAGTGAACTGCCCAATGCAAATCACAGGAACCTGGAGTTGTTCCCCGGCGATGTCCATCTCCATGCTGCGTCGGGCGTTGCTTGAAGAAGCCATGGGTGCTAAATCTTAAAAAGGGAGTTGCAGAAACTAAGGGGAGGCTTTTTAAATCGCTCCCATAGATGGCACCAAATGATGTGGCACGATCTGGGCACTCCTAGCTGCCTGCTGACTGGCTCCTTGTTGGCAACGGGTGGCACCTGAGAAGATGGAAAAGAATTATTCCCGGGAGTTTACATGATAGGAATACTCTGATGCTTAAGTCAAAACGCAGGGGAAAGAGAAAAGAAGTGTGCGAAAGCTAAGAGTGTAGGTCGCGCTTTATCATCGTGCTCGAGAGATTAGCTTGCGAGCAAAGATGTATTCAATTAGAGTATGAGAGTGCAAAAGTATTCAAAAGTTTAAAGATCCTTTTCCCTTCTGCCTCAAGGGCTTTTATAGGGGTGTTCTAGTCAGACCGGGCGTAATCGCCACTGAGCCCCTGCCACAGCCGTTACCTGCCAGGGCTGCGCAGGTGGCCATTGCAATATACTCCTTGCTCGGATGGGTGACACGTCTCCAAAGGGCAAGCACGCCTCCGCTTGCTGAGAGACGTGGGTACAGACTGTCGAAAGGACAGAGACTGCGCTGTTGATCAAGGGACGTGGTGCAATCTGATTGGTATAGTCCGTCAGATAGAAGTTTCCTGAGAAACGCTCGCGCTGCTCGCTTGCGAGTTACTTTGTAGCGAGCTTAGGAATACTTTAGGGTTACCCTTATTAGAATCGGTCTCTGGAATGACTTGTCTGCTTAAGGACTTGAGCGAGCTAGTTTCTCTAGCTCGCGAGCTAAGGTAGCCTCGGAATATCCCTTTCGGGGTTTAGTTCGGGGAACCCGAAGCTCGTGTTGTAGCGAGCTCCCTCTTCAACGAGCTATGATATAGCGAACTGCTTTATAGGCTCGTTACTTAACCGTTACCAGACTATGATGCTGAGCTGTTGCTCGCGTTGAATCAGGTCCACATGTCATCGTTTCGTAGGTCGGGCCAAATCATCCTCCATCAGACTCCATTGTCCAACATAAACCGACTGATGCATGTTCCTTCAAGTTGATGGTCACTCATATCCGGCACGTGAGCCATATATATAAATTATAAGACAAATTAAAATGGGGTCTCCTTATGTTAGGTTGTATTTAGCATTTCTTAATTTAAGGATTTATCTTTTTTTTTGCAATTAAAAATTCTTCAAATTATTTTATTAACCACCCGACGACCCATCATTTGTAGGGTTTTTGGGGTTGGAACAACAACTGTATATGTTACTCTATACAACACGGAAAAACCAGAATGAAGTTTTCTTGTGTAAATGTCAATCTCCATTGGATACCACCCAAACCGACAACCAATAAGAAGTCGTCAAGCTAGGGAAAAGTGGTCGAATGGACCTAGCCAAGCTTACCTAAGCCCATTTGACCTGACCCGTTGGCCGAGCTAAACTGACTACCAAATTTCAATAGCAATTGGTAACCAATTAACTTGGCCGAATGGATCTAATTGACCAAGCCGACCTGATACCAGCTCATAACACATACAATATTTGGTCAACCAAGAAAGCAATATGTGAACATCCATCAAAATGCCACCACATTCAAAATAGGTTAACTACTTGCCACATGTACATATAACGTGTCAACCTAAGGTGTAATAAGTGAACCGAGTGTGTGATATGTTTATTCTTGAATGAAACTCCTCTTCCCATAATAGGTGAGTCTCTCATTTGTTTCAAGACGTTATATTAGATAGTATAGACAAGATACACATCAAACACCTTGGCACATCTCACCTCATATCATGTCTAAGCATGCCCCCAAGATCTGATGTTCCTTTATCATAAAAGATAATAAACCCTCTAGTAACCTTTCTGTGGGGATGGTTTATTTCCTCAACTTACCAACAGATAATGACCAAGGACATGAATAGGGGTATCTCACCAATCACCATGTGTGTGTTAGGGAAATGTCTACTGGGCCCCAGCCCAACAAACTTTTGGCACATCCAACCTCTTATATCATATTTAGATCAAGAATTAATAGTCACTGTTTGTTGGACAACCCTGATCTGTTTCTGATATAAAACAGTTTCTGAGGTGGCACTCGTTGAATGGTGGATTCTGATTCCCATGCATGTGAACCATGCGATGGAATCTCTTCCGGTAGATGAGGATGATGCTTACAATCTACCAATATTTAAATATGAATAAATATCTTGTCCAGATTCCGGAATACAAACTTAATTTAATTTAATATTACCCCATCTTTTGTAATTTATCAGCCAAGTTGTGTATTGCTTTTGACATTCTCGGTATGTGAATTACAAATCTATCCAATTGGAAATACGCTAGATCGGGTCGGGTAGGGAAGTTGGTGCCACAACCCACATAAACGCTCCTAACTGACTTGGAAAGGAAGTGGCAGACTGGCAGGTAAGGTGTGGATAAATTGGACGGAGAAGTACGGACAGGTTCAATGAAGATTTTTGATTTCCACTAGATAGATATAAATATTCAAAATGTCAAAAAACTTCACTCTATACATTAATGTCCGTTCGTGATTTGGCATCAATTCTAAGTTAGCACCTACTCCAACTGTACTTTAGGCTTAAAAATTCCCATCCTGGGCTGAATTTTAGATGGGTCACTCTTAAAAGATATTAAATTTGTGTTCCACATAGGGGTGGATTTGAGTCGAGCTGAACTGAGTCGAGTCGAATACTTGGTTATTCGAGCTTGGCTTACTAAAACTGTGTTAGGCTCGAGGTTGAGCTCAAGTTCAATTCGAGCTAGAAACTTGGCTCGAGCTTGGCTCGGTTCAAAACTCGCAAGTTCGAGCTCAACTACAAGCCAAGTTTTTTTTTTCTAAAAATAAAAATATACATATAAAATATATTTCTATTTTACATGTAAAAACTAAGAATTATAAAAATTATTTTTTATTATTATACATATAAAAAATGAAAAATGCACATAAAAAATGTTTTTATTGTACATACAAAAAAATAAGAATTATAAAAATTATTTACTATTATATATAAAAAATATAATATTATTATATAAAATAAAATTATTTATTATTTATATTTATATGTATGTATGTATGTATGTATGTATGTATATAATAAAAAGAGGCTCACGAGCCTAACGAGCCGAACTTCATTGGGCTCGAGGTCGACGCAATTAGAAAACAAGCCTATATATTAGGCTCGAGCTCGATTTAAACCAAGCCAAACTGAGCTTTTCACAAGCTCAACTCGAATAACTTGTGAGAAGCTTAGCTCGTAGCCACCCCTATAGGGCACATACATGAATTCCTCTCAAAACAAAGTGGTCAAGAAATTTTCTCCTTTTTTTGAATTTTTTATTTTTTTATTCTATGTCATTTTTGAAACAACCAATGAGATACACTTTCCCAATAACCTAAATAAGCTCTTTTCCTAAAATACCTCCCTCACTTTCTCCAAATTTATCTCTAATGACTCCGGATTTCCTGCCCATGATAACTCTACCCACGCCTATCCACAATACACTACCCCCGTGAATTGGGAACATCTCCCCTTCATAATAGTATGCAGAGGATGAGATATTCTCCATGTGTAACTGCGATAAATGTGGGCAGGAGATTCGAACTCATCTTTAATTCCTATTTATCTCCAAAATCATCTCAAATTTAGTTGGGAGTTTCTCTCCTAAATTATATCTAATTCCTATTTATCCTCTCCCCTACTTTTTATCTATATCTATCTAAAGAAAGTTTGGATTAAAAAATTTAAGAATTATTTACATATTCTAATAAAGTTATATAACAACTTTAAAATATTTATTAAAAACACAAAAAATAATTTTATATTTTTACAAAATACATCACAAAATTATGTAATAACAATTTAAATTATTTTTTTGGGATTATCAATTTAAATGCTTTTTAATTATTTAATAATATATAATAGCTTTAAATAGATAAAATTAAAATAACAAAAAAAATATTTTATGGATTATTTAAATATTTATCATAACTAGATTTTAAATAGTTAAAATAACAAAATTATGTAATAAATTAAAAAAAATTCTTCAAAGTAGAAAAATAATTATAACCTAATATTTAAATTAATAATTACTTAATATATTATAAAATTAATAATAAAATTATGTAATATATATATAAACAAAGCGGTCAAGAAAGTTTCTCCTTTTTTTGAATTTTTTTTATTCCATGTCATTTCTGAAACAACCAATGAGATGCACTTTCTCAATCACCTAAATAATCTCTTCTCCTAAAATTTATTCTAAACTACCTCCCCCGCTTTCTCAAGAATTATATCTAATTTCTATTTATCTTCTAAGTTATCTCTAATTCCTATTTATCTCCAAAATTTTCTCTAATTCCTATTTATCATCTTCCCTACTTTTTATCTATATTTATCTAAAGAAAGTTTGGAATAAAAAATTTAAGAATTATTTAAATGTTCTAACAAAATTATATAATAAATTTAAATATTTATTAAAAACATAAAAAAAATAATTTTATATTCTTAAAAAATATATCACGAAATTATGTACTAACGATTTAAATTATTTTTTTCTGAATTATCAATTTAAATGTTTCAAATATATAATAATATTTAATAACTTTAAACAAATAAAATTCATATAACAAAAAACTTTTGAACATTTTGTAGTTATTTAAATATTTAAATAACTAGATATTTATCATCACTAGATTTTAAATATTTAAGATAAATAAATTTAAAAAAATTCTTTAAAGCAGAAAAATAATTATAGCATAATATTAAAATTAATAATAATTTAATATATTACAAAATTAATAATGAAATTATGTAATAATAGTATAAATTATGATTTTAGGGATAAATAAATTCAATAAATAATTAATATTTTAAAATTTAAATATTTTACATATTATTTAAGTGTTTAAATAACTGGGTATTTTAAATAACAAAATATTTAACATAACTAAATTTTAAATAGTTAAAATAAAGAAATTATGTAATAAATTTAAAAAAATCTGAAAAGTTGAAAAATAATTATAACATAATATTGGAATTAATAATAATTTAATATTTTCAAATAATATTGTAAATAACTAATTTCACTTATATCAAACAATAATTCGAGAAAATAACTTTTAAAAACATTAATATTTATTAATAATAATTTTAAACTCTTAACCTGTATTTATTATATAATTATATATACTAAAATCAATGTTTATTGTATTTTAGTAATTATTTATTATTTTTTGTGATAAATGTATTTTTAATGATTATGTATAAATTTATTTTGTTTTGTTCTTTAACAGAAAACTTTCAATTTTTTTTTAAACTACTATTATAGAATTATAAATTTTTTGTTATAAAGTTGGAGATTAAACTACTATTATTGAAATTTTTAAATTTAATTTGTTGTACTTATTGTATTTTTGTTATAAATTATTGATTAATATTTATTAGAGATTAAACTTTTATTTGAGATTATACTATTTATTGACTAAGTTAATATATTTTTAATACTTATTGTATTTTTTCATTATCAATATATTTTCAATAATTGTTATTTTTGCTATAAATTTTCAATAATTATTGGAGATTAAACTATTGTTATTTATTAGAGATGAAACTATTAATTTAGTTGGAATTCTGAGTGTTCATGAATAGGTTCAGTTCGGTCATAGGCTATTTGGCTAACCAAATTGATCTCGTCAGGTTGGGGAGTTGGTCAGCTGAAACCGACTGACCTTTTGTGAAAATTGACCCACTCAAGTTGTATTGGTTTGAATCGATTTTTTTTGTTTGGCTAGTCAGTTCAAAAGATTTAAACTTTAAAATTAAATTTAAATTTAAAGTTATAGTGCAATTATTAAAAAATAAATTTAAAAATTAGATTTATAATATAAAACATTTTAGACTATGAAAATTGAGAAATTTCCCACATTTCCATGTTAAAAAATATATTTAAAAAATAAAATATTAATATATATCCATGGTTAGGTCGTTCGATTTTGGTTGGTTTACAAATGGGCAAAGGGAAATTGATCCAACTTGGTCCAATTGGAAAATTTTTGAACCAAAGCCGGCGTAAAATACAAGAGAATCGGCCAACTTGAGTCGAGTTGATCGGGTTGGTCGGTTTCATCAATTTGATGAATAAATTTAACTGAAATTAATTATTGCTATTTTTGTATCATAAAAATTTATTAAAAGTAGTATATAAAATATGAATAATTATTAAATATTTAAAAAGTTAAAAATATTAAACAATTGTATACTCTTATGTGATTCTATTAGGGTCATTTATTAGAGCACATCTTATAATTTTACATATTTACTTAAACGTAACTTATAGTTTTCATTTTATTAAAACACCTCATATATTTTACAACGTATTTACTTAATCAACCTTTCATTAAGGATTGCCAATAGGCCCATGATTTTTTATTCTAAAAATACCCTTAACACTTTTTTTTTTGTACAGAAAATAAAATTAACCAAATATAGCTAATAGAATGGTTGTCTATGCCTTATAAAGGGTAAAAATGGTATTTCTATTTTTATTTTCTTTTGATTAAATTTAATTAAATGAACATTATGATCAAAACTGTCATTTTCCACTATCGTCTAATAGAAGATTGATTAAATTCATTGCAAATTATAAGTGATGTTTTAGTAAAATTTTAACTCTCAGATAGATTTTAATAAATCCTTAAAACTATAAGAGGTATTTTAGTAAATAACCCTTTGTATTATTTAGTTTTTACTTAATAAAATCCGTACATCGCACGAACCCGCTAAAAAAATGCACATATGCCTAAAATACACGATGCATACGTGCAAACATCGATGACATTTAAATTATTACAAATAGTAACCAGGTTAATAAAAGGATTTGCGAATTAAGTATCCGTGGCCTAATGGATAAGGTGTCTGACTTCTAATGAGGCGATTGTGGGTTCGAGTCCCCTCGGGTATGATTTTCATTTCATTTCGTCCAATCAGGTTATGCTTGAGGATGCTGGATGCTCCACCTTTTACCTCTCCCAGAAGTGCTTCCTTCAAAAAGAGAATCATTTACACAATAAACCAAGTAAGAAAGTTGCACAAGAATATAAAAGAGCTACTAGCAGTTACTAGTCATAACTGCAATCCTTTTTCTGTGTGGCAACTTTTGTTCTAATTTCTAACATCAAGCACCAAATCACTATAGTACTTTTTTGTTTTCTACTTATACTGTTTACCACTCTCTAATTAATACACACCATTTGAATGTACACCGGCTGCCATGTCTGCATCATTATAGAAGAGAAGGGAAGATGAAAAAGAAAAGGGTGAGATCAAGGGGGATTCTCTTTATTGCCCTTGAGTTTAGTTTTCTTTTATTAGTAACCCAAGAACAACTAACCAATGACCGACTAGAGACATTAATGCCCACAGAGAACCTGAAAGACAGACATAAGACATAGCAGAGGACTAGTGTACCATCAGAGACCTCAATGGGACACTCACTTGTGCCGAATCATGCGTCAATGGATTTATGTATTAAAAACATTTAATCCAATAGCAACTGTCATAAGATGGGACTATCTATTTGTTTGGTTCCGTGGGAATTAATTGTTTTAAATGTTTATTTTAACAATGTTATTTTAAGGCTGTGTTTGGTTTGAAGGAAAAAAATAGGAAAAGGAATTGAAAGGTAGGGAAATTTTTACAACCTTTGTATAAGTTTCTTTACCTTTTCCTTCAAACCAGACATAGTCTAAACGTTGTTTTTTGCTTTTATTATTTGATTGACATAATTTTAAATGTTTTTTTACTTTTCAGTTCAGATTAGCACTCCATAAAATATGTCATATACGCATTTCATTTCATTTCAAAAAATGCATGTATTACGAAAAACAAAAATTTATCGTTTTTCCAAATGTATCGAAACATTAACATTTTTTTTAGTATTTATTTGATAAAAAGTAATTTCATGTTTAATAAACACAAACCTCCATATATAATGCTGATGTAGTGACATTTTTTTCATAAATGCAAATGAAACCAAACATCCCCTATACCATACGATTAAGTTATCTCCAATCATCATAGTACCGAATAACCTCTCAGTTGTTGCCCTACATTTACTTGCATGGACGTGATATGACCTGACCCTAGTATGGTGTATGAGACAATAATGAAAATCCATTCGTCTGCACACTCCATATATGCTTGATTGGTCATGTAACGGTTCTAACGGCAATAACTACTGCAAAGGTTTTGGGGCAATGCAATCTTGAGATAGAAAGAGAAATCAATTTCAACAAAAAATCAATTGATGTGATCGATGTGTAGAATATATTGGAAACACTGTACTGGTGTATTAGGGGTCTCCATACCACGATTGCAGGAAATTCGAGCTCCTCTAGAAAAGCATGAGAGATGGAGTGAGTTCAAGTAGCCTCTATTGTCGACTTTCATATTATTACCTGATGCTATACGTTGTCGGTGGCAGGCCAGACGAAAATAAATACATTTGGAAATTTGGACCAATGAAGTGGGCGTTAGTTTGGATCATTTATTTATGTTCACGCTTTTGCTTTCAACCACGCCAATCGCCAATGCAATGAACAGACAGGTAGCAATACATTCCAAGAATAATCCCACCAATAAAACGTACAACTTTTTATGGGGGCATTTGTTTTCCAGTAAATGGGAGCGGGTATGTTGATGGGCCGGTCTCACAGAAGTAACATACTCACGTTTTGACTTTTCTATATATTGATTTTTCCATAAAAAAAAAAAAAAAACTTGAAATGGTTCATTCAAATTTTATACCTATTGATTTGAGTTTTATAAAGAGGGGAGGATATGTGGATACGATGTGACCAAGAGATAAAAATTCAGCCTAATATGACCAGTTTGCAATAGATCGAGTTTGGATATTTAACCATCTCGGGATAAAGTTATTTTGGAATAAGGTTACCTTGGGATGAGATCACCTCGATACAAAATCGCGACAGGATCACCTCGAGTCCAAGGCACCTCGACATTAAATCCAGTTCGGAACTATAAAGCATAAGCTCGGGGACACCGACTCAGACCACTATGTGATGATCCCGAAAATCCCTCCAATGGATTTCGAGCCTCACGGGATCACGCCATGTAACGGCAATCCTTATCTCCTCCCTACCCGGTTCGGGCGGAATTGATAAGCCTTATCAGTTGACAACATTATCCCCCAATTAACGCGGAAATGGATCCCATCGTGACGAAGATCCCAAAACCGATCCGCAAAACCCGCGAGGACTCAACTATATAAAGGCTCCACCCCCGATGGTTCAAGGTACACGTGATTTCTCTACTCTCTAGCTCTCTACATTCTCAAAGCTATCTTAGCTCGTAACAGTCTACTAACTTAAGCATCGGAGCGACCTTGCTAGGATAGCCATATTGGGTTCTCTGATCTTATTTTGCAGATCCACCTAGCTCGTTGTTCGACTGGAAACCCGATCATCCTCCAGCAGGGAGCAGTCAGATCGCGCTACATCAATTGGCACCGTTTGTGGGAAACACTACAAAAAGTCTTCTCCACACTCAACAACTAATCCAAATTCAATGGCATCCTCCAGTCACGCCGGACAAAGCACTGAAATGAACATCTCTAGAGGGCAACCTCGACTTCCGACAGTCTGCATCGGTCTGTTCACCATACCGCTCACTGTGGCTGGGGTTCCAATACGGACCATGTCGCAAGTTTCTACGTAGGTGAACGCACCACTCCCTCCTGTAGTTGGCGCAACATTCACTTAACCATCTATGGTTCCCCTTGGAGTCGGGCAGTCCCAGTTCGATGACCTAGTACGCTGCGTGCAGGCCATTCAGGTCCAAATGCAACAAGTCCAACAATTTCAGCAATACCAGCAACAAGTCTTCTACCAGTTCTACCAACAGTAGTTCCCTCCATTGCAGCAAAGCCAGCAGTTGGTTCTACCCCGACATCCAGCAATTCAGCAAAACATGCCTCGTGCATAGAACACTCGATCTCCCCACCGAGGTGAGGAGACTTCCCAGGTTCCACTTCCTCTCGAGAGCCAAGTCTCACCTCACGGTAGGAGAGACAGGCAGGTCACTCTGTCCGCTTCACAGGGCAACATCAAAAACAGGTCTGGAGACACTTAGCTCGCTAGGGCCAATCTTCCTCGGCGATCGCATCAAGAAGATTCACTTGCAGGTAACCAGTTCGAGGTTCTAGTCGCGAACTCAAGGCAAGGCCCTTCCATCCATGGTAGTCAGGCTCAACATCCAGAGAACCAAGAGCCACCTCGCGCCAAAACAGTACCGGACCACACAGAGGTTAGTAGCACCAATGCGGAGCCGACAAAGAAGCAGCAGCGAAGGCGTCGCAAAGCACGCCGAACCTTAGCTCAGAACAGCCAGCTCGCAAGGCCCAACCAGCAGGAACAAGTAAAAGGTAAAGAGGAGGTGAGCTCAACAGCCACAAAGACCGCTCCTCTCCTCTCCGGGTCGTCCCCTTTGTCCTCCGAGCTATTGGCGACCTCGATGCCCAAGGGCTTCAAAATGCCACCCCTCGACAAGTATGATGGATCTTTTGATCCTAACGACCATGTAGACTCCCTTCAGTACCAGATGCACCTAGCTGGGGCTGACGAGTCCTGCATGTGCGTGGATTTCTCCACCACATTTAAAGGAGTAGCTCGCACATGGTACCGGAACCTCACGCCAGGAACAATCAAGAGTTGGGCGTAGTTCGTGGAGTTGTTCACCTCGCACTTCATCACTAGCAAGAAGTGCCCGAGGTCCCAAGAAAGCCTCCTCAATGTAGTCCAAAGAGAAGGGGAGTCCATCAGAAGCTATATTAAGCGCTTCATGGCACTTGCTTGTAGATCCTTGATCTAGATCCAATGGTGAGGCTCATGACAGCGAAGAAGGGTATAACTCACATGGAGTTCAAGTGGCACGTGGTGGCCAATAAGCCAAAAGACATCACAAAATTCCTCAAGCTCACTGATCAGTTCATTGGGACCGAGGAAGAGATGAATCAGAGGACTGATAATCCAACAAAAAAGAGAAAAAGAGAAGGTGACAACACAGGTAATGACGGGAACAAGAGAAGAAAGAGCAAGTCCTCGAACAAGGGAGGAAACAAGTCTGGGAGACTATCTCCTTCGCGATCTCACAAGTCGGGTCAGCATTCTAGAACTCCGCTTGTTGAAAGGATGAGTTATACACCCCTCAACGCGAAGCGAGGAGAAATCCTGATAGTAATCAAAGACTCCTCCTACGTGAAGTGGCCACCTCGATTTAGGGGAGATCCCGCCACCAAGAACAGGAATGTTTATTGTCACTTCCACAAAGACCATGACCACAGTACAGAGAACTATAGGAACCTCCGAGACGAGATCGAGGAGCTCATCCATCGCGAGTATCTTAAAAACTTTATACAAAGAGAAGACAAAAACCAAGTAGACTGCCAAACAGACCAGCAAGGGGACCAGAGGAGAAACGCTCCTGAGTCCAGCAGTAGATAGAGTGAGCAGTTGCCATGGCAGTTGCTCGAAGAAAGGCCAATCCACGGAGTAATCAATATGATTAGTGGTGGGTCCATCATTGCGGGCTGCACTTTGGCAGCAGGTTAAACTTTAGTTCACAAATTAAAAAATGAGGAGCAGAACCCGCCGAAGCGACCTAGGCTTGAAGACCCTATCTATTTCACGGAGGATGATGCACGCGGGATCCAATATCCTCACGATGAGCACACATTCTATTGCAAGGTTCGAGCACACATTCTTAGTGGTCGCAACTCCCTCCCGTACAATGCCATAATAGGTCGGCCCATTTCGCACGCGCTACGTGCGGTAGTATCCACCTACTACTTGGCAATGGAGTTCCCTACGAACTATAGAGTAGGGGTGGTGCGAGGTGACCAGCTCGAATCTTGCAAATGTTACATTGCCACCCTCAAGGGGAAAGCCAAGCTAGCGGCTGACGTCGAGCTCGGGTGACCTACGGAATATGCCGAGGAGCGAGCTACACCAACAGAGGAGACAATTCACATCTTGGTCTCAACAGATGATCTAGCTAAGACCCTCCAGATCGGCGCTTCGATCGAGGAACCACTTCGCTCTCAGTTGGTAAGTTTTTTATTTGAAAATTTAGATGTATTTGCATGGTCTATGACAGAAATGCCCAACATAGATTCTAAAGTCCTAACTCACAAATTAAATACTGATCACTTAGTCAGGCCCGTTAGACAGAAAAAATGCAACCTCACCCTAGAGTGCTGGAGGATAGTTGACGAAGAGGTCGGGAAGCTCTTAGCGGCGGACTTCATCAGGGAGGCCCATTACCCGAGCTGGGTAGCTAACCCAATTCTGGTAAAAAAGGCCAACGGTAAATGACGCATGTGTGTCGATTATACCGACCTGAGTAGAGTCTGCCCAAAGGACTGCTTCCCGCTGCCCAAGATCGACCGCCTAGTGGATGCGACCTCAGGGCATGAGTTGCTGACCTTTCTGGATGCATACTCGAGTTACAACCAGATTAGGATGGACCCTGCCGATGAGGAAAAAATGACCTTCATAACTGAGCTTGGATTGTACTACTATAAGGTTATGCCTTTCGAACTAAAAAATGCCGGGGCAACCTTTCAAAGACTTGTAAATAGGATTTTTGAGCCATTAATCAACAATAAAGTTGAATGCTATGTAGATGATATGGTCGTTAAGACCCAATTTTCAAATTTTTTATTGAACAACATGCAAAATGTTTTTGAAATTTTACGAAAATATAACATAAAGTTAAATCCCAACAAATGTGTTTTCGGCGTCACCTCGGGTAAATTCTTGGGCTACATAGTCAACCAACGTGGCATCGAAACCAACCCGGAAAAGATAAAGGCTATCTTAGATATGAGATCACCTTGCAAACTAAAAGAGGTTCAGAGGCTGAATGGCCACAAGTCGGCAGATCACTACCTACCTTTCTTTAAAGCTATAAAGAAAAGCAAAGACTTCGAGTGGACCGTGGAGTATTAACTCACCTTCGACAAGCTAAAAAAAATACCTAATTAGTATCCCGGTTCTGACCCGACCCAAGGAAGGGAATATTTTAAAGTTGTACCTCGCCACGAGTGACGAGGTGGTCAGCTCGATATTGATAAAAGAGGTAGATCAGGTCCAATGACCCATCTACTATGTTAGTAAGGTTTTGTAGGATGCTGAAACAAGGTATCCAGAGATCGAGAAACTGGCGTACGCACTAGTCATAGCAGCTCTGAAGCTTCGCCCATACTTCCAATCCCACACCATCGTTGTCCTCACCAACAAGCCTCTGAGGCAGATCCTGCTCAAGCCTGAGGTGTCCAACAGATTGACGAAATGGGCTATCAAACTTAGTGAGTACGACATCCGGTATAAACCTCGAACGGCAATTAAGGCCCAAGCCTTAGTCGATTTCGTGGCAGAATGTACATTCGGCACCGCAACCCCCAAGTTGGCCAAGCTTGAGCACACGAAGGAAACTTCAACCAGTGCGGCACCAATCCCAATTAGACCAAGCCTGGCCTACGATGAGGAGCCCTGGATCCTCCACGCTGATGGCTCGTCCAACCAACAAGGAAGCGGCACGGGCATAATTATGTATGGTCTAAGCGGGGTGAAGCTGGAATACACCCTCTGGTTCGGGTTCATAGCGTCTAACAACGAAGCAGAATACGAGGCATTAGTATCCAGACTCACTTTAGCGAAGGAAGTAAAGACTAAACATCTTATCATCTGCAACGACTCCCAGCTCGTGGTCAACCAAGTCAGCGGCGAGTATGAAGCCCGCAACCCCATAATGGCTACTTATTTAGCAAAGGCCAGAGAGGTTCTACGCGACTTCATATCTTATTTCATCAGGAAGATCCCAAGATCCGAGAAAGCTGAGGCTGACGCCTTGTCCCGGTTAGCTAGCACAAACAGCAACACCATGCGGACCGTGTACGTAGAGGACCTACCTTGGCCTAGCATATTCGGGGGGGCAAGAGAGGTCACTCCTGTAGCACAAGCAGAGCCGAACTGGATTAACCCACTCTCGAATTATCTACTTCACGGGACCCTCCCGATAGACCGCAATGCGGCCAGAAGGGTAGAGCGCCAGTCAGCTAAGTACGTCATTATAGACAAATAGTTGTACCGAACATCTTTTACGTTCCCCTACTTGCGCTGCTTGCGACCCTCAGAGATCAAGCTCGTTCTCTATGACACCCATGAGGGCTTGTGTGGAGGACACTTGGGGGCAGGGCTCTCGGCTAGAGGGTGCTACGACAAGGTTACTACTGGCCCACAATGAAGGCAGATGCACTCGAGCTCATCAAGAAGTGGGACAAGTGTCAGAGGCACGCCAACATCCACCATCGACCTGCTGCCGACCTCAAAAACCTCACTGGCTCGTGGCCCTTCACACAATGAAGAATCGACATTCTTGGCCCATTCCTGCTGGTGACAGGACAGAGGAGGTTTCTGGTGGTAGCAGTGGATTATTTCATGAAGTGGGTGGAAGAGGAACCCCTAACGAAATCACAGCTCGCAACATACAAAATTTCTTTTGGAGGAATATAGTATATCATTTCGGGCTACCTCGGGTACTCATCTCCGACAATGGAAAGCATTTCAAAGACATCAAGTTTCAGAATTGGTGCACCGAGATGGGAATACAGCAAAAACTTCACCTCGGTGGCACACCCTCAGGCAAATGGGCAAGCAGAAGTTACCAATAGAGCTATACCCCATGGACTGAAAGCTCGCTCAGCTCGAGCCAAAGGACTGTGGGTAGACGAATTGCCCAGGGTGCTATGGGCCTACCGGACTACCGTTAAGACCTCCACGAGTGAGACTCCCTTCAACCTCACTTACGGCATGAAAGCGGTGATCCCAACAGAGATCGAGGTGCCAATACTACGCTTAGAGGCCTACAACGAGGAGACAAACAATGATGAGCTTTGTACCAACCTTGACCTAGTGGAAGAAGTACGAGACCTAGCATACATCTGGACTGCAGCTTACCCGCAGAGAGTGGCTCGGTACTATAACGCCCAGGTCAAGAAGTGACACTTCCGTGTCGACAACCTGGTTCTTCGGAAGGTTATGGTACCTAAGCCTGGTGTCGGTAAGCTCGGACCGAACTGGGAAGGTTCATACCGAGTAAGATGGGTATTCGGGGAAGGTACGTACGAGCTTGAGACCTTGGAAGGAAAACAAGTACCTCAAGCGTGGAACATCAGCAACTTGATATGATACTACCTGTGATCGCCGAACTGGAGAGAGGACTACGAGTCACTCCCAGAAGCCTATGGGCCATGATGCCGAGCTAACACAAGAGCTCGGCACTATGATAAGTCCCAGTCACCTCTTTAGCATGGGCAGACAAGTCCCAGTCGCCTCCTCGCCATGGGCAGGCAAGTCCTAGTCGCCTCTTCGGCATAGGCAAATCACCCCTCATGCCTAAGGAATAGACAGTTCAGGTGTAAAGCCTATGACGTCTAGCCCAGTTCGACATATAATAATAGGTTGGACCCACTAGCTCTAAGGGACAACCGACATCTAAGCAAGTAGCTCATGCGTAGACAGGTCAGGGATATACCCTACAATGTTTGCTCACCTCGGCGTACATTATGCAAAGTTACCCCTACTAGTAGTCCACCTCGGCAGCTCGATAGTTCGGGGTAACCTCCACTTGGAAAAATTCTATTTTGGTTATCCCCACTTGTAGTCTAACTCGGTAGCTCGATAGTTCGGGGTAACCTACACACTTCTACTCCTACTTGGTTAGTTCGCCTGTTTGAGAGTTATTTGCATGGAATATTTTTGAACAAAAGAGAGTCAAAAAGTGTATTTCATTGATATAAGATTTCAATACATTAAAATAAAGAAAAAAGTTCACTATAGACCTTGTCCAAGGCTTTGGCAGGAGGGTCCATGCACTCATTAGCATCAGTCTCCTTGATGTCACCAAGCAGGTTGCTATTGCTTTCTGCCTCAGAATCTGGATCTTCAGCAGCTTTAGTAGCCATTTCCTCTGTGACCCTCGAAGTAGTAATGGCGCTAAGGTCGAGCTGAGGGAATTCACGTCAGGTCAGCCACCTACTAAGCTTGAAGCCCTTACGGTATCTTTCCGTTCCGACCTTGACCAGTTCCCTCCGGAACTCCTCCGAGGCCTTGTATTCTTGAATGGCCTTAACCTTTGGCTCCTCCACTGCTTGAAGGAGTATCTCAGTCCGCTCCTTTACGTGGGCTTCGAGGTTCTCCAAATCCCTCTTCAGTGCCACTTTCTACCTCGCGAGCTCCTCCTTCTCGGCTATCAGTAGAGTGATCAACTCCTTTTTAGTCCGTGCGTCTTTCTTCCACTGGTTAATTTCGTTTCGGGCCAGATTTAGCTCGGCGTGAGCCTCGCGAGATGAAGACTCAGCTGCAAGACCTCGCTTCTAGTACACCTCGGACTAGTACGTCAGAGCATGTATAGCAAAGTTCACCTACCAAGAGAAGAACACAAGACTTAGTACAAGAAAAGTTGAAGTACAAAATTGAAGAAGTCAAGATAGAACTTACCACCATGCAGTGGGTAGCCACTCGTGCTCCGAGCTGAGCGACCGGCATCTCGGCCCAGCTAGCGACCTCCTCGGCGTATACTGTATTTTGGCTCTTGAGGAGGCTATACCTCGGAGTCAGTATGTCTGAGTTGCTTCATCACTGCCTGAAGAAGCGGTAGCTGTAGGGGCAGGCTCTGAAGACGTTGCCTCCTAGGGCGCGCGGGGTGGGGAGACCTTCCTGGATTCCTCCTCGACCAGATCAACCACTGGAGGATGCTCGGTGGAGGGTTGTTTAGCTCTGGGACAATAACCCACGGAGACTCAATACGACTCTTTTGGAAGCTCGCTTCTTCTTTCCCTTCTTCATGCTACCAAGGATTTCGGTCATAGGGATCTTCATGGTTGCCGCAATAAAAGCAAACTATCAGAAACAACACCAAAATAAATTAAAGGCAACACAACAAGTAATGACCTACCAGGACTCAAACTTGCCTACACGAGCTTGTCTTCGGTCACCTAGTCCGCGAACTTGAGACCGAGCTCCGCCCAAGATCGGAGCACTTCCCTTGTCTTTAGGTCCAACCTGACACCGAAATCTTGAATGGCCGCCCTCCAATGGGTCGGGAAAGGCTATCTCTCAGTGCTATGGACCATAAAGTAGCCCCTTTTTCAGGCTGAGACCTTGTTTGGGAGCTCGTGCAAGAGTTTGTAGGCCGGACGAGGGCACTGGTAATAAGTTCGCCTGTGTTCGAGCAGAATGCAGGAGGAGTTCTTCTTTATTGATAGAATGGAAGAAAAGATATCAAGGTTAAGAGGAAGGTTATAGTCGTGGAAGATCGAGATGGTTCCTACTACATTACGGATAGATTTCAGGTGCAGCTCATCTATGGTAATGTTAAAAAGTTTTATAACTTCGACGATCAAGGGGTGAAGTGGAAGATGAAGACCAGCTGCAAGCTGCTCCTTGAAGATCACGATTTCATCATGATCGTGCTCCCAAGGAAAGTTACCAAGGGGAAGACTGTAGACAAAGTTGCTCGGAAGCTTATACCGAGCTACTAAGGACTGAAGCATGTCCGCCGTCATCGTCGATGGGCCAAAGTTATTTGGCTGCCAACCTCGATGCGAGGTGGATGCTAGACCACCTGAGGCCTCTCGCGCCTCCCTGGGTGATTCCACCTCAAGTGGATCACGGAACTCACCTTGACCCGAAGTAGCTTCTTCGATGTGGAGATCTACGACCTGAGCCGAGGTACCCACCTCGGCCCCAGCGGATTCACCACTCCCATCTAAAAGACTGTCAAAACTAAAGCTAGACATGGAAAAAACACATAATCAAAAAGGAGAGCTAGGGAAGACTCACCAAAGAGAGACCGAACTTTAGATATCGAGCTAAGGAACTTGAGTACGAGCTCAAACCGAAGGCTAGCGAATTTATGGCGAAGAAAATGAGTCTCGAGCCCCCTATTTATAGCCGTTGTATCCAAGAATCAATGATCGAGATCGAAGCAATCCAACAGCTCCTAGGAAAACCGGCTGCGTGACACCCGAGGTTGAAATCGGTTTAGCGCGTTTTTTGATGTCCGCGCATAGACTAGACGCGATCTGGGTTATTCTTGGTTGAGTCGGGTGGCCGAATAGGTCTGACCAGCGATTTGCCCGATAAGCCGCCTAGACCTCAGGCCAAATCCACTTGGACTCGTCATGAACTCCCCGCACCGGGTCGAGACCCCTGGCTTGGGGAGTGGGGGGCAATTGATGAAGGGTGATTTGGCCTGACCTAGTAAAGAGGGGACACGTGGACACGACCTGACCAAGAGATGACAACTCAGCCTGATATGATCAGTCTGCAACAGATCGACCTCGGATATTCAACCACCTCGGGGCAAGGTTACCTCGGGACAAGATCACCTCTGTACAAGATCGCGACAGGATCACCTTGATTCCAAGGCACCTCAACATTCAATCCAGTTCGGAACTATAAAGCATCGGCTCGGGGACACTGACTCAGACCACTACATGATGATCTTGGAAATCCCTCCAATGGATTTTGAACCTCACGGGATCACGCCGTGTAACGACAATCCTTATCTTCATCCCGCCCGGTTCAGGCGGAATTGATAAGCCTTATCAATTGACAACATTATCCCCCAATTAACGCGGAAACGGAACCCATCGTGACAAAGATCCCGGAACCGATCCACAAAACTGCGAGGACTCAACTATATAAAGGCTCCACCCCCGATGGTTCAAGGTACACGTGATTTCTCTGCTCTCTAGCTCTCTACATTCTCAAAGCTATCTCAACTCGTAACAGTCTACTAACTTAAGCATCAGAGCGACCTCGCCGGGCTAGTCACCCCAGGTTCTTTGATCTTATTTTGCAGATCCACCTAGCTCACCGTCCGACTGGAAGCCAGATTATCCTCTAGCAGGGAGCAGTCAAATCGCGCTACATCAATATTGATGATTTTTTTCATTGAAACAAAACATAGATATAGAGAAGAAGGATCTCCAAGTGGTTCATTTATCTAGAGAAGTAATGAGTTTAAATCAGCCCCCCACAAGATTGTCCCCATAATGTCCCACGACATATCACCACCGTGTATTGGGAACACTTCCCAATGATGACATCATTGTTTCTGGGATTATCATAGGGAGATGTTCACAATACAAGGTGGGGATGTGCTATGGGACCTTGTGGGGGGTTGATTTGGTCACATAAGTAATGCTCAACTAAGATTTGGGATAATATTGTCCCTTCAATAATAACTATTTTATACATAAAATGATAATTAGGTAAATGCACTTATCTGGATAAATGTTTTCTAGGAAACACTTGCCCAAAAAAGTAAATTTATCTAGTTCATGATTTATCGAAAAATGAACAAAGCCTGCGACTGAACCAACTACCACCAACACCTCTTATCTTTTGAGTGAATTCATCAGGTTGACTTTTCATCGGAGCACATCACATTTTTCATTTTTGTAAAAAGGAACAACCCTAGTAAATTTGGAAACACAAAGGAACAATTTATTATGTCCTAGGTTCAACTCGCTAAATACTCGAACTCGGCTCAAAGTAATCGAGTTCAAGTCAAGCTTCACTTGAGTTGAGCTGTTGGTCGATCCGAATTTGAGATCATTATAAAATGCTATTTTTAATATATTTGTATTTATAATATAAATAAATACATCTATAATTAATTTTAATAATGTATTTTCATTTATAATATTTGTAATATTAATTTATCTATAGTTTTTAATATATTTTTGTTTTAAATATTTTTAATATACTTAATATCAAATTTTTTATAATTTTTAATACTAATTTATTTATAAGCGACTCGAGGCGAGCTGAGCTCAAGTAGCTCACGACTATTGACTTGAGTCGAGTTCGATCCGAATACATGAAACTCAATTGAACTTGAGTTGTGTTTCGTGGTTTGTATTTTTGAGTCGACCTCAAGCTTGAGTAGTTTGATACTTGGCGACTCGACTTGATTACACACCTAGTACAGGACTTGGCATCAAATTCCACCGCCACTAAGGGTTATGAGGTTATGGGTATGGGAGATGGGATTGAAAAATAAAATATCTTAGGTTGGATTTTGATAGTGTATTAATAGTTTTTAAGGTTGTTTGTGCTTGACCAAGCCCACACTATGAGCTTTATAATATTTGTTTGGGCCTAGGATAGGTATAGGCTTCCTTGTTTTAATTATAAAACTATGATTTGTTATAAATTAAAGTTTTTATTTAATTTTAGTTAATTATATATACATATATTTGTTATCTACATATTAATATATTATACCTTGTATCTATACAAAGTTTATTATCAAAACATTATTCTGGGCAATCTTAGGGATTTCTTATTTTGGTTCCAGCCTGCATTGTGGGCTTGGTGCAACCCAAGCTAGGGATAGGTAGAAGAAAATAGTTGCCAATTTGCAAGTCTAGCTAGGCTAGTCTAGGCCATAAATAGACTTGTTCTTGGGCCGGTTAGCCCTACTGGATGGCCTGACCAAACCTAGCCTGACCCGTTATAAGTCGAGCTTGGTCATAATTTTAAGCCTATAGGCTTGGGCCTAAAGCACCGGGCCTGACATTTTTTTGGTCAAGCTTAGACTTTCTCAAAAGAGCCTAGCCTGAGCCCAAGCCCAACTTAATACTATATATTAAATAATAAAAATACATATACAATATTTTTTCTTTGTTCTTCTTATCTTTTTTAAGTAATAGTGAGATGTTTATTATTTTTGGGTTTTGAAGGTTTTAATATAAATAAAACACTTTTTTATTGAATAAAAAGAAAAAAAAATCTATTTTCAAATTTTTGGTCGGGGTTGGGCTCGGACCTGTGCTTCGGGCTTTATATGAGGGTTGGGCTTGGTCTCAGGCCTGATTTTCTTGATACATAGACAAAGCCTGGCCCGAACCCGACCCATGAACGGGTATAGCCATAAATGAAAATCCCTAAGTAGAAGGAGCTTTATGACATTTCCAGTTGAGTCATTATTATTTTTATTAGTTTTATATGCAATGCAAATAGTTTGTTTTTATTTTGTTTAATGATTTTTTATTTTTTATTATTAGTTTTAAATTTCTATTAATACTAGTTATTTTAAGTGGAAATCATGTGTAGAGAACACTGATGTGGGCCCCACAGCTATGGTCCCACTGTGTTCATAGGGTAGAATGTGTTCTAGTCATCCTAGGGTTAGTAGGTTGTCAGTTGGTTATTTCAGTTGATATTTATTTCGATTTTATTTTGTTTTATTTATTATGTAAATATTAAGGGCTGATCTATCCTATCCATGTAATGAGCATAACCTATAAATACTAAATAGAAGTGGTGGCGACAAAACATTAAGATTCTGTCCCTCCTTTCAACCCTTGTGTTCTATTGCTCTCTCTTCTATTTCTCTTCTCTTCTCTATACTTTTTCTTCTATTTTCGAACCTGAAATCTATTAGGGTTCAAGGCTGATAGCAGTCTTGAACGTCTACTATGTGTATTTTAATTTTTTATTTATGAACTTATATTTATTAATTTCTTAATTTTTATAACTGATAGATAAAAGCTTACTAAACTTTAATGTTTTTTTTAACATTAGTAATTTTTATTAATTTTAATTATTGGAATCTAAACTATAATTTTATGATAGTTAACTAATTAAATTGGATTTGAATATGAAACCAAAAAAGGGAATTTGAGTTATAGTAAAATCCTCTCTCTCTCTCTCCCCCTGGCTGGCCCCCTAACAAACGTCTGGGAGGATGGTAACTCTTGGCATTCAAATTGTTGGAATTCCAAAAATTAGTGGGACTCACTCATTATTTGTTGTTTCTATAATTTGACGTGGAATAAGATAAAAATTTCAAATAAAGGAGAAAAAAACATACTTGCCCTTGTTTTAGTGTGGGTGTGTGTATAAATTTCTAGTAGGGATGCCTACGCTTTGTTAAGTGAAATTAAAGCAAAAAAAGTCCCTTGTGTCCAACCCAAGAATTATTTTTGGGCTATTGGGAATTAGGAGTGTTTGTATTTAAGTGCTTATTCAAATAAACATTTACTTTGGACCGGGACCACATTAATAAGCACTTTGCATTTGGGAAATAAGTCCAAATACGTGCTTATTCCTGAAAATAAACACTTATTCAAGAAGCTCAAATTTTGAGATTATTTTTAAGTGCTTATTCAGCAAATGCTTATTTCCTATCTGCCATCTTGGCCTACCATGCTGTTCTGAAAATACCTCTACTACCCCTATTTGAAATAAGAGCTTCACACTAAACACTCATTAGCATTTATTAGGAGAAGCATTTCTTTATCAAACAAGGGCTTTACTATTTATGATATTTTTCTATTAACTAATTTTTAAAATTTTATTTATTTGTTAGTTGGGCCAGGCCCGTGTTGGAATTGAAATATTAAGCCCTTACACAACCCTAAAATTTGTGGCCCTAATTAATGTGGGTCCGAGCACGAGCCAAGTTGAAATGATCAGCCTTAAGAAAAGTGTGTTTTGTTTATTAATCATTTTCTAAAGAAAAAAGAAAAATTTAAAAAGGTAAAAAGAGTCAATGAATTTTAGACAATTTAACTAAGTAATTAAGAGGCGAGAGAATTAGTGGAGTGACTTGGAGGAGAGAGTTGATATAATGATTATTGAGGAGAGATAATAAAAGGAGTTAATGAGAAAGGTGTATGTGTGTGTGTGAGAGAGAGAGAGAGGAGTGGGGGGGAGATAGAGAGTTAATGGTGATTTAATGAGGAGAGATGAAAGTCTTAAGAAAGATTGGCTACTTAAATTATTTTGTTCAATTTCAAAATTGAACTAACAAAGATAACCAAAGGCTTATATTAAGTGTTTTTTTACTAAATTTTATTATTGAGCCAAAACAAACCCACATTAAATTAATATGAAGGAGAGAAAACCTTGACAACCCATGAAAAGGAGCAACACTTTCTTTAAACTTTTATAGAAGAAGAAGATTGATTCACCACATGCATTGGGTGGGCAAATTTGGGTTTTGGCATTAGTTTGGGTCGAAACTAGGGTTCACATTTAGAGTTTGGCCCTTGACCCTGATCCCTCTCAAGGATAAAAGTTATCATCCTTGATCCCCAACAAAGATGGGTTCCCCATGTGGACCAAAATCCATGAATATTTTTTAATTAAAAGTATTTTTTTTGAAAATAGATTTTCTTAAACTAAAAGAAACTTTTAAAATATAAATAATATCTTAAATATATTTTGATATATGTAATATAAATAATATTTAATACATACATCTATATCTATATCTATATTACTATCAAAAGTACGAATAGTCTTGTGTTTTTGGAAATTTTCTTGATAAATAATGCCCTTCTTTTAAAATATGATCCCCTTTATTGTGAGGGAAAAAATGTAATTTGAACACCATTATAAAGTTCATTTAAGTCCCTTTCATTAAGTCCTACATTTAAAGTATTAATTCCCATTTACCTCATTGAATTATATATTTAAAGCAGTTTTATTTCTCATCACTATTCCACTAATTAAATCAATACACAATAATTTTTATAGTATAAAAACTTATATTTTTAAAATCAACCTAGAAAAAATCGTATTTTTCATCTAGGATGTGGTAAGAAGTTCAACCATTTTGGGTTAAGTGGGCCAACCCATGGTGTCATAATTAAACAATAAAAATTCATTCAAAAATAAATAAAAACAAACACACAAAAGAAAAAATAATAGTTGTAAAAGATTTTGAGCACATCTATGATAAATAATAAGTATTTTTATTAATAATAGAAATGAAATATAAATTTAAAACCAACTAGGAATGAAACCATTTTCCAATTCTCTATCATTAAGTCCCATATATAAGGTATTAACTCTAATTCTCTCATTAAACCCTATATTAATGTATATTTGTTTCTCATCATTAAATTCCACTAATTAAATCTATAACAATAATTTTAATAGTATAAAAATCAATCTACCATTAAAAGTGTAAATCAGAGTGTAGAACTTTTGTATGACTAAAATACCCCAATTTTTGAATTTGATCCCTCTCTAATTGTAAGGACTGAAATGTAATTTGCACAACAACTTTTCTTCTCATTTAAAATCCATTTCATCAAGTCTTATATTTAAGGTATTAACTCCCACTGACATTCATTGAATCCCTTCTTGACTAGAACAACTTTATTTTTGAATTCGATCTCTCTCTAATTGTTAGGTCACAAAATGTAATTTGAACTACTACATTTCTCCCTCTCTAATTGCGAGGTCACGAAATGTAATTTGAATTACTCCATTTCTCCTCATTCAATTCCCTCTCATTAAGTCTTATATTTAGGATATTAACACTCATTCTTTGAATGAAACCTATATTAATTAACCATATTAAAGAAAAATAAGTGTAAATAATAATTGTTTTTATTGATGATACAAATAAAATACCATTTTAAACCATTTCCTATTTGGTGGTGAGTCAACAATTCAACTTTTTGGGTCAAAATGTGTTGGCCCTTGATGTCATAGTTAAATAATAATAAAATTAAAAAGAAGATGAAAACACACAAAAAGTATATAAATACAAGAAATTTTTTAAAAAACATTGAGGCATTTCCCTAATGTCACATATTCATCATATTAAACAAAAAAGTGTAACAAATAAGAATAATTTTTATAGGTATAGAAATATAAAAAAAAATTGTTACATGAAAAGCACATGCACACTTACTAGTAAATAAAAATTGTCATCCTTAATTTGCATCCGTACTTTATTAAAAGGAAAAGAAGGATTCAATGGGGAGGGGTGATGCTACAAACATTAACTATTAGGGTGGGTGAGAAAGAGATTGAAATTTAGATTTAAGAATGATCTTATTAGAGATTAAATGTGGATTTTATGAGAGACAATGAAGACCCATGACATTTTAATTTTGATTTGTTACCTAGAAGGTATGTGTTAACTATGTGGTGAGAGAATATATATACACAATTGGATCAATTTTCAAAGAAAAATTAGAATTTAATCCCATTAAGGGTGACCAAATTCTATCTATTTATAATTAGATGAAATATGGGTTTACTCCTATCTGATCGACTGGATTCAGTTTAAATATAGACGCTCATATATAATTAAATTTGATATTGTATCTATTAGTAGAGTTGATTTGAATGTGGTGTTTTAAGTTTCATACAAACATTTTTCAATTCATTTTATTTATAAAATATGTTGTAGGGTTGTAACTGATTCGTAGAAGCAGAGGGTTCCTGTGACTGTTGGATCCGTGGTGATCTGAGCCATTGCTTGGGCCTCATTTTGCCTTCCGAGGATGAGCGTCGGGTGGTGCATTATGGTTGGATGGTGGATGATGAACCTACAATTTATCTATATTTTATGAGGTTTTTGCATGAAATTTTATGCTAGTTTAATTAGATTTTGCCCTATTTTAGCTTGATTGCAAGAAAGATTTCAGGGGGAGCCAAATCAACAAAAAGAAGGCAAAAGCAAGTCCAAAATTTATCAAGTTCAGCCCGGCCCAGCCATGAGAGAAAGAGAGTTTCATTCAGCCCAAGTAGTACAAGCTAACTCTTTGGAAAACCCAAGGGAAGAAGCCTAGCAAGAAGGAAATTTTGGCCCAGCCCATTTTTAGCCCAAATAACAGCCTAGAGTGTATCCCACATGAGCTCAAAAGCAAGCTAAGTTGTAGCCCAAATAGCAGCCCAAAGGGAGCTAGGGGCGGCAACTCCTAGAAGTTTCTTGAAGAGAAGGAGGGAGCACTCTAGAAGGTTCATGAGGGGTGTAATACACCCCATTCTAGAGGCTTCAAGAAGGGGCTCTAAGGGGGGAGAGGTGTTCAATTGCTTGAGAGAAAGGCTCTCCCACTCTTAGAGGTTCGGCCACCTTGAGAGAAGAGAAGAGAAGAAGGCTAGGCGCAAGGAAGAAGAAGAAGAAGGGCTGAAGGAAGTTCAAGACAAGCAAGCTAGAAGAAGAAGGTGAGTTCGAATTGAGGGATTGTGATTCAAAGATTTTTTGTAATAAATCATTTGTAGTTTCATTCTCTTTTGATTTGAATTCAGTTTCTTAGTTATATGTTCTTTCTTCTTTCTCCTTGTTTCCATTCTTCCTTGATGTATTTCAGCTTGTAAAATTTCAGTTCAGCAATCTAATTCTTTTTTGATTCATTCAAATGGTCATGCATTGTACTTGAAGTTTCTTGAATAAGGGTGTGATTGTAGAGTAATTCGGCCAACTAACCTTCAAAACTCAGATCTGAATTCTCAGATCTGAGATTGCAAGATCTGAATTGCTTGAAAGAGAATTCAGATCTGCAATTTTCAGATTGGGCGAATTAATCTACAGCTTGGAATTCCTAGAGTGCTTGAGAGAGACTCTAGGAATTCAGATCTACTATTCAAGAACTAAATTAAGTGCAAGGTTAGAGATAAGTTGCACAATTCAGTTGGTGATCAATTCAGATTTGAATTGATGCCTTAGAAGTGTTTGAAGAAATGCATGCATGGGGATTAGATTCTTGCTAGAGATAGAAGAACCGTCACTCATGCATAGGATGAGCATGCGCTTGAGAGAGGCTGTTCATGACCTTGGGGTTTCACCAAACCAAGGCTCAATCATGATTTATTCGAATGATCCAAATTGATAGATTGCTGAATTCTGAGATTGACATTTACTGCTTACTCTTCTAACCTGAATTGAAGGCAATTGGGCCAATGATTTAGATAGATTTTAATTTAGGATTTCTTAGCTTTCATTAGAGTTTTGATTTATTTGTTGATCAGATAAGAAATGCTCAATTTAGTATTGGTAATTGTTTCCTAAATCCTCGTGGGAACGATACTTCACTCACTACTTTATTACTTGAACGGCTTGTGCACTTGCTAGTGTCACAATGAGCCACACATCAGTGGAAGCGGAGGTGTCTTAGCCGTTGGATCCAATGAGACCTAGGCCATCCATTTTCCTTTAAATAGGGGCCCTGGTGGTGATTTTCCCCATCATTTGAACTTAGACGCCCTTGTTATCAAGTGAACTCATCTCCCAAGCTCTCGATCCTTCAGGACTTTTCTAGGTTCTCCATCCTTCAGGACACTTGTCTTCACCTCCTTCTATTTAGGTAATTCACTATGTCATTCTCGAACTCCAGCCCTGAATGCCATTAACTCCCCAACACCTTGGGAGGAAGTTCTCCTGAAACCCCTTCTCCTCTCTCCTCCCTAGGTTCTTTAGCCGTAGCCCCCCTTTGGTGGGAGGTGGCCATACTAAGAGAAAGGGTATCCTTGGGGGGTGCCAGGGCTGCCGCTAGGGTAATAACTCTCCCCATGAAAGCAAGGTGTCGACATCGCCAAGGGAGCCTAAAGGGTCTCCTCTTCCGAGGAGGAAGATGTATATACGCTGGTCCTATGACCTTAGGGTCCCCGATGTAAGTGATCGGCCTTGGACCCCATAGGAGGGGGAAATCTGTGTCTACCAACATTTTTTGGAGTCTGGCCTTAGGTTTCCCCTCCCTTCTTTAATCTTTGAGTTGCTGGAGTGGTACAATATCACTATCAATCAACTCATCCCCAGTGCCCTTAGGATGTTTTGTGCCATGTTTGCGTCGAGGAAGCATGCTTTCGAGGCCAACATGTATTACTTCCACCCTCGGAGGGGGAAGCCGATGCACAACCCCTTGTCCATCCATGGGTGGAAGGACAAGTTCTTCTATGTCTTTTGCCTCGAAGGCTAGAGGTTCAAGTCTGATTGGGGGAGGCCTGCGTAGTCATCGAGAGATGTCCCCCTCCGCTCCAAGACGTAGAGGCTACAACCGTAGCTCATCTACTAGTGATGGGGACATTGCAGGTGAAGCCATTGGTGGAGGAGGTCCCCCTAGTCTTCGCTAGGATTAGCCCTGCCCCTCTCGGTAGGAGAGGTTTTGTTGTTACTTAGCACATCTTCCACGTTTTTGCCTCGATGTACTAACCGCTTTCTTTGTTGTTTCGCAGAAGCGCCCATGGATGCCAAGCAATGCTTGCTTGAGAAGGCCTGGGTGAAGCAGCCCAGGAAGAAGGCCGAAGGACAAACGCCGAAGCGGTCCGACGAAGAGGTTGCCCCCTGTCCCGGTGAAGGGGGCAAATCTTCAGGTCCTCGCTAGGGGGAAACAACCAATGGTGGCACTCTAGGAAGATATCGGTGGGGTGAAGAGGCCCTCGAAGGGGGCCAAGAAGTTAATGAAGGTGCCAAAGAAGCCAACCAACGAGGCTGATGTGCCGAAGAGGCCAACGGAGGGGGCCGAGGCGGGTTGGAAGAGGCCCACGACGAGGGCCTATACCACTTGGCCGAGGTAAGACAAATGTATTTTTGTTTTTCTATTGCCTTCTCTTCCTACTCTTTCATTCACTAGTTGGTTTTCACTGACTGGTTCTGTTGCAGGCCTGCCTGCACTTCGTCAGTTTGGGGGACTGGATGAGGCTGGCCATGTCCCATATTGACAAGGCAGAGAAGGAGAAGAAGTCCACTGAGGAGAAGCTCCAGAAGGAATGGGAAAAGTTCTAGAAGACAGTTGCCGCTGCCGAGGAGAAATACCAAAAGTTTAGGAAGGCATTCTTGGTTGAGCAGTCAATTTGGGAGCGCCTTGAAATTTAGTTGAAGGAGGCATGCCAAGGTCTTTCTAAGGAACAAGTGGAAAGAGTCCAACTGGAGAGCATTGTCTCCGAGGTGGAGAGACGGGTAGCCGAGGGTGAAAGGACTGCCGAGGAAAAAAAAAAGGCTGCCTAGGCCACAACATCGATGGAGTAGTCTAGGAAAGCAGCGGTCGAAGTGGTGGAGGCATATAAGAAGTCCTCCGATTACCAAGATGCACTTGCAGAGTATGGGTCATCCTCCTACCTTGACGGAATTGAAGATAGAAAATTAATGATGATTGAAGCCATTTTTTGCATGTGTTGTGCCTTGTGTATGTTGTGTCTTTCTCCTTCTTTCTCTTCTTTCTTCTTCTTTTTTTTTTTTTTGAGAGGTCCTTGCCCCTCTAGACAATGAGACCACAACACATGAAAATATGCACGGTTCGCTCATAGTACACGTAGTTTGTTTTCACACTCGCTTTAAGTAATTAGGGCATTGGAAGCAGATGTAGGGCCACATGTCCGAAATGAGGCTCACTCAGCTCAAAAACTTTGTAAGTGTCAACTTAGGCAAGGCCGAGGTGACCTGACACCATAGTCGAGGTCGTTGGCCGAGGTATATCGTTGAGGTACTTGGGAGGACGAGGAGCCATGGTGGAGCAGCACTATCGTGGTGCTATCCACCTGACTTGTTTCTCACCAAGTGTTTCCTCAAGGGAGGCTGAGGTGTCCCATCGGCGAAGCTAGGGGCTCAAGTCGAAGAGGACCACCGAGGTAGTCAGAGTCGCTATTTTCATTACGCTAAGTATAGGTAGCCGAGGGTGTCACCATACTCAGAGGCGACATGGCGTGTAGGGGACTCTTTTGCCCTTGCGTGCTAAGGGGGCCA
Organism: Nelumbo lutea; assembly: GCF_056320005.1. Classification (NCBI taxonomy): domain Eukaryota; kingdom Viridiplantae; phylum Streptophyta; class Magnoliopsida; order Proteales; family Nelumbonaceae; genus Nelumbo; species Nelumbo lutea. The sequence goes on along the minus strand of NC_142689.1, from coordinate 36,092,315 downwards.
CCGTCCATTGAGAAGGTGATGAGGCATAAAAGGCCTCTCTTACCCTAGCGCGTAAGCTTTTGGCAAGGTGCTCATCCTAGGGTCGTCATAGTTTTTTGCATCGATCTGCGCCGAGGGCTCATCCCTCGAAGGAGGGTTTTGCACGTTAGCAGGTTGTGAAATTACGGGTTTTTTAGGACTTAGGACACACATTTGTTCAACATCTGAGGTGAAGAGAAACTTTTTACTTCATTCATTCATCACTTAGCCATAGGCAACTACATTCATTGAAAGTACATTCGGAGGTTCTCCAAGTTCCATGTCTGGGGGATGGGTCTTCCATCCAAGTGTTACAAGTGAAATGTTTTGGGGCTGAGGACTCGCTTGACCCTACAGGGACCTTCCTAGTTGGGGCCCAGCTTTCCTACTCTGGGTTCGAGGACCATGACCTTTCTAAGGATGAGGTCTCCTTCCCAGAAGTGTCTTTCTTTTACTTTTGAGTTGTAATAGCAGGCCATGCATTGCTGGTAGGCAGCTACCCTGATCTGCGCCTTCTCCCGGGCTTCTTCTAGTAGATCTAGGTTGTCTCTAAGGGCTTTGTTGTTCTTTACTTCATTGTAGCATTTGACTCGGAGCATCGGCTGACCGATTTCTACTGGGATTATTGCTTTGGTACCATAGGTCAAGTCGAAGGGAGTTTCTCCCATGGCCATTCAAGGTGTAGTTCGATATGCCTAGAGTACACTATTCAGTTCGTCGGCCCATAGTCCTTTAGCTCAATCTATCCTTGTTTTTAGTTCATCTAGGATGGTTTTTTTGGTGACCTTGGCTAGGCCATTTGTCTGGGGGTATCCCACTGAGGTGTATTGCTGCTTGATGCCGAGGGAGACACACTAGTCTCAAAATTTGGCATCATCAAACTGATTCCCGTTGTCGATGACTAAAATGTGAGGGAGGCCAAAGTGACAAATGATGTTTTTCCAGAAGAAGGTCTAGATTTCCCGAGTTGTGATAGGGGTTAAGGGCTCAGCTTCGACCCACTTCGTGTAGTCCACAACGACGACGAGTTAATTCGTGCCCCCCATTGCTTGTCGGAAAGGGCCGAGGAGGTTCCTTCCTCATTTAGTGAAGGGCCAGGGACTACTAAGGGTTGAGAGGGATGTCGTAGGCTGATGGTATATGTTGGCGTACCTCTAGAATTGATCACATCTTTGCACAAGTTCGGCTACGTCTTTGTAATGTGTTGGCTAAAAATATCCCTGCCTCAACGTCTTTTGGGCGAGGGCCCTGTTGCCGAGGTGATTTTTGCAGATGCCTTCATGAATATCCCTGAGCACGTACTCCCCCTCCTCGGGGCGTAGGCATCAGAGGTATGGCAGGGTGAAGAATCTTCTACATAATTTTCCTTCAAGCAAGGTATAGTAGGTTGCCTAACGCCGAAGTCGTCTAGCCTCATTCCTGTCGTCGGGCAATTGTTCCGTAAGGAGGAAATTGACGATGGGGTCCATCCATGATGGCTCGACCACTATTGGTAGTACTTGAGCTTCTTCAATGGTCAGTCGAGACAACTTCTCCAGCTTGGACGGTGCAGCTAAGGACCGTGCCTGAGGTGCTTGCCAGCTTGGATAGGGTACCGACCCTTGCGTTTTCGGCTTGCGGGACTTGCTACAAGGTAAAGCGTTGGAAATGGTGGGTCAGCTCTTGGACTTTGGCGAGGTACTTGGACATGTGCTCTCTGGCTTTGTACTCGTTGTTCACCTGGTTGACCACTAGCTGAGAGTCACTGAAGACTTTGACATGTGAGGAGCCGAGGTCCTTTACCAATTGTAATCCGACGAGGAGGGCCATGTACTCGGCTTCGTTGTTGGATGCTGGGAGATCAAACCTCAACGTGTATTTGGTGGTTGAGTTTTCCGGGGTGAGGAGGATAAGGCCAATGCCGCTTCCTTTGGCATTTGATGACCCATTGACTAAAATCTTCCAAGCAGGGGGAGATGTCAATTGAAGGTGCACTCCGTCATAAAATCTGCGAGCGCTTGCACTTTAATGGCGGACCTCAGCTGGTACCATATGTTGAACTCTGAATGCTTGATGGCCCATTTGATTAGACGCCCTGAGGTCTCATGCTTGGAAAGGACAACTCTGAGGGGCTGATTGGTCAACACCACGATGGTGTGAGCTTGGAAGTATGACCTAAGCTTTCTGGGTGAAACCACGAGAGCGAAAGCCAACTTCTCCACTTTGGGTACCTAGTTTCGGCATCGCATAGTACATTGTTGACATAGTATATCGGTTTCTTTGCTTCATCTTCTTTGATCAGGACTGAGCTAACTACTTCATCCCTAGCTGATAGGTACAGGTATAGGGTCTCTCCTAGGACCGGGCGGGCCAGGAGGGGAGGTGAGGCGAGGTACTCCTTGAGTTCGTCAAAAGCTCGCTAACATTACTCCGTCCATTTGAAGTCTTTCAGTTTCTTGATGGCTCAGAAGAGGGGAAGACATCGGTCAACTGACTTTGACATGAAGCGATTGAGCACCACCACACGACCAATGAGCTTCTAGGTTTCTTTCACTGACCGAGGAGGTGCCATGTCCAGTATGGTGTGTGTCATCTCAAGGTTGGCCTCGATACCTCATTGAGTGGCGATGAAGCCTAGAAACTTGAGTGACGCCGAAGGCACACTTGTTGGGGTTTAAGTTCATATTAAACTTCCGCAAGGTGTCGAAGGTCTCGGCCATGTCCGAGGTGTGGGCCTCGGTTTTCAGGCTCTTCACCACCATATCATCTACATAGGCTTTAACATTCCTCTCCATCTGATGCTTAAACACTTTATTAGCAAGACGCTAGCAGGTAGCCCCTACGTTTTTAAGCCCGAAAAGCATCACCTTGTAGCAGTATGTACCTTGTAGCAGTATGTACCTTGTTCAATGATGAACGAGGTCTTCTCTTCATCTTCGGGGTGCATCTTTATCTGATTGTATCTAGAGAAGGCAGCCATAAAACTAAGGAATTCGTATCCTGCAGTGGCATCAACAAGGTGGTCTATTCTTGGCAAAGGAAAACTGTCCTTAGGGAAGGCTCAGTTAAGGTCTGTAAAGTCAGTACAGATTCACCATTTTCCATTAGTTTTCTTAACCAAAACCACTTTTGATAGCCAGTTAGGATAGTATACATCTCGGATAAATCCGACATCGAGTAGTTTGTCAATTTTCTCTCCTATGGCCTTCTATGGCTCTGTTGCAAAGTTCCTCTTCTTCTACCAAATCGGCATAGAGATTGGGTCCATGCTCAACCTGTGAGTAATGACTGAAGGGTCAATTCCGGGCATGTCAGCGGCGGACCAAGCGAATACGTCAGTATTAGTTTTGAGGAATCTTACTAGTTCAGATAGGCTCTCTGGGTGAAGGTTGGACCTGACACGGACTGTTTTCTCAAGCTCGTCCTCGTCCAGGGGAACTGAGATGAGGTCCTCAGCCGGTTGTCCTTGGTTCGCTGGCTCCTCCTTGAGGTCAAGGCCCAAGCGACAATGCTTCTTTGTCCTTGCCCTTCAATGCGCCACATAGCACTGATGGGTGATATGTTGATCCCCTCGAATGACTCCGATGCCATGCTCGGTTGGGAATTTGAGGGCGCGATGGTAGGAGGACATGGCGGCTCGTTGCGCGTGAAGGGCCGCCCTTCCCATGATTGTGTTGTAGGGGGAGTCGATCCTCACAACAAAGAACTCCATCATCCTCGTCACCTACCGAGGCTCGATTCCGATCGTGATTGGTAGGGTGATCTTTCCTTCTAGCCTAACAACATTGCCGGAGAAGCCAACGAGTGGGACGTCAGCAGGCTGAAGACGCTTTAGCATTATCTTCATCTTTTCAAAGGCTTCATAGAAGAGGATATCTGCCAAGGAGCCACTGTCAACGAGAATCCTCTTAACTAGGAAGTTAGCTACTATGACCGAAATCACCAGCACATCATCATGGGGGGCTGTAATCCCATTAAGGTCCTCATCCATGAAGGAGAGGTCCTCATGCTGCTTTGGCCTCTTGGGGGCTAGCCCTTGGACGTTCAACTGCTTGGTGTAGGCCTTGCAGGCCAAAGCCGAGGCTCCACCTGAGGCTGAGCCCCCAATGATGACGTTGATGACTCTGGTGACTTGCTAGTGCTGCTGCTTTGCCTCCGACGAACTTCTTCAAGTGTCTATGACAGATGAGGGACTCTATTTCATTTTTCAACTCCTCTTGGGGGCTAGCCCTTGGACGTTCAACTGCTTGGTGTAGGCCTTGCAGGCCGAAGCCGAGGCTCCACCTGAGGCTGAGCCCCCAATGATGACGTTGATGACTCTGGTGACTTGCTAGTGCTGCTGTTGTTGTTGTTGCTATTGGGAGGACGAGGCGCCAGCTTTGCCTCCGACGAACTTCTTCAAGTGTCTATGACAGATGAGGGACTCTATTTCATTTTTCAACTCATAGCAGTCTTCGGTGTCGTGGCCAACACCGTGGTGGAACTTGCAATACTTTTTGGGGTTCCTCTTCGTGTTTTCTAGCCACTTCACAAACTTCTCCTTGCCTATTTGCATTAGGATCTAGGTCCGAGAGGAGTTAAGTGGCGTATACTAGCTGTAAGTCGTGGTCGAGGCCGGCGACTTCTTATTATCTTTGCCACCATCACCACAGCGATCTTCATTCTTTCTTTTCTTTCCAGAGGGCCCACCATTGTGTTTGGTCTCCTCGTAGTGGTCCCTGACCGAAGCCTCCTTGGCTGTAATGTACTTTTGGGCCTTTTTGAGGAATTCTAGTTTCGTCTTCGGCAGGGTCTTGGTGACCAAACTTTTGAGGGCGGAACTAGCTTGGACCGTTGATGGCGGCGTGCATTGAGACCATGGGGTCGAGGTCCCTGACCTCGAGCTCTTCTTTTCTAAAGTGGTCGATGTAAGACTGTAAGGTCTCCCCTGGCTTCTGTTTAATGGACATGAGAGAAATGATGCTCTTCTGGCACTACTTGCTACTAATGAGGCGGGTAAGGAACATATTGGCGAATTGCTCCCATGAACTGATTAACCTCGAGGGGTGGCTGGAGAACCAGTGGCACACTGCCCCTAGAAGGTAGCCTGAAAAGTTGGCACGTCAAGGCGTCAGAATACCCGTAAAGTATCATGAGTGTTTGTAAACTTTCCAGGTGGTTGTCAAGGTCCAAGGAGCCATCATACATCTCTAAAGTAGGGGCCTTGATGTTGGGAGGGACAGGCTCCGAAATGATTTCCAGGGTGAATGCGTCCATGCGGCCGGCGGAGTTACCATGACTAGTTGAGGCATCGGCTCAACTCTCCTTAACTTAGTGGAGCTCATCTTTGACGGCCCCAAGCTCGGCTCACAACTCGGAAAGCCTTAGGTCGGTGGGGGCATGGGCCCCACTTTTGTCTTCACGAACTCGGTGGGTATCAGCTCAGCTTCTGGAGTACTTTGAGGCTGGGTCGTGTGTTCCTCTACAGGCGTGATGATCATTTAGAATGTCTTGGAGATCCGAGACAGGAGGTGGAGTGGCGCAATGTTGGCTTTTGCCCGGGAGCAAACTCCGGGGTGGCCAATGTGTCTGTCGTCGTCCCTAGGAACCTCTCGTCAGTGACGGTGGTGCTGTTCTGAAGGCTGGTGGCAGTCCTTGGATCGGGCAGGCACCTTTTCCCTTCGGTTGGAAGGTCGAACATTCCTCTGAGGTAAACTAGGGGGTCGGTTATTACCTGACTCTGATTGCTCGGGTAGCAAGTTGTTGCCCTGGATGAGGGTTGGGGGCTTGACGCTCTCGCGTCAGCCCTGATCCTCTGACACCCCTGTGGGTCAGTCACCTCAAGAGAGACCTCCTGCTCGGGGGCAGACTTCTTCTACGCGTTGAGTGAGGCAGTCCAAATGATCAAGGACAAACTGAAAGTGCTCGTAGGTGACCAGGTTTTGGTTATTCCTAGTTCTTCGCACCATGGCTTTTGAACTTAGGAGGGCTTAGAAACTAAATATATCTTTTGTTTTTTTAAGGAATCATCTTAGTAACGCTTGCTACAAACGATGCCAATTGTTGCTACTCGGATTAGTCGAGGGCAACGAGGAGAATTCACTCCCAAGTTCCGAAGGCAAGCCGAAGGCTTTGAGGACTTTGAAGAGGGTAAGCTGAGGACGAAGATTGTAGGCTGAGGCGAGGTGCTCCCTTCTAAGTATGGTAGAAGCCGAGGACTGTAGATCGTCGTCTCAGCAAAGAGGTTCCTGGAGATTCGAGGTATTGCAAAACAAGAGAAGTCAGAAGCCTCGGGTGGAGTCCCAAGGCGGAGGCTCCGACGCCCAAGTTAGTATGAGGTGTGAGGTAGGAGAAGGTGCAGACAAGGCCTCAATGGTGGTCCTCGGGTGCACTCGGTCCCCAGGAGTAAATGCTAAGGAAGTGAAGTAGATGCCAGAAGTAAATGAGAGAGTTATGCCTGAATTCTGGGGTCTAGATCCCTTGTCAAGGGAGAGCTACCTCATATTTATACTTGAGCGAGGTGGAGGTAGGTGAAGATGAAAGCACTAGATGAGGGTCGTACGAAGTTAGACGATAGGTCCTTGCGGGTACGCCTAACTGTTCCGCAATTGGCTCCGTACGAAGGCAGTAGGGCTTCCCCCTTGCTGTGACTGGCGCTGTCAGGTGTTAGTGGGCTGGGCCTCCCAGCCCGTAATGGGCTGGGCCTGGCTAGCCCACATCACATTCGAACCGAACAGTTGGACTGTTTGAACTTGTTCCTCTAGTTAGTTTCTTGTTCTTTTAACCAAAAAAAAAAAGAAAAATAGAAAAATAAAAAATATTTGTCTTCATTTTGTAGAATATAAGGTCCATGATACATGAACAGAGAGTCCAACAAATAGAGGTCCAAATGAGATCCCAACTACCAGTTGGGACAGCCATGCTAATTTTAGTAAGTTAGGGGACAAGATATTGACCTCAGAACTAAGTTTTCGACTTCAATGTATAACTTCAACATACATTGACAGCTATTGGACATATGTGATGAAGAGAATTAAATGGTGCAGTTACCAATCTAAATTTGGCTTCAATTATATTGAATCAGTTAAAAGCAAGGTTAAGTTTTCGTTCTACCTTAATGCATTAATGGAATTCATCAAATCAAAATTGGATCTTTTGGTTCAGATCCAATGCTGTCTCCCCTATTGGGTCTCATACATGTAAAGGCCAAGAACAAGATTCTCTGTACTTGGAGAGAGCACAATGAGAGAAAACTTTTTGAGTGATTTGGCATATGATATATGATATCTTAAACTCAGTCAGCGTTGTTGGCCTGAGTCAATATCATGACTTGGTTCCATGTATTGGATCTTAAAAATCTATAGTACTTCATAGTGGTACGTTCCGTAACTCGTAACTTACAATGAGACAGAAAACTTGGCTCGAAATTACCTTAAGAATCATAGGGAGATATTTACTAAATTGAGTGAAGCCACACTTTTGGACCAAGTCCGTGTTTTCTGGACTATAATCCATTGGTGTATTGATCTGAACTTATATAAGATTCACGAGCTTGGATCCCACCATCTCGATTTTGTTAAGTTAATGGATCTGGTGAACGGTAATTCCATATCCAACAGGTTGTGCTTAATTAGGTGCAAAGGGAATCTCTTTTTTCTGTCATTTTTAGGTGATATCTACATTGATTTTATATTTGTTACATAACCGTAATTTTTAGGATTAATCTTCACTTTTTTGGTCAAGCTTGCAAATTTTTCGTCTTTATGATTAGGCTTTCTTTGTCCCAACTCTTCAAGAAGTCTGCAAAAGAGGGAATGTTGTCATGCAAGGTTTAGGCCATGTCTGGGAGTGCTTAAAAATAAGTATTTATTTGGACCACAACCACACCATTAAGTACTTATTGGTGTTAGAGAAATAAGTAGTATTAATAATTACAATTTATATCGCAGGGTTCTAACTAGTATTTAAAATAGTCACAAATGCTTATGTAAGTGCTTATTGGAGAAGAAAGGCTACCAAATGCCCAATATGATATAAGTGGTTTTTTTTTTTTAAATAAACATTTGAAAAAGTTGGGTATCAAATACAAAGAAATGTTTATTCAAATAATCACTTGTTTTTAAATACTTATTTTTAACATAAACACTCCCAAACATGGCCTTCGAAATTAAATGGGAAACATATAAGTTCAATACCATAACCTTGTTTTCGCCTAGAAGTGTAAATCAGAGCCGTGTTGGGCCTGGCCCATCACTGTAGCATGTGGGCTGTGCCATGGGTATGGGTCATGATATAGATAGATAAAGAGATAATTAAATACATATACATATATATATATATATATATATATATATATATATATGTATATGTAATAATAATTGTATATGATAATATATAATATATTAATATATATATATATTTATTTTAAATTTTATTATACATTTTTGTTCCAATTGTATTATAATTTTTTAATTTCATTTTATTGTTTCATATATAATCAATTGTATACATTCAAATTCATATAAAATAAAAGTTTAAGATTTTTCTTACAGTTTTTGTCTATTTTGTTAATTTATTTTAAAACTATTATTTTTTTTTTCAAAAATTTTAAAAAATATGCCTTCCGCAACCTGAGCGCACATGGGCTCATGCATGGTCTGACCTATTAAGTATCCCAAAAGAGACATGCATGGGAACACGTAGGTCCATGAACTGGCACGACATGACTCGCTAAAATACGGACAATCCACAAAGTCTTGTCATGCTGGGCCCTACACAACGCAATTTACAACTCTATTTTCACGTTAAGCAATGGTTCAGAGAACAATGTAGCACTCCCATTAGAGTAGTAGGCCACATCATATTCAGAGAGTCAACATCATATGAGTATTTTATTTTTCCTTTACAAGTATTGTATTCAAAGGAAGGAAAAGATTGAGTGATATTTCACACGGGAATATCATCAATTTCACGCTCGTTTGCCTTTTGTCCATGATCGACTTATCTTTTTTTCTATTTAACCCCTATAAATTCTTTTTTTATTGCTTTTACCGACTAATTAAAAAGTTCCAAGTATGCATCAAGTCAAATTATGATAATTGCTTACTGACCAGTTAAGTTTTATTTTTTTCTTCCCAGAGGCTTCTTGCTAATATGAGTACCATGTGTGGGTCCCATTGAGATAATACGTCATGTGCTGTTCTTAGGGGTGAGCAAACAGTTTATTGGGTTAAAAATCAAAATTTTGAAACTGAAAGTCTAAATAAAAAATCAAACCGAAACTGAAACATTAAAATGTCAAATAACTGATATTGAAATTTTTGGGTTTGGTTTTCGGTTATTTTGGCTAAAACTGAATTTCAATACTATATATATATATATATATATATATATATATATATATATATATATATATATATACTTTAATGTATAATATAATACAATGAATATATTTTATACATATTATATGTGCATTATATGTTAATACATTTCTATATATACATTACAAATGTGTAAATTTAAAAATTATAGTGGTATTATTGAAAAGTTTAAATTTACAATATAAAATATTTTAGACTAAGAAATATGGGAATGTTCCCACTTTTCTATTTTAAAAATTATAATTAAGATAATGGTCAACCGATTTGGCTTTTGTTGATTTACAAATGGCCAAACTGAAATTAACCCAACCTAGTTAGGTTGGAAAACCACTGAATCGAACCCCAACAGAAATACTAAAAAACCAACCAACTTGATTTGAGTTGGGTTGTGTTGGTCGGTTTCAGTTTGATGAACAACCTAGCTGAAATTAATTATTGTTATTTCTGTAATGTAAAAAAAAAACTATTAAAAGTAGTATATAAAATACAACTAATTATTAATTATTTAAAAGGTTAAAATATAAAATAATTGTCTACTCTTATGTGCTTTTATTGTTTAGCTTTCGCTTAACAAAGCCTATGCATCTCGCGGGTCCCTACTAGGTGCAACTTGAGTGGGTTGGGTTGGGTTGAGGGTCAATCCAATTCTAAGTCTCAAACCTCAACCTCAAGCTTGGTCCAATTCAAGGTTAAGCTTGAGTTTACCAACTTAGGCCCAACTTAATCTTAACTAATCATCTCGGGCTTAGGGATGGCAATTTCCCCTACCCACCTCAACAGGGTGGGTTTTTTGTTTGAAGGATGCATTTTGGGGCAAATCGAGTTTTGGGATTCTATAACCCGTATGCTACGAGTAGGGTACGGTATTAGGCTAAACCTGACCCCCTCAACCTGCATATTGTTGGAAAGAATATAAACTTTATGTACTAGGTGTTGAAGTTAATAATAATTTGAATTAGATGTAAAGGATAATTGATGGTTTATGTGTTTTTTTACATCTTAATCAAATAATTGAAAATTATGTTGCTTATTTATGTTATTTTACTTATTTATTGCTTTTAAGCCCAACACACCCCTACCCATGAATACGGGGAGGGTTTTGCATTTTCATGTAAGGGTAGGGTTTGGATTCTCAAAATCCAACCCACTAGGTGGGTAAAGTTTAGAATTTATATAACCCTCCCCAAACCCACTCTATTGCCATCCCTCCTTGGGCTAGGCTTGGGCTAAATTTACAAATAGAACTAGGGGGGACCCGTGCGATGCACGGGATTTATTAAAAGAAAGATAAATAATAGAAATGGTCATATACTAAAATACCCCTTATAGTTTCATGGATTTACTAAAATTTACCCTATAATTAGTATTTTACTAAAACACCACTTATAATTTGCAATGGATTTAATCAATCTTCCATTAGATGATAGTAGAAAATGACAGTGTTGACCCTAATGTTCATTTAAATAAATTCAATCAAAAGAAAATTAAAATAAAAATACCATTTTTGCCCTTAATAAGATGGGCAACCACTCTATTGGCTATATTTGGTCAATTTTGTTTTTATATAAAAAAGATTTAACGGTATTTTTGGAATAAAAATTCATGGGCCTAATGGCAAAACAAACACTTCTATTAATCCCCATCCCCGCCTCACCAAAACAATCCCCATCCCCGGCTCCATTGGGTCGAGGGAGTCGGGTCCCCATTGAGGATGGAGAAAATTGCCATTCCTAAAAGTGTGTTCTAATAAATGACCCTAATAGAAACACATAAGAGTATACAATTGTTTTATATTTTCAACTTTTTAAATAATTAATAATTATTCATATTTTATATACTACTTTTAATAAAATTTTTATAATACAAAAATAACAATAATTAATTTCAATTAGGTTTATTTATCAAACTGATGAAACCGCCAACCTGATTAACTCGACCCGAGTTGGTCGCTTTTCTAGTATTTTAGGTTGACTTTCGTTCAAAAGCTTCCCAATTCGACCAAGTTGGATTAATTTCACTTTGGCCATTTGTAAACTGACCAAAATCAAACGACCTAACCATGGAGATATATATATATATATATATATATTATATATATGTATGTATGTATATTATATTTTAAATATAATTTTATAGAAAAGTGGGAATTTTCCCACATTTCTTAGTTTAAAGTGTTTTATATCATAAATCTAATTTTTAAATTCATTTTTTAATAATTGCACTATAATTTTTAAAATTAAATTAAATTTTTAAATTTGAATCTTTTGATCAAATTGGCCAAACAAAAAAATTGATCCAAACCAATACAACTTGAGTCGGTCAGTTTTCACAAAAGGTTAGTCAGTTTCAGCTAACCAACTCCCTAACCTAACAAGGCCAATTTGGTTGGCCAAATAGCCTACGACCAAACTGAACCAACTCATGGACACTCATTATTTCAGCTAAATTAATAGTCTTATCTCTGACAAATAATAAAAGTTTAATCTATGATAACTATTAAAAAATTATATAAAAAATACACAATTATTAAAAATATATTGATAATGAAAAATACAAAAATTACAAAAATACAATAAGTATTAAAAATATATTAACTTAATAAATAGTATAATCTCAAATAATAGTTTAATCTCTAATAAATATTAATCAATAACTAATAACAAAAATACAATAAATACGATAAGTACAATAAATTAAATTTAAAATTTTCAATAATAGTAATCTAATCTCCAATAATTATTCAAAGCTCCCTGTTAAACAACAAAGCAAAATAAATTTATACATAATCATTGAAAATACATTTTTCACAAAAGACAATAAATATTCATTTTAGTATATATAATTATATAATAAATACATATTAAGAGTTTAAAAATATATTTAATAAATATTAATTTTTTTGAAAGTTATTTTCTTGAATTATTACTTGATATCAGTGAAATTAATTATTTACAATATTATGTAAATATATTAAATTATTATTAATTTCAATATTATGTTATAATTACTTTTTTGCTTTTTAGAATTTTTTTTTAATTTATTACATAATTTCTTTATTTTAACTATTTAAAATCTAGTTATGTTAAATACTTTGTTATTTAAAATATTTAGTTATTTAACTATGTAAATAATATGTAAAATATTTAAATTTTGAAATATTGATTATTTATTGAATTTAATTATCCATAAAACCATAATTTATATTTTTATTATTACATAATTTCATTATTAATTTGTAATATATTAAATTATTATTAATTTCAAAATTATGTTATAATTATTTTTCTACTTTTAAAATCTAGTTATGATATGTATTTAGTTACTTAAATATTTAAATAATCTATAAAATATTAATTTCTTTTGTTATTTGAATTTTATTTATTTAATGCTATTACATATTATTAAATATTTAAAAACATTTAAATTGATAATCCAGAAAAACATAATTTAAATTGTTAGTACATGATTTTGTGATATATTTTGTAAAAATATAAAATTATTTTTTGTGTTTTCAATAAATATTTTAAAGTTATTATATAATTTTCTTAGAATATTTAAATAATTCTTAAATTTTTTAATAAAAACTTTCATTATAAAATATAGATAAAAAGTAGGGAAGAGAATAAATAGGAATTAGGGATAATTTAAGACAGAAACTCCCTACTAAATTAGAGATCATTTTGGAGATAAATAGGAATTAGAGATAATTTAGAAGATAAATAGGAATTAGAGATAATTTTGGAGAAAGTGGGGGAGGTACTTTAGGAGAAATTTTAGAAGAAGAATTATTTAGGTTGTTTAAAAGATGACATAAAAAAGAAATAATTCAAAAAAATGAGAAAATTTCTTGACCGTTTTGTTTTAATATATAATAGCAGGGACTTGTGTGATGCACGTGATTTATTAAGCAAAATCTAAATAATAGAAAAGGGTCATTTACTAAAATACCCCTTATAGTTTCATGGATTTACTAAAGTCTACCTTATAGTTAGCATTTTATTAAAACACCACTTATATTTTGCAATGGATTTAATCAATCTTCAATTAGATGACAGTGGAAAATAATTGTGTTGACCCTAATGTTCATTTAAATAAATTTAATCAAAAGACAATAAAAATAAAAATACCATTTTTGTCCTTAATAAGACACGAGCAACCACTCTATTGGCTATATGGGCCTAATGGCAAAACAAACACTAGTTAATGAAAGATTGATTAAGTTAATAAGTTATAAAATATATGAGATATTTTAGTAAAATGAAAACTATAAGATATGTTTAAGTAAATATGTAAAACTATAAGGTGTGTTTTAGTCAATGACCCTAATAGAAACACATAAGAGTATACAATTGTTTTATATTTTCAACTTTTTAAATAATTAATAATTTTTCATATTTTATGTAAAATTTTTTATAATACAAAAATAACAGTAATTAATTTCATTTAGGTTTATTCATCAAATTGATGAATTGACCAACCCGATCAACTCAACCCGATTTGGATGGTTTTTTAGTATTTTAGGTTGGCTTTGGTTCTAAAATTTCCCAATTCGACCAAGTTGGATCAGTTTCACTTCGGTCATTTGTAAACCGACCAAAATCGAATGACCTAACCATGGATATATATTAATATTTTATATTTTCAATATAATTTTTAATATGAAAAGTGAAAAATTTCCCATATTTGTTAGTCTAAAATATTTTATATCATAAGTCTAATTTTTAAATTTATTTTTTTTAATAATTGCATTATAATTTTTAAAATATAATTTAATTTTTAAGTTTAAATCATTTGAACCGTCTAACCAAACAAAAAAATTGACCAAAACCGGTACAACTTAAGTGGGTCGGTTTTCACAAAAGGTCAATCAGTTTCAACTGACCAACTCCCCAACCTAACCAAGTTTGGTTGGACAAGTTGCTTATGACTAAATCGAACCAACTCATGAACACTCATAATTTTTGCTAAATTAATACTCTCATCTCTAATAAATAACAATAGTTTAATCTCCAATAATTATCGAAAATTTATAGCGAAACTACATAATTGTTGAAAATATATTGGTAATGAAAAAAATACAACAATTACAAAAATACAATACGTATTAAAAATATATTAACTTAGTCAATAAATAGCGTAATCTCAAATAATAGTTTAATCTCTAACAAATATCAATCAATTAGTTTTAAAAGTACAATAAATTAAATTTAAAATTTCAATAATAGTAGTTTAATCTCTAATAGTAATTGAAAGTTTTCTGTTAAATAGCAAAACAAAATAAATTTATACATAAGCATTGAAAATACATTTATCACAAAAAATAATAAATAATTACTAAAATACAATAAATATTAAATTTTTTTATATAAATATATACTAAATACAGATTAAGATTTTAAAATTATTATTAAGTGAAATTAGTTATTTACAATGTTATGTAAAATATTAAATTATTATTAATTTCAATATTATATTATAATTATTTTCCTACTTTCCAGAATTTTTTTAAATTTATTACATATTTTCTTTATTTTAACTATTTAAAACTAGTTATGTTAAATATTTTCCTTATTTTAACTATTTGCAATATTAAAATAGTTATGTTAAATATTGCTTGACATAAGTGAAATTAGTTATATACAATATCAACTAGGAATATTAAATTTTTATTAATTTCAATATAATGTTATAATTATTTTTCTACTTTTCTGAATTTTTTAATTTATTACATATTTATTAATTTGAAGGATTTAAAATTAGTTATGTTAAATATTTAATTATTTAAATACTTAAATAATATGCAAAATATTTAAATTTTAAATACTATTTTTTATTGAATTTAATTATCCATAAAATCATAATTTATAATATTATTACACAATTTAATTTTTAATTTTGTGATAAATTAAATTATTCTTAATGTCAATATTGTGTTATAATTATTTTTCTACTTTAAAGATTTTTTAATTTATTACTTGTTTTTTTTATTTTTACTATTTTAAAGGTAATTATGATAAATATTTAATTGTTTAATTATTTACATAATCTATAAAATATTTAATTTTTTTTTGTTATTTGAAGTTTATTTATTTAAATATATTACATATTATGAAATTTTTGAAAAACATTTAAATTGGTAATCTAGAAAAACATAATTTAAATTGTTAGTATATAATTTTGTGATATATTTTGTAAAAAAAAATTATTTTTTGTATTTTTAATAAATATTTTAAAGTTATTATATAATTTTTTAGTATATTTAAATAACTCTTAAATTTTTTAATCCAAATTCTTTAGATATATATAGATAAAAATTAGGGGAGAGGATAAATTGAAATTAGAGATAATTTAGGAGAGAAACTATCTACTACATTTGAAATAATTTGGAGATAAATAGGAATAAGAGATAATTTTGGAGAAAGCGGGCGAGGTAGTTTAGGGGAAATTTTTGGAGAAGAAATTATTAGGTTATTGGGAAAGTGCATCTCATTGGTTGTTTCAAAATTATTTAGGTTCTATAATTTTAATTATTCATTGAATTTAACAATCTATTAAATGATAATTTATTCTGTTATTATATAATTTCATTATTAATTTTCTAAAAGTTTTAAATTATTATTAATTTGAACATTATGTTATGATTTTTCTATTTTATTGCATAATTTTTTTTATTTTAACTATTTAAAATATAGTTTTGTTAAATATTTCATTATTTAAAATATTTATTTATTTAATTATTTAAATACTATATAAAATATTTAAAATACTCATTATTTGAATTTAAGATATTTAGTTATTAAAATATTTAAATAATTAAACATTTTTAGTATTTTATTGTTTTAGATATTTAGTTATTGAGATATTGAAATAATATTTTATTTTGTATTGTTAAATTTATATTATTTGAATTACATTTAATATGAATAATCTGGAAAATCATAATTTATATTGTTAGTACATAATTTTGTGATGAATTTTGTAAAAATTTAAAACTATTAATAATATGAAAATTATTTAATCTATTATTACATTATTAAATTATTTTTATTTTGAATGTTATGTTATAATTTTTTATCTTAAGATTTTTTTATTTTATTGATGATTTCGTTATATTAACTATTTAAAATATAGTTTTGTTAAATATTTTGTGATTTAAAATATTTAGTTATTTAAATATTTAAACAATATATAAAATATTCAGAAATACTCATTATTTGAATTTATAATATTTAGTTATTTAAATATTCAAATGATTAAATATTTTCCATATAGTTATTTATCTAATTTTAGTATTTAATTATTTAAGATATTAAGATATTGAGTAATCTGGAAAATCATAATTTATATTGTTAGTACATAATTTCGTGATGAATTATGTAGAAATATAAAACCTTTAATAATATATTATTAGATCTATTATAATTTTTTTGTGTTTTAATAATTATTTTAAAGTTTATTAGAGATAATTTGGAGAGAAATTTTATAATTTAAATTTTCTTTAGATAGATTTAGATAAAAAGTGGCAATTAAATAGGAATTAAAGATAATTTGGAAAGAAATGCTCTAGTAAATTAGAGATCAGTTAGGAGATAAATAGGAATTAGACATGATTTAGGAGAAAGTGGGGGAGGTAGTTTAGCATAAATTTTAGGAGAGGAGATTGTTGGGAAAATAAGGCTAAGAGAAAGAGATTTTAGATAAATTTTCATGAGGAATGAAAGCATCTCATTAGTTCATTAAAAAATGACATGGAATAAAAAAATAAAATATTCAAAATAAAGGAGAAATTTTTTGACCGCTTTGTTTTAATATATATATATATATATCATAAAATGTTCGACAAACTTAAATTGCATCGGATCAGTACTCGAGGCCTCAACCTAAGCCCAATATAAGTTAAGTTTAGGCCTGAGTTTTTTTTGCTTAAAACTGTTTTAACAAAGTCTGCACATTGTACGGGTTCCTGCTGCTAGTATATATATAATAAAGTTTGACTAATTGGATCGTTTAGTTTAAAAAATCCCTTGGAACGTTGCAGTGATCAAATCGTTTCAGGTCCTCTCTCTCTCTCTCTCCAAGTTCAACAGTAGCAGCGGGCCACTTCCTCCATTTCTCTTCCCCTTCTCTATCTTCTTCACCGTCTGACCATCCCCTTTTCAATCGGATAGAACAGAGCAGAAGGGCACCAAAGATGGCAATAGCCTATAACTAATCCATCCTCCCTTGATCTAAGTTACCCTGAGACTATTGAAAGCTCGAAAGCTGGTCCACCAAGGACTGCGTTGATTGAAAGCTTGGAGGAGAAATGACAGCCACTCCTGTCCTGGTGCTTTCATTGGGAACATGAAGAAAGCAGTTCTACCGAAAACCAAACACCTAGCTGGTGTGAATAATTTGGAATAGAAAGGATGAACATGATAATGACATGTGCTGATTTATATGTCTATTTAAAAGGTTAAACAAATTGGATTTTGAATAAATTCTGAACCATCAATGAAAGTTCGGCCTTTAAACCAATTTTATATATTAAAATATCTTTATTTTTTATACCATTGTTTTAATAATGTTTTATTATACGAAATATGAGTTCAAATCAGCCCCCCCTCAAGACTTCACCCCACAACATCCCACAGCATATCTCCACTGTGTATTGGAAACATCTCCTGATGATATACCAGGAATGATGATATCATCATTAGGAGATGTTTTCAAATACACAGCGGAAATGTACTCTGGGACATTGGGGGGCAGTCTTGTGGGGAACTGATTTGGTCTCACAAAATATTAGTTTATTATTATGATATTATATTTTTATTATTTTAAATGAATAATATTTTATTAGTTGATCTTTTATTTTTTTTCATTATTATTTTAATTAGCATTTTATTGTTAATTTGCCAGAAAATGAGAAATAAAGCGCTTTGATTTATAAGAAGGTTTGAACAGCAGCCACAAAAGTAGATTATGCAGACCCAAACTATCCGTGGAACTGTAGGAGAGACACCTTTGGTAGTGAAATTGTACCATCATCACTTGTTGAGATTGTTCCAACCATCAATTGTTGCCAAAAACCAATCCCAAAGTGAGGATCACTTGAAGTCTAAAACTTCAGTTAATTCTAATGGATTAAGAATGTTCATTTTATAAGTATAAAATGACTACTTTAGGGAAAACAAAATAATTTCATAGTTTCCCCTCCAGCTACATTACAACTAAATAGTGTATCCAAAATAATGAATTAGACACTATTAAATATGGTTCAATCCCTATTAGGATTACACATTTTGTTGAACTAGATTCCAACCAAATCAATTTTAAAGACTCCTATGAGCTTTGAACTGGTAAGAAACCAAGTTTCTAACACTTAAAAAGTTGGAGTAGTCCAACATATGTCAAAAAGATAAGTGTTGACAAGATCAAATCTAGAACAATGAAGTGTCTATTTGTAGGCTACCTCAAAAAGTCTATTGGGTACCTATTCTATGATCCGACTAAGCAAAGAGTCTTTGTTAGCAAGAATGCCTACTTTATAGAGGATGACCACATTCTCAGTGACTGCGCTCATCAAGAAATAGTTCTTAAAGAGGAGACCACTAACATAGTGGGAGAGTCCCAAACATTTATAAGTCTAGTTGATCCTACACCCTAGTTGAGAAGATCGACTTGAGTGTCCCGACCTTCTTTAGATATGACTTTTTTCAAGAATCATTATTGATGGAAGTTGATGATAGTGAGAATGATCCTTTGACTTATTTGAAACTTATGATAAACATAGACTCCTAAAAGTGGGTATATACCATGAGAGCTAAGATAGACTTGATGTAAAACGATAAAGTTTGGACATTTGTAAATCCACCCAAAGGGATAAAAGCAATCAGTTGCAAATTGATCTTCAAGAGGAAGAAGAACCCTAATGGAAAGGTTGATACATACAATGCTTGACTTGTGGTGAAGGGTTACATTTAAAAAGGAAGGAATTGACTATGAGGAAACCTTCTCACCTGTGGCCATGCTAAAATCAATTAGAATTCTATTATTTGTTGACGCATGTTATGATTGTTAAATATGACAGATAGATGTTAAAACTACATTCCTAAATGGAGATCTTATAGAAGAAATCTACATGTAACAACCAAAAGACTGTTGCTAAGGGTCAGGAATACATGGTGTGTAAGCGTAATAGATCCATATATGGGTTGAAACAAATTTCAAGAAATTTGAATAATAGGTTTGATTCAAAAATCAAAAAGTATGAGTTTGATTAGAACCAAGATAAACCTTGTGTGTACAAGAAGTTTGTGGGAGAGAAGGTAGTTCTTCTCATACTTTATGTCAATGACATTCTCCTCATTCAGAATGATGTGGAAATGCTGATGGAAGTTAAGGTATGGCTTTCACAGAAGTTCTTTATGAATGACCTTGAAGAAGCATGCAAGACTCTAAGAAGGATCTAATACCTTTTAGTCATGGAGTTAGTCTCTCCAAACGCATGTCACCAAAGATTCCTAAGAAAGTAGAGAACATGAAGAAGTTCCCTTATGCCTCTGTAGTAGGGAATCTCATGTATGCAATGTTGTGCACTCGTCTTGACATAGCACAAGCTGTCAATGTAGTGAATAGATACCAATCCATACATAGAGGGGAAAATTGGACTACTGTGAAAAAAATACTTTAATACCTTTAAAGAACTAAGGATTATTGCCTTGTCTTTAAGGGTAATGCATTATAGGTTGTAGGTTATACAAATATCGGTTTTTAAGGAGATCTAAATGACAATGTTAAATAGTGTATGCCCTTAGCTCCAATTAAATCGATGTACATAAACAATTATTAGTAGATGAATAAAATACATTATTGTTTCATGTTCATATTACTCCTAAAATTGGACACTTATCAGACTTATGTTAGTTTAGAATGTTCTCAACCATCGGATAGATTTGGAGAGTTTATCTTGACAAGGTTGACATTGGTGTGCTATCGAACTAGTGGAGCAGTGTGTGTCAATTGTTAGGGTTAGACCCCAAGCACAACTAGTGGGTGTTTAGAATAAACATTGAACCCGAATCAATTTCTAGT
Source organism: Nelumbo lutea (assembly GCF_056320005.1). Lineage (NCBI taxonomy): Eukaryota > Viridiplantae > Streptophyta > Magnoliopsida > Proteales > Nelumbonaceae > Nelumbo > Nelumbo lutea. The sequence goes on along the minus strand of NC_142689.1, from coordinate 36,071,883 downwards.
TATGCCTTAGATCTTGGAGATAAATGGGCAAAACTAGACAGTTGCACTTGACCCCGGACTTAATTATGATATTACACTACATATTGGACTGAGTTACCTTTAATGTGCCAACCGATGAAACCCATCAAGGGTAAAATATTTAGGCATATTGGGGTAGTTTGGAAAGTTACCTAAGTGGGTGATTATAGTGATAGGATCGATCCATTTGTCAGAAAAAATGAATATCAGGGTTTATGCTCTCTCTGATGGAAAGTTTAATTGTTAGTAGTGGGTTTCAACTATATTTGAAATGTGATTTTCAAAATGTATTTATATGCTATATTATTATTTTACAAAAAATGTTTGCAAAAAGGTTTTAATCTTGGGATCCATCTGGGTAGAGCATGTGACACTACATTTTGTAGTTAGGAAAGATGTCTTTCCTTGTGGGTTTTTATCTTACATAAGTACATTATCCTTGGGTCTTCATAGAGTGACTGAAACCAATGATCATTTGTGTAAATGTTGAGCCCAAACTGAGCCCAAGATGATTAGGTCAAGGGTTCATTGCCCCTGAGTAGTGAATTTGGCCTAACTTCTACTAGAGGTGGGTCGAACCCTTATAGATTTGTGTGAGACCTTTGTGGGTTATACTTCATACAACATTTAGGCCCAAAGTGGCCATGCAACACCTTGGGATATGAAACCTTAGAGAAAATGGGTCTAAGGCCCATTACTAATATGATTAATTAAGTGATCAAGTTGTCATGTGACTTGGTTGAAGGGGCATGAATATAGGTATGGAGCACTTATCCTCTTAAGAAGATAATTCTTATCAATTTAAGACAAACTCCTAATCCAAATTTGATTTGAATAAACTCCTAACTAGATTAGGAGAGTGATCTATATAAAGGAGAAAGAGGGGAGAGTCCAATTCAGCTAATTCTCTCTATTCTCTTGTTCTTTTTTCTTCTCCCTTGCCTCCCAAAAACCCTAATTCAACTAGCTTTGATTGAGATTGATTTCTATTAGTACTCTACTATGCTTTTGCAAGAAAAATATCAGAGTATATCAGGTTCACATACCCACTTCGATCTAAGAAAGTTGGAGACTAGTTTTTGCTGAAATAGTGTTGTTGAATTAGCTTCATATACACACTACACCACCTTCAGTTGGAAGCCGATTTTGGAACTGATATTGGGAATGAACTCTCACTCTGGGAGCTGTACATAGTGCTCTCTGTATCAAGTATGATCAGTTTTAATTTGGGTTTTAAATCTGGTCCGGCTTAGTGCAAGATCAATCATGAAATTTTAGATTTCAAAATCACTAGGAAGTCAGTTCTCAAGTTGGGTTAGAAATTTTTTTTTAAATTTGGCCAGCCACCAAACCTAGTTTGGCAATGTTAAACCTGATTTCTAATCCTTCCAATAGATAGAAAGTCAACATTTGGATTTATTTTCTTGTTAGGTTCAATGGTTGTAAGTTTGAAAAGCAATAAGTAAGGGTCAACAACGGATTCTATGGCCGATGTTGACTACATTGTTGCAAACAAAGCTACCAAAGAGGTCATATGGATGAAGTTCACTCAATAGCTAGGAGTACTTCCTAATGACACATTTCTAATTCTCTTGTTGTGTGACTATATAGGGGAAATTTCTCAATCCAAAGACTACACTCAAAGTCTAAGCACATTGAGCGTAAGTATCATATCATTCGTGTGATCATAAAGCATGGGGATATGGAGATTCAAAAGGTAGCATCAATAGATATTTGGCAAAACCATTGACTATGTAGTTATAGTAGAAAGTGTTGAGGAACATGTGGGAAGTATAGGTCTATATCTTTTACCTGATTGGGTTAACATCTAGGTATGTTGGAGCAATTGTGATGGATGTATGGGCAAGTGACCGTTGTGATAGGAACAACTACTAGGGATGGCAATTTTCCCCACAAAATCAGGGCCTAATCTAACTTGCCCCAAATGGGGCGAATTTCCCCAACCTTAAATGAAGACGGGTCTAGTTTAGGGATTTGTTTTGCCACAAACTAGGGGCATGGCAGGGATGGGGTGTGCATATCCCCGAACCTGCCCCAAAATCTAATGATAAATTACAATAATACCCTTTAGTATATATATATATGTGTGTGTGTGTGTGTGTGTGTGTGTAATTTAGGTTTTGGACTTTTGGTTTCTCACTTCCAAACTTTTAGTTCATTGTCCATCCTTCAAAGATCGTAGTTCAGCTTCCCTCCCAATCCAACCCCTTCTAGTAGCTAGGTCACAAACCCATTCAAACAGTGAGAAGAACACTAATGGTGGATTGGTATCTTTGTTCTCCTTCTCTCAGTTTGGCCGCCATAGCAGCAATGAGAGAATATCTTTGTTGATTCATTCTCTATTTCACCCCCCCTCTCTCTTAGTTCACACTTCGCAAAATCGCAAGTCTAGATTATACTAGATTGTAGAAAAACTCCCATTCAATTAGTGAGAAGAACACTAGTGGTGGATTGGTGGCTCTGGTTCCATTCTAACAGTAAAAAAATTTATATATGGTATTTAAGCCTTATAAGTTTAGAGATTTATTTTATATTTTTATACATGGATCGATATAAATAGAGGGATTTAAAATATTTCTACAACTCTTATAAGTTTAAAAAAGCCTAAAAATTGTTTAGTAGCGAGTCATTGAAAATAATTGTTTCACCAATTCATTTCATCATCTTGAATTCCATGTTAAAGACCATTGGTTCAAATCAAGATCCCAAATTAACTTACTTCCATTAATATCAAAAGAATTTGTTGTTAGGCGCTAATTCATCTTTATTTATCTAGTAAATTTGAAACCTTCCATTCAGGCACAAGTTGATGAAAATGGATTAAATATCAAGAATGGAGCTTATACATCACTTTATGATCACATTTCACACACTAAGGGCATCTCATTTTCTGAGGTCCATTTAAGCCTAAAGTCTCTGTTCCATACTCATGTCAACCACATGATAATAGTTACTTTAAAATTATTAAGATTTATCATATTTCTCTTCTTTTCTCTAATTTTGGTTTATTGGTTACATACCAATCGTATAATTTCCATGTATTATCAACCTATATAAATTATTTTTCTCTAACATTGTAGACATTTTCATCTATGATTTTCCGTATTTGTATGTTTGGTTGGTTTGGGGCTATCAAAGGCCTCAACTCAAGCCCAAGTTTCTAGGCCCAAGTGCATTTAAAATCCTAAATTCCAAGTCTCAAACCTATATTGAGTGAGGTTAGGATTGACTTAGACAAATACAAATTCCAGCTCTACAGGTGATACCATAATGTGTGTATAAATAGTTTATGGATAGATGGACAATAGAAAAATTTAGTGTTTTTGTTTTTCTAATGAAGAATATTTTACATTTTCTGTTGTAGTGATCCATGTAACCTACTTAGATGTTGTTTATTGTGCTAAAATTTAATGTGTTTTAAAAAAATATTATAATGATAGATTTAGTGGCTTACTATTTCTAAAATTTTTCTATCTTGTTCTTTATTTGTCTATCTTTCTTTAATCACTTCTAAAATATTTTGTTTTTCTTTAAAGTTAGTCTTGATGTTTGGACAAGGTGATAATGCAAACTCTTTACTAGCTAGCGAAAGTTCTATCCCATTTCTTTCTTCAACCCCAAATGATGCAACTATGACAATTTCATCTTTAAGCTCTAGGAATGATCTTGACAAAAGAGGTTCAAGTACCACAACTTTAGAGGAACCATTTAAAAGGATTGTCACATCTATTGTATGGGATCAATTAAGAAAGGTAACTATTTAAGGAAAAATCAAGAAGCTCGGTGGAACTAAATATTTGCATGACCATTACCAAAGGTGCCAAAGTGTAATCAATTGGATATAAGGCAACATGCTTTGGGGACAAGTCAAAATAAGAAGGACGAAAAGTTTAAGGCCACATACACCACATTTAATCTAAGAATCTCAAAGAGGAAACTTACTATTATGATTATTCTACATGAGTATCCTCTTTCTATATGGTCAACCACATAGGATTTAAGAGTCATTAACATAGTCTTTGACCTACTTTTACAATGGTTTTGAGAAACACAATTTAAAAAAATATATTTTGAAGATTTTTGAGAATGAGAAGTAGACAATTAAGTTGTTGGAAAAGAATGAGAAAAGAGTAGTCATCAAAACTAACATATGGATTGCGAATATTTGGAAGAAAGGGTTCATGGATGTCATGACACATTTCATTAATGTTGATTGGATTCTACAAAGTTAAATTCTAAGGTATGCCTTTTAATATAATAATTTATTACTAGTATTTAGTATTCTTAAGTTGTGCCATTTTTTATATTTAGTATTGTTCTTTAGGTTTTCTTTTTCTTTTTTTATCTATTGTTATGGCTTTTCTTGTAGATATGTTGGTGAAATGTATTTTAGATTGGAATATTTATAAAAAGTTGTATACAACTATTGTTAATAATTACACTACAAATGATTCCATTTTTAACGATATTATGAATAAACTTTTTATGAGTTCACTTATGTTGAATGAGAGATTCTTGCATATACATTGTTATCAAATTTGATTGTTCAAGATGAATTAGTTGTGATTGGAGAGGCCATTAAGAAAATTTGTGATAGAATTGTGTATTGGAAAGCAATTCCTAAAAGAGAGCAAAAATTTGAGGAAACATCCTAGTAATTGCAAATTAAAAATAATGAGTTGTCTCTTAATTGTAAAACTAAATAGAATTCAACATATGAGATGCTTCATACTGCTTTTATTTATAATGATGTTTTTTCTTGCTTAAGACAATGCGAATCAAAATATAAATATTCGCCAAATGAAGAGGAGTGGGGATTGGCAAAGGAAATTTGTGGGAGGTTAAAGTTGTTTTACGATGTGACTAAGTTATTCTTAAGGACTAGGTATCCCCACAACAAATTTACATTTCTCCAATGTTTGTGAGATCATAATGGCACTATCTCAATGTCTCAGATGTTTATGTGAAATTGCAAGGAAGATGACACTAAAATGCGATTAATGGCATTTTGGGTGTGGCATCAATATTGTCTCCAAGATATAAGACAAAGTTGATGGAATATTATTTTTCTATGATTTATGGGGATGCTACACTAGATAAGATTGAAAAGGTTGGTCAATTATGTTATGACTTGCTTCATAAATATCAATCCAAACTTAAGAATGAGGAAGTTGGATATGGTAGTGAAACTTTAGTTAATCCAATTTGCACCTTTAAAAATTTTGATATGGAAGAGCAAGATATCCATTTTCCAATTATGACTTGTTTATTAATAAGAGTTCAAGTAATGTGATTATGAAACCAGAGTTGGACCATTATTTGGAAGAAAATTTATTGCCTATAAATCAGAACTTTGATATTTTATCTTGGTGGAAGTCAAATGGACTTAAGTGTCCTACCTTACAAACAATTATCAAGGATGTACTAGTTATTCCTATTTTCAAAGTTACTTTAGAGTCTACCTTTAGCACTAGGGGAAGGCTAGTAAGTCAACATCGTAGTAGACTTCATGCCAAGACATTTGAGGCATTGATGTGTGCTCAAAATTGGTTGGCATTTAAAATTCAAGTATTTAAGTTGAAGTTTTGTATATATAAAAAAAAATTGAATATTCATCATTTCACCTTTATAATTGACTTCTTTTATGTAGATGCTACTCTTGGTGATGATCCTTTCACTTATGACACCATCAATAACGATGATTCTGATGTAAATAATGATGTATATGATTTAAAAGGGTTATTATTAGATTTTATACATAAGTCAAAATCATTTTTCACTTAGTCTCCACATACTTACTCTTGCCTTTTACTCTACAAAATAAAACTATTTTTATTTTTTATTTATCTACATATGGAAATGCTTGATTATATATTATTCTCTCTCTTCAAATCAACTGAAGCCACCAAGTACCAATACATATTCTCTAATTTGGTACTATTCCTTTGAATGCAATTGAGGATAATATTTTGTAGGTAATTTAGTGTGATGCATGCCTAGACCCCCCCCCCCCTTCTTTTTAATCTATGTCATGATATTAAATTGGTATATTAACAAGAACATCTAAACTGATATATCAAATCTCTTGTTTTCATAGGTCACCTTGACATGAAACACAAGATTCCTTTTACAAAAGGCAGTGGATTCTAGCTTTTAATAATTCAAAATTTTGCTAGCTTCGATCTTTTATTCTTAATGGTGGTAAGTTCAACATGGATTTTTTTGGTAATTACAAGTGGAAGATGCAATATTCATGCAGATGGGCATCAATCTTTTGAAAATAAAAAGGAGGCATTTGTGACAATCTTGCTATATATGGGCATGCACTTTTACTTTACAATCAATTTAAGCTCTCATGTTATTTCATTTTCACATGGCAGTAGTTAATCGGTAAATCCCTTACTAAATATTTGCATCAATTTTCTATATTTGATTGCTTCTTTAGTCTAGTTCAAAGGTTCATTTGGATTTGCTTTACTACTAAGTTGTGGCATAGTACATGCCTTCCAACTATATCACATATTTGTCAACTAAGTCAAGAAAACTCAAATGTCAGAATTAATGGTGAATCGAGATTACAAACCTTACATTGAAATTATACATGTAGAATTCTATCCAACTCAATTTGAAAAGGTTATTCCAACTCTATATGTTTGGGCTACTAACCATTTTACTCTATTAAGGGTCATGTTCAATTTGGTCAGACCACCAAGCATAGTGGCCAATTTGTTGTTATTGTTGACTTCTAACTTGATGAGGTTTCAATGAATATAATTTAGTAGTTGATTATACCAACTGGTGAGTTCAGCTTTTCAATCTGGTTTGACTCTCTATTAAAACCTGGCCTAGAGGTTGAACCTCAATGGATCAACTATTCAACAATCTGTTCTGGGTCAATGGATCAACCTGGACGTTGAACGTCATAGCAGTCCTTGTAATGTGTTTGGCTCTATCTTTTTTCTTTGTTAGGAGTTAAATAAAAGAAAATGGGTCCATTTAAAAAAAAAATCAGCAAAAGTGTGCACTTGTTGAATCACTTATTTCTTTGCCTTTTAGTGGATGCATTTCTAAAGAGGCCGTGAGCTCTTTAATAATGAAGCCTAAAGCTGAAATTAAGATGATTATTAATTTTTTACAAGTCTAATACATGGTTGCGGGGCGGGAAAAGTAGGGGATTCCCCATCCCTAGTTACAGTGGTTGCGGGGCAGGGATTCCTTGTGCCCGATGGGGCTGCAAATGGTATTGAATCCTTGCCCCAATAATGGGGATGGGGCGAAAATGAGTTAGGGGATTTTAGCCACAATGTGAGGATAGGGAGGAGATGCCCTGACCCATACCCGCCCCATTGCCATTCCCACCAGCCACTTTGTTAGACAAAGAGTATATCTGTGAACATACCCTCCTCAGTGGATAATCGAAACTATCAATAGTGATTTCAAAGATTGTTGAAATCGTTTTGAAAAACTATATATATACATACATATATATATATATATATATATATATATATATATATATATATTTATAAATAGTTTATTTTGAAAAGGCGTTTGCAACTAAGAATGAGAGGGTGTGACATTGTTCTATGTGTTAAGGGAATAAGTCCTTCCCTGAATCACAATGGTGGATATATATTAATAGCTAAAAGATCCCATAGCAAATGTCTTATTAGGCCCAATACCCTGATGGACATATAATTGAATTGGACCATTAAGACTTAGACTCATAAGGTGGCTGAGGCCCAAGTAATTGTTATTGTTATCTGATATTAATAATTAAGTATTAGGTCATTCACACTTTAAGTGAGTGAGAGGGCCCAATAATGGTTCGATCCAATTGATATGTGGGTCCCATGCAATACAAGAGTGTCTTCTCTCTTATTATTTGAGAAATTAAACATCTATTATAAGTGGTTAGAACAAAATTGCAAGACTTCTAGTTGGATTAGAAACTTGACTACTTTTGACTAGTCAAAGTTAGGATGAATTAGAACTCTATTTAGAACTATTGGAAGACCAATTTGATTGGGACTTTTTCTAGAGTTTATTAGAAACTTAAAAGAAGTCTTTATATAATCAATTAGGGGCTAGAAATAGAAGTTACACGTCCAAGCATTAGATATCACACTATTCAGTCCCAAACCCTAATTGTTCTTCTAGGATTGATATTGTAATTTTGTCCTCCATTGTTCTCCACTTTGGACCAGCTTCAAGAGGGGACTTTTAGGCATCTTCTACAGTAGAAATCCACCATTAGTAGAGGTGATTTGGTAATGCAAATGTTGTGATCTTAAAGAATTCTTCTCTCCAATACCATATGTTGCACCATCTTCATCTTGATTGGATTGCTAGAGAGAGGAGATCGGTTTCTTGGGCATGAACATCACAACTATTCTTGCACTTGTGAGGACTCTTCTATCAGGTAAAGTTCTAAATTTTCACTTGTTTTTGGATCTAATTTGATCTATTCAAATCCCAAAATCTATCTTAAGGATAAAAGATTATTTTCTCGTATGTGATCTTTCTTTTCTCCTGTTTGAATTTTGTACAAGCTCAAAAATCCAAACTTGTGCTTGCCATAACTTTCATTCCTAAGCTTCAATAGTGTTAGAGTTGAGCAAAGTGGATAACCTTTTGAGCTTGTACAATCTCACCCATTTATTGGAAGTCTTTTCATTGATTTGAGCATCTTTCGAGAACTCTAACAATTGAGTTTAGTTTGAGCTTGTATTGCTTATGTTTACCTATCAAGAATCTTCTCTTTCTTGTAAACATGCTCCTAAGATAAAGAAAGTAATATCCTTGAACAAGTAGGTGTTCAACTTGTTGAACACCATTAAGTTCTTAATAGAACCTCTATTAAGCCCAACTATAAGGCATTGCAAGTCTTGAAAGCTCTACTGGTTCAAGTTGTGTTGGACCCCATGAAGTCCAACTGGTTTCAAGCATTGTAGGCACCAGTGAAGTCTTTCTAGTTGTAAAGGCTTAGCTGGTGTCCGAGAAGTCTAGTCGGTTAATGGGAATCCTTAATGGTGATCTGAGGTAGAGGATGCAAGTAGGTTTAGCCAAACCCTCAATAAAATCCAGTGTGCCTTGTGTGTTTGCTTTTCTTTTCTTTCAAGTTATGCAATTTATTTTTCTTTGCTAACATTCTCATAATTGCAATAACTTGATTCCTTGAGATCTTGCAAATCTTGTTTTTCTTTTGTCTTTCTTTGTTTTGTCTACAAAGACACAAGGTCATTTAGTGCAATTACTAAGATCTTATTAACCTTAATAACTGCACTAGCTCTCTAGTTTAGTAGTTTGGGCTTAATCTTCTGATCTTTTTTAACTAATAACCATTTATTCTAACTGCTTTGCATTTACTTTTTATTGTTTCTTATCTTTGTTGTTCATTTATTATTCAATAGTTTTTAAATTTTAGCATTTGGATTTGTACATAAGATTTTGGTAGCCACTAATTGAGTCCGATGAGGGATGATTTGGCTGACCTATCACGATAAGACATGTGGCTAATCCAAACCGTCTATTGACATCGGCACCATGTGGGGACATAGGTCACCCCTTAGTTGAGCGGAGTCCATCACCTTAGGAGAACAAACTGATGACTTTGGATGTCGGCTCGACATCCCCGACTTGGGAAGCCAACGAATCAAGTAACTAGTCGACCTCTGGGGTACCAACCTACGTGGTGAGTTGTCCTTATTTGGTTAGCATACCTATCAGTTTTGAAACTGACAACGACATGTCACCTACCTAGCAGGGATGGCCTTGGTCCCCCCACGCTTCAAAGAGACTAGATAAGGATTATCGCCAACACCAGTGCAACGCGCCTCAAAGATAACATGCTGATAAGGCCTTTCACTCCTGGATATCTATGACATGGATCTTGGACCCCCAAATCCTATATAAAGGCTCCTTCGTTCCTTTCCAAGGTATGCACGATTAAGTGCAAGAAAACTTTACTTTCTTGCTCTCAAATTCCCTACTTTCTTGCAATCAGCTCGACTAACTTAAGCTTCAGAGTGCCTAGCTTGGGTCCAAACCCCCAGGTACTCTAACATCATCTATCTTGCAGATTGGTCTACTGACCTCAACATCTCTTTGTCTAAGTTGTCATCTAGCAAGAACGTGGGTGATTTGAGCACCACCAACTGGTGTCGTCTATGGGAACACGAGCGAAAATCTAGCTCTCTCTCTCTTCAAGCATTTATCAATGATGTCTTCTCCACAAAACAAGGACACCCAAGTCAACACAAGTTCATCCAGGGGGGAACTTCGGTGGTTGAGCCTTCTGTTGTTCCCATTAGCATTAGAATGCAATAGTTCATTGAGCTCATGAACTACATAAGGAGCATGGACCTACATATGCAGTCCTGGGAGCAGCACATGGTTTCCCTTTAGTCAATGCATCCCCAACTCATGGGACCAGTGTAGTCACCGTCACAAAACCAAAACCCAATGTAGAACTTGAACCCAACTCAAGACCAATAGATAAACCACCAAGTTCCCTTGCCAAACGATTACCATCAACCTCGTGGTGCCCTTAATGACCAAGTCATGATACACACCTTGAAGCAATAGGACCTTACCTATGTCCCCAATGAAGAGACAAGCCACGCAACCTCCTTGATGAGGTTACACAATTAGGCTGCTGAGGGATTCAAGCGGAGCAGGCATAGGAGGTGATCTAGATGTGAACCCAGCTGAAGATCCTTGTAGTGCCTCAACCTTCTGATGTAGCCCAGCTAAAGATCCTTGCAGGCATAGGACCTTCTGATGTATCCATAGTCACTAGAGTGTTACCTCTTTCATCCAAGATCCTTGCAGTGCCTCGACCCAAGGACTTCAAGTCCCCTAACCTAGAGTCCTATGATGGTTCCAGAAATCCTATTGATCATGTGGAGAGCTTCACGGCCCTCATGTAGCTCCTTGAAGCAAATGAGTCCAACCTATCCACGGCATTCCAAACCACCTTCTGAGGAATAACTCAGATGTGGTATTTAGGGTTTACCCCAAGCTCTACCAAGACCTGAAACCAATTCTTCGACCTTTTCACTACTCACTCCGCCACTAGTAGGCACTACCCCAAATCTGCGATGAGCTTTATGAATGTCACCTACCATTGCAATGAATCACTCTATGATTACATCAAGAGATACAATCTAGAGTGTCTACAGGTGTTGAACCTCGACCCTACCATCTAACTAACCTTAGCAATCAATGGCATCCGACATCCTGACCTATGTTGGTTTATCAAAAAGACCCCTCCTATGATGATGGAGGATTTTCTTGATCAGGCCAACAAGTACATAAAGGCCGAGGAGTCAGTCAACACCTCGAGTGAACTAAGTGGGAAAAGAAGGAGAACCGAGGATGATCGAGGTGAGGACTGCAATGAAAGAAGTAGAAAGAGGTGACAACAAGATAGTAGGTCATCCAAGAGTCATCGTCCCACTGATACTGAACTCGCCCAGTAAGGTACTAGAACTATACACCGTTGAATGCGAGGAGAGTAGATATCTTGATGGAGATCAAGTTGGTTGGTAGCCAATTCGCCAGAAGATGAACACAACCAACCAGAACCAAGACCACTAATGTCATTTCCATAAGGAATGAGGACATAACACAGAGAATTGTTGCAATCTCAAAGACGAGATCAAGGAGTTGATTTGTCAAGGATACCTGAGGCAATTCATCAAAAGAGAAGACCAAGCCATCAACTAGAGAAGGGAGCAACCTAGAAGGTAGCCAAAGAACCAACCAAGGGACACCCCGAGGAAATGGAACCAAGAGCCAGATCTAACACTCTACAGAGTAATCAATGTGATCACTAGCGGGTCCATCATGGTCGGCTGTAGTTCATCGACTAGGAAGGCTGCCATCCAAGACCTATTTGATGAGGAGAACCTATTGAAGAGGATGACAACTAAACATGCAATCTTCTTCAGAGAAGATGTACATGGAGTGCATTACCTGTGTGATAATGCCTCCGTAGTGAAACTGATAATCCAAAACTACGAATCCAAATGCATCTTGGTGGACAAAGGCAGCTTGGAAGATATTTGGTTCCTGAAAGCCTTCGAGAAAATGGATTTGGAGAAGAAAGACCTCATCCCCACCAACCTCCCCCTAGTTGGCTTCAATAGGGAAGTAGTTCGTCCATTAGAGAGAATCAACCTATCAGTAACAGCGGGGGTCGTGCTGAATCAAGTAAGTTTTAATCATGACTTTCTTATGGTTAGTACCAATCCACCTTATAATGCCATCCTAGGCCACCCAATCTTGCGTGCCCTCCGAGTCGTGGGATCCACATGCCACCTCGCAATGAGGTTCCCAATCGATTATGGGTTCAGAGTAGTTTGGGGGGACTAGTTGGAGTCTAGATAGTTTTGCATGGAAGCTCTCAAAGGGGAGGGCAAGTAGTTAATAGTGGTAGACTTGGAGCTGCTCCCAAAGCTCGATGAGGACCAAGCTTGTCCAATTGAAGATGTCATCCTAGTGTCTATCTCAAACACTGACCCCAAGAAGATGGTCCAGATCGAGTAACAACTAGGAACATCTATGCTCTGAGCTTGTAGGTTTTTTACATCCTAGCATAGATGTTTTTGTTTGCTCGGCTTCCGACATGCCCAACATAGACCCTTATGTTATTACACATAGGGTCAACATGAATCCCTTGGTTAGACTTGTAAGGCAGAGAAAATGGAACTTCACCCCAGAGAAGTGGACCTTTGGCGAGGAGATTGGCATGCTCCTCAATGCTGAATTTATTATAGAAGTAGAGTACCCGATCTAGTTAGTGAATGTGGTGCTCATAAAAAAAGCAAATGAGAAGTGGCATATGTGCGTCGACTACACTAACTTCAATCAAGCCTACCCAAAGGATATATTCCTTCTACCCAGAAAAGATAGACTGATAGGCGTCACCTTAGGGCTTGAGCTATTGAGCTTCATGGTTGCCTACTCCTGGTATAACCAAATCTAAATGGATCTTGAAGACCAAGAAAAAAACTTCTTTTGTAACTGAGATTGGCCTGTACTGTTACAAGGTCATGACCTTTGGCTGGGGCGACCAACCAATGACTTGTAAACAATATTTTTTTTAGTTTAATTGGAAATAAAATTGAAGTTTATGTTGATGATATGGTTGCAAAAAGTAGGTCAACAAACTCTCTTATTTCTAAATTAACTAAGGTTTTTACAATTTTAAGAAAATAAAACTTAATGCTTAACCTGAAAAAATGGATTTTTGGTGTCACGTTGGGTAAAAATTTGTGTTATATGGTGACCCAACGTGACGTCAAAGCCTACCCTGAGAAAATTCAAACTATTTCAAACATGCAACCTCTGAGGTCCACCAAAGAAGACTAGAAATTAACAGGCCAGATAGCCTCCCTTAGCCGATTTATGCCCATCTCGGTTGAGCGGTGCCTACCTTTCTTTAAGGCCATTAAAAAGAACAAAGACTTTGAAAGAGTGCTAGTTCACTTTCACCGAGCTTAAATAGTACCTCAGTTCACCACCATTGTTGACAAGGCCTAGGTCTACTGAACTTCTATTGTATCTCTTCACAAGCGATGAGGTAGTCAGCTTGGTACTGGTAAAAAATGTTGATAAAACCTAGTGACCTATTTAATATGTGAGCAAGGTCTTGCATGCGGCCGAGACTAGATACTTGGACATCAAGAAGCTCGCCTTTGCCCTGATCATCTCAGATCGAAAGCTAAGGCCTTACTTCCAAGCTTATACTATTGTCGTCCTCACCGATCGACCCTTTTGACAAGCGCTACAAAAGCTTGAGGTCTTGGGAACATTGATGAAGTGAGCCAAAGGTCAATTTGGAGATATTTAATAGTGTGAAACCTTTATCTAACTGGGAAGAAGAGCCCTAAGTAGTTGTACAAGACTACAGAGACTCTTTAGGTTTTGAAAAGAATAAAAGAGAAAAAAAAAAGAGAAGAGAAGAAGAGAGATAGATAAGGAGCACTCGTGGGAGAAGCTTTGAAAGAAGAGAGATAGATAGATAAGTCGCCCCACTCCTTAATTTATATACATAGTTTCCTAATTGTAAAAGAACTTTAATGCTTACATGGTAATAAAAGATAAGATTAAAATAAAACTAATCCTAGATAAGATAGAACAAAACTTATCCTATTAGAAAAGTTGATGCTAATCAATTAAACCTAAGTACATCTCAATGTGTCACACGACTACTCTTAATGTGGGGTCCATAGTTTCTGGCATGCTGTCATAGGCACCCAAAAATAAAACCTATACTCATAAAAATAAAATGCAATAGCATGAGTAAGGATTGTTCCCACAGAGAGTATCTAACCTAAATTATATGCTACGTGAATCAAAGATGGAGGGGGTGTATGTAACGAAAACCAGAATTAAAAGAAGGAAAAACAGAATTAAAAAGAACAAAATTTAAATGGGAAGCAAGGCAATTTAGAGTATTGAAACTAACCAAAAGAGTGAATCTTAGTATAGGATAACATCCACCATCAGAATTTCACTACTGCTCATCGATTCAAAAATCAATCAATTTAGATTTCGAATATTCATCGTAGGAATTGGTTTCCTACATCTCCCTATCATAGTTAATCAGAAAACAAGCGATCCTCTTAACCCTTACTACTGAACAACCCCTAAATAAGCGTTAAAGATTTAATCCAGCAAAAGCCTTAAGCATTAGAGATCGATGAAGCTAAACAACACAAACACAAGCGGTTGCATTTAATTTAGTTGAGTGCTCTTCCTAGGATTTAACGATTTTTGACGCAGCAAATCATTAAACTCTAGTTGCTTCGCAGATTAGATGGATCAAACAATTACGGATTTGATATCTAATCTAGCAATAGATTGTAACAAATAATAAATTAGTAGGCCTCCTAGCAATCAAACGAAACAATCATAGACATAAACATAGAAGAACATTCGATATTCAAAGCATGAATCAAACAATAAAAATCAAATTAGATCTCACAGTTTGGTGGATTCTAAGGTTTTTGTTTCCTTCGACCAAGTATGAGAGTTTAGCCACACATGGTCATGGTGAAAACTTAAGAAAATCAGAGAATAGAGAAGAGAGTAGAAGAGAAGAGAAGAGAGGTTCGGCTGCCTTGGGTCTCATTGCCTTCCTTCTTGTTTTTCCTCTTCTTTTCTTTCTCTCTACTTCCCCGAAAAGAAGCCTATAAAATCTCCTAAAATTTCTCTAGGGTAATCAATCTCTAAGTCTGACTTATCAAGAAAAGACTAAAAAATAAGATAAAACAAAGTTTTTGTGTGAGTGGGAGAGGTGGTGAATTCGCGGATGAAAGTTTCAAGGCTAAGGAATGTCTCCAACACGTCACCAATGAGATAGCAGAGAATTTGGGCCCGATTTTGACCTAGATTCAATTCGAATTTATCAAAACTCAAAACATGAAAGCTGTATAACTTTTCCTTATCTTTCCAATGCATCTTTAATAATCTCAATCAGAATCCAAATGAGAGAGTTGTGCTCAATCTACCACATGGCACCAAAACCGTGTAAAATTACCCAATCAGCCTTGTTTTTCACTTAACGCCTCCTTCCGTGCCCTAAACCAAAATAAAAGAATAATAAGTGCACTTGGGCATAAATATAAAAGACTAAATATCAAAGGAGAAAAATATGATATTTTTCATTCTTATCAGTTTCCTACACTCCCCCTCAAGTTGGGTAGTAGATATTTGTCATTCCCAACTTGCAAAGATTTTCTTCTAACTTCTTTCTTGAAACAGCCTTGGTGAGAAGGTCTGCAAGCTGCATGTCAGAGGTGATGTAGGGAAGGCATGTTTCTTGAGATGTAATCCTTTCTCTGATAAAATGTCGGTCCACTTCGATATGCTTAGTTCTGTCGTGTTGTACTGGATTATGGGCTATATTGATGGCAACCTGATTATCACAATACAACATTAGGGGTTTCTCATAAACAATACCCAATTCCTCAAGTAATGATCTCAACCATAAAATCTCAGCCATACCATTTGCCATGGACCTATATTCAGATTTAGCACTTGAACGAGAAACAACACTTTGTTTCTTATTCTTCCAAGAGACCAGATTACCTCCAACAAAGGCACAATATCCATAGGTAGATCTTCGGTCATCAACACTCCCAGCCAAATCAGCATCTGTGTAGACTTCTATCTTCATGTGGTCATTTTTCTGAAACAAAATGTCTTTGCCTGGGGACCTCTTCAAATATGCTAATATCCTTTCAACCGCAAAGAGGTGAGTAGTTCTAGGAGAGTGAATATACTGACTAACTACACTGACTGCATAACTAATGCCAGGCCTTGTAAGGCAAAGATAGAGAAGCTTTCCAACTAACAGTTGAAACATAGCTTTATCTTCAATAGGCTCTCCACCCTCTGCACTAATCCTGTGGTTCTGTTCAATAGGTGTGTCTGCAGGCTTAACTCCCAACTTTCATGTTTCTTCTAGCAGATCAAGAACATACTTTTGTTGTGAGACAAAAATCCCATGCTTAGATCTAGCTACCTCAATGCCCAAGAAGTATCGTAGTTTTCCCAGATCTTTTACCTCAAACTCTTGATGAAAGAGTTTCTTAAGGGACTCAATTTCACTAATATCACTCCCGGTTACTATAATATCATCCACATACATGGCAAGCAAGGTTACGGAGGAACCCACTCTCTTAATAAACAAGGTGTGGTCTGACTGAGCCTACACATATCCAAACCTATCAAGGGCTCGTCTTAATTTGTCAACCATGCTCTGGAGAACTATTTTAGTCCATATAGAGCTTTGTTCGACCGATAAACATTTCCTATCTTCGTACCATAAAATCCTAGAGACAACTGCATGTAAACTTCTTCCCACAAGTTTCCATTGAGAAAGACATTTTTAACATCCATCTGATACAATTGCCAAGAGTAACTAGCTGCAAGAGATAATAGTACTCTAATAGTCATCTTTGCTACTGGTGTAAAAGTTTCTAAGTAGTCAATACCATATGTTTGAGTAAATCCTTTTGCAACTAATCGGACGTTATACCTTTCAACAGACCCATCAGCATTATGTTTCACAGTGAATACCCATCTACATCCAACCGGTTTCTTTTCTTTAGGTTGATCAACTGTCTCCCATGTATTGTTTCTGATGAGGGCATCCATTTCTACTTTTATTGCATCTTTCCATTCTGGTACTTCCAATGCTTCTTGTGTTGTTCTGGGAATGAGAATATCAGCAATGGATGCGAGAAAAGACTTGTAGGAGGGAGAAAAATGATCATAGGATAGGAATTGAGAAATACAGTGAGTTGTGGTGCAACAACGTTTGCCTTTACAGACTACTATGGAGAGATCAAGGCATTGAATGAAGGTGAAGTCTCCATGGTTGAATGTCTCTCATATGTAGTATCTGTGGTACCTGGATCTGGATCTGTAGAAGGAACTGGGGCTACTATGGTACCTGGATCTGGATCTACAAAAGGAATCGGGGCTACTGTGGTACCGGGATCTAGATCTATAGCAGGGACTGGGACTGGCCTACACTACTAATGTCCAAAATCGACCTGTCTCCATCGTTTGTGATAGACTCTTACATCCTTGCACCTTTGACATCCTTCCCCATTACATCATTCTTCACTTAATGGGATTGGAAAATGAACTTTCGATGAGTTACTCCCGACTTCACTATTCTCCCCCTAAGGAGAAACCCTTGGATAATAAGATTTATCCTCAAAGAATGTGACATTCATTAAGATAAATCTTTTTCTAGAAGTCAGTTTGTAACAGCAATATCCCTTTTGATTTTGGGCATAACCAAGGAAAATACATTTGGAAGCCATGGGATCAAATTTGGAATGATGAGGGCCTAGGATTTGAATGAAACAAGTGCAACCAAAAGTTTTGAAGGGAATGGTAAACAATTCTTTATCAGGGTATAAAAGGGTAAATGGAGTTTTCATGTCAAGAACCCGTGAGGAAATCCGATTGATGAGATAAACAGTTGTAAGAACAGCATTCCTCTATAAACGTATAGGCACATTTAAGGTAAACATAATGCCTCTAGCTACCTCCAATATGTGTCTATTCTTTTTTTCAACAACCCCATTCTGCTGTGGTATATGTGGGCAGGTACTCTGATGGATAATCCCATGATCAAGCATGTAGGAGGCTAATGGATTTGCAAAATATTCTTTTGCATTATCTAATCTAAAAATTTTAATTTTGATCGCAAATTGGGTTAAAATCATTTGACGAAATATCCGAGTTAATGTTGGAACCTCATCTCGAGAACGCATAAGGTAAACCCAAAAAAAATCAAGTGTAATCTTCAACAAATAATAGGAAATATTTGTACTCCCCATGGCAGTGGTGTGATAGGGTCCCCAAACATCAGTATGCACAATTTCAAAAGGAATATTGTTTCTGTTATTACTTAATGAATAGGTAGTCCTACAATATTTTGCAAGCTCACAACTTTCACATTTCAAACTAGTCATCTGGACAAATTCAAAAATACTAGGAAACAAACTTTTCAAAGCCTAAAAGGATAAGTGGCCCAATCTATTATGCCAAAGCATCACCTAATCAACAGATTGAGAAACAAAGGATTTCTTAGTTTCACTATCTTCCTGATGAGCACTTCCTTCAAGTAGGTAGATTCCATTTGTCTCGCGATCAATCCCAATCACCTTCCTTGTTTCCAAATCCTGAAAAACACATCGATTAGGAAAAAAGGTTACTGAACAATTTTGCCCTTTTGTAATGCTACTAACTGAGAGCAAGTTAGTATTAAGCTTAGGAACATATAGGATAGAGGATAGAGAAATTGCATTAAACAACTTGATGTCTTCTTTGCCAGAAATAGGAACAAGGGATCCATCAGCAATGGACACTTTGTCTTTACCAGAAGATAAATGATAGGTAGAGAATAGTGATGGTAAGCCAGTCATATGGTCAGATGCTCCTGAATCTATTATCCAAGAATGTTCTATATTACCTGGAGTTGAAGCATGATAAGCTAAGGCCCAATTACTTATTTGAGCAAAATATGAGGTTGAAGGAGCTAATGATGGCTGAGGATATGATACTGAATTACTGACTTCACTTTCTAATTGTATCAGAGCAGCTAGGGTATCAAGAGGGGTACCTCTTGAAGCCGTTGAGACTACACTATTAGTGTTGACAACTATATTGGCATTACCCTTTTTGTTTTCTGAGTTTTGCTGGAACTAGATGTTGATGCAACTTTCAACAAGTGTCTTTGGTGTATTTAGGTTTCTTGCAATGTTCACAAATTATGTCCTTTTTAGCCTATTTCTTCATATCCCTTTCCTTATCTCCTCTTGGCTTGGGTTTAACTGTTGAAAGGGCAGATTCAAAAGGTTGTTGTTGTAACATAACCTTTCTCCTAGTCTCTTCACTATGCACTAGGGAATAGGCTTGAGATAGAGTCACACTTTCTCTTGTTAATAGTTGTTGTCTTACAATATCGTATTCAGAATTTAGACCAGCCAAGAACTCAAAAACTTTGTTAGTTTCAATCTGCTTTTTGTAAGTCTATGAATCTTTCTGACTCTCCCATTCAATTGTCTCAAGGTGGTCAATCTCATGCCACAAGGATTTTAGGGTTGAAAAATAAACAGACATGTTTCTCCCCTTTTTTGAGATTTTTGACCTCACATTTCAACTCATAAGCCCTATCAACATTAAGGGGCTGAGAGTAGGTTTCTTTTACAACATCCCAAATTTCTTTAGTTGCTTTTGCCCATAAGTAATTTTGGCTGATGTGTGGTTGTATAGAGTTGCATAGCCATATCATCACCAAATGATTTTCCTAAATCCACTTAGCATAAGTGGGATCCTCCTTGGTTGGTTCTTTCACATCTCCCAACAAATAGTTTAACTTTCCTCTTCCCCCAATGACCATCATGGATGATTGGGCCCACTCTAAGTAGTTTCAACCATCAAACTTTACAATTATAATCTGGAATGTGTTTTCAACCATGCTACCTAAACCAGCCCCAAAAACACCCTCCCCTTGGCTTTTAAACTCCATTAGAATGCTTCCTAATTAATATACCAATTGGCCTGTTGGGTCTATAGCAGATAACAAGAGGGTTCTAATTTAGAAACCCTAATTTTGTGATAGTTAACCTATTGAGGCTGAATTGTTTCAGTCCTATTAAAAAAGAACTACTAGATCTTCCAAAGAGCATAGGAAAAAACAAGGGAGACAAATCTGATTACCTCCCTGAAGCAATAGAGCCTAGAAACTTGAGAGTTTTTCCTTAAACCCTAAAAAAATGCAGAAAGGAAGGGTTTTTTTCTTAACCATACCTCTTATATCAAGAGATCCTTGTTGCTGGCTGATTTTTGTAAGGCTTGAAAACTTACCAAAAAATTCTGAGAAGCTTTAATCGTGATAATCAGCTCCAGTCTTGAATAGAAGAAACCGATCTTGAACTAGAATTCTTCTGAAACTTTGATCACCACCTCTAGTCTTGATCAAGACTTGACTTGATCCTCTTCTCTTCCTCTGATTCTTCCTGATTATCAAAGATCTGATCCAATCTTTGGACTGTTGTTGTAGATAACCTCCAAGAATCAGCCGAAGGGAATTTTCTCTATTTTTCTAGCTCTAGGCAGTTCTCATGTGATTGGCTGGATCAAACTCACATGAGAAGCCCTAAATTTGGCTCTGATACCAAGTAGTCGTACAAGACTATAGAGACTCTTTAGGTTTTGAACAGAATAAAAGAGAAGAAGAGAGATAGAGAAGGAGCACTCGTGGGAGAAGCTTTGAAAGAAGAGAATGGTTGGAATGCTTAAAACAGTCGCCCCACTCCTTAATTTATATACATAGTTTCTTAATTGTAAAAGAACTTTAATACTTACATGGCAATAAAAGATAAGATTAACATAAAACTAATCCTAGATAAGATAGAATAAAACTTATCCTACTAGGAAAGCTGATCCAAATCAATTAAATCTACTAATCCAAGATAAGATAGAATAAAGCTTATCCTACTAGGAAAGTTGATCATAATCAATTAAATCTAAGTACATCTCAGGGTGTCACATGACTACTCTTAATGTAGGGTCCACAGTTTCCTACACGCTAGATCATGCATGTAGATGGCTCGTCCAACCAAAGAGGCAGCAGAGTTAGGCTGATTTTGTTGGGGCCCGACGAGGTGATAATATGGCCTCTACTTTGGATTTCAGCCATTGAATAATGAGGCTGAGTATGAGGTGTTAATTTCCAGCTTGTTACTTATATAGGAAGTCGTCTCGAAGAGTTTAAAGGCATGCAGTGACGCCTAGCTTGAGGTGAACCAGGTGAACGACCACTACAAAGCTTAGGAGACTGCAATTATCAAGTATTTAGTAAAGATTTGAGAGCTCATTAGGCAGTTTGATTTGTTCTCCATCCACCAGATACCAAGGTCTGAGAATGCCCAGGCTAGTGCACTTTCAAAGCTGGTTGGCATTATGGACAACTCGAGGTGGATGGTTCACATAGAAGATTTGCTACACCCCAGCATAGAGAGGCCGACAAAAGAGGAAGCCACTCATACGTAAATCACAGAACCAAACTAGATGGACTCAATCTTCAAATATCTGTGTAGTGGAGCACTACCATCAAATCGAAAATACAGTTTGGGAGATCGAGCACAAGGCGGCTTGCTATGTCATATTTGCAAGTAGTTGTATAAGAAGCCATTCACTCTTCACTACTTGCACTGCCTTTGACCTAGTGAGGCAGAATATGTACTCCACGAGATCCGTGAAGGTCTTTGTAGTGAACACTTGGGGGTAGGATGCTAGTTCAGAAAGCCCACCAACAAGGCTACTTTTGGCCAACCATGAAGACCAAAGTGGTCCAATTCATGCAGTGCTGTGATAGGTGATAGAGGCACACCAACATACCTTAGCAGCCCACAACTGACATGCAATACCTCACCAGCCCATGGTCATTTGCCTAGTGGGGGATAAGCATCCTTGCACCCTTCCTTCGGCAACTAGGCAGAGGAGGTACTTGGTCATGGCAATTGACTACTTCACTAAGTGGGTGGAGGCCGAGCCACTGGTGACCATCATGGCTTGAAATGTACAAAACTTTTGCAAGAGTATCATATGTCAATACAAACTACCTTGGGTGCTGATATCGAAGAATGAGAAGCAGTTTGAAGACATCAGGTTTTAGGATTGGTGTGACAAGATGGGGATTAAGCAGAATTTCATGCCGGTTGTGCACCTCTAGGAAAATGGGCAAGCCAAGGTAGTAAATAGGGCCATCTTGCGAGCTTGGAGGCCTAACTCTCCTGAGATAAGGGTCTAAAGGTTGATGAGCTCCATTCTCTGGGCATATTGTACAATGAGTATAACGACCAATGGTGAAACGCCATTCAACCTAACATTTGGGATAGAGGTTGTCATCTCAATCTAGATCAAGGTGTCGGCCCTAAATTTATAGAATGTTTTACCAACTTAGGAAACGTAAAGGTGCGAGAAAGGAAAACACTTTGGCACATGGGGTAGAAGGCAAACTTTCACAACTTAGTGAAAAAAGAGAAGGTACATCACTATTATAAAAAAGGAAGAAGAAGAAAGAACAAAAACAACAAAGTAGAAAATTGAGCTCGGAGGCTCAGGATACATGATGTATGTACGGGGGTTCAAGAAAAGAGACAATGATCATTCATCATTTCAAAGCACGTCATCACCCCTGGTCTATATCCCCTCGATGTCAACAGCTTCTTTGTCTACATTGTCTTCTCCTTCTTCCTCCTTGGAATCGGGTTCTGGTTAACTTGGCCCATCATCTCGGCACTGCAGGCCGAGCTCCTCAACTTTTCCAGGTCGAACTCTAAGCTTAGAGTTGCTACAAGCATATGACACAGCTTGAAGACTTGACAGAATGCACTAGCACCAAAGTCCTCCATCTCTTTATGAAATTCGTGAGAGGCATGGTACTCAGCAACGCCTTTGGCCTTCGTGGCACAGATCTCCTTGGAGAACTTCAACCTTCACTCTATGAGCTTAGTCTCCTTTTGCTTTGGCTTAGTGGCCTTCTTAACAACCTTCTTCACCAGCAAGGTCGCCTTCACCTTCTCCTCTTCCAAGTCGTGTTTCAGCTCGAAGACAAGTGTGGAGGCCCATTCCAAGCAACCTCGGGACTCCTCCAAGTCCTTCGTCAAGGCCTCACGCTATAGTAACCTAACTTGGCCTGACCCATCAATGTGTGTGCTAAGGAGTTCGCCTGCAAAGAAAACCCCAAGAAGATTAGAAGGGGAAAAACACACAATGAACATTAGGGTCTTAAGACTACTTACCACAATGAGGTGGTGATGTATCTTGTCACCAACCTAAGCAAGCCTCCACGTAGCCTATGTCTCCACCTCCTCTGGGATGATAGCGGCCTTACTCATTTCCAACGTTGTCATTGGGTCTAGGATCATTTGAGTGCCATGCCCTAGAGCTAGCCTCCAAAGTGTTGGTCTCCTCAACTTTAGGAGGTGGGTGACTCTCCTTAGGAGCTCGGACACCGCTAGATTCCATAGTGGCAGCCTCTTCCTATTCATCCTCGATGATGTTAACGACCTCGGCAACAACTTGTTTGACCTACTCATTGGTCGTAACTTGAGGAGTCTCATTGGGGACTATCTTCCTCTTCTTTTTTTTCATGGCCTAGAAGAGCCTCGGGGTTGGTACTCCCCACATGTCTCCTACACAAGTAAATTGAACTGAGCTGAATTACCAAAGTGCAAAATTAACAAGAAAAGTACCTATGACCTGTTGACCAGGACCTGTACCCTTAGGTGCAAATGCTCACTCAAGGTTTCCTCACCAACATCCCTAAGGTCCATCTTCCACTCTGAGGTGAAGGGCTGCCCGCTGTTACATTCTAGGAAGAAGTATTTCCTCTTCACGGTCGACACCATGGAAGGGAAACCACGTAGCAACTTATAGTTGGAGTGGTAGGACAGGTAATAACTATATTTTTCGGTGGGGTTCCTCTTCAACTAGCAGAGGCCAACAAAGTTTTAGATGGTCAAGGGGAAATTGACGTCATGACAAAAGGAGATGTTGCTGACCATGGTCCTGATGGATTTCAGATGAAGCTGAGCAAAGGAGATATCATAATAGTTTAAGACCTCGGGAATGAAGGGGTGAAGAGTAAATTTGAATCTAGCCTTCAAAGCCTCATTGAAGACACAGACTTCCCCCTTTTCATGTTCCTAAGGATACTTGGGGTGAAGTGTAAATCCTATACCGAGCTATGAGCTCAAGGGTGTCCTTGACTATTAACTCTAAGGACCAAACTCTGACCTGGTTTTGGGTGGAATCAGGTGGTTGAAGTTCCTTATGGGAACCTTACCATTCCTAAGTAGTGTCTAGCCCTGGTTTTGGGTGAACATCAGTTTTACTAACTTAAGATTTGTAGTGCCCAGCTTGGGTCCAAACTCTCAGGTACTCTGACTTCATCTGTCTTGCAGATCGGTCTGCTGACCTCAACATCTCTTTGTCCGAGCTGTCATCTAACAGGAGAATAGGCGATCTGAGCACCATCAAAATATTAAGTTAATTATACTTGGAAAATCTTAAGTTAATTATACTTGGATAGCTAGTTCTCGTCTCATGCATCATATTATAACAAGTCCTCTAAATTAATTATAGACCCACTGACTGAATAGTAGGTTGTAGATATATATTGTTTTCATTTATCATTACCCGCTATCATCTTGTTAGCAGTCTCAATTATATTATTGTTTGTATTTGTTGATTGCTAACCCTTGTCGCTCATGTGATCATATTGCTTGTTTGTTTTGGTAGCTGTAGATTTTTTGTTCAACAGTTGTGTTAATAAAAAAGTAACCACCTGATTAACTACTGAACTAAATTGATTAAGCTTCTATTCTATTACATCTTGATTTTATTATCAAGAGGGCTTAGTTTCAGTGAAAAGGGTTTTGAACTCCGTTGATTCATAATCAAAGAATTCAAATTTGAATTCAAATATTTCTTTTTAAGAATTCAACACAATTCGGCCCCTCTTAGATAAGGCCATTGATCCCAACATTCGGGTCATCGACAAATTTCTTTAACGTCCATTCTAAGCCACGTGGTGGCATGGACCTCTAATACAGTTTTCTTCTCCAATACATTTTTTTTCTGGTAGAATTCTCTAATACATTGAAAAGAGAAATTCTTTCACCAACACTAAGGGTCTGTTTGATTGCTGGGAAAATTGGGCTGAGAAAGGATGGGGTGAGAAAGGTTGGGATGAGAAGAGGAAAAATTATTTTCTCATTTAGATGTAATGTGTTTGTTTGCTGATAAATTTTTTGTGAGAAAATTCACTTTCCAGTGTTTGTTTTGCCAAAAAAAATTATATGAGAAAAATCATGTTCAACTATAAAAATGCATATAATTTACTTCTATGACAACTTGCATCACTCAAATGTATGACACGTGCGATTAAACTTGCCATGTGACATGATAGTATTATTAAACTTGTTCATTCAAAAATTTTACTAAGAGTAAGAAATGTTTCATTATTTGGACTTGCTCATTCATCATAGAATTTGTTCATAGGTCTACTCAATGTACTTATCCATAAAAAACATGTACATGCATTCATAAAAGAAACTACTAGGAAATAAAATTGCTCCATTATTTGACCTGTTGGCACATCAAAGAATTTGCATTAAATAACCTATTTCATCCAAAAAGTCATACACTGGCTTTTCTATGATAATATTATCTTGGATTTATTTCATATGAATATTGATTTCAGGTTGCAAGTATATATTTATCTCATGTAGACTTGTACAAGTGTTTAAAAGAAACTCAACTACAAATTGTTTAGAATGTCATCTGATGCCTAATACATGTAAGGCGCTGCATGGGTAGCCTCCAACTAAGAAAATAAGCTCACAAGTCACATATCAGATAATGTCAATAAAAATAGAAGTCAGATTGATGGTTGATGCATGCTTGGCCTGAGCCTAATAGGATTAGAAAAAAGAGAAAAATTGCAATAATAACTCAAGTAAAACTCACCCTTCTTGAAGCCATTAACTCCCAAATTCCATATCCATCTAAATGCTTACTAATGATATCAAGGCATTGACTCGAATATTATTAAGCTTGTAAATGTAAGTGACCTGTTTGTCCTTTTCCTTTACTTCCTTCACTGTTGCATGAAAGCACACATTACACTTTTTTTTTTCTTTTTTGATAGCCAAATCATCATAATGATGCATGCATACTCATATGCATGATAAAGAATGAGTCTCATTTCAGAATTCATGTATGGTATTTTTGTTCATGAGCTATATTTAACATTTTTGTGTGAGAAAAGAAGGGAGTTTCCAGCTTTCCACGGGGAGGACAGATTAGAGAGCAAGACTTTGCTTTCATTTTCAGGGAGAGTAACCCCAATAGATCATTGAAACAGTGTAATTTTGGAGCACACCACCACAGGTTGAGGATAACTGGATCAGGAGGGACAGGAATATCAACATTGACATTTATACTTTCTGAATCACTTCATCTGCTCTTCTGAAACTAATTTTTCTGTAGCCCCCATAAAAATCTGAAGCTCTAAAAGATTTACTAAGATCTTTATCTTCTTTGTGTGTGTGTGTGTTGTTTTGATGGGTAAACTTATGCTTACAGGTTAAGATCCAAGAAAACATAATAAGCACTAAAATCATGTAGAAATATAAACATAAACAAATGTCTATTGAAGGAAGAATAAGGCCCTGTATCACACCACACAGTAGAACACTGCATTACAAAAGAAAATAACAATTGAAATCTGCTTACCACTTATTAGAGTTGGAGCAAGAGAGGAGAAATAATCTAAACTGTAACAACCAGTATTTTTGTTTTTGTTTTTGTATCAACCCATGTTTTCCCACAGCTTTCTTGAACTTATATCTGTGTGTTTTCTGATAAATGAGGCTATACCGGAGGCCATTTTTTCAGAGATCAAGAGGAGCAGAGGTGGCTAATGGTAAGTGATACAGTGAAGGGGAGAAACGGAAAGGGGAGTGCTTCACAGAGAAAGCAAAAGCTCAGGTTGCATGTCATCTGGTGTCTTATACATAACACATTTTTTTGGAACTAGAATAACCCCATGGTTAAGATGATTAATCATGACTCATGAGCACTTTATTCAAGACAAAACAAATGCAGTTCATGTTTTAAAAAGATGATTTATGAATTTTGTTTTGCAAAAGAAAATTGAAAAGAGGAAAACTTCAATCCTCAAAATTTTCTTACTACAGACAGAAAGCGTTGTCCAAAGCTGGAGCGGAAGTGGAAGCTTCTTCACCTAGGAGGAAAACTGGCTCCTTTTGTATCCTATACTGGATGAGAGTGAGAAACTTGGATTCTTCGTAAATCTCTCCTCAAGGCTGAAACTCGAAAAAAAAAAAAGTAAATCAGTGAAACCAATTTCATTCTTCAGCATTTCACTTCTTACAAAAATGAGAGAGAAAAAGAGTGAGTAATGACAGAAAGAAAGCCTATTGGATTCGAAGTTTGAAACCTCACACTCTCAGTGTACACAAATGTGGCTAAAATGTTAGATCTAGACATGGATGCATGCTTGTGGAGAGTGTGATTTTATTTTGACAAAACCTTTTCTGGAGATGATGAAGAAAATGGTTGAGCTTCCAGCTATTAAGGGGAAAAACATGGGGTTGGGGAAGAAGGAACCATGGATTGAAAAGCAACAAAAAAGGGTAGAACAAGACCGCTAGAGAGAGATATTCATGGATCTTGTGTTACCTTTCAGAGAGATTGTCAGAGAAGCTGCCAGAGATATGCTTCTTGCCCTAACAAAGCCCATTAAATTTTCTTAGCCTTTTCTTTTCCCGCTGAGGTTGCACTGTTTTGGTGCGGTCCTGCTCACTTCATTTTGGGATCCTGTATCCCTCTCGTTTTTTCATCCCAAAACACTATTTACCAACAAAAAACACAGAAAATAGAGAATCATTCAGGAATATTCCCTTTTCTCATCCCTTTCTCAGTAAACACAGACCCTAACAGTTTATGAGTCCAAGTCCTATAGATCATAAGAAAAAAAAATGGTTGTAACTCCAATACTAGTTAGCTGGTTCCCAGTACAAGAGAGGGTTTTAAAATCATTGATGAATCAAGTGATTAGCTTGACCAAAGACTACCTCTTCCTTCAAGCTCAACTGTCATAGGCACTTTATTTCAGGGGACATCCGGTTCAGCCAGTAAAGTTAATCCGAAATCAAAATGTCGTAAGTGGGCCAAGTTTGACTGACAATCTGAATGAGAACCATTGAAGTGAATGGTTGAACCGGTTGATCAGGTAAATCAGTCAATTCGATGTGGTAAACTACTGAATTGAATCGCATTCATTTCTCCAATACAATTTTGCTTTCTTCCCTCACGCTCACTCGCTCAACACTAATTGTTAGTCCTGAAGTAGGTGGAGATAGAAGTCATTTTGTACCACACAATCAGAGGCGTTCAAAACTTATCACTGGACATTTTCTGTGTTTCCGAAGATTACCACTGGACTACTCTTTCCAAAACTTATCAACCCTACTTTCTCCATGATTTTAAACTGTAGCTGACCCAGGTGGTTGGATCGATGGTCACAGTTAGCTGGGCCATTGGTTTTTGACGGGTTTATCAGGTTATTGCCCAATTTACTGTTTTGAAAATCAGATCAGACCGGACGGTCAGACCATTTGGCCCAGGAAATCGGTCAGTTGTCCAGTTCCATTTTATAGCTGACCCTGAAGTTTCCAAAACACCATTGATTTTCCTGTGAACCGTTGATCCAGACAGTTGAACCACTAGACCAGTGAATAACTTTGCATCACTTCATCGTTTTAATTTTTTTTATTTATTTTTATTTTTCAAAATATCACAGACAAATCCATTCAGACCGGACGGTTGAACTACTGATCCAAAAAACCAATAACCAAAGCGGGTTTTTAAAACCTTGCCCAATTACCATCTAGCTTTTCAGGTCAGTTTTTGCTTGAAGAAGATTTTGAACCTGACACAAAAGTTTACTCCTCTCATTTGAGAATTACCCTATGCCTATGCATGCCTATGCATGCCTATGCAGCAAGGTTCAAAGTATCAGCCTGTATTTGTGTTTTTTTATGTTTTATTTATTTTTTTCAAAACTAATTCAGAGGGTTTGGTTTAAGTCTCGGCTACCTTCTGAACCATGGTCTAGCCCGATACAATCCCTGAAGGGGCGTATTAAGAAGCAATTGGCATGATATGTATCAACTGATACGAGTCGATACTTTGGACCTTGCTATGCAATAGAGAAATGAAAGCTAGCAAGAACAAGGTAGTCTCTTTGATGTATGTGACATGGTTTTTGATGGTGCACGATCTAGAAACTCCTAGTTGGAGGGCAGTTTGGACATCGGCTACTCTGTTGGCCAGTCGAATTGCAAGACAAGGGATGCTCAAAGGACCCGGGATGACTTACCCTTGTATCATTGAGGTTGGTGCCTTTATATAGGTATTGTTTGGTGTGGGCTTCATGCATTGCATCCGAGGTCTCCGAGAGGATGTGCCTAACCGGTCCAAAGTCCTCGAAGTCATGCACGTAGACCAATCTTTGCGCCTTATTTAGTTTCCTCTGAAACATTTGATGCGGGAACCAACTTCCGAGAGACATAGGAGTGATGGGATGCATGCAGAATTGGTTAGCGAGCATGTCTCGCAGGTCACCACCTGGACCTCAATCAGGTCAGCAAGCTCTCGAGGGAGGTCGCTCCTCATCGAGGTCACTTCGGTCATATTGACGAGGTACCACAGGTTGGCCTTGGACAAGATGCTGCAAGCTACCCTGAGTTGTGGACGAGGTCACCAGCTAGATTTCCACCAGGTCGGCGGAGGTAGGTCACCAAGTCGACAGCAGAGGTAGGTTTCCAAGTCAGACTCCATCATTTTGGCTAAGGCAAGTCATTCCCAAGGTGGTGTCGGGGTGTCATCTAGCTGTTCTGAGATGCCATGTGTCATGATGTCATTGGAAGACCAAATGCACCTTCATTAGTTTTCAAAACTAGGCTGGATCGAATCAAATGGTCAAACTGGAAAAAATGAGAACCGTTCAGGTGACTGGTTCCATTTTACCTCAAAACCGTTATTTTGCCAAAAATTGTTAATTTGGTCAACAAACTGCTGACTCAGGCGATCGAACCGTTCGAACCATTCAACGATTTGGTCATTTTTATTTTTATTTTTGTTAAAATGAGTCATCTGTTTGATTCGAACAACCGAACCATTCAACCTAAGAACCGGACCTCTGACCGGTTCATTGTCCGGTTCGATTTTAAAAAACCATGGTATATGATACGAGGGGCTAGTACTGTGTATTTAAGAGGAGGAGACAATCAGAGCAGAGACACCCTGTATATGAAAAGGAGGGGGACGTTCCCTCAAATCAGCGGCTCTCATGTTGCAAGAGAACACAAGGGAGTACGTCTGGTCTGCATGTGAGTAACCATGCATATCTCTGTTAAAAACAGGACCAGATGAGCCCACATGCCGCCAGTCAGTCCAGAATGTACCCACACTCTCATCTCTTCAAGAAATGTTCATGGACTCTGTTTATTCTTATTCTGCGAAACAAAAATAAGTCGGTTTTGTATTTAAAAGCAATATATTATTGATGTTTCTGAAACCATCCAAGTGATGGTAATTGACATCAAAACAAATTTCAAACTACAGATATTATGCGCCCATTTGGAAGAGTTTTCACTAGCACCAGTTGAATCAGTTGTCTCTCCGGCAAAGCTAATTTCTTCAAGGCAGTTCAGTCCAAACAGTTGAAACCTTCCCAAATGGGTTATACGATCTATGAAACATGACAAAGGATCATTATATGAAGACATGTTTTCTGTGTTTCTGTTTTAATAATCAATTAATGTTCAAACTAGATTATTTTGATTTATTTTTGAAACTGACAAAAGAACCTTCAAAAATCTCAAGTAAGGGATGGCTATTTTGCCAATTTTGTTAATTGAATTAGCATTAATCCACATGAACATCAAAGAGACCAACATAGACCGTTCATTCAATCCGAAGATTGCTGGTAGTAGTTCCAGACTTCCAGCTGGGTTATTTCACCAAACCATGACTGTACCTTGTAACTCTTACAAACGAGAAGGAAATATCTTTGTAGATATGGGTCTCAGCCTTATTTTTCGCCTTGAGAATTAAGCCTCCTTTCTTTTTTTTTTCCTTTTTTTTTTCTTTTATATTATTTTTTTTCTTGCGACTTAGTTCATAGGCAAGTATGCTCTAGAGAGAGTATTATATGGAATGGACCCACTACCCATTTTTTTAGGACCAAATCCGCGTTGTGTGATGGTCTCTCTTACCAATATCGTTAGAACAATATTTTTGTAATATTTTTTTTTGTTAAATAAGTAGCTTTTTTATCTTTATCTTACCAATCTCCTGCCCACAAGAACTCTCTCCACGTTTATCGCAGCCACACATGGAAAACATCTCATCCTATGCATAGTATTATGCAGGGGGAGATGTTCCCAAATTCACGGGGGTAGTGTATTTGTGGGTAGGCGTGGGTAGAGTTCTCGTGGGCAGGAGATCTGGACTCGGACGGGTGGACGTGAGCAGGATTCTATCTATCTAGCATAGGGGTGATCATGGCCCGGGCCGAGCCGGGCTTTGCACTTATGATAAGGGCTATAGCTTAGGCCCAGACCCAGCCCAGACCAAGATTTTGGGCCTGAAACATAAACCCTAGCCCAAGTTTATACGAGCCGGGCCTGATTTTGGGCCAATGTCACTCATATATAAAGCATTAAATATCTATATATTACATGACATAACATGCATATTTCCGAGCCGGACCAGGCTGAAATGATCACCCCTAGTCTAGCACTTGTTAATTGATTCAATATTTTTTTGTTTAACTTTTTATTTTTATTTGTTACTTTTTTGGGGTGGGTGAGATCAAATCAGCCCCCACAACGTCCCACACCCACACTATATCCCCGCAGTGTTTTTGGAAATATCTTCCGATAATAATACCAAAAATAATGATTTCATCAATGGAGAATAAACTACTGGAAAATGGGGTTATAGTTACGGAACTTTAGCTATGGTAAAAAAAACCATACCTAAAACATGGGATATAATAGGGATAATTCGGTGTCCGTGGCAAAAAGTTGGGCTTTAGCTACGAATATTTTGTCAGTGGTTAAAAGTTATTCTGTCCGTGGCTAAAAGATTATATAGCCATGGTTATAATGTATCCATGGCTATAAGTTACAAAGGCAGAAGTTGAGCTTTAGCTACGAACAATTAGTCTGTAGTTAAAAGTTGAGCTTTAGCTACGGACAATTTGTCCGTGGTTAAGTTATTCTATCCATGGCTAAAAGATATTTATAACCACGGTTATAAAGTATCTGTGGCTATAGATTACAAAAGCAAAGTTAAGCTTTAGCTACGGACAACTTGTCTGTGGTTAAAAGTTATTCTGTCCGTGGCTAAAAGATATTTATAACCATGGTTATAATGTATCTGTCCGTAGCCGTGGCTAAAAGATATTTATAGCCACGGTTATAATGTATTTGTGGCTATAAGTTACAAAAGCAAAGTTGAGCTTTAGCTACGGATTTTTGTCCGTGGCTAAAAGTTAATCATCTTTAGCTACAATTATTTTATTCCTATTTCATGAATAATAATCATATAATATTCATTTAAAATATTTATTATTTATTAATTATATTTTTATAGTAAATTAATAATTAATAATTTATTAAAGTAAATGAATATAATTAATAATTAATAATTAACAAATTATTAGCTCATTACTATCGCATAACAATAATAATTAATGATTTCTATTTAATAACAATTAAACTAGAAAATTAAATTATTAATAATTTCACAAGTACATTAATAAAAAGAAAATAATTTCTAAAATATAAATAAATAAGTATTAATTATTATTTGATTAATTAAAACTAATCATCAAAAGTTAATTTAATTATTTAAGTAAATTAATAATTAATAGAAAATAATAAACTATATATGAAAACCACTAATTATAAATTAATTAATTAGCTATGAATGAAAATAATATTGACAATTCAAGTAAATTATTTAAATTCATAACAAAATTATTAATATAGTAATAGTTATAAAATAAAGATAAATAATTATTAATTAAATAATATCTAATAATTTATTTAATAAACTTTTTCAACCACTTTACCAATTTTTTTTGCCTCAAAGTGTAATTTTTAACTTTTTTTATTTTTGAAAGATGAAAAACTAAAATAAAATATAAATAAATCAATATATATATAATCTACATAGTTCAAAATAGTGTTATTTATTCTATATATAATCAAACTTATAAGTTATAACACTAACTAATGTTTAGAAAATTGGACGAGACCAGCTAGTCAGATTATTATTAAACCATGACCCAACCCTTAACCAATTCGATCATACACCTAACCCTATTTACTAAAAAAAAAATAAAAATAAAAGCCAAAACCATCTACCAAACTGGTCTAACCCAATTCATTTTAGTGAGTTGGAAAATTTCACTCTTGGACCTAAATTTTGTGTTTAAGCCCTAGTCAAGGCTCGGGCCCTCATTAGAGCCCCAAATTTTAGGGTTGGGCATAGGCCTAATACTTTAAATCAGCCTTGGGCTTAACATGACCGACATATATTTAACTATATGTATACTATAGATAATATAATATTTTATATTACATAGAAATATGGCATTCAATGGGTCAGGTTCGACCCGACAAACCCAATGTTCATGAACTAATTAGGTTGGTTATGGTTCTAGGAATCGGACCGATGAGTTGACTCTAGTTCCAGATATATTGTCCTGATTATTATCAGTTTGTAATCGATTCCACCTATTCTTGAACCGATTCAAACCCGACCCAATAGTTAGATTTCTTCTCTTCTCCCCTCTTAGTCAAACCTTTTTGTGTTGTGACATTATCTTATTCACATCATAGTGATCAAAATCCAATGTTTAGTCTATAACACTAATGACCAAACATCCCCATTTACCTTTGTTCACTAATGACATAGAGACAACAAACACACTACAACCAAAGGCATGGGTCATGGCATATTTGGTTTATGACATCTAGTTTGGTTCAACCCAGTTCATAAGAATGGATAAATTGAAATGCTAGTTAGGTTCTTAGGTTCTCTTTTTTTTTTTTTTTTTTTTTTTTTAATGTTAGGTTCTTAGTTCTAACCGAATTGAATCAAACCAACTAATTGAAAACCACTAGAAATTTGTAGTTAAAAATTTTTATTAAATAACTAGTAGAAATTATTAAATATTTAAAAAATTTAAAATATAATTAAATAATTAATAAAATAATAAAATAAAATATTCAATGAAATTTTTAAATAACTAAATGATAGAATGATCAAATAATTAAATAATTAACAAAAACTACTAATTATTACTGAAATAATATAATAACCATGATAAATGATTAAGCAACTAATAATACATTAATATAATTAAATGACTAAAACACTAGTGGCTTAGTATGACTATATTAAATAAATTTAATTTTTCTTTATAAATGGTTGAGATTGAATTCAGTTAAACGGTTAAGATTGAATGGAAGTAAAAAATTTGAAAGACCGGTAAAATAATTGATGCGAACTCTCTCTCGCACACAAGAAACCCTTTCCCTCTCTATTCACTTTACCAAAAGTAATTGATTCTCACATGATAAGTTGCTCTCATCGCAGTTTTCTACTTGTTTACTTTTCTTTACGACAAATGTGCCCTGATTCCGTAAGTTCTCTAATACCTAGGAGGGGTTACTTTCCCAAAAGTAATTGGTTTTCATATGATAAGTTGCTTTCATCATTATTTCCCATTTGTTTTATTTATTTTACGACAAATGTACCCTGATTTTGAAGGTTCTTGATACCTTGGAAGGGTTACTTTGCCAAGAAAAAAATGGCCTGAACATGATGAAACGATGCTGCATGGGAACTCCTTTTCGTCTCAATCCTCCTTCCTCTTCTAGCCCCTCTTCCAAGCCTACCCTTTGCAAAAATCTCTACATGCTTATTTTAGTCTTTGTTGTTTCATAGTTTCCTACCTTACAACAAAGAGGGGTAGTTGTCAGCACTTGATTTTTGCTTAGTCCACTACCTGAACCTCCAATTTACCCAAAATTCTCGATCAGACACTCCCGATCTTTCAGAAACACCTAAAAACCCAAAAATCCCAACTTTCAGCCCAATAGCCCCCCAAATCCACCATTAAACCTCTCTGATACTGATCTGATGACCCCGATCAACCCCCATTTACACTTCAACCACTAAATCAAACACAACCATCAAACCCAAGACCTCCCAAAACACCTACCCGTAAAATTTCAACTCAAGATTCCCCTATTTACCTTCTCATCAAACGAAGATTCTATTTTGACCTCTCTCGTTAGCTTAAACACTCAAAACCTAGATTACCTTGATCTTGACATATCCAAACCGATCATACCACACCTTTAGACTTTGGATATACCATAACACCTGCTTATAAAATTTTATCCCTAGATTTTCCTACTTGCCCTTCAATCAAACCAAGATTCCATTCCAAAACATCCCGTTGACCTAAATTCCTACAATCTTGACCCCCCTCAACCAATTAGACATTACCATCGGATCTCGAATACCCTTCACCTATAAAATTTCAACCCAAAGCACCTTCATTTACCCTCAATCATGCCAAGATTCTATTTCAAGGCTCTAAATTGACTCGATTCAAAGTCCATCCGATCCGGGCCCAGTTGTCCCAATCTAATCTTACCAATCACTTCAGATTGGCTAAAAACCATACTCTGTGAAATTTCACCCAAAATAGATCTCGTTTGCCCCTCAATTATATAAAGATTCCATTTCAATGTTCCAAATTAACTGAATCAAGCCCTTTCCACATCCGACCAATCTGGGTCCATTTGGGCCAATTTGATCCCACTAATCACATCAGACTGTCCGAAAACCCCACCCTGTAAAATTTTGGCCAATCTAAACAGATTCCATTTTGGCCAATCTCACTGGCCTGTACATGCACGACCCCACTCCCCAGTCAAACCCATCTCAACCCTCCATTTTTTGGCCCAAAAATCCCCACCATTAAACCAAAAGACCAGGTTTAACCTGGTGGACCCAGTTTGACCCAGTCTTTCAAAATTTTCAAAAACCGTCATCGGGTTTTTCCAAAATTACTAAAATGCCATTTTAACCTAACATTTAAACTTTCTTTCATTCGAAGGGAAAGCGCGCGGAATTCGTTTTTCAGACGCTATTCATCTCCTTCGATAGAGAACCAGAGCGGCGGCAGTTCTCAGTTCGGTAACCTTGTCCAGCTCCGGCGTATCGTCTCCCCTCTTCGAACTGTTCATCTTCATCGCAAAGCGGCGAATCCATCGGTGGCGAACGACCCTCATTCAGCACTATTCATCGGCGTCTTCCTTCGAACCCAAAACCAGAGTGGCCGCGGCAGTGAGAAGGAGCTCTCGACATAGCGGCGTCCCCTTTGCACCTCTAGCCTCTCTCTTTCTCTCATTTTCTCTCTTCCTTCGATCTTTCCCTCCCTCTTTCTCTTCCTCTATTCTTCCCTAGTTCCTACCATCCTTTCTGTCGCTTGTCCACTGTTCGTCGTCTTCCTGACGAGAACAGGGAGCTCTCAGCGGTGACATTTCCCACTTCCACTCACAACCAATCAGTGCTCCATCAATTCTTGATAACTTTTATTTTAATTCCTCACCCCCTTGTCACCATTCTTCGGTTCCTTAATCATCCCCCAAACTTTTGCTCTCTGTCTTTTCCGCGGGTTAATCAGAACTTCGGAACTGGTAATGGCACTTCACTGTTTAAGACCACATCCCCCTTTTAGCTTCGAACAACAAGCGTTTCCATCCTCACCAACTTCCTGGTCACAACCTACAAGCACCTCTGTTGTTTGAAGACAAGTCAGACCGAAACTGATTGGGACCTCCTTATTCCATCGATCAAGCCAAAGTCGAAGCCCGACCAGTCGTTAGTCATCATCTCAGTTTAGAGAAAGAGATCGAAACGGGCTGTGATATCCCCTATTGCAACGTTGATCATATTAATGCTGAAATCCAATTAACGAGGTTAGTTTTATTCTCGTTTTCTTTGTCTTCCTTAACATTTTACCTTTTTTCTTTTCTTTTCTTTTAAACACCAACCCAGTCCCGTCCAGTTTGTCCCCCTTGCTGTGGTTTTCTTGCGTTCTTGTGCATGCTCTGTACCTTAAAACCCCTTGAAAGAAGACATTAGCTTGATAGTTCTTAAAAGAAATGGCTTGTTTATTGGTTTTATTTTAATTGTTGTTTTTTCTCTTTTCTAATTATATCACTAATGATATCGTTGTTTATTTCATTCTATTTTGTTTAGCTTCTACTTGGAGATTAAGTTCGGTTTAGATATTTGGTTGATTTCTAATGGATAATATTAGTTCATTAATTCCTATTTTGTGTAATTCTACTAGTCCTCATGTTCACATTTTGTTGCTCGAAGGGTAGTGACATGGCCTATGTCTTTGGATGTATTTGCTATTGTTCAGCCCACTCTGTACTAAGCCCATCTAGCTCGTATTAATTTCTTTAGTTTTCATCCTTTTAGTAGTGGTATATGATTGGAGTTAGCTTTGAATTAATTGATACTCTCGGAAGCTGATTTTTTTAATAACACGGGTATAAGCGGTTAAGACCAATTAACAGTCATTTGATTACTTCCCAACCCTTTTTGGGTTCATAATGAACAGAGACAATGGAAATGGTTTAGAATGTGCTTGTGAAGTTTGGAGATGGGGAAAGAATGTGGATAAGCATCAAAGGCAGCGACAAGGATTTTGTAGTAGATGTTTCTTGTAAGTTTATTTTCTATTATATTTTTCTGAATTTGGATACTAATAGAGGTGAAATTTGCTTTTATCCTTGGATATAGTGGTTTCTATCTTGTATGGATTTGAATATTGCATTTTGAAATAATTGAGTCAACCATTATAATATGCTTCTGTTTCTCCAATAAATTGAACCAAAACAATTTGTGTTGTAACAATTACAATATGAATACCTTCTTGTTTATATATTTTTTAATAAGAAACTTTCTTCTTCTTGGATTTTGAAGCAAAGTGATTCTTCGTTTGTACACATTTGGAATTGCAAAACTAGTATTTTTTAGCTTTTAACTCCATCTTGCTCTCCTTTAGGATAGTCCCTATTTGAAAGATGTCTTCATGTTGAATTGCATTAGAAAACCTAAAAGTGCTATTCAGTAGAAGAAATGCACAAAGATGCTGGAAACCAATTTTGGTTCTGCAGAAAAGCCTATGGTTCCATTTTAATAAGGTGCTTTAATGGTAGAGCTCTAAGAATATGTTCTAGTAATACTTGGTATTTGAGATATTAATTTTTCCCTTGTTAGAGTGAAGATTTAAGTTTTTAATTGCTAAAAAAGACTTGATTGGTAATTTGTAGGTGCTGTTACATTTACACATATTTATCTTGAGGTATACATGTTGGTGTTGTTACATTTTATCATTTTATTATAAATTTAATGGCTTACTTCTCTTAGGTTTCTTTTAATTGGACAAGTACCAAATGCATTTCAAGGTCTTACTCTATTTACAAATATTTAAGGGTTCTCTATTGAGTTTAAGTGCCATTTCCTTTCCATGATTAGAATGTAGGTTTTTAGTTGTTAGTATACTAATAATTTCTTTTGTTGTAGTGAACTCTTTAATAACAATTTGAGTAGTCAAATGCCTTCCTCAATGGAAAACTTGTCATCTTTAATTACCTACTAGGTTGACTATTTTGATAAAAGTTCTTATTTCCATGTGATTGCAATATAATGTATTTGTTTTTGGTATGTAGGCACTTGTAGAACAATCAACTATTTAGGACTCTTGATGTTTAACAATATTTGCCTTTGAGAGATTTGTACTAATCTAAACCATGTGTTATTTTAAATTATTCTAAACCATTTGGGTGGATGGTATTTTCATAGGATGGATTATTAACAAGCTAATCGGTATTGTATGACCAATGATTTATGTAATTTTTCTAATTTATATTTTAGATTTTCATATATATTAATGCAAACTATTAATTTTTATTTTATTTTACTTTTCAGGTTGGATGCATATTTAAGGAGTAACAACATACATGGATGAAGTGATTGAGATCGACGTTTTTCATTTTTATTATGGTTTATTATATATAATAAGACAAATTGACACTTGTAAGACATTTTTTGCATGTTGATTAGAATTTCAAAATTTATCTTGCATTAAACAAAATACTAGTGGATTTTGTTACTTATCTTTCTTCACATTTTTTCATTGTAATTGCATATTTAATTAGATCATCAAAGTAATCATTGTTGGTTAGTACATTTAGCTACGGTTTTGTAGCAAACTGTAGCTATAAATAGAAGAATTATAGTTATAGTTTTGTAAAAACCCGTGGTTATAGATTTGGATATATAACTATGAACAATATAAAAACTATAACTATATGTATCTTTTAGCTACGGTTCAGCCTATGTGTTCGTCCTTTAGCTATGAATAGAAACTGTAGCTATAAATGGGCTATAACCATGGATTAATTGAACTGTAGCCATAGGTTATAGTCACGCAAAGATAGGCTACGGTTTTCTCCATAACTAAACTTAATTATAGTCTGTAGCTATAGTTTTATTGACTCCGTGGCTAAAGGTCATATTTCTTGTGATGTTTCAATACACCGCAGGAATATGATGCAGGACGTTATGGGAAACTGATATAAGTTGGGGTGGGGTGGGGGTAGAATAGAAGGTGAAGTAAAAAGTCAAAGAACAAATAAAAGCTAGAGGAGATGGAAGGGAAAGGGGTAGAAAAAATATTATTAAAAGCTGCATAAATCTATACACAACGGGGGTGGGTGAGATCATATTCTCGCTGTGTATTAGAAACATCTTCCATAATAATACTTAAAAATGATGATATCATTATTAGGACGTTGTGGGGACAATCTTGGGAGGCTGATTTGAATTGGGGGGGGGGGCGTAGAATAGAAAATGAAGTCAAAAGAAACAAATAAAAGCTAGAGAAGATGAAAGGGAAAGGGGTAGGAAAAATATTATTAAAAGCTGCATAAATCAACCAATCCGCTGCTTTGTTTGCTTCTTGATAAACATGGCGATAGAAAAGGCCACAATCCATAAACACATTCAGCTTCAGGACACACATCGGGGGCCACCTGCTTCTTGGGGCTATAGATAACTAATAGGGGAAGGTTTTTCCTTTGGGCGTAGAATAGAAAATGAAGTCAAAAGAAACAAATAAAAGCTAGAGAAGATGAAAGGGAAAGGGGTAGGAAAAATATTATTAAAAGCTGCATAAATCAATCAATCCGCTGCTTTGTTTGCTTCTTAATAAACATGGCGATAGAAAAGGCCACAATCCATAAACACATTCAGCTTCAGGACACACATCGGGGGCCACCTGCTTCTTGGGGCTATAGATAACTAATAGGGGAAGGTTTTTCCTTTCTTAAGTACATCTATACAGAATGATTTATAAATTACATAAAAATGTGTCATTTTTTGCCGTGCTAACTTATAATGAGAAGGTTTCTACCAAAGGCACCAATCCATAAAAATGTGCGGATGTAGGTTAAGTTGGGACTGTGTTGGGACAGTTTGTCAGCAGATCCATCACACCTTTCATTATTAGTTTGTTTTACTTTTGGTTGGAAAAATAACCATCTTAGCCAGTTGCGTAAAAAAGCAACTTATCAAATCTTTTTATTCTATAAATTAATGAATGATTTAGAGTTATGAGAAACCAGTAGACCAAACATAACCCGAAAGGCAAAGACAGGGGGAGACTGAGAGAGAGAGAGAGAGAGAGAGAGAGAGAGAGAGAGAGAGAGAGAGAGGATGAACGGTGAGCTGCAAAGCTTTATCAAGGTTTTATTATCAGTTCTTTCGTCTCTAACTTACTGCTATTTCATAGCTTCAAAGATCCCCAAAGGCAAACTTAGGCTCCTTTCTCTCCTCCCTGTCTTCTCCATTTTCACTTTCCTCCCACTACTTCTATCTACCGTTCATCTGACAGGTACCACAAGCTTCTTTATCACCTGGTTAGCCAATTTCAAGCTCCTCCTCTTCGCTTTCGATCAAGGGCCCTTATCGTCCCACCCCCCAAAATCATTTCTCAGATTCATATCCATAGCTTCTCTCCCCATCAAAATCAAACAAAACCCATCTCCCCAATTCATCAGAAACGAAACCAAATCACCTCTGAATAATCTCTCCATTAAAGCCTTGCTTTTTGCCCTTCTCATCCGTATCTATGACTACAAGCAATATCTACAGAGAAAAGTGGTCATACTCCTCTATTGTTGCCATGCTTTTCTTCTCCTAGAATTCATTCTAGCTCTCGGGGCCTTCCTAGCTCGGCTTCTGCTGGGCCAAGATCTCGAGCGGCAGTCGGACGAGCCCTACCTCTCGACCTCCCTGCAAGACTTCTGGGGAAGGAGATGGAATCTAATGGTCACAGGCATTCTACGGCCAACCGTATACAATCCCGTAAGGTCCATTTCGGAGCGTGTTGTGGGGAGGGGTCTGGCTCCACTGGCAGGCGTTCTGGCCGCTTTCTTGGTATCAGGTCTGATGCACGAACTAATTTTCTATTACATCACCCATGTGACTCCGACGTGGGAAGTCACGTGCTTCTTTCTACTCCACGGGATGTGCACGGCGATGGAGGTCGTTGTGAAGAAGACGGTCAACGGCAGGTTGCGGTTGCACCGAACGATTTCGGGGCTGTTAACGGTCGGTTTTGTGGTGGTTACTGCCATGTGGCTGTTCTTCCCCCCGCCCCTGAGGAATGGTGCGGACGCTAGGCTCATTGGGGAGAATCTTGTTGCAATCGCTTATGTGAAAGAAAAGTTGGGAGAGATATCATCTATTACTTTGTAAGGGTATGCCATTTATTACTATATTAAAAATGTTAAACCACTTGACAGTTCACATAGCATGTTTTTCTTCAAAATCTTCATTCTTTTCTTTTTTTTTTCTTGTTTTTGAATTTTCTAAATTTTTATTATTTAAAGAATGATGTAGAATGACAAGTGTCATTTATTAAAATATTTCCATAGTTTGCAATTAATTTATTTATTTTTTTTTGTATGAAAGTGGAAAATGACGGTTTTAATATTAGTATCCATTTAAATAAATTTAATGGAAAGAAACTAAAAACAAGAATATCATTTTTGTCGCTAATAAAACATGGACAACCATTCTATTTTTTTCTATTTGGTCAATTTTGTTTTTTCTTTTATACAAAAAAAGTGTTAGGAATACTTTTAAAATAAACAACCATGGTTCTATACCCTTGAATAGGGGTGCAAGTCGGGCGGGTTGAGTTAGGTTTATGGTCAACCCAGGCCCAGCCCTAAAATTTGGGCTTAAGGCCCAAACCTGGCCCGAGCCCGAAAGCCCAATTTTTTCAACCCATGCTCAGGCCGCACTGTAATTTGATGCACTTGGGTTGGGCTCGGGCTTGGGTTGGTCAATGAATCCATTCTAAAATTATACATATATAAATGTATTTATGCAAATATATATACATATATTTATGTATGTAAATATATATGCAAAATATCTATACAAATGTTATATATACAAATATATATGTATATATATGTAAATATGTATGCAACATTTTGGGCTCGGGCCAGGTTCGG
The DNA here is from genome assembly GCF_056320005.1 of Nelumbo lutea. Taxonomy (NCBI): domain Eukaryota; kingdom Viridiplantae; phylum Streptophyta; class Magnoliopsida; order Proteales; family Nelumbonaceae; genus Nelumbo; species Nelumbo lutea. The sequence goes on along the minus strand of NC_142689.1, from coordinate 36,029,008 downwards.
GCCGGGTTTGGGCTACCTAAGGGTTAGGCCCAAGCCTGACCCGAAAAATAAAAAAGCCCAACTTCTTGGGCTTAAGCCCAATCCGAAGACTGAAAATCCAAGCCCAGCCCGTATAAAATTCCAGGTTAGGCCGGTTCGGGTTGGGGCTGGGCCTGTGGAAGTTGCACCCCTACCCTTGAACATTTTCCATTCAGTTTATGAGAAATTCTTAATAAAAAGTCGATTAAGTAAATAAGATGCAAATTATAAATCTATAAGGGGTGTTTTAGTAAAATATAAACTATAAAGTTTAAGTAAATCCGTAAAACTACACAAGGTGTAATAGTAAATGACCCTAAAAACAAATTCATAGACTGAACTGTTGAAGTGTCTGATTTTGGGTCAATGCTTTAATTGTCCGTTTCGAATGGGTCATGTTAGAACATATTTAAAATAAGAAATAAAATTCACCAGTCAAATGGTTTAGAGGTTCAACCGTCTGGGTGAGTGCTTTTCTGACTAACTCAATGGTAAAATAGAACTAATTGCCTGGCCAATTTCTAGGCTGAATGGTTCAAAAACCATGGTCCACACATAAGTTCTTAATTATTCCCAACCTAGTTACTTGAAAGTACTGCTAAAATCTCTCTCCTAAAATACTTTACACTCCTAAACCCACCTTGATTATAGGCATTTCTCTCTTCTAAAATATTTCCCACAGGCTCTATTTTCTCTCCTCCACCCCGCCTAAATTTTCTCTTAAGGTAAGCCTAGGCCCAACTCTGAATCTAGACCGGGCCCGAGGTCAAACTCAACCTTTCCAACCCATACCCAACCCAAACTGAAAATTAACGTACTCGGGTTGGGTCTGGATTCGGGTTGGTCAAGTTAGCTCAAGTGAGCCTATCTGGCCCAATGCACTATGTGTATGTATGCAAGTGTGTAGTTGGGTTTGTACCAGGTTGGATTCGAGCCAGGCTTGGGCTTGAGGTTTTGGGCCTAAGCCCAACCTAAGGACCAAAAATCCAAACCAATCCATGAAAAAATGTGGATTAGGCCATTCTAAGCTCGAGTTAGACTTGTCGAAGTTCGTCCCACTCCTATTCAAAACTAATTGATTAAATTTTAGATAATTAAATAGGTAATAAAATGGTTAAATATTAAAAAATGTACAAATAATTAATAAACGGATAAAAGGAATATAAATTGTTCAATTAGTTAAAGACTAATTGTTAAAATGACTATATAGTTAACCTAATAAACTAAAAGTAATTAACTTAGATTAATAATAGAAATGAAAATGAAAATAATATGAATTGTTTACAAGAAAAAATAATAGAGATGAAAATGATGAAACCATTAAAAATTGATTATATAATTAAAATGATTAATAACTAATACAATAATTAAATAATGAATAAAATAGTAAATAGAGGAATTTCAAATATTGACTTGGAGCTAAGGGTGTAGGTGATATTTAGATTGATCTCAATCTCAACAATATCATCAAGGTCAAATCAGATCTCAACGAGAATGCAATTAGTCTCTTCATTAAGGTTTTGATTCTGGCCTTTAATATAAAACCCTCCAAATCTAGCGTTGTTAACACAAATTGTACCGCGAGAGGATATTATAAGGAAATAAAAGAGAGCTATGATCCTAAGGTTGTTGAGGGTTTTATGATTCTTATAACCATGAGAGATGATGGAAGAATTACAATTTGTGTAGATCTTTTTAGTAGTCAGGAGATCACCGCCACTTTGAATTAATAATAGTGATTTATATATTGAAGTTAAAGTTAATTAGACCTATTAATGGGACAAGTAGTCTAATGGTCTTGGCTGCGGGTTCACGCTTAAGCATAAATTTGAGCACTATGGGCTCAAGCTGTATGTATCAGGCCTAAATGCTTATATTTTATATGTTATTATATATAGATTAGTAAATATTAATATATAATAATATTATATAAAACTATTTTCACTCCAATGGGGGAGCCACCTGGCAAACCAAACAAAATCCCTACTTTTGGTTCCATATTGGCATTGAGTTCGGGTCCTTTTCTAGTCTAGTAGTTCTTGATCCCCTAATTGTGGATATTCTGTTGAAGGATCCTTCGATCAACATTAATATATGGGGTAAAGTTGAAGAAGAAAACAATATTAAGATGTTAAAAAAAAGGGAAAAAAGTCACGATCCATTAACCAAATAGCATCATATATCCACAAGGATGGAGAGAATAGAGAGAATGGAAGACATAATCTACAATGGAGAGAACGAACGATGTAATCTAGAATGGCCAATTTGCATAACCTTTGTAGAAAAATGGGTTGTTCGGTAGGGAAAAGAAAGAATGGAGAGAATGAAATTAGAATGATTTCTCTATTTAATGGCCAAATGTTCTCAAATGTGATTAATAACAAGTGGACATTCCCATGTAAAATGAACTAACGTGGCCAACTATGATTTTTAACCTCCTTTTTAAAAACAATTCAAAATATGAAAAATGTAAGAAATTTTCCATATATTAGAAAAAGGGAGAAAAAGATAATTAGGGAAAGTAGCTAGAGTAAACAAGTGTTTAAGTTATATTTCATCTAAAAGAATGGGGCCCACATCTATATACCATTTGGTTACCATTACCATTGAGCCAAAGCCCCCTGGAGTTACTAAATCTTTTAACAGCTTGGTGCCTTTGATAAACAGTGTCCAAAGATTTACTGTTGAGCCGGAATTATTAGGTCTTTGGCAGCTTAGTCCCTTTTGATAAACAATGCCTACAGGATTACCATTGAGTCGGAGCCCTCATCAGAGTACTAGGTCTTTGTTATCTTGGTGGCCTTATAAAATATGTAAGGCCGCTGAGGAGTAATGCCCTCGAGTAAGAATCATGTAGTAAGGCCTTGTGTAGTGTCACAGAAGGGTAACACCCTCGGGCAGGCTGAAGTAATGGATTCCTGTGCAACTTCGTGGAGGGTTAACACCTTTAGGCAACAAGGCCCTGTGTAGTGCCGCCGTGGAGGGGTAACTCTCTCGGGCAAGGCTGAAATAGTAACAGAATCCTAGCAACACCGCATAGAGGTAACACCCTCAGGCAGGACTAAATTAGTAATGTTTGAGGTAGAAGTGTTAGTAGCATATACATATATTTAATATTTCATGATATTTTCCAGCAACAGGATTTAACAAAGCTAATGTGCTTGTTGAAAGCTTTTGAAGTAAATATTATTGTAGAAATGAATGTATCATGGAAATTTATTGTTAAGTACTATGTGGTGGATCGTTGAAGTTTTGCTATTGAAAGTGAATGTTTAGTTTGCTGAAATTGATGAATTGCTAATACTGTAGTCTGTAGTTAAATGCACTGTTTTTAAAACTGGATCGGACTGGACGGTCGGACCGGAAAAACCGGGATCTGACTGGTTCCGTTTTTCTTTGAAACCATTTTTTCCCCTAAAACAGTTGATTTTGGTCAATAAATCGCTGAATCGGCCGGTTAATCGTTCAAACTGTTCGAACCTTTCGAACGATTTTGACCATTTTCCAATTTTTTAATTTTTTATTTTTTTTATCACAATGGATTGACCGTTCGAATCGACGATACCGGACCCCTGACTGGTTCGTTTTTAAAAACCATGGATGTGTTTGAAGAGTTTTGTTGATTTTAGGGACAAGGAGTGAAGTGTGGTGAAGAGTGACTTCCTTGAAAAAAAATACCGATTTGTGCTAAAAAATAGTGTGCTGAGATGACGAATACTAAACTCTTTATTATGGTACTAAAATTTAAAGTAGTATAAATGTGAAGTGAAATTGCAATTGAAAATGAATCTGCACGGGCTGAATTTTAAATTTGAAAATGTGGTACTATGCTGAAAACTTTTGATTATGTTTTTGATTTTGTGTAAAAAAAAAATAATTAGTGCAAAAAAGGGAAAAACTTAGAACAATGTTAATTAAAAGAAAGTGATTCTAATGTGTTTTAGAATGTAATGAAAGTGTGTTTCAACAAACAATCATATAAAAAGTGCTGTAAAATGTTATTAAGATTATGCAAGGGAAGCATTATATTAAAATAGACTATGCTGGGTCAACGGACTGCGGATTAGGCATAGGTCAAGGTAGGGCAGGGCCACAGTGGGCTAGATAGGTGGGTCCACGGACTTGGGTGATGCAGATTGTGTAGGATGGCTCAGGCTCAAGCTGGGGTGCCACAGTGGGTTGGGGCCATGGATTGGACAGACACTGGGTTATAGTATACTGAATCAGACTGAGTAAGACTTGGAAGGGAGAGAGAAGAGGTTAGGATAACCTCTCCCATGTCCGATGGGTGGGACCGGCATGGAGAACCCAACACAAAGACAAAAACAAATTGTTAAAGTAAAACTGAATAGTGAGAATCATCTAAAATCCAATGTGGTAAGTCAAATTTGTAGTAGGGAACTTCCTTCCTTGGGTTATAGCTATTGTTTATTGGGAAAATTTATGATTAGTATTAGTATCATGTACTTTGTATTTAATGTCACTTTGGTTCCCAAATTTTAAAATATGATAATTTAGCATTCGAACTTTTAAAACGTATCAATCTAGTACCTGTACTTAACTAGTTGTTAATCATTGTTAAGTGGTATTTGAAAAAGACATAAATACCCTTCAAGTGGTATCTAATTTTCTTTATCAATTATCTAAACATTGACAAAAAATTAATAATCATAAATCTTTGCCTCTTCTATTTAAGTTAGCATCAAATCTTAGTGGCCATTCTGGTAACCTTAACATTATTGAATAGAAGCAAGAATTTGGGATTGTTAAATTTTTGTCAATGTTTGGATGGCTGATCGAGAAAATTAGACAACACTCAAAGGGTATTTGTGTCTTTTCAAATGTCACTTTACAGTTAGTTTACAACCGGTAAATGGTAGGTGCTGGATTGATATATTTTGGAAATTCAAATATTGAATTGTCACATTTTAAAGTTCGGGGACCAAAATATCACCGGACCCAAAATACAGGATACTTCCTGAGGTGATAAAAGCCATTTGGGTGGCATGTATAACCTCAGGAAGGAAACTTTTGAATTTGCTTGCTATTACTTATATTAAATTAATTTTTTTGATCATTACACAACGTCAAAGGCTTTTATTCCTGGGCATAATATTCAAGATAACATTGGTATAATGCATGGAGTTGTTCATTCTTTCAAAAAAAAAAAAGGTAGGGGAGAATATGTATATGCCGGCCTAATTAGGGGTGTCAATGGACCAGTTTTGGATTGGACTCTATCCAAATCAAAATCCATTTGGACAGGTTGGACAAACCAATAAGACATGAATTTGGACAGACTGAAGAGACCAATATGACATATTGGATTGGACCTGATCCATCCATAATGAATTTATATTGGATTGAGCCAATATCTGGTCCATTGATGGAAAATAAGAACATAGGTGTCAATGGACCATGTTTGAATTAAATTCAGTCTAAATTAACAGGAATTTGAACAGATTAGACAGTCTCTGAACCGATCCAAAATATTCATTGGACTGGATTGGATCAAGTCCATTTGTAATGGACTCACATTGGACTGGACCGTTGACACCCCTTAAACATAATGATTGATCTAGAAAAAAAAACATGTGAAAAGTTAGATGTTATTTCACTACAGCTTATGATAAATCACCTAGGTATCTCAAGACAATGGATTGATCTTATTATGTCATGTATTACTTATTCCTTTTTCCAATTAATAATAAATGTAGAGGTTTTCCATTCCTTTTATCCAACTAGGGGTAAACTCTTTCAGGAATGATCTATAGAGCCTTAGGAGAAAGAAAATTAAAGCCATGTAAATTGGTTAGAAATTCTCCCCCATTATCTCACATTCTTTTTGCCGATAATATTTTCACCTTATTCTAATAACCAAATTAAGCTAGAGTGTTTTAAATATTGTAAATGAATTTTGTCTTCAAGCGGGCGAGACCGTGAATTTAGAAAAATCAGTTTTGATTAATTCATCAAAAGTTTTGGGGCTAACTGTTTAACTTATTTATCACTAATCAGATCAAAACTATGCTCATGGAAGATTGATTCTTGATCTATTGATAGTAGACACTCTGATCCAAAGTGTGATGAAGGGAATTCCTAATTATGTAACTCAACTATTCCTGGTTCCTAAGGCAGTGTCATATAAAATAAATAGATATAAGAAAGATTTCTATAAAATGGCATTCGATGATCAAGAAGACAAGAATGAATTCATTGATATATATATACAGATTCATACACGTGAAATGAAATCTTATAACTAACTCCAGCTGTTGGGGTAACTGACTCCAACTGGTAAGGAACTCTCTTGAATGTTCACGAATCCTTAACACTCCCCTCAAGTTGGAGCATCTCAGATGCCCAATCTGGGTAAATGGTATAGAAAGTGATATGTGGAGCCAACCTTAGTGAAGAGGTCTGCTGGTTGAGAGGCACTGGAGATATGAACAGTCATGAGATCACCGCGTTGTATGTAGTCACGAACAAAGTGACAATCAATTTTAATGTGTTTTGTTCGCTCGTGGAACACAAGATTGGCTTCTATGTGCGAGGTGGCCTTGTTGTCACAGTGGAGTGTTGGGGCTTCAAATAAAGTAATTGTCAATTCAGCAAGTAGACGTTTTAGCCAGATGGGTTTAGTTGTTGTGATGGCCATGGCTCGATATTCAGCTTCGGCAAATGAACGGGAAATTGTATGTTGCTTCTTGGTTTTCTAAGTGATGGGGGAGTCTCCTAGTAAAGTTAAGTAACCTGTGGTGGAGCGGCGAGTGAGGGGCAACTTGCCCAATCAGAGTCGTAGAAACCATGGAGCTGTGGTGAACTAGAAGCTGAGAAGAAGATGCTATGAGATATTGTGCCTTTGATGTAACACACCACTCGAAGGGCATCATTGTAATGTTCTTGCTTGGGAGCATGCATAGATTGACTCAAGCAAATGATAGCAAAGCTAAGGTTTGGACGAGCGCCTATTAAGTACACAAGCCATCCAACAAGTCTTCTATATTGAGCTGGATCGGAGTATGGAGCACTGGAACTATCAACAAAATGATTTTGTTGCTCCATGGTTGTGGAGCAAGGTTTGCATTCAGTCATACCGGTGTCTCGAAGAATGTTAAGCATATACTTGTGCTGATTGAGAAAAATTCCAGAAGTTGATCGAGATACCTCTTATCCAAGAAAAATTTTGAGTGAACCCAAGTCCTTTATGCCAAAATGATCATCAAGGTGTTTCTTGAGAGAGAAAATGCACACATTTTCATTTCCTATGAGAATGACATCATCGACATATACAAGAACAACAACAAAAGAATTCTCAGAACTGTATGTGAATAGGAAATAATCCAAAGAAGATTGACAATATCCCAAAGAAAGAAGTGCTTGAGTAAATTTCTCGAACCACATGCGAGAGGCCTGTTAGGGACTTCTGTAGTTTGCAAACACGAGTGGGATTTGCTGAGTCAACCTTGGAGAATACTCATGTATACTTCTTCATGGAGATCACTGTGAAAAAAGACATTATTCACGTCCAATTGATGGAGATCCTAACCCTTAATGGCAGTACAGCCAGTAAGCAACGAACAATGGAGAGTTTGGCCACTGGGGTGAAAGTATCATGGTAATCAAGGCCTTCAACCTGGGTGTAGCCTTTCGCAACAAGTCGTGCTTTAAAGCACTCTATGGTTCCATCAGCCGTATATTTGATGCGATAAACCCATTTTGCTCCTATGGGTCGTTTGCTAGGAGGTAGAGGGGTGACAATCCAAGTATTATTGTGTTCAAGTGCTGCGATTTCATCCACCATAGCTTGACACCAACATGGGTCTTGGGCAGCTTGAGAATAGGATTTGGGCTCAACTTCAATGGAAGCTTGTTTTGACTGGGAGATGGAAGGGGGAAGTTGGCAAATGTAGTCTTGAAGATGTGCGGGCTAGTTAGTGGATTATTGTGCTGAGTGGGTGATTGGGTTGGGCTAGGATAGTCACAATCATCAAAGGTAGATAAAGGAATAACAGATTGATGATGTGGGAAGATGATTGAGAGGCCATGTTGGAAGGGGAAGTGGTCCTCATAGAATATGATGTCATGACTAGTAAATATTTTGTGTGTCAAGAGAGTAAACCCGGTACCCTTTTTGGCCATGTGGATAACTTATAAAAATGCAAGGGGTAGCTCGAGGTGCAAATTTATCATGAGGCCGATGACGAATTTGAGTATAACATAGGCATCCAAAGGCTTTTGAGTGATGATAGGAGTGGGTAGTAAGGGGAAATGTTGGAAAAGGGCTTCATAAGGGGAAATGTTGGAAAGTGAGGGAGTGGGTAGTAAGTTTATTATATATATGGCTGTAAGTATGCATTGCCCCAAAAAGTGAAGAGGAAGGGAAACTTGAAATCTCAAGGCCCGGGCCACTTCTTGTAAATGGCGGTGTTTACATTCTGCCACTCCATTTTGTTAGGGTGTATCTACACATGAGGTCTGATGTAAAATACCTTGTGAAAAATATTGTTGAACAATCCCTGAAAGAAACTCCAAACCATTATCAGAACATATTTGCTTTACATTAGTATTGAATTGTCTATTCACCATAGCACAGAAAGATACAAGAAAATTACCAGTCTCAGATTTATTTCTTAGGAGGTAGACCCACATACATCTCGTGTGTTCATCTACTATAGTCAAGAAGTATCTTGCTCCTGAATGAGAGAGGGTCTTATAACCGCCCCATATGTCACAATGTATCAAGGAGAAAGGTGAGTTACTGTGGGTATTGCTGACTGGAAATGGTAGGTGAGCTTGTTTAGCTTTGTGACAAATGTCACAACAATTGTCCAAGTCAATTGTATTGACTCCAAGAATGAGAGCAAGCCAGCCTTGTGAGGCGTGGCCTAAGCGTATATGCCAAAGTGTAGAACTGATGGCAGAGGTGGGTCTTGAAGAATACAAAAGGATGGAAAAAAATTGCCACATAGTTCAATTGTTGTGTGATTTTGCTTACTAATAAAAGATTGCAGTTAAAGGAAGGAACATGTAGAACGTTATCAAGAATGTGGGAGGTGACTGTGCCTCTATGATTGGTGCAAGTAAGGGATCCATTTGGGAGCCAAATGGATGTAGTTGTAACAGTGGTGGGTGCGCTTAACAGAGAACCATTTGACACCATATGGTCCAAAGTGCCAATGTCAATGATCCACTCTATGGGATTAGAGGAAGAATGCTTACCAGCTAAGTCGGTGGCTGCAAATTCAAATGGTTCACAACTTAGGAGAGAGATCAACTGCGTATACTGATGCATGGTGAGGCCTGCCACTAAAAAAATGTGATCAGTGAAAGGTACAGATTCCTTGGTGTCTGTGGAAACACAAGAAGCTGCTCCTATATTCTTTGAAGAGTCTCCGGTAGAGAGTGAAGCTTTGTTATTCTGGCGATGATTCCAATTAGGTGGATAACCTACAAGGGCATAGTACCTATCCTTTGTATGGCCGGTGCACTTGTAGTGATCACATCGAAACTTGGATCGAGGAGCTCCCATGCTTTTATCCTTAGATGCATCTGTTGCTAATGCTGCCGCTTCAGGTTGCAAAGATCAAACAGTTGAGAGTTGTTGGTGATGTTCTTCTTGTATGATGAGAGCATACACTTTGTTCAGGGACGGAAGGGGCTCCAATTCGAGGATGCTTGAACGAATTATGCTAAAAGATTCGTTCAAGCCCAATAGAAACTAATGAAGCTTTTCTTTGTCTCGTTCTGCCAAGAAAACCCTGGTTGTTCCACAGGTGCATTCAAGGCATACTGTAATAGTGCTGAGTTTGTCCCATAATGTCTTCAATCTTGTAAAGTAGCTACTCACAGAAAGATCACCTTGTTGCAACAAGGCTAAATCTCGCTTTAGTTGATATATTCAGGGGATGTTTCCCTACGAAAATCTTTCTTGAAGCTCTCTCCAAATTTTTGCAGCTGATTCTATGAAGGCTACGCTATCATAAACCTCTCTTGTCAGTGAGTTGAAGATCCATGCAACCACCATCAAGTGGCATTTGATCCATGAATTCAGATCTGGAGAACCAGTTACTGGTTTGGGCAGCGAACCATTAATGAAAGAGAATTTGTTCTTTGCCCGCAGTGAATTGGTCATATCTCGTTGCCACATTGGAAAGTTGTCACCATTGAGGAGGCAAGAAACAAGAACTGCTCCTGGAGAATCAGATGCAGGCATGGTTCAAAGTATCGATACAATACGCCCGATACGGGGTGTATCGTATCGTATATTTTGAAAAAGATATGGTCTGAAACGCCTATTTCTAGGTGTTCCGGATCCCCAATTTTTTTAATAATAAAAAAATATCTTATAAGCTTCCTAAAAAACTAAACTTTGAAAAAAAACTAAAAAAAAAGTATGTATCGGCCGTTTCTAAGTACCGATGCGATACGACCAAAACTTGTATTGTATCGATACTTTGAACCTTAGATGCAGGTAAGTAGTATGGAGAATTCTCTCTAGTTTCCATTGGGGCAGACGATTCAATTTCTGGTGAAAGTGTCGACGATCAGGAAGAAACAGAGGAGGCAAAAAAAAAAAAAAAGAAAAGGAAAAACAGGGGAAGCGACGGTTGGGGCTCACCAGCTCTGATACCATGTAAAATGGTATTCGATGATCAAGAAGACAAGAATGAATTCAATGACTAATTTCAGATATATAGACAGATTCAATACACGTGGAATGAAGTCTTGTAACTAACTCCAACTGTTGGGGTAACCGACTCCAGTTGGCAAGGAACTCTCTTGAGTGCTCACTATACCTGTTCATGGGTCGGGTGGCCCGACGGGCCGGCCCAGCCCCCGGACGGACTTGAACATGTTTATAGGCCCGCGGGCTTAAACTCGGGCCAAAAAGCCCGGCTCGCAATAACTTCAGTCAGGCTCGGGTTTTGTCAAAATAGCCTGGCCCGAGCCCTGCTCGGCCTGACCTAAAATTAGACTCAAAAAGGGTTATGTGATTATGTCCATTTGAATAAATTTTTTGATTTAAGAATGTAAAACTGTGTTTTAAAACGTAAAAGAAAGGGAAAAAAACCATCTTGTAGGCCCATTGTTCATTTAAATAGGAAAAAAAATCATCTGAATTTTTAATTCTAATTTGAATAGGAAAAATTGTAATTTTTTTTATTAGGTCAGGATTCAGGCTCGAGCTCGGACTTTAGGCTTTTTATCAGGGCCGGGCTCGGGCCCAAATTATAGGCCCGTTGGTCGGGCCGGGCTCGGGCTCGGGCTTAGAGTATTTCCATTAGTGATGAGTAAAAGCCCGGCCTAAGCCCAGCCCAGCCCACCCCATGAATATGTCTACTGTTAACGAATCCTCTAACAGTTTCTATGGAGAACAATGAACAATAGGAAACCTTATCATCATGTCGGTTGGAGTCATGCTATAAAACCAACAAAAACTATGGAGGTCTTGGCGTAAGAGATGTCTCCATTGTCAATAAGGCCTTTCTAGTCAAGCATGCTTCGAGTCGGAGGTTGTGGCAGAATCAGGCCTTTCTAGGACATGAAAGCCGTTTCTACAGATTCCTAGGGATGGATAAAAGCTTTTCCCAAGTCTCCGGTGCCATAGTTTGTTACCCAATGTTGTTGGACTGGACACAAAACCGTTTAGCTACTGCTGGGTCTAAGCCCAAAATTCCCTTTGTTTTTTAATATTTTCTGGTATTACATAGTACATCGCCCTGGCCATACTACGGAGAGTTGCTGGTTTGACCCACCGCCTCCCATTTGGAAGGGACGAAGAGTGACCATGTCGACCATTACTGGGTCATAGCTAGAATCGGAATCTTTTGAAATTAGAATTGGAACCATTCATTCTTATAGTCCGTTTGATTTAAACAGGAATGAAAATGAGAATTAAAATCAGTAGGAATAGGATTTCATTCCCAAAAAGGAAGCAGGGAATGATCATTTCTTCTAATGATAAAATGCCATTCTAACAAGAATGGGAATGGGATTCCAATTCCATCCAACCAAATAGTTGGAATTGGAATAATCCATTCCGATTCGATTCCAAACCCTATTGCCGTGATCCAAACAGGGCCTAAGTCATTGCAGAAATTTCGGCGCAATTAGCGCTGTGCTTTGAACGCTGAATGTGGAAAAACAAACTCCGATCCATATGATCAATGACCTTGACCCCAGTCAACTCCACAACAGAAGTGTGTCTGTGTTTTATTGAAACGCAGTTAAATTTGGCAAAAAGTTGACTCAACCCTGAAAAATAGGGTTAGGGTCTCATATTTAGCTATGCAAATGTGAGAATGACCTGATCCTACATAATCTGGAAAAGACTGGGTTGAGTTGGGTTGAATCATAGTCAAGCCATTGACCCGATTGTCAAGTTTAATTGGGACTATTTATGCATTGTTAAAAGTTTTCATTCTTTAATTTTGTTTATTTAGTCTTTATTCTTTAAATGTTCAATTTTTTATTTTATATTTAAAAATTTTAAGGTTAATTTTTTAAAATTTAGCATTTTCATATAGTTTTTCTTTATTTTTTTTTAATTCAGTTGTTTTTTTGGGATGACCCAAATTGATCCATGGGTCAACCCTAACCCGAACATTTAGGGTTAGGGTCTAGGATTTGACAACCTAACCAGAAATTCAATCCGACCTGTAATCAACCCCGAAGTGTGTTGCCCGAACCCAAACCCGACCCACCCAACCCAATTGTCTAAACGCAGCAAATGTTCTCTCAGATATGTCTTGTTTCACCGTAGGACTTGATCACAAGTCATCTTGCAATGTGAAGAAGATCTGGCGTCTCTACAGAGTATCTAATTAAGAGCAATATTAAGCCACTCAACATATACTAATCATGGCAACCTCATTAATACTCACTACGATATATGATATGTTTTCCTTTGTTACATTCAATTATAGGTGCAACTGCAATTCGCCTTTAAAAAAATTAGAGTTTGCAATTCTTACTCCCAAACCTTCTTCAATTCCTATCAGTTCAGCTTACGATATTTCTGCTCCTTATGGCTTCCATGCTTCCTCTTCTCTGTCTCTTTCTTCTGCTTATCCTTATTTCAACTTCTGCACAAACCAATGGTAACATAACCTTGGGAACTTCTCTGTCCACCCTTAACAAAAATCCTTTTTGGTCTTCACCTTCTGGTGATTTCGCATTTGGGTTCCAGTCCCTCACAAGAGGAGATAGCTTCTTGCTGGCAATCTGGTTTGATAAAGTACCAGAAAAAACCATTGTTTGGACAGGAAATAAAGGTCAGCCGGTGCCGGGAGGGTCTAGACTTGAGTTAACTAATGGAGGAATTGATCTCGGGGACGGCCAGGGCCAGGAGATTTGGAATCTGAAACCTAGTAATGGTGCTGATGTTACTTCTACTACCATGCTCGACACCGGAAACTTCGTCCTGAGAAACGAATCCGGTATTGTATGGGGAAGCTTTGACCCCATAGAAGGAATGTAATTTATCCTATTTTTAATGTCAAATTTAAAATGTCAACTATAAGGGCTCTAAGACGCCGAACTGAACAATCGTACCTGACACCGAAAGAGTCCGTATCTAGGGGCGGCGTACTTGACTGAATTGGGATCTGACGCTTGACAGCCGCACTTCAACAACCACCTGACACCGCCACCTGCCACCGCCATCTTCAGTTACAGAGATGGCTCCGACAAGGAGAGCAGTGGTGGTTCTGCCTCAGCAGAGGTGATGACACCCGAACTGACAAGAGTGCAAGGGTAATCATACCCAACCTGAAAGAAGCTTAGGAGTGAGTGCGCGAAGTAGTTATAAAAGGCTCTCTAGCCCCCAAGAACAAGGTATGTGAACTTTGTACCATCTGGTTTTATCTTGCCTTTGAGAGAATACTAACTTGAGCTTCGGAGCAATCTCACTGGGTTCCTCCCTGGAGATTCCTCACCTTCTCCGTTTCAAGCACCTGTTGCTCCTGTCAGAGGCAAGGTCGTTGACAGATAGGATCAGCCGGATTGCACACCATCAATTGGCGCCGTCTGTGGAAACGCTTCTAAAAGCCTCCCTCTAAAACTCTCATAACCTATTTATTTTGTCCAAAAAAACCCAACACTCATGGCTTCTTCCAGCAATGCCAGACGTGGCACGGAGATGAACACCACTGGGGAACAACTTCAAGTCCCTGTGGTGTGCATAAGACAGTTCACCATCCCCCTTCCGATGGATGGGATCCCCAGCCTGAACGCACCACGAACAGTGATGCCCATAAACCTTCCCGCCATGAACGTCCCCTTTCCTCTCTTTGTTGAAACAACCTTTACTGAACCAACTGTTGTTCCCCTCGTGACCAGGCAGAACCAGTTTGACGACCTGATGCAATGCATGCGGGCAGTGCAAGTCCAAATGCAACAATTCCAGCAGCATCAGCTCTAGCAGCACCAAGTACTGCACCACATCTCTCAATATCACTATCAGCAGCAGTTCCCCCAACTGCCTCTAAACCAACCACTGCTTCCACCTTGGCACCCTGCTCCAAAGTCGGTTAAGCCCTCCCCTCAAGGTGGACGCCATCACCGAGGAGAAGCCTCCCAGCTTCAGAACCCCCACAAGAGCCAGGCCTCATCCCTAGGCCGAGGGGAAAGAAAAATCACCCCCACCTCACAGCTTGCCGACGAGTCGGGAAGCTCGTCCGCCAAGTCAGTATCTCGACACTCCAAGTCTGAGCTCCCGCTGACAGAGAATCGATTCAGCGTCCTAGCAGCAGACTACCAACAGACCGGGCCCATCGAGCTTGGCAACACAGAGGCCAGCAGCGCCAGCACCAAGCCCACTTAGCAATGAAGACGCTGGCGAAGTCGCCGAACTACCACCCATGTCCTACCCGAGCTCAGAGGTAATGAAGAGACAAACTCGGACGAGGTAAAAGCTGCCCCTATTCTCTCAGTTCCTTCCCCCCTCTCATCAGAACTCCTCACCGTCCCCATGCCCAGAGACTTCAAGCTCCCCCCTTTAGACTAGTATGATGGGTCCTTCGACTCCAACGACCACGTCGATGCCTTCCAGTCCCAAATGCACCTAGCCAGGGCCAGTGAATCGTGCATGTGCGTAGCCTTCACCACCACCTTCAGGGGGTGGCCCACACTTGGTACAAAAACCTGGCCCCCGGGTCAATAAGAAGCTGGACCCAGTTTGTGCAGGTCTTCAACACTTCGTTACCAGCAAGCGGTGCCTTAGAACCGAGGAAAGCATCTTCGGAGTAGTCCAGAGGGAAGGAGAGTCCATCCAGGGCTACATCAAGCGGTTCAATGACGCGTGCTTACAGATACCGCGACTGGACCCTACGGTGCAGCTCGCGGCGGCCAAGATAGGAGTAACGCACAAGAAGTTCAAATGGCACATGGTAGCTAACCAGCCCGTGACCGTAGTCGAATTCCTCAAGCTTGCGGATAAGTTCATGAGAACAGAGGAAGAGATCAACCAAAGGATCAAAAGCGGGATTGAGAAAAGGAAGAGGGAAGGCGAGCCTTCCAACCCAGTTGACGGAAGAAAAAACCCGGCCTAGGAGGCGAAGCCGAGCCAGCCATTCCAAGCTCCCTTAGCAGCTCGGACGGACTACACACCCTTAAACACGAGGCTGACTGAGATCTTGATGACGATCAAAGACGCCCCATACGTAAAATGGCCACATCGCCTAAAAGTGAACCCAAACAAGAGAAATAAAAATTTGTACTATATTTTCCATAGAGATCACGGTCATAGTACCGAATAGTGTAATAATCTCCGAGATGAGATAGAGGGACTCATCCATCGCAGGTACTTGAGAAATTTTGTACAACATGATAATAATAATAATAAGACAGGTCGGCAAGGGGAGCACGGAAGAGATGCCCCGAATCTAGCAGCAGGCCGGCCGAACCGTCGCAAAGACAACCTCCAGAAGAGAGGCCAGTTCGGGGGACCATCAGCATGATAGTGGGGGGTTCGGTGGTAGCAGGTTGTACTTCGGCAACGGCCCAAATGTCAATTCGCGAAGCGGCCCGAGAAGAACAGAACCCTCCAAAGAGGCCGAAGACGGAAGAACTAATCTTCTTCACGGAAGATGATGCGCGAGGTGTCCACTACCCCCACGATGATGCGCTTGTCATAAAACTAAGGATCAGCGACTTCGAAGTCAGGCGCGTACTTGTGGATTCAGGTAGCTCGGCAGACATCCTCTTCAAGTCGACATTTGACCAGCTTCAGTTGTAGAGAAGCGAGTTGAAGCCCGCGAACACTCCTCTGGTGGGCTTCAGTAGAGAGGAAGTCAGGCCCCTCGGGAAAATAGTAGTACCTATGGAAGTCGGCACATGTCCTTGTGCGGTCAGACTCAACCACGATTTCCTGGTGGTCGCGATCCCCTCTCCATACAATGCCATAATAGGGTGGCCAATTACGCATGTCCTATGGGCAGTGGTCTCCACCTACTATTTGGCAATGAAGTTCCCTACAGACTTCAGTGTGGGGATAGCGCGGGGCGACCAGCTTGAGTCCTGCAAGTGTTATGTTGCCGCCTTGAAGGGAAAAACCAAGGCGGCCAATGACCTCGAACTGGAGCGGCCTATGGAGCAGGGCGAGGAATGAGCTTCGCCCACAGAGGAAATGGTCGCAATCCCAACTCCGGCTACGGACCCAGCTCGAACGCTACAGATCGGTGCTTCCGTCAAGGAACCTCTACGAACCGAACTGGTAAGTTTCTTACTTCAAAATTTAGATATTTTTGCATGGTCCACGGCCGATATGCCCGGTATTGACCCTAGCCTTATAACTCAAACTTAATATTGACCCTGTAGTCAGACCCATTAGATAGAAGAAACGCAACCTAGTCCCGGAGCGCTGGAGGGCAGTTGACGAGGAGGTCGAAAAGCTTCTCGTGGCAGACTTCATAAGGGAAGTTCACTACCCGAGCTGGGTAGTCAACCCAGTGCTGGTGAAAAAGGAAAACGGCAAGTGGCACATGTGTGTTGACTACACCGACCTAAACCGAGCTTGCCCGAAAGACTGCTTCCCCCTCCCCAGAATTGACCGCCTAGTGGACGCGACGTCGTGACACGAGTTGCTAAGCTTCTTGGATGCCTACCTAGGCTACAACCAAATCAAGATGGACCAGTCCGATGAGGAAAAAACCAGCTTCATAACCGAGTTCGGCCTGTACTACTACAAGGTCATGCCCTTCGGACTGAAGAATGCTGGGGCGACCTTCCAAAGACTTGTGAACAAGCTGTTTCGGCCCTTAATTGGCACGAAAATAGAATGTTATGTAGACGACATGGTCGTCAAGACAGTTTTCACAGGAATTAATACTAGTCTTAGATTTTGTCTTCCAAATTTTGCGTCAATTTAGCATGAAATGAACCCAAACAAGTGTGTCTTCGGTGTCACCTCGGGTAAGTTCCTAGGGTACATTGTCAACCGGCGAGGTATTGAGGCCAACTCGGACAAGATAAAGGCCATCCTAGATATGAGACCACCCCGAAAAGTAAAAGAGGTTCAGAGGTTAAATGGCCGCATAGCCGCTCTGAGCCGCTTCATGTCCAAATCGGTAGACCGTTGTCTGCCTTTCTTTAAAGCAATCAAAGGCAAAAGGTTCGAATGGACCTGACTGCCAACTCGCGTTCGACGAGCTAAAAAGCTATCTCGCTAGTGTACTGATCTTAACCAAGCCCGAGGAGGGCGAGGTCTTAGAACTATACCTCTCGGCAAGCGACAGGGTGGTCAGTTTGGTACTAATAAAAGTAGATCGGGTCCAACGACCCATCTATTATGTTAGTAAAATTCTACAGGGAGCAGAGACGAGATACCTGCAGATAGAAAAGCTAGCATAAGCACTGGTAATTGCAGCTCGGAAACTTCACCCATATTTCCATGCTCACACTGTCATCGTCTTGACTGACAAACCTCTGAGGCAAGTCTTACTCAAGCCCGAGGTTTCCGGTCGGCCGACGAAGTGGGCCATCGAGCTCAGCGAGTACGACCTCCAGTATAAGCCACAAATTGCTATTAAGGCCCAAGCCTTAGCAGATTTTATCGTCGAGTGCACGTTTAGCCTCGAAGTCCCTAGGCCGGTTGAGCCCAAGATCCCCAGTTCGGGTGAGCCCGGAGCTCCCAAGCCAATAGAGTCTGAACCCCGTGAAGTAGCAGCCAGTGTGGCATCTCTCCTAGTTAGGCCAAATGCGAATTGGGATAAAGAGCCCTAGATCCTTCACGTAGATGGCTCCTCGAACTAGCAGGGCAGTGGGGCTGGAATAGTGCTACGCGGCCCGAGTGGCACGAAATTGGAATACGCACTACGCTTTGAGTACGCGACATCCAACAACGAGGTGGAGTATGAGGCAATGATAGCCGGGCTGAACCTAGCGCAAAAGGTAAGAGCAAAACATATAGTTATCTGTAGCGATTCCCAGCTTGTGGTCAACCAGGTTACGGGCGAATATGAAGCACGCAAGCTCACTATGATCGCGTACTTGGCAAAAGTAAAGGAGGCCCTGCTCAACTTCCAGTCACACTTCATTAGGAAAATCCTGAGGTCAGAGAACACTGAGGCCGACGCCCTGTCTCGGTTAGCCAGCACGAGTCACAACACCATGAGAACCGTGTACATAGAAGACTTACCTCAGCCTAGCATTCTCGGTGGGGCAGAGGAGGTCGCTCCCGTCCTTGAAGCAGAGTCGAACTGGATTGACCCACTCGCGAGCTTCTTGCTAGATGGAACCCTCCCTGCGGACCGCAATGCAGCCAGGAGGGTGCAGCACTAGGCAGCCAAACACATCATAATAGACAAACGGTTGTACCGGCGGTCCTACACGCTCCCCTACCTGCGTTGCTTGTGACCTGCTGAAGCCGAGCTCGTACTCCATGACACTCATGAAGATCTGATCTGTGCGGCGGACACTTGGGGGGCAGAGCCCTCACCCAAAAAGCACTTTGACAAGGGTACTACTGACCAACAATGAAGGCAGAGGCCGTCAAGCTCGTCAAAAAATGTGACAAGTGTCAGAAGCATGCCAATATCCACCATCAGCCTGCCGCCAACCTCAAGTACCTCACCAGTCCATGGCCCTTTGCACAATGGGGCATCGACCTCCTGGGGACATTCCCGCCAACAACAGGTGGGAGGAAGTTCCTAGTGGTGGCGGTAGATTACTTCACAAAGTGGATAGAAGTTGAACCTCTGGCAACAGTTATAGCCCAAAACATACAGAACTTCTTTTGGAAGAACATAGTATGTTGCTTCGGGTTACCTCGGGTACTGATCTCCGACAATGGCAAGCAGTTCGAGGATATCATATTTCAGAAATGGGACTAAGATATGGGAATCCGACAGAACTTCACATCGGTCGAACACCCACAGGAAAACGGTCAGACAGAAGTAATGAACAGAGCTATCCTCCGCGGACTGAAAGCGCGACTAGACCGAGCTAAAGGGTTGTGGGTAGACGAGCTACCAAGTGTTCTATGGGCTCACCGAACCACGGAAAAAACCACCACAAGAGAAACCCCCTTTAACCTCACCTATGGCATTGAAGCGGTAATCTCGACAGAGATTGAAATACCTACACTACGAATTGAAGCATATGACAATCAGACAAACGGAGACGAGTTACGTACCAACCTCGACCTACTGGACGAGGTAAGAGACCTCGCGCACATCTGGACCGCAGCCTACCAGCAAAGAGTAGCTTGGTACTACAATGCTAGAGTAAAGAAGCGGAACTTCCGCGTCGGCGACCTAGTCCTTCGTAAGATCATGGCACCCGAGCCCGGCGTGGGCAAACTTGGACCGAATTGGGAAGGGCCCTACCAAGTAAAGAGAGCGCTCGGAGGGGCATACGAGCTCAAAACTTTAGAGGGCAAATAAGTACCCCGAGCTTGGAACGTCGTTAACTTGAGACGATACTACTTATAGATCACCAAGCGAAGTGGACTAAGTCACTACCAGAGCCAAAGGGCTAGGATGCCGAACTAACAAGGACCTCGGCATGGGCAAGCAAAGGCAAAAAATGTAAACTAAAAGCTCAAGAAAAGTGCCAACAATGAACTAATAGGGGCATCGAAATATGGTTAGTTAGGCAATACGGCCAGTTCGGAGGAAAGAGTGACCAACACTTAATCAAAAGAAAAACATTCCATTGGAAAATACTTTCTGTACATTAAAAAAAAAAAACGAAAGCGAGCTCACAGGCCTAGAGGTACTTCTTCACCATCAGAAGGCACTTCAACGATACCCGAAGGCCTTGCCTCATCCTCAGAATATGATTCACCGTCAGCGACATCGGCCATCTCTTGAGTAATGCGCGAAGTGGTTATGGCACTAATATCGAGCTCGGGGTATGTATTCTGGATCATCCACCGGCTTAGTTTAAAGCCCCTTCTGTACGAGCTCACCATCGGGTCATCAAAGCGCGACGAGGCGATGTATTCATCGACGACCTTCTTCTTGGCATCCTCAGTGCCTTCAGAAAAGATCTGCGTCCTCTCCCTAATATCCTCTTGAAGGTATTCAACCTGATGCCGCAAATCCAGCCTTAGGTCCGCCATGTGCTTCACCACAACTTCAATGGCCTCGGCATCTCTCTAAGACCTCATCTGCCTGGCCTGTGTAGTGTGAGAAGCCACCTCAGCAGCTCGAGAAGCCGCCTCGGTAGCATGGAAGGCCTCTTCGGCAGCTCGCGCCTGCCTCGAGCTCCTTTCCACTTGGGCCACCAAAGCATGGATAGAAGAATTCACCTACCAAAAGGAAAGAACGATAGCAAGAAAGACAAAAGTAAAGAGCCCGACAAGAAATCGCTAACTTACCACCATGGCATGAGTGGCAGCATGACAAGCTACCTAGTTCAAAGGAAGCTTGGTCCATGCCGCGACCTCCTCAGGATAAATGGCCTCCCTACTCTTCTGAAGAGCGTGATTCAGTGACAACATGCTCCTGAACTCGCCTTGGGCTCCCAAGCCTGAGGGCCCAGCTCGCGTATAAGCAGACTTAGAGTAAGCGGGAGCCCCCATGTAGGTAGCCTCGGCATAAGGGGCCCCTGCCGTTTCATGTACTGGAGGGGCCATCTCGGGCCCCCTGGGCAGATCCACTGACGGGTAGTCTGGTACCTCGGGCTTCGCATCTCGGGGCAACTCGGTACGAGTTCGTTTAACGACTCGCTTCCTCCTCTTCATGACGTGGAACAGGTTCCCACCACGAGTCTTCTCTGAGTCCATCACACCTGCAAAAAGAGCTCGGCATTAGGAAAACAAAAGAACATAGCAAAACAAAAGACAAACCTTTGAGTAAGAAACCTACCCGAACTCAGACCGGCCTCAATGAGCTTGGCCTCCGTGAGATAATGGTGGCATTTTAGCCCAAGTCGTGCCCATTGCCGGATTCCCTTCACCATCTCCTTATCAAGCGTAACACCGGCGTCGGGGGCAGTCATCCCCCACCCGGTTTGGAACGGCCACCCCAATGCACTTTGCACCCCGAAGTAGTCCCGTTTCCACATCGGGACCTTGTTGGGAAGTTCGTGTAATAGCTTAAAACCCGGGCGAGGAGATAGGTAATACGTCCGCCTACACCCGGGAAGGGGACCCGCTTGCTTCTTAAGCATTAAAATGGAAGAGAAGATCTCTAGGTCTAAAGGCAAGACTTGTTCGCAAAATAGGGAGTCCCCACCAAGTTATGAATAGAGTTTGGGTGAAGTTGGCCGACGGTAACGCCGAAGTGGTTCATAACCTCGACGATGAGGGGATGGAAAGGTAGGCGCAACCCCGCAGCGAGCTGCTCCCGGAATATCACGATCTCATCAGGACTGTGTTCCCAAGGGAAACTGCCCGAGGGTATGAAGTAGGTGTACTCCCCAAGCAAGTTAAACTAGGTAATAAGGGAGTGAAACCCCTCAGGCGTCATGGTCGAGGGCTCAAACTTGTCTAACGTCCGACCCCGACGAGAGGAGGATGCCAAACTACCCAAGGCGACTCGGCCTACGGGTTCGAACTCTTCCTCGAGTTCTACCTCAGGTTCACTAGGACTGTCGGGGGATGCAACTCGATTCATAGAACTTGCATCTGACCCCCTTGAAGAACTGTCTGAGCTATCCGAGCTAGACATCGGAAGGAGAAGAAGGATTCTAGGAAAGTACTCACCTGGAAAAAAGCAAACGGACTACAGGAACGTGAACGCGAGCTGAAACTTGGACGCAAGCTCAAGAAAAAAACACAGGATAATGACAGCGACTAGGGTCCCCCACTATTTATGCCCACAGTAACCGAGAATCAACGGTTTTGATCAAAGCAAATCAAACGGCCCGAAGTCGCACTGACCGCATGTCTCCTAAGATCGAGACATGACTAGCCACACGTCTCTTTAAACTAAAAAGAGCGCCAGTGCACGTCTCCTCGCATTAAAGGCGGCAGCGACGCATTTTTTAAATTTGAAAAGGCGCCCGCTATCATGTCTCCCAGCGGCGCGCTTTTTGAATTTTGAAATAAGCACGCGTTGTCACGTCTATCAGCATTTATAGACAGATTGGCGTGTTTCCCATCTTTTTGGCGCTCGAGAAACTCAGAAAGATCCTGATGAACGTGCACTTCGCGCTATCAGTCAAAACCAGTTTGAAGTACGGAACAAATCCACCCGCCACCTCGCGAGCTCGAGTTCAAGTGGGTACAGACGGGGACAGAAGAAAAGTTGGATGCGGGTGCATCCCTCTTCAACCTTCACAAACAAAATTTTTAAAGAGGAGGGCGATGGAAGGTTAGTGATCACTGGGTTTGAAAGGTTAGGGTTTTGATGAATCAACGTTTTTTTCTTTTTTTTCCTGTTTTATTTTGAAAATTTGGAAAAAATAAAGGGTAAAATAGTCTTCTTTGTCTTTCTGTTAACGGGCACTAACAGTGAGGAAAGTTTTAGCCAATTGTCAGAAATAGTAAGGGTAGCGTTAGTCAATTTTCAAGCAATAAGGGTACACTTAATCAATTAACTAAATCATAAGGATAGTTTAAAAAATTTACCCTAAAAATTATTTAGAGAAAAACTAAATTCAAAATAAGAAAAAAAGGTATATATACTTTAGATGTTGATTAAAAGAGATAAAAACTTTTATTTTGCTAATAATGTGGCAGCTATTGAAAACAAAGGCATACATATTTACTAAAACCCATTAACAATCCAAAAGCTACTAACCCAATGAAATTAAGTTTAATAAACCAACGATTGCCTTGGGTCTAGGATGCCTAGACCGATAGATTGTTCTAGCTTCTTATGTGCAGGATAGGATGCAGCTCCTATGAAGTAAGTCTATGTCTACGTTATTTTAAATTGCCACAAGTCCAGTCCTGAATCCGGATAGCCAGGAGGACTGAGTAATGGACTGAATTCTCGTGCAGAGTATTGCCCTTGCCTTAAATTAGTGATCAATCGGAGACCTAAGATTTATGCGTTAAAGAGTGTATCTATGAAGATTGACTGATTGGACCTGTTTGGTAGGTACTACCTATAGTTCATGTTCATTGGATTCTTCAAGCTTTTGATTAACTTCCTTGAATCCACAAAATGAGTGAAATGATTGACTGAATTAATTGACCCATCATCCTAACATTAATAAATCAATTTTCCATAAGATGGTTCATGAAGATTCAAGGTGGAACAAGCATCAAAATATCAATAGTTCTTACCCAAAGTTGGTTACCAACTTTGAAAGCTAGCCCAGGAAATCTGATCATTTTCCCCTTGTAAGCTTAGAATTCCATAGAAATTAAAAGGGTTCATTCACAATGTCCCTGAATCAATCCATACTCTTAAACTTTTTAGTAATAACATATCATCCTAGAAACTCATGGATGATAGTATTTATGCTTGTACAATTTGACAGTTTTGGGCATTATTTTATCATTACTTTAACTCAACTTTGGGCAATGGAAAATGTCAAAAAAATAATCCTACACTACAGACTACAGACCTTGGTGGAGAGTCCAGAGTAAAGCATCTTCAAAGCATGGACAATTATGGTGGCCCCAATTATATGCATGTACAATCTTTTGAAAATATACGGATGCTATTGAACTTTGATGAGTTAAATATTTCTGGTAGTCCTTGTACCTTCTTCCATATTTTGTGCACCTTCTTTACATCCATTACCATTTAGGTCCAAACACTCTACATGCTCCTATGCAACTTTTCTTTCATTTTTATTTTCTCATCAAACCTACTTTTAACATTTTCCCTCACCAAAAGCACATTTTAAACTGTAGAAACTATATGGTACACAAAGCAATATTGTTTAATAACTCATCACTCTATAAATATATATATATATATATGAGAGAGATATTAGGGTTTCAAGTGATCTATTTACCCCGAATCAGAATTTGAATCCAATCCGATTAAGAATATTCAAGTTCCATATCTTTACAATAGATAAATGAATCCATTTACATCTTCGTGCTGTAAAATTTAAGAGTCCATTTGATTCGTTAATGGAATCGGAAATTGGAATGATCTATTCCGGTAGACTGGTTGCTCTAAACAGGAATTTGAATGAAAATTGGAATAAATTGTTATGAGATTTCATTCACAAGAGAAAAGGGAATGACCATTCTTTCAAATTGAGGAATACCATTCCACCTAAAATGGGAATGAGATTCCAATTCCCTTCAAGGCCTCAACCAAACAGTTGAATTTGAAATGGATCATCTAATTCCGATTCCAGGCCCATATTCCAGTGAACCAAATGGGCCTTAAATGTGTGTGCATTAAAAACTGATGAATATATTAGTAAATGACGTTGGATTTATATGTATTAAAGAGTTCTTCTAGTAGAAAAGTAGAAATTATTTCCAAAAATCATTTTATTCATGACAACAATAAAGTCAATTTTAGTTTTTTATAATGGTAGATAACACTCTCTTTATTTTTATTTAATTTATTAATGATATTAGATATCTGAAACCCACCCAAGTCTTATCTAAATCCAATGGATAAGATCCAACTGGAATTTGAATATTAAAGAATTAAATTTGGATATGAAAATATCTTGACCATGTATGATATCAATGCAAGTTTCTCAGGCAACAACAATGACTTGAAATTCGAGAGTGCACTTTGGGTTCTATGCACATTTTTAAATGTTATTTGGTGCGAACTAGGTGTCATTGGATGCTACATAAGAAAAAAAAACATTTTTTTATTAAAAAAATGTCATTTTGATGTTTTTTAAAAAATTACTTGCACAAAACCCAAGGCATTAGTGTTACTTGAAACTGTTTAAAAACGCTTGAAAACATTAAAACAAATAAGAAAAACTAGAGGAGAGGAAAAAAATGCCGACATGGGCTGACCTAGATAGTGTTTGGTTCCATTGCCATTTATCTGAAAATGGCATCATCTGAGTACTATATAGATGTTTTCTCATATTGTGTGAGAAATGCCTAATTGTGTTTTTTCACCATTCAACTTATGTGGCACATAATCGCGCCTAATGTCAAAAAATACTAAAAACTGTTTTTCAACCATTTTTCTTGTTTTTCACGGAAGATGTCGTACAATATATTTGTTTAATACACAACAATGAAAATGAACATTTATCAAGACTAAAAATCCCAACTCCATTCTCATGGGGATCCCCATATTTGCCCCACCCCGCCTTGGTCAATCCTACTTGCATACTTGCAATTTTTTTTAAACCTATCTAGAACTATATTATATTTTGTACTTGATGGTGCGTGATCTGGTAGGACAACTCAGATCTTGGGATGGTGAGGTCAGCAAGCTGAGCTGCAAGAGAACAATCAAAGTGCCTAGGGTGCTTGCATGTTTCATTGGATAGATGTTCTACTAATGGAGTGGCTCCTGATTCTAGTTTTGGTTGTCGAGCTGTTAGTTCACCACCACATTTGAGTAGAATTCTGGCCAAGGGCATATACTATTGAGGGACCTGCAGCATCAGTAGGCCAGGCATAAACTAGGGCTGCATCTAGGCCATTATGGCAAGGTGACATTCCTAACTCTACATCCGTAGGTCAATGGCGTGGATGTACTGCACTAACTCCTAGAACTGCTACCTGTTGACCCTGGTGGGGACCATTGAGGGCTTGACCTACGGGAGAGGCACAATCGAAGCGGGCAACGCTGAGATGCTCGGGGTTGGAGATCTTCCCGATCTGGACATTCTGGCTTAATGCATTCTAGGTAGATAGATTCTTCCCCATGGCTGAAGTGTTATTAATCTGGACATTGTTGTTGTTGTTGTTGTTGTTGTTGCTTGTTGAGAAGAAAGAAGATGAGAATTTGGCTTTTTGTAGCAGTTCCCACAGATAGTGCCAATTAATGGTGCACGATTTGGTAGCTCCTGGTTGGAGGATAGCTCGAACGTCAGGATGGTGAGGTTGGTAGGTTGAGCTACAAGAGAACAATCAAAGTACCCCAGGTGGGCACTCTGATGCTTAAGTCAATTATGAGAGTAAAGAAAACAAGAGAGCTAGAAAGCAAAAGAGTCTTGAGTGCACAATTGCACGTACCTTCTGTGTTTGAAGGAACTGCCTTTATATAGGCATGGGTAGACATGGGTCTCACGTAACGCGTCTGAGATCTTTAGAAGGACATGGCTTATCGGCCTGCCACCCTTGGAGGTGGTTTTAGAAGATAGCGATAAGGCTTATCCGATTACCTCCAAAGCGAACAACACAAAAGTCAATTCTATTGGTCAGGCAACGTGATCCTAAGAGAGCACGATCTTATGTGGCGTATGCACCTTGGTGGAGTGGATTTGCAACCTCGGCAGGAGGGCTGACCTCCCATTGAGCACTTACCCTCCTGAACGAGGCCCGAGGTAGTGAGCTACTTGACATGGTGACCAGCTTCTGTTACATGTGATGTATCACCTCCATGTCCTCTGGGATCACGTTACGTGACCGATAGAATTGAATTCTATGTTGCTCGCTTTAGAGATAATCAGATAAGCCTTATTTCTATCTGCTAAAACCACCTTTTAGGGTGGTGGGCCTATAAGCCATATCTTTCCGGAGATCTTGGGCACACTACATGAGACCCACGCCTACCCATGCCTATACAAAGGCACCTCCTTCAAACACTGAAGGTGCGTGTGATTGTGCACTCAAGATTCTCTTGCTTTCTAGATTTCTTGCTTTCTTTACCCTCACCGTTGACTTAAGCATTTGAGTGCCCACCCAAGGTACTCTAACTGTTCTCTTGCATCTTCGCTTGTCAACCTCACCATCCTGACATCCGATCAACCTCACCATCCTTACCTAAAATTCATTAACTTTGTCTATATCTATATTCATTTAATTTTAACTATAATTTTATATAAATTAGATATCTTTATATTAAATTATAATTATTAATAAAAATAATTATATTGAAATAAAGATACTCAATGATATATTATTAAGCTAAGTAATCTACTCCCAATTAAAAAGAAATAATTTTTAAGTTAATAAATTAAGTAACTTTTATTTCAAATTAAATATATTTAATTAACTCAACAAATAAAACTAGTTTTTAAAAAACTAACTTGGAAGCTAAATAGTTTTTGCCTCTAGGTCACGAGTCAATAGTTCAATTATCCAAGTTACTAGATGAGTCAAACCATGGCACATCATCCATTTGTATATGTATAATATGATATAAATAAAAAAGCCAAAAATTGAAATTTGATGCCACAAAATGACTTTTTTGTATGATTGGGTTGCAAAGATCACGGAAAGTTACCCAAAAAAAAAATCAATTGCCTAGGTTGAACGAGTTTTGACCAAATCTACGATTTTTGACAAAATAATAGGTTTTAGGAAATCCTTAATTAGAAATAAGGCCAAGTGATGGTTTGAATAGTTTAATTGTCTGAATTAACTACAAGTTGAAAGTTATGAATAAAACATCATAAAAATTATAATCCATTTATATTGCATTTGAAAATAATAAAAATCAATTAACCATAGTAAAAATAATTTATTTACTTAAGTAAATAAAAATATTTATCAATTAGTATTGTTAAAATATTTTTATTAATATAATAAAAATAAATTAATTAATAACAAGTAATAAGATAAATTAAAAACGAATATCCATTTAAAATTAATATAAAACTAATGCAAAATTATCTAACAATTATTATAGTTTTGTAGTTAATTTTTACTAAGAAACTTAAATTCCATTGAAAAATAAAAATTTAATATTAATTAATTAAATTCAATAAGGATTAATAAAAAATAATAATTAATAAAAATATATTAATACTAAATAAAGTTTAATTGATTTAAAATCAACTTAAATTCTATTTAAAAATAAGGAAAATTATAAAAGCCTCCTTGGGTTTTCTAAGAATCCTATGAACCTTCCTTTTGTTTTGACCTTAACTCAAACCTCTCATATTGTTTTGAAAATAGGCACAAATACCTTCATTTCATTATCATTCAAAATAGAAAATGTTGATGTAATGCATTATTTTTTTAAATACCAAGTTTACCCTTAACCAACTTCATTTAGATGTAAATTTACTAAAATACCTTAAAAAAGATTTTCTTCATTTTACTTCACTTCAACTTTTCTACTTTATTTCATCCGAGAAGAATAGAGAGATTTACTTTTTGAAAATTGTTTGGTAAAATAAATTGGTGAAGGATAAAGTTGAAACTTTAAATTGTATATGGTAACACTTTATCGGTGATAGGGGTATTTTTGTAACTTCAATATCTTCGTTATTGAAAAGTTGATGGAAATGAGGTATTTGCACTGTTTTTTTCAAAACCATAGGAGTCAAAACACATGGCTGGTTTATACAATTGTTATAAGGGGAATTTTATAATTTTACCTAAGAATAATACAAAAATTATTACAAACCAACAAAATTTAAAAAATAATAAAAATTTAGCATTAAGATACAAAAAAAATAATACAAATTTATCTAGAGTATAGGAAATTAACCACTCTCACTAAAGTGCAACTTGAATTATGATTGAATAAACTACACATAACAATAATAATAATAATGCTTGAATTGGACTTAGATGAACACCATTTAATTGCAAATGTCATAGAGCTCATTCCTCACTTCTCTCTCTCACTCTCTCTCTCTCTCTAGCTTTATATATATATAATATTAAAATTGGTCTATCCATGTCATCATACCTCTCCTTGCTTCAAACCCCCTTCCTAATTTTCTGTTTTTCTGAATTTTTTATTTTTCTAATTCCACATAATTACCCATTAAACCAATAAGGAAATCACATATGCTTAACTATTTCTAACAACCATAAAGAAAGAGGGATTTGCTTTTCTAATGTTTAGCCAAGTGGCACCACTTTCCCCCACTTCCTCCTAAATTATCTCTAACTCCTATTTATCTCTTAAATTATCTCTAATTTAGTAGAGAGATTATCTCCTAAACTATCTCTAATTACTATCTATACTCTCCCCCACTTTTTATCTATATACATCTAAAGAAAGTTTCAATTAAAAAAAATCAGAATTATTTAAATGTTATGACAAAATTATATACTAGATTTAATATGTTTATTCAAAACACAAAAAAATGAATAGATTTAATAATATTTATATTATTAATAATTAAATATTTTTTTTCAAAATTCATCATGAAATTATGTAGTAACAATATAAATTATAATTTTACAAATTATTCAATTTAAATGTTATTCAAATAATAAAAATTTAACATTAAAAAATAAAACATTATTTAAATATTTAAATAAATAAAAAACAATAAAAATAGCAAAATAATATAACAAAATATTTACTATTATGTAATAACATTAAAATAAATAAAATTCAAAAAAATAAAAATTTTAAATATTTAAATAACAAAATATTTAACATGACAAAATTTTGAATAGTTAAAATAACAAAATTAAGTAATAAATTTAAAAAAAAAATCTTAAAAGTAGAAAAATAATTATAATAGAATTCATAATATTCATATTAAAAATAATTTAATATTTTACAAAATTAAAAACGAATTATATAATGATAGTACAACTATAATTTTATAGATTATTAAATTCAATGAATAATTAGTATTTTAAGAATTGAAATAAAAATATTATTTCAATAACTAAATAATATTTTAAATAAATAATTTCACTTATATGAATTAATAATTATAGAAAATAACTATCAACAAAATTATTTTTACCAGTAATAATTTTACAACAATAGTGTATATTCATTATATATTTATAAATACAATGATTAATATTTATTTTATTTTTAGTAATTATTTATTGTTTTTTATAAATATGCTTTCAATAATTATTTATAAATGTATTTTTTGTTATTTAATAGAAAATTATCAATAACTATTGAAGATTAAACAACTATTATCTACCTTTTGAAATTTAATTTATCGCATTTATTGTGTTTTTGTTATAAATTTATTTTTAGTAATTATATAGTTTTTATAATTTATAGATTAATACTTATTAGAGATTAAACTACTATTTAATATTACACTATTTATTGACTAGTTTAGTATATTTTTAGTATTTATTATATTTTTGTAATTATTGTATTTTATTATATATCTATTATATTTTCATTATAAACTTATTTTTAATGATTGTGTATGTTTGCTATAAATTTTCAATAATTATTGGAGATTAAACTATTGTTATTTACTAGAGATTAGACCATAAGTTTAGTTGAAATTTGGAGTGTTCAATGATTTGTTCAGTTCAATTGCAGGCTATTTCACCAATCAAATCGATTTGGTCAAGTCCGCAATTTGTCACTCGAAACCAATTGACCATTAGCGAAAACCCACCAACTCGATTTGTATCGATTTAGGTCTATTTTCGGTATAGTTTTTTTTGTTCAAAAGATTTAAACTTAAAAATTAACTTTAGATTTCATAAATTACAATGATATTATTAAAAAGTAAATTACAAAAATTAAATCTATGATATAAAATATTTTAGACTAACAAATATGGGAATTTTCTTACTTTCTCATATTAAAAAATTAAATTTAAAATATAAAAAAATATATATATATATATTTATTAAACCAAAGCCGATCTAAAATACTAGAAAACTAACCAACTTGGGTTCACTTTGATTGGATTGTTTATTAAAAAGTTAAAATATAAAACAATTATATAATCTTATGTATTTCTATTGTTTAACTCATGGTTTTTAAAAACGAACTGGTGACCGAACTGGTTAGGGGTCCGGTTACCGGTTCGAATGATCCGACCGTTCAACCCGAATGTCCAGCCCATTCTGACAAAAAAATAAAAAATTTTAAAAAATTGGAAAACAGTCAAAACCGTTCGAATAGGAAAGTATCATTAGAGGTGTAAAGTGGGCCCCCGCGGGTCGTGCCGTGTTGGCACGCGGGTTGTCACGGGCCATGTCGCCCTCCCTGGTGAAAATTTGGGGGTCAGCCCAACACGGCCCATGGCCCAAGCCCATGCAAGACTGTGGTGTGCTGTGGGCCAAGCTAGACCGTGGGCCGAGCCTTGGCCAAGTTGGGCCGTGCATCAGGCCAAAGCTATTTATTTAAAAAAATGATAAAAACTTAAATTTTTAATTTTATATGAATTTTGTGTATAAAATTTCTTATATATACAATAATTAAATAAATTAGTATAATAAAATTAAAAAAAGCTATTTATTTAAAAAAATGATAAAAACTTAAATTTTTAATTTTATATGAATTTTGTGTATAAAATTTCTTATATATACAATATATTTAATAACAATTAAAAATTAAAATTCAATAAATCCCCATACTTACACAAATGCAACAAATTTTTTTTGTTAAAAATTTTTCAATTAAAAAAAATTCAATAAATCCCCATACTTACACAAATGTAAAACTACATTTTCATAAAATAACATTTTTAAAATTAAAAGATATAAAGTATTTGAAAGTTTATTTAAAATGCACTAAATAATTATTGAAAATTATTAGAATATTTTAGAAATTTTAGGAAAATTTATTACATTTGATAGACTTTGAAAACCATTGAAAAATTATGTAATTTTCATTGCAAATTATTGAAAATTATTAAAGATAAATGACTATGGGAAATAGAAAACTATAATTTGAACAAATAATTGCACAAATTATTAAGATAAATTAGTATAATATTGGAAAAAGGAAATTATTGGTTAGTTTATATTAGAAATTATAAGATAAATTAGTATAATTCTATAAGTAAGCCATTTAAAAAGAAAATAAATTATTTAATAAAAATTTAAATAAATCTGAATAAATTTTCAAAATTATACAAGTACAATAAATTTTCCAAAATTTTCATAAAATTACATTTTTGAATATTAAAGACAATTTAGTGTACTTTTAGAAATTTACCATGTGGTTGATACTCAATATATATCATTTCTATCATCAAATTGAATATTGGGTTGACAGGGATAATGTTTTCAAAAATGGATCAAACTAGATGGTTAGACCAAAAAAATTGGGAACCAGACACTATTTCACCTCAAAACCACTTTTTGTCCAAAAATTGTTTATTTGGTTAGCAAACTACTGACCTAGGCGGTTGAACCATTAACTCGGATAGCGTTTTGGCATTTTTTTTCATTTTTCTAATTATTTATTTATTTGTCAGAGTGGATCATCCGTTTGGACCGAATAGTCAGACTGTTCGACCCTAGAACGGTTCCTTATCTAGTCCAATTTTAAAAACCTTGGACGAGGAGTGGGTGCCTTGCCTTGAGCTTGGCTTGGTGTACGACATGGCCCGACCCATGGACCAGCTCGATCCACGGCGCGACATGGGCCCATGCGGGCTCGAGCTGTGGGCCGTGCCGAACCGACCCCCCAAATTATCCTAGAGGAGGAAGGCACTACCCCGGGACGCCTCGTGGTCCAACACGACACGATTCGCTCTTTGTGTGGGCCACATGCGGGTTGTGTCGTGCTGACCTAGCACTACCCAATTTACACCTCTACTTGAACCCGCCCAATACTAGGGACGGGGTAGGGAAATTCGAGGATTCTCCATCATTGATGTGAAGTGGGGTGCCTTGCCCCTGAATTTGCCCGACATTGAGGAGTAGTTACCTTGCCCTTCAACTCGCCCGACATTGAGGAGTGGTTACCTTGCCTTGAACCTACGTGACACGAGGGGTGTGGCGGGGATAGGGTAGAGTGTCTTGAATATGGGGCAGGGAAAGAGACGGAATGCCCTGCCCTGAACCCACTCCGTTGTCATTCCTATGTAATAGTTGATTATTAGTGAAATTAATAAAAATGCTAACTTTTATAATTATTTTTATTTATTTAAAATTAATCAGAATTTCATTTAAAAATAATAAATTTATTAAAATTACTACAAATTATTAATAAAACTAAATTTATTAAAAAATATTTATTCATATTCAATTAACAATAGTTATTTTTTACAAATCAACATTAAATAAAAAATAAAATTATTAAATCTTTCAGATTTTTTATGTAATATAATATAATTAGGGTGGATTGAGGACTCGGGTTGGGCGAGGTGGACACCTTTGTATTTTTCATTTTTGTCGTTGCAATTAATGATCTAATTGGTTTATCACTTTAATAAATTATGAGTGGCACTTTTTGTAAAACAGATCGAATATCCATGGTATTTAATTGGAGGCCATGTCCATTTAACGATTCAAAAAACTCCAAAGCCAAAACACGCGATTCCGGGTTTGGTTAAGGACTAAGTGCTTACCAAACGCGAATGGACGTCGACCATCAACCATCAACCATCTCAACATCTTAACCATACCATGGTTAAACCTAACTCCTCGACTATTTTAGAAACCTGAAACCCCCTAAACAAACCCTTCATTTGAAGCCAACGGCAACAGAGCCCTTCACAGCACACACACCCCCCCCCCCCCCTCTCCTTCCAAAACCCAAACAGGACAAGTTCAGAAGAAATACAGAGCCAGCCAATCAGGAGGGGGAGAGGGAAAACCATTAACAATGGCGCCGTTCATCGATGACGAAGAAGCTTGGAGATGTCGGAAGCACCCTTCCAAGCGTCCAACCACCGGCGTCTGCCCCTTCTGCCTCAGAGACCGCCTCATAACTCTCTGCCCCGAATGCGCTAACGTCCGACCCTGTGCTTGCTACCCCACTTCCTCCTCTTCGTCTTCTTCTTCCTCTTCCTTGTTCTCTCGTTCCTCCTCCAAGTCTAACACCGGAATCGGGGCCACCGGCCGCATGTCGAATCTCATCGACAGTGAATGCCCTTTCCGACGCTCGAGATCCACTTCTTTGCCTTTTTTCCGGCGACGTATGGACAAAAAAGATGATGAAACAGGGAATCCTCCTCCGCGTCACGGGAGCAGAACCTCGCTGTGGTTCATTATTAAGGCCAAACGTGGTAAAAAGAGTAAAAAACCCGAAGAAGTCAAAGATGAAGACGAAGCCAAGAAGAAGATGACGAGGTCCAAGTCGGTTCCGTTTCCATCGTATTCACGTTCCGGCGGTAATGAGAAATTGAAAGCAAAAAGTTGGCACTTTCCGAGCCCAATGAAGGTTTTCCGGCATCAGAAGACGCCCAAGGTTGCGCGAGAAGGGCCGCCGTTGAGTAGAGTCTTATCAAAATCAAATTAATCATCAACAACATAAACATGAAAAATATCTGTATGTCCTTCTTTCTTGTTAAAATCGTAACTCTAGATATTAGGCAGAGGTTCCAGACTGTAAATGTTCTAATCGATCAAACATTACTCGATTAACAAAAGAAAAAAGTTTGAATTTTCTCTCTTTTTCTTTCTAAATTTTGGTTGCCGGAGAATGACGAACCGACTTTTCCCCATTCACCATCAACGCTTACTGAACTGACTTTTCCTTTTTTTTTTTTAATTTCTTCTTTTTGACCAGGTGATGGGTTTTTGATGCTTGGTTGTATGGTATCTATTCGCTCATCCAGGTTTAGGAATCTGAAACTCGAATTAATTTCAAATACATGCATGAGCATGCTGCATGATGTATGTACCCCACCTGACCTCTACAGAATGTAATGACTGATGTCTTGTAATTTGGATCATCATGTATTGGTCACAATCAGCCATCGGATGGGAACCAGAAACATGGGTCCCATAGCAACAGTATGAATTGGGCATTCTAGGCTAGCTAATTATAGTCCGAGATGGTTAAGTTCTTGGCATGGGCCCATGAGCTTAAACTGGTCGTTAGTTCGTTTGGTTTTATCTTTTATGCTGGGAACGTCTATTACCTATTACTGTATGGTATTGCCTATCGAGATCATGTAGGACCTAGAATTCACCCTGTTATTATTAATTGGGTTTATATGATCTGACCCAATAAGACCTTATTTTATTTGACAAGACTTTGGTATGATATTTTTTCAAAATATCGATTAATTCTACTAATAGATTCTCTTGCTCTCTCCACTCAAAATGTCTTGTAAAAAACAGTTCTGCCCTTTTCTAGGCAAACAAAAAAGTAAGAAGTTTCTTGTCATTGCGGTGAACAAATTTTGGCATCGTAATCCTTAATCCTTAATGTTGCATTTGGTTTGATAGAAAATAAGAGATAAATAAAAAATTTAGGTTATGTTTGGTTTGAAGGAAAATGCAGGGAAAGGAAGGAAAAGATAGAAAAACCTTTATATACTTTGTATAGGTTTCTCTGTCTTTCCCTTTCTTTCCCTACCCTTTCCTTCAAACCAAACATAACTTTAGGGAATTTCACTAGCAATTTGCATTGCTGATCAACTTTCTGTTTCTGTTTTATTTTATAAATCTAGTCAAATACAGCCTAATAGTTCTCCAAATCTAAGTTTTTACAGCTTATGCTTTCAGTTTTCAAGTAGTGGACCAACTTTCCTTTTTTGTTAGCCCTGGTCCAGCTTCCAAGTGGGAGAATGGGGTCAGTCACCATCGGAACTAGGGGTGCAATTGAGCCGAGCTGAGCTGAAATTTGACATATCTTTTCTCTGCTTGACTAAATTAGTACTATTAGGTTTAAGTTCAAGTTTGAGTTTGATTTGAATTATGTTTTCTGGCTCAAGCTTAATGAGCTTGAATTCATCTTCAAAGCTTAAATAATATATTCTAATATGTTATAAAATATATTTATATATTCTATAATATATATATATATATATTTATATTTATGTATGTATTAATCGAACTAAGTTTATGAATTTTTAAGCCAATTTTTTATTTGTTGAACTCGAATTCAAATAACTAATTGAGCTTACCCCAAGATTTGAACTCAAATCGAACTTAATCCAATTCAATCTGAACTACTCAATTAGAGCTCGATTCAATTATAGGCCATAGCCTTAATTAGAACTATAATGTTGTTAGATTGAATTGAATCGTTCCTATATGGAGAGAGAGAGAGAAATTAAGAGAGGAGTCCGGATCTTCTACCAACACAACGTCTACCAACCACTGATCAAGATCCCCAAATGAAGACATTTAGTCCATTCCGTTAGCTCCTCAAACAAAATTTCATCTATCCCCAATTTAATCTCCCACCTGAAACGTCCCCAAAACCCTACTCCTCATTCTCACCAGTGACGTCGACTTTAGCAACCGACGGTGAATCCTCCCTGCTTCCCTTTTTGTCTTTTTATTCTTTTCATTCTTCTCCGTTTCTGTAAACTCTTCCTAGTACAGAGGATTCCAAAACCCACAAAACAACTGCACCAATCTCTTCTCATTGCTACTCCGTCAGTAATCATTTACACCGGCAATGGTCGCACTCACCATCAACAGCGATCTTCTCTTATCGCCCAGCACAAAGGAGCATTTTCAAGACCCAGCACCTGCGCCAATCCCTTTCCACCTCTACTCTGCCGGAAACCATTCACACTGGCGACAACCGCACCCACCACAAACCAGATAATTTCTTTATCATATTATGATCTCTAATAACTCGTGTCCATGAGAATACTGTTGCTTTCCAAATCAGATAAAAACGAAACCAATGTTAGGAATTTCGGTTCTGTTGACAATAAGAACAACTTTTACAGTTTTTCTTATAATTTTATGACAATAAGAAAATATTATAAGCTTTAAGGCTATGTTTGGCTTGAAGGAAAATGTGGGGAAAGGAAAGCAAAAATAGGGAAATCCATACAAGGTTTGTAAAGGTTTCCCTACCTTTTCTTTCATATCCCTACTTTTTCCTTCAAACCAAACACAACCTAAATGATGAAAATCTGCCAAAAAAAAAAAAAAAAAAATAACATGGTTAATTTTAACTTTAAATTAAGTGAGAAATATTTATTAAGTGAACCATTGAATCGATGATTCTCTTACTTTACAGGTGTGGCTTCAGAAATAGAATCAGGTGGAATAACAGATTGGACTATCTTGTTAAAGTAACTCACTACCCTTCCGAGGAAAGGAAGATGCCCAATTGAAATGGATCCAAATCATGGAACAAT
The DNA here is from genome assembly GCF_056320005.1 of Nelumbo lutea. NCBI lineage: Eukaryota > Viridiplantae > Streptophyta > Magnoliopsida > Proteales > Nelumbonaceae > Nelumbo > Nelumbo lutea. Next base: position 35,991,571 of record NC_142689.1, on the reverse strand, counting down.
TCTCTTATTTTCCATAGGATTAATGTTGTATGGAGCTCTGTTCTTATTTCTTTAGACCTCTGTGAGTCTGAACTACTGTTAAGGAGCTCTTTGCTTGTTTTACTAGTTCTTGAAAAACAATAAAAAAGAAAAAAAAACAATAGGTTATTAATAACCCTGAGGTAACAAGTAGTCCTAAGGCTACAATTTCTAATGCCGAAATAACAAGTAGCCCTGAGATAAAAGAACATAGAGGGAAGCAGAAAGGAATGCCGACAGAGTAGGGATGGGAAGAGATGGGCACAGTTGTTGGTGGGTTTTGGAATCCTCTGTACTGGTTAGAGATGAGAGAACAGAGAGGAATGAAAGTATTAAAAAATGGAAAGCAGCCAAGCAGGGAGGATCACCGTCCGTTGCTAAAGTGATCGTCATCATTGCCGTCACAGGTGTGAATGATTGCTGCTAGCGGAGTGCTGAGAGGAAGTACAAGGGTTTTGGGGACGTTTCAGGCGGGAGATTAAAATGGGAATAGATGAAATTTTGTTTGAAAAACTAATGGGATTGGACTAAACGTCCGTCCCATTTAACTCACACATGAGAATAAAAGCTTGGCAGGTGGTTGGTTGAGGTTGTGGAGATCAAATCAACCCCTCATAACGTCCCACAGTACATTCCCAATGATGACATCATCGTTTCTCATATTATTATTGGGAGATGTTTCCATGTGCTGTGGGACGTTGCCAGGAATGGGATAAAACATTCCAATAATTTACACACGGTGACAGTAATGAGCTCACATTTAGTTTGCCTTTTCCATGTAACTGAGGCCTGTGGGCGGTTTGATGCTTCCAATTGGATCTCTCCAGTTTGATTTCGCATTTCTGATTAAGCCAGGCTATTCCGAGGCGACCTAGCTTCTTGGGCCTACAAGTGAAGAGGAGAAGACACCTAAAAAAACAGTTCTCACCTCTCGCTCTGTGTTGGTGGCCAGGACAAAGGGCGAGAAGCCCTACAATGGAACAGACCTGGCAGATATTCGAATCAACATCTCTACATAACAATCCAGCTAATGTATCAATTGAGCAACCATTTAATTGGCTGTTTTGTGAAATTGAAAGGTCAAAATTTATTAATTGGAGTTCACATCACGGCACATTAGGAACATCTCTTGATGTCTGATAATTATCATCAGAAGATGTTTCCAATACACGACAGGAATATGTTGTAGGGGCACTGATGTGAATTCCATTAATTGACACCAAACCAAATAAGTCCATGTTCCACCATTCAAGTTATAACATGTTCCTATAGGCTATAGGCCATAGTTTCAATTGCTTTTTCAAATTATTGAAAAAGAGAGAAGAAAAATGAGTGCATCGCGGAGAATTCAATGTGCAGGAGAAGTGGAGAGGAATTCAAATACGTTTCTGCAGCTAAATCCTGCTCAAATACAAAAGAGAAAAAAATGAGAATAAACGACCCTCTTAATTACAAACAGTACAGTAGGCAATTGGAGTTTCACTTTCATAGTGCCCTTTGATTATGTTATGGCCATCCTACACAGTCGTCTAACTTGTATTGGGTCCGAGAATTATAGCCTTTGCATGTGCGTATATAATATATTCCTGCTTAAACCAAGGCATTATGGCCTAAACATGAAATTGATGGAAACCGTTCAATCAAACACCCCTAGACCCTAGGTGCTATAGGACGATCAGTTTCCATCTTTCCCAGTTTCAAAATCAACCATTATTTTTCCTCGTTCAAACTTGAAACTGAAAAGCAAGTGAATTTTATATAAACTAGTTCTTCAATGATATAATTGAGCTTGCTTTTACTCTGAATCGCAGTCCTTTTTCTACCTTGTTCCTTGTCATTGCTTATAAAATTGACATTCGGTGTACCAATAAAAATGTATTGGAAAATGTGTCGTAGTTTCCCTCCTTACTTCATTTTTCAAGGGGAGGATGAGCTTTTTTTTTTTGGTAAATTTTTTAAATTATCCTTGTGATTTAGTGAATTTACTAAGTCTACTCTTATTATTTGAAAACTGTTTCTAACATTTGACTACGAGTCTTACTAGTATCGTTAAATATTGACGGAACGATTGAAATGTCCATTATACCTTTAACTCAAACTCAAACTTATGACAGAAAGTTAAATTTACCTTTTTGTCTCTCGTTTTAATGTATCGTGGGTTCACTCAGTTGAACAAAATGCCCGAAGCACCATCGCCATCGCCTGCAACGGCGGCCGCTACAACTTACGAACGACAGAGCTTTGGTGAGAGCACTAAAGACACAAAACTGGACTGCAATCTTTCCTTTCCCTCGCCATTACTGGTTTCACTGGTCTCTCCGTTTTTTCCCTCACTAATACAACATTTTTGGGTCTTGTAGAGGAAAAACAAAGCTTTATTTCTTTGAGAAGTAGGGCTTTTTGAAATTTTAGAAGCTCTGTTCTTCTCGAACAAGTAAAGAACAGAGTTACAGTGCTTAAAGCTCTGGTTTCTATCGTTGGGGTCAGGTTCAGCTCCGCCACTGTCATCTGCATTGACCCCCTTCGGCCCTGACACCTTCGTGGCAAGATCGGCGGTGGTGGGTTGGAGATCTCATAACTTTCGAACAAGTGCCCAGATCTACTAAGCATCTATTAGATTTTTAAAGAGCCCGCCTAGTCCATTGATCTCGGCGGTAAGTTCTGGCCAAAGGGGGACACGAGGTCTTGAGCACAGCCAATGAGTGGGTGATAGTGAGAGAGGGGCCGGAATTGTACCATGCAAATCTTAGTGTCGTAGGTCTGAGAGAAAGCAAGCAAGCCAACGGAATTCCAATCTGGAGCAGAGGATGTTGGTGCTTATCCCCAATCCGTAGATTCCATCAAAGCAGAGGATTTCATTGCTTCTCCCTAGGTGCCACAGTGCTTCGGTAGTGAGAGAGAATGAGAGGGGCCGAAACTGTACCTTCCAAACAGTATTGCCACTGATCCGAGAGAAAGCAAGAGAGCCTGTGAGATTCCAATCCGAAGCAGAGGATGTCGATGCTTATCCCCAAGCCAAAGATTCCATCAAATCAGAGGATGCCAATGCTTCTCCCTAGGTGTCACCGATGCTTCTCCCTAATCTGGAGATTCCATCAGAGTAGAGGACTCCACTGCTTCTCCCCCAAGGTGTTTCCATTATTGCTGTTGTGGCTATGTTCTTTATAGAGAGAAATGACATGAGGAGATTTGGGTAGGATTATTTGATGATTTGGGCAAGGATTCTTGGCGGTATCCACTGGTTCGCACTCAAAAGTCGAATAGCAGCGATTGTGCGGAATTAAAGGACACTGTTGCAGATGTTATTTTTTTCCCTTCCTACGTCGGTGCCAGTGTTGGAGATTACCATCAACACGTTGGTCCCTGTCGCGTTGACGTCGGTGATTGGTTCAACTGGTGACTGGTTCTACTGAACCAATCTATACCCGAGAATAGAATTAGTATCATCTCCCCAAACCGAAAAGGGCATTTTCAACCATACGAGGATATATTAGGGATTTTTGAAAATATATTAATCACTTGATATTAGTCAATTTTCATACAGTAAGAATATACTTAGTCAATTAACTAAATCTTAAGGGTAATTTAAAAAATGTATCATTTCTTTTCTTATTTTTTAAGGGAAAGTTGAATCTACACTTAATCTCACTTTGGTCTCTTAATTTTAAAATTTGTACCTACCGCTATTCAGTCGTCATTTACACGTGTCATGTGCAACTTAAATATTTATAAAATAGTAAAATTACCCTTTCTTTCTCTCTCTCTCTCCTTCCTCTTCTTTTCTTTTCATTCTCGTCGGATCCACACCCAACTTCATCCTTCCACTTGTTCTCACCCTCTCTCATTCTCCTAGGCATGGTGGCAGTGAGGGAGATGGTGACAGACATGGTGTTGGTTAACCGGAACGTAGCACTGCATCATTGGCCTGGCTTGAAGTCAGCTCTAGCTCCTTAACGTCCACCTTCACAAGGCTCTCAATCGGAACTCCCTTTCCTCTCAAATTAACTGGACCTAAGAGTAGAATATTCTCTCTTTCTCTCTCTCTTGCTTAACTGATGGATTACGACTTTTGTTCTTCCTATACTCCCCATCGCAAACAACCAGCGAAGAGGGCAGGAATCGGGGAATTGTGAGTTTGTGATGATAAAATGAGGAAATCAGAGATTGGATTTCTTTAATTTCTTTCTTCTTGTTACAACTCAGACCAAAAGTCGGTCAAACTACTGTCTTCACCAGGTTGTTTGGGAGTCGGATCTATCGAGCATTCAATGTTTTGTTAATGTGCACATATCTACATGCCCCAGATCGACTAAGTTTCGATCTGACCTCTATTCCTTCTCATACCAAGATAAGTCATTAGCTCATTAGTGATAGAACCAGGAGGGGGCTCACATCTGAACCTGTGGGTTTACATAAAGTGTGAACCTTCCAATAAAATTGTAACCGTTGGAAATTGGGGTTATAGAAACTTAGAGGAAAAGCTCTGAGGCGTGTCTAAAGACATTGTCTTTAGAACACTATTTTCCCCCACTCAATTTTACTGAGTTTATTGTTGGGTTGAAGGCAAATCTGTACCTAGAATACAACAGAGCTTTGGACGAGAATCTGCAACCAGTAAAGTTGAAGAGTCTTCGAAGAAACCTTCTGTGAAACAGTAGCAAATAGAATAGAGAGAGACAATAGTGATTTTCAAAAACCTGTGTTCAATTGCTTGACTCAGACTCCTTAAATAGGTAGTTAACAGTTAACTACCCCTAGGTATTATAGGATGCGATACCACATGTGAATGGTTTATGACCAATGAACCTTTCTCGTAGGCTTCTGATTTCTACGTTCTGATCCATCAGACCAACGTTTGTTGATTTCTCTACTTTGGGCGCTACTCATCGGTCTTAGATTGAGATTGGCTCGGCCAATGAGATTGGAGACTGGTGTGAGCGCTGGCAAGTCACTCTTTAGTGGGGAGCCTGGTGCTAGTGTGGTGGGACCGACCGTGAGTGTCACTAGCTCGGGTCCAGGGCTGAGAATCGAACCTTCGAGATGGTTCGGGACCGCTCATGCTTTGGTTTGGTCTTCTGTCGGTTCGTAGGGTGCCTTTTGGGGTCTTTAGTTCGAGGATCGACTGTTGTGGGCACCTGTGCGGCAGGGAGAGTAGTCGACTAATTGGTTGTCCTAGCATTTCCATCATGGTGATGTGGTAGTCAACCTTCTACTACAGGGTGTTGAATTGGGCGGGGTTGACCTGTGCCAATGGTTGGACCTCCCATGACAAGAAGATACGTAGTTAGTAGGATCGCCGAGATGGGAAGCAGGCTCTAGAGCAATCAGAGATGTTCTTTGGCATGGTTATTTTTGGTGCACGGTAAGAGATGTAGGGAATAGGGTTATTGTGTGTATCCCACAAATGACACCAATATGATGTTGTCTGATCCGAGGTGGCTTGAACCAAAGATATAATTAGATAGTCTTACCAACTAGATGAGGTTGAGGTAGAAGGACGAAGATATGAACCAAGGGGATCTATAAGCACAAGAAGAGTTAGAGGCCCAAGGAGTTATTCCCCAAGTAGGCACTCTAATGCTCAAGTCAATAAAATGACGAGATATCGGTTAGGACGAGAGGAAGAGGGTGGGTTAGTCCAGACCAAAGTGATTGCAATGGGTGTTGGAGTAAGTTGAGAGTCCAAAGTCCTTTACCTTGAGGGGGAGATGCCTATATATAACTGATCATCCGTGTTGTAGTCGGGTTAGGCATGCGGGATTGTTGGAATGAGATTATCCACCATGGTGTTCAAAAGGTTCCCTTTCTTCTGGAGAATATGTTTCCTTATCCACATGAAACTCTATATTCTCGGTGTGCCCTCTCGTGACATGGCCGCAACGGGCAAGTGCTAATGTGACCATGGAGCATGACACATGGTAGTCCTGGCCAGCTTAGGCACCACCCGAACACTATTTTTATTACTCTCAAAGAGAGAGAAAAGGGAATGCAGTTTTCGTTCTCATCGATGGATGTAGCGTGGAGAAGTAGATCCATTGTACCAAACGAAAAGAAATCGAGTAGGTGCACGTCACTATATAAAAGCTGTTGCATTTGCAATAAATAGAATGGTGTTTGTCATAGCTAAAGTTGAGGAGAACTTCTAGTGGAAATCATGCAACATTTGACAGCAATAAAGGCTAGTTACATTGTTGTATCTGGCTAGCCTACATAGAATTCTAAAAGGGAGAGCACACTCTTTTTCTTCAATTCATAATATAACAATATTAGTGCAATAGTTCAGCTAGCCAAGGCCATGTACGTTTGGCTGTTTTGCTCATTTCGTTTGCTGATTGCATTGCATGTGTGCAAAGTATTAGAATTAACCCACCAATCATGTTTGACCACGTCGATTGAGTGCAAGATGGGTAACATTAACGTGGGTTTGGCTGTCAACCGACGGAGTTCCGTTCAACCGGACACAAAAAAACAAAATATCCATTTTCATTTCACACTCTGTTCGAACTCCCCCTCCTTATCCTCATTTCGAACCCTAGCACAACAGCAGTTCACTGGCGCCTCACTCCACATTGGCGCCCCCGTGAACGATGAAGCCACTGGCAGTGAGAGACAAATTTTCTGACAGTACTGTCTCTAGTCCGTATGTCTTCTTCCTCTTCTTCTTCTTCTTACATGGTGCTTCTTGTCTTCTCTGTTCAACAGATCGAACTCTTACACTGGCAGGAACAACAACCAACCACCTGATCTGATATGAACAACCACCCACCTCGTTCATATCTTGCCTATGAGCCTAGACACATATATTAAAACATGGTTCTAAGTACTGCTACGAATTCACACATTTCAGTTATGAATACACCATATGTCCATGGGAACTCTCACTTCCCGATTGTTTGAACTATCATGTATAGACAAATTTTGGTTATTGTAATTATTCAATGTTAATTCTTCAACCATTACCCCAACGTCATTAATAGAATGAGGGCTAGCACACATAGGTTCTGATCCAGCTAAAGATCTTATACATCTATTTAAGTTTCGACCATGTAACTGTAAAGCATCTGTCCTTCCCGATTGTTTAAACCCTTATACATTTGTTTAAGCTCCTTCCTGATTGTTTGAGCTATCATGTACAGATAAATTTTGGTTCTTGTAATTATTCAATGTTAATTCTTCAAGCATTGCTCCACCATCATTAATAGAATGAGGGCTAGCACACATAGGTTCTGATCCAACTTGGGTGAGCTCGCAGCCCAACTACTCCCCAGAGATATAAATATGGTAGATGGATCAACACATTGTGGTTGCTTGGTTTCAGGGCATGATCGTTTCTTTCCTTCCTAGGTGTACACCTTCCACGGCATCATTTGTAGCCACTTCTTCACTTGTTCTTCCCATCCCATACAAAGAGACTTCATTCAGTTGCATGTACTATGTTCTTTGCAAAATGGAGAGGTTCGGTTAGAAATTGAAAGAATCATGGACAGGACCACCGGTGGCTTCATCGTTCACGGGTGCGCCAGTGTGGAGTGAAGGCACCTGTGAGCTGCTGTTGTGCTAAGGTTCGAAATGAGGATAGGGAGGGGGAGTTCGAACTAAATGTGAAATGAAAATGGATGCTTTGTCCTTTTTGTGTCCGATTTGAACTGGACTCCATCGGTTGATGGCCAAACTCATGCAAATGTTACCCATCTGATTGATGGTTTCACGCATCTAGCGCACCCATGGTGATGGAGGCCCATCTCATCATGGAAGCCCATCTCACCATATGGGCGGTAGTCCATAGGATAAGGAAGCTTGTAGGATAAAGATAATTCAAGAATTCAAGATTATCCCATAATTCAATAATTCAAGATCCATTAAGAATTCAAGACCCATCAAGAATTCAAGAATCCAAGATAATCCAAGATTCATGCCAAGATTAGGATAACCCATGCATGGATAAGATCCAAGGAGATCGGGCGATGAAGATCAAGCCCAAGAATGTTCGATCCTATCAAGACAAAGATCAAGATCAAGATCAAGAAGAGTTCGATCCTAGCAGATTAGAGATCTATCATTATTTTTCTTTCCTAATTATTCTACAATTTCCGGGTGTATTATAAATATTGTTATTTTCCAAGCTAATAGACACTTCAGTTTTCATCACCTTTTCTCTCTCCTCTAGAGATTTACGCTTAGCTTCGCTAGAAGTTGGTGTTTGCCTGGTGCTTGCATAGCCAACCTGGTTTTCATTGCTTCCACGTTGCGTCAAGTGGTATCAGAGCAGGGAATTCGCCCAGTCAAATGGCTAACTAAGACGGTAGCAGTTCCAACCCACCCCGTGACGGAGATCAGGGGTTCCCAGTTGTTTGGAGAGCAATCGAAGAGCAGTGCACGACCACACGTAACATCGAACAACAGTTGGCAGAGATGGCTGAACAACTGCGAACCTTGTTACGGGAGGTTGTTCCACGGAATCGGGAAAATCCCCAGTCAATCGAAGGAGACCACGACAGACCACCCGTCAACACTGCATCCCGGCATCCAATTTTTGGTGATAACAGTGACGACGAGTTAGAGTTCGGTGCTGCTCTAGTTATTCCCGGCAATGGCAGAATCGACAGGAATTGGCGCAACCCAGGTAATTTCAATCCTTGCCAGAATAATGATGAATTTAAACTCAAAGTAAACATTCCTACTTTTAGTGGGGATCTTGGCATAGAGGGACTTCTAGATTGGATCACAGAAGTCGATCGTTTCTTCAAGTACATGGAGATACCAGAAGAACGAAGGGTAAAATTGGTAGCATTCCAGTTAAAGGGAGGTGCATCTGTTTGGTGGGAACGCATGAGAGAGACTTGGATCAAAGAAGGAAGGGGTCTTGTTCAAACCTGGAGGTGCATGAAACAACTTATAAGATGTAGACTTTTACCCCCAGATTATGAACAGTATATGTTTGAATCGTATCAATGGTGTGCGCAGGGTTCCTGGAGTGTTAATGAATATACATCTGAATTTTTAAGATTAGTTGAAAGAAATCAATTATCTGAAAGTGATAACCAGCAGGCAGCCCGTTATCTGAGCGGTTTGAGGCCGGCTATCAGAGATAAAATTGGCGTCCAAATGGTTCTTAGTGTGCCGGAAGCAAGGAACCTAGCCTTGAAAGATGAATTAATGTTCCAAGAGAAGGCTCATAGTGATAATTATCACCGGTACAATGGGAGTGACAATAGACTGGCAACTGTCAATAGGAACAAATTAGCCCCGATAGTACAACCTTCTGACCCAACAAGTACAGCTAACAGTAAGGCCATCACGGGAGGAAATACTCGAGGTAACCCTTCCAACCCTTCTAAACCCAATAATCCCTATGCAAAACATGTTCATTTTAAATGCTTTAAATGTAATGAGGTTGGGTATAGATCTAGTGACTGTCGCAGAAGGAAGGCAGTTAGTATGATAGAGAGGGAGGAGGAAGAAGATGTTGAAGAGGAAGTATGTTGTGGACCTGATGGGAAAGATGAAGAGGGTCCATACGAACATGAAGAATATACATGTGTTGTGAGAAAATTAATGTTGTCCCAAAGAAATAAAGATACCTCACAAAGACACAGATTGTTCCGTACTAGATGTACTGTCAAGGGTAAATTATTTGATTTAATTATTGATAGTGGCAGTCAAGAAAATATCATTTGCAGGGATGTAATACAAAAATTACAACTACCTGAAAAACATCCAAACCCATACACAATTGGGTGGATCAAGGAAAGAGGCAGCGTACGTGTGGAGGAACGCTGCAAGGTGCCATTTTCTATTGGTAAGTATAATGATGAAGTATATTGTTATATTATAGATATGGATGCTTGCCATATTTTGTTAGGTAGGCCTTGGCAATTTGATACAGATGCAAGATACATGGGTGGGAAGAATACCTACCAACTTGAAAAAGAGAGTATATGCTACACCTTGTTACCCATGGCTGAAAAGAATGTTCCAAAGGCCCCAAAAACAAATGAAAAAAATTCCCTTACTATTACACATCATCATGATGAATTTGTAAAAGAATGTAAGGATACCCACGAGGTACATTTGTTAGTAGTAAAGGGAGAAGATATGAATGAAACCCTGGAGGGGAATAAAATTCCAGTGGAAGTGCAAGGACTACTTGATGAGTTCTATGATGTAATTCCAGATGAATTACCAAATGAACTCCCACCTATGAGAGATATACAACACCATATTGATTTTGTTCCAGGAGCTAGTCTACCTAACCTCCCACATTATATGATGAGTCCTAAAGAGAATGAATTTTTGTGGGAAAAGGTAGAAGAACTATTGAAAAAGGGACACATTCAAGTCAGTATGAGTCATTGTGCAGTACCAGCATTGCTAACACCAAAGAAGGATGGAAGTTGGAGGATGTGTGTCGACAGAAGGGCCATTAATAAAATTACTATTGGCTATAAATTCCCCATTCCTAGGCTGGACGACATGCTAGATCAGCTTAATAGAGCTGTAGTTTCTCAAAAATTGATCTCAGGAGTGGATACCATTAGATCCGAATCCACCCCGGAGATGAATGGAAGATAGCCTTCAAGACTAGAGATGGCCTGTTCGAATGGTTAGTCATGCCCTTTGGACTAACCAATGCACCCAGCACATTCATGAGGCTGATGAACCAGGTACTATGTTGCTTTACTGGTAAATTTGTTGTGGTATATTTTGATGATATTTTAATTTACAGCAAATCTACTACTGAGCACATTGGACATATTAGGGAGGTCTTAAAAGCATTAAGGGAAAATAAATTATATGCTAATTTGAAGAAATGCACTTTCATGAGTGATAATTTGTTATTCCTGGGGGTTCATTGTGAGCAATGATGGAATTAAAGTAGATGAAGAAAAGGTGAAAACCATTAGGGAGTGGCTGACCTCATCAACTGTCACAGATGTAAGACGCTTCCATGGGTTAGCAACTTTCTACAGGCAATTTATTAAACATTTTAGCAGTATTGTAACTCCCATTACTGAATGTTTGAAAAAGGAAAATTTTCAATGGGGGGAAGAAAAAGAGCAACATTTTACTCTCATAAAAAGAAAAGTTATGCACTGCTCCTGTCCTTGTTTTACCAAATTTTGATAAATTATTTGAAGTTGAATGTGATGCTAGTGGAGTTGGCATAAGGAGACCCATTGCTTTCTTCAGTGAAAAGTTATGTGAATCCAGGAGAAAGTGGTCCACTTAAGACAGAGTTCTATACTGTGGTGAGAACCTTGAAAACATGGGAATACTATTTAATTGCAAAAGAATTTGTTCTTTATACTGACCACCAGGCCCTAAAGTATCTTAGTGGTCAGAAACAATTAAAAAGTGATTTGCATGCAAGATTGTCTGCTTTCCTTGACAAATTCCCATACAAAATTGTGTATAAGGCTGGACAACAAAATAAAGTGGCCGATGCTCTTAGTAGACGTGTAGCCCTCATCAAGACCCTTAGTATTGAAATTGTGGGTTTTGAGTGCCTAAAAGACCTATACACCTAGGATGAGGACTTCCGACAGGTATGGGAGAAATGTGTGAAGCGACAGCCAACAGATAATTTTTACATTTATTATGGGTTCCTTATGAAAGGGGAACAGTTGTGCATCCCTTGCACCTCCCTCCACGAAAAGATCATCAGGGATCTGCATGGGGGTGGATTAGCAGGACACCTGGAAATGGATAAAACAATTGAAGCAGTTAAAGGGCGATACTACTGGCCGAAATTAAGAAGGGATGTGTCCACTATTGTGAGTAAATGTTATATTTATCAGACAGCAAAGGGACAAACCCAAAATACTAGTCTCTACATACCTCTACTCGTTCCTACTGCTATTTGGGAAGACTTGTCCATGGATTTTGTGCTAGGCATGCCAAAAACCCAAAGAAATTTGGACTCCGTCTTCGTAGTAGTTGACAGGTTCTCTAAGATGGCTCACTTCCTTCCATGCAAGAAGAAAGCAGATGCATCAGCGGCAACCAAATTATTTTTCAGGGAGGTTGTCCGTTTACATGGGGTACCCAAGACTATTACATCAGATCGAGATACAAGGTTCTTAAGTCACTTTTGGATGACCCTGTGGAGGTTATTTGACTCATCACTAAATTTGAGCAGCACAACCCATCCGTAGACAGACGGACAAACAGAGGTGGTGAACCGGACCCTTGGTAATTTAATTCGCAGTATCTATCAGGAGAGACCGAAATAGTGGGATTTTGCCATAGCATAGGCTGAGTTCGCATATAATAATGCAGTCCACAGCTCTACAGGTAGGTCTCCATTCTCCATTGTCTACATGAAGGTTCCTAATCATAAACTGGACTTAGTGAAGCTACCCAGAATGCCCGGTGTCAGTACCTCCGCAGAACAGATGGCAAACCAAATCCAATCCGTCCAAGAAGTCGTGAAGCAGAAACTGGAACAAACCAACACCAAGTACAAGTTGGTAGCAGACAAGCATCGTCGGCACCAAGTATTTGACATCGGTGATGAAGTGATGGTATTCTTGAGAAAGGAAATGATTCCCGTGGGAAAATACAACAAGTTACAACCTCATAAGTACGGTCCATACAAAGTCATGAAGAAAATCAATGACAATGCTTATGTCGTGGACCTACCAGATCATATGGGTATCTCCAAGACATTCAATGTTGCTGACCTTCATCGCTACCTATCAGAGATGACACTTGCATATCCTAGTCACGACTTGGGGTCGAGTTCTTTCCAAGTGGGGGAGAATGATGGAGGCCCATCTCATCATGGAAGCCCATCTCACCATATGGGCGGCAGTCCATAGGATAAGGAAGCTTGCAGGATAAGGATAATTCAAGAATTCAAGATTATCCCATAATTCAAGAATTCAAGATCCATCAAGAATTCAAGAATTCAAGACCCATCAAGACCCATCAAGAATTCAAGAATCCAAGACCCATCAAGAATTCAAGAATTCAAGATAATCCAAGAGTTCAAAATTGACTTCATTTGAAGCTTCCCGAAATCAGCTCAAAATTGAATTCTCGTGTCTTTGTGGTGCACCAATTTTTAGCAGCTAGATTTGTTATGAATCAAACGGAAAAAGACCGTGGCACGGTCTACCCGACTTGTAAATAACTAAAAAACCACACAGAAAGACACACCAAAATGGGCCTTAGTCTGTGTATGAATACTATCAATCACTAACATATTCAGAATGAATTAATCCATTTTATTTGATGAGCTAGCATTTATGCATCACGCAAGGAAATCTAAAATAAAATGACTACCATGATGTTTGGAAGCGTGGGTGTTTTTTGGGACCGATTTTCAAGAAAAAACCGTCCATGCTTCTAAGACCTGTTTTTCACAAAAAAAACGCTCCTGCCACATAGGCAGTGAATAACACTATGCTATTTGGTAAGGTGATTTTCATCACCATTTTTCATGTATGTGTTGACAGGTAAGCACCACATAGGATACACATCAGTCAACCGTTAGGGGAAATGGTTCACCGATGCGGTGGGGTCCCGATTTTTTAGGCATGCCTGAGTTTTTAATCTGGACCAAACAAGGAGATACATGGGCATTTGTTGAAACGCCTATGTAGATCCAACGTTCTACATATGCAAAGTTCTGCATTCAAATTTCAATGATTTATACTAACGACTAAAACCAATCCTCTCCTTTGCCAAGTACAAACAACTCTAAACACACACATCAAATTAACCTTTCAATCTCATCAAGTTGCATATATAATTAAGGCTGGTGTGAAGGAGTGAAAATGGAAAGTGAGTTGACATCTATCATACTTTACAATGTCTGCTAAATCAGGAGGTGGAATATCTACCCAGATCACTTTCAAAACAAAACTTTAGCTTGCTGTGCCATAAAATGTGCAGCCCTATTCCCTTATCTTGTAACATAAACAAAACAAACCATATCTAGACAGTAGACACCATCAGATATTATACTCGAAAAGTGGGAACTATTGAGCTTGAGCTGTTAAAAGAAGGATTTATAATGGATAGCTTAAGCAAGTGGGGTGCCAACCTTTTCTGCAATAAGGAAGCAATTAATGGATAGCTTTGCCAATTAGGATTCGTCATGCTACAGTGAGGTACCGGTGTGTCCTTATCACTCTGAAAAACCATAATTATCATATATATATATATATATGGGATCATGTGATTCTTCAGAGTGGGACCCATTTGATGGTGGAACCCTAACTTAAAAAAAAAAAAGAAATCACTAGGGATTGTAGGTCACTTATAAGAACTTCTGTACATATATTGGAATCTTTTAACTTGATTTATGAAAACTATACTCCTGATGCAACAGTACTGTCAAAACATTGCAGTAATCACAAAGAATAGGACCATGCCACCAAAAGCCATTATTTTTTACCTATCTATATTTTTATAATATATGTTATAGTTATTGTTGATGATTATTTGTTTATTAAATAATTGTAGCTATGATACCCAGATCACCTAGCATTTAGATTTTGGACGGTGATGCAAGCCATTAGAACGAACTGGATCTCATAAAGATTAAAGCTGATGGGTAATGGATAGGCTGGGAACAATTTGATAATAGTTGAATTCGTGAATGCTTCCACCTTAGAATTGAAAACATTATAAAGATTATGAGATGCATGAACACAAAAACACCAAGGCATAGTGACTATAAACATCAATTTATCTATGATAAATTCAATTCAGCCAGCCAGCCCTTGTGGTGGTAGGAATCATGGAAGTCGCCAGCAATCTGAAATAGAAAAGAGGAAGAAAGAAGAGAACATGGCTTTATTGAAAATAAAGAAGTAGGCTTAAATTAATCACTCAAGCTTATCAAATGGTGTGAAAGGAATTCAAAATTTCAAATGAATCGACATCCATTAACTAGTATGGGATAAAGTAATTAAAGATGTCCTCCACTAAAACTGCGGCTTGAAACAGTACGTATATTTGATTCGATGTGGGCCTCGACAGCAATATCACACTTTTGAGTTACTAGCTAGAAGCTTGAAACGAAATAAACCAGACAGAGAGTGTGCCCCTGCTGTGGGGTTTGCATTGTTCCTCAACTTAGCATCTTACGCGGTTTTGTATTCCCTCCTATTCCTATAAATACCAACTCTCTCTATACCGCTTCGTCCAATGCATGGTTGTGTGATTTGAACAACTTTCCATGGCTATTCACAGAGTTACTAGTATTGTTTTCTTTCTGTTGTTAGGTATAGGGATATGTTCAGCCGCTAGGGCCCTCTTAACCGTAGAGGAAAGAATTGTCCATGGTCTAGGCTCAGAGGTTGTGCCTGGCCATGGCATTGGTGGTGGCTCAGGCTATGGAAGTGGAGAAGGTGCCGGTTATGGGGGTGGGGCTGCAGGGGGTTACGGTGGTGGTGGGGGCTCTGGAGGAGGTGGCGGAAGTGGAGCCGTAGGAGGACATGGTAGTGGTAGTGGCGCAGGTGGAGGTGCTGGATATGGAGGTAATGGTGGTAGTGGTGGTGGTGGTGGAGGTGGCAGTGGCTATGGTTCTGGAGGTGGGCATGGTGCGGGCTATGGAAGTGGAGGTGGTGCAGGATACGGTGCTGGAGGGGGACATGGTGGTGGTTATGGTGGAGGAGGGGGCAGCGGTGGCGGTGGTGGATATGGAACAGGGGGAGGTCTGGGTGGTGGCTATGGTAAAGGTGAAGGTGCTGGCTATGGTGCTGGTGGAGGAGAAGGTGGCGGTTATGGTGGAGGTGGTGGGGGTGGCTACGGCAGTGGAGAAGGAGCTGGTGGAGGTGCAGGGGGACATGGTGGTGGTGGGGGTGGTGGATATGGCAGTGGTGGTGGTGGAGGACATGGTGGGTACGCCCCATAAAATAAATGCCTCAGGACTCCGTACGTCATAGTGTGATATGCCTTCTTATTACCAATAACCAGTATAGTTTGGCAACGAGGAAGATAAGTCCAGCGAGTCTGTGTGGCTAAGTGGCAAGCTTAATGAGAGTTTGTTGAATAAGATGTTCGGTTATTGTAATTAAGGTTGTGTTTGGCTGCAAAGCATTTTTAATTTTATTAGTAATGGGAGTATAAATGAAAAAAATATATATATAAATTCTGGTTTAATTTTGTTTTGAATTTTATTTTATTCTATTTTGGGTCTTATTTTACTTCATTTTTATTGCAACCAAACAAAATAAGATAAAATTTGAAATAAAAATAAATCAAAATTTGTACCCAAATCATTTACACTATTATAGTTTTACATCAATGCAAATGAATTTGCACAGCAACCAAACACAGCGTAAATGTTAAATCATGAAATGGAATAAGGTAATTTTGCTTTGTTTTTCTTTTAACTAAAAAGGACCAGAGTATAGTGATACTGAGTTTACAAGCTTTTCTTGTGCTTCCTAATTAATTAGCTTTTACTTGTAACCTTATATGTATTTAATTTGAATGCACACCGATCTTTATCTTTTTTAGGTTATTATATTACATCTAGAGTACATAGAGCACATGGTGATCAAACTACTTCCTTCATCTCTTCACCTATGCTCTTATGCTCTTGTCACCTGATGTGCGTTGAGTGAGAGAGAGGGATTGTAGTTAATATCATTCGATCATATCCAATCTCATTTACAAGTATGAAATAGATCTTTATATAAATGGTTCTGCTTTTAGAAAAATATATTTGGACTAATATGCTTAGTCCAAATATAAGGAAATAATGGGCTTAGTCCTATTATCCCAATTCTACACTGCCCTATTTTTGCAAAAGAAAGTACGGATAATGTCTTTAAAATAAGAGAAGTAATGAGAATGTTTACTGGAGCATCAGGTCAATGCCCAAACTTTAACAAGTCCACAACAATGTTTTCTATAAATCTTCACAATATAGATGTAAAAAGTTGATATATATCAAAGGTCCACAAAATACCCATGGTGAAGAAGGAAGAGAAGTATTTAGGGGCTCCGATCATTGAAGAGAGAGTAACAATGAAGACTTTCAAAAGAATTGGAGAAAATATGGAGAACAAATTAGCGGGATGGAAATGAATACACTATCATTAGCAGGAAGGGTCATTCTCATAAAGGAATCTCTAAGTAGAGATGTCAATTGGATTGGATTTGGTCCAACTCAATCCAGTCCAAATGTGAGTCCACTTATGAATGGATTGGACCCAATCCAATCCAGACCGAATGAAATATCAAAAGATATATAAAAAAACAGAATATATAAAAAAGTATAAACATATATTAAAATGAAGAAAATCTGAAAATTACAAAGTATGCCTTTTTGGCATCGAAAAAACACTTTGTAAAAGTACTTTCATAAAAATATTTTGACAAAATTAGTTTCTTAAAAGTGCGTTATAAAAGCTCTTTTATGAAGGTACCTTGTAAAAGTGCTTTCATAAAAGTATTTTTACAGAAGTGTTTTTTTGTAAAAGTGCTTTCAAAAAAGTACTTTTTATGAAATTACTTTTATAAAAGTGCTTTTGTAAAAGTGTTTTGGAAAAAAAATACTTTTGTAAAAGTACTTTCATAATAGTGATTTTATGTCAGCTTCAGTTTTGATTGGTTTCAAATTGGAAAAGGGTTTGGCCTCATGATCGAGTTATTGGAATTTTAGTTTAGGTCCAATTCAAACCAATAAGAATATGGACCAATTTATTTTGGAATGGTCCAATCCAATAATTATAATGAATCATCCAAATCCAATTTGATTAGATTTAGATCAGATTGGACCCCATCCAAAACCGGTCGATTAACACCCCTATCTCTAAACATGATGCCCCAATATATCATGGAAAATCTAGAGAAAAAGCAAAGGGAATTCCTATGGAGAAAGAGTTATAAAGATAAAAACATAAATCTTGTGAAATGGGACACAATTTGCAAACCAAAAGATAAAGGAGGGTGGGGGATAAAAATCCCTCATTGGGTTAAATATAGTGAGCCTAGCGCTAGGCTGGAAAATTCTAACCCAACCAAATGGCCTGTGGGTAAAAGTGGTCACAAATAAACATTTAAAAAAATGAGAACCTATAGAGACTTGCAGACAAAAGGAAATGGTAAGTTTTAAGAAAATGAAATGGGCATGGAGAGGTATCTTAGAGAAGTTTTAAGAAAATGAAAAGGATGGATAGGAAATGGTAAGTTAGCGATTTCATCATAACTTCTGAGAACAAGTGGAATAAAGATAAAACATTACAAATAATGAGGAGGATACCATGATATGGAAACCAAACGGTAAAGGCCAATACTCAATTAAATCGGCTTACAAGTTTTTGGAGGAGAATTTGATAGATAACAATAGAGATGATAGGCTAAGTAAGATCTGGAAGCTTTAGTGCCCCCCAAAGATACAATTTTTCATGTATTTAGTTTTAAAAGGAAGAATTCTTACGCGAACTAGGTTAAAAAATTGGGGGTTGGGTAATGACCCAAGTTGCCCATTTTGTGGAAATGATGAAGATATCAATCACCTATTTATTCAATGAAATGAAAGCAATCAATTATGGAACAGTATAGAATGTGAGAGTATTAGACTGAACTCAGGAGAGACCCTTGATGAATGGTGGAATAGAATGCTCAAGTGTAGAAATAAAAAAAAAAAAATGAAGAAATGGGGAGCATTATTCTATGGAGCATTTGGAAAAGAAGGAATTGTAAGTTATTCCAAAATAAGACAATACCTATTCATCTCCTCCTGGAAAAGATAAAAAAGGAATTCCGGGTGGAAGACACTAACCAACTCCCCTTTAATCAAGAGAAGGAGAACTTTCTTATAAGATGGAACCAATCGAAACGGGGCTATTTTAAGTGTGCGATTGGTGTCATCATGCGAGATGCGTATGGTAGAACGATTTGGGCAAGTTGCATTAGAGAATGCTCTTCAAATGAAGCCGAAGAAGCATGGGCTACTCTCGAAGCCCATATTGTTATTGCCAGGTACCCTTAGTCGAAGTTGATCATTAAAGGAGATTCAAACATCATCATCAATAGTTTATGCGGATGCATAGATCCCCCTGGAGCATCAAAAGATCTATCAAGGAGTGTAGGAATTTATCTTTAAGTCACAACCTCGATGTTTCCTACGTGCATGTCATGTGGGCAGCAAACTTTGTGGCAGTCTGGCAGATCGTCTTGCCTGCCTTAGTCATAGGATAACGGTCTTCAATTCTAGTATTTCTAACTCTAAATTTTCCTTTATTTGTTTTTTTTTTACACCTGGGGGACATTTCCCCAAGCGTCATGAAGAGTTTTAGTTTGCTTTCTATTGTAACTTTCGTACCTATGAAAAACCTTAGTTTGATTGATATAGATCATGATTCAATCCATTCAAGTCCTCGCATCCTTTCTTACGATTTTTTGTTCATTAATAATGATCAAATAACATCGCTACTTCCTTTAGGTTTTATGGTATGTATTTTCCTATTTTTTAGGTTTTATGATATAAGAATATATAACTTTTTCCAAAATATAGGTACATTTTAAGTGGGTTTAACTAATTAGGCTTAGGTATTTGTAACACGAAGGAGGTGTTAAACAATGTATATGCGCTTAACTCCAACTGATGTATTGTATATATCTTTATTATGAATAAGATAACATTTATTTCATGTGTCATGGGTTTGTTCTATTAAATCATCCCTTAATTTATATTAGTATAATGTATGAAGCCACATAGTTAATATGGACTTAAATTGTTGCAACCAGTGGATAGACTTAGGGAATCTAACTTGACAAGGATGTCATGCTCACAAGGCAATGTAGCAGTGGGACTCAGTTTCTCGGGTTTTAACCTATGGTTTGAGAATGAATGTTTTACAAGCAACATTAATATGGACCAAGCTTAGTGTGCCCCTAGACTTTGTGATAGGTGGAGCAACTGGGTGTTGCTTTTAATCTCTAGACTTGATATTAATATTAGATTGTGTATCAAACTTATTTATCTTTGATATGCCAACTCAGGATATACTTCTAGGGTCAAATACCTAAATATATTGGGATATTCAATAATCACTACATCAAAATTGAGAAATAGCGACAGTTTAAAAAGGGGCTAAAGGCAAACAACAACTGAAAATAATAGTCTATAGTGGCAATCATTTAAAATAGCCACTATACACTACAAAGACTGTCGCTAATAACTAAGGCACAGATTAGTTGACCTCTTTTCCCGCCCTCTTCTCTCTCATGCTCTGTCTCTCTCTCACAGTTGACCTCTTTCCCCCCCCCCCCCTTCTTTCTCTATCTATCTATCTATCTATATATACCACTGTCAATGACCAACTAGGTTTGTCTCAGCTTAGGGCTGCAAGTTGGGCTAGGTTAGGTTGGATTGAGGCCAACCCTAACCCTAACTCAATCCAACTCAAAGTTAACTTCGGGTTGGACCCAAACCAACCTTCTTCCCATCCCTTAAAATCTCATAGAACTTCTTAATCTCAGATCTGAACTCAACTTTTACTATATATATATATATATATATATATATATATATATATATATATATATATATATATATATATATATATATTCCTATGCTTTATTAGTATTTGTTTGTTTCTGTTTTTATTGGTTCTTTAAGTACAAAATTCAGAAAAAAATAAGTGTTTCAAATGACTATAGTTTATTATTATTTATGACTTATAATAAATCTTTTATGGGCAGCAAGCTATGGGTGGCAAACAACAGAGAGGAAAACATAAAATGTGTTATTAAAGTTTTAGTCTTTCCAATTAGGATTAAGTGAAGTGATTATCTTAAAAGAAATAAATGATAATATGTGATGGGGCTATACAACTATCATGCATCTAAACAAATCGATATATATATATATATGTACTATAGAGTCAGGTTCGGGTTGGGTCGGGTTATCCGAGGGCTCAACTCTAACCCTAACCCAAGCATCAACCCGACCCAACCCAACCCAATTTTTTTGGATTGGTTTAGGTTGCAACCTTATCTCAGCTTTCCACTAGATAACACCAACCAGCGATGGTGAGATACACTGTGTATTCCATTGAAATTTTAATCTTTGCAACAGACATTGCTCTTTGCCAATAAACTTGGTATGATTCTGCACTTTATTTAAGTTGGTAACAGCTCTAAAAGAATTATTTTACAGTATGATTATGTTATTTGTCTAAATCATAAGCGACTTTTGTAAATGAACTATGGAACTCTTTAGCCTCTTTCAGATCCAACTGTAATGAATCAATGAATTGGAACTTAACCAAGATTTGATTCTCCAAATTTGGCACAACGCATGCTTGTATTCTCATATTTTTGAATGGTTCATGTGCTTGAACTTCTGCTTCTATAGACATTTGTATCTTTGCATCCTTGTCTGATATGATTTTTTATTTCTTTTTTACTAGTTTTATTTGGCTTTGTTATGTCCTTTAAAATCTTCTCATTCTTTTCCTTGTCCATGTCAATGGAGGTTTCCATTAGTTTTGCTTGTTCAATGGCAGCAAGCTTCAATTCCTCAACAGTAGCATGCTCTGCTTTTGTGTTCAATAGTTCTTATTCATCAACCTTCAGTCTACTTGTTGCATCAAGAAGTTGTACTTGGGCCTTCTCAATTTCCAAAACCTTATCTGAAATCTTATTTATCTTGTATTCAGGTTCATCTCTTTGAATCTTAGTTTGTTTGCAAACTTTAGAGTACTTGATCCTATCAGCCTCAAAGTTCTTTAGTTGGATTGATAACTCATCAACTATCTTTTGGTAGAGTTCTAGCTTGAGAAGGGTTTGCATATAAGCAGATTCTTTTACTTCCAACTGCACCTTGTAGTTAGCCAGTTTGAGCATAAGGTCAAGTTCTTTCCCCTTCCCCACCTCCTTGCAATGGAAATAAGACAGGATCTTAGGCATGCACAAATACCCATAAGGGAATTGAAAATTCTATAATCATGTTATTGTAGATTAATCAAGTTAACCTACTTCATGAACACAACATATGCAGAATTACATTTTAAACAATAACTACCATATATCATCTTCACGGTAAGAACTATCTATATAGTTTTAAGTAGTGTTTTAAAAGGCATGAGAGGCGTAAGCCTGGAGGCGCCCCCAAAATTCTCTGAGGTGTTTGGTAGAGGCATTAACACCTCTGAGGCATACACCTCAGGTGCAGAAAGAATATGGCTCATACGCTTTTTTCATGAGGTATGCTAGAGGTGTATGCCTCATGCACACCTCATGTAAAAAGACAGAAAAAAGAAAGAATGTGCATGGACCATCAAACAATTGAACAACTTATTTATCACTACAGGAAAAAATGAGCAATAGCAACAGTTTTAAAACGGGCTAAAGGCCGAAAATGATATTCTATAACAACAGTCGTTTGAAACTGCCGCTATAAAGTATAACTACTGCCGCTAATAAATACGTTGATAAACCGGCCTCCATAGTAACTACACTGAGACTACAGCTCGGCTGTAAAAACCAGCCAAGAGGTGTAAAAACCAACCTCAACCTCAAGTAACTGCTTCACTGTGCAAGAGTTACATTTTGTGTTGCTACTGATCTAGATTGCCTAGTCAAAGTTGTCTTCTAAGTGCACCTGAGCATGATAAGGGGCATACAGAAGGTATCAAACGCATAATTAGTACCTCAAGCTCAGTTTGGAAAGAGTACAAATATAAATATGTACAGTATAAATAGATACAAAATACAAGATTTTGTATTCTACATATTTGTAGTAGTCCTTCCAAACTAAGCCTCAGAGAAGCCACCTCTAACTGTACCTATGTATTGTACTGACACATGTTGCCTCTTAGAAAAGCCCGAGGTCGTGCTCTAGCAACTTTGTGGTCTCGAGAATCACGTGTCCTAAGGGGAGAAATCTACAGGATCCATCTTCAGGCACTGTTCAGGCTAAGGAATATCATGGAATTCTTGCTTCATGCAGGTATCCTTGTTCCTTCCTTTACTTCTATAAATAGAGAGACCATTTTCAGTGAAAGAGAGCTGATTTCCATGCCACACATAGATAAGCTCTTCCATAACTTTCTTCCTTGTCTGCTTAATTTAGAGATTCTAATTTCATCCCTATCCCTGTTGGTTTACAATGAGCTAAGCTGAAAGCTTATAAGGCAAATTTACCTTTCAGTAAGTTACTTACCGCAAGGTTATAAGGCTTACAACAGCCTTAGGCCCCGTTTACTTTTCAGTAAATGCATTTATCTGGGTAAGTGTTTCCCATGAAAGACGTATCCGGGTAAGTGCATTTACCCATGTTCTTTTATTTCTCAGGTAAATAATGCAATGATCATTTTAATCATAAAAATTCACTATTAAAAGGTGCATTTTTGTCCCATTCAAGTGTGAGTGACTTTCCTCCCAAGTGAGAAAGTTATTTACCCACTTAAAGAGATGTGTATCACTTACCGGAAAATAAGTTTTTCCTAATTTCCACAAATCTGAAAAATAAATATGAATTTCTTGGTCAATGGGAATCAAAATCCCATTGACCAAAAAAGTCCACGTCTAAATCCAAGAACATGATTCTAAGGCTGAATTTGAAAAGATTAGAAATGCAAATATGCAATGTGCAAATACATATAAAATAATGCAAAATATAAAATTTTGCACTCTAGATATTTGTATTTGTACTCCTTCCAAACTGAGCCTAAAGAAGCTATGTTGATGAAGTTCAAACTCTAGACCCGGCCGCCCGGGTGTTAAAAGAGAAGTACTTACCCATGATACATCCTTCTGGACAGTCACGAAGAGGAGTGCCTCTGCCACGTGGGTAAGCATGTTGGAGACCGGATGTGGAGAGAAGGGGTTCAGAGTTTCTTATTGGAAATGAGTGGAATGTTCTCATATATGAATTGAATGATGACCCTTGGACTGTTTGGCCCAGATCTCTAAGTGGGCCCAAATGGGTGGCGAAACTTCTAGATCTTCTTGAAGGGTGTTAGAGTTAGTGTTAGATCTCTGGAAACGTGGTTTAATTAACCCAATAATGCTGTACAGCAAGTTCCATTCAATTTGACTTGGTGAATGCAAAGGATCGGCTGGTTTGGATTTATACTCCCAAGGGTACCGTAGACTTTCTTGGTGTTATTTGGGCAAGCCTTGTGGAAACTACAGAGATCTGGCCACAGGAGTAGCCAATGCAACATTTGTAGCTTTGTAAGATGGCAAATGAAGACATGGAGAATCGATAAACTCATTTTAAAGATTATTGGTTGTTTCATGAAGCATCAAATAATGTTTTAATTGACGTTCAGGTTGCAGTGCCTACAGATATCAGACTAGTGCCCTATGGTGGCCCATGCTATTACATGTAGCCTGAATTCAGCCTTTGGGCTATCTTTGGTTTGAAGGAAAAACTAGGGAAAGGAAAGGAAATATAAAGAAACCTTTATAAACCTTGCATAGGTTTTTTCATGTTTCTCTTCCTTTTCCTTCATTTTCCTCCAAACCAAACATAGCCTTAAGGAAAGTCGTCGATGAGTCCAGTCCGGATCCCCTGCCAACAAAATACATTCCAACCCTCTATCAACATCATGATCTGACACCCTGCATCTCATATATGGTGGGTCTTAGTTTTATGACGAGATGTGAAATATTTAAAATTTTTCATTATTTGAATTTTATTTATTTTAATTTGTAAAATTATAATTTATATTGTTACTACATAGTTTTATGATAGAATTTGTAAAAAAATAGAATTATTAATAATAAGAATATTATTAAATCTATTATAATTATTTTTTATAATTTGAATAAATATTTTAAAGTTAGTATATAATTTCATTATAATATTTAAATAATTCTGAATTTTTTTAATTGAAACTTTGTTTAGATAGATGTAAATAGAAAGTGGGAGAGAGGATAAATAGAAATTATAGATAGTTTAGGAGAGAATTTCTCTATGAAATTATAGATAACTTAAGAGATAAATAGGAGTTAGAGATAATTCCAGAGAAAAATAAGAATTAAAGACAATTTAGGAGAAAGTGGGGGAAAGTGATGCCACTTGGCTAAACATTAGAAAAGCAAATCCCTATTTCCTTGTGGTATAAATAGTTAAGCATATATTATTTCCTTATTGGTTTAATGGGAAATTATGTGGAATTAGAAAAAATAGAAATTAGGAAGGGGGTTTGGAGCAAGGAAAGGCATGGTGATATAGTAAGTGTAGGTACATGGCAAATTTATTTCAATGATATACTTGATGGAGAGAGAGGTAACCATCGCAGATTTATGCATAAATGTTATAAAATTAAGAAATTTCACTAAAAATATGAGGTCTTTAAATAACTAATAATTATTAATTAGTGTAATTACAAATTTCAGGAAATTATCAGTTATTTTGAATAACTAATAATATTTAATTTTCTAGAATTATTTTACTGAAACGATGAAATAACTTAAATTATATGTTTTAGTTACACCAATATTAAACAAATAATAATTATTATTTGTTTTAATTTACTGAAAATGATATTTTTAAATAACAATGAATTACACGAATTTTTGATAATTAATGATAAAAAAATAGAAAATAACAGTAAATCACAATAAAAATTTAAATGTTAGATAACAACAAATTACACTAATTTTTGATAATTTTCATTCAACCTGTTAAAAATATCAACTTTCAATATAATTAAAAAATTTCAGTAATTTTTTAATGGAAAATTAATTTTCGGAAAAGAAATTATGGAGAAATAATAATCATAAAAAGTTATAGTGAATTAATATTAATATTATTTGTTTTAGTAATTATGAAAATTTAATTTTAGTAAATAATAATTATTATTTGTTTTAATTTACTGAAAATGATATTTTTAAATAACAATGAATTACACTAATTTTCAATAATTAATGATAAAAATTGGAAAATAGATTAAATTTCAATAAAAAATTAAATATTAAATAATTATAAATTACAATAATTTCTGATGATTTGCTTTTAGCCTGTTAAAAATATTAATTTTCAAGATTGTTGAAAGTTTTCAGTGGAGAAATAATTTTAGCAAAACTATGGAGAATTGATAATTATGAACAAATATTATAATAATTGAAATTTTGAAAAGGAGCAAAATCGGCATGGTTGGACCAAAGATGAACGGGTTCTTCTTGTTTTAAGTAATGGGTTTGGGGATCTAATTTGGGGCGGACTATCCAGAATTTGACCCATTAATGATACCATCTTCCTAACCCGGAAACTATGAAGCAATGTTCGACTGAGGAGGAAGTTATTGAAACCGTGATGAGATATATTCACCCTTGTTTCACTCCTAAACGCCGTTCGGCAACTTCGCTAGTCACTTTAAAATAAATTAAAAACAAAAACAGCCAGTTATCATTTGTTTCCTTTCTAAAAAACTAAAAGAAGCTCAAACTGAGAGAATTACTGGACGGGAAGAACTTACGTCCGGGACTGATTTGTTAGGAAACTCCGCTTGACTGAGATTAGCCTCCTCTTCAGTCGTCCAAAACAGGGGGCTGAAGAGGACGTAGTTGTTGCTTTTTGTAAACAATCTTTTTTCATTGTAAAGCAATAACTAATATGTTATTATTGAAGTTCTCCAGCTCTTCATTTGATATTCTCTCTTGGAAGATTAGAAATATAGCACCAACCATTAACTGAGATTTCTTAAACCGTTACTAACCTAACAAATTAACTGAGAATTTTAAAAGCTACTACCGTTAAAAAAGGAGCAAAGAATCGGAGCCTAGACCAAAACGGAATGTGGACTTCAATTAAAAGAGGGGCAGGGCACACGTGCAAGAGCTGAGAATGGAGAGACCTACGTGTGAGGACCATGGTGAAAGAGCCCTGCCTCTCCTTGTCCCTCACCCCAGTAAGTCAAGGCACTAGTCTACTCCATTCCTGCCTCAACCCCAGCAGCGGGGCAGGTTCGGGGCGAGCCACTCATTCCCCATTGGTGATAGGGAACCCTCAAATTTTTCTCACCTTGAAACAATCACCTAAAAAATATGATTATTAGAGTTTGGGG
This sequence comes from Nelumbo lutea, assembly GCF_056320005.1. Classification (NCBI taxonomy): domain Eukaryota; kingdom Viridiplantae; phylum Streptophyta; class Magnoliopsida; order Proteales; family Nelumbonaceae; genus Nelumbo; species Nelumbo lutea. Next base: position 35,964,560 of record NC_142689.1, on the reverse strand, counting down.
GTATTTTAGGAATTGGATTATGACATTCTGTGGGTACTTTATAAATAAAATTATAGGATCCTAGGATTATAAGAATATTTGGAAAACTTAAAGATATTTTAAAATTCAATATTAAATCTACGGATATTTTATTAATTTATCATCGGGTTGGGGAATTATATGCAAACCCCATCCCTAATTTGAGGCAAAAATATTTTCCCTATCCCCCATCCCGTCTCTATCCCGTCCCGTTTAAGATTGAAGAATACTTGTCCCATTTAGGGCGGGGTAGGATAGGGCCCCAGTTTTATAGGGAAAATTGTCATCCCTATAATTCTAATAAATTAAATAACAATATATTACTATATTTTATGATAATTTCCAAAAAAATATTGAAATTGCTATAATTAGTAGTAATGTATAGTAAATTAATTATTTACAATAACATTTTTTTAAGCCTAAATTGTTTACTATTAATCAAAGTAAATGTAATTATAATAAATTAATATAATTATGGTAAATTACATTATTTTTAAATAAAAGTAAACCATTTGTTGTTAATTAACGTACAACCAGGTATAATCTAAGTCAACCAAGTGGTCTATATTGGTGTGGATAGACTTAATAATTTTCCTAATTATTTAATAATTATTTCTTAAAATACTACTACTAATAATAATAATAATAGATTGTTATTTAAATAATTATAGAATAATTTTAATAGATTTATTTTGCTAATTTAATTTTCCTAATTTTTTTAATAATTATTTGTTGAATAATAATATTTTATTATAATTTAAATAGTTTTGGAGAATATTTTTTCATAGACTAATTTCTTAATTTTTTAATTAATTATTTTAAAACTAATTATGGATTATTAGTTAAAGAGTTCCCCTAAATTATTTGATAATTGTTAACCATAATTATTGATTTTATAGAAACTATTAAATTACACTAATTAGTGATATCTTTTATCAATAAATTACTATTATAAAAATTTAATGATTTTTTATTAAATTACAATGGTTAATGTAAATTACGCTAAGCGTTGAAATTTTGAACATTTATTAATAAACAAAAATTATTAAATAATGGACCGTTTATTATTTTTTGGTAGATTATTAAATTATTTAATATTTGTTAAATATTGGATTATTTAATATTTTTTAAATAATGGATTATTTAACAATAGTGGAAGATGCTGTGAATATATAAGAAATCTTAATAAATTATGGCCCTATTTTTATGGGAAAGTAGAGAGAATAGAGGAGAATTAGAAATAGAAGTGAAGGAGAGGATAAAACATGTATTGAACTAATTAAGGAGAGAAGTTAGGTTGTTATAGAAAGTGAGGGATATGAATTGTGGGGGGGAGAGAGAGAACCCAATGGGAAGGGAGAGGAATGATGAGAGAGGAAAGAGGATCAAGGAGAATGGAGGGTTGTGGTAATGGAGCAAGGAGAAGCAAGGTGTCATGAACCGAAAGATAGATAGATAAATAGATATAGTGAGGATCAGTGCAATGCATGGGCTTTGTTAAGCGAAAGCGAAATGATAGAAATGCATGAGAGTACACAATTGTTTTATATATTAACTTTTTAAATAATTAATAATTATTTATATTTTATATACTACTTTTAATAATTTTTTACAATACAAAAATAACAATAATTAATTTTAGCTAGGGTTGTTCATGAAACTGAAGAAAATGACTAATCTGACCTAATTCAACTTGAGTTGGTCAGTTTCTAATATTTTCGACCGGCTTTGATTTAACAATTTTCCAATCCGACCAAGTTGGATAAGTTTCGTTTTGGCCATTTGAAAACCAACCAAAACCAAACTAACCTGCACACACACACACACACACAGATATATATATATATATATATATATATATATATATATATATATATATATAATACCACTATAATTGTTTAAATTTAAATTTAATTTTTAAGTTTAAATTATTTGAATAACCAACCAAACTAAAAATTGACCTAAACCATTACAACCCAAGTTGGTCGATTTTCATTAATGGTTAGTGACCATGTCAATTTGATTGGCCAAATAGCCTACAACCAAATCGAACCAATTAGTGAACACTCCTAATTTCAACTAAAATTAGTCTAATCTCTAATAAATTACAATAGTTTAATCTCCAATAGTTATCGAAAATCTATAACAAAAATACAAAATTATTAGAAATAAATTTATAATGAAAATATAATACAGAACTAATAAAAATACAATAATTACAAAAGTATAATAAATACTAAAATTATATTAAATTAGTCAATAAATAGTGTAATCTCAAATAATAGTTTAATATTTAATAAATTATAACTAAAATATATAAGTACTAAATATAAATTTATAACAAAACTACAATTAATACAATAAATTAAATTTAAAAAGTTAAATAGTAATAGTTTAATCTCCAATAATTATTGAAATTTTTTTGTTAAATAACATAACAAAAGTAGATTTATACATAATTATTGAAAATATTCCCAAGTGTGTTTTCTTCCCCTTGTTTAGACAGGCATGGATTCTTGCAGCCTAAACTTTGGTGGTGAAGACCCTCCTTGTCAACAAGCTACTCCTTCTAATGAAGACAACAATTTAGTTGAGCCCACATATAATGATGATCAGGATCCTTATCTGTGACTAGTGTTGGAAAGACGATGGAGATCGACAAATTCATCGGGGTTTCATTTGTGGATGGTCAAGAAGACTTTTACTCTAAACAGCTCAAAGCCAAACTCAGCGGAGATTTGGAGCAAGGTTCAAAATATCGGTACAGGGTGATACACCGGTAAGGTGTATCAATCTGTGTTGGTACTATTTTTTATGTTTTTTTTTCGAAAATGGTTCAAAGGGATCGGTTTAAGGCTGATCTACCCCCTGAACCACTCGCTAACCCGAAACACCCCTTGTAGGGGCGCATTGGGAAGGCTCCGATACAATATGTACTGGTCGATATAGGTTGATACGTGATGAAATTTTGATCCTTGATTTGGAGTATGGGTCTAAAGCAACAAGTCAAGGCTCAAGTGTGGAATCTGACTTAGTTATGTACAACACGATTTCAGGGTGCTCCCTATCCAACCATGACTTTCTCCTGAGATGTAGAAAGAGGGTGTTCTTTTTTTGGATTTTGAAGGGGGGGGGGGGTGGGGAAGTTGGTCAATGGGATTTTGGTTCCCATTGACCAAGAATCCCATGTTCCTTTTTCAGATTTATGTGGGGACCAAGGAAAGTTTATTTTACTATGTGGGTAAGTGATACCCATCTCCTAGGTGGGTAAATAACTTTCCCACCTAGGGGGAAGTTGCCAACACTTGAATGGGATAAAAGGCCCCTTTTAATAATAGATTTTTATGGATAAAATGGTCATTACCTTATTTACATGAGAAATTAAAGAACATGGGTAAATGCACTTACCCGGGTAAGTGTTTCCTAGGAAAAACTTACCCAGGTAACTGTATTTACTTAGGTAAGTAACTTCGAAAAAGCAAACAAGGCCTAAATTCAAACGACTTGCCGACTTCTATGATGTGGTGGTAGCAAAACCACCCTCTAGAGGTTTATGCAACTCAAGAGGCAAGGGCAGACCGTCATCCCTTGCTTAGTCATGGTGTGGTGTTGCTGCACTCCCGCTCTAATTTCGGGGGTTTGTTTTTTGGAGGTTACTAGGGTCTATTATTGCCCCTTTTCAAAGGGCTTTGTTTGGGGGCTGGGTTTTAATTGGTGCTTTGTCTTCTTTAGGTTCTTGGCCTAACCTGGGAGGTTTTTTAGGGCCAAGGTTTCTTTGTCTATCTAGGTTGTACCTGGGGAACTTTCTTCGTCCTTTTGATGTATACAACTTGTATACCTTTTTTCTTTAATATACTTTACCTTTTTTCAAAAAAAAATGTTTATTACAAAAAACAATAAATAACTACTAAAAATACAATAAATATTAATTTTAATATATATATATAATATAAAATAAATATAGATTCAAAATTTAAAATTATTATTAATAAATATTAATTTTTTGAAATTTATTTTCTAGAATTATTAATTGATATAAGTGAAATTAGTTTACAATATTATTTTGTTTTTTAAATAATATCATTATTTAAAATATTAAAATATTAATTATTTATTAAATTTATTAATTCATAAAATTATAAATTATACTATTATTACATAATTTTGTTATTGATTTTGTAAAATATTAATTAGTTATTTATGAAATTTATTATAATTATTTTTTTTACTGTTAATAATTTATTTTAAATTCGTTACATAATTTCCTTATTTTAGCTATTTAAATATTTAATTTTTTATTTGATTTTTATTTATTTAAAAGTTATTAAAATATTTAAATAATATTTTGTGTTTTATGTTAAATTCTTGTCATTTGAATAACATTTTTGCAAAATTATAATTTATATTGTTAGTACATAATTTCATAATGAATTTTGTAAAAATGAAAATTATTAATAATGTGAATATTATTAAATCTATTAAAATTATTTTGGTATTTTAAATAATATTTTAAAGTTATTATATAATTTAATTATAATATTTAAATAGATTTTAAATTTGTTAATTCAAACTTTCTTTAAATAGATATAGATAAAAAGTGAGGGAGAGGATAAATAGGAATTATGGATAATTTAAGAGAAAGTGGGGGATAATAGTACTACTTGGCAAAGTAGGGGATAATAATGCCAATTGACGGATAGATACCTGAAACCGATACACATTATGTATCAACTGAATTTAATTTCCCTCTCCTTTTTAAATTTAAATTTAATTTGTCTCCTCTCTCTCATTAATATCAATTTTAATTAAGCCTTAAAGTTTGAGACGTCACTAAATGCTAATATTATTTAATTAAATGCTCATTTGAGTTACCTTTAATTATAGTATTTAATATGTCATTAAATGTTATTTAAGTCAAATAACTTGTTAAAAATCACAAACCAAATGTAACAAGTTTCGAACCCAAGTCATTTGCTTACAACAATAATTAATTAACTATTATGCCAACCTTAATTGCTTATTAAAACATGTTTTTTTTTTATACTTAAATTAATCTTTCTTGCCTTGGTGGATGTTTCCCAATGCTAAAATTTGATTATCAATATTTATACAATAATAAGATGAAAACAAATTATATTTATTTATTAAAAATTAAGGTATATATTAACTTGTATACATAATAAATATTATCTAAATCTATATATAATAAATATTAACTAATAAATGACTTCAAAAAATTATTAACTAATAAATATATATACACATACATTTTAGTTCTATTATTTTTCAACGGTTACTAATTATACCCCTATACTTTATATAAATCATTAAAAAATGGTTTTTATGTTTAAATAAATTAGTTACAATCACATAAAACTCATTTTTATTGTTCATATTTTTTAAGGATCTATTATTTTTCAACGATTACTAATTATACCCCGATACTTCATATAAATCATTAAAAAATGGTTTTTATGTTTAAATAAATTAGTTACAATCACATAAAACTCATTTTTATTGTTCATAATTTTTAAGAAATTTTTTTTTGGATTTTTTAGTATATCCATACGCATATTGATTTTTTATACGTTTCTAAAGTGTATCTCAATACATCTCTTAAAATTACCTTTCCAATATACTTTCCGATACTTTGAACTTTGGATAGATGTATATATTAGAGAGAGAGAGAGAAGACTTCAATATTGACCATCTCAAAAACGCCCTACTAGTCTCTTTGTTCATAAAGTAATACATTGTGTGAGACTCATATCGTCTAAAGAGATAAACTGAAGATTGTACTTCTTAATACAAACTAAAACTCTAAAAAACATAAGAGTGGACATTCACTTCAAATATTGCCCTCCCTCAACCATATGAAAAACCGAAAAATACTATACGCAGCAAGCTTAAATCTTATTTTTCTCCCTGAAAGAATTTGCAATGAACTCCTAATATTGACTATTTATCTTCTGATACTTGTAAAGAGTTCTTTAGACATTCTTGAGAATGCACACATCAGTATCCTAAATGATGATAATGACCGACTGATATGATGACAGCAATGGTGACACATTCATCACAGGATCCTATCCTGTAGATCTGTAATGAAATTAGAAGCCAGAGAAGTGAGCTTCTTCCCTGTCTCTCCTGCAATATTCTTAAGGGAAGAGATGTCTTGTGATGCCTGGGAAGGAAGAAAAACCAAGCAGTCTTAGATTTAAATTAACTTGGCTACAAAACCTTTAGAATAGAAATAGATAAGACATTGATCTTATCGAGCATCAAGTAACCTTCTGGAAAGAATGAACCTGATTTGACAGGTAATAACCTCCAGTTTATCAACAGTAAGCAAGTTTAAACGAGTAACAATTACCTGGAAAGAGAGTCTGTTGATGAGTTCAGCAGCTGTCAGGTCAAGTCGGGAATCATCTACGTTCTGGCCAAAGAGATCAGAACTAGAGATAGCCGTTGAGCTCTACACAAGTGAGCCATAAATAGTCAGACATCCTAAAAAATGCCGACTCCAATAATCTGTGCCAAAAGATTCTTGTTTTCTTGATCTTGTCATTGATTAGTTGTTACTTCCCTCAAAGAAAAGGAAGTTCAAGATCTCCGAAGATAAGAATAACTAGAAATAGCACAAAGGTCGTTTCTTCCAACAAGTGGAGTTTATCATATTGCAACATCATTAATGGTTAATTAGCACACATACCGAGAACTTCTGCAAAGAGATTTGAGCTTCCATTTCTCTTGCTTTTTGTTGATCCCCAAAAAATTGGGCTGATGAAATAGACTTGGCATTTGAGAACTTCTTCCTTGCTTCATCAGTTTCTTCAATCTGATCATAATATTTAAGCACAGGACATAAATATGCAGCAATAGAATGACCCATCTAACTACATTAAGTACATAACTGCTAAACAATAATGCCAAGATGATTAAGCATAACAAACTGTGTAGAACCAAGTGGAGGTTTTAATATCTCTGATATTATAAGATTCAATGCTGATGTGGCCAACCACCAGAATATTACAAAAAGCAGAAAGAATCCTAATCCTACCTTTGCATATGCTTGCTTACACAAACAGCTAGCTTATGCATTAACCCAAGGTGAATAGGTGATGTATATAAAGAATTACCAGTCACAAAGATGTCTGACATATACAATGGGTACACCAATATACCAGCTCAAGTAGGGAGTTTCACTACATGACTCCACTTTTTTTCTTTTTTTCTTTTTTTCTTTTTGATGGATACATGACTTCACCTATTTCTGCTTCATGGAGGGATCATATAGATGGTCCAGATCATCAGTTGGATTGGGGGCTAACTGGATTGGCCATGTGCTCAATTCCCCATGCCAACACAATTGCTTCAAGAGCAGATTGTCACACTGTTTACAAACACCTGCCAGGACCAGGTGGAACCCCATGACAAGTCATTTCTATTTACCCCCACACTTGCAAGGGAACTTGCAGTGCTACTGGCATGTATGACCTGCTTATGAGTTACCAGCACCCTAGCTTCTGTTATCAAGTGTCTAAGAGTCCAGGGTCCCTCATCTCTTGAGAACGGCCAGCATATAATAACCTGGCAGCCTCGTATAATTAGTTATGTCCAACTTGACGAATCACTCAATTTTAGCCCTTGCAAGAGAAAGTATTTAAGATCTGAGGAAATTTCCTTTAACCACTGGACTGCCATGGCCTAGTAACATGTCTTCATTCTGGTTTCTACTAACACCTCCAATTCCTGAAGGACCCGGACCTGCCAAGGGTGCACCGATCAAAATTTAGCTTTAATCTTCCTACATTTTGTCTAATACAAGCTACTATTCTTGCTGCCACTGTTGACCAACCTCTTAGTATATTGTCCATAGATACACCATTGGATTCATCTCTGTTCATGACCCAATATGCTACCCTACCATTATGAGTTCCCATATGCATATAGGGAGTTAGGGACACAGTCACACATACAGGACACAGGGATATAACTCTCTATTTCCTAAAATGACACAGATATTTGCAAGGGTATCCCATGTAATATGCTTATGCCATGCATGTATATCTAGTTTTTGAAGCTAAATTCCATTTCTCAAGACTTATGTCTTGCCAAATTTAATTAAATTTCTACCATGTGCAGATTCTTTTATAGAATAATTTCTCGAAACACAACATTTTTACATATTTTAGAAGTCATAATGCTACAGTGTAAATCTAGAAGTATCCATGTAGTATCCAGTATTAGATTGCACCTGACACTGGCACACTAGGAATGTACAGGTATCTGGGTATCATAGGTGTTGGCATCCTGCTCTTTGTTTGAAGATCCTCTCATTTTGTTCACTCCAAATACTCCAGACAATAGCTGCTCTAATGTCATACCGCTATAACTTTCCCCTCTTTGTGGGTAAGGGAGTCAACTGGGAGGAAAATAAGTCAAGCATATCCGGTAGCACATAACCAACTTTGTTTGGGAATCTTGACAATAGCAATCTACATTTTTAGTTTTTTTTAATATGATGGACGACAATAAAGGAGGGTTTATTTGGACCATGTGTTAAATCTTTTGAGCTGCATGTAAGGAGGAAAAAGAATCTAACTTTAGTAAGTCAATGTTTATCTTCAATGTGAATGCACAAATTGAAACCAAATGATAACAGTAGGTTGTCTCAAACTCCTTAGAGAAAATGTAATGTCTTCAAGCTGGAAATAGATCTTTAGGCCCTTCTTACAGATTTCCAGTTTTTTAACCTTGCACTTGAAGTTTTGTAGTATACAATTGAAACCAAATGACTATGGTACCAAACAATACCAATTTGTAAAAATAAAAAAACACTGTTTGCTCAGTTACTTGAAAGCATGAAAAAACAAAACACCTTTAAAACTTGCCTGGATTTTTGAACTGGCGCTTCCCTTCTTCTGAAATTCACTATCCATTCCATATTCTGCAAAGAAGCTTGATGCTTTAGGAGGGGCAACATGATTAGTCACTTGTGTGCCTCCATAACTGGCATCATTTGATTGGACATTCTCCACATACTCAAAGCGGGAAGGAAAAGATGATGCAAATTCTGTGGTAGCAGTAGTAGAGGTAACAACTGCAGGAGCTGGTTCTTCAGGCTTCTGATCATAGAGACTTTCATTTGGCTGCATTTAGGAATATAAAAGCATTTGTCACTCACCATAAAAAATAAATAAATCATTGCATTACATTTCAGAAGCTGACTGATTTATCCATATAGCCAAAAACATGGAAGCACCTTTGTAGTAAGCTTTCGGACTCCAAGCCCTCCTGTCTTTCCAGTCTTCTTTGCGCCAAAAGGCTTCTTAACAGTGGTGGTAACAACTGTATGAGTAGAAGCTTTAGGTGATACAGTCACTTCAGGAGTTTCACGCTTTTCACAAGAATTTTCTTTTGAGATTTCATTAATCTTGACATCAGGCAGTCCATTAGATACATGAGCTGACTGAGAAGCAACAGGAGATGAGGGCAAACCAGCCTCCTCAGCAAAGCTTTTAGCAACTTCTTTTGAAAGTAGTTGCCTATATAAATCAGCAGCTCTTGAAGTATATTTGGCCTCAATTTTGCCTCCATCAGTCCATCCATGCTGCTTAAAGAAGACTTGCGCACGGTTGTTTCCCCCAAAACTCATCATCTTCAACTGCTCTGGAGTCCATGAATCAAGATTTGTAGACCTAAAGTGAAATGAAACAAAGTCCTTAAAGCAGCATTACTTGAAAAGAAATCCTCAAACAAAGTCCTTAATAAAGCAGCATTACTTGAAAAGAAATCCTCAAACAAAACCCTTAAACCAGCATTACTTGAAAAGAAACCCTCAAACAAAGCCATCAAACCAGCATTACTTGAAAAGACCAAGTGGTTTCTACAAGAAAGGGAAAATCCCCGGTTTTCATTTTCTGGTCCTTTTATCCATTTTACATCAGTTTACTTATCTTTCATTCATATTTTGCACTCTTTGTCAAGAAGTTTCCAACCCCCCCCCCAACACACCTTTTTGAGAAGGTTAATAAAAGTTTCAAAAACCACTAAAGCATAAGGAAAGTGATCTCGTCGAATCTCCCATTTTTCTCATTTTCTTACAATTGATAGATAAAGATAATAGAAAATGAATCCTATTTCTCTTCAACTTGAGATATATACATAAAATGTTTTACGAGAATCATATCAGGATCTCATCTCCTCATTCTAGAAATTCACCCTAGGTAAAAAGAAAAGGAAAATGGCATTGCTCCTCTGACCTTGTTAAGAATCATCAACTGAAGTCATCAATTCCCCAAAAAGTTTGAACTTGTCAATCTCCCAGACAACCACCTCCCACTTTTCTTATGATAGAAGCTAATTTTACCAGAGTCGGCCCAACCATTTACTACATGTATATACACTACAACTTGACATTATATATTCTATGTACTGAGTCTACTGACAGTATGTACATTTGTTTATACCAAGTATTTACCAAGCACACACACACACACACAATTATTTGAACAAAATCCATCCACATAAACTATGTAGATAGTGTATTACATGTAGATTTTTCATTGGTTTTCTATGCTAAACTGGAATTTACAGCCTGAGGAAAACATATATGCACACAGTTGTAAAGGTGAAACATTAGCAGGGTTGCTCAGGATATTTTAAACACATCCAATGTATCAGGAGATTTCCTAGGTGACAAGGCAGGCACCATATGTTAAGAGCACATACAATAAACAGGTGGGCCTTGCTTCACTAAATTCCAAGTAAACCTCCTTTATAGACAACTTCTAAACTGAAAGTTCAAAATACGAATGGCTATTACCAATTGTGTTGACAATATAAACATGAATAAGAGAACTCTCAGCCCCAACCAAAACCTCCAATGCCCAAGCATAGGATGGCCAACTCAGACATTACCTAGGGTTGAGCCTGGGATGGCCCTAAACCCAACCCACAGAATGCAACAAACCGAAGGGCCACAGATACTGTAATAGTGTGACCTAGCATTGCTCATTTAGGAATATATGTCAAGTGAACTGCCAAGAAAGGAAAACTGCCATCAATAGTTAACTTCAAATGACAATTTCATCAAGGCCATAACAGTGCTCAACATTTAGAGTTGAACCTGTGTTTTTGGAGAGTAAAAAGAAAAATTATATTAAAGAAAAAAACTGAATTCAATCCATTGGCAGGTGTTTAGAGCTTAACCTTAAGAACAAGTCCACTCAGAAGGAAGACTAGTACCAAGAAGGTGCATCAACAGCGTCTAAAGAATAGGTCATTGGTTAAGAGGCTTCCATAAGGTTCTCCCATCTTTTGATGGACAGAGACTCTTAGACCTTGCCACCATGAGATACACAGATTTTCAGTCTAGATAACTTATTCATCATACAGATCCACAATTTGAGATAGATTGTGCAATGATACAAGGTCATCACTCTCAGATCATTGATTCACCATATAGAATTATGGATATTTTCAATCTATGGCAAACATGCCATAGAGGATCATCATCATCATCGTCATCATCATCATCTAAGCCTTGTCCCAACTATATAGGGTTAGCTACATGAATCTGGATTCATCATTCCACTTTGTTCAGTGCCATATCCATTATTACATTTTGGGCACTTAAATCATCACTTACTAGTTACTACTTCCACCCAAGTCCTTTACGGTCGGCCACTCTGCCCTTAGCTTCTAGTGCCTTAACCATAGTTTTCAAGGCGCCAAGGTGAGGCTAGGCGACAAGGGGGTGCCTTGTTGCCTAGTCGCCTAGGCGATGGATTTTTTTAAGTAAAAACATGTATCCTATGGTAGTTCCCTAGGTTCCATAAGCATATTTCCTTAATAAATATCCATAATTTTCATAAGAAAAGTATAAAATTCATGTTAAAGTATAGAAAATCAACATATTCCAACATATTTATGAGAAGAAAAAGAAGAAAAAAAAATTCAAAAAATATAGGGGCTGAACCCCTATTTCTGCTATAGGAAAAGAAGAAAAGAAAAGGTGGAAGAAGAAGAAGAAGAAGAAGAAGAAGTTAGTATATAAACACACAAAATTAGTAAAGAAAAAGAAGAAAATGTGTTGATTGGACAACATTTTATCTTCTTCCTTACTTATTGGTTCAGGTTTTGAAGCCTTTGAGGGTTCAATACAACATTTAGCAACGTTTGTGTTGATTAAACCCTAACAAATAAGAAAATAATAAAAAAAAAATAGTATATAAATACACAAAATGAATTTTAGTTTAAAAATGTCTATTTTATAATTATAACCTAAAAAAATTAAGAATATAAAAGTTTTTTACAACACGCTATAGAAAACTGCTTGGCGATTAGGCGAGGCGAGCCTCTAAGGGCGCCTTGTCACCTAGGCATCGCCTTGACAACTATGCCTTCAACTTGTAACAAATCGCATCTTCTAATAAGTTTTATAGATGATCTTCCATGCAGGTGACCAAACATGCCGTAGAATGGCCCAGTGTTTTAAAAGCGCAAGGCACAAAGTGAGGCATACGCCTTTTTGAAGCAAGGTGCAAAAATACAAAAAAGAAAAGTCAAAAAATTAAAATAAAAATGTCAAAAAATTCAAAAAAATCAAAAACATATAAAGTATATTAATAAAAAATATAAACTTAAATTTAAAAATAAATATTTTAAAAAACCTACTATCTAAAATTAAAACACATAAACATAACATGTAAAGCATATTCAAATGAAAATTTAAAAATAAAATCAAACATATAAAACATTTCCAAGCATGTAAAACCCACAATCTCTTTTTTTCCTCAATTTCATTACTTCAAGTAGCTAATGTGATGTAAAACATATTGCATTCCTGATTCTACAAGCCGCCTTTGTACCAAGCCCCTAGAGGCAATCCCTAACAAGTCCATGTTAGGGTCTTAAATTCTTAATTCTCACATAAAAATAATGATTTTATAATTTTAATTGTCTTTTAAAAAGATATTTTATTAGAATGAATAAATGAACAACATTAGCAAATAGGGGGTTCTACTCTGCTCCAGCTAGGTTCAAAAAAAATGCAAAAGTGTAAATTTTAAAAAGGCACACGCCTAGGCTGAGACGCAAGGTAAATCAAGCGCACACTTAGGCACACCAGGTGTGCGCCTTCTGAAAGTGCTGCGCCTAGGACCTAGGCAAGGCACCTACCCTAAAATGTGCCTCGCCTGTGCACCTAGGTGCGCCTTTTAAATCACTGAAATGACCAGTTCCTAAAATGGGTTTCTGCCACCCAAAGGTGGCCATTTTGGTTTCTCTTAAAGGCTGCCAGCCAACTTCTCATCTTAGGTGCAACTATTCATATTGGCTCAAATTGGTTCATCTGGCCCATGATGGACATGGTAAGGTCTAACCCACCCAAAGATGGTCAACCTGACATGCATGGTGCCATTTATATGGAAAATGATGAGACTTCCTTGTTATTCAATAAAAGAACTGAATATCATTATAACGATTCTTAATAAGGTATTAAGTGCACTATTTGGAAATCTAATCATATAGGGGCTAATGTAAATCTAGTTTTAGAACAATTTTCATGTATGTACCTCCTGGAATCAAATTACTAGCATGACACAAAACCATACTTTTTGGCATGTCATCATATAAGAGCAACTTGTATCAAGTTGGATGAAGTTGATGTCAACCGTCAACCCTAATGCAACCAAAAATGTTGAACCCTCAACCTAACCCTGAGCCAACACAATCTCCAACCGCATCTATATAATCCTAATGCAAGCCAATGTTAACTTTCATAACTCGAACCAAACCCAATTATTCTTGTGGCTCCTTTTCTTTCTAAATTAAAAAAAAAACATCCCTTCACAGAATGTTGTGAGTTGTACATGAAGGAGAAAAAGGAAGAATAATACAGACCAAGTATTGTAAAAAACTAGATCAGATTGCTTGTTTCATGCAACCATTTCTCGAGTGCAAATAGCATACAATCCTGCAACTGCGATTGTTAATTACATGATGACATGAAATCAAAGCTCAATACTCCAATCCATGCTGATCCAAAACAACATCACTATCTTCTCTATAATATCTTTATATCCTTTCAGCTCTGCATCATCCATGCAAACACCTACAGCAACAGAACATCAAAAGCATATACCTTCTCTGGATATGGGATATAGAAGAGATGAAGAGGGGGAAGCTGAAATAGTTCAATTTTGGGATTCTCGTCCATATCCCTTTTCATTTCACTTTCATTAGATAATGCATATAAGAAATGAGGATTCGATCACACCATACTACCACATCATCACTTAATCCACCCACACTTAGTTACATCAGAAACAACTTCTTCAATTTCTGTCTCCACGAAAAATGCTAGTCTTACAGTACCTATCCAGAGATCCACCAAGCTCACAATGTTTTAAGGAAAATTTAGGCCAAAAGATAACTAGCTCAATTATTTTTCTTTCATTTTTATAGTAATTTCGGGCATCCCTCTATCCCTAAAGAAATTTCCTTTCCAAATGATTGATTTGGTCCAATATCCTGTGCATGCAAGGCCTGCTGAAAACAAATTCTCAAACCATGCAACCACTGCCAGGTAATTTGAAGGCAAATTCCAAACATCAGTCCGATCCATGTACCAACCCGTGGAGAACATTAGGTTAAATTATTGACAAAAGACAAAACTCAAGAGAACAAAACAATGCTGAAAAACTGTTTTACAATTTTTTTTCCACCAAACCAGGAAAAGTGGATCGGGAAAACCCTAAATCATAGCTTGAAACTCAAAAACACCCTAACCGGTGAATTGAATTACCTCACAAAGCTGATGTGAACACCCAGGCTACGATGAACAGCGGAACAATCGATGCAGAGAAAGATCCCATACGTGACAGACGCCCATGTCGGATTCTTCGCATTACAATCGAAACACATCTGGAAACAGAAAAACAAATCGAACCAATGATGAGATCCAATAAGATTGCGTTCAGATCTAGGACTTCCGAACTAGATCTCGAAAAGAGCAACCGATTTCAACCAAAAGAAGAAGAGAAAACATTAAAATTTAGGAAAAGACCTTGTTCTCCGACTTGGCTTTCAGCTTCCTGAAAACAGCGTTTTTGTCGGTGAAGTTCTCAGCAGCCATTATTGAGGGAGAAAGGGAGAGAGAAAGAGAGAAGAAAAGATTCCCAAGAGGAGGATGAAAGGTCTAGGAACCAGAACACCTCCTCAGGGAAAAAGAAGAATATACGCGAAAGTTGAAACCGCGATTTGCTGGGCTTTTTTTCACAGATTACAGAATTATATTTTTGAAAACAAAACCTATTTATTCCCGTTCGAACACAGAATTAATGTCATAATGACGAAATTGCCCACTTCGCGGTTGAGGTGTGGTGGTTAAATATTTCTGGCCGTTGGCAATTCGGTTTCATCTCCACACGAAATGACCTAAACGCCCTTTCTCGGACGGTGGACGAGGTCTGTCGGAGTCGTTGTGTCTCAAGTCACAACAGAGGTCCAGGGCTTGTTGGGTTTTTTCTCCATATTACATACGCATCGATCTCAATTCTCAAGGGAAAGGCTGAACTGAACTGAAAGTCTGAACTGAAGGCAGAAGGTACATGGTTATATCATATCAATATCATATATGCTGGTGGTCGTTAGATTGGGAAAGGTACCACTCACCACCTTCTAAGGGTCCCACGTTTCGAATGATCCTTCGTTGTCCTCCAATAGATCTATCACATGTGTCAGGGAGAGACCCTCTTTGATCTTAGTTTGGTTACGCATGATTTTAATATTGTAACGAAGCTATGCTACTTTATAAATTATAACCTATGGAGAGTTTTTCACAGCCCGGATCTCGAAAAAACGTTAGGCAGAGGCCAGATATGTTACTCGCACCTCGCGCCTCACACGCACATCCAATAATTCATTGAGAACATCTCCTAGTTATTATTCATGGAAGATGTTCTCAATGCATGATGGATGTGCTTGTGAGTGCCCATTTGTGAGGAGCAGTAGTCCGGATCTGTTATTCACGACGCATCTCACACTCTCAGGCACAACGGGAATATCTCATAAAGCGTTTCTTATACCAACGTTATGTTGCAGACGTGCATTGAGAATATCTTACGAGCGATTTGTGAGGAATTAACCCAAATTCACACCTATCATATTAGAATGGGTTTTTTATTGGGAAGAGATCCAACTTAATTTTTGAGTATTTATGATTTATACAACTTTGGGAAAGAGATGGTGCATCAACCATGTCCGTGTCTCATTGTTTTTATTTACAAACAATTTTAAACAATTTGGTGTTGTTATTATTTTTATTTGGGAAAATTCTGAACTTTAGGGGTTGTTTTAAGTCATTCTTGTTCTTTTAAAATATGTCTAATCGGTCTCTATGTTAACGTCCATTAGTTATCTATATCACATGATTTCATATGCCACTTAAATTTTTTTAAAATATCAAGACTGTCCTTCAAAACTAATCCACTATTCACCGTCACTGTTCATCATCTTCTTCGTTGGACAGTGGTGGCAAATCACTCCTTTTCAGCCACACATACGCACACTCTCTCTTTTCTTCTTTCCCCCTCCATTTGTTTTTGTCGATTACCGCTGCAACTCTTAGCAGTGGCAAACGCTGCTCTACCTCCCATTCTTCTACCCTCCTTCGACCTCATTCTCTCCCGTCTTTTTTTTTTTTTTTCATTTCCCACTGTTCCCCTCTGTCACATATTCAGTCGGAGAACCGATTGTTGCAAAATACCTTCTCTAGTTGAGCTACCCCTTTCCTAATGTTCCACACCGAACTCCAATGAGTTGGATCATGAAACCTTCTACTGCTCCCTTAAAATCCCTCAAAACCAATCATATTTGGGGTTGTCAAGATGATGCCGGATTTTTTTATCACACCGCCAATTTAACGTTGAGGAAACAAATCCATGGATTTGACCTCTCGAAGGGGGCATTTTGGTCTGAATCAGATAGTGTTTCCATGACAGGCAACTAGAGGTGTCAATTGGACTGGATTTGGTCCAACTTGATCCAGTCCAATGTGACTCTACTTACAAATGGACTGTACGCAATCCAGTCGAAATCTAATATCCAATACAAACCAAATCCAGTCCAATCCATTAAAATATAAATGGACTGGATTGGATCCAATCCAAATCAAATGAAATATAAAAAAAATAGAATATATAAAAAATTACAAAAATATATTAAATTGAAGAAAATCTGAAAATTACAAAAATATACCCTTTTGCCATTGAAAAAGCACTTTTGTAAAACACTTTAGTGAAAGTACTTTTGTAAAAATACTTTTATAGAAGTGCTCCTATAAAAGTACTTTCATATAAGTGCTTTTATAAAAATACTTTCGTAGAAGTGCATTTTTAAGAATGCTTTTGCAAAAGTACTTTTGTAAAAGTATTTTCGTAAAAGTGCTTTCGTAAAAGTTCTTCCATAAAAGTGAATTTGTAAAAGTACTTTCATAAAAGTATTTTTGTAAAAGTTTTTCGTAAAAGTACTTTCATAAAAGTGTTTATGTTGGTTTCAATTTTGATTGGTTTCAAATTGGACAAGGATTTTGGCCTCTTGATCTGATTATTGGAAATTTGGTTTAGGTCCAATTCAGGACGATAAGAACATTGACCAATTTATTTTGGATTTGTCCAATCCAATAATTATAATGGACCATCCAAATCTAATTTGATAAGGTTTGGATCAGATTGGACCGAATCCAAAACCAATCAATTGACACCTCTATAGGCAACAAATTCATTCATCATTCTAAGATTGATTAAACTTGAAGTTAAAATTGAACCATGACAGTATAATGTTTTCGCAAATGAATTTCAAAGACCTAATTGAAAACTAGCTCAACCAAGACGATCCAACTCACTGAATACCTACGAGCACCGATTGTTGCACAAATCTGAAGAAACATATCAAGGATATCATGACCCTAGTGCCTCTATTCCAATGAGCAATTTCAAGCCCATATAGATCAAGTAAATCTTCTCACGGGTTTTCTCTTCCAAATCTTTTGTTTTCTTTCTCCTCTCATGCCCATCTGCGTGCTTGATTAGGCTCTTTTAAATCTCTTATCATACCCGTCTAGAGGTTTGTCAATTGGGTTCCCGTGTAATTGTAGGATATGGGTGGATTGGTTGGGAAATCATTCGTGAAAGCTCCACTTTTATTAAAGAAACTAGTGAATGACCCCATATTAAGTACGGGATATATATATATATATATAGTTAAGATAGAAATTGAAAATTAAAAAAGTAATAGAATGATTAAAAATAAACTTAGATATTTATTATTCAATTATGACATCATGGGTTTCATTGAAAAGTTGGATCATCGACCCACCATCTAGATAAGAAAATAGATTGCTTTTGGATTAGTTTTAAATTAGGGAAAATTATAGTCACAGTCAACTATACATTTAAAATTAGGCTACAATTGGTCCATAAACCAACAAAACTCTAACAACTAACTCTACATTTCAAATTATAAAAACCCTCACCATGTCATCAAAGGCTTATGTGATTGCTGCTAACATGGGACTCTTAATCCATATTGGATACAACAAAAAGTTTATATTAAAATTGCCCATTAATGTTGGGTGATTGGAAAATAAAAAGGTTTTTAGTTTCTCTCTCTCTCATACTCTCTCACTCAATCATCTTTATCTACTAAACAACTATGTGATTTGAAAATAAATATAAATGGTTTTTGGTTTCTTTGCTTACATTCTCTATATTGATTTCTCTCTATCTATCATTCTCCCTCAATCTCTCCCATTCTCTTTCTCGGTCAATCTCTCATTCTCCCTTAAGTTCTATAATTCTCCCTCAATTTTTCTTCCTCTCTCTCTCTCTCTCTCCCTTACACACGTATATAGTATTAATCATATCGTATAAAAGAACATGAGACCGACTTGGTATGGTTCAAAAATTATTACACTAATTTGATAAAAATTCACAAGAAGCACTTGGCTATGAAATTTACATCAATTGGAGAATGATAGAGATTGGGGAAGAAGGAGATATTGACCAAGAGGGAGAAGAATGATAATGATTGAGGGAGAACAATTGAGAGAAGTTTTGATTTGGCTACAAAAGATGAGAGAGTGGGAGAGACACAGGGAGTGGGAGATTGAGATATGATTGTAAGAGTGAGAGATAAGAGAGGGAGATCGACAAACAGAGAAAGTGGGAGAGAAACTGAAAACCTATTTTCGGCATAGATTTTTTGTTGTATCCAACATGGACTAAGAGGCACGTGTTGGCAGCAACCACATAAACTTCTAATAACATGGCAGGGGTTTTTATAATTTGAAATGTAGAGTCAGTTGTTAGAGTTTTGTTGGTTTCTAGACCAACCTACAACCTAATTTTAAATGTACAATCAACATTGATTATAATTTTCCCTTTAAATTATGTATTTTATTTACATTATCTAAAATATTTTTTACTTATCACACTTAATTTATGTTTGTCTATGGTATCATTTGACTCAAAACATTAACCCACCATCTAAAATTAAAAATTATTTGATTTCTAGATTGACATTAAATTTTGTATTACATTTCCATCATTGATAAAATTATTTCGTATGTATAAAACTTATTTTTGTTCAATATAATGAATACACAATATTAGAGATGTACCCAATACTTTATATTTTATAAATATATAATATTAGATATGTGTCCAAAATTTTCTCTCTCTATATATTTTATTTTTGTGATTTTATGCATTTTCTATTATTAAAAAGTTTGTTATTTGGCTATGACATCATTTCATTTCTAAGTAGATTTGAATTTGGCATTCCATTTTCATTAATAAAAATATTTTTTACATTTCATAGTTATTTATTTTGATTTTTTATTATTTAATTATGGCATTATTTATTAATCCATTTGACCCCAAATGGTTGAGTTGCTTACACACCACCGGGAGGGAAGAAAATGGTTTTGTTTTGAAATTACTTTTCAAAATATTTATTTTTATACTATTAAAATTAATTTTATGGATTTAATTACAAGAATCTAATGATGAGAAAAATATATCTTATATATAGTATTTAATGAGAGAGAATAGGAAAATATTTTAATTTCCAATTGGTTTTAAATTTTACATTGCATTTGCATTAGCAATAAAAAATTTCTTATTTACCATACTTATTATTGTTTAATAGGTATGTTAAAAATATTCCCAATTTTTTTTAATTTTTTTCATTTTATCTATTTTTTAATTTTATTATTTACTCACAGCAACATGGATTAACCCATTTGACCCTAAATGATTTAAATTTTTACCACCACCTAGATGAAAACACTATTTTTGTTAGGTAGATTTTAAAAGTATAAGCTTTTATGTTATTAGAATTATTGATTTATTAAGTATGGATTTAATTAATAAAACTTAATAATGAAAAGAAACAAAATTAACTTAAATATATGATTCAATGAACATGAATGCAAGTTAATAACTTAAATGTTGGATTTAATGAGAGAGAATCAAATGCATTGAATATTTTTAAATTATCTCTTTTCAACTCATTTAGTATCAAGAACCAATTACCCTATTTGTCCTCATTTTTAATCAATAAATATAACTAATAGAGGGCTAAATTTTGTCATTAGAAAATTCCAAAAATATTCTTGAAGCCATTCGTGCTTTTATTTATTAATCCATTTGACCCCAAATGGTCGAATTGCTTACACACCACTGAGAGGGAAGAAAATGGTTTTGTTTTCAAATTACTTTTCAAAATATTTATTTTTATACTATTAAAATTAATATTGTGAATTTAATTACAAGAATTTGACGATGAGAAAAATATATCCAAAATATAGTATTTAATGAGAGAGAACAGGAATATATTTTTTTTATTTCCAATTGGTTTTAAATATTACATTCCATTTGCATGATTAATAAAAACATTTCTTATTTATCATACTTATCATTGTTTAATATGTATATTAAAAATATTCCCATTTTTTTAATTTTAATTTGTTTTTATTTTATCTATTTTTTAATTTTATTATTTACTCGCGGCAACATGGATTAACCCATTTGACCCAAAATGATTTAATTTTTTACCACCACCTAGATGAAAACACTATTTTTGCTAGGTAGATTTTAAAAGTATAAGCTTTTATGTTATTGGAATTATTGAATTATTAAGTATGGATTTAATTAATAAAACTTAATGATGAGAAGAAACAAAATTGACTTAAATATATGATTCAATGAATATGAATGCAAGTTAATAACTTAAATGTTGGATTTAAAGAAAGAGGTTGAATACATTGAATATGAAGGGTGATTTGGCCCGACCTAGTAAAAAGGGGACACATGGACACGACCTAACCAAGAGATGACAGCTCAACCTGACATGCCTAGTTTGGAACAGTTGAGCTCAGACACCCAACCACTTCGGCATTAAGTCACTTCGGGACAAGGCCACCTCGGTCCCAAGGCACTTCGGTATTTAGTCCAGTTTGGAACTAAAAAGTATCAGCTCAAGGATACCGACCCAGACCACTACGTGGCGACCACGAAAAATCTCTCCAACATACCCCAAACCTCACGGGATCACGCCGCATAATGGCAAGCCTTATCTCCTCCCCGCCTAGTTCGGGAGGAATTGATAAGCCTTATCAGTTAGTAACATTATTGGAAATGGATCCCATCGTGACGAAGATCCCATAACCAATCCGCAAAACCCACCGGGATTCAACTATATAAAGGCTCCAACCCCGAGGGCACAAGGTACACGTGATTTCTCTACTCTCTATCTCTCTAGCTCTCCACATTCTCAAAGCTATTTCAGCTCGCAAAACAACTTACTAACTTAAGCATCGGAGCGACCTTGCCAAGCTAGCCACCCCAGGTTCTCGTCTCATTTTGTAGATTTACCTAGTTCACCATCTGAATGAAAGCCAGATCGTCCTCCAGTAGGGAGCAGCCAGATCGCACAACATCAATTGGCGTCGTTTATGGGAACCACTACAAAAAGCCTTCTCCATAATCAATAGCTCATCTAAAATCAATGGCATCCTCTAGTCACGCCGAACAGAGCACTGAAATGAATGTCTCTAGGGGACAACCTCAGTTGCCATCAGTGTGCATTGGTCAGTTCACCATACCGCTTACTGCAGCTGGGATCCCAACACTGACCGTGCCACAAAGCACTACACAAGTAAACGCCCCACTCCCTCAAGTCGTGGGCGTGACCTTTGCTGAACCGTCCATGGTTCCCCCCGGAGTCGAGCAATTCCAGTTTGACAACCTGGTACACTGCGTGCGGGCCATTCAGGTCCAAATGCAACAGGTCCAATAGTTCCAGCAATACTAGCAACAGATGTTCTACCAGTTCTACCAGCAGCAGTTCCCTGCACTACCACAAAGCCAGCAGTCGATTCCACCCTGGCACCCAGCATCTCAACAAAACCGACCTCGCATTAAGGACATCACTCGATCTCCCCACCGAGGCAAGGAGACTTCTCAGGTTCCAGTCCCTCCCAAGAGCCAAGTCTCACCTCGTGGGAGGAGAGACAGACACATCACTCCACTTGCTTCGCAAGACAACCGCAAAAACAAGTCCGGAGACACCCAGCCCACCAGAGCCATTCTTCCTCAGTGTTCGCATCAAGAAGGTGGATCGCTCGCAGGTAACTGGTTCAGGATTCTGGCCGCGAACTCAAGGCAAGGCCCTTCCATCCATGGCAGTCAGTCTCAACATCCAGGGAATCAAGAGATACCTCGCAGCAAAATAGTACCAGATCACATAGAGGTTAGCAGCACCAATGCAGAGCCGATGAAGAAGCAACAATGAAGGTGTCGTAAGGCATGCCAAACTTCAGCTCAAAACAGCCATCTCGCGAGGCCAAACTAGCAAGAACAAATTAAAGGTAAAGAAGAGGTGAGCTCAGTAGCCACAAAGGCCGCCCCTCTACTCTCTGGATCGTCCCCTTTGTCTCCTGAGCTCTTGGCGAACCCAATGCCCAAGGACTTCAAAATGCCTCCCCTCGACAAGTATGATGAATCTTTTGATCCTAATAACCATGTAGACTCCTTTCAGTCCCAAATGCACCTACTAGGGCTGATGAGTCCTGCATGTGCGTGGCTTTATCCACCACATTCAAAGGAGTAGCTCACACATGGTACCGGAACCTCGCGCCAGGAACAATCAAGAATTGGGCGCAGTTCATGGAGTTGTTCACCTCACACTTCATCACCAGCAAGAAGTGCCCGAGGTCCCAAGAAAGCCTCCTCAATGTAGTTCAAAGAGAAGGGGAGTCCATCAGAAGCTACATCAAGCACTTCAATGACACCTGCCTGTAGATCCTCAACCTAGACCTAGCGGTGAGGCTCACGACAGCAAAGAAGGGCATAACTCACAGGGAGTTCAAATGGCATGTGGTGGCCAACAAGCCGAAATACATCACATAATTCCTCAAGCTTGCCAATCAGTTCATCGGGACTGAGGAAGAGATGAATCAGAGGACCGATAATCCAACAGAAAAGAGAAAAAGAGAAGGTGACAACACGGGTAATGACGGGAATAAGAGAAGAAAGAGTAAGTCTCCGACTAGGGAGGAAACAAGTTCGGGAGCCGATCTCCTTTGCGATCTCACAAGTCAGGTCGGCGTTCCAGAACTCCACCTATTGAAAGGATGAGCTATACACCCCTCAACGTGAAGCGAGGAGAAATACCGAAGGTAATCAAAGACTCCTCCTATGTCAAGTGGCCACCTTGGTTGAGGGGAGATCCTGCCACCAGAAGCAAGAACGTTTGATGTCACTTTTACAAAGACCATGGACATAGTATAGAGAACTATAGGAACCTTCGCGATGAGATCGAGGAGCTCATTCGTCGCGGGTATCTAAAAAATTTCATACAAAGAGAAGAAAGAAACCAAGCAAATCGACAAACAACCGACAAGGAGACCAGAGAAGGAACGCTCTAGAGTCCAATAACAAATAGAGCGAGCAGTAGCCACGGCAACTGCCGGAAGAGAGACCAATACGCGGAGTAATCAATATGATTACTGGCAGGTCCATCATCGCGGGCTGCACTTCGGCAGTAGGTCAAATTTCAGTTCGCGAATTAGAAAATGAGGAACAGAACCCGCCGAATCAACCCAAACTTGAAGACCCTATCTACTTCACAGAGGATGATGTGTGTGGGATCCAATATCCTCATGATGACGCCCTGGTGATAAAGCTGAGGATAAATGATTTCAAAGTCAAGTGCATCCTAGTGGACTCGGGTAGCTCGGTCGACATTCTGTTCAAGGACGCCTTCGACAAGCTCAAGCTCCAGGAAAGCGACCTTAAGCCAACGGATACCCCTTGGTAGGTTTCAGCGGCGAGGAAGTCAGACCTCTAGGGCGAGTCTCAGTACCCGTAGAGGTCGGCATGTGGCCAAATATTGTAAGGTTCGAGCACACGTTCTTAGTGGTCGCAACTCCTTCCCCGTACAATGCCATAGTAGGTTGATCCATTACGCACGCACTACGTGTGGTAGTATCCACCTACTACTTAGTAATGAAGTTCCCTACGGACTATGGAGTAGGGGTTGTGCGAGGTGACCAACTCGAATCTCGCAAATGCTACGTTTCCGCCCTCAAGGGAAAATCCAAGTTAGCGGCTGACATCAAGCTCGAGCGACATACGGAGTATGCCGAGGAGCGAGCTACCCCGACAGAGGAGACAGTTCATATCCCAGTCTCAACAGATGATCTAGCTAAGACCCTCAAGATCGGCGCTTCGATCGAGGAACCACTTCGCTCTCAGATGGTAAGTTTTTTACTTAAAAATTTAGATGTATTTGCATGGTCTGCGATAGAAATGCCTGGAATAGATTCTAAAGTTCTAACTCATAAACTAAATATTAATCCTTTAGTCAGGCCCATTATACAGAAAAAACGCAACCTTGCCCCGGAGCACTGGAGGATAGTCGATGAAGAGGTCGGAAAGCTCTTAGCGGCAGACTTCATCAGGGAAGTCCATTACCCGAGTTGGGTAGCTAACCCAGTTTTGGTAAAAAAGGCCAACGGTAAATGGCGCATGTGCGTCGATTATACCGACCTGAATAGAGTATGCCCAAAAGATTGTTTCCCGCTGCCCAAGATCGACCGCCTAGTGGATGTGACCTTAGGGCATGAGTTTCTGAGCTTTCTGGATGCATACTCGGGTTACAACCAGATCAAGATAGACCCTGTCGATGAAGAAAAGACAGCCTTCATAATCGAGCTCAGACTGTACTACTATAAGGTTATGCCCTTCGGACTAAAAAATGATGGGGCAACCTTTCAAAGACTTGTAAATAGGATTTTTGAGCCGTTAACCGACAATAAAGTTGAATGCTATGTAGATGATATAGTCGTTAAGACCCAATTTTCAAAATTTTTATTAAATGATTTGCAAAATGTTTTTGAAATTTTACGAAAGTACAACATGAAATTAAATCCTAACAAGTGTGTCTTCGGGATCACCTCGGGTAAATTCTTGGGCTATATAGTCAACCGACATGGCATCAAAGCCAACCCGGAAAAGATAAAGGCTATCTTAGATATAAGACCACCTCGCAAATTAAAAGAGGTTCAGAGTCTGAATGGCCACATAGCCGCTCTGAGCCATTTTATGTCTAAGTCGGTAAATCGCTACCTGCCTTCCTTTAAGGCTATAAAGAAAAGTAAAGATTTCGAGTGGACCACAGAGTGTCAGCTCGCCTTTGATGAGCTAAAAAGATACTTAGCTAGTATCCCGATTTTGACCCGACCCGAGGAAGGGGGTATTTTAAAGTTGTACCTCTCCGCAAGTGATGAAGTGGTTAGCTTGGTACTGATAAAAGAGGTAGATCGGGTCCAACGACCCATCTACTATGTTAGCAAGGTTTTGCAGGATGCTGAAACAAGGTACCCGGAGATCAAAAAGCTGGCGTACGCACTAGTCATAGCAGCTCGAAAGCTTTGCC
The DNA here is from genome assembly GCF_056320005.1 of Nelumbo lutea. NCBI lineage: Eukaryota > Viridiplantae > Streptophyta > Magnoliopsida > Proteales > Nelumbonaceae > Nelumbo > Nelumbo lutea. Next base: position 35,938,532 of record NC_142689.1, on the reverse strand, counting down.
CATACTTCCAAGCCCACACCGTCGTCGCCCTCACCAACAAGCCTCTGAGACAAATCCTGATCAAGCCCGAGGTGTCTGGTTGATTGATTAAATGGGCCATCGAACACAACGAGTACGATATGCGATACGAACCTCAGACGATGATTAAATCACAAGCCTTGGCCGATTTCATAGCAGAATGTACGTTCAACACCGCAATCCCTGAACTGGACAAGCTCGAGCACACGGAGGAGACTTCAAATAGTGTGGCACCAATCCCGGTTAGAGCAAGTCTGACCTGGGACGAGAAGCCGTGAATCCTCCATGTTGATGACTCATCCAACCAACAAGGAAGCGGTGCGGGAATAATTCTATACAGTCCAAGCGGGGTGAAGTTGGAATACGCACTTCGGTTCGGGTTCGCAGCATCGAACAATGAAGCAAAGTATGAAGCACTGGTTGCCAGGCTTACTTTAGCGAAGGAAGTAAAGACCAAGCACCTTATAATCTGCAATGACTCCCAGCTCGTGGTCAACCAAATCAGCAACAAGTATGAAGCCCGCGACACCACCATGACTGCCTATTTGGCCAAGGTTAGAGAGATATTGCGTGGCTTTACCTCCGACTTCATCAGGAAAATCTCAAGATCCGAGAATGCAGAGCTCGACACCTTGTCCCGTTTAGCTAGCACAAGCAGCAACACCATGCAGACCGTGTTTGTTCTGGCAGGAGAGGTCGCTCCTGTAGCACAAGTAGAGCCGAGCTGGATTGATCCACTCGCGAATTATCTACTTCACAGGACCCTCCCTGTAGATCGCAATGCAACCCAAAGGGTAGAGCGCCAGTCGGCTAAGTATGTCATTATAGACAGACAACTGTACAGGAGATCTTTCATGCTCCCCTACTTGGCTGCTTGCGACCCTTAGAGGCCGAGCTTGTTCTCCGCGACACCCATGAAGGCTTGTGTGGCAGACACTTGGGGTCAGGGCTCTTGCCTAGAAGGTGTTGCGACAAGGTTACTACTGGCCCACAATGAAGTCAAAATGTTTTCATTTCATTGATGTAGAAATTTTGAGTACAAAGGAAAATTTTCACTATAAACTGAGCTCGGAGGCCTGGGGTATACATCATAAGGTTCCACGGAAAGATGCAAAATTTATGTGTTTGGACTGCCAGGCAAGTCAGTCTCCATATGATCCTCCTCCACGTCCTCTCGACCTGATGGGCCCGCCTCTGGGACTTCATCGTCGCTTTCCTCTTCGGAGGAGCCAGGCTCTTCGTTCACCGCCTTCGCCACCTCGGGAGTAAGGTCAGACATAAAAACGACTCTGAGGTCCAGTTCAGAAACTTCTACCACATCAGATATTTACACAACTTGAAGTCGAAACAGTAAGAGCTTGATCCGTACTCGACTTGGAGGTTGTGGAACTCTGAAAACTCCTTGAAGTTTTCAATGGCACACTCCCTCTCTTCAGCTCGCACCTCTTGAATGGCGGTCTCAAAGATTTCGGTGCGCTCTCGGATCATTGCTTCAAGATTCTCGTTCTCACGCTAAAGCTTCCCCTTCTCCTCAGTTAGGGCCAAAATCAGCTCCAGTTGGCTCCAAGCTCCCTTCTTAGCCCGAAGAACCTCACCCTAAGCTATGTCCAGCTCACGGTAAAGTTTTTGTGCCATCTCCTCGGCTTCTCGAGCTTGCTTCAGGCGGACCTCGGACTGGTAAACTAATGAGTGAATGGCGAAGTTCACCTAAGCAAAGAAAGTAGAGGTAAGTACACTTAAAAAGCAAACAAGGAAACGAAGTGTAAAGTAAGAATACTCACCACCATACAATAGCTGGCGGCCCGGCCTCCGAGATAACTCGTAGGCATGTCAACCCACTCCGCGACCTCGGTAGGAAAAATGACATCCTTACTCTTGAGCAGCCCGAGCCGAGGGGTCATTATACTTTCCTTCGGGAGTTGGGGCTGGGGCTCGGGCACGGGAGTACTCTCCTGTTCATGAGGCAGAACGCATTCGTCCTGGTCTTCGTCCAGGTCCACAATGGGAAACTGAGGATGGACCTCCTCCTCTGAGAGCTCGGTAGAGGTCGGCTCCAGCGCAGCGACCTCGGATGGAACATGGGCAGAAGGACCGGCCTCCTAACGAGACTTCTTTGAAGCCTTCCTCTTCTTCCCTCTCTGGAAACTCTTGAGAAGGTTCTCAGCGTCGACCTTCAGCATGGCTACTACAAGAGGAAAAGAAAAAGTTAGTCATGAACTAAAGAAAATTTAAAGTAAATAAGTATCGAGGTGAAGACCTACTTGGAGGGCTCAGCCCAACTTGCACAAGCTTCTCCTCAGCCAAGAAATCTCTCATCTCCAGGCCAAGGTCCCTCCAGGAGTTAACAACCGCCCTAGTCTCCGCATCTAAGCTTACTCCGGGATCTTTGATAGCCACCCTCCAATGAGTCGGGAAGGGCCATCAATCAGGATTCTGAACAAAAAAGTATCTTCTCTTCCAGACCGGTACTTTGTTCGGACTACCGAACAGGATTTTAAACCCAAGCCAAGGAGAGATGTAGTAACTTTGTCAGACATCCCCGCACAGACAAGTGGAGTTCTTTTTGATTGAGCAAATCGAACTAAAGTCATCTAAGGACAGAGGTCGGTTGTATTCGTGGAACAGGGAGATAGTACCTACTATGGTCCGGATAGAGTTTGGGTGTAGTTGGTCGATAGTGATGTCAAAAAACTTGATTATTTCTATAATAAATGGATGGAGCGGGAAGCGCAACCCAACTATGAGATGCTCTTTGAAAACCACGAACTCATGGTGAACGTGAGCCCAAGGGTACTAACCTAAAGGAATGCTAAAAACTAGGCTATTAGGAAAATGGTAACGAGCAACCAAAGACAACAGCCTATCTGAGGTCATGGTAGAAGGACCGAAGTCATCCAGACCCCGATCCTGAGAAGAAGATGGGACCTCCTCTCTGGAGGTCGGTCCCTCCTCTCAAGCTTTGGGCTCCTTAGGTCGAGATGGCCCAACTTCAGGTAAGGAAGTTTCCTCTAAGGGGCGAATGGGGGAGCTACCTAGCAAGGAGCTGACCTCGCCAGTGGGAGCCGAGGACTGCACCTCGGCACTCTCGAGCTCACTAGAATAACCAAGGAGCCTATCTATGCTAGCACTAGACATGTTAAAACAAGAACAAGAAAGGAGAACAAACTAAGAAAAGACGAACTCACCAAAAGGAGAACGACCTCGGAATATAAAGAAGGAAGCAGCGAGCTGAAGGACTCCGACGTGACCTCGGGAGAGCTCAATCATAGAATTTTTGGCGAGGAAGAAGGGTCCCTCAGCCCCCTATTTATAGTTCACCGCGAGGTGATCAATGGATGAGACTTGCTCGATCCGACGACTCTCATGAAAACCGATTGCACGACGCCTGAGGACGAAATTGGTTGAGCGCGTTTTTGACATCCGTGAAGCCCATAAACAGTATGACATCCGTGCATACACCTGACGTGACCTGGGTTATTGCTGGTTTAACCGAAAGTTCGAACAGGCCCAACCGACTAATCCACTTGGCAAACCGCCTAGACCTCATGCCAAATCCACCTGGACTCGTCATGAACTCCCCGCACCAGGTTGAAACCCCTGGCTCGGGGAGTAGGGGCAATTGATGAAGGGTGATTTGGCCCGACCTAGTAAAAAGGGGACATGTGGACACGACCTGACCAAGAGATGACAGCTCTGCCCAACATGCCTAGTTCGGAACAGTTAGGCTCGAACACCCAACCACTTCAGCATTAAGTCACTTCGGGACAAGGCCACCTTGGTCCCAAGGCACTTTTGCATTTAGTCCAATTCGGAACTAAAAAGTATCAGCTTGGGGATACCGACCTAGACCACTATGTGGCGACCCCGAAAATCTCTCCAACAAACCCCGAACCTCACGGGATCATGCCGCATAACGGCAAGCCTTATCTCCTCCCCGCTTGGTTCGGGAGGAATTGATAAGCCTTATCAGTTGGTAACATTATCGGAAATGGATCCCATCATGACGAAGATCTCGGAACTGATCTGCAAATCCCGCGAGGAGTCAACTATATAAAGGCTCCAACCCTGAGGGCAAAAGGTACACGTGATTTCTCTGCTCTCTAGCTCTCTAGCTCTCCATATTCTCAAAGCTATTTCAACTCGCAAACAGCTTACTAACTTAAGTAATAGATTAACCTCGGGTTCTCGTCTCATTTTGCAAATTTATCTAGTTCGCCATCCGACTGGAAACCAAATCATCCTCCATCAGGGAGCAGCCAGATTGTGCAACATCAAAAGCCATTCGTACTTTTTAAAGTAGTATATATATATATCAACATTAATGATTTTTATTACCATTTTTATTACTATTTATAAATTGCCATTTTTTAAGAAATATATACAGTCTATGGGTCCACATAATTTGACCCTTATATGTCAAACCCTTAAAATTATATGGGTCATTAAATTCAACTTGAACCATTTATTACATTAATTTAACCATTCTTATTATTCTTCTTATTATTTTATTTTAGTATTTAATTTAATTTTTTTATATAGTAATAATAATAACTAAATTTGTAATTATTTAAATATTTACTTAAAATATATTTTTTCCAACCGAGTATAATTATTATATAATAGATTTATTAATTCATATTTTGCAGTTAAGAATAAACATTAATGATTTGGCTTAACAGTTTTAATGACTATTAATAAATATTGATTCTTATTTAAGGTTTAATTACTATATTTGGTAATTATTATGGGGCATGCTTTGAATAAACATTAATGATAAATGATGATTGTTATTGTTATTAATTATTTCTATATATAATTGATTGTTATTATTATTTATTTAATCCAGTAATTTTCAGAAAGTAATTATTTGATTTAATTTGAATTATTTCATTTTTTTAATTATTTATAATAGACATTTAGGGTAGGCTATTTATTTGATTTAAGAGACTTACCATGTTTTATCTAAACAATGACCCCATACTAAGTAAGGGGCAACTATAGTATCATTTAATTTGAAATTTACCATTTAACAATAAAAATCAATGTTCTATTGAGCAACCCACCCCCAAAAAAGTTTCAATACCTTTGAAATCATTAATCTATTTATAAAATAGTAAAATTAGATGGATGTTTACAACAATATCACCAATACTGCTTAATATTTAGGGACATATGAATGGATAAAAAGCATTTAAATGATATCCATTCAAAGAGGCAAAGAACGAAGAAAATCATTCAAAGAGCTGTTAAGAAAAACAATCCATGCCAAACAACATTTGTAGATGCATCTATCCTCTGGAGTAAGAGATGAAAAATATATGACTACAATCAAATTACCATCATGTATGGCTACAATCAACTGATAATATAATCAGGACTCCAAAGCCCATCCAATAGAGGAAACATGAAAGAAAGGAGAATAATAGGACCATCCTGAGTATGGAAGTCACCTCCAAGTTAGGTGGAAACACTTCTTTTGGTCAATCATGGTTATGATTTTAAGTCTAAGCTCCCCACAGTGCACATAGACTGGCTTGAATTTATCTTTAGGAAAAAGGTAGGGAAACCTGTACATAACCTAATGGTATATTTGAATTATGGGAATTGGGAGACAAAAATAGGAAATGTAGGTTGAAATCATAATTTTGGTCATGCTGATGTGTCAAATTCAACTCAATTAGAATACTCATAGATTTTTAGTTCATTCATTTAGTGGTAAATTGAATATTTTTTTTATTCCATGTCTTTATTGAGTAATATAGATTAATAATATATTAATAATTATGAAATCAGTAATAATAATAAGTATATTATTATTACTACTATTTATTAATATTATATTCTTATTATGTGTGCATTTATTTTGAAATAAGTAATATCAAATTATTGTCATTATTATTATTATTATGAAGTAATTAATTTATTATAATTATGATTTTTAGTTAATTCCAGAAATAGTAATTGCTTTTATAATTCTTTTAGTTTAACAATAATGAATAATTGAAAGTTTATAATTTAACTTTCACCAAATGAACTATTTATTTCAGAATAATAATAGTATTAATTATAATCAATTATAATAATAATAATGTAAATAAGTAACACTAATTATATATTTATAAAATAATAAATATGAATTAATATAAATATAAAATGATTATATCCCAATTAATAATTAACATTATTAAAATACTTATTAATTATCATTAATTAATTAACATTCTGAAGTAATAATTATCATTGTTATAACTAAGGAATTAATTATTAGTAAGTAATTATAATTAGTACTTAATTTTTATCAGAAATCATTATTATTAGTAATAATTAATTATAATTATTGATAATAATATAATTAATTATTTCATATAAATGTATGAATTATAATTTCTGATAATAATTCTAATATAAATAATTAACATTAAATATTTATTTTCAAAATAATTAATAATGGGAAATATTGTCAGTAATTAAGTATTAGTAGTAATTATTTTATGAATTAATAATGGGCAATGCGATCACTAATTAATTATTATCAGCAATTAAGTAATAGTAGTAATTACTATAAGAAATTATTTTCAATAATTAATTATTATTAGTGAGTAATTATTATTAGTAATTAATAGCTGGAATTAATTATTTAGAAGTAATTATTAGTAAATAATTATTAATTAACAATAATTATTATTAATAATTAATATCTATAATTAATTAATTAGAAGTAGTTAATAGTAATTATTATTAGTAATCAATAGCTGGAATTAATTAATTAGTTTAGTAGTTAGCAATAATTAATAGCATAGTTTCTTTTTTTTAGGAAATGATTGAAAGTGGGAGCTTCCCACTTCTCACAACTCTGCATGGTGGTGGGCTCCACTCTGCATGTTAGTGGGATCTTTTTTTGAACTATCACTAATAAGAATTTAGCACATGTCTAGTGGGATCTATTCTTGAACTACCATTAATCAGAATTTGACACATGTACATTTTGTTTAAATCTTTGGAATAACAGGTGTCTAAATGTAGATGGGCCACATGTCCGACTATAGGGGGCTTTGGATGTGCTCGAAGCAGCACAATGGTTGGCATGACAAAGCCGACATTCTCTCTCTCTCTCTCTCTCTCTCTCTCTCTCTCTGCAAGTGAGTCTCAATGTAGAAGACAATGAACAATGTCTTCTTTAGAAGGATAGTTTTGACATTTTCAAAACTAACTGACAGGCTGTTAACGACAGAGACCTATAAGACACATTCTAAAAGTTTGAGTATTGTAGAGACACATTTGAAGTTCAGGGGGTGACTTGAGACAACCTCTAAAGTTTAGGGTACTGATCAGGAATTTTCCCTTTATATTTTATGCAGGTATCGAATACCTATGCCATACATGAGCTTTTAAGAAAACTTGACAAAGAAGGATCTGTATGATATTTTCAATTGTGTCAAGTTACTCTCACTCCAAGAGGCCATTCATATTCTCTTTACTCATTGATGGTGTACAATCTGGTCACTCCTAGCTGGCACTTACGTAGCTCTTGGTAGGTACCTGAGATGGAGAAGAAGAAGAATCCCCGGGGGCTTGCCCGACGGGAACACTCCGATGCTTAAGTTAGTATTCTATAGAAGAAGCAAGGAGAAGATGAAGGCTAAGAGTGCAGATAGTGCGTGTATATGGAAGTTACCTCTGTTCCTTGAGATTGGGCTTCTTATAACAAAATTCGGTTGCATCAGGCTCACTAGCCTCTAATAGGCAAGTATAACTGCCACTGTCATCCTGCCGCAACCGTTATAGGCAGAGCTAAGGTGGCACGTGCGGGGCCATCATTGTAGGGTATGTGCCTGTTAGGTGTAGGGCACCCTCTAAAGGTGGTAGGCACGACACTATCTGGCAAGGGACATGGTTGCTGTCCCCAAACTTGTCGGGTACAGTGGTCGAGCAAGAGGTCTTCCTACGATATGCCTAACTACCCTTCCGTGAGTTACCCTGTGCCGGGCTAGCTCGTAAGCGGCAAGCTTCCTGTGGCAAGCTAAGCTGAGCTGTCTGGCCTGAGGTGTCTTCACCTTGAGGTATCTATAGGCGGATCGGTGTGTTCCTATCTAGTAGAAGCTTCCTGAGGAGTGCCCATGTGGCCCATTCCCGAGCTACTTCGTAGCGAGCTCAGAATACTTCAAGATTACCTTTAACAGGACTGATCCTTGGGATGACTCGTCTGCTTGGGAGCTTGGGCGAGCTAGTTCCCCTAGCTCACAAGCTAAAGTTGCCTTGGAGTATCCCTTCAAAGTTAGCTCGGGGAACCTGGAGCTCGCGTTGTGGCCAGCTTCTCCTTTTGTGAGCTACGATGTAGCGAGTTGCTTTATGGGCCCGTCACATGGTCGCACTAGGCTACAATGCTGAGCTATTGCTCGTGCTGAGTCAGTGTACACGTGTCACGTTTCATAGGTTGGGTCAAATCATTCTTCATCAATTGCCTCCCACTCCTTGAGTTGAGTGCATTGCCTTAGCGCGAGGAGTCCATGAAGTGTGATGGACTGATTTGACCGAAATTCAAACTTGATTGACTACTCATATTAAATACATCCGTGGGAATTAAGAGATTTCCTGACTTTTCTGACTTTTTGGATTCCCAAAATGTGCGGAAGTGGCTCTTAATTTCGAGTATCATGCAGCCGTCATTGCCTTAATTGTGGAAGATGTGCCGCCAATCACCTTCAGTTTTCAGAAGGCGTGCGGTCAGTGTGCCTGCGATTCGTTGGATTTGCTTTGATCTAGGCCGTCGATTCAGAGACGTGGGGGCTATAAACAGGAGGACCCTCTGGGCCTCGTTTCCCTTCACGCCATCTTGCTGTCTTCGAATTCTGAGGTCACGTACCTATCAAGTCTACTTGAGTTCCTCAACTTATTTCATCCCATCCCCTTTCAATGTCTTACTTATTGTCAGTCATGTCGGGATACCCGTAAGATGTCGGTCAACAGGGTGGTGACCAGGACGATGATCCTCCCTCGAGCTTGGGGGGAGCTTGAGAGCAGGTTCCAGGGGTCAGGGAGGTCTCTGGCGAAGGAGCTTCTACTTCACGGGGAAGGGAGCCCGATACTTTCGGCCCTTCCTCCATGACAGATGGGAGACTTAGGTCTTTGATTAGCTATTTCCACCTCCCTAGGGACCTTCTCTACTGCATCCCCACTGGTAACTTTCCGTGGGAGCATGGCCCCAACGATATAGTAATTTACCAGGAGCAGCTCGAGGTTGGCATGCGTCTCCCCCTGCACCCCTTGATAGTGGAGGTGCTAAACCACTTCAATGTCACTATTGACCAGCTCCATCCCAATGCCATCAGGAACTTGGTTGGGACGATATCCTTGTGTTGGGAATACTGTCTTCCCTTGAGTCTGGACATCTTCTCCGCTATCCTCTGTATAAAGAATGCCACTCCTAGGGCCCCGCCGGAGAGGCGTCTCTACTACTTCCCTCCCCGCTGTAGCTACAAGCTCTTGCATGAGCTCTTGAAGAAAATCCCCACCTGGAAGCCGGATTATTTTTTGGTCTGCAACCCCGAAGGGTGGCCCTTCCCTACTTCTTGGAGGGGTGCCATCCAGGACTCCGAGGCCGAGCTGGACCCCGAAACTCAAAAAATGATGTTGCCCTGGGCATCAATAGGCTTCCTTTGCTCGAACTACTTGGCCGAGGAGAAGCTCATGTAGGCCGGCCTGAGCCCGGGTAGGTTGTCCTTTTAGGTCGCGTGGTTTTTGTCACAACATTGTGTTCATATGCATATATATCTTGTTCTTACCGAACTAATACTGTGATTTCTCCTTGGCAACCATCATGTCTGGTATCGACTCGCGCCGCATTCTTTCAAGCAACTAGGGGCACAAGGTGAAGAGATCGCGCCCTAACCGAACTCCACCTCAGGGGGTACTAAGTTCGGATCTGCCGAGCTGGCTTTTTCCTCCCCTCCGCCTAAGATCCCGCCACCTCCATCCGAGGGAACCAGTGGGGCTGGGCTCGGAGTGGGTGAGCTCCCACAATAGGGGGTGACTCCCCGAAACCCTCTCCAGCCATTCCCTTACCCTCCGTTCCCAGTGGGGAATTGGGAAGGGGTGAGCGACTACACCATGGCTCGCCGGAGGAGCTGGAAGGCGATTAACAACGACGAGGTCGCCCAATGGGAGAACATGGAGCCCAGGGACCTCGCCGCGTTCGCCTCCTCCCACTGCTTGGTGGTAAGTGATTCTTTCCTTTCTTTTCTCCTTTTGCTTCTTTTTGATGTCCTCTCATATTCTCTCTGTTGGCAGGTGAATACCGCCATCCTTGCTATGGCTCTCTAGACGCGCATCCACCACGTCGACGCCCTCGACCAGCGGACTACTAATAGGAAGCTCTAGGGCGAGCTCGACCGGATTCGGGGTGAGCTCCATCACACTCACAAGGGGAGTGAATCTCAAGAGCTGCTCGTCCATGACCAGGAGGCCCAAATTGCACGGCTTTCTGAAGAGAGCATGCGTTATCGGGAGGAGTCATCGAGGGTGGCGGTGGAGAGGGAGCTCCTTCGGCAGCAAGTACGAGACTTGGAGTCCACTCTTCTAGATCAGACTCGAAATTTTGACCAGATGGTGGAGGCCAAACGAGAGAAGGCGGTCTGGGATTTCAAAGATTTCCAGGAATACCACAATCTCAAGGTGGAATATGGCTCAAGTTCGTACTGCTCTAGGTTTAAGCTCTGTCGGTGGTTGGTTCAGAAGAAGTTGTCCGGTCTCAACCTCAACGGCATCACTATGAAGGGCTTGTCTCCCGAGACGGTGGATCAAGCGGAGGAAGAGGAGCCTGACTCCCCGGAGGATGAGGATGAGGAGGCGGATCCCTGAAGCGGTGTTTCTCCTGGACTTCTGGTGGCTCTCGGGTGCCATAAACCCGGTCTTTCAAAGATCTTTTGTTGGGCAGTTGTGCCCTGTGACTGTTAGATCTTTTATTGCCTTGTCATTTTTCTCTTTCTCTTTTTTTTTTAATGGTAATGAAAGTTTTTCTTTTTCTTCTAAGTATGGTGTGCACTCTTTATCTTTGCTAAGGCGATCTCAACACCCAAGCTATTAGAGCTACATCCCCGAAGTAGGATTTCTCAATAACCGTTATTTCGAACTGTCCCTTAAATCATTCAAGGAATCTCTATGGTACATGGTGAAGTGATTACTTTATCCCCCATCGTCGGTTATTCTTTAGTTTGATCAACGTACCAGAACGAGCTATTGTTGTCGGTGTTTAAACCTGAGCTGTTCATGCTTTTCATACTTTACCCCCATCGTCGAACTGGCTAAGTCCTTGATGTTGAGGTGTTGGTTAGCTCGGTGCCTTACGCCGTAATCCGGGGGGCGACTTGTGGTCTACCCTTGAAGTTTGCCCACGTCATGGAGACGACTGGGTCTTGTTGTGCCGAGGTCATGTTAGCTCGGCATTTTGGCCCTTAGGCTTGGGGAGTGGCTCGTGGCCTATTCAGTTGTTACAGATAGTATTGTCTTAAGTTGACAATATTCCATGCCCGAGGTACTTGTTTCCCTTCGAAGATCTTGAGGTCGTATGTTCCTTGATGTGTGGCTCATTGTGACACTAGCAAGTGCACTAGCCGTTCAAGTAATAAAGTAGTGAGTGAAGTATCGTTCCCACGAGGATTTAGGAAACAATTACCAATACTCAATTGAACACTTCTTATCTGATCAACAAATAAATCAAAACTCTAATGAAAGCTAAGAAATCCTAAATTAAAATCTATCTAAATCATTGGCCCAATTGCCTTCAATTCAGGTTAGAAGAATAAGCAGTAAATGTCAATCTCAGAATTCAGCAATCTATCAATTTGGATCATTCGAATAAATCATGATTGAGCCTTGGTTCGGTGAAACCCCAAGGTCATGAACAGCCTCTCTCAAGCGCATGTTCATCCTATGCATGAGTGACGGTTCTTCTATCTCTAGCAAGAATCTAATCCCCATGCATGCATTTCTTCAAACACTTCTAAGGCATCAATTCAAATCTGAATTGATCACCAACTGAATTGTGCAAGTTATCTCTAACCTTGCACTCAATTCAGTTCTTGAATAGTAGATCTGAATTCCTAGAGTCTCTCTCAAGCACTCTAGGAATTCCAAGCTGTAGATTAATTCGCCCAATCTGAAAATTGCAGATCTGAATTCTCTTTCAAGCAATTCAGATCTTGCAATCTCAGATCTGAGAATTCAGATCTGAGTTTTGAAGGTTAGTTGGCCGAATTAATCTACAATCACACCCTTATTCAAGAAACTTCAAATACAATGCATGACCATTTGAATGAATCAAAAAGAATTAGATTGCTGAACTGAAATTTTACAAGCTGAAATACATCAAGGAAGAATGGAAACAAGGAGAAAGAAGAAAGAACATATAACTAAGAAACTGAATTCAAATCAAAAGAGAATGAAACTACAAATGATTTATTACAGAAGATCTTTGAATCACAAACTCTCAATTCGAACTCACCTTCTTCTTCTAGCTTGCTTGTCTTGAACTTCCTTCAGCCCTTCTTCTTCTTCTTCCTTGCGCCTAACCTTCTTCTCTTCTCTTCTCTCAAGGTGGCCGAACCTCTAAGAGTGGGAGAGCCTTCCTCTCAAGCAATTGAACACCTCTCTCCCCTCCTAGAGGCCTCCTTATATAGTTTTTCAAGGGGGCTCTTTCCCCTTCTTGAAGTCTCTAGAATTGGGTGTATTACACCCCTCATGAACCTTCTAGAGTGCTCCCTCCTTCTCTTCAAGAAACATCTAGGAGTTGCCACCCCTAGCTCCCTTTGGGCTGCTATTTGGGCTACAACTTAGCTTGCTTTTGAGCTCATGTGGGCTACACTCTAGGCTGTTATTTGGGCTAAAAATGGGCTGGGCCGAAATTTCCTTCTTGCTAGGCTTCTTCCCTTGGGTTTTCCAAAGAGTTAGCTTGCACTACTTGGGCCGAATGAAACTCCCTTGCTCTCATGGCTGGGCCGGGCTGAACTTGATAAATTTTGGGCTTTCTTTTCTTGCTTTTGCCTTCTTTTTGTTGATTTGGCTCCCCCTGAAATCTTTCTTGCAATCAAGCTAAAATAGGGCAAAATATAATTAAACCAACATAAAATTTCATGCAAAAACCTCATAAAATATAGATAAATTGTAGGTTCATCATTCCTTCCCTGAGCACTCGTTTCACCTAGTAAGGTTCTTCCTAGTTGGACCTGAGTTTGCCAGCATCGGGCTCAGGTACCATAACTTTATGAAGGGCCAGGTTGCCAACGCGGAGGTTCCGCTTCTTGACCCTGGCGTTATAGTACCGAGCTACTCTCTACTGGTAGGCTGTGGTCCTGATGTACGCAAGGTCCCTTACTTCGTTGAGTAGATTGAGGTTAGTACATAGCTCATCTTCGTTTGTCTGATCACTGTATGCTTTTAGTCACAGCGTACGCACTTCAATCTCTGTGAGGATAACTGCTTCGGTTCCATAGGTGAGGTTGAAGGGGGTTTCTCCTGTGGCGGTCTTCTCTGTGGCCCGGTTGGCCCATAGAACACTAGGTAGCTCATTTGCCCACAACCCTTTAGCTTGGTCTAGCCGTGCCTTCAGCCCGCGGAGGATGGATCTGTTTGTGACTTCTGCCTGACCGTTTGCTTGAGGGTGTGTGACTGAAGTAAAGTTCTGTCGGATCCCCATGTCTTGGCACCAATCCTAGAATTTGATATCCTCGAACTGCTTGCCGTTGTCAGAAACCAGTATCTGAGGTAACTCAAAGTGGCACACAATGTTCTTTCAAAAGAAGTTTTGGACGTTCCGGGCTGTGATCGTTACAAGGGGTTCAGCCTCTACCCACTTGGTGAAGTAATCCACTGCTACTACTAAGAACTTCCTCCCACCCGTTGCTGGTAAGAATGACCCGAGTAGATTGATGCCCCATTGTGCGAAGGGCCACGAGCATGGCATCTGCCTTCATTGTTGGCCAATAATACCCCTATCGAAGTGCCTTTTGGGTGAGGGCCTTGCCCCCCAAGTGTCCGCCGCACAAACCCTCATGAGTGTCATGGAGTACGAGCTCGGCTTCGGTAAGTCGCAAGCAACGCAGGTAAGGGAGCGTGTAGGATTTTCGGTATAGCCGTTCATCTATCATGGCATATTTGGCTGCATAGCACTACACCCTTCTAGCTGCATTGCGATCTGCAGGGAGGGTCCCATGTAGCAAGAAGCTCGCAAGCGGGTCAATCTAGCCCGACTCTGCTTGTACGACGGGAGTGACCTCCTTTGCCCCCTGAGAATGCTAGGCCAAGGCAAGTCCTCTATTTACACAGTTCTCATGGTGATGTCGCTGGTGCTGGCTAACCTGGACAGGGCGTTGGCCTTAGCGTTCTCCAACCTAGGGATTTATCTGATGAAGTGTGACTAGAAGTTGAGCAGGACCTCTCTGACTTTGGCTAAGTAGGCGACCATGGTTGGCTCGCGAGCTTCGTACTCGCTAGTAACCTGGTTGACCACGAGCTGGGAGTCACTGCAGATAACGATGTGCTTGGCCTTTACTTCTCTGGCTAAGGCTAGTCCAGCTATCAACGCCTTGTACTCTGCTTCATTGTTAGATAACGCGAACTCGAAGCATAATGTGTACTCTAGTTTCATGCCACTTGGGTCGTACAGGACTATTTTAGCTCCACTGCCCTGTTGGTTCAAGGAGCCATTTACGTGAAGGATTCAGGGCTTCTCATCCTAGCTCGCGCTCGGTCGAATTAGGAGAGATGTCACATTGGCTGCTACTTCACGGGGCTCGGACTCAGCTGGCCTGGAAGCTTCGGGCTCACCCGACCTGGGGACCTCATGCTCAACTGGCCTGGGAATTTTGGAACTGAATGTGCATTCGACAATGAAATCTACTAAGACTTGAGCCTTAATGACAGTTCGTGGCTTGTACTAGAGGTCGTACTCGCTGATCTCAATGGCCCACTTCGTCAACCGACCAGAGACCTCAAGCTTAAGTAGGACTTGCCTCAGAGGTTTGTCGGTGAGGATGATAACAGTGTGAGCCTGGAAGTACGGGTGGAGCTTCCGAGCTGCAATTACCAATGCGTATGCTAGCTTCTCTATCTCCTGATATCTCGTCTCTGCTCCCTGCAATACTTTACTAAAATAATAGATGGGTCGTTGGACCCGATCTACATCCTTTATTAGCATCAAACTGACCACTTCGTCGCTTGCCGAGAGGTACAATTCTAAAACATCGCCCTCCTCGGGCCGGGTTAAGATTGGCATGCTAGCGAGGTATTTCTTGAGCTCGTCAAATGCGAGCTGGCAGTCTTGGGTCCATTCGAACCCTTTGCTCTTTATTGCCTTAAAGAATGTCAGACAGCGGTCCGCCGACTTGGACATGAAGCGGCTCAGGGCGGCTATGCGGCCATTCAACCTCTGATCCTCCTTCAACTTTTGGGGTGGTCTCATATCTAAGATGACCTTAATCTTATCTGAGTTGGCCTCAATGGCACGCCGATTAATGATGTACCCTAGGAATTTACCCGAGGTAACACTGAAGACACACTTGTTTGGATTCAACTTCATATTAAACTTACGTAAAATTTCAAAAACAAAATGCAAGTCTTGTATTAATTCATGCGAAAATTAGGTTTTGACAACCATGTCGTTTACATAGCATTCTACTTTTCTGCCAACTAATGGCTCAAACAATTTATTTACAAGCCTTTGAAAGGTTGCCCTTGCGTTTTTCAACCCGAAGGGCATAACCTTGTACAGTATAGACCGAACTCCGTGATGAAGGCTGTCATTTCTTCATCGGCTGGGTCCATCTTGATTTGGTTATAGCCCGAATAGGTGTTTAAGAAACTCAGTAACTCATGCCCTGAGGTCGCGTCCACCAAGCGGTCAATTCTGGGGAGCGGGAAGTAGTCTTTCGGGCAGGCTCAGTTTAGGTCGGTGTAGTCGATGCACATGCGCCACTTGCCATTAGCCTTCTTTACCATATTGGGTAATGGACTTCTCTTATGAAGTCAGCTGCGAGGAGCTTTGCAACCTCCTCATCGACCGCTTTCCACCGCTCAGGGGATAGGTTGCGTCTCTTCTATCTAGCGGGCCTAACTACAGGATCAGTATTGAGCTTGTGAGTTATAAGGTCAGGGTCTATACCGGGCATCTCTATCGCAGACCATGCAAAAATATCTGAATTTTGAAGTAAGAAACTTACCAGTTCGGATAGTAGAGGTTCCTAGACGGAAGCACTGATCTGAAGCGTCCGAGCTGGGTCTACGACTGAGGTTGGAACAACGACTGTTTCTTCCGTGGGTGCAGCTCATTCTTTGCCTTGCTCTGCAGGCCGCTCCAGTTCGAGGTCGTCGACCACCTTGGATTTTCCCTTTAGGGCGGTGACATAGCACTTGTGGGACTCGAGCTGGTCGCCCCGTGCTACCCCTACATCGAAGTGTGTAGGGAATTACATTGCCAAATGATAAGTGGAGACCACCGCCTGTAGGACATGGGTGATCAGCCTACCTATTATGGCATTGTATGGGGAGGGGGTCGCGACCACCAAGAAGTCGTGGTTGAGTCTAACTACACAGGGCCATGTGCCGACTTCCACATGTACTGTCACTTTCCCAAGGGGTCTGACTTCTTCTCCGCTGAAGCCCACCAAAGGAGTGTTCGCGGGCTTCAAGTCACTTCCCTGCAACTGAAGCTGGTCGAACGCTACTTTGAAGAGAATATCTGCCGAGTTGCCCAAGTCAACGAGTATGCGCCTGACCTCAAAGTTGTTGATCCTTAGCTTTATCACAAGCGCATCATCTTGAGGGTAGTGGACCCCTCGCACATTGTCTTCTGTGAAGAAAATTGGCTCTTCCATCTTAGGCCGCTTCAAAGGATTCTGTACTTCCCGAGCAGCTTCATGAACTGACGTCTGAGTTGCCGCTGAAGTACAACTCGCGACGACCGAGCCTCCCACTATCACGTGGATGGTGCCCCAAACTGGCCTCTCTTCCGGAGGCTACTTCTACGACTATTTGGCCAGCCTGTTTTATTATTATTATCATTATTATTATTTTGTACAAAGTTCCATAAATATCCGTGATGAATGAGCTCCTCTATCTCGTGGGGTCTTCTTGACTTGATCGCCCGCGGTGAAACTGGGGTGGCTAGTCTTTCTTGTCTACCGTGGGAGGAGACTTGACTCTTAGGAGGGTTTTGGGAGGCTTCTTCTTGGTGAGAAGGGCATTCGTTCTAGCAATGAGACCTAGCTCGCTGTGAAGCTGGGTGCCGAGGAGGGAGCTGCGGCTGCTGAAGCTGAGGTTGAGGCAGCTATGGGAATTGCTGCTGGTAGTGGTACTGGGAGACGTGGTGCAACACTTGCTGCTGGTAAATCTGGTGTTGCTGGAGCTGCTGCACTTGGGCTTGCATGGCCCGCATGTACTGCATCAGATCGTCGAGCTGGCTTTGGTTGGTCGCCAGAGGGATGACAGTTGGTTCAGCAAAGGTCATTTCGATCGAGGAAGGTAGGGGAACACCCACAGGCGCCGTTGCTCGTGGCATGTTCAGGCTAGGGACTCCATCCACCGAGAGGGGAATTGTGAACTGCCCAATGCAGATTGTGGGAACCTGGGGTTGTTCCCTGGAGTTACCCATCTCCATGCTTCATCCAACGTTGCTTGAGGAAGCCATGAGTGCCGAGTTTTTAGAGAAGGAAGAACGGTGAAGGCTTTTAGAAGCGGTTTCCACAGATGACCCCAAATGATGGTGCACAATCCGGTCACTCCTAGTTGGCACTTACATGGCTCCTGGTAGGTACCAGAGATGGAGAAGAAGAAGAATCCCCGGGGGCTTTCCCGACGGGAACACTCCGATGCTTAAGTTAGTATTCTGTAGGAGAAGTAGGGAGAAGATGAAGGCTAAGAGTGCAGATAACACGTGCATATGGAAGTTACCTCTGTTCCTTGAGATTGGGCTTTTTATAAAAGAATTCGATTGCATCAGGCCCACTAGCCTCTAACACGACTGTCATCCTGCCGCAGCCATTATAGGTAGGGCTGAGGTGGCACGCGCGGGGCTGTCATTGCAGGGTACGTGCCTATCAGGTGTAAGGCACCCTCTAAAGGTGGCAGGCATGACACTATTTGACGAGGGACATGGTTGCTGTCCCCAGACTTGTTAGGTACAATGGTTAGGTAGGAGGTCTTCCTGCGATATGCCAAACTACCCTTCTGTGAGTTACCCTGTGCCGGGCTACCTCGTAAGCGGCAAGCTGCCTGTGGCAAGCTAAGCTGAGCTATCTGGCCTGACGTGTCTTCTCCTCGGGGTATCTATAGGTGGATCAGTGTGTTGCTGTCTGGTAGAAGCTTCCTGAGGAGTGCCCATGTGGCCCATTCCTGAGCTACTTTGTAGCGAGCTCGGAATACTTCAGGATTACCTTTAACAGGATTGGTCCTTGCGATGACTCGTCTGCTTGGGAGCTTGGGCGAGCTAGTTCTCCTAGCTCGCGAGCTAAAGTTGCCTCAGAGTATACCTTCAAAGGTAGCTCAGGGAACCCGAAGCTCGCATTGTGGCGAGCTTCTCTTTTTGTGAGCTATGATGTAGCGAGCTACTTTATGGGCCCATCACTTAGTTGCACTAGTCTACAATGCTAAGCTATTACTCGTGTTGAGTCAATGTCCACGTGTCACCGTTTCATAGGTCAGATCTAATCATCCTCTATCACTAATGTAGATTTCTTTGATTTGGTGCTTCTGATGAGTTGATGTAGATTTTTTCACTCTAGGCTTCACACTTGATCAATTGTGATCAATTCTAGATTTTTTCACTCTAGAATTGAAACTTGCAAGAGCTTATGGTTGCTTTCAATTCTCAAGTATTGGTGTGTGAGAGCTCCTGTAAATGTAATTATGAGAGAGAGAGAGAGAGAGAGAGAGAGAGAGAGAGAGAGCCCATTCTTTCTAGGCAAGGCTATTTATAACCTAGGAATAGGGCTGCCACCTCAACCCACTTTGCTCCGATGGGATGTAAGTGGGGTGTTGGGTTAGAATTTACTCCCATACATGCTCCATTATGTAGGAGTTAGTGATCTTGCCAATGGAGCTACCCTATTATAATAGGACATAGGCTTAATTGGACTTTGTACACTCGGATCCTTGGGCCATGAGTCATATTTATGTAGACTCGGGCCTTGGGCCCATAGAGGCCCATATTAACTTGGGATGCTATCATATAAATTAAGCCCACTTATTTGGCTTAGAAATTCACATGTTTACAGTTCTATAAACTTTTCTATTTTTGTCTTTTTTTAATTTTATTATTTAATTATGATATCAATTGTTAATACATTTAAACCAAAAGGTTGAATTGTTGACTTGCTACCTAACAAGAAAATAATTTCATTTTTGGTTAAATCTTAAATTTTTGCATTTCATTTCCATCATTGAGTAAAACATTCTTATTCAACACATGCAATTATTTTTCTTTAATATGATTAATAGAAAATATTAGAGATATGCCCAAATTTGTCTACAGATTTTTTGTTTTTGTAATGTAATGTTTATTTCTATTTACAATTTTTTGTTGTTTAACCATGACATAATGGGTTAATTCATTTGGCCGAGATATTTGAATTTATTATGGTTATGGACCACCTAGATGGAAGTATAGTTATATTATTGGACAAGTTTTTTTTTTTTAAAGCATGGATATTTTTAAAAGTATTGAATTTAGATCTAATTAGTAGAATTTATTAGTGAGAAAAATACCTTAAATATAGGATTTAATAAGAGAGAATGGAAGTTAATACATTAAACATATAAGTTAATGAGAGGAAATTGATTGAGGTGAAAAATAATAATTTAAATGCTCTTAGAATTAAAGAAGGACCAAATTTTAAGATAGGGGTATTTTAGTTAAGAAGAAAATTTTCACATCATTCACACCTTTAATAGTAGTATAGAAGTATCGAGATGGATAAATTTTTAAATATGTAAATATGAACAACTTAATGCTTCAATCAAATGTCTGCAATTTGAAAATGACATGGAACATCTTCATATACAACATTACTTCGATAATTGTGGTGTTCACTAACAACTCTCTATCCCTACACACAAGCACAAAATGGTTTTGCTGAATGCCTTTACCAACACATTGTTGAACACAGACTGCACAGTCTTACCTTGCTTGCCCATGGCTTGATCCCTCAACATTATTGGTGGGAAGATGATGAATCCAAAGCAGAAGTCGAACCTAGAAAGGAAATTGTTGCCGTGCGGTTTGGCCAAGGGCAACAAGGTAAAATTACTTCAAGTTTTGAGCGTTATCCTAGGACCCCGAGTCTTCAGAAGAGGTTGATTGAAGCCGATGACAACAAACCGAGGCAAAGTACTCCTTCTGAGGACTATGGTAGCCGAGGACTGCTAGTCGAGGCGAGGTACCTGGTGGCCTAAGATACTACAAGACAGGGAGTATCAGAGGCCTTGGGGTGGATACCCGAGGTGGAGGCTTCGACGCTCAAGTCAATACGAGGTGTGAAGCTGGGGAGAGTGTGAGAGTGCTCCTGGAGAGAGTCCTCGGATGCACCGGATCTCCCAGAATTAATGCTAGGTAGACAATGTAGGTGCAGGAAGTAAATGAGTGAGTAAATGTTGGAGTTACTCCGTTCGAGCCCCTTTTCAGGGGCAATTACCTCTTATTTATACTCGAGCGTGTTGTGGTAGGTAGAGATGAATGCTTCAGATTAGAGCTGTATGAGGTCAGGTTGTTGGCCCTGGCGGTACGCTAGATAGTTATGTGATTGGCTCTGTACGAAGGCGGCAGAGCTCTCGCCTACTATGGATGACGTTAGCAAGCGTTAGTGGGCCGGGCCTTCTACCCCCATGTGGGCTAGGCCAAGCTAACCCACATCACTTGCCCCCCACTCCCGAGACCGAGGTAAGGCCTTGGATTTTGTCCATAATGAGGGTGGTCATCGGAGTGAGGCTTCGGCTTCGGTCATTAGGAGTAGTGGTCATAATGTCTTCGGAATCGTTAGCTAAGGAATGCCCTGCAGTGGCATCATCTTTGCTGTTCACGCCGTCACTCTTCGGCTTGGAAGCACGAGCAATGTGGATGCCTTGGCCTGGCGGGGGTGTCCCATATCTCGCACGGGTAGGTCACGTTAACGGGGCTACCTACAGGGGGCGACCATCCCTAGAGAGTCCTACATTTTCCGGGTTAAACGGCTCATCCGATGGTCCATGATGACGGACCTTTCGGTTCACTCAGCGGGTTTCGGTGGGCAGTCTTTGCAGTTCACCCAACGTCGTTTCATCTTCCGAGGGCATGCACTAGGAGGTGTTGGCTTGTCAGAAAGCCCTGCAGAGAAACCGTGACATGAGTTGTAGCGCCCGTATCCACCCACCGAGTATTAGAAGGTGCACTAACCAAATAGGATTAAGAAAACATGAAGGCATAATTCTTACCTTTCTTGTTAAGACATGCCGCATATTTGGGACATTCTTTCTTTACATATCCCTTCTTTTTACAGAAGAAGCAACGGGATTTATGATCCCCATTTTTCGTAGCAATGACATTCTCTTTGCCCTTTCTCTAAGTTTTCTTCCTGAAATGTCTTTTATGTGGTCCAGTGGTTAGGTGAGCACTTTCAGGCATTTTACTCTTAAGCCTTTCTTCTTCTTGAACACACATGGCAATTAGCTCGCTCATTTTCCATTTCTCTTCCTGCATATTATAGTTGATCTTAAATGGACCAAATTGTGCAGGAAGAGAAGTCATAATGAAATGCACAAGGAAACCTTCGGATATTTCCATATCCATTCCTTTTAGCTGGTTCGCCATGTCACTCATTTTCATAATGTGCTTACGTACCCCACTGTGACCATCATATTTCATTGTGATCATTTTGATCATGAGGGTACTTGCCAATGTTTTTGTAGAACCAATAAAGTGTTCTTCTAATGCCTTTAAATAATTCATTGCACTTTCCTTTTCAGGAATTGCACCACGGATTGCAGTAGAAATTGTGCTCCTTATGATCATGAGACTCATGCGATTAGAACGTTCCCACTTTTCATAAAGTTCATTTTGCTCAACAGTACTGGTACCAATGATTTCAGTGGGTTTGTCTGTTCTAATTGCAAGATCCAAATCCATGCACCCTAGAACAATCATAATCTAGTCTTTCCACTTGTTAAAGTTTGTACCAGTTAATATTTCAATGCCTGATAGATAACTAGTAACCATTGTTGGATTAACAACTGCAAGTTTCATACAAAATGTCATGCCACATAAAATACACACACATATCAATAATCTAACTTAAAAATGGGGTAATCATTAGTTAGTTATCATCAAGACCATTTCATAATCCTGATCAGTCATGACCCAAGATCGATGTAGGATATAATTCCTCAGTTGGGTTGAACAATAATTCTACAAATGATCTCGATGGTCCAGACTAAGTAAGTGATTCTATCAGTTCGGTAAGCTCATCACTGTTGGGTTACAAGTTTCCCCAAGCAAAACCCCTTATTTAGTCTTTCCATCCCACTTTAATTATTCAAGGTAGCATTCTTCCGTTGGGCCGATATGCTACCCATCGTAGTTAAGTGCAAATATGTGACTTATTTCTAAAGGAGAACCTCACTATCACGTCCAAATAAGGATAATATATATACATATATAGGTTCATTTTGAATGAAATTTTGAAAAAAATTACATAATAGGGTCTTCTATGATCCTTCCACATTTTAGCTCAATCCGAGGTTGGAAACCCCCTGAACCGGCCTAAAGAAGTCATCAATATGATAGTGAACCGGAAGATCAGTCACTGAACCGGTACAATATCTCCTTATCCAAAGGGGCTTTTTGTCTGAAATTTCATAAATAATAGGGTCATAAGGTCTAGTGGGAGCCCACAAAATTTCAGCTAACTCGGAGTTCAAAACCCCTTGAACCGGCCACATATCTGTGACGTTGTCATAGTCTATTGGGTTGATCCGAACCGGACCTGATCCAGACCGAATCGGTTCTGACAACTCCGATCCAACCCATGCGAAATCAAACCGGTTCAAGCTAAAACTCAAACCAAACTGGGTTGGACTGGTTGGAATGGGTCAAACTGGAACCATGCACCATAAATTTACTGGATCGGGTCGGTCATCCAGGCACCCGACTCTCGAGCATCATCTTCTTTACCCGAATCTGGTGCTACAGTGTTCACTCGACCGAGCGAACACGGCAGCACCAAACGGGTGTTGAAGGGTGGCTGGTAGACGACAAACTGATCGAGATGTCACCGCCAACCACCCAGAAGGTCTTTTAAGGCAATAAAATGGTTGGAAATGGCCGGAATCCGGCGTTTTTCAGGTCTGAGATTCCTTGAGAAACAGAGAAGAAAAGAGCAAAGATTCAGCCATTTCAGAGCATAGAGTGGCTCTGATACCTATTTTTAGATATAATTATGCCTATAGAAGCATTCTTTGCTCATTGAAATAAGTAAAATCAACCTTGAACTATTGATGTGAAGTTGGCATCCATGGCTCTATTCCGACATTAGAGATCTTCAGAAACACTTGCAGTTTTGTTATTTTCTCTCTTTCTCTTCTATGTAAGAAAACTAACTGGAGAACACTTTTCTCCTTGTTGAACTGCAATATCTGAGAAACAGAATATAATGGGGACTCTTCTCTCTAGTCACAGTTGCTCTCAACTGATGGATGGCTAGTGTCTGTGCGTATTTGTAGAGCTCGAAACGCCTAGAGAGGGGTCTTCCTTCATGACTAAGGAACTGTAAAACCAGAGGCTCCATCAACCTCTGTTTTACAAACCATTGGATATAAAACAATGTACTCCCTCTCTCAATAGGAGCCTTAGATGGGCTTCTAGAATAGCTTGCCATTTCATCAGCTAGTTCTAGACACTACTGGTCCCAGTTGCTAATTTATTTCAAGCTATAAGTTTTAACATTAGCCACATCCCAAAGCCTCCCCACTCACTCACGTCCAAAACATTAGATAGTCTTCCCCTGATCCTAGAATGCTTCAAGAACAACGAAATTCCTATTGAGTCATGTAAACTTCCTATTGAGTCATGTAAACTTCCAAGACTATTATCATGAATCACTCTTGAAGTCAATATGTTGCAGCAGAAAAATTACAGTCATACAGCAGCCATCCTACACGATTTGGGCTACATATCGAATCCAAGATCAGCCCATGAATGATCAAAAACTCTATTATGGAGGTCTCCAAGCATAAAAAGTTGATGAGAACATGGAGCCGGGTAGATATTGAGATGCAACAGAAGAAAGAGAAACCTCTACGTTTTCTTTTTGCATTCCTAGGAAACATAACCGAGCTCTGTTCAAGGGTAAAGCATTCGTTCGTTCAAAATTCAAGAGTTGCGGGATGTATTGATGAAAGAACAAGCATTAGAAATCAACCATGAGGTATGATACTTAACGACCTACGTTTGATATTCAGTTTACTTTTTTTTTTTTTTAACTTCTTGTTCTCTTAGTAATTGAGTAGGATTGGCTCAGCAAGTAGTCCGAAGATGAATTTTGTTGTTAAGGTCTTCAAGTTTTTTGTTGGACGTGCATCATTAGTATTTGAAGTTTCTATTATTTGGTTACTTTATTAATTCAATCATCATTTTTAAGATTGGCCAGTGTTAGATTTCATGTTCACCATATATCCTCTAGATTCGTTTAGTTATATTTTTCTTTTTTGTTTTCTGTATTCCATTGGTATATTTATTTATTTGTTTATTTTTTTTACACTTAACTGCGTTTGTAAATGATGCAAATAGAGTGTAAATCCTGGTTCAGGGTAAATTTGCACTGATTCACTTTTGCCTGTATTTGATAATATTATATTTTTGCATTGACAAATGACAGACCAATGCATATTTACATTGATAATAAGATGAAAAAGTACATCAATAAAAAAGAAGTAAATTTGCATTCAAGTGGGCTTTTGATAAAAAAAAAAGATATATACTTTATTGGAATTCTTGTTTGCATGGTTAAAGCTAAAAACCTGTTTGGTAAGAACATAAATTTGTTAGTGCAAAACTAACCCCAACTTTACAATTTATATAGACGGTTATACACTCTACATATTTACATTCATACTTATTTGCATCATTTCCAAACGCAACCTAAGCAATTCTGTCATCTTCTACACTTGCCTGTAATCTCTCGGCATCTCTTTCAAAAATGCATTTAGGCTCATTAGATTTTAGTTACAATTGTGGCCTTCTCATTTTCATTTAGGGGATTAGAATTTATTTTTTGTAACAGTAGGTAGGGTCAACATCGTTAACTAGTTTGTGGAGAATTGATTAAAGCCAGTTAGAACATTCCTGACTCATGTACATTAGGATAGAGACATTGCACATTGACTTTTGCGCTCTTTTTATTAATAGTGTAGAGACTTATGGGGTCAACTGTTCTAATAGCTAGATTTTCCCCTTTTTCATGGACAGCACCATGGTAGTTTAAATCGCCCACTTACATTCTTTTATTTCTTCACAGTTAATTCATCATTAGCTATTTCAATCACTGCTTGTACACCACTAATTGATAATTCATTCTAGGTCTATTTCAGTTACGTACACTTAACCTGAAAACACCAGCACCCTTAGTGCATAGTTAGCAATTAATAATTCACGTAGGTTGTATTTGGCATTCCTTATTTTAAAGACTTATTTCTTTTTTATAGATAAAAATTGAGTGTTTTTTCAACTCCAAACTTTACTCGAGTTGGAGGACATAACCCACCTTGCCCCAAGCCCGAGATACAAAATTCTCTCCCTAAAGTCACGCTCCACCCAATCCACACAAATAAATTAAACATACCTTAGGAATGGAAAACTAATGTGCTCATCAAGAAACAAAGCCTTGGCTTGCGTAGGAAGAAGGTTAACAAAGGTATACCTGCAACTCGATGCACTATCAATTCCTTAATTAGCCAAGGCATCAGCAGATCTATTCCCTTCTTTATAAATATGCTGGAAGTAGACATTCATATCAGAAATTAACTGTTTGATTTCTTGAACTTCATAACGAATACTCCACGGAGTGTTCATAAAGCATTTTAATTGCAAAAAGGAGATAAATTCTTAAAATAAGAAATGCCAAATGCAGTCTTAGTCTGATTTCTATAACCTCAGCATACACCATTTAGATGATAAGAATGCTTCTTGGATAACTGCACATGATCCGAGGGATGTTCTTTCCCACAGAATACCTAGGCAGCACTTTGATGGTTTTCAAATTTTCATGATCATTGCACCATCATGAGTATGTTCTTCACCAGATACATTTTAGTTTACCTTAGGTGGTTTATCTAAATCCTCATCATCAAACATTCATCTTCTAGAAATTAGTTCTATAAGAACAATTCCCTTTTTTTTTTTTCTTTTCCTGGAAGAGTTTTATATACTTCTCTAGACCTTAGAAATTTTTTGAGGGAAAACTATATGAAGATTCCGGCCTTACAATGTACTGTCTTCTTGTTTATGTTTGGCTTTTAATGCTTGTGAGTTGGGTTGAGAGTGCAAGGAAGTGTGCTAGGTCTTTTGTTGGGTTATGGAGCTGGGCGGGCTATGTCCTCCCTTATATTTACTTTACCTTCCTGAAGTTGGTTGACTAATAAATTCTAAGGTGGCTGTCCCTGGGATTAAAAAAATACGTACTTCATCATTTAGGATCTCATCAATCTCAATCTTTATAATTGTTTTCAAAATTCATACCTCTCTTGTCTTAATTAATTATTTGATCATTTTCTCTTTATTTCGTGGAAGGTTCTTAGATTAATAAATAAATTTAGTGGAAGTTCAAGACCTAGTGACCCACCATCAAATGGGCCGTACACACACGCATATATATATATATATATATATATATATATATACTAACAGGGACCCATATGATGTGCGGACTTTGTTAAAAGAATTTTTCTTTTTTTGTTTTATTAATAAACATGTATTAATTTTTATTAAATTTATTTTTAAATAAAACATTATTAATAAAATTATATTAAAATAATTTTTACTAGTTTATATCTATATCTATATTTTTATTACAGTATTAACTAAATTAGTTAACTAATTTTATAATTTTCTTATTATTTAGTTAATCTTTTTAATTATATAATCATTTTCTAAGTGAACTAAATTTGTTAAGTTAATTAATGTAATTAATAAACTAATAACTAATTAATTAACCTTAGTTAATTAATTTTATTTTATTAAGGTTTATTGATTCTCAGGGTTATTCCATTAATTTTAGTTTTTACATTTTATTAATTATATTTTGAAATTCTACTTAATTTAAAATTATTACCTTTAATGTTTCTTATGAGAAACAAATTTTATTACTTTTACTATAATTATTCAATTTTTTTTATAATTAGTATTTTTTGTACTTAATTGTAATTTTTACTTTTTATTATTTTTCATTTTAATTATTTTGTGGTTACAATTTATGGAACATAAACATTAAAACTAAAAAAATTACTAACTTGTATTTTTATGAAGAAGCAAGTTAATTTTTAATATTATAGTTTCTTAGTGGAAATTTTAATTAAATAAACGGATTTTATAATTTAATTAGATTGTTTTATGTTCAATTAAAAGTATAATATAATTAATTGAGTTATTGATGGAACACCTATCCATTTATTGAAAACCTAATATTCCAGATTCAGCATGCCTTTTTAAAGAAGATAACTAAATTCCCAGCATGCTTTTGTTCTTAGAATTAAAAATGGGATAGTTATCATAAGAAAATTGCTAATGGCATGGGTTAAGGATGTAGTTGGGAATGATGAGAGAGAGAGAGAGAGAGAGAGAGAGAGAGAGAGTTAAGGAGGAAGCTTCCCATTATAACATGATTTGGGTTAGTGGTAGTTTGGTAAATAGGGACTTGCCATGTGGCTCAAAATAGGAGGTCTGGATTGAAGAAAGGGAGGAAAGATAGAGTGAATGAGAGAGCAAGGATGAGGTAAGGGAGAAAGAAGAGAAGTTTAAGGAGAGAAGAGAGAAAGGGGAATGGGAGGAGAGGGGTGCTCACATGGGACATAATCCCTTTATAATATAGCATAGATACTAGTAAGGACCCATGCAATGCATAGGCTTTGTTAAAAAAATTTGAGGCAAAAGGAGCTAGGGGTGCAACTTTGGTGGCCCCACCCTGAGCCCAACCTAGCTCACCAAAGCTTTTAAACAGATTGGGCTTGATTTTTCAAACATTAAGCTAGTGGGCCAAAAAGCTCAAGCCTAACATAAACTCAAGTTGGTGTGGGTTGAAGCATCAAGTAATTCAAGCTTGACCTAACCTAATATAAGCCCTTCTAGCATTTTATATATACATATCTACATATTATCAATGATAGTTTAATTTATATTTGAGAATTTAATATTTGGTTAAGCTTTTTATTAATGTTAAAAAGTAAAAATAATACAATAGAAAATAATTGGTATAATGATTATGATAAATATAATATGTTTCATATGTTTTGTGTGTTGGACTCTTAATTAATGTATTGTTTGATATTTATGCATATCTATATCTATCTATATCAACACACCTAAGTTCAAGCCAACTTGAGATGTTGGGTTAAGTTATGTTTGGGCCTAGGTTGGTAAACCTGTGCTTAACCTTGAGTTGGGCCAACCCTGAGCTTGAGGTTTGAAACTTAGGGTTGGACTTAGGTTAAACTTCAACCCAACCCGACCCACCCAAGTTGCACTCTAACAATGAGAATTGTGTCTTTCCTAATGGCTGATCCAATGTTAATTTTTTTTTTAATTTTTCAACAAATTTGTAGTATCGTTTTATCTTCTACTATTTTGTGTATTTATGATAGAGTTTGATAATTTTAGTGATAATACTGCTAATTATATTAAAATACTGTTATTTAATTAATGGTAATTAATGTTAAATAATTGTGTTAAAAGGCTGTTAATAAGTAGTGTTAAATAAATACTGCTCATTAATAAATTCCGGTAATGGCAATTATTTAAAAATATTGTTAATTAATTAAAACATTGTTAATTTATTGTTAATAAATACAGTAATAAATTCATAAATACTCTTAAATAAAATATTGGTAATTATAATTAATTAAAAATGCGGTATCAAAAAGAAGTACTATATCAAAATTAGTAATTGATTAATTAACAGTATTTTTATTTAATAAATAGTGGTAATTATATTAAACACTATTAATTTATTACTAATAGATACAATAATTAATTAATTAATTAATACCATAATTAATTAATAAATACTCTTAAATAAAATATTAGTAATTAAATTTAATTAACATCATTTATTAAAATACCATGTTTATTAAAAATACGGTATCAAAAATTAAAAGTGATATACCAAAAAATTAGTATTTCATTAATTAACAATATTTTTATTTAATAAATAACATATGTTTATTTAATAAATACTGGTAATTTCTAATATTTTTATGATAATATTGATAATCATATTAAAATACTATTAATTTACTATTAATAAATAGAGTAATTAATTAATAAATAGTGTTAAAAAGCCATTAATTAATAATGTTTAATAAATACTGCTCATTAGTAAATATTGTATTGTTATTTAAGAAATATAGTAATTTTATTTAATATATATATATTATTTTTATTTAATAAATAGATTATTCTTATTTTATAAAAATTGTATTATGATTTAATAAATATTGTATTTTTATTTAACTAGTACAATAATTTTATTTAATAATTATAGTATTTTTATGTAATAAATTATTGTCAATTAACAAGTACAGTAATTAATTATAGTTAATTAAATAAATAAATAATTCTATTAAAGCGGGTACGGACCGGACATGAGTCATTTGACGCTCATATCCGATTAGAACCCAATCCATTTAGAGGGTGTTTGGTTCCATTTACATTTATCGAGTAAACGTTTTGTACTTGTGTGACTACAAAACTGAGAAAAGCAATTAATGAGGGCATTTATGACACATAGGTGCCATTAAGCATCATATTAGCAAAGAGCCAATAAACGCCTACCCGTTTCAAGAAGCTCCAAAATGAAGATTCTTGAAATGGGAGAGGCGAACAGATGCACATAATGAGGCCTTTGTTGATGGGGCGCCTATGTGACAGTGTTTACTCAATAAAAACAAATGAAACCAAACACATACTTAACTTAAGCCACCATGTCACATTAGCTAAATGGACTGGGTTGACCTATTCAAACCTGACCCATACCCGATTTAAACACAGAAATGAACCGAACATGTAAATGTAATTTAATCGACCCAAAATGGAAAAAACGAACACAAAAAAATAAATATCCTTAATAACATTGCATTTAACAGACCCAAAACAAAAAGAAAAAGAAAAAAAAGAAAAGAATGTACTTTTGATTTAGATGGAACTTCGAGGAGATCTAATAACCTCGAGCCCAACCGATGGTTGTAGGAGATTCAACGAAATCAAAAGAAGGGTTCGGCTCAAGCTTAGGTACAAAGAGTAACAGTGGAGAAAACAAAGATGTTTTTGTTAATGAGATGTTTACTTGGCATAAACTCGTGCAAAGAGAAAGACCTTTGAAGAAAAAACCTACCATGAAAAAATTCGTTTTTATAGAGGATCGAAGATTTGTGAGTGGATTATGGCTATTTGGGAGTGCTTAAAATTAAGTGTTTATTTGGGTGGAGACCATATCATTAAGTAATTATTGGTGTTTGGGAAATAAGCCTGAAATAAGTACTTATTTTAAAAACAATGGCTTATTTTGTAAGTCCAAATTTTCAGTTTTTTTAATTGTTCATACAATAAGCACTCGTTCAATTATTTTTTTCCTATAATTGTCCCCAGTGAATTTTTAAAATACCAATTATACCTTTTTACAAATACACTTTTATAAAAGTAATTTTATGACTGAAACCATTTTTACGAAAATAATTTTATAAAAGTACTTTTACGATAACACTTTTACATGAAAGTACTTTTAATGGAGACTTGCAAAAATAGACTTGGGTTTATGTGTGCGATGTCTAATATTGACGCTAAATGTCAATAAATGGGTTAATAATTGCTTTTCTCAAAATTTCAAAGAAATCAAGTAAAAAACGTTTCAAGTAAACGTCCACTGTTTGACCACCCATTTAAAACAGTAGAGAGGGTAACAATCAAAGTATATGTGGCGTTTATTATCTTTACTTAATTAGGCAAGATGTATTGCTAGATGGAAGCTGTCCCTTCAGCTTCATCTCTGTGTAGCCTTCTAAGCTTTATATTTTTGTGACAGAAAATGACGTTTAAACTAACAACACAAACTCATGACATGTAATGCACTTTCCATGCCCACCACCTCTTTGATGAAAGCTGAATTTGCATTAAACAACTCCCATATCCTTAGTCAATGGCCGGTGGCTCTCTCTCTCTTTTTCAGGTTGTTTTCTTTGTCTTTTACTACCCGTTTATTTGCACGAGTTATGAACGAAAAAAGTATTTTTTTTCCAAACACCATCTACCCTTTTATCACTTTTTTCCGATATGGGGAACAAAGTTCTCTTCTGTAATTGTAAAAGGGGTGACTCAGGGTGCTCTATTATTACATCAAACACTAAATGCTATTTCTATGGTACATCACACGGGTTCATGGCCCCTCTTTAATGGAATATGTACCATCCATCTTTCACTAACATGGTTTAAATTAACATATAAGTTCTTGAACTTTCAGAGATGGAATGCACAACTGATTCTTTTACTTTTTAGAGCAAAAAACCCTAGACGCCATGAGGGTTACAATATTTGGTTTGGTTCTCTTTATAGAATCTCCTGGGTTTAATAAAGTTTCTCATCTTGTGTGTGTTGGTTTTCTTTTGGACCATGTTAGTGGTACCCAAAAAAGGAATATTCAATCCACGTTCTTCGCAACAATAAAACTATGATAACTTATGCAATTGAGTTAAGATATGAATGAATAGAAGTGGAATCAGAATCTGGAAGGACTTGAGTTTAACTTACTTTTAAGTAGTTGTAGAGAGAGAGAGGGGGGGAGGATTGTCAAGATTTGCAACAAATGGTTGTACAAAACCAATATTGCAATCAGCTTTCCACACCAGGAAAGAAAAGAAAGAAAGAAAACGAGAAGAAATAGCAACAGAGAGAAATGCCAATGGCTCCATTAAATCGCTGAATGAAAACAATAGCATTGATAGCATTGCATTAATTAAAAGCAAGAGTCACTTTCAGTGGCTTATCATGTCAATGTGGAAACAAAGGCGAAGGGGGCAAGAGCCAATGTACATGCTTTGAGCCATGTCCCACACAGAGAGAGAGAGAGAGAGAGGGAATGAGAGGTTTCTTTTAGAGAAAAACCAAAGAGCCAATGTGCGTACTGCCTAAAATGAGGCTGAATCAACTTTTGTGGCTGTTGTTGGTTCAAGTTCAACAACTACTTTCTTGTTCAAATTAATTCTCGTTTTGTCGTTGATTTCTTTTGAAGAAAAATATCTAGTTCGTAATCTGCACATCTGGGCCGGTAACGTTGGCTTTACATTGCAACAGGGCACTAATTAAGCTGTACTGTACGCCCAAAAGATGTCCACATGTTTGTTGTATATTCTGTATTGAATGGGGGATTGAGTCATGGAAATTATACTTGTAGAAGCTTTTTAAAGAAATCTGTCTCTCTCTCTCTCTGTCATGGGCATTGAAATTTTAGAGGGCAAGCTTCACCAGAGAGAGACCTCCTTGTTTGCATTTTATTATAACTTTATATCCATATTCCATGTGAATTAAAAGGTCCAATCAGCACTGAAATGGATAGACATGGAGGAAAGCCTCTGAATTTCTTATTTGGGGGGCCCGGGATGAGGATTGCTAGGCATTCTGGGCCAAAAGCATACAGCCTTTCAGCAATCAGTCCTGATTTAATTTACCACGTGTTTTCAGGTTTCTAGTTGTATATCTTTTAATGCTGGCGGAGAAGGTCCACAAGTATTATGGTCCACGTGGCTTATAGGGAACCAATCTATTTTTTATTATCTAGGACTGAGATGCCGTTACAGTACAGATGCTATATCCATAATTGCCTAAGATACCTTAAGACAATATCAAATAAGAGTACGGTCCACTTGGATTTTTATTAGTTTTTTTTTTTTATTCACCAATACCTCCACTTATAATTCACTACCCTACTTGAATTTTGATTCTTTCTCTCACTTATCATTGTTTCAATTGTAAAAAAAAATAAAAAAATCAAAGAATAACGATAAGATGATAGCAAAATTTTGTCATTTTTATTCTTACAAAGGAATCAAAGAATTAAACTACTTTTCTCCACAACTTGTTAATCCAAATGACCACCCCTCATGCCAATCTTATCCCACTATTCTAAGGTGGACCCATCACTACCCCCATGCCAACAATATTAGGACCAATCGCCCACCAAACTTGCTTTGTATAAATATAGATTTTGAAAATATGCTCCAAATCTTCTTCTTCACCATAATACTACAAGCTCCATCAATGTGAAAGCCTCTAGTATAAAGTATAGCTTTCGATCGAAACTTAAACATAAGAAGAGGAAACATGTGTTGGAAAATAGGATTATAGATAAATGGAGGAGAAGTTCTGAGGCGTATCTAAAGATACTATCTTTAAAATATTATTTGTCCTTACTTAATTTATTGAGTTTGTTGTTGGGTTTTTGACAAATTTGTTCCCACGATACAACAGAGTCTTGGGTGAAAAACTACAACCAACAAAGTTAAAGAATTTCTAAAGAAACTTTTTGTGAGACAATAGAAAATTAAACTAAAAGAGACAAGAGTGATTTGTTGTAAGAAATTAGCAAAAACTTGTGTATAAAACTAGATCAATTTACACCCTATAATAATTTCTGGAGAGTCATCATGAAGAGGGGCATGCCCATCTGAAGAGGCTCTTTGTATAGTCACGAATTCAAACTTTGTGACTGTTCACATAACATTAATAGTTAATGATCGTTAACGTTTGAATAATGTCCCTTGATCACACCCAATCAAGTCATGACCGTTGGATAACGTCAATGATCATGGTTTGGCCTCTAAATGTCAATGGTCACTATTTGTGAATTGTGATTTGTGATTTCACAAATGACTTGCAAATCATCTCATCACATCAGGTGCATCACATTAAAAAAGCAATCATTTCATCTGAACCACACCACGTGGTGTGCATGAAGTGTGAGCAATGCACATCTACAGTGCCTCATTGTGTTGCACACATGCGTGGGTGCACATTGTGTGGTAGCAAGTCAATATACTCTTCTTTCTATATTTCTAAGGAGTGTAAACAAGTTCCTACTTAAAACCTCAAGTTAAGTTCAATAATTTTTCAATGTGAGACAAGTCTTAAAGTAAAAAGAAAACAAGTTAAAACAAAGAGTTATGGTAGGAACTTTAAAACCATTTTCAAAGTGCATCTGTATGAGTGCTTTTTTATGTAATTAATCAATCAACACCCATTGGATTTAATCTCTAATGAGATTAAAATCCAACAAAATGAAGTTTGAATTTTAGAAGGGAGCTTAGTCTCCAAATTTTGTTGAGAGTGACATTAGGCTCGAATAACTCACTAATCATAAGGCTAAACTCATTATAAGTAGATTTTATCATAAATTCACCCTTTGGGTTAAGTCTCCAAATTAATTTATCCTCTTTCATGCATGAGGGGAGAAAATGGTTTTAATTTTGCTTTACACATTGGGAGGAACCAAACTACAAATTTGGTTTTCTCTTCAAACCATCCTATCATGGTCTATAATCTTATAACACAAAGATTTCTATTTCTAGTATTATCTTGATTCATGATTCAACAATCGTGGCGTCATCAAACCATCTATCCTCCCAAAAATTAATAAACTTTACATCACCAACCATCCACCTATCTCAAAAGATTTCTAAATAGAAAAATTCCTATCTAAGACCAAGAGATGCCATTTTTTAACTTCCACATCCCACAATATTTTCTTTTTAGATATTTATATGAAACCACTCTAACCCACAAACTACTCTTTTCATTGAAGATTCTTAACACCAAGACCTCTCCACCTATGGGTGGTACACACACAATTCTAGCTAATCAAGTAAAGAGGATTTTTCTCCACTACTATTAGACCACAAAAAACTTCTTTGCCTTATCATATTCAGAAGAGTAATTCTACTAGCAAGAGAAAGAGTTTTCTACTTCCACCTCCCCAACTTATTGTTTAATTTATCAATTAATCCATTAAATGTTCTCTTAGTGACTCTTCCTATAATAATAGGAGCACCAAAATATGAGTCAGACTTTGAATCTAATGGAATTTTAAGCATCCTTGACATAATTTTCTATAATCTACAAGGAATTTTTTTGAGAGATTTCACAAATTTTGGACCTTGACCCGAAGCCTCAATAAACAATTGAAGAATTTTCTTAATTTTGAGGCAAGATGGAATGGTTAACTTGGCAAAAATAAGGCAGCCATCCATGAATTAAAGGATCAGAAATATAAGGACCACCCCTAGAAGTATGGAAACCAATAAGACTCTTAGGTGCAGATGACTCCATTTCTAATTTTTTTCATAAGAGATTCAACATTCAAAAGGAAAATTTATGGAGAGAGGTGATTGCCTTGTCTAATCCCTCTATAGAAAGGAATGACGTTAATGAAGAGTCACTAATAAAAAAATGGTTAGACACCATTTTAATACAAGCCTTGACCCACTCAATCCACTTCTCATAGAAGCCAAATTTGTGAAGAACCCTTTCAATAAAATCCCATTCTAGACTATCATAGGCAAGCCAACATACTATATCTACCTTTCTTTTTCTTTTTCATAGAATGAAACATTTCATGTGCAATGAGGACATTCTCATTAATCTATCTATTGGGCACTGTAAGCTTTAGGAAGCTCATGGTTGGCTCAAAGAAAATGAATCACCACCCATTTTCAGAGGAAATGGGCCATCGTTTTCGGCTTTCAAAAATCAACTTTACTTTCTTGATAATGACTCCATTCTCCACCAAGAAAAGCACTTAAGCAAGAGATTCTAAATTTGGATGGATTGGAAGAGGGAAAATATTAGGCACCCCTCTCTCCAATTTGTTGTAGCATCCCAATATAGGAATAGCTTAGGGTCAAATTCTAACAAGAAAATAGTAAAAAGATGGCTAGAATTTTGAAATTTGGAAAAAAAAATGCTCCCAGATTCTCTTGAGACCAATTTCAGGGTGATGTTATCAGGCCTTAGGTACTAATTTTCCTAAGAACCTTACCTCTATGCCTCTTTTTTTAGTCTAGGAGAAGCTAAAAACACTAGCTCTCCAAGATGTTGGAACTTCAAGCAATCCAGAAATCAAAAACCTGAGCTAAAAGATTGAGTGAAAGGCTTATCTCTTGCTTGTAGTCTTCTTGATGAAATTCCAACAACTGAACTAGACGAACAAAGTGCTTGAGCGATTTCAAAAGGGGCTTGAAAATATCAAAGGCTTGGATATTTCATGCAAATATTAGATCTGAAACACATAAGGTGGTTTTGAAGTTTAAGGCTGAAGTACTTGGAGGTTTCTTAAGAATTAATGCTCATAAAAGTTAGGAATGCTTCTGAGGTCTCTTCTCTACTTCTCCCTCCTCTACAGATCTCCCCAAAAACTTAAGTTGGGTCTCTATTTATAGAGAAAGGGAGGGAACAAGTCTGAATCTCGCCCAATTAGAGAGGTTGGGCTTTAGGAGAGTTTTTTTTTTATGAAAATTAATGGGCAAAGAATTTGGTAGAAAAATGTGCTCAATTAAGTTTGCCTCTTTGGTGAAATGATTCTTCTCAATTTGAGGTTGATTTCCATGGGTTTTGTATGTCCAACGGGAGTTTGGGGAATGCCTATCATTATAATATTATTTTAATAATAAAGAATTGAATGAAGAAAGAGACGCTATGATGACTTTTTGGTCAAATAAAAAACTATTTTAATACTTATTATATTTTAATAATAAAACAATTGAACAAATAATTTGAAACAAACAAATTAATATTTTAGTATTTTTTTTATCAAAAGGCTGTATCTCATTAACATTTATTTTTCGCAGCTTCTCTTACTCTTTTTCTTAACTCGGTTCTTACTCTGCAATATTTCTTACTCTTACTCTTTCTTTTTCTTAATCGCTTTCTCTCTCTCTTCCTCTCTCTCTCTCTCGATCTCTTTCCTTCTTGATGTTGCAGAGCACAGCACAGGTGAACAATCTCTCCGTTGCAGACCACATTAATGACTGGCTATGATTCAAAAAAAAAAAAAAATTTTTTCTTTGTTTTTTGAAAATTTGATTGACAAGGAATTAAAAAAAAAAAAAAACTTCAATCCAGGTTTCTTCTTTCTTCCCTGGTGAAGAGCTTTCTATTAAAAATGTATTTCAAATTCGAATCAAATTCAAATATCCGATTATTTAGACGAATTCGAATTCGAAATATTGCTTTAAGAAATCGTCGAATATCGAATCGAATCGAATTCGAATATTCATTTATTTAACCAGTTTTGAATTCAAATTAAGCCTGATTCAATTCAAATTCACTCCAATTACACCCCTAATCAAAGGTGTACTTCTCGTGTCTTGACTAGAGTTGTAAATTGGGTTGTGCCTTCTGTGGCTTGGCACGACATGGGTCGGGCCCATGATAGAATGGGCCCATGGCCCATGGGCCGGCCCAACACAGCCCAATTTACACCTCTAGTGTAAATTGGGTTGTGCCTTCTGTGGCTTGGCCCACGGGTCGATGATTCCTGATAAACTTTTTCAAAGAAATTGATGACTGACGAGCAAAGAGGCCAAAAGTGTTTGAGGGTTCTAGGTTTTAAAACAAAATTACAATTTTAGACATGTATCTATATATAAAACTGTAAAACATATAAATACTAACACATAAATATAATAGTAATTAGGTCTGTGTATATATAATTGGTTTGGGATAGCCAATACCAGTCCCAGACCGATAATAGTTGGGACACAAAAACTAAAACCAAAACTGACTCGTTGGAATGAATCACAAAACCAGAACCGTTATAAACAGTTCGGACAGATCGGGTCTATCGAGTAGACCCGACCCATTGACAGCCCTAAGCACAAAGTCTTTATGTTAGGTTTTTTTCTTTTTGGCGAAGAAGATGGAATTCTATTAAAAAACAAAAGGAAAAAAAGATACGGGTACCAAAGTCACTACAAATGAGAAACCAAAAACAACATTAAACAACATAACTAAACTAAAAGGGATAAGGCTAAATTATTGATTAATAACTGCTACAGATTGAAAAAGAAAAATCAAGAAAAACTACTAACAAAAGAGTTATGATGTAGCGCGATCCGGGCATTCCTAGCTGACGCTGACTGGCTCCTTGTTGACAACGGACGAGACCTGAGAAAGGGAAAAGAAGGATTACCGGGGTTTTCCCGGTGGGAATACTCCGATGCTTAAGTTAGTATTGTGTAGGGGGAATTAAAGAAAAAACGAGGGCTAAGAGTGTAGATCGCGCATGATTTCTATACTCAAGAGATTTTTTAGTCTATATTTCTTTGAAGAAGTTTTCTCCTCTGCTCTGAGGGCTTTTATAGGGGCGCTCCTTGGGGGATTGGGCGTAACCGCCATCGGACCTCCTGCCATAGCCGTTATCTGCCAGGGCTGCGCAGGTGGCCGTTGGGGCGTACTCCTTACCTGGGCGAGTGACACGTCTCCAAGGTGATAGGCACGACTCCACCTACTGAGAGACGTGGGTGCAGACTGCCGAAAGGACAGGGACTACGCCGTCAGTAGGTGATATGGCGCAGTCTGACTGGTACGGTCTGTCAGATAAAAGCTTCCTACGGAATGCTTGTATAATCCATTCGCGAGCTACTTTGTAGCAAACTAGGAATGCTTCAGGAGTGCCATTAGTAAACTATTCTTCGGGACTTCTTGTTCGCTTGGGAGTTCGGGCGAGTTGGTTTTCTTAGCTTGCGAGCTGAAGTTGCCTCGGAATATTCCTTTGGGGGTAGCTCAGGGAACCGGGAGCTCGCGTCGCAGCGAGCTGCTTTTGGGGCCTGTTTACTTAACTATACCGGACCGCGATGCTGAGCTGTCGCTTTCGTTGGGTCAGTGTCCACGTGTCATTGTTTCATAAATCGGGTCAAATCACCCTTCATCAAGTTCCATGTCTATAAATCCTTAGAAAGAAAGGGTAAGAGTCAAGCAGGGTGCTGCTAACAATAAAACAGTAGCCAAAAGACCATGGTTTTTCTACCTTGTAAGCTATAGTGTTAGCTTCTCTCCTAACCTAGTTGAATGAAACTTGTAAACCAAAGCACAAAGCTCCAATGTCCTTCACATAAAAATAGGCATCCATGAGGCCATCACTTCCTTGCTAGAAGAGACAAGAGATCAACTGCCTATAATCATTTTCAATTTGTTGAAAGCATTGAGATCCTGAAGACCAAGACCTCCATTCAATTTGTTTTTGCTAATTTAGTTCCAACTAATCCAATGGACCTTCCTATTCTGATTTGAGGAGCCCCATCAGTAGTCCCTCTGGGCTCTCTTTAATTTTTCATAAACTTTAATTGGCAATAGAAAGCAAGAAATGCATAGGAATGGAATTAATAGAAGTTGGCAAGTAGCTGCTTCTTTTAGCATTACCTCCTTCCTATCTTCCTATCTTGAGAGAGTACCTACTCTTTCCATCCACTAGTTTTCCTCTCCACCTTATCCAAAAGATAATAAAAAACTTTATATCTTAGGGTGGTAGACCTAAGTAGACAGAAGGCTTCTTAACTCTTTTTCGATGCAAGCTTTTTGCAACATTTTTTTGAAGTTTTAGATGCATATTAGAGTTAAAAGTTACTTTTGATTTGGATAAGCTCACTTGTTGTCCAGAAGCAGATTTATACAACTTGATGGCCTCCAAGATTTCTTTCCCTTTTGCCAAGTTTGTCTTATTGAAAATGTAGCTACCTTTAGCAGAAAAAAAAAAAAAGGTAAGTGCTTATAGGACAAACCCTATTAATTTTTTATACTAGAAATCCTTCTCTCATTTACTTTTTTAGCAACTATGGATGACGGGACCTCAAAAAAAGAGGAGAAAAGAGATAAGGAAAGACCCCTAGAAGGGTAAAATCTTCTATTAGGAATGCCATTAACCAGAATTTGATAAGACACCAAAGAGACACATTTCATAATCCAACCTATCCATTTTCCACCAAAACCAAAATATTCAAGCACCTTTTAAAGGAAATTCCATTCTAATTCTATTATAAACTTTACTCATATCTAAATTTAATTTCCATGAAACCATTCTTAGCTTTGATTTTTGATATGGTGGAAATTTCATAGGCTATCAGTATATTATCTCCAATGTATTTGCCTTATAGGAAAGCACTCTAATTTGGTGAAATGAGGAGTCCAACTTAGGTTTCAACCTATTAAGAAGAATTTTGGAGATGATTTTGTACACAATATTACAAAGGACAATAGGTCTAAAATGGCTAGTCTCTTCAAGGTGCTTGGCCTTGGGGATTTTTTTTTTTTTTTTTTATGAACATCAGATTCATTCAACACAAAAAAGAGAACAACCAAAAACAATAACGAAAAAATAGAGAAAACAGAAACAAAGACTAAGAAACTACAGAAAAAATCTAAAAGAAGCAGGGACAATCCTTGAACAAAAAACTAGAAGAAAAACCCATAACAGCTGGTCTATGGGCCGCTGAAATTACTTCACGAGGCGCCCACGAGAATTTCACTGATCTTCCTGCACAACTATTCAGAATATCCTTAATCACAAAAATTGTCTTGGATTATCCATTTTGCCTGAAACCTCCATTCTGGAACAGTTTCCCAATTCCATATGTGATGTCTGAAATCCCTCCACTATCAACCTATTCAAATCAGATAAAATATTGAAAGGATTAGAATCAATATTTTCAAAATAAAAAGAATTTCTATCCTTCTAAATTAACCATAAACATAGAGCTATTTTTGCTTCCACTATTGCATCAGGTTTCCCATTAAGAGAAATAGAGTCCAAAAACCATTTTGCAAAACCATCATGCAATTTCAGAGGATTAACTTACAGCCCAAGATTAGACCCGAACCAAACACAACTTGCTTTGGATCAGTGCACAAGAGCATGAAGGGTTGATTCCCCATCAGCCCCACATCTAAGACAACCTACAGACTGAATAATTATTCTTTTGGCTAGATTCTCTCTCTCTCTCTCTGGCAGTCCATTTGAACAACACCTCCCTTTTTATTTTTGGTTCTACAGGAAGGTGCCAGATCAGGTTCCAAGCTTCTTTTGTGAGCTTACAACAGGTGGTAGAATTTGACTGGGGATAGAAGGCCTTAAATAAAGCTAAGTGGTAGGATATTTTAACTGTAAAATTTGCAAAGGGGCTAGAGTCCTACAAAAATTTATCCTCCCAATCATTTGAAGCAAGACTGATACTACAAATCTTTTTGACAACAACATCAATAAATAGCTCCGAACCAATAATAATCGAGACATTATATCAGGACCCGGAACCAATCCAGCCTAATCGGTTCAGGTCTATCGGGTCGGATCCGACCCATTGGCAGCCGTATTTACAAACAAATAATGGAATGTAAAATTTTATAAAAATTTACATTATTTACAAACAAATAATGTAATATTTTTATAAAATAACTTTTTTAGAAAAATATCAAAAAAGGGCACGAATACTGTTCATCGTCTTCTGTATTCATGCGAAGAAAGTGTGCGATGGTTCCACTCTACTTTTATGTTTCATGGAGTATTCGTGTTAGCTGTTTCTCGATAAATCCATAAAGAAGAAAAGATGTTAATTAGTCAATCTTCATCTGTCGCCGCGAGCCACAGCTACCCAAATGAATGGTCAGAACAAATTCACTGGATGGCTGGTGGTGCCATTGACTTGTTTCTCCCGACTCACAGACTCACAGACCAACAGTTCTGAGCTCTATACTATGGATCAAGAGGGTTCGAATGAGAGATGCCATGGCCGCAGCTTGAACTTCAATGCACCGCTTCTATCAACAAGGCGTCTTGCCGCAACTGGTTCTATCGATGCAGATGCAAATGCAGTTCCCCGAGGAATTGTTCGCGATATAAGTAAAAGGATCTCATTTTCATGGGAGAGACTCCTTGCTGAGAGCCCACCACCTCCCAAGCTCCCACCGGGTCGATGGCGTCCTCCGGCGAAAGTGGCCTGCGATGATGATGATGATAAACTTGTTGACGACAACAACGATGATGAAGATGATAATTCAACGGTCTGTGATGACAATACCGACGCCGACGACGATGAGGTTTTGTTATCAGATGTAATAGACAACAATTCCTCGTTATCAGAGTCCATAGATATTGTTGATTGCATGAACCTTGGGGTGCGTGCATTGGAGCTTGAAGGTTTAGAGATGGTGGAGTCTAGAGGAAATTACTCACCGAGTTTCATAATACACCGTTTTCTCCTGGCAGCAGATGCCTTGGCTTCTTCTTACTCAATTTCTTCAAAGAAGAAAATGCATAAGAGGGTTCCTTCTTCTTCTGCCTACCATTTCTCAAGTGATGATGATGATGATGAGTTGATCAGTGATATTCAAGTCGCAGAAATAGAAAGATTTATTCATCCCCGAATTACACTAGCACGATCGTATACACCTGCCAAGGCGTGTGGGCTTGCACCCTTCTTCCCTTGGCGAATGAAGCACACACACTGTGGATTGAAGAGCCCTATCGGCATGGCTCGCACAGTTTCAAATTTGATGGCAGTTCCAGACGAACATGAAATGATTCGACCCAAGGAAGGTGGTGGTACGGTTGATTCATCATTCATGCCAGAATATAATCCAGATAGGGTTTATTGCAGATAAGGACCATGGAAAAGTAGTGTGGAACCATCTCACACATTTCTTCGCATGAATACAGACGTAGAGAAACAGTATTCCTGCCCTTTTTTTATATTTTTCTAAAAAAGTTATCTTATTTTAATTATTTTATAAAAATATTAGATATTCAAGGCAACAAGAAACCCAATTTTTTTCCACCCATTTTTGTTTCTCATCTTTCCCATCTCACAAAAATCTTCCGAAGGATAAAAATCTTTAGAGAGGAATGGGTAACCTCTTTACACTATAAGACGAAGCAATCAGTTGTATGCTTGTAATTAAATTCACTCGAAACAAAGGATACTTGACAAAGGTTAAAACACCGAGTCAAGAGTGATCCAAAACTACATAGTGGTGGAATGAATCTTAACTCTTACCTCACTAAAGCATTAAATTTTGCCATATAGAATTTAGCAACCTACTCCTATTCACTCAAGTTACTTGATGCCTTGCATCAGAGTAGAGCACTGACAACTCACAAGCAGTGTTGGATTGGTTTGTTTTTCATTTGGTTATTGCCCCATGTGCAAAATTGTACGCAACAGTTTTGTATAGACCTTTTATCTAATGTAATTCTTTGCTCATTTATGAAGCATCAAACAACATCATCTC
The DNA here is from genome assembly GCF_056320005.1 of Nelumbo lutea. Classification (NCBI taxonomy): domain Eukaryota; kingdom Viridiplantae; phylum Streptophyta; class Magnoliopsida; order Proteales; family Nelumbonaceae; genus Nelumbo; species Nelumbo lutea. Next base: position 35,894,974 of record NC_142689.1, on the reverse strand, counting down.
CAATTGCAACCAAGACCCTTGCATATGACATCGGGACTAAATGCCATCCTCTCCTTTTCCTACTAATTAAATTCTTGACATGATTCCACTCAGAATTAATTTATGGTAGTATTAGATCACCACTAATAACATATAATATAATTTCCTTTTCTGAAACTCTAAGGCTGATTCCAATAGGCTCAGTTTGGAAGGAGTACAAATGCAAATGCAAATATGTAGGGTGCAAAACCATATGTTTTGTATCATTTTGTATGTATTTGCACTGTCTATATTTGCATTTATACTCTTTCCAAACTGAGTACAAATGATATGAGTGTAAATTCTGACTTATTTTTGTTTTAAATTTTAACTTATTTTATTTCACTGAGGTGTAAATGAATTAAATTAAGACATGAAACAGAATAAAATAAAACACAAAACAAAATTTGCATTTTTTTTCATTTGCATTTCCATACATTTGTACCAGTGCAAATAAAATTGCACTGCAACAACAATTGAAAGAACATTTTTGCTTATTGATAATGGTAAATTTAGTTTAAAACATCAGCAGCAGAATTGCAAGAGCGAAGACAGTGTGAGAAGAAATTGATGCCATCAGTCTTATGCAGTCTTCAATTTTAGGACAGTAATAATACTGGCCATTAATATATGTAATCCAGTTTTATGTCACTGCACAGTGGACATGGATTAGCTGGACTTGATAGCTGTTTTCGGGGTTATTATGTAACCAATAATAACCCTCACATGAATCATACATGTGGAGAGATATTGTGCCTCTGTACCTTAAAGTTCAAAATTTTGATACAATATGCCCCATCATCACCGAAATATCGGCAGGTCATAGATACAAATATTTTTATATAAGGGTTTTTCCTTTCTTTTTAACTGATGCTTTTAAATGTTAAATAAACTAATTTGGTCCATCCATGATGATAATATTGCAATAATATAAAAGAGATATTTTCATGCAGCTGGCTTCAGTGCTCACAAGACCGTGTTCACACCATTAGCAGTCTTGTATTAGAAATATCTCTCCATGGATAAAAAGCACAGAAGTACGGATATATTTTCAATGCATGGCTTTAAAGGTTGTTCGAACGGAATGAATACAGTTATGAACACTGAAGTTGATTTGCACCTCCTATACGTAACCATGCATATCGAGTGAGTATCAATACTTTAAACCTTGGTGGACCGGGCATCTTTATTGATTACAAGCCCCCCAACACAGGAAAATGGGCTATCCAAGCTTTTTAAAACATCCTCTTTTCATCCAACGCCCTACCGCAATGATGAGGAACAAGTGAGGCATACTTGGACTTATCAAGGTCATTAACATTGTGACATTGGATCACCATCATATCATGGTCTAACATTGCAAAGCTGAAATACTGTACATGAATATGATGGGATCATGCGACAACTTTATTGTATTTTCATTATCAACTTAGGTGGTGTTTGGAATCGTGGTCATCTCGTGGATGGCCCATTCGGTCCATGCCACGGTGTTTGATTGGCTGTGGATGGGACTAGTCCACAATATATCATGGACCATCCACATCCACAATCCAAAGTCTTGATAACACATATATCTCGTGGATGTGGTTAATCCACAACATTTTCACACTCTATTTTGATACAATGCATCTCTTCTATATACATTTCTTTATTATGTATTTTTAAATATGAAAATAATATTTTTAATGTTAATTCTAGCACAAGCCTGATGGTGCTCCTTCTCTACTCTTTTTTTCATTTATTTAATATTTTTTAATATTTTTATCAATAAATTAATAATTTTTATTTTCTAATTGTTTTACTATATTTTTATTAAAATTAACATTTATTGGTTAATATTAATTTTATCAATGACTTTCTCAATTTATTTATCATATAAAATGCAAAAATTAAGCATTTATGATCAACTATGTAAATCACTTCATCAATTGTATATGAAATATATGCACACCTACAAAATGCCACTATGAGTGTGGATTGGTCAAATCCACATAGTTTGTCTACAATTCAGAACAGTTATGGACTGTGTTGTGATATGGATTGGTCCTTGCAATAGTAATGTGGTCCATACCACCCAATTTCTTATCCACACTACAAAACATCCCTTTAATGAAGTTCCATTTTGCCTTCGACCCAAAATAAAAATCCATTTTGCTTCTCATTTGCCTCGTATTATTCATCATTGTCATCAATAACTAATCCTTATCCCAATTATATTGATTCCTCTTTAGCCATTCCATTATGTCATATCCTCTTTTATTTTTTGATACATATAATTACCATTATGAGTACATAATCAATACTTAAACTAGTTTACTTTTTCTTTTTTTCCTAAAACAGAAAGAAAAAACCTATGCTGCCAAAAGGATATGATATCAGATAATAAGAACTTCAATCAATCAAATCTCTTGGTCCCATGAATTTTGATAAACATCATGATTGGTTACCACTTTTATGATAGCATTTGATTGGTCACAAGATTTTTTCATATCATAGTGGTTACCACTATGAAGACGTAAGGCATGATATGAGAAAAACTTGTGACCAATCAAATGCTATCATAAAAGTGGTAACCAATCGGGTGATATTTATCAAAATTCATGAGACCGAGAGATTTGATTGATTAAAGTTCTTATTTTCTGATATCATATCCTTTTGGCAACAGGTTTTTTCTTTCTGTTTTAGGAAAAAAAGAAAAACTAAATTAGTTTAACTATTGATTATGTATCCATAACGGTAATTGTATGTGTCAAAAAAAAATAAAAGAGCATATAACATAATGGAATGGCAAAAGAGGAACTGGGATAAGGCTTAGTTATTGATGACAATGATGAATAATACAAGGCAAACGAGAAGCAAAATGGATTTTTTTTGGGCCGAAGGAAAAATGGAACATCATGAAGGGGATGGTTTGTAGTGTGGTTGATAAATTAGGTGGTGTGGTGGTCCATTGTAACAGGGACCAATCCATACCACACCATAGTCCATAACTGTTTTTGATCATTATTGGGGATTAAACTACTTCTATTTAACTTTTTAAATTTAATTTATGATATTTTTATTATAAATTTAATTTCATAATTATATTTTTGTTTGGATTTATTGATTAATATTTATTGGAGATTAAACTATTATTACACTAGTTACTGGATAATTTAATATATTTTTATTATATTGTATTTTTGTATTATTGTATTTATTCTATTTTCATTATAAATTTATTTTCAATAATTGTGTATTTTCACTATAAATATTCAATAATTATATTAGATTAAACTATTGTTATTTATTAGAGATTAGACTATTAATTTAGTTGAAATTAGGAGTGTTCGCAGGTTTGTTTCTTTTGGTTGCAGGTTGTTTAAATAACCAAATTAACCTGATCAAGTTAGGGAGTTGGTTACCCAAAACTAAGAGACCACTAGTGAAAACTGGCCAACTCAGGTTGTATTGGATTGGGTCAATTTTTAATTTGGTCTGTTGGTTCAAAATATTTTTACTTAAAAATTAAATTTAAATTAAAAAAATTATAGTGGTATTATTAAAAAGTAAATTAAATCAATTGAATTTATGATATAAAAAATTTAGACTAAGGAATATGAGAATTTTCAAACTTTCTTGTATTAATAAAATGTTAATAATATCTATGGTCAGGTTAGTTCAGATTTTGTCGGTTTACAAATGTCTAATGGAAACTAATCCAACTTGGTAGGGTTGGGAAATTGTTGAACCAAAGCCAACAAGAAATATTAGAAACCGACCAACTCGTGTCAAATTGAATCAGGTTGGTCGATTTCATCGGTTTGATGAACAACCCTAAATAAAATTAATTATTGTTATTTTTGTATTGTAAAAATATTATTAAAATTAGTATATAAAATATAAATAATTATTAATTATTTAAGAAGTTAAAATATAAAGCCCATACGTCATATGGGTCCCCGCTAGTACAAATATATTATAATGCCAAAACTTGCAAGTGCCTTGTTCATATCAATGCAACTATAAGCTATGTAAAATTCATTTGGTCATGTGTAATTTCATAAAAAAAAGAATAAAAAATTTGATGGATGATTTTTAAGGAATATTCTCTATCTAGCTAAATACAGCCCTGGGTATTTTTTTCATATGAACTCCATAGTTATGAACCAAGTTCTTCTCTTCTTTTTATGATTGAGATGTTTGTGTTTTCTATTTGGGTTCCACTATGAAGACATAAGACATGATATGAGAAAAACTTGTAACCTATCAAATGCTATCATAAAAGTGGTAACCAATCGGGTGATATTTATCAAAATTCATGGGGCCGAGAAATTTGATTGATTGAAGTTCTTATTATCTGATATCATATCCATTTGGCAGCATAGGTTTTTTCTTTCTGATTTAAGAGAAAAAGAAAAACTAAACCAATTTAAGTGTTGATTATGTACTCATAATGGTAATTGTATGTGTCAAAAAAAATAAAAGTGGATATGACATAATGGAATGGCAAAAGAGGAACCTATATAATTGGGTAAGGCTTAGTTATTGATGACAATGATGAATAATACAAGGCAAATGAGAAGCAAAATGGATTTTTTTTCTTTTGGGTCAAACGAAAAATGGAACATCATTAAGGGGATGTTTTGTAGTGTGGATGAGAAATTGGGTGGTGTGGTGGTCCACTATGGTAGGGACCAATCCACACCACACCATCGTCCATAACTAATGTGAACTATCGATAAATATTTAATTTTTGCATTTTATATGATAAATAAATTGAAAAAGACATTGATAAAATATTTCAATAACTAAATATATTAAATACCAAAATATTAAAAATAGCTAAATAATTATATAACAAAATATTTAACATTATGTAATAACTTTAAAATAAAGAAAATTCAAATAATGAAAAGTTAAAAGATTTTACATATTATTTAAATATTTCTTTAACTAATTATTTTAAATAACAAAATATTTAACATAACTAAATTTTAAATAGTTAAAATGACAAAATTATGTAATAAATTTAAAAAATATATTAAAAGTAAAAAAATTATTATAATAGATTTCATAACATTCAAATTAATAATAATATAATTTTTTTACAAAACTAATAACAAAATTATGTAATAATTTCTTAAACCGACCAGGTTGGATTAGTTTTAGTTTGGCCATTTGTAAATCAACTAAAACTTATCTAACCCGACCATAGTTATTATTAATATTTTATTAATAAATTAAAATGAAAAAATTCCCAATTACTTAGTCTAAAATTTTATATCATAAATTTACTTTATTTATTTATTTTTTAATAATACCACTCTAATTTTTAAATTTAAATTTAATTTTTATATTGAAATATTTTGAACCGACTGGCCAAACTGGAACCCATCAAAAGCCCACTTGAATGCAAATTTACATCTTTTTTATTGATGTACTTTTACATCTTATTATCAATGTAGATATGCATTGGTCCGTCATTTGTCAATGCATAAAGGTAATGTTGCCAAATATAGGCAAAAGTGAACCAGAGTGCAAATTTACCCTAAACCGGGATTTATACTCCATTTGCATCATTTCCAAACGCAGCCTAAATGATTTTTTCAAATGACCAAACTTGGTCATTTGTTTTGTAAAAAGTCCTTATATAATTTCATTATAACATTTAAATAAATATTAAATTTGTTAATTTAAACTTTCTTTAGATAGATATAGATAAAAATGAGGGGAAAGATAAATATGAATTAAAGATAATTTAGGAATTAGGAGAAACTGGGGGATAGTGGTGCAACTTGGCAAAGTGGTGAGGGGATAAAATAAGAATTAGAGATAATTTATGAGAAAGCGGGGATAATGATGCCAGTTGAGTAGACATTAGAAAAGCAAATCCCTATTTCTTTATCTACTAGTGAATGACCCCATACTAAGTACAGGGAATTAGTAACGTTAAATTTACATTATGGAATTAATAATGCTAAATTTATATTTATTAATATTTTAAATAATTATTAAAATTTTCAAGAAATATTTATTTCAAAAAATAAATTTTTAATAATTATTAGAATATGGATAGTTTTCTTTTGTTATGATACGTAGAGGGTTAATGATTAACTGAGATTGATAAAATGTAGGCAGAAGTTGTTGTGGATAACCACTTTTGCATTTTTTGCATTTTTTTAGGAATGGATTGAAAATGGTGGTAGTGGATTGTGGGATTTAGCAGAAACTTCTTAGAAAATTCCACGTGTTTAGCTTTTTAGGAAAATGAGAAAGCCATGTGTCTTAATGGTGGGGAGTTATAGCTTGGGTTGTGGGCTTTAACATGAATTTCTCAGAAATTGTCACGTGTCTAGCTTTCTAGAAAATGAGAAAGCCACTTGCCTGAATGGTGGTAGTGGGTTGTGGGCTTTAACAACAACTTCTCAGAAAATGCCATGTGTCTAAATTTGAAAAAGCCACGTGTCTGAATGATGGGGGTTGTAGCCTGAAAGCCTTCCTTTAATATATATATATATATATATATATATATATATATATATATATAGATAGATAGATAGATAGATAGATAGATAGATAGATAGATAGATAGATATGTTAGATTGGTTGTTATAAATAATTTAGCCTATGTTGTTTCCTTATTGGCTTAATGGGTAATTATGTAGATTAAAAAAATAAAAATTTCAAAAAGAAAAGAAAATTAGGAAAGGGGTTTGGAGCAAGGAGGGGCATGGTAATGTGGACAACCTTGCTTTATATATATAGATTTATACTCTTCCAAACCAGGCATCACTCTGGTTAATTTCCTTATTATGTCCATTTAGGGTTGTCAACAAATTCGGTTTGGGTTGAACCCTTTTTGAATCAAAATCAATTTAAACCAGTTCTACAATCCAATAAACCAGTATAACCTTAATTATCCAAAGCATTTATTCAATTGGACTAGACCCGGTCTATCTATAATGGATTTATATTGGACTGGATGAAGTTGAACCAACATCCATTCTATTAACAAAAGATAAGAGTAAGGGTCTCAACGGACCAGATTTTGCCTATAATGAATTTATGTTTGACAGTCCTACGTCCATTGACCAAGGCAAAGCTAGGCCTCAACTTTATCCATACGTGAAAACTGAAAAGACTACAAAAGTGGTGCAACAAGATACGAGAGTTCTCTCATCACATGACTAAGGCAATGTTCGACACCATGTTCATCTCGTGGATGGCACCGTGTCCACGGGATTAACACCCGCTCGACTAGCTATGGATGGGTCTTGTCCACACCCCAATTTCTCATCCACGGCAAAAACTCATGGGTAGGGCCTGTCCACACTATTTTTTATCCCTTGCTTCACATTCTCCTTGAAAGGCTGAAACCCTATTATCTATTTCACATTTTAATATTTTTGTCAATAAAATATTAATTATTTTACTTAACTTTTAAAATTTTTAAATATTTAAAATATATTTTTTAAATTTTAACTATTTTACTATTGTTTTTAAAAAATTAGTATTTATTGGTTAATATTAATCATTAATGCATTTTTCAATATATTTATCATATAAAATATTAAAATTAGATATTTATGATTAATTGTGTAGATCAAGGTTTTTGAACTGCTGTTGACCCGAACGGTCAAACCGTTCGGCCCGGGAACCGTCTAGGCATGCAGTTCCGTTTTACCCTAAACCCAGTTTTTGGCCAAAAATCATTGAAAAAGTCAACAACTCGTTGACCCGGGCGATCGAATTGTGGACCCGTTTAATGGTTTTTTACTGTTTTTATTTTTAATTATATTTTTTTTATTTTTTTTATTTGTTTGTCAGAATAGGTCGTCCGTTCGAACCGGACGGTCGAACCATTGGCTAGAATGGTTCCATTTCCAAGTCATTTTTTAAAACATTGGTGTAGATCATTCATAAATGTATATGAGATACATGGAATAAAAAAGTGTGGTGTGGACCAGTCTACACAGTTTGTCCATAGTTCAAAGCAAATGTGGATTGTGGTGTGGTATGGATTGGTCCCTGCCACAGGGTGTGGTATGGACTAGTCCACACCCACCAATTTCTCATCCACGTTACAAAACACAAATTTCTCATCCACATCACCATGCCTCTCCTTGTTCCAAACCCCCTTCTTAATTTCTTGTTTTTTTGAATTTTTTATTTTTTTAAATCCACATAATTAGGTCAATAAAGAAATAACATAGGCTTAACTATTTTTCGAACCTAAGGGTTTTTGAAAAAAAAAATACATCCTACGAATTGAGATTAGATCTCATACACACTCCAGAGAGAAGAGAAGCAATTCAGCCATCTTCGTCCTTGGATTTCTTCTCTAGCCGCCACCATTCCTTCTTGCAAGATTTGATCTTTGCAGAAGAAAGAAGTCAAGAAATCAGTTATTGACATCAGTCTTGCATAAAAGACTGAAAAGATTCGGTGTTCAGAGTTTGCAGATGATTCTTGCAAAGGATCTAGTGTATAGGATGCACTCTGCTGGTTCTATTCCACAAATAGTTGTGTCATCTTCAGCAGGAGCGGATCTTGGTGTTTTCTTTGGGCATGAACACCAACTTTGGGAGATACTGCTTCTCTGGATCAGGCATAATCATTCATTTTCTTTTTGGTTCAGATCTGGTTTGATTATGGTTCAAGTAGGATCCTTGAATATTGTATTCTAAATTTAGGGAATACGATTCCCAGTTGGGAGAAGGTAGGAAAAGTTTTGAAATTCGCCCACACATTCCGCAATCTTTTTGGCATCCATAAGATGGATCCTACCATTCTTTCAGTGGTATCAGAGCCATAGGTTCGAATCTTGAACCAAAAGAAAATCATATCTGAACCTACGCAAATGGACAGAAGATGTTCTGCCAAGATTTGCACAGATTATTTTCTTTATTTCAAGAAATTGTTTTTTGTTAAGGGCGATTGATCTGAAATTAATTTTTGTTAAAACCAAAATTTATTTAGAACTGTTCTTTATTTATTTTTTATTTAATGGACTGTTCGAACCTGGAGATCGTAGTGCAGATATGGCGCAGATGGTCTGCGCACCCTTTTTCCTTTTATTCATTTATTTTATTCAATTCGATCTGTAAATATTTTTTTATTTTTCTAGACTGAATGTATAGGATTTGATCAAGAATGTAATAAATTAATAGAAATAGGATTTCTGTTTTTTATTTTCTTGATTGAAGAAGAAGGCAGAAGAAGGCGGCGTTAGAGATTTGTAGATCGAGAAATCGCTTTCTGTGATTTGCAGTTTGTGAAACTGCAACCCTAGTGATTAACCTCTGTTTTGCAGGTGGTGCGAATGGTCTATAGTTGATTTTTGATTGCTTAAAATCAAGATTATTAATTTCAGATCTTTCATGAATTAATTCTTGAATTGAAAATTAGTTTCAGACCATTTCAGACTAGATTGGACCAAAACTGTTTGGACCGAATCTAAGGTCGAAGGGACTGTTTTCAGTCCAATTTTTCTCACTCTTGCTGTTACAAATCTGATGTTCAATTACAATGATTAATTCGGCCCACCTGTAAAGCCCAGTTTTAAATGGTTAAAACTGCAAAAGCCCACTCTTGTGACAAAAGCTGTATGGGTCGAACTGCTAACTACGATTCAGCCCATACACCTAGTCGACATTAATTGTTAATGTTATGGATTTCAAATGGGTTGTTCAATGGGCTTTACAGCAGTTAATTGATTGGATCAATTTCTCCTTTACATATGATGTTTGGATGTTTGATGTGTTACGACCATGGGCCATAAGCACTTGGCCCATGATGACTCGTTAGTGGCTCTTGCACATACCATGGCTGAATGCACATCATTGTCACGGTGTCCCTTAAGGTCATTGGATGATCCCTCCTTACATGGTGGGCCCCACAACCCTAAAAAGGGATGCATACGGAACTCCTAGCCGATTAAGGCCCACCAAAAATCTGACTTTATGAAAGTCAGTGGGAGCTACTTTGGTTTGACCTAAAATTAGAATTAGGGCGTAATTTAGTTCGCTCCAGCAAATATGAGTGCATGTGATAGGGAGATCCATATGATGGATTCTCTAAAGGCCTTCCGTCATTAGCACAATGATGGGTCATTCAGTAATGAGGAAACACACCATAAAATTGGGCTATTCATTTGCTGTTGGATCTGTTAGAGTGTTTCATAAGATGATAGGGGTGTCATAGACCGATGTGGGAGGGGTTTCACCAGAAAATGGGAATTCTCTCATGGTATCTTGGTGTAACCTGAATATGATGAGTGTGCACTCACTGGATAGAAAGGTTTACCTGAAAATGGCTCTGAACCTTGTCTGATAGAGGCCAAAGGGAAACTCATTTGATGAGTGGATATGATCCGTCACAGAAAGGTGGTGGGGTTATGCAGCTAAAACAGTTAGCTTCACGCACCCCATGTGATTTCCCACATTTTGTTGTCTCCGTCACTAAGAAAGGAGGGAAATCTCAGAGATGAACAAATGGGAATGGAACATAGATTAAAAATCATATCTATGTAGGTAACATGAATCAAACTAAGGTTGTGGACTAACGTCTTTTCTGTTTTATCAGAAAATGGCAAATGGTCAATTCGCAAAGCTTCTAGACGATAACAAGCTTAAGGGCCCAAACTATGCCGATTGGTACAAAAATCTTATGATGGTCCTAACTTCCGAAAAGTTAGATAAGGTGGTGAAAAATCCTGCCCCGGAGCGTCCGGGTGATAGGGCTTCTGAGGCCCGTAAGAGGGACTACCAAGATTGGGAGGAAAAGAACTCCCTAGCCCGCTGCTTTGTCATTGCCTCACTAGACAACTCAATATAGAGGCAGTTCTATCAGATCGAACTAGCCAAGGACATATTGGACAGTCTAAAGACAATGTATGAAGAGTAGAACCGTTATACTCGACAAAAGGTCTTGAAACTGTTCATGACCGCGCAGATGTCCAAAGGGCAGAAAGTTCATGACCATTGTCTTCGGATGATGGGCTACATTAACGAACTCGAAGCCCTTGGATCCGGGCTAGATCTTGGCACGCAAGTGGATGCCATCCTAAATTCTTTGCCCTCTTCCTTCAATGCGTTCACAATGAACTACAACATGAATAAGCTGAATGTCAGCATTCAAGAACTCAGCAATATGTTGTAGAGGGCCGAGGATCTACTCAAGAAGGTGGTTATGCTTGCTGAAGCTAACAAATTGGGCAAGAAAAAGAGAAAGGCAAAGAAGCCCCAGAAGAAAGATACCAAACCCAAAAAGCAAAAGAAGAACAAGGCATCTGATGTCTGTCACTTCTACAAGCAGACCGGCCACTAGAAGAGGAACTGTCCTGCCTACCTGGAATCTAATACATACTGATGTATGTGGTCCCCTGAGTGTTAGGATACGAAATCAACACGTGTATTTCATCATCTTTATAGATGATTTTTCACGATATGGTTACGTGTACCTAATGAGACACAAGTCTGAATCCTTTGAAAAGTTCAAAGAGTTCAGATAGGAAGTCGAGAAACAGTTAGGGAGAGAAATTAAGGCCCTTCGATCAGATCGAGGTGGAGAGTATCTCTCTAACGATTAACTCCTCCTACTTCACCTCAACTCAATGGTGTTTCAGAGAGGAGGAATAGGACCTTGTTGGACATGCTCCGGTCACTTCTCGTACGCTCAGAATTACCCACATCCTTTTGGGGATACGCATTAGAGACTGCTATCTACGTGCTGAATCGGGTTCCAACCAAATCGGTTATGAAAACTTCATATGAACTATGGACTGAAAGGAAGCCAAGTGTAAGACACTTGAAGATTTGGGGTTATCCTACACACGTTAAAAGAACAAGTACGGACAAGTTGGAATCCAAAACCAGTCGTTGCCTATTTATAGGCTATCCAAAAGATTCAGTGGGTTGGTGGAAGCCTTGACTAGTGAGGAGGATCCCATAACTTACGCGGAAGCTATGTTAGACATAGATTCCCAGAAGTGGGTGGAGGCCATGAGAGCTGAAATGGACTCGATGGAGACCAATGGAGTTTGGACTCTAGTAGATCCGCCCTCTGGGGTAAAAGCAATTGGTTGCAAATGGATCTACAAGAGGAATAAGGGCCCCGATGGCAAGATTGAGATATACAAAGCTCGTTTGGTGGCAAAAGGGTATACTCAGAAAGAAGGCATTGATTATAAGGAAATCTTTTCGCCCGTGACCATGCTTAAATCCATTAGGATCCTGCTAGCTATAGCAGCGTACCATGACTACGAGATTTGGCAGATGGATGTCAAAACTGCATTCCTGAATGGAGATCTTAGTGAAGATATCTACATGCAGCAGCCGCAAGGCTTCATTGCTGCTGGTCAGAAACACATGGCAAGTAAACTTAATAGATCCATATATGGACTTAAGCAAGCTTCTAGGAGTTGGAACATCCGTTTTGATTCTACCGTCAAAATGTTTGACTTTGAGCAGAATCCGGATGAACCCTGTGTTTACAGGAAGTCCAATGGGGATAAGATCACCTTTTTGGTGTTGTACGTGGACGATATCCTACTCATTGGGAATGATGTAGGAATGTTGACTTTGGTCAAGGTATGGCAATCACAGTAGTTCTCCATGAAAGATCTTGGAGAAGCTTCATATATACTGGGTCTTCGATTCTATAGAGATAGATCGAAGTGGATAATTGGATTATCCCAGGCTGCTTACATTAACAAAATTGTCAAAAGATACAACATGGAGAACTCTAAAAAAGGAAACGTTCCTTTCAGGCATGGAGTCACTCTCTCCAAGAAGATGTCTCCCAAGACTTCTAAGGAGATTGAGGGCATGAGAGACGTTCCCTATGCCTCAGCCGTAGGGAGCATCATGTATGCCATGCTGTGCACTCACCCGGACATTGCTCAGGCGGTGAGTGTTGTAAACAGATTCCAAGCCAACCCAGGGCAGGAGCATTGGACTGCTGTGAAGAACATACTTAAATACTTTCGAAGGACAAAAGAGTTTTGTCTGGTATTCAATCGTAGTTCACTACAAGTTCTAGGGTATACTGATTTCGATTTCTAGTCTGATCCAAATGATAGAAAGTCTACATCTGGGTATGTTTTCACGATAGGATCGCATGTTGTTTATCGGAAAAGCAGCAAATAGGAGTCCACTGCAGATTCCACAACTGAGGCCGAGTACATTGCTGCAAGTGAAGCTGCCAAAGAAGTCATGTGGATGAAGAAATTCAAACACGAATTGGGAGTGATTTCATCCAACACATCACCCATCCCGTTGTTGTGTGACAACAATGGAGCGATTGCCCAGGCTAAAGAGCCTCGGACCCACTCGAATTCAAAGCACATCGAGAGGAAGTACCATGTACTGCGGGAGATCGTTGGTAGAGGGGACATCCTAATTCAGAATGTAGCATCAGCGGATAATGTGGCAGACCCATTGAGTAAGCCACTAACATAGAAGGTGTTTAAGAAACACGTAGAAAGTATGGGACTCCGGCTCATACCGGATTGGACCAAAGTGCAAGTGGGAGCTGTTAGACAGTTTTGTATGCCCTTAGCTTCAATCCGATTTGATGTACTTTTGACATTTAGTGTAAATAAATAAAGTGCATGTTTGATTCATATTGTTTGGTATAATTCTGCGTAAGACCCTAAAACTAGACACTAATAGAGACTCGTGTCAATTTTAAATGTTCACAGTCATTGGATAAGTCTGGGGAGATTTATCCTGCCAAGGCTGATACTAGTGTGCCACCAAGTGTTGGGATGACCTGTCTTGGCCACTAGGGTAAGACCCAAGGCACATACAGTATGGGATTACTTGAATCCTTGAACTGGACCAGATTTTCAGTATTGCCCTGGACCTTGGAGACAGATGGGCAAAATTGGAAAGTTACACCTGACCCCTAGACTCGATTATGACACTTCACTAGGTGTCGGAACGGGCTGTCTTTGATATGCCAATCAGTGAGATCCTTAGTGGGGGTCAAAACCTGGGCATGTTGGGGTAGTCTGAGAATTCATCTAAGTGGGTGATCATTGTGACAGGATCAGCCCCTTTATCGGACAAAGGTAATGATCAGGAAGGCACTCTCTCTAATGGAAACCAAACTACCGATAGTTGATTTCAATCGTTGGAATTTTGTTTTGCAAAATTTATATATATATGGTTTCAAAATGTTTGCAAATGATTTTAATTTTCAGGATCCATGTGAGTAGAGAGTGCAGCATTGTTCCTTGCGGCCGAGGGAGAGGTCATCTCTTGTCGAGCAATGTTTGATCATTAAGGGCTGAGAGGTTAAGTGTAAGACCATTTAGGATAGTACCTGATGGGCTAATCTTGCACCTGCCCACAGTCCCTAGGTTTTTATAAGATGGCTTGGCCCAGGGACCACTTAATGTAAGTGTTGGGCCCATAGGGTCCATGTGATGGGCTCAGGGATTTACTGAGCTTTTTAGTGAATTCGGCTAGGCCTTGTAATAAAGGCTGGGCCGAACCCATGTGGCTAGTGTGTAGATCAAAGTTTGGGTCCCATGCCATACAAAGAAGCCCAACTGAGTAGCAGATTGGAAACTAGTTAAGCACTGAACACTTAATGGGCCAAAAGCCCATTTCTGAAAAAAAAAACAATACATCCTACGAATTGAGATTAGATCTCATACACACTCCAGAGAGAAGGCAATTCAGCCATCTTTGTCCTTGGAATTCTCCTCTAGCCGCCGCCATTCATTCTTGCAAGATTTGATCTTTGCAGAAGAAAGAAGTCAAGAAATCAGTTCTTGACATCAGTCTTGTAGAAAAGACTGAAAAGATTCAGTGTTCAGAGTTTGCAGAGGATTATTGTGAAGAATCCAATGTGTAGGACGCACTCTACAGGTTCTGTTTCACAAACAGTTGTGTCATCTTCAGCAGGAGCGGGTCTTGGTGTTTTCTTTGGGCGTGAACACCAACTTTGGGAGATATTACTTCTCTAGATCATGTATAATCCTCAATTTTCCTTTTAGTACAAATCTGGTTTGATTATTGTTCAAGTAGGATCCTTGAATATTATATTTTAAATTTAAATAATACGATTCCTAGTTGAAAGAAGATAGAAAAATTTTTAAAATTCGTCCACCCATTCTGCAATCTTTTTAGCATCCATAAGTCAAACCATAAGTCAAAAATATCCCGATCATCACTTTGCCGTCACTATACTCTATACATGCCTCATAAGTCATTATCTACCGCATGATTGCGTGCTTCAGCAGAATATATCTGCACGTGCTTCATTCCCCCGCGAGTCGGGCCGCTTCGAAGTTTACAAATTACAATTATTTTTTTTGAATATTCGAATTAAAACTTTACTATATGTTTATTCAGATGGTACACGATACTATTGGTCTACCAAGGCAGTAAAATGATTAATACACGTGACCGGGGAAAAAACTGTCAGTTTCAGGACAGGCGTCGAGTAAAACGTGCCGTTGAAATATTAATTGTATTATTTAAAAGACACGAGTGAAGGAATATTTTCAGGAGAATCTGACGACGGAGGAAGAACCAATCAAAGGTCAGAATTGTTTCTGAATTGACTAAATTCTGACAAGCGATACCTCCAGCTTGTGGTTGCATTTGCATATTGCATTCATTAACTTTTTCCCATATTTGGTCTTTGATATTTTCTTATTATTTTAATGGGCTGAGGGTTATGCGTTTGGATTTACTTAACCCGAATCAACCTCGACTCGGCGAGTCGCGCGTTTTCTTTTTTTTTTTTTTCTACTGTTGGCGGCTACACGACAACCAACTACAGCGGTCGAGTTTCCAACGAGAAAAATACGGATACACGTGATGCAGAATTCTGAATTCCAGCCTCTTACCAGCAGCCCTCTCTTCTTGTTAACCACATCATTCACGGTCAGGATGCATGCATTCCTTGGCTGATTGATCATTTCCATAGTTTCAAATTAAAGACTGTCCAAGGATGGCTGTTTTTATTATGGGTAAAATACAAAAACATCCACTTAAGTGCCTGACAATCATAAAAACCTCTGTAATTTTATTTTGACAAAATCCTCTCTTAAAATTTAAAAAACTTAACAAAAACCTCCTTTCCGTTAACCGAGACAAAAGAATGTTAAATCGGTGCATAATTTTCCCCAAAATACCCATTTTACCCTTTTGTAAAATGGGTATTGAAATTAGATGCCCCATGTACTGAAATAAAATACTTGTTAGTATAGAAGACTTTCCAGCTGAAAGTCGCTCTTGCTTCTCCATTGGCATCTCTCTCTGCAACTCTGGCAAAGAATTAGAGAGTGAGCGCTCAAAAACATTTTCCCTACGATATCTCTCTTCATCCTCATTTTAATGCCATTGTGCCATTGGTGTGATTTCTTGGAGACTTTCCTGTCACCACTGTCAACAATAGAGGAGCTTTCGGAAGGACCTTTGCAGAGATTAGCCGTAGAATGAACCCAAGTGAAGTTCTTTGATTTGTAACTACTATATCAAAATGATGTGAATGCTTTAACTTTCATATGGTTAAAATCCCTTATTTGGTATGCTTGGTTGTGTTAGGACAACTTCCAGATAACTATGTGGGTTTTTGCATTATGTCCTGGTCTGTATTTTCTTTTTCTTTTGTCTTCTTTTCTAGTTTTTGGTAGAAATCCATTACTTATTTCTGGTTGAAGAAGAATTGCTCACCCTATCCCGTCAAAATGATCGATAATGATGATTGGTGCCACAAAATTTTACCTGTTGTAAAAAATCAAAGAGACAATAACTAGTGCAAGTGAATATTTAAACTAATATCAATCAAAGAAGAGGAAAAAGAATGAAATTCAAAGAAATTCACTTGGCAAGAATCATGACCTCCGGTTTCCTCATTGGGGATAAAAGGTAAGTAAATGGTCCTCATCGGATGGAATCCATAATCCTTCAATCTGCGAATGGCCTCAAGCTACTACATGCCAACACATTTCATGTCCTATAATCCTCTAGCATCAGCTTGGTCGAGGTGGGCATTGAAAGGGAGGTGGTTCCATTTCCGAAGATCATTGGGAGCAACATTAGTGTGTGAGTTCAGGAGAATTGAAAGCAAGGTCTAGATATTCTAGTGTTAGGGCTTTAGCTTGAGAAAGGATGAAATTTGTAGCCGTGGAGGAATCAGGGTTCGAATAAGCTGTGTTGATTTCCAAGTATTTTTCGAATATACTACTGATCACCCACCTCCATTGGGTTGTCTATATCTGAAACAACAATTAAGGGCTTTTTTGATAGGAAGAACAGAGCACACATCCTCTGAAGTCAGTATAGAAAAATTAACAGAAAACAACGATTAAGGGCTTTTCTGATGGGAAGAATAGAGCTCTTATCCTCTATATTCGATATAAAATATATATATATATATATATATATATATATATATATATATATATTATATTTGTACTTGACCAGAGGAAGTTTTAGGGGAGAAAGAGTTTATGGTGGCTAAATGCTACCTCTCTTTGTGAATTGATAGAGTTTCATAATAGGAGATTTAAAAAAGAAGAGGACGACAGATGGGTGATTTCGAGCTAAAATGCAAAGGATAGAATGGGTATTTTGTAAAACTTAATGCCTCGATTGAATGTTTTTCGTCTAAGCTAGGTATGTATAGAGTTTTTAAAAAATCTAAGGGAGATTTTTGTTAAAATAAAACCTGAGGGAAGGTTTTTTTGTCTAAGGGAGGTATGTATAGAGTTTTTAAAAAATCTAAGGGAGGATTTTGTTAAAATAAAATCTGAGGGAAGGTTTTTATGATTATCCTAATCTACGGGGAAGGTTTTCGTATTTCACCCTTATTTTATTATTAGAGGTGAGGTGAGGAATTGAGGACTAATGATGATTGAATTGGAAGTTGAATTGAATCGCAGTGGTGAGCTTTTCCTGCACGTGGTGGTCCAGGCGCTCTGTTCGTTTTTCGGTCATAATGTAGCATGTTTTAACTAAAGGTTTTTTGCCACGTGGCAAACCAATTTATTTAATATTATGACTCCTTGAAAACGAAACGACAAAAAGGTAATTGGATTGGAGGCTGTTTGGATGGTTGAAGTGTTGTAATTGTAAAGCCTTAAATGAAGGCTGAAGAGTAGCAAGAGTGTGTGAGTGTGGCAGACCGGCACTGAAGTGGCAATCCGGTTGATCCGACAATTTAAGCTCATATTTGGTTACTGAAGTTGCAATCCGGTTGCTAGGTTGTTTAATGGAATGGGCACAGTGCCACAGTCTGGATTGGCAATGTCGAATCTCTATGTATCAGAAAAAGCCAGCCACTTTGAAACATGGAAGAGCAGAATAAAACATACTTTGCCCTTAAAAAGTTTCGAATGCTAGCTGCTATTCATCTGCGAAATGTTGTCCTATGCATTCATTGTAGATGAAGAAATTATTCACGTGGCCAAAACACAGACTGCCCGTTCCCCAAAACACAGCCACCACCTTTTGCAGTTCGATCTCCATTGCTTGGGAAAAATCAAGATTGGATCTTGATTCCAATCTTTTGGAGAAAAGATTGGTAGGAGTTGTATTCACAAGCCGTCCAGGTGATTCTTGGGAAGAATCAAGTTCTTAGGAAGGACACTGCTGATTCTGCTCCACCTTGCACTGCGCCATCTTCAGTGGGAGCAGATTTTGGTTTCTACCTTGGGCGTGAACACCTCCATTGAGAGATATTGTTTCTCTGTATCAGGTATTATCTCTCTCTCCTCCTTTTGGTTCAAATCTTGTTCAGTTTATGGTTCAAGAATGTTCATTGAAAATATGATTTTCTAAATAGGGAATTCGATTCCCAGTTGGAGGGAAAAAAAAATTTTTGAAATTCGCCCTCTTTATTCCGTAATCTTGGGCATCCATATGATGGATTTCCTATCCCTTCACATATCCCCCATTCTGAACCTTTGATATGATCCTCATCTCATTCTTGAAGACCTTGCTAGCAATCTTACAAATCTCCATGTTCCTCCCACCCCTCCCATCTCCACCCCCTCTCAGCATTTCATTTGGGTTCAGTTGAAACTGCATTTGAACTCGAACTCTAAAGTCTAAATTAAGAACTATATTAGATAATTAGGATTTATTTTCTAGATTCTAGAATATAATGGAAATCAATAAAAGTTGAGAGAAAGATTGAGAGTATGAAAGACTAAAACTAAGAGAGAGAAAGAGAGAGAGAGGACCGTTGCCAGAGTTTAGGTTGATGATGAGAGAGAGTCAGAAGGGTGATGGCGATGGCGACAACAACAACAGTCAGTGACGATAATGAAGGTTGAAGGAAGATCTTTGTTCTTTGAGTATCTTTTCTCTCAGTTCTCTAGCTTCTCCTCTGTCCGATGTTCGACAGGCGAGTGGGCAGTGGTGACAGTGAACGACGACGGTTAGCGGTTGGCAAATCGAAGACGAAGACGAAGCTAGGGTTTACTGGTTCAATCGCCTCTCTTGTCTCTTCTCTTTGTGACTATGTCGAAGACTTAGTCGATTTTTAGAATTTTAGTCGAAGGGTTTTGTTAGAGTGTTTATGTTTTACCGTTTTATGAATAAATTAATAATTATTATAATTATATAATATATAATATATATTATATAATTTATAATTATAATATTAATTGGGGGCGGGTCGAGGTGGGGATTGCATTCCCCATCCCCGTCCCTGAACCCGATTGGGGATTCAAAGACTGCCTCATCCCCGACCTTGACCCTGCCAAAGTGTCCCCCATATCCGACCTCGTTGGGTCGAGGAACTTAAGTACCCGTTTGGGGATGGGGAAAATTACCACCCCTAATCATACGAAGAAATTATAATATATAAAAGGGGAACGGGGAGTCTGTGTTTTGGCCACGTGAATAATTTCTTCATCTACAATGAATGCATAGGACAACATTTCGCAGATGAATAGCAGCTAGCATTCGAAACTTTTTAAGGGCAAAGTATGTTTTATTCTGCTCTTCCATGTTTCAAAATATATATATATGAAATGAACATGAATCAAATTAGGTTGTGGACTGATGTTTGCTCTTTTATCAGAAAATGGCAAACGGATCTTTTGCAAAGCCATATCTATGAAGTCCCTTTAATTAGATTAGGAACTAGCTGATCTAATCTGCAGATAAGATAAGGATTATCCCTTATCTTAAAGGGACTTCTAATCCAGATATGATTTGGGTTAGCAACTCCTAATGGGATTAGGAGCTGATCCCTTTAAGTCTATAAAAGGAAGAGGGGGCGGCAGCCTTTAGACACAACATCCAATTCAACAGAAAACCAACAGTCTTGTCTTTAGAGCTGAGATCACAGAAGAGAGAATTCTGCACCATGCAAATTCTCTTTAGCCGCCTCCTTCCTACAGCCACCACCTTTTGCAGTTCGATCTCCATTGCTTGGGAAAAATCAAGATTGGAGATCGAACTGCAAAAGGTGGTGGCTGCAGGAAGGAGGCGGCTAAAGAGAATTTGCATGGTGCAAAATTCTCTCTTCTGTGATCTCAGCTCTAAAGACAAGACTGTTGGTTTTCTGTTGAATTGGATGTTGTGTCTAAAGGCTGCCGCCCCCTCTTCCTTTTATAGACTTAAAGGGATCAGCTCCTAATCCCATTAGGAGTTGCTAACCCAAATCATATCTGGATTAGAAGTCCCTTTAAGATAAGGGATAATCCTTATCTTATCTGCAGATTAGATCAGCTAGTTCCTAATCTAATTAAAGGGACTTCATAGATATGGCTTTGCAAAAGATCCGTTTGCCATTTTCTGATAAAAGAGCAAACATTAGTCCACAACCTAATTTGATTCATGTTCATTTCATAGATATGGCTTTTAATCTACGATCCATTTTCATTTATTCATCTCTAAGATTTCCCTCCTTTCTCAGTGACGGAGACTACGGGTTGTCTCTAGAAATGTGAAAAATCACATAGGGTGCATGGAGCCAACTATTTCAGCTGCATAACCCCACCACCTTTCTGTGAATGATCATATCCACTCATCATATGAGTTTTCCCTTTGGCCTCTGTCAGACAAGGTTCAGAGTCGTTTTCAGGTAAACCTTTCTGTCCAGTGAGTGCTTACCCATCATATTCGTGAACGCCAAGGTACCGTGAGAGAGTTCCCATTTTCTGGTGAAGCCCCTCCCACATCGGTCTATGACGCCCCCTATCATCTTATGAAACACTCAGACAAGCCCAATAGCAAATGGATAGCCCATTTTCTGGTGCGTTTCCTCATTACTGAAGGACTCATCCTCATGCTAATGATGGAAGGCCTTTAGAGAGTTCATCATATGAATCTCCCTATCACTTGCACTCATATTAGCTAGAGGGAACAAATAATTATGCCCTAGTTTGATTTAGGTCAAACCAAAGTGGCTCCCACTGACTTTCATAAAGCCAGATTCTGGTGGGCCTTAAATCGGCTAGGGTTCCGCACGTGACCTCTTGATGAGGTGTGTGGCCCACCATTGAGAGAGGTCATCCAATGACCAAAAGGGGCACCATGGCAATGATGTGCATTCAGCCATGGTGTGCGCAAGAGCCACTGTCAAATGAGCATGGGCCAAGCACTTATGGCCCATGTACGCAGCACATCACACATCCATACATCTCATGCAGGGATAAATTGATCCAATCAATTAATTATCTATAAGGCCCGTTGGAAGCCCATTAAAATTCTATAATATTAACCATTAATATTATCTAGGTATATGGGCTGAATTAGGGTTAACCAGTTCGGCCCATATAGCTTTGTCCTTTAAACTGGGCTTTTGCAGCTTTAACTATTTAAAACTGGGCCTTTACAGGCTAGGCCGAATTAACCATTTAATTAAATATCAATCCTTAGGCCCATTAGTGGGAAAATTAAGGCTGACTTTCAGCCTTGATTAAACCCTAGAATTGGGCCAAACAGTTTGAACCAATCTTGGTTCGAATGGGTCTAGGGTTTGATTTTTAATTAAATCCTTAATTCAAGAAAATAATATGAAATTAAATAACTGATAACAGTAAAACAAACTACAAATCGCAGTTTCTCAAACAACAAATCGCAGATAGCGAATCTCCCATCCGCGAAATCTCCTTCTCTGCGCAACCATCTTCGATCCAAAAAATAAAATAAATAGAAATTCTATTTCTATTAATTATTACATCAGATCGAATGCCTATGCATTGAGTCTAAAAATAAAAAAAAAATTATTTACAGACCAAATGTAATAAATAAATTCAATAAACTACAAATCTTGCAGTTTTCCCTGCGCAAACCAAGATTTCGATCTCCTCTTGTACGAATAGCCCATAAATCAAGAAAATTATAAAGAACTATTCTAAATAATAATCAGATTTATTTAAAATTAATTTCAGATTATTTGCCCATCTGTTTTGGGAACAAATTTCCCAAAACCCATATCTGTGCAAATTGGGTAGAACGCCTTCTCCCTATTTGCGCAAGTTCAGATCTGAAACAGAATGGTTCAAGATTTGAACCTGGCTTTGATACCACTGAAGGGATAGGAAATCCATCATATGGACGCCCAAATTGCGGAATAAAGGGGGCGAATTTCAAAAATTTTTTCTTTCCCTTCAACTGGGAATCGAATTCCCTATTTAGAAAATCATATTTTCAAGGATCATTCTTGAATCATAAACTGAACCAGATTTGAACCAAAAGGAGGAGAGAGAGATAATACCTGATACAGAGAAACAATATCTCTCAATGGAGGTGTTCACGCCCAAGGTAGAAACCAAAATCTGCTCCCACTGAAGATGGCGCAGTGCAAGGTGGAGCAGAATCAACAGTGTCCTTCCTAAGAACTTGATTCTTCCCAAGAATCACCTGGACGGCTTGTGAATACAACTCCTACCAATCTTTTCTCCAAAAGATTGGAATCAAGATCCAATCTTGGTTTTTCCCAAGCAATGGAGATCGAACTGCAAAAGGCGGGGGCTGTAGGAAGGAGGCGGCTAAAGAGAATTTGCAGGGTGCAGAATTCTCTCTTCTGTGATCTCAGCTCTGAAGACAAGAGTATTGGTTGTCTGTTGAATTGGATGTTGTGTCTAAAGGCTGCCGTCCCCTCTTCCTTTTATAGACTTAAAGGGATCAGCTCCTAATCCCATTAGGAGTTGCTAACCCAAATCATATCTGGATTAGAAGTCCCTTTAAGATAAGGGATAATCCGTATCTTATCTGCAGATTAGATCAGCCAATTCCTAATCTAATTAAGAAGTTTCCAAATCTAAATCTCATTTAGATCTTGGACTCTCTGAGTGGATAGGGTGTGGGCCCAATCCTATCAGCTAATCTTATCTCAGAATTTGCCCCTTAAAGACTAATCAAATTAGCCTAGTTCGAAATGGGCTTAAGGCCCATTTAGGGTTATGTATTCATTAAGCCTTTCAAACTGCTGCCCAGTTGGGCTTCCTTGTATGGCGTGGGACCCAAACATTGATCTACACATCAGCCACATGGGTTCAGCCCAGCCTTTGTTACAAGGCCTGGCCGAATACACTGTTATGGACAGTGCACCCCCTGAAACCCATCAGATGGGCTCCATGGGCCCAACACTTACCCTAAGTGGTCCCTGGTTCAAGCCACCTCGTAACACCCAGGGACTATGGGCAGATGCAAGATTAGCCCATCAGGTATTATCCTCAATGGCCTTACACTTAACCTCTCAGACCATAATGATCATACACTGTCCGATAAGAGAGGACATCTCCCTTGGCTGCAAGGAACAGTGTTGCACTCTCTCAAGTATGGATCCCGGGAATTAAAATCTTTTGCAAATCATTTCGAAACAATAATTTATATACTTTTATATCTCATATAAAATATATTTTGCAAATCAAATTTCAACGATTGAAATCGGCTGCCGGAAGTCTTGGTTTCCATCAGTGAGAGTGCATCCCCGATCATTACCTTTGTCCGACAAAGGGGCTGATCCTGTCACTATGATCATCCACTCGGATGAATTCTCAGACTGTCCCAACATACCCAGGTTTTGAGTCCCGCTAAGGATCTCACTGATTGGTACATCAAAGACAGCCTAATTCGACACCTAGTGCAATATCATAATCGAGTCTAGGGGTCGGGTGTAACTTTCTAGTTTTGCCCATCAATCTCCAAGGTCCAGGGCAATATTGGAAATCTGGTCCAGTTCAAAGATTCAATTAATCCCACACTGTATGTGCCTAGGGTCTCACCCCGGTAGCTGAGACAAGCCACCCCAACCGACTTGGTGGCACCATAGTGTCAGCCTTGTCAGGATAGGTCTCCCCAAACCGACCCACTGGCTGTGAACATTCTAAACTAACACGAGTCTCATTAAGTGTCCAGTTTAAGGGTATTACACAGAAACATACCAGGGAAATGAATCAAATATGCACTTTTATTTATTTACAATAAACTCATAAAGTACATCATTTTGATTGAAGCTAAGGGCATACAAAACTGTCTAACAATATGTTGTCAGTTAGAAGTGGATCATACAGAAGGTAAGTTTTGTAGGGTTGAAACAAGTGAGGAGGATCAAGACATATAGCTTGGCCATGAAAGGGAGAAACTTGAATGGGAACTCAGGGATGATGGTGAGTTTCAATGGGAAGGGAAGGTTTAGCGTAACAAATGTGGAATTTGGGGATTCGGGTCTCCGATGGGGATGAATTCCCTATCGGGGTCGGGGATGGATGCATGTCTTTTTTGACATATGTATATAGAATTCAGTGGTCTTATTTATATTCCAACGCTTAGTTAGATGGCCTTGCATTCTCCTCGAGTCTCTCTCTTCTTCCCTTTCCACCACTCCCATTAAGTCATGTTACCACTCCCGACCCAACTATCTAAAAATATTCTTACAATTTCTCTCCTAAGGTATCTCCTCTAAGCTACTATGAAAGTATCATATTACCCCACTCCCCAATCAAATCCTAAAATCTATGCCCCCGATCTATTTCCACTCTCTCATTTAAATATTTATATTAATTAATAAATAGTTAAATACAGTTAGTAAATTACCAAAAATTAAATATTCGTTAGTAAATTATAAAAAAATAATAAGTATTGTTATTAATTAACTCATCATGACTTTTTTAAAGTATTTTGGGTAAAAATTGTTATCTTCATGTTAATTAACAACATTTTATAGAAATTGAAAACTCTTTAATTAATTTCTATAAAATTGATAATTATATTTAACAATTATCAAAAAGTATAAAATTTTAGTAATTGTTGTTTTTATAGTTAATAATAGAATGCAGATGGGGCAATAAAATATTATAATGTTGGAAAGTGAAATTATTAATTAATTTATATTAGAAAATAAAAGATAAATTGGTGTAATTTTGTTAGTGAACTACTTAATAAAAATAATATTTAATAATAATTTTTAATAAATCTCCATAATTACACAAATGTAATAAAATTTTCATAAAACTACATTTTTCGTAAAATAAAATTTTGGAAATTAAAAGATATAAAATTTTTTAATGTTTATTTAAAATGTATTAAATAATTATTGAAAATTGTTGAAATAATTTGGAAATTTTAGGAAAATTTATTACATTTGATAGATTTTGGAAAACTATTGAAAAATTATTTAATTTTCATTATAAATTATTTAAAACTTTTAAAGATAAATGAATATGGGAAAGGGAAACTGTAATTTAAACCAATAATTACACAAATTATTAAGATAAAATAGTATAATATTGGAAAAAAGGAAATTATTGATTAGTTTATATTAGAAAATATAAGATAAATTAGCATAATTCTCTATATAATTCATTTAAAAAGAAAATAAATTATTTAGTAACAATTTAAAAATAAATTTAAATGAATTTTCAAAATTACATAAATGTTATACATTTTTCAAAATTTTAATAAAATTACATTTTTAAAATTTTGATCATTTTTGTCATCAAATTGAATATTGTGTTGACGAGGAGTGGCTTTCTTGCCTTGAACCCACTCGACCTTGGGGACGTGGCAGAAAAAATTCGAGGATTACTCATCCTTGATGAGGAGTGGGTGTCTTGCCCTGAACTCGTTCGACACTAAGGATGAGGTGGGGAAATTTGAGGATTCCCCGTCACTAATGGGTAGTGGGTGCCTTGCCTTGAACTCGCCTCACACTAGGGACGGGGCGGGGATGGGGTAGAGTGTCTTGACTACGGGGCAGGGACAAGGATGGGGTGCCTCGCCCTGAACTCGCCCAGTTACCATTTCTATATAATTGTTAATTATTAGCGAAATTAAGAAAAATTTAGCTTTTGTAATTACTTTTATTTATTTAAAGTCAAACAAAATTTCATTTAAAAATAATGAAAATAGTAACAATTATTAAAATTACTAGAAATGATTAATAAAATTAAATTTATTAAACATATATGTTCATATTAAATTAACAATAATTATTTTCTATAAATCAACATTAAATGAAAATACAATTATTAAAATTTTAAATATTAACAATAACTTTGAATAGTTTTAGTTAATTAATAACAAATTTTAATTATTAAATTATCGATTAATTAATAGTAAATAAAATTATTCAATCTTTCAGATTTTCCCATGCATTGCACGGGTCCCCACTAATATTTATAAACTTTGTATTTACGCTATATATATATATATATTTGTATTTACACTCTACCCAAACTGAGCTTAAGAATAAATACCATTTGGTTGCAAACAGGGAGTTTTAGAAGCTAATTGAGATATTCTCAAGTCAAAGAAATAATATTTATTAAGGAAAATATTAAATAATTTAAGGGTTAATACAATTCAAGTGCTCAACTGTTGCATGCTTCCTCTAAATGCTGAGGTCCTTAGGTTGTGCATAAAAAATACTGTTTAAATCTTGTTTTTTAAATTCTTTGCAACATAATACTTTGATAAACCTCAAATAATTTGTTTTATTTTTATTTTTTAGTTTTGAAGTTGAATGTACTTATAATTCCTCAACAAAGAAATTACAGCCAAAGGGGAGCGATATTCCAATTTAACAAAATGGAATCCTAATAAGTAATAATTTTTACTTTTTTTACTTTTTTAGTATGTTTCAAATGAGGTATCAACCAAGAATTGGACCACATGCTTCTATAAATCCTAATGAAAAGTTTCCCTGATGCAGAAAATCCTTTTTTTACATCAAACATCTGAACCACCAACAAAAAAATAAATACCTATTGCTCTTAAAAAATTCAACAATTTCTACTCTGCATGGGAGAAATTAATCATGTGACCAATTTACATATTTATAACATTTACCACTACATGTTATAAAAGTTAAATTTAAATGCCAATATATCATATAAAAATTTAAATATATTAATTCCTCACATTCCTATCCAATTCATCATCAGAAATATCTTCTGATCTGATTTATGATCTGAACTGTGCTTGTATGTTTTCATTCATGGGAGATACTAACAAATACACGGCTTCAAGTATTGTGAAATGGGTGTAAAGATCATCCTATAAAAAAGAAATACAAATTTGGAATCTGTATCCATGGCTCGAGAGCAGTAGTGCATGAAAATGGGTCGGATATGGGGCAAATCTAGCCTGAATTACGAACAAATCACCGTCCATCTAACTGTAAATCCCATCGGATCATGTCGCTGCCCTTTAAGCTGATAAACCCATATCCATCTCCAAGTGATTCTCACCCGCCTTAACTAATCAAAATAAAATATCTTTAGGGTAAAATACAAAAACCGAAGTTTCTTACGATCATAAAAATCTCCCCTCAAGTTTTACTTTAACAAAAATCTCCTTTTAAAAAATTCAACATAAACCTCTCCTCCGTTACTATCTCAGACGGAAAACGTTTATTTGATGCATTAATTTTCTTAAATACCCATTTTACCCTTTTGTATACGATGTCACATAAAATGAAATAAATTTGAGTAACCCATTTGTTGCCCTTTTTTCTCCCTGAAACTCCACCGAATTCAAACTCATGCCACCCCTTTTTCTCCTTCAAACTCCATCGAATTCAAACTCATGCCTCCCTTTTTTCTCCCTACAGCTGCATTGGCGACAGATGGTTCATGATACAACGTCGATGGGGATCGAGAAGACACAGACACAGACACTCCATCTTCTTTGAAGCACAAAAAATATATTGAAAACATAATAGTGCGACGCCTGCCTACTCCTTTTCAGCCTTTCTGTTTTCTGAACTTAGAATAAATTACGGTTTAGAACAAAGATAAACTTGAACATAGGCTATATTTTATATTATGTGCCTTACCTGAAACTCCACCAAGTTCAGACATATGCCATGGAGATGGTATACAAACCCATTACGGTAAAAGCAAGTAGTTCTTAGTGTTGATAAATCAATTTGGTAGAGACCACTCTATTTTTTTTACCTCAACCATGTCCACTAGTTCATTGGAAATCCAACAATTAATACACACTTATAAAGCTTTTACAAAGAAATATGGACAACAAATCTCAGATCTCGTGTTCACTTTCAATCCAGGCACTAGAATAGTCATGAAGTAAGAACTTCACACTCATGCATACACAAAATGCATTAGATCTGCCACAATTTCCTCAAATACCAAAAGAATTTTGAGGGTATCTTTAGATGAGGAGGAGAACATGGTGGAGTACTTTGATTTCTCATATTCTACAGTTGGAAACCCATGTAGTAAACATATTGTAAAAATATACAAAGTGCTATAAAATCATCCACCCAGAATCTTCCATTCTTCTTCTTCTGATATAAGCTCTTAGAGACTGTATAAAAAGCAAGAGAGTCTAGGCAAAACCCAACCTTTATCAAAGCCTCATAAACGTCATTAGGAACAGAAATCCACGACCTCTTTCTAGGTTTGAAAAAGCTTGCTGAACCTTAAGAAGAAACTTGTTAAAAGGAACAAATTCTTCAATGCTCACTGTTCCATTTCGATCAAAATCATACATTCTGATCATCTGTGGACAATGTAGAGAGGGGATTCTAGGTTTCCAAATGCTAGAGCTCTCTTGAGTTGAGGGGAAATGATGCTCCCTGTCTCGTTTGAACCAGCCAGTTTGAACCACAACTCCTTCAGAATCATCATGTTCTCCATTTTGCGTGGAAAGAGGAGTGCATTGTGCACCCTTCTCCTTGGTTGTTTGACAGTTTAATTATACGTAATAACCACTCCAATTTCATTTGCATTCGCTTGAATTTAAAACATTATTTATCTAGTAAAATTAAGTGCTTGGATGCATCTCTTATTCAAAGATGGAAAGTTAACATAACACCCATACAGTACTTTTGGAGGCTGCTAAAACCAACAACAAATGAATATTTACCTTTTTTTTCTTGCTCAAAGAGAGAGAGAGAGAGAGAGAGAGAGAGAGAGAGATTATAAAGCATGCCAAGCTGCATCAAGGGGATATCCATCAAGAAGCTTTGTCAAGCTAGGAGAATTTGAATTTAAATCATATGTGTAAGGCCAAAATGAACTCTCAAAACATTCACTAACAATTGGATCTTGTTTGTTCAATGCTTCAACAGTGTTTTGAAAGCTTGGTTCACTTTGGGTTGGACGGGCTTAGCACTGTTGCTGTCACCAGTAGTTGAAGATTAGAATTTGAATTCGTGAAGCTTGTTAGTGATGAAGAGACACCGAGTTTGCCATTTTACTTTCTTATCCCAAGCTTCTTGTTCAAATGCGTGTTCTAAAGGTTCCTCACTTGGTTGTTAGTTTGACCTAGCACTCAACCAGCGATTAGAGATCATTTATAAAAGAAGTACCAAATGCCATGATTTTACCTATTTTACACCAAAAGAAGCATCAAAGCCCATGAGTTTGAAATGGATGGTGTTTGAGGGAGAAAAAAGAGCGGCAAATGGGTTATTCAATTTAAAGTTTACTTCATTTTATGTGACATTATATATAAAAGGGGTAAAATGGGCATTTATGAAAATTAATGCATCAAACAAACGTTTTCCGTATGGGATATTGATGGAGGGGAGGTCTATGTTGAGCTTTTCAAAAGTTCAGGGATGTTTTTGTTAAAGTGATACTCAAGGGGAGGTTTTTATGATTGTTAGAAACATTAGCAGAGGTTTTTGTATTTTACCCATATCTTTTTAAATTCAAGATTATTTTGGGGTGATAATAGCATATAAGGGCAACCTTTGGGGTTTAATATTTGATGAGGGCAGATCTGGTCCTCCAATCACATCGTGACACATGGCATCTTAGAACAACTGGATGACACATGGTCACCACCTAAGCGATGATTTGGAGTCCCAGATCACGGTTCGTCTTCACTCCAACCTAGTGACTTCGACCACAACTTAGGCCACAGCTCGTCTAGGGCTGACCTTTAGCACCTCGTCACTGGCCAATGTGACCTCGACGCAAGGAGTAACCTCCCTCAAGGGCTTGCCGACCTGACTGAGGTCTAGGAGGTGACTTGAGAGTTGTGGTCACCGACAAATTTGGTATGCATATCCCGACACTCCCAAGTCTCTTGAAAGTTGGCCCACATACCGAGTGTCCTGGAGGATGGTCAACGTGCGTGGCGATTACCTCCGTAGATCTTGAACCGGTTAGGCAACCTCCCAAAAATCTTGGATGCGGTGCGTGAAGTCCATGCCAAACAAAGCCTATATAAAGGCACCAACCCCAATGACACGAGGAGGTACGCGTGATTACTTGCTCACTAGTTCACTTATCATTCAACTTTTTAGCTCGCAATACTAATTTAAGCATCGGAGCGACCTCGTCGGGTTAGCCACCTCGGGTTCTCTGAGCTTCATTGTTTTGCATACCGAACCAGCTCGCCAAGCAACCAAGTTCCAGATCATCCTCCAACTAGGAGCATCCAAATCGTGCTTCATCAATTGACGCCGTCTGTGGGAAACGCTACAAGAAGCTAATTCTTACCTTCTAAAAGCACCAACATCAAGAACAAAAAATCAATTACTAAGGGGCAAGAACATGAGAACCCTCCTCCATGACAATCAAGAAGCTTGGTGCATTCGAGCAATCAACAGCAGAATAACCTCAATAACCAGTAGTCTGGTGACAAGCAACTCGGAGTAAGGTCACCCTATAGGTCGAGCCATCCATGGTCCCCACAGGAGTTAATGGCCAACTGATTAAGCAACTCTGCCAACTTCATTTCAATCCGGACGAGCCTCGCTAGCCTTCTTCGCGAGGTCTCCCCTATAGGTTGAACCCTTCATGGCTCTCGTGGGAATTAGCGGCCTATAGACTATGCAGATGCCCTTGCTGGTTGAGAATTTCAAGTCTCCTGTGCGAGTTGGCAACCTACAGCTAGTCGAGCTGCTCCCGCTGGTTGAGCTCCTTGTGGCCTCTCATAGGAGTTGGCGACTAGTGTCTCTGAGGGCTGATGTAGTGCAACCGTGGCATCAAATTATCATCTGACGTCGAAAGTAATGACAAAACCTGCAAACAGAATAGAAACGAATAACCAGCCCAAGCGAGCCTCAGCAATCTGACCCGGACCACCTCCTGCTTGAATTGTAAAGCCTTACTAAAGATCGAGCTTTTATGGCCCCCCCTGAGAGTTGGAAGCGAGCTGAAAGTGGAACCGCCCTCATAGGTTGAACCCCTTATGGTTCCCGTGAGAGTAGGTGACCCGTAGACACCAAAGTTGCCCCCTTAGGGTGAGCCTCCCATGACTCCAATAGAAGGAGACAATCAGTGGTTCCAGGAGTAGGATGCCATGATCTTGCAAGCACCTTCCCAAGGAAGCCAATCTTAAGTGACGATGTAGAAGTAGCCACATCTAAGGGTACAATAGAATGACCACCCGCTTAAGCGAATTGGTCAGGCCACACATCAACTAAATAATATTAAGAAGAGTGGACCGCGAGTCGCTCCTAGAACTTAAGGGCTAAGGTGCCGAGCTAATAAAAGACCTCAACACAACATGAGTCCTAGTTGCCTCTTTGGCATGGGAAAAATCAAGGATAAGGAGAGTGACCGCAAGTCGCTCCCAGAGCCTATGGGCTAAGGTGCCGAGTTGACAAAAGACCTTGGCACCACATGAGACCCAGTCGCCTCTTCGACATGGGCAAAATCAAGGATAAGGAGAGTGGACTGTGAGTCTATCCCAGAGCCTAAGGGCTAAGGTGTCGAGTTGATAAAAGACCTCGACACCACTTGAGACCTAGTCGCCTCTTCAGTATGGGCAAAATCAAGAATAAGGAGAGTGGACTACGAGTTGCTCCCAAAGCCTAAGGACTAGGGTGCCAAGTTGATAAAAGACCTTGACACCACATAAGACCCAGTCACCTCTTTTGCATGGGTGAAATAAAAAGTAGTTTGCATTCAGCACGAGAAAGAAAACAAAGGAAAGACTACTTTGCTCTCAGCACCATGACGGATGCAAACTTGGTCAATCTCTTCACTTTGGTTTCAGGCTCTACGTCGAACTCACTGGCTACTCTTTTGAGAACTAGTTCGAGTGACACAATGTCGAAGTCTA